>NC_060121.1:513576014-514921514 GCF_021461395.2 Schistocerca americana | reverse complement strand
CCAGTTTCTGTTTAAACTCTACCTCTATTATGTATGCGCTGTATTTCGTATCGTCCAACATTGCCTGTAACTATTCCTGTCCCAAATTGGGTCTGTTCCTTAGCAATTGTCAAGCAGCGTACTTTCAAAGGGACACGGGCGGTTTCCTTTCCCACCATTTCCGAACTGGATCTTGTCCATTACGACTTTTGATAAGACGTTATGAATTTCCCTACGGCACGGATAACAGCGGCGACGCGTCGTGGCATGGAAGCAATGAGACCTTAGTAGGTCACTAGAGAGAGTTGCCACCACATCTGCGCACACAAATCAGCGAATTATCGTAAATTCCGAGGAGGGAAGCGATGAGCTCTGACGCCACCTTCAATCACATCCCAGTTGTGTTGGATCCCGTTCAGATCTGGCGAGTTGAGGGGCCAGTAAGTCAGTTGAAACTCGTCACTGTGTTCCTCGAACCACTCCATCACACTTGCGGCCTTGTGACATGGCGCATTATCTAGTTGAAAAATGGCACTGCTGTCGGGAAGCATGATCGTCATGGAGGGGTGTACGTGGTCTGCAACCAGTGTACAATACTACCTGGCCATCATGGTGATTTGCACGAGCTCCACTGGACCAATGGATGCCCACGTGGATGTTGTCCAGAGCATTATGGAGCCACCGCCAGCTTGTCTCTGTCCCGAAGTACAGGTGTCAAGAAGCTTTTCCCCTGGAAGACGACATATTCGCGCCCTCACATCAGCATGATGAAGGAGGTATCGCGATTCATCAGACTATGCAACGCTCTGCCAGTGCGCCAACTTCCACTGCCGACGGTCACGTGCCCATTTCAGCCGCAGTTGCCGATGTCGTGCATGGGTCGTCAGCTGTGGAGGCCCATCGTTAGGAGTGTGCGGTGTACTGTGTTCAGACACACACCTGTACTCTGCCCAGCATTAAAGTCTGGTTTTAGTTCTGCTACAGTTCGCCCCTGTCCTGTTTTACCAGTCTGCCGAGCCTAGGACGTCCGACACCTGTAATCAGGGGTGGCCGCCCAACCCAATGACGTCTGGGCGTGGTTTCACCTTGGTTTCGCCCCGTTTGAAGACACTCTTCATCGCACTCCTCGAACAACCGAAAAGTCGTGCAGTTTCCGAAATGCTCGTGCCGAGCCTCCAGGCCATAGCAATCTGCCCTCGGTCAAACTCAGATAGATCCCATACCTTCCAGATTCTACAAACGGACACCACGCTCACTGACACTACACGCACCGTGCCTGACTGGCACTCGTTCCTCGCCAGGTGACGCCGCTTTCGCCTGGACGGGTGTAGTCGATAGTAGGTCGGTGGTCGCAATGGTCTGGCTGATCAGTGGATATACAGTACAATCAGTAACGATCCTATCACACTTCCTTGAGGCACTCTCGGAATTACGTTTACATCTCTCGATTTTGTTCCGTTTAGAGCGACGTGGCGAGTTCTATCTGTAAGGAAGTCTTAAATCCAATTGCAAATTTGGTCCGAAACGCGGTAATCTCGCATTTTTGTCACTAAACAGATGAACCTAACGATGTCCTGGAGTCAAGGAACGTCGCATCAATCTGAGCGCTGTTGTTTACAGCGCAATGTATCTCTTGGAGGAAGAGTGCGACTTAAGTTTCGTAAGATCTCTGCTTGCGGTATCCGTGTCGATTTTTTTTAAAAAAACGATTTTCATTCTTGAGCACGAAACATGTTACATAATTCTACAACAGGTTGACGTCAACCATACGGGCCTAGAATTATGTGCATCTGCCCTTCGAGCCCTCTTGAAAACGGGAATGATCTACGCGTTTTTTGAAATACTAGGTACCCTTCGTTGCTCAATCGATCTACGACAAACTGCTGCTAGAACAGCAGAAAGTTCCTTCGCATAATCTTTGTAGAATATTGTAGGTATATCATCCGATGCTGATGCTTTTCCACTACGTGCGATTGTAGTTATTCTTCCATTCCACGATCGGTTATCTCAATATCTGCCATTTCGAAGTTCGTACGATGGTTGAAAGAAGGGACCTTGGTACAATCTTCCGCGGCGAAACAATTTCGGAAGACGGGATTCAGTAATTCGGCCTCCTTCTGTTTTCTTCCATTGGCAGTATGGTCACTGAGTCACTGAACAGATGGTTTCGCAGCGTTTACTGATGTTACGTAATACCAAAACCTCTTAGGTTCAAAATGGCTCTGAGCACTATGGGACTTAACATCTATGGTCATCAGTCCCCTAGAACTTAGAACTACTTAAACCTAACTAACCTAAGGACATCACACAACACCCAGTCATCACGAGGCAGAGAAAATCTCTGACCCCGCCGGGAATCGAACCCGGGAACCCGGGCATGGGAAGCGAGAACGCTACCGCACGACCACGAGCTGCGGACAAAAACCTCTTAGGGATTTAGTCTAATCGGCCGAAAAAATTTTGCTTTCAGTATGACTAAACGATTCTTTCAATTCTCTCCTTACGCGGATTTTCGATTCGTTCAGTTTTAAACCACGGTCGTTCTTTCCCACCTCTTAACATCTTGTTCGAAACATACTTGTCCAAGATATACTGAACGAAGCTTTTTTTTTTCATTTTCGCTCTACATTTTCGTTCTCATCACTGGATATTTGCTGCTGACTAGTCAGATACTCTGCAATTTGTATTCTGTTACTCTTGCTAAGGAAAAATATTTTCCTGCTTTTGTTAACATTCCCCGTAAAACCAGTGATCATAGTTGCTACATTTGTGTTATGTTTCATGTTTATGAGCCAATAATTCTTAAAGAGTCTGTTTTTTAATTTTGACTGAGGCCACTAAATAAAAAACTAAGAAATTAAAAATCCACAGAATCCCGCAGTTGTGTATGTATCAGTTATAGGCAACAAAGTTACGTTCGCAGCGTAAAAAGTCAAGACGCTATCAACAGCCACGTACGTTCAACACACTTTGAGGCCCTGTTGCTTCATTCAGGCAGTGTCTGGCAGTCACACGGCAAATGAGCAGGCAACAGAGCGGCCGTTCTCTGGGGAGCTTCGAGAGCGCAAACTCTGCGCTTGCTGCCTGTTTACGCGTTCTGCAGCGTTGGTAATGGAATGAAAGTGTACTGAAGCACTCGAATGAGTGGCTGTAGGGTAATGGCGGGGGCGGAGATCGTACAACACGCCGAGAACGGTTATTAGACTAATGGAAGCTCGCTCGTGCGCGTCCATACAAGTAGATGCAGCGTGTAACAGTTTGGCAGCCGCTGAATCCGCAACGTAGTTATGGAGATAACTACTAGCATAAAGAAGGGAAAAATAACAAAGTGGAGTGCAACCGTATCAGCTAAAATTAAATACTATTTTTTCCGAACTATGCTATCATTCACGCAACTGTACGATGCTCTCAAGATTAGAAAACAGCTGAAGCAAGGGGTGTAAACTAGCTAGCGTCCGTAGTAGAATACTACACGTGCACCTCTGCTAATATTAAATGAGCTGGAACACGAAGACAAATCAGACAAATAAAAATAAAAATGGACCTTCCCCCGGACCAACTAGTTAAAAGACTTGCCCTTTAGTCCAAGTATGCCATTTAAACATAGAAGGCATTAGTTCGCAGCTCGTGGTCTAGTGGCTAGCCTTGCTGTCTCTGGATCACAGGGTCCCGGGTTCGATTCTCGGCCGGGTTGGGGGATTTTCTCTGCCTGGGGCTGGGTGTTTGTGTTGTCCTCATCATTTCATCAGCATCGTTATCATTCGTGACAGTGGCTACATTGGACTGAGTAAGAAAATGGACTGTGTAAAAATTGGAACTTCGTACGGGAGCTGATGACCGCGCCCTACAAACCAAACATCATCATCATCATCATCATCATAAGAAGGCATTAAGAACTTAAAGCCACTGCCTATCTAAACTCCTAGCAGATAACTGTACTGACGTAATTCTAATTCAGGAAACACACGATCGATCGACGAAAGACCTGTGTAAAAGAGGTACGATCCATGGCTACGACGTTATGAGTGCTACATATCACAGTGTGTACGATCTTGCCACCTATGTGTGGAGCTATATCGATTATGCTCGCCCCATTTTAACAAACACAGAAAAAGAGATCCATTACGTCTCGATACAAATGGGGGAGACCATTATAAATAATATTTAAAAGCCACCAACTGTGCCGTAGCCACTGGATTTTCTGCCAATTACTGCCCACCCTTCGATTTACGCTGGAGATTTTAATAGTCGCCATGGTCGTTGGAACTATGCACGTGACACTAAATGTTGTATAGCGCTCAATGACTGGGCTGAAAATGAAAATCTATACGTGGTTCATGATGCCACGGATTTGGGAACATTCAGACAGGCCGCTTGACGAAGGGATTACAACCCAGATCTCTGCTTTATGTCCTGGGACTGCAGAGGGCACCCAATGCCTGTTTCCTGACAACTCATACGTAAATATTCACACAGCAAACACAAGTCAGCATTCCTCGATGTGGGGCTTTCCGTCCCAATAGCGGGACCTGCACCACGACCCAGATGGAATTTTCGCAGGGCTGGCTGGCGGAGTTTTGCCAACCACCTTGATAAATATATCTGCTACTAAAATGTAGATTTTCACGGCCGGAAATATCATGTCCATTATAATTATACGGGCTGTTATGCCGTGGTTGGTTGATAAATTCTGTGGTGATTCCCAACGTTTCGTCTCCGACTGCGGGAGACATCTTCAAGGGGATCCGTAGCTCGATGGAAGGTCCAACACACCCACTGGCTCGCTACTGACTGCCGCTAAATTCCATACTTCAAGTGGAATGAACAGTTTTATGAGAAAACGGATGGCGTGGCTATGGGAAGCCCCCTAAGTCCCGTAATTGCAAACTTCTTTATGGAGAAATTCGAAGAACAGGCCTTAGGTACTGCCAGCAAAAAACCAAATGTATGGTTCCGATACGTGGATGACACGTTTGTGCTGTGGAGACATGGTAGGGAGGAACTAAGCCGGTTCCACGAACATCTGAACAGTATAAACTCGAGAATTAAGTTTACAATGGAGGAGGAGGTAGACGGCAAATTACATTTCCTCGATGTGCTTGTTTTTACGTTTTCAAAACACGTGACGTCACGCCGCGGCGCGGGAGCGCGCGGACACGGAATTTAGCGGCAGTCAGTAGCGAGCCAGTGGGTGTGTTGGACCTTCCATCGAGCTACGGACCCCCTTGAGGATGTCTCCCACAGTCGGAGACGAAACGTTGGGAATCACCACAGAATTTATCAACCGACCACGTCATAACAGCCCGGATAATTATAATGGACAAAATATATCTGCTTTATTCCACCAGAACCTAAAAAGTGCCCTCTGTTTTCTGGGGCTGTTCTTACTGCTGCCGAGAAGTTTATCCCTCGTGGGTACAGAAACGAATACATTACCAGGGTGGAATGAAGATTGCGAACAACTTTATGAAGAATATTGGAATATTGCGAAACTGGCGACAGCGATATTGCAGACGACCTCCGCCAAAGTCTTGACACTGCTAGAAGACAGCGATCGTGCGAGACGGTAGAAAGGCATGGAGTCTTCTGCGTCAGCTTGGTGGAGCCTCCAATAACCCCAGTTAGAAGCCTGGCATTTCAGGTAACCAAATAGCTAACCATAGAACTGAAACATCGAGATCATCCCGTGGCAAAAAACGTACCTCCAAAATAAAACGAGAACTCATGTCTCTAAAAGCTCAGTGCTCAAAGGAATCCAATTTCTCTTCACCCTCTACACAGTCTCAATCGGACGAGGCCTTGAAAGAAACTGAACACGGTAAAGCACCTGGTTGGTTGATCTGGCTGGGGGGGGGGGGGGGGGGGGGGGGGGAGGTTCATCGGTCATCCGTCCCATCGAATTAGAGAACGATGGGGAAGGAAGTCGGCCGTGCCCTTTCAAAGGAAATAAAGCACCTGGTCTTGATAATATACACCCGGAATTTCTGATAAACATGATTAAGGGTGGATTGGTTCAAATGGCTCTGAGCACTATGGGACTTAACTGCTGAGGTCATCAGTCCCCTAGAACTTAGAACTACTTAAACTTAACTAACCTAAGGACAGCACACAGACCCATGTCCGAGGCAGGCTTTTAACCTGCGATCGTAGTGGCCACACGGTTCCAGACTGTAGCACCTAGAACCGCTCGGCCACCCAGGCCGGCCATTAAGGGTGGGAAAAAATGGCTATTCCGCTTATTCTCCAACATCCTAGATAATGGATCACTGCCCACCGAGCGAAAAGAGAACAAAAATAGTGGCAGTTTTGAAACCAGGTAAACCAGCTAACTACCCTTAAAGTTTCGACCGATTTCCCTTTCGTGCTGTACTCATAAACTCCTGGAGAGGCTCATTTACAATAGAATCAGCTGCTTCGTTCTGGAACATATCCCAGTTGAGCAAGCAGGTTTCAGGCCACAGAGAAGTTGCTGCGACCAGGTACTGGCCCTAACAACTTTCATAGAGGCTGGTTTCCAAGAAAACGTGAAGACATCTGTCGCGTTCGTAGACCTAACCGCGGTATATGACACAGTCTGGAGAGAATGGATAATATACAAATTACTTGAAACAATCCGATGCCGAAAAACTGTAACTCTCATCAACACCATGAGAAATAATAGGTATTTCCGCGTTTACTTGAGAGAAAATGAGCAAGAAGAGGAAATTAAGAAATTGTCTACCAGAGGGCTCCGCCTTAGCCCCCCTATAATTCAACCTATATATCTCCGATCTCCCCAATACCAGGTCAACAAAAAGACGATATCGCTCTTTCTTGTAGAATCAAAAATCTAGGACAAGCGGAGACAATTCTCACAGAAGATCTAACGGATATAACTATTTTAGAAAGTGTCAACTTAAACCCAGAACAAGTAAAACTTAAGTATGTACATTCCATCTGAACAAGCAACACACTAACACGGGGCTCAGAGTGAAACTTAGCACTCCTTGCCATTCTAAGTACCTCAGTGTCAGCACTGACCGCACCCCTCACCCTTTCACAGAAAAAACATCTTGGCAATACCGCTTCCAAGATAAAAACACTAACAATATTATTAAAAAATTGTGTGTAATGACATGAGGAGCTTCAGCAGATACCTTGCGCACATCATCTCTGGTCTTCTCAGCAGCCGAGTATTGTGCCCCAATGTGGCTGGTTGTCATGTGGTACACTGCCTTTTGCCACAGAGAATCGCCCGAACTCGCGACGTGTTATATGTACACCACTAAATATAATGCTGTGACCTCCAGAATATATGGCACACAGCCACACATAGAAGATTTCCAAGCTGCCAACTGAGGCAACACTGAGCTATGGCGAGCATCCACAAAGTTTGCCACAAGGCAAGATCTGCACTCATGTTGAGACAAAACAGAACACTTTGAACAACTAGAGACAGGATGTTAATATTCCCAGGGCATGTACATTAGTATGTTTTGCAGAAATGAATATAATTTCAATCACCTTGATTCAGCATGTGTCCTGTTGCCTAGTAGGTAGAGGGTCTGACGTGGACTCTGGTAACTTGTTCCACGCGTGATGCCATCAATGCGAATAAGGCGCGAATGGCGTCCTGTGGTATAGTCATCCATGCTTCATTCACAGGGTTCCAAAGTTCAACTGTGGTGGTTGACACTGGGTCACAGTGCTGCACACTTCATTTACCTCATCCCACACATTTTTGACTGGTGACAAGTCTGGTGACCTGGCAGGCCAGGGCAAAAGTCTGGCATCCTGCGACACCAAAAATGCATGTCCTCATGCAGCAATGTGTGGTCATCCATAGTCTCGCTGAAAAATGGCGCCTGGAGTGTTGTGCAGAAAAGGTATTGCTATGGCACCCCACACGACAAGGCACTGAATTGGCGCTGTGTATATTGTGTGAATGCAGTCACTATGATGCTGCTCCCCCTGTCTGTGGGGAACCAAAAAAAGCGGCCATCATTTTCATACAAAAAAACATGGATTCGTCCAAAAACACTATCTGATGTCATTCCTGTCTCCATGGGCCACTGCAGTCGAGCATGTTTGTGCACACACGTCGAAGGTAGGCAGAGAAGTGGACGATGCACACGTAACCCATGCTGTAATACACAGTGACGGAATGTCACTGCTGATAGTATACGATGTGTTACACTGATCCAATGTTGCGCCAGAGCTGAGGGAGATACGGATCTGTCCTGCAGTCCCGTATGGATGACATGTCAATGTTCTTGAGGGAGACACAGATCTGTCCTGCAGTCCTATTTGGATGAGATGTCAATCTTCTTGAGGTGTGGTCTGGGTGGTGCAGTCTGATCCATCTCATCATGTCATTGTGTTTTACAGCCTCCCATGATCCATTCTGCACACACCTTTTGCACAGCCAAAACACTTTCAACCACAAGAGTAGTAATTTCTCAGATGGATGCATCACATTCTCTCATTTCAGTTAATGCAATCTCTTTCAAACTCACTGCTTTGACGGGATGGTTCATGTATACATTTGCAAGTGATTCTGCACGTCTGCTCAAGTCAGACTGAGCCATTACCGTCAGTTTACAGCGACAACGAGAGCCACAGGCACATTTTACAGGCAGGCGGTCTTGCACTGCAATATTGGCGTTGACTTGAACCTGCCCGCTGACATGGTTCACATGCTAATGATTTCTGCAGAACATACTAATGTACATTTCCTGTGAGTACGAACGTCCTCTCTCTAGTCGTTCAAGGCGTTCGGTTTTTCTGAACATGCGTGTATTTTACACTTTTGTCATATGTGACCCCAGTAGTTCTTAAGTGTACACTCATCTGCCATATGCAGATGTGAGCTCAAGTTAGTACGAGCGAAATTCTACACGTGACTGTAGTTCTCATTCATTGGATTCAGGGCCAATGACCTTGCTTTGTTGAAGACACCTGTTAATGCCAGATCACTGAAGTTAAGAAACACCAAGCATGGCCGATACTTGAATGTGTAACTGCCCCGGTATGTCATGTGCAATGTTCCTGATCGCCAATCGGTATGTCATGTGCAATGTTCCTGATCGCAAGTCTTTGTGCCAATGTCCTAGATTAAATTCCAAACCTCTTCATTGTGTCTTATGGAGTGTGGGCATGTGACACTGTTGATAGTGATCTGTCCATCGGATGGGGACTTTTGAGCTTGGCGGACCCCTTGATGCTATTCACAAGAGTAGACTGTGTGCCAGCACCACTTTCACCCTCTCCCTTCTCTTATCATCATGCAACACAACCATACACCACATTAAACATATATCCATTATAGTCATCTACATGTATCAGATACATTTAACACACAAATTTCACACCTGGTAAGATGTGATATAGTCCAAAGATCGTGGTGCCATACCAAAGTTAGCACCTCTCATCGATACAAAGCAAGTTAGAGATGAGTGGGAGGTGCTGGCGGAGCTCCAGTTTCGCAGTGCGACCACACAGAGGCTGATATATAGCCGAGCAGAAGAGGGCTCTGTCCCAGTTCGTGACCAGTGATCAAGCAATCATTATCGACTTCTTAGGTCTCACATGTCACTCATGTCTTACATGAAAATGTACTTCTGAACGTTAAGAACTTTGTACTTGGAGAGATGAGTTTAGTAAATGTGCGCATCAAGTGATGCTTTAGTATTTCAGGGTAGTTGTAAATATTTCGCACATTTCTGTGTCTGCGGATTACATACAGTTAAGTAAATCTTTGTGTCGTTCTTGTAATAAAGTCACTAACACTTCACATGTTGTAGTTCCGATCGACCATCTGCCAGAGCAATCAAAGAACTCACAGTTATGACTGGACGACTGCAGTTTCGTCAGGTCTTAAGGTGCCAGTGTGGACAAACGATAGAAACAACCTTTCCACTTAGGTGACTGAATCTACTCCTCTGGTTCTCCCAGCCAACAATGACACACGACTTCCCTTTTTCTGGATTCAGGACTACGCCGGTGGTGAAGGCAGTTCAGTGCCAGTGAAACTTGAACAACTACTACGCACGCTGTCGTCATATTGATGACTATGGTTCTATTAGTAAATTACTGTAAATTATTGCTAATTTGGGTTGCCATCAAATCACAGTAAATGTCGCCTATCTCTATTTGGCCTGTGATGAAGCTATTTAGTTGCTGCGTGCAAGCAAGTGATATCATAACAGCAACTACTTTCAATGGTAATGGGTTCTCTTCCTGCCATACATTTATCTTTGACACCAAGCATATTTGGTCAATACAACACAAAAAAATTACATTTTATATTTTAAATATTTGTGGTGCAGGCAGCCAGCCTGCAGCTTAGATGGCATGCGCAAAAATGCATCCCTGAGTGACAGGTAGTAGGCAGGTTTATGGAAGGAGCAGCACGATTCTCGGCGGCAGCTGAAGAGGCCAGAAGCTGTCTGCTGTCTGCTGCAGGCGGCGGTCACGGGCGGCGCGCAGCTCGCGTTAATTGCTGAGCCAACTCTTAACTGGATGGCGGCCGGTGCCTCATTAACGGAGTTACCCTCGCCGCCGCAGCCACTCGTGGCGCCAGAGTGCGCTCCGGCCGGCCGCAGACCGCGAATTAATTACTCGCCACGAGCGATCGCCGCCTTTTGTGCGCCTCTCGCGCGACAAGTCGCTCTCGCCAGAGGACCGTCTCGAGTCCACCACTCTCCCAAGTTTAGCTTCTTCGATTATTTACAGCACTGTGGGCGCTTAAGCTGAGTAAAACTGGCCCACCTCGCCCTGGGCTGTGTCGACACCGTGCGGTAATAAGGGAGTCGGGAGGTGAGCCGACAACATTTGCTAAGGGGAAGAGGCAGATGGAGGAATGGTATTTATGGAGATGTTCTCGTGCATCTGAAATTAATTCATACACAACTATAATTGTTATACAACACATCCCTTGCACAAGCAATTCAGACTCCTATCGCTACTTGCAGATAGGGTTTATGTTCAGTAATTTTGATGACTGTAGATTTACTGCTTACCATCATCTTCAAGGCATACAGTATCACCTTCCTGCCACCATCACCTGCCAGTAAGACGTCTCACGTATCTTTTTTCTCTTAGAGAGAAAGGGAGCGGGGAGAGGGGGGACAGAGGATGGATCGATGGAGAGAGAGAGAGAGAGAGAGAGCAGGGTGTATGTGTATATGTCTGGGAACTCTTCCCAAACCACTAGAGCGAATTCAACCAGACTTGGCACAGGAACAACAGGGCCCATGAGTGTTGGCACTGTGGGGTTCATAACCTTCTAGCACCAATAGCAGTGGAGGTAGAGGCAAAAACATGTCTATCCAGCCCCTGGCATACAGGCTGCCCTTTACAACAGGCATGTAGTGTGGGGCAGTGCTGATCTGACAAATCGAACTTCTTTATAGGGCAATGTACATCTCAAAGGCAAGAAAACATTTTTCCACACAATCACATGTAGACTGCCCTGCAAGACAGGCATGTTGTGGTGTAGTAGTATTGGGCTGCTTTATTGATCTGCTTTGCGTGGCAGCCAGTACATAAAGAGCAAAGAAATGATTTTCAAGCCTCAGATGTTTAGCTTGTCCTGCATGAAGGCATGTTGTGGGAGTAATATCGGTCTCCTACAATGAACTGTATCACAGGGGCTACTTCTGCCAATGGCATGGCTGGGGACAGGTTGATATAATAGAGGGGATGGAGAGTGTGAGGAGAATATGGAAATCGACAGAGAGAGTGGAGGAGGGGGCATGCATGAGGCAGTAGGAAGATGTAGAGAGGTGGTAGGCGGATGGAAAAGGAAGAGGGGGCAGAGATAGAAAGAGAATGTGGAGGAGAATATTGTCAGAGGGAGGGGGAGGGGGGGGGGGAAGGTCTGGTCAGAAAGAGGTGTTGGAGGAAATACACAAAGAGATAGGGAGGAGGAGATAAGGAGGTGGAAAGAGTGGGTAGGACGAGATAACAGAGTTGGGAGGATGAGCTGGATAGACCAAGGGAGGAACAGGTAGACACAGGGAGGGGGAGGAGGAGTTGCGTTCAGTATAAGTGTCGAACACACACGCAGGCGAAGTTGCAGGGTAAAGTCTAGTAACATACAAAGCTCTCCTTCATATGTTTTATTAAAGATAAAATCTTATTGCAATCTAGTGTTATACACTATTTCTTCAAGATATGAGATATTTTTTCTAAGGGAAGATAATATATTATTGATATTACTTAACTTGAAGTTGGCATCAGTTTGCAAGCATAACATCCATAGCGGAAACCTTGTTGAAAAGAAATATGTCCAGGGTATTTCCTCTAATAAAACTAAAGCTTAATTCCAGTTTCTTGGCATTAACAGTTGTTATTTTTAGATCATACTTCTTAAGTAACATTTTCTTACAACATACACATTTTCGCACACTATATAACGTAATATTCAAACAAAGACATGATGCACACTATCTCATTGTTCTAAGAGTTTACAAAACAGAGCGTGTACTGAAGTGAACAACTGAGCTGAGCCGGCCGGAATGGCCGAGCGGTTCTAGGCGCTTCAGTCTGGAACAGCGCGACCGCTACTGTCGCAGGTTCGAATCCTGCCTCGGGCATGGATGTGTGTGATGTCCTTAAGTTAGTTAGGTTTAAGTAGTTCTAATTTCTAGGGGACTGATGACCTCAGAAGTTAAGTCCTATAGTGCTCAGAGACATTTTTTGAACTGAACTGACGGAGTACATGTGGCCAGGTGTAGTCCTTATATCCAGAATATTCGGTAAGTCAAATTAACACGAGAACATTTCCACTACTAAGATTTAAGACAGATTTGAATAAAACAATACTTTGTATGAATGAAATTTTTTTATAAATAAAGTACAAATAACAGACGTTTATGTGACAGTGAAAATAAATTAAACAAATTTCTGAAATATGCCTCGTCACAAGCTTCACATAATACAAGTTTGTAAATTAATGAAAAGTAAGTGCCGTCTGTTATGAATGAAGTTACACTGATTTTATTACGCAGAAATAAAAGAAAGGTTGTATTTGCACTCTGTAGAGACACTTATGGCAAGACTAATTTTCATAGTATAACCCAGGGATCTGTAAAATTATCAATACGTAATGGATCAACTTTGAACAACGCAGAACTTCGCAAGAGTGCTAATGCATTGTGTAATTAGAGAAAAGCATTAGTCACTTACTTCACGTCCGAAAATCGACTGCTGAAAATTACGCAGTATCGTAAGTTTCCGTAATCTGAAACGCTACGCTAAATCTCGGTTTGTTATAAACAGATTAACAAGTAACGCAGTTCATTGTTCCAATAAGCAGTGAGTACATACCTGATACTGACATACTAGAACTTCCGAGGCTGATCTTATTCCCCGCGTATAAGCAATGTCAATGCAATAACTATGGTATTAGCTTGACTAAACAACTGTAAATAACAAATGAGTACTAGAATTCCAGAGGGAGCTATCCTACACACACAAAGATCTGAAATATTTCGGGTTTTATTGCAATTCGGGGCAATTCTAAAATCTTTCTTTTGTGCAGCGGAAGAGTAAAAGTGGGTACTAATAATTCACGTACTGTGGAATAACAAATGTATGACAATTGTATCCAAATATGTCGGTAACTCATTCTTAACAATTTGTTGGTTAGCTCCATCTCGCATTCTAGTAGACAGACGCGCATTCGACCAGTCAGTTGCGATCAGGCAGTATTGAGTGGTGGAGGTGCAGCTGTGGCGTGTCAGTGTTGTTCTGTCACAAATCACAGTGGAGCAACATCTCTAAATCAAATGTTCAAGACATTCTACAGATGTTTCAGAGAAGAGGGCAGTGTGTCCAAAGTTTGTCCAGCGCGCCTTAACTCCCAAACGAAAGCCTTCTGCGACTTCACTGAAATGCAATGCACAGACAACTCTTTTATGGAAAAAACCATCACGGGTGAGAAGACGTGGGGTTACCCATATCAATCTATCACAAAACAACAGAGTGGAAACACTGAAATGAGGGGTAAACTCTTTGGCGTCATAACCGATATTCAAGCCGATGTGGGTTGTGAAACATCCCAAAAGAGAATTTTTCTGACAGTTTCACATAGTGGTATAAACGATCTGTGCGTTGCGCTTAACCGGGGGGGATGGGGATGAAGACTATGTAGAACACAAGGATCATTAAATCCACCATCTTAAATTTTCTCTATTTTTTGTAATACAGTCTCAAAACTTTTTTTGCAACGACGGGGTACGCAGCAAGATGAGGTAACAATGGGACGATCTTAGCGCATGGAAAAACTGCTCATATGCCGGCGCAGCGAGGTCGATACAAAGGACGAAGAGAGTGACTACTTAATATATTTTTTAACAGTTAACTACTAGAGGCTTTATAGTTTCGCCGTTCAAATTTGTCCGTTGCCTCAGGATACTATTTCAAGAGGGGTGATCTCAAGGTAACACCTTCGACTGTTGCCTTGTCAGTGTCCAGTTACTCTTCCAGCCGCTCAGATTTGTATTTGTGTGTCCATCCTTTTGGCTGGAGGTCTTGGGAACCACGGTCGTTTACTATTGGAACAAAATGAAACGCCTACAGCCGTCCTTATGATCTTATTTATTTTGTAACTACCAGTTTCATCTTCAGGCCGTAGTTGATGCTGAAGGGTTGACACGATCTCTATATATACCGCATCAGTGGGCAACATAACTGGTTACACAGACTGTCTGTAAACTTTGGTGTCAGAAGTCCAACTATTAAATGCCAACTCAGTTGACAGTTGATGGTTGGAGTGCTGACACCAATGTTTCCAGATAGTCTGTGTAACCAGCTTGAGTTGGCCTGTCTGGGCCAGCATACCACTGAATGGGCTTCTCATTGTATGGTACCACGACCAAAAAGAGACCGAAAGGCTGACCGCGTTCAGAGATTAAAGGGCTCTTTATCGCCAAGAACCGAAACACGCAGAAAAGCCACGATAGCCAGAATAAGTACATGCAATTATACAGTGTATGGAATTGTTACAGTACTTCTTGAAATTATAAGAAGTGACTATCACTTGATATCGACGATATAACTGTACTGTAGAAAGATTAACTCTTGTGCACATTCAGTTATCTGTGCAAGTTTCCTTCTTCTGTTGTTTTTAAAATGCAAAAGCAATATACAACACTCTGTAGTTCTTCTTCTTAGAGCTTCCAGACGAGAAGGTTTATATTTTTTGTAATCGTAGTTACTAATGAAATAACAACTACATGCTTGAAATGCAAATTTTATTTAACAGTAGTGTAATCAGCACAATACTTCGCTAATCCAAAAACTGTTATGTATTTTCAGCACGTTAATTAGTTGGACGTGATGGGTCTAGTGACGCAACGACCGTGCGCCTATTTCCAAATTCCAATGCACATAATTCAAGCCTTCTGTTCATAATGTTAACGAACTCTTATCAGTAATACTATTATAATGCAAATCATTCTTCGCACTGAAACCAAACATAAAATATGGTTTTGTGTCACCAATCTTTTCCGCTCTCCAACAACGATTTCTATGTCTCATGATTGAGTTTGATAAGAATTACCGGTATTTCATCAATTCAAGATATTACATGAAGCAGGAGAATTTTTCTTCAACTCTAATTCTACAGCCTACATTTTCATGATTTTATTATTCTCTTGCTGTTGTCAATGTGATGTGATCCTGATTCGTGAACCTTTTAATTCTGATTCTAACACATTTAAAAAACTCACAACAGTCAGAACAAGGCAACATTAAAATGCTGCAAGCAATTTCACATGCTTTTTCATTTACTATGAAGATGATCCAGTAATTTGAAGGTAATAATGGTGCACATTTCAAGGGCAATGTCTTTATTAATGTTTATCAGGTCACAGGGACTTTACATATATCTTGCTTCACTTTCTTAGATTTAAAATTGTGTTGGACTCCTCAGTTTTATGGATGATTTCTGTATGTGTGAGATGGCGTAGCGCACTGGATTTGGGACAGGCAGGGCAGAAAATGCAACGAAAAAAGCGGCCCGTTGGCATCAGCGCAGACTGGAGCCTCAGGAGTTGTCTCTACAGAAGTTGGGACGCAAGGGCGAGCCATGGGTGTGGGGTGGGGTGTGGGACTGTGGGGGGAGGAGTGTGGGCAGCACGTTACTGCGCATTTTACAACCGACTCCTGGCCAGTGGTCTGGGTTCGGGTCCGGAAGGTGTCCCTATGACCCTAGCAGCTGGAGAGCGGCACATCCTCATGTCTAGGAGAGCGCCCTTTAAAAATAACCATCTTACGCTTTTTGAAAGAAACACGGCTTGCAGATAATAATAGCCTCACCTCGTCAGCAGCTTTCTAATTACAGAGGACCTCCGATGTGAAACTAGAAGCTGGGTGCAAAAATGCTTCATTGTTAAATTTGTCAGTGATGTCACGGAGACAGAGTAGAAACGATAGTTTTTTAGAAGTAGAAGGGTGGTGTTTTATCGCGACGCCTTATCTAAGCAGAAAGGAAAGTCAGTGTTGGGTGGCCGCGTAGGTGTTTTCCGCTATTGGCGGGCATGTCCTGTATGGCGAGGAGATGGTTCAAATGGCTCTGAGCACTATGGGACTTAACATCTATGGTCATCAGTCCCCTAGGACTTAGAACTACTTAAACCTAACTAACCTAAGGACAGCACACAACACCCAGCCATCACGAGGCAGAGAAAATCCCTGACCCCGCCGGGAATCGAACCCGGGAACCCGGGCATGGGAAGCGAGAACGCTACCGCACGACCACGAGATGCGGGCATATGGCGAGGAGAAGACTGAGCTAAAAAATTATGGAGAGTTCGTGAGGCGATGTGGAACTGTCTGCATCTTGGCAGACAAGCGAGGTCCTGAGTTCTTACAACGAAACCGCAACCCTCGTCCTCTACCACAGAGGCATTTGCAAGATGGCGGCGTTCTGCAGGACTTTAAGTGAACAATTACTGTGAGCATATTAGCAGCACAGGCGAAACAGGGCGTTTCTTAGTGCACACTTATGGAACTCAGTATGATCGCTTGTCTCATGTCCAGAATTACTGAAGAGACTGTATGGGTTACTATCAGGGCCACATTCAGTGTTTTTCGTTGGGATTAATCACGTTGGGATTAATCAGATTGGAGTACGTTTTTCAGACACCCATTAGCGTCAGAAGGGCATATTTCTTGTTGGTTCAAGTAACGCTGCAAATCAACAAATCCAATAGTCATAGTTTGCAAAAAGAGTTTGTGAATCATTTCATCGTCTTTCATGAGCTATTTGGAATAATAATGTTTATCTAAATGAATTTAAATAATTTTCTGTGTAAACCTCCGCTTTAGGATCTGCAGCTAGAGCCTTCGATCATTCACATTTCCATTAAAGTTGTGCAGGCTAATTTATAGCTTAGTTCTTAAGGGCGTACTTGGCTCTTTAATTACATTACTGGCCATTAAAATTGCTACACCACGAAGATGACGTGCTCCAGACGCGAAATTTAACCGACAGGATTAAGATGCTGTGACATGCAAATGATTAGGTTTTCAGAGCATTCACACAACGTTGGCGCCGGTGGCGACACCTACAACGTGCTGACATGAGGAAAGTTTCCAACCGATTTCTCATCCACAAACAGCAGTTGACCGGCGTTGCCTGGTGAAACGTTGTTGTGATGACTCGTGTAAGGACGAGAAATGCGTACCATCACGTTTCCGACTTTGATAAAGGTCGGATTGTAGCCTATCGCGTTGGTCGAGATCCAATGACTGTTAGCAGAATATGAAATCGGTGGGTTCAGGAGGGTAATACGGAACGCCGTGCTGGATCCCAACGGCTTCGGTTCACTAGCAGTCAAGATGACAGGCATCTTATCCGCATGCCTGTTACGGATCGTGCAGCCACGTCTCGATCCTTGAGTCAACAGATGGGGACGTTTGCAAGACAACAACCATCTTCACGAACAGTTCGACGACGTTTGTAGCAGCATGGACTATCAGCTCGGAGGCCATGGCTGCGGTTACCCTTGACGCTGCATCACAGACAGGAGCGCCTGCGATGGTGTACTCAACGACGAACCCGGGTGCACGAATGGCAAAACGTCATTTTTTCCGATGAATCCAGGTTCTGTTTACAGCATCATGATGGTCGTATCCGTGTTTGGCGACATCGCGGTGAACGCACATTGGAAGCGTGTATTCCTCATCGCCATATTGGGGTATTACCCGGCGTGATGGTATGGAGTGCCATTGGTTACACGTCTCGGTCACCTTTTGTTAGCATTGACGGCATTTTGAACAGAAGACGTTACATGTCACATGTGTTTCGACCCGTGGCTCTACCCTTCATTCGATCCCTGCGAATCCCTACATTTCAGCAGGATAATGCACGACCGCATGTTGCAGATTCTGTACGGGCCTTTCCGGATACGGAAAATGTTCGGCTGCTGCCCTGGTCAGCACATTCTCCAGATCTCTCACCAACTGAAACGTCTGGTCAATGGTGGCCGGGCAACTGGCTCGTCACAATACGCCAATCACTACTCTTGATGAACTGTGGTATCGTGTTGAAGCTGCATGGGCAGCTGTACCTGTACACGCCATCCAAGCTCTGTTTGACCCAATGCCCAGGCGTATTAAGGCCGTTATTACGGCCATAGGTGGTTGTAATGGGTACTGATTTCTCAGGATCTATGCACCCAATTTGCGTGAAAATGTAATCACATGTCAGTTCTAGTATAATATGTTTGTCCAATGAATACCCGTTTATCAACTGTATTTCTTCTTGGTGTAGCAATTTTAATGGCCAGTAATGTACTTAGTGTCTCCGTATTTGCAGCCCTCGGCCGCTAGAGGGCTCCAATTTTTGACATGGTGGCATAGAACGTAATTATGTCAGAGCGAGAGAAATAGCGCGCTGTAATAGAGTTCCAAATTCTGAGACATCGTTCACACATGGAGGACCCTCTCCTTCAGCACGACGATTCTAGACAACACTCAAGTGATGCGACATCTGCAAAAATGCGACTCCTTGGGCTCACTGTCATCGATAATCCTCTATACAGTCCCGACTTGGCCCCATCCGATTGACATCTGCAGTGTAGTTTTCTCGGTCAGGGTAACATTTCACATGTATGGAGTTTCATGAATGATTGTTTAAATGCCTTTACGCGCGCTGTAACTCTTCTAATCTTGTCTTCACGGTCTGTAGCGAAGCGATACTTACGGGGGTTGTAGTATATTCCTAAATGCCTCACTTAGAACTTGGTGAGAGGGCTTTGACGGGATAGTTTGCGTCTATCTTCAAGCGTGTGCCAGATCAGTTTCTTCAGCATCACCGTGACGCTGTCCTTTTGGGCAAATAAACATGTGACAATCCGTGATGTCCTTCTTTGTATAAGTTCACTATGGACTTGCCTAGCAAAGCACAATGGTGTTCAAAGCAACCTTCGGGTTGACGACAGCTTCCCGTTTTCTATGTACTCAACGGTGTACGGACAGGTTTTCTCAGACCACTACGAACCTCAGTTTTTTGTTAACCTGTTTAAGTTATTTAACAGTCGAACGTGCTTCAAGGTATAACCTCAGGCAAAAATGGTAATACAAAAAGACTTAACATGGATACACACAGATCTCAAAGTAGTAGCGTTCTAGAATATATTTTCTTTTTTTGCATAAAAAAACTTTTGATCCTTAAGACTTGCGGTTAAGCCAATTTCGCAGTGTGGCAGAGCAGGAACTCCTCACTGGGCATTCCGTAAGATAAAAATGCTAATCCTGAAGCCGACCGCCGCCATAAGCTTTCAGTAAGAAATGCCTAGACGACGTAAGGCAAAAGTATCGCTTCGTACGATCGCAGAGTCTCCTTGACAGAGCGAGGTTTTGGTTTACAAGCACTGCGTGGAGACAGTTCTGGGAAGAGTGCGAGAAGGCAGGAGTCAACAGCCGCAGACGCCGACGCTGGTCTGCGTCACGCGACGTCCCATCACGCCACGCCGGAATGTCCACCTGCTCTCTCGACCTTGAGCCGCGACTTAACGGCTGCAGAACTAACAATAAGTCAACAGCTCTTGTCTAAAGACTGCAAGCTTTCTTAGTGAAGTTTACATGTAACATGCTTTGACTTTTTGTTATAATTTGATAAGTATGGAGGATAAGGCGGCGAAACTGTCGTATTGCCGACATTCTCTATCTGCGCCCACCGTTCGTGGTCTATTGGTACGCGTCGCTGCCTCTAGAGCGCGGTATCCCGGGGCAGCGCGCCTAAGGCTTCAGAATAAAGAAATAAGAACAACAAGCAGTATACATCAGATTGTAACGTAAGTTGGAGAGCGTGAAAACAGATGCAGTGAAAATATATGGTGGTTATAATTAAACTTTCGCTACATGTGAAGATCCCTTTGCGAAACGAGTGATCGTACGACAGTGACATTCTGTGGAAACATTTGCAAGGGCATGGGGAACAGTAATCATGAATAAACCATTGAAAGATGTTGTTGTGGTCTTCAGTCCTGAGACGTTTGATGCAGCTCTCCATGCTAATCTATCCTGTGCAAGCTCCTTCATCTCCCAGTGCCTACTGCAACCTACATCCTTCTGAATCTGCTTAGTGTATTCATCTCGTGGTCTCCCTCTACGATTTTTACCCTCCACGCTGCCCTCCAATGCTAAATTTGTGATCCCTCGATGCCTCAGGACATGTCCTACCGACCGATCCCTTCTTCTAGTCAAGCTGTGCCACAAACTTCTCTTCTCCCCAATCCTATTCAATACCTCCTCATTAGTTACGTGATCTACCCACCTAATCTTCAACATTCTTCTGTAGCACCACATTTCGAAAGCTTCTATTCTCTTCTTGTCCAAACTATTTATTTTCCATGTTTCACTTCCATACATGGCTGCACCCCATACAAATACTTTCAGATACGACTTCCTGACACTTAAATCTATACTCGATGTTAACAAATTTCTCTTCTTCAGAAACGCTGTCCTTGCCATTGCCAGTCTACATTTTATATCCTCTCTACTTCGACCATCATCAGTTATTTTGCTCCCCAAATAGCAAAACTCCTTTACTTCTTCAAGTGTCTCATTTCCTAATCTAATTCCCTCAGCATCACCCGACTTAATTCGACTACATTCCATTATCCTCGTTTTGCTTTTGTTGATGTTCATCTTATATCCTCCTTTCAAGACACTGTCCATTCCGTTCAACTGCTCTTCCAAATCCTTTGGTGTCTCTGACAGAATTACAATGTTTTTATTTCCTCTCCATGGATTTTAATACCTACTCCAAATTTTTCTTTTGTTTCCTTTACTGCTTTCTCAATATACAGATTGAATAACATCGGGGAGAGGCTACAACCGTGTCTCACTCCCTTCCCAACCACTGCTTCCCTTTCATACCCCTCGACTCTTATAACTGCCATACACATCTTAATTTCCATATGGGAAGGTTCAGATATGATGATCTTGGTGCCTAAGCATTTAGGAACGACTGGCCAATGATTCGGCTAATCTATTTGTGTTAAGGAGTAAGCGAGTGATCTCACGAGCAATGTGAAGTGGAGCTGATGCAGTTAGGAACGACTGGCCAATGATTCGGTTTTACCGAATTGTGTTATGGAGCAAAACAACTGATGTCACGAGCAATGTGAGGTGGAGCTTATGCAGTTAGGAATGACTGGACAACGATTTGGTATTATCGAACTGTGTTACGGATTAACCGAGTGATCTCAAGAACAATGTGAGGTGGAGCTCCGTATCAAAGCAGTCGAGTTCAGAGCATTTCTCTCCCGTAGAGAAGGGACGATATGTTTGCGAAGCAGATGACAGTAACGTCTGCCGTTCACCGTGCACGTTCTCGGTCCTTGAGGTCCGAGTTCCTCAAAGAAACATGGACCATTCACGAACTGTGACGATCCCCAAATACGAAAATTGTGAGTGTTCACTGCCCCAGTGAGTTTGAAGTATGGTTCATCACTCCACAAAATGTCGCAAGGCCACATGTCGTCAACTTCAACCCTTGCAAGAAATGTAAGAGCGAAGCCTACTCGAATATCTGCGTCACGAGGCAAACGTTGGTGAGTAATGTGAAGTTAGTACGGATACCACTTAACATATGTTCGCAGCACATTTCGAAAGGTGGCCCATGGATCGTTCAGCTGTCGTGACACAGCTCCCGCGCACTGCTTGAAGATCGCACATTGCGTCCAGCCTTCTCAACCATGGTAACAGTAACTTCAACAGTTTGTGGCGCAATTGGCTGCTGGCTTCTCCGAGGAACAATTCCCAAATCACCAGTTAATTAGAACTTCCGAATCATGCTTTCAACCCTCGGTGCGGAAAGAGGGCCTCTGCGTATTCCTTCAGTGCGTTGATACTCTCCACTAGTAACAGCACTACTGCTGTTGTTTTGATGAAACAGCTTTACGAGCAATGCCCTGCTCATGTTGTCCAAACGCATGTTGACTGTCTGCAACTGTAACGCATACTTGCGTTTAAAACCTACGTCGCCGTACCAGTGCCGGCGTCTAAGGACAACTCATGACACCAGCACCATCAACAACGCAAATCCTGCAGCACACAGTCCAAACACCGGTCCTCTGAACTTAGGTACCCACATGGTAAACAGCTTTCCGTCTAGACCGGCTGAAGTACCGAAGTTTAATTGTAACCACCCTGTACTAAAGAGTAATAACTTTACGTACCTCGTCACAGTTGTCCAAAATTCTAAATGGACGACGATCGTTACGAAACTTATACACTCCTGGAAATTGAAATAAGAACACTGTGAATTCATTGTCCCAGGAAGGGGAAACTTTATTGACACATTCCTGGGGTCAGATACATCACATGATCACACTGACAGAACCACAGGCACATAGACACATGCAACAGAGCATGCACAATGTCGGCACTAGTACAGTGTATATCCACCTTTCGCAGCAATGCAGGCTGCTATTCTCCCATGGAGACGATCGTAGAGATGCTGGATGTAGTCCTGTGGAACGGCTTGCCATGCCATTTCCACCTGGCGCCTCAGTTGGACCAGCGTTCGTGCTGGACGTGCAGACCGCGTGAGACGACGCTTCATCCAGTCCCAAACATGCTCAATGGGGGACAGATCCGGAGATCTTGCTGGCCAGGGTAGTTGACTTACACCTTCTAGAGCACGTTGGGTGGCACGGGATACATGCGGACGTGCATTGTCCTGTTGGAACAGCAAGTTCCCTTGCCGGTCTAGGAATGGTAGAACGATGGGTTCGATGACGGTTTGGATGTACCGTGCACTATTCAGTGTCCCCTCGACGATCACCAGTGGTGTACGGCCAGTGTAGGAGATCGCTCCCCACACCATGATGCCGGGTGTTGGCCCTGTGTGCCTCGGTCGTATGCAGTCCTGATTGTGGCGCTCACCTGCACG
Source organism: Schistocerca americana (assembly GCF_021461395.2). NCBI lineage: Eukaryota > Metazoa > Arthropoda > Insecta > Orthoptera > Acrididae > Schistocerca > Schistocerca americana. The sequence goes on along the minus strand of NC_060121.1, from coordinate 514,898,140 downwards.
GCGCCAAACACGCATACGACCATCATTGGCACCAAGGCAGAAGCGACTCTCATCGCTGAAGACGACACGTCTCCATTCGTCGCTCCATTCACGCCTGTCGCGACACCACTGGAGGCGGGCTGCACGATGTTGGGGCGTGAGCGGAAGACGGCCTAACGGTGTGCGGGACCGTAGCCCAGCTTCATGGAGACGGTTGCGAATGGTCCTCGCCGATACCCCAGGAGCAACAGTGTCCCTAATTTGCTGGGAAGTGGCGGTGCGGTCCCCTACGGCACTGCGTAGGATCCTACGGTCTTGGCGTGCATCCGTGCGTCGCTGCGGTCCGGTCCCAGGTCGACGGGCACGTGCACCTTCCGCCGACCACTGGCAACAACATCGATGTACTGTGGAGACCTCACGCCCCACGTGTTGAGCAATTCGGCGGTACGTCCACCCGGCCTCCCGAATGCCCACTATACGCCCTCGCTCAAAGTCCGTCAACTGCACATACGGTTCACGTCCACGCTGTCGCGGCATGCTACCAGTGTTAAAGTCTGCGATGGAGCTCCGTATGCCACGGCAAACTGGGAGACACTGACGGCGGCGGTGCACAAATGCTGCGCAGCTAGCGCCATTCGACGGCCAACACCGCGGTTCCTGGTGTGTCCGCTGTGCCGTGCGTGTGATCATTGCTTGTACAGTCCTCTCGCAGTGTCCGGAGCAAATATGGTGGGTCTGACACACCGGTGTCAATGTGTTCTTTTTCCATTTCCAGGAGTGTATTTCCAAGTTTTCTTTGTTGACTTTTGAGTGTCCAAGTCATCCTACGGTAATTTTTTCATCTCCTCGGCCAAGTCCCGTTGCTTCGTTGCCCTGCGACAGTCGGCAGCAGTAGGAGAGCGTTGCCAAATGGGTCTGACACTGCCGTGCGCATGAAGCCAACGACCTGTCCTTGAATTCCTCACTGCTGAACAAATTTCGCCAATCGAAATCCACCGACGCTTGATAATGGTGTACTGAGACGTTACAGTGGACATGAGGAGTGTGACGTGGTGGCTACCGCGTTTCAGTAGCACTGAAAACTATGTGCACAAGGCACGTCTCAGTCGACACTGCTCAGCTGCCCTCCTTCATAGCGAACACCGTCTCGATCAACCCATTCCTGGTGATCGGTGAATTACAACCAAGGAATCTTGCGCACAGCTGAATATCGGCTGCATGCCTTAGACAAGATGTTACGCATCCTTGGTTATCGTAAAGTATGTGCGAGATGGGCCCGGTGATAGATCACACGAGAACAAAAAGTCATATAATTGAAATTTGTCGGGAACTGCTCGGTCAATCCAAAGCTCAACGTGACAACTTTCTGTAAACCACCATCACCAGAGACGAAATGCGATGTCATCACTACGAGCCGGGATCTAAATGACAGCCATGGACTGATAACACGCGAATTCTCAAAAAAAAAAAAAGTTTATGAATTAGCCATCTGCAGGCAAAATGATGTTTATATTGTTCTGGGATAGGCAAGGTGTGGTTCTCTTACGAGGGTAAGTCAATTATTATCCGCAAAGCAGTTATAAATTTTATTGTTATCAAATAGAAAACTTACAAGAATATTATTTTTCGACGTAGTCTCCTTGCGGTTCAACGCACTTGGACCATCGTTGTAGAAGCGTCCTGATGCCCTCATAAAAGAAGGTTCTTGGTTGAGCCGCGAGCCAGGAATTCACCACTTCTTCGTCCGAAACAAATCGACGGCCCCTTAATGCCTGTTTGAGTGGATCAAACAAGTGATATTCAGAAGGGGCAAGATCGAGGCTATATGGAGGATGATCCAGTACTTCAAATTTGAGTTTCTGGAGCGTTTCAGCAGTGTAGGCAGCAGTATGCGGACGGGCATTGTCGTGCAACAACACAACACCTTCTGACAGCAATCCTCGGCGTTTGCTTCTAATTGCAGGTTTTAGTCTGGCAGTAAGCATCTCACTGTAACGTACACTGTTTATTGTTGTGGTCTTCCCCCATATTGTTCCAGTACTGGACCTTGTGCGTCCCAAAAAATCGTAAGCGTCAGTTTTCCTGCGGACGGTTGGGTCTTGAACTTTTTCTTGCATGACGAATTTGGATGTTTCCATTCCATTCTCTGCCGTTTACTCTCCGGCTCGTAAAGATGGATCCATGTTTCGTCACCAGTAATAATCCTGTCTAGGAAGTTGTCCCATTCGTTACCACAGCGATCCAAATGTTTTTTGCAGATGTCCAAGAGCGTTTCCTTTTGCAACTGTGTGAACTGTTTTGGGACCTATCTTGCACAAACTTCACGAAACCCAAGTCCGTTGTGGATGATTTCGTAGGCAGAACCGTGACCAATTTGCAGACGACGTGCCACTTCGTCAATAGTTAATCGTCTGTCTAAGAGAATCATTTCACGTGAACGCTCAATGGTTTCTTCATTTGTGGCGGTAAACGGTCGTCCAGCTCCTTCATCGTGCATAACACTTGTGCGACCATTTCGGAATTTTTCAATCGATTCGTAGACACTCCGTTGTGGCAGAACACTGTTCCCGTACTTAACTGAAAGTCTTCGATGAATTTCAGCCCCTGATACGCCTTCCGACCACAAAAAACGGAACACTGAACGTTGCTCTTCTTTGGTGCAAATAGACAGCGGAGCAGCAATGATTAACAGCACAACAGCGATAACGAAACTAACCTAGCAGTCTGAAAATTGCAAAGATATAACAACAAATAAACAAAGCATGCGTCATCAACGTTAAACTGCAGTACTACCAAAATAAACAAAACTATAATAAATTGCGGATAATAATTGACTTACCCTCGTAGATGTCTACGAGTCGCCTAAAGGAACTGTCAACTCAAAAAACTGCAATACGACAATGACTAGCCGAAGGCTCCAATTTCCAGAATCAGGTTAGAGAAGAAGACAAACTTCTGCTTCGCACTAAATCAGTTCTGTGACCATGGAACTCATTGCCTAATTTGGATGAACTGTCCTGCCACATCCACAGTACAGTGCTGATTTAGCGCCTTCAGACTTCGCACTTGTTGGCCGTATGAAATATGGACCAAGTGGTGGTTAACATTTTCGAGACTTAGAGGCCGTCGTCAAAGCTGTACGACATGGGCCAGCCTCATCTGGCTCGCGTTTTTGCGAGTGCGCCATCCAGGTTCTTACTCATCGCTGGCGAAAGCGCTTAAAAAAATCGTGGTGACTACGTGGAAAAAATGACAGTATATAAATCGAATCTTGCTCCATTTACTGTGCTACAGTTCTCTCTGTATATGTTTTTTTTTTCACGAAAATAAATGGAAGCCATTTATTTCGGGACGACCTTCGAAAAAAATAAGAATCTGGAGACAGTGGGCACGGTCATACTTGTGAAAGATGTGTACAGCAGTGATAGGTACGACGGGAGAGCTCCGAGGAGACAAAGGAAATTGTCACGAAAAAAGGAGTGCGCTGACAAAGGCTACAAAGTGAAAGCTTGACAGGTGAAGGGCAAATGGAGAGTGACGCATGATATTACAAAGATACAGATGTAGGTTGGTTAGTTGGTTGATTCGGGAAAGGGGACCAAACAGCGAGGTCATCTGTTCCATCGGATTAAAGAAGGACGGGGAAGGAAATTGGCCGCGCCTTTTCACAGGAGGGGGAGGATATTAGTGTTCAACGACCCGTCGACAACGAGGTCATTAGAGACGGAGCGCAAGCTCGGGTGAGGGAAGGATGGGGAAGGAAATCGGCCGTGCCCTTTCAAAGGAACCATCCCGGCCTTTGCCTGAAGCGATTTAGGGAAATCACGGAAAACCTAAATCAGGATGGCCGGAGACGGGATTGAACCGTCTTCCTCCCGAATGCGAGTCCAGTGTGCTAACCACTGCGCCACCTCGCTCGGTGCCTTTTCACAGAACCCATCCCGGCATTTAGTTGAAGCATTTTCGGGAAACCAAACCAACGGTATTGCCGCAATGGTCACACCGGTTCCCCTCAGATCATCGAAGTTAAGCGTTGTCGGTCTGGACTAGCACTTGGATGAGTGACCATCCAGTCTACCTATTGGCAAACTGAGAAGTAGCGGCTCCGGTCTCGTAAAGTGACATACGGCCGGGAGAGAGGAGTGCTGATCACATGTCCCTCCGTATCCGTATCCAGTGACGCCTGTGGGCTGAGGATAACACGGTGGCCGGTCAGTAACGTTGGGCCTTTATGACCTGTTCGGGCGGAGTTACGTTTTGGTTTGGTTTTAGGGAAATCACGGAAAACCAAAATCAGGATGGTCGGACGCGGGTTTGAATCGTCGTCCTCCCGAATGCGAGTCCAGTGTGCTAACCACTGCGCCAGTGTGGGTATTTACAGGTCTCCGGCCAGAATGAACAAAATATATGGGACACACTTTGTAAAACATATCATTTCCGAGGCTGTAGACACAAATGTCTGCTGGAGTATAATAATTTTAATTGTGGCAGTTATGTTATATTCTTATCCCGACAGACGGCCGAACCTGGGCCGAGATCTTAATTGTCAGCGAGGCAAGAGCTGCGACACATTTAAGGCTTAATTTGGGCAATGGATGCTAACTTTTATCTTGAGCTAGCAGGTAATGTATTGATTTACCCTAAACCGTTAACGTCGGTTGTCAGGAAGATTCACAATGCTTGCTAAATTCTCTGACTGGAGTTTGCTGGGCCCTCCCAGGGGACACCGCCTTATCGAAGTCAACTTCGCTGTTGGACGGGAGAGTTCGCAGGCTTCGATGAAGTCGATAGCTGTGGCAGCTGTAGAGGAGCCAGACAAACTGTGTCCCACAACATAGGGGCTTTGGAGGCGCGGTGAAGCCAGCATCCCTCAGGAGACAACGCCGGCAGAAAATCAGGCAGGTTGCGATACCTGCAAGTGTCAATCTCATCATATGACTTGACCCGCACAGCGCTCTTGACGTGGTAGATGGATTGTAAAATTACTGGAAATTCACAAATAGCCACGGAAACAACTAGCAACAACCGAAAAATGTTAAAGGATAAATTGTTTCGCATCACACATTATAAGATATCAGAACAATATTAAATATTTTCAACATGAACGAAAGTGTCGTGACAACTGAAGACATCGGCTTATAAGAATAATAGATTATAACTTCCAAAGAAGATCCTGAACAACAATCCCATTGGAAAAGAATTTCTGGAAGGAGCCGGAAAAGATGGCAACGATTTTCTTTGTGAGTTCGGAAGAGGCAATCGCCTAATCCTTGAAAGGAAAGCGGCGGCGATGACGACGACAACGAGTTTGCTAGGCTGACTTACATAATTTTCATGGACATCAAGTATTCTACCAGCAATATGAAATATATAATAATAATAATAATAATAATAATAATAATAATAATAATAATGCAAACATTTCTCCCAGGATTCAGAACTGGTTAGCAGAAGACGATTAGTAAGAATGATCGCGTACGAGTCAAAAGACAAACATTTTGCAGCCCTGTAACGATGGGATGAAAATTATGAATGTTAAAAACAATTTCGGCAACCCTGAAATCGAGGAGTCGTTTAGTAGCCTTCCAGCATGTGATAGGCGAGTCGCAGGCCCTCTGGGACTTAAGTGACGTTCGACTAGGGTTAAATGTTGATGAAGTCGGAAGATAGTGATCAACAACGATCGATCAAGTTTCCTTTCAACAGAGGAAAGCATACAGGAATTCACGAGTGTACTTTCCATTTGGGGGCGTCTGGTTTATGGAATGGAATAGCTTCTGGTTTTTCCCGGTCTAATACCGTGTCTTCGTGGGACCAGTGTGTTATTCTGGATTTGGCACAGTTAAGGGTACAGAAGGCAGGATGCCCTTCCTGTGAAAATGTGTCGATGTTTTATAAGAGAAATGATAGTAGGCTCTCTAACCTATTACCATTTGAGAGGAAACACAGATTTCAGCCGGAAAAAGAAATACAAGAAATAACTGTAAGTAAAAATTATGACGTGAACTATTTTTACTCTATACGTATCCCACATAAAAAAACTGTATTATTTCAGATTAAACCCTCTGAAGAGACTTTAACATAAAGGGCGAAACGCGACTGGAACACAAAATACTGGGTTGGATCAAAAGATCTGACTTTTTTTAAGTTTAGGTTTCCACAAAAATAAACAAAAAACGAACAACAAATCAATCAATAATATATCCTCCGTTGTTGTTTAAATTTCTTCCCAACGTTCAACAAGCTGGCCAATGCTTTGACGGTAAAATTCACTTGATTTCCACTCGAATAAATGGTATAACTAAGCCCTCAATCCCATATTATTAATGAACGAAACGCCACGCAACGCATTCGAATGGGATCGGAACAGATGGCAATCCAAAGGTGTCAAGTCGAGAGAATTCGGAGGATATGGCAGCACTTCTCGGCCAAGCATTTGAATGGCTTCCTTGGCGATGTGAGTGGGTTGTCGTGTTGCAGAAGAACGCCATGTTGCCGATCAGGTCGTTTCTGCTGGATAGCGTTCTTCAGTCGTTGCATTTTTTGGACGTAAAGTTCCGCATTCACTGTTTCATTCCCATCAAGTAATTCCTAGTGGATCATGGCTTCCCAGTCCCAGCACAGTAAGAACATCGTTTTGGACGGGTCAAGATCTTGTTTTGATTGCGGTGTATGCCATGGCTTACTCATTCTATGCGCTACTTCATTTTGACGTACAGGTGCAATCTTCCGTCGCTGGTAACTGTCCAGTAGTTTTTGTCCATGAGTTGACCGATGAGGAGGGAGGGCCGCAAACCGGCGCAGATCGTGACGCGTTGATCATTGTTGTTCTCCATTAAAGCATGCAGATCCCATGCGCCCAACTTAAGAATCTTTCCCATTGAGTGAAGGTGGTTCTCTATGGCACTGTGGGAGGACTTCATTATCTCTGCCAGTTCTCTCGTCATTTGACGTGGATCTTTAAAGTCAGTACCGCCATTAGACTGTTGCTTATTTAGAGTGTTACATTTACACTTACACAGTCGTGATTTCGGCTCTAAAGTGCCCATTATCAAGTGTTTTAAGTGCTATAAACTGCCTAAGATGGCATACTGTCGTATTAAAATACACGATTAGACAGATATAATGTGTTTTAAGTGTTATAAATTGCCTAAGATGGCATACTGTCGTTTTAAAATACACTATTAGACACATAGTGTATTTTAATACGACAGTATGCCATCTTAAGCAATTTATAACACTTAAAACACATGATAATGGCACTTTGAAGCCGAAATCATGACTGTGTAAGTGTAAATGTAACACTGTAAATTAACAACAGTCTAATCGCGGTACTGACGTTAAAGAAATATATTATGACTGTGACCCCGCATTATGAAAAAAGTTATTTGTCGTGGATCTTCGTGAATAAGCTGATCCAGTCGCTCTTCGTCGAACAGAATGAGGTGTCCGGTGCGATGCATGTCTTTGAGTTAGAAATTGCCGTCTTTGAATCGCTTAAATCAGTTATGAGTCATCCTAAGAGGCATAGCTTCTTCGCCAAACACTTCACAAATCTTTCGAGCAACTTCTGTGGGCTTGCCACTCCTATTAAACGCAAAAATCAGGCGTCGGAAATGTTCTTTTGTGTCGACTTGTCACTCCCTTTTACTGGCTCACAAAGAACAGAAAGTATATCACCATAAAAAAAACTACACACACTATTTTGTTGAGCACACAATTCCCTATCGAGTAACAAAAGTTTCGTTTCCAAAATATTCTATTTTTCACGCAAAACTTTCACTTAGAAACGCAAGGACGTTGCGACGGAATCTTCTTACGAAATTCCAATCACCAACTTTCTCCTCCGAATGCAAAAATATTTTGTTGACACCGACCTACATAGGGAGGAACGATCACCACGATAAAATAAGGGCAATCAGAGCTCGGACGGAAAGATATAGGTGTTCATTCTTTCTGCACGCTATACGAGATTGGAATAACAGAGAATTGTGAAGATAGTTCGATAAACCCTCTGCCAGGTACTTAAATGTGATTTGCAGAGTATCCATGTAGATGCACATAACTGATAACAAAGAAATTAAAAGTTAAAGAACATAATCAACAAAAAAACGCCGCTTTTAGCGGAGATCTTGTTCACTCCCCGCGGCGGAACACCGTTTGGGGAACCCTGTTGCAGAGCCTATGGGAGAGCTAGGCTCCAGTACAGACGACCGGATGCTGGAAGAGCGTCCAGAGTCCCGCGGCGCGACTGTGGGTGTCGCGGCGGGTTCCCGCGCCCAGAGGAATGCGGCGGCGCGCCTCAGCGCGCTTGCACGCAGCTACGTCACGCGTGCGTGCGTGACGCGACGGCTCCACAAAGGCTGCCAAGCCCGTGGCCAGCCGCACCTCGCTCGCTTTATGGCTCCGATTCTCACGACCCCCCACTGACGTCACAGCCGGCCCGGCTCAACACGCTCGCAGTGACTGGAGGCAACGTTCCACAGGCGACATCGCACTAACAGCAGTGGGCGTCGTGACGTGCGAGCAACTGATTCCATACGGTACTACATTCGCATATTAAGAACGGAAGACATCCATCTACATGCGTACTCTGCCAACCGCTATAAGTTCGTGGATGACGGTCTCCTTCAGCTGTCATCGGGGTTTCAGCCTCTGATGTTTACTGCACTCTTGAGTCATTTAGAGGATCAATACAGTCCACAATCGTATGAGGCAGTTATACCAAGTCGCACCTTACCTTGTCACTCTGCCTCAGAATATCTTTCGAATTACAGCCAAGGTGCCACGATCTGTTCTGAGGTCAATGCTAGAGATTGTGACCTTCGGTGGAACTCTGTGAGCAAGAGTGGTCTTCGCAACCTGCTCTGATAATAACTAGAGTGATCTAAGTACGTTCTCGGAGTCCAGGCCAATCTCTGTGACCGAGCGGTTCTAGGCGCTTCAGTCTGGAACCGCGCTGCTGCTACGGTCGCACGTTCGAATCCTGCCTCGGGCATGGATGTGTGTGATGTCCTTAAGTTAGTTAGGTTTAAGTAGTTCTATGTCTAGGGGACTGATGACCTCAGATGTTAAGTCCCATAGAGCTTAGAGTCATTTGAAACATTTTTTTTTTCGGAGTCCAGACGACAGGCACTATTCGTTCCAAGGTGCGCTACAGTTCCCTCACTGGCTGCTGGAACACCTTGTGCAACATGTTGAATGATGTTCAAGGTCATTCTCCTACCCCGCTGCTGCCGTTTCCCTAAAAGGTATCGTTTTTCACCACCGTTTAACAGAAAGCTACACTTTTCCACTTGCTTCGCCCTGGCGTGGGACACAACACACCTCTCAACACTTGATGTGTGTCGGAATGGCTCAGTTTCAATTTCAGTGGCAAACAGAAACCCACTGTGTTGACTGGCGGAGAGGGGAGGGAGAGGGAGGGGAGCGGGGCGGATGTAGCACGCTGAGTGCTTTCAGGCGGATCCCCTCCCTCCCCCCCGCCATTGTGCAGGCCTCCTAGACGTACCACTGAGATACCACTCGCAGTCGACAATTGGCGGCAAGTCCTGTAATGGACACAGTATCTACAGGAGAACATAGTATCTCGAGGTACCTTCGCTATCTCTGGTATGTGTCTACGTCTCTCTCAGTAGGCCGCCCAACACAGCCATTTGGAGCAGCTTTTAATAGCTTGGAAGGAATCAGGTAGCAGCTGTTTGACAATAGCAACTGCAGTATCTCATCTCTGCCCGAGAACAGTATTTATCTACGAGACACGGAAAGAAGTATATACAGGAGCCCTGGTAGATACCATGTTCCTTGGCTTCCGGAAGCCAACCGATAAGTTCAGCACTGTTGCCTAATGAACGAGCATACGGAACATCAGACAACCCTGTGACTGGACTGAAGAGTTTCTAGCAAACAGAACACAGTATGTCATTCTGAACAGAAAATTTTGGAAATTTGTGGTAAGGTCTTATGGGACCAAACTGCTGAGGTCATCGGGGTTCCTAAGCCTACACACTACTTAATCTAACTTAAACTAACTTACACTATAGACAAGACACACACCCATGCCCGAGGGAGGACTCGAACCTCCGACGGGGGGGGGGGGGGGGGGGGGCGGGGGTAGCCGCACGGACCGTGACAAGGCGCCCTAGACCGCGCGGCTCTGAACAGAGAGACGTCTTCAGACGTAAAAGTAACTTCATATATAAAAATGATCTGCGACATGTAAAAATGACGGACGACACTGGAAGTGCCATGAGGCTTTTCGCGGATGATACTGTTCTATACAGAAAGTCGGATGCTAAATTATTGTTACGAAATGCAGGAAGGCCTGGACAAGATCGACGTCTGGACCAGGGAGTGACAGTTCACCCTCAACGCAAAGGAAATGTAACTTATTGCGAATACAGAGAAAGACTCTTTGCTGTACGACTACAAAGTTGCAGAACAATCATTGGAAGCAGCTGCTTCCATAAAAGATCTACGAGTATGCATACGGAGCAACTTGAAGTGAAACGACCACATAAAATTAATCGCGACTAAGGCATATGCCAGACTGAGATTCATTGGAAGAATTATCAGGAAACTTAATACATCAACAACGGAAGTAGCTTACAAAACAGTTGTTCGGCTAATACTTGAATATTGCTCGTCAGTATGGGTTCTGTACCAAAAAGCACTGGTAGAGGAAATAGAGAACATCCAAAGGAGAGCAGCTCGTTTCGTTACATGTTCATTTATTAAGCGCAAAAGCGCCACAGAGACGTTCAGCGAGCTCCAGTGACAGGCGCTGCACGAGAGTCGTCCTGCATCACGATATGGTGTACTGTTATAAATCCGAGAGCGTACTTTCCTAGAAGAGTCAACCATTATATTGCTTCCTCCTACGTATATCTTGCAAAAAGACTATGAAGATAAAATTAGAGAGATCCGACCCCACACGGAGGCTTATCAGCAATCGTTTTTCCCGCGAACCATACGGGACTGGAACAGGAACAGAGGTACAGAAAGTCCCATCTGCCACACACCGTGAGGTGGCTTTCGGAGTAAAGATGTAGATTTGACAATGAACCTGGTGCAATGTTATTTTTCCGAACAATAAATACATAGCTTTAATCTGATATTGACTGTCCTTTAATTTCAGGACCTATTAGGCTACAATGACGCTAAAACTTCTCTTTAAGAAGTAAAACAATTAACACCCAAGAAAATAAAACTTTTCTGATTCTTTGAACATACATGGAACTTTGTATCTCTGATTCGTCGGGACTGTGCTTACGAACAAACTCTAAAACAGTGGAAATTTTACGACAAATGGAGACAATACACACTGTTTTTTTAGTGGGACAGTTGAGTATAACGCATTACCACATGTGCTGTATAAAATGCGCAGAAAACTTAACTGAGACACAATAGTCATCCAGGTAAAAACTACGTTTACTTGACACTTTCCTTTCGTCCGCGCCTCTGAGCCACCGTAGCGTCGCGCAGAATCACAGTTGCGGTAGCAGCAAACATCGACGCACTCTTGGCGAGGGGCGGCAAGCGAAACAAATCACACGACGTGCAGCCCGCGGTTTTAACTGTAAACCTTCATTGGTGGACCTGCATTAATTCTCTAGACTGTTGGAGATACAAAATCAGTATACGAAAGGGTCAGTTTGTCGCGAGAAAAGTGTTATACTTCTCTCCGCTCCAAAGTCAATAACTATAAAGCAGCAGCACTCCGTCTTCAGGCCACAAGTGGCCCATCGGGATCATCCGACCGCCGTGTCACCCTCAGTTGAGGATGCGGATAGGAGGGGCGTGTGGTCAGCACACCGCTCTCCCGGTCGTTATTATGGTTTTCTTTGACCAGAGCCGCTACTATTCGGTCAAGTAGCTCCTCAATTGGCATCACGAGGCTGAGTGCACCCCGAAAAATGGCAACAGCGCATGGCGGCTGGATGGTCACCCATCCAAGTGCCGGCCACGCCCGACAGCGCTTAATTTCGGTGATCTCACGAGAATCGGCAATAACTATAAGCCGTGTAGAAATCTACATCTACATGATTACTCTAAAGTTCATAATTAAGTGGCTGGCAGAGTGTTTATCGAATCATCTTCAAGCTATTTTTCTACCGTTCCACTCTCGAACAGCGCACGGGAAAAACGAACACTTCAGTCTTGCCGTGCGAGCTCTGTTTTCTCTTATTTTATTACAATCATCATTTCTCAACGTAGGTGGGTGTCAACAAAATATTTTCGGATTCGGAGGAGAAAGTTTGTTATTGAAATTTGGTGAGAAGAGCCTGACTCAATGAAAAACGCCTTTGCTTTAATGACTGCCACTCCAATTCGCGACTCATATCCGTGGCACTACCTCCCCTATACCACGATAATACAAAACGAGCTGCCCTTCTCTGAACTTTATCGATGTCCCCCGTCAATCCTATCTGACCCGGATTCCACACCGCCCAGCAGTACTCCACAAGAGGACGGACAAGCGTAATGTAGGCAGTCTCTTTAGTGGACCTACTATATTTTCTCAGTGTTCTGTCAATAAATCGCAACCTTTGGTTCGCTTTCCCCACAACATTATCTATGTGATCGTTCCAGTTTAACTTATTTGTAATTGTAATCCCTAATTACTTGACTGAATTCACAAGCTTTAGATTTGTGAGATTTATCTTGTGGCCGAAATTTTGCAGATTCCTTTTAGTATTCACGTGAGTGACATCACACTTTTCACTATTTAAAGTCAACTGCCACTACTCGCACCATGCCGATACCTCGCCTAAATCATTTTGTAAAAATGGCTCTGAGCACTATGGGACTTAACTTCTAAGGTCATCAGTCCCCTAGAACTTAGAACTACTTAAACCTAACTAACCTAAGGACATCACACACATCCATGCCCGAGGCAGGATTCGAACCTGCAACCGTAGCGGCCGCGCGGTTCCAGACTGTAGCGCCTTTAACCGCTTGGCCACCACGGCCGGCTAAATCATTTTGTAGTTGGTTTCTATCGTCTGTTGACTTTAAAAGAGGTTAAATATCATCATTATCTGCAAACAATCTAGGAGTGTTGTTCAGTGTCTTTTAAATCGTTTACGTAGATTACGAAAAGCAGAGGTCCTACCACAATGCCTTGAGGAAAGCCACATCTGTTTTTCTCAATGACTTTGCGTTAGTTATTGCGAATTGTCACCTTCCCGACAGCGAATCGCGAATCCAGTCGCGCAACTGAAACGGCACTCCACAGGCACGCAATCTGATTAGAAGTTGGTTGTCAAGAAAGGTGGAAATCTAGGTACTTCCATAGGTAGAGATATACGTACTTTCATAACGATTCTGAGATCTGATCACTCGACTAGAATATGTTCACTGATGACAGTGCAATACACCACCCTGAACAGGTTACAAGCAACTCTTGCTGACGACCACATTGATCATATGAAACAGGATTAGAGTCATAAGTCAGTATGGGAAACATCCCACATAAACACCACACTCAAGTTTATTCGTATCTATTAACTCTACCCAGGACCATCGCTTCTATCAAACACCACCTCCAGTTAGCTAAAGGCAACATGCTATCCTCCGAGGCCTTTTTTTTCTGAACAAGTCGGTTTCACAATTCGGCGCCAATAACAGAGAAAAACAGGAAAATACCTAACCAGAATACGACGCCTCAGCACAGGAATGCATCTTCAAATGGTTTGTTAGCTTTCTTTACCAGAAACGTAACTTCGTCGACGACGTACAATCGCTAGTTCCAGAGCTCCGAAACCGTAACCACTTTCAAACACAAACTCCACCCCGAGAGGCCCCCTAATTGCCCCTGCAGCCCCACGAGATCTGACGAGCGGCCAGCCTATCTGTAAGCTCCAAGCCACTCCAAAAAATTACTACACACTAGCTGTTACCCGCAGCCGAGTGATGGAGAGTAAGTAAGCTACTGTGCGTGTAATGCCATCAGCTGCCCTCGCGTATCACGCTGTACAGCTCATGATGCGCGGCCGCTCTCCCCCCTCCCAGGCAGTCTCGATGCGTCGGCACGCACAGCGTCGTTTTCGACCAGGGCGTACAGAGCGGCGTGGGCAGGAGTGCGCATCTACACGTCACGCTACTGAAGCACTGAAGATTGCACATGCAGCGTATTCATTACTTTGAATTGTATCACGGAATAAATATCAACCAATAATGACATTTTCACTAATACTATAAAGATCGAAAGTTAAAGAGTAAACAGCTTTTTCAATGAGTAAATATTTTTCCATAATTCGAGTAATATTCTTGAGATCAATAAGTGTCTTGTACTAGAGACTTTAGAAAGTAGCTTAGGTTCTTCCTCAGGGTCAAAGCTATTTCCAGACCAAAATTCATCGAAATCAGTTCAGCAATTCGTGAAAAGGTAAAAGAGAGGGTTACTTTGGCATTTGTAATATATGTATGAATAAAACTAATATCTACAATTTGTACAGAAACCAGATGGCAATCGTAAGAGTCGAGCGGCATGAAAGGGAAGCAGTGATTGAGAAGGGAGTGAGATAGGGTTGTAGCCTATCCCTGATGTTATACGATCTGTATACTGAGGGAAGCAGTAAAGGAAACGAAAGAAAAATTTGAAGTAGGAAAGAATATCCGTGGAGAAGAAATAAAAACATTGAGGTTTGCGGATGACTGAGTCAGGAGAGCACCTGGAAGAGCAGCTAAACGGAATGGACAGTGTCTTGAAAGGAGGATATGAAATGAACATCAACAGAAGCAAAACGAGGATAATGGAATGTAGTCGAATTACATAAGGTGATACTGAGGGAATTAGATTACGAAATGAGATATTTAAAGTATTAAATGAGTTTATCTATTTGGGGAGCAAAATAACTGATGATGGTCGAAGTAGAGAGGATATAAAATGTAGACTGGCTATGGCAAGGAAAGCGTTTTTGAAGAAGAGAAATTTCTTAACATCGAGTATAAATTTAAGTGACAGGAAGCCTTTTCTGAAAGTATTTGTATGGAGTGTAGCCACGTACGGAAGACTAGAAGAAGGGATCATTTGGTAGAACACGTTCTGAAACTTCAAGGGATCACCATTTTAGTGGAGGGTAAAGATCGCAGAGGGAGATCAAGAGATGAATACACTAAGCGGATTCAGAAGGATGTAGGTTGCAGAAGTTATCAGGAAATGAAGAGGCTTGCACAGGATAGAGTAGCATGGAGAGCTGCAGCATGCCAGTCTCTGGACTGAAGATCACAACGACATGGATAAAACTGTAAATCGCAATTTTTTTCCGTGATCCGATTTTCATGAAAAAAAATCTGTACGGTGCTTTGAGATACGCTGAAGGTACCTGTGAAACCCGCGTGTAAATTCGTCTGTTAGTTTCCGAAATTAGTGTGTTCAAACAGACAAATACGACCGTTTCACGCGTTTGTTATTAGTTATATAATATAAAGGACTTTCAGCCACTCAGGATTAGGAGCGGAATGTGCACATTGCCATCGGTCAGTAAGTTTTTCCCTGTTCCAGCGCTTGTATATGATGCTGCCTCCTGACAGGACTTTTGGCAGCGGGTCTTGGAAATCCAGGCAGTCACGGGGAAATTACTCTCCCTGTGGCCAGCGATGTGGGCGCCGGTCACAACATATTTAGGAGGATTAATGGAAGGCCACACACGCACTGCTAGGAAATGATAGTTAGACAATGATCATAAAAAACAACGTCATCGGCCAACAGTTTCACATCGCTATCTACCGAATCCGACAAAAAGTGTCTGTACAAGGAGGACAAGAGCGATCCATTCACATTTCCAGTCGTTACTTTTCTCTACTACAAACATTCAACGTGGAGACAGCATACGGTTTCTAAAGCTTGGACCTCGTTCTTCTAGGCCAGTGCCCTTAGCGACTAAGCTATCCGGGTACGACTCACACGCCGCCCCCGCAGCTTTACTTTAGTCACTCTCTCCCTCCTACTTTGCAGACTTCCTGCTTGGTTTGCCGGACTAGCACTCCTAAAACAAGAATATTGCGGAAAAAATGGCTCAGGTACAGCCTATGGCAGATATGAGAAACGTTTGCGACCCGCGGGCCCGATTCACATACCTAAGCTCGCCGGCCGCTCGGTACGTGTCGCGACACCAGCGCTCAGTACTATAGTGTCCTTAACGTTAATGTTTATGGGGTAACTCACCAACATGAATGGCACCCCTCTTCCGCCACGCTACCCAAACAAATTACACCTCAGAAAAGGCGTTTTTGAGAGCATATTCATCTCATGTGCACCTCATCTTCAGATCCATTTATTCACGCTTCGTGAACATTGCAAATGTCTCGCATTTGGCAGTATGTTCACACAAACTATTTTTAATGTCAGTAGCCATCATGCCATCACACAATTCGGCAAACATCTTTTTTTTAATAGGCTCTTAGTACATCTGCAGCATCCAAAAGGCACGCCCTTACGAATTCGCCTTCAGCAAAAGGCTTTAACGATTTGAGAATTTTTCTGGCAACTGCAAAACTAGCTAAACCCGACTGTCGTACTGTATACTCGGTTTGGAAAACATAAGCTGTTGCTTGACCAAACTGGAAATTAACATTTTAATTTTGTCTTTTCGCAGTTTCCCTCTAAGCTTTTGTTGAGAAATGTGTTTCGTAGAAAAGTGCCTTTTCATATTATATTCCTTCAGAAGACAACAAGCAAACAGGTTTGTTATATAGGGATGGTATCCGTTCTTTCAGACATGTATGTCAGAAGGAACAGACATAATCCCTACATAATACCTAGTGTAAAAGCCAGAGGCGATACGGTTCGGGTACTGTTGTGCATTCGCACTCAAGTATGTAACGCCGTCTGGAGTATATACATTATGTAAGGATGGTGTCTGTTTCTTCGGACACGCATGTCTGAAAAAACGGACAACATCCTTATATAATGTATACACTTGGCTGCGAGAAGTTCGATATGTGGACAGGGGGCGATACTCTGTAGCGAGCGGTGCATGGAGATTTGGTTCGGACAGTGGACGTGCTCGGATAGCCGAGGCGGTGAAGGCGACGGCTCGCGTAAAGCGAGAAATTCGGACTCCACTCCCGGTCCGGCACAAATTTTCATCTGTTCCTTTGAGTCCCCTCAATGTCCAACTGCAGGTAAATGTCGAATATTTTTTTTCCTCAGACAGATTTATCTTTGTACATGGTGAAGAAATAATCCTACGTCCATTTCCCATGGAACTGGTGACATTTAGCATCTACTTTTCTCTTCTGAATGCCATACTTTTGCCAATGCGCACGGAAGCACTTGCACAATATCAACAGACTACAACAGAACTTCACGCCGGAATGAATAACAAAAAAAAAAAAATGGTTCAAATGGCTCTGAGCACTATGGGACTTAGCATCTGAGGTCATCAGTCTCCTAGAACTTACAACTACTTAAACCTAACTAACCTAAGGCTATCACACACATCCATGCCCGAGGCAGGATTCGAACCTGCGACCGTAGCGGTCGCGCGGTTCCAGACTGAAGCGCCTAGAACCGCTCGGCCACACCGGCCGGCCCGGAGTGAAACAAATCGCAGGCTGAATCCGGCCAGCTGGCTGCTCGTTGCCCACCACGGCGTAGAAGACTGTTTTGGAAATCAATCTTTCACTCTGCAACGGAACTTAACACTGTTTTGAAACTTCGTGCCTGATTAAAACTGTGTGCTAGACTGGGACTCGAACCCGGAGCTTTTTCTTTCGCGGCCAATATTCTCAAAGACTGAACTATCCCTACAAAAGTCATGGCCCGCCCTCAAAACTTTATTTTTAACAGGGACTGCTCTTCTAGGTAGATCATCCTGGAAACAGTCACCTAAGCTGTGGTTAAGCCACTATGTCCGCAATATCTTTTCTTCTAGTAATGCTAGTCTAGTAAAGTGTGCAGGAGTACTTCCGTGAAGTTCAGTAGATTGGAGAGAGAGGTGCTAGCGGAAGTAAAGCTGTGAGCACGCGCCGTGATTCGTACCTGAACAGCTCAGTCCTTAAGAATATTCCGCACAAACGGCACAGATTCGTGTTCGAATGCCGGTCCTGTGTTTCACTACGTTTCGAAATACCGCACACTATGCTGCAGAGTGGCAGTCGAGATGTTTCAGTCGGCAGTGGAGGATGAAAAGATGGAAGGCAGTAAGAGTATTAGTTGGGAAAGGTGGGGTATTGCATTCTTGTTCATTTGGAGCACTCTTTTAATCTGCCAGAGTTTCAGAAGGGTTGAGGTTTAACGTCCCGTCAACGACGCAGTCATTACAGAGGGAACAAAGGTAGGTCTGGGAGAGTGGTCGAGTGTCGTGAGAGTGCACTCGGCTCTAAGCGTTTCCGCAGCGTTGGTGCACGCGTACATACCGTGTGTGACTGTACCTAGAAGAGAGCCAGCAAGTAGAGTGGCGCGCGGCGCGGCAGGCGGTCGGCGGATGGCGGCCGGCCCTTGGCCGTCACAGCGAGCGGCTGCTGACGCAAACTCTGGAACGCGGAGCCACACGTGACTCACATACTGCAAAGTAGCGCCGGGCGTGCAGGGCAGGGCAGCACCCGCCTCATACATCGCACAACCGCAAATTGCAAAGACATAATGCATTTTTTGATTATTTATTTTGGGCTTGGGGCAACGATGACCACCCAGGAGGAGGAGGAGATCAGTGTTTAAAAAGAAATCATTAGAAACGGAGCATACTCTACGATTAGGGAAGGATGGAGAAGAAAACCGGCTGTGCCCTTTCGAAGGAACCATTCCCACCAATCGCCTAAATCAGTATAGGCGGACGCGGGTTTGAATCGTCGACCTCCCGAAAGCGAGTTCAGTGTGTTAACCTCTGTTTTACCACGCTCGGTAATGAGCACACAGCCAGCAGTAGTTACAAAAGTGCCACGTTAACATAATTGGTAATTTCACAGTAGAACAATAATGAGAATTTGACGTACGGGAGTAGTTCTTAATGCAAAATAAAAAGACAAAATTACGACCCTGTTTCCGAGCCGTTCTAGCAAGGCAAGAAAGGAAGAATGAATTGATTGTTGGTGTTAATAACGATCATCCTCCTTTACCTCCTCTGCATTGCTGCAGATGGCGTGTCACTGAGCATGTTTGTTCTGTGCATGCAGTACACACGTTAGGCGCCTAGTTGTATCCACTGCACTGTGTGGAATACGAAGCTTCTGTTATAGTTCACTAACCTGCTGTCTTCAAGTTGACGTCCCCAGCGCAGAAAACAGCACGCAGGTCGTAGGTTCTGTATCTTGAGGTTGAAACTGACTTTTAGCGAGGTTCTGTTCTGAAATAATGTATCACTTCTTTGGGATACCACTCGCGTATTTTAATATAGCCACACGAGAAGACTACATGATCTTAATACAACACCTTCTGGTACAGCAAAGTACATGATCAAACACAATGTTTACGAAAATGTATCTTTACACTATTTGTGGCACGTGTGTGTGCCTCATGACTACCGGAGTGAATCTTTTAATACTGAATACTGGCAAACACATCCTGCCACAGACACGACTGTACATCTCGACTGCCTAATCCAGAGTGACGAACAGGAACTTACATAAAAATTGGAAACACATCCTACGACAGACAACATGTCTGTTCTTCTGAACTGCCTGATCCAGAGTGACGAACAGCCCGAAACACTTCGCGCGGCATACCAGAAAAGGCGCGACCCCAACGCTTCCGAAGTGCTTCGTCTGCAGTTTCGTCAGTCTTTCGCTTTTGATTTAAATTGTTTTTAATAATTATAAAATGACTGATTGATAGTCAGCTGTTGAGATATATTTATATTAAAAATTGAAGTCATTCCAATGAGTAGTTTAATTAATAATAATAACTATACTTTAACGTTTTGGCGCCCTTCATCCGAACACAGCAGAGAATCAAAGAGCAGTAGCATTATGCAGGCGGTCTTTCTCACGGGAATGGTACCGAATCTAACATCTGTCACAGGTACCTCAACCCAAATTTCGTCATCTATATACTTCTTGCATCTCCACTGCTCTGGGAACAGCTTCTTGGAGCCTAATATGGTGGCTGACTAAGCCACAAATATTACACTAGTTCCATGTGATGACAAGATCCACAGCAACGTGTAGTTTAATAAAGTTCGACACGCAGTCTTTTAAATAATCCCCTAGAAAACTGTACTTATAACAGGGTGTTCCAGGAATGTTGCGACAAACTTCGAGGAGCTGTAGAAGGTGTATTGAGCAACAAATGGAGGACAGGAATCCTTATCCGGACACGTCATCCAGTGGTGCTACAGAGTGTCGAAGCTAACGCTGGCGCCTGCTACTAGGCCGCCCCTTCGGCAGCAAACGTGACATTTTTCGTTGATGGACAGAAGACGGCACGTCATGCAGTGCTTATTGTTATTCAGTGATCACGAATGATTCCCACGATCACCAGTGAAGAAGATGGAGCTGGCTGCTGCGTAGACAGGCATTTTCTCCTATGCGTGCAACGCTCTGTTGTCTTAATGGATAATGGTGCCGGCCGGAGTGGCCGTGCGGTTCTAGGCGCTACAGTCTGGAGCCGAGCGCCCGCTACGGTCCCAGGTTCGAATCCTGCCTCGGGCATGGATGTGTGTGATGTCCTTAGGTTAGTTAGGTTTAATTAGTTCTAAGTTCTAGGCGACTGATGACCTCAGAAGTTAAGTCGCATAGTGCTCAGAGCCATTTGATAATGGTCTCGCGCACGGGTTTCCATATGCAGATTTATTTTCTCCTCTGTACCGAAAAACATCTGCGATTTTAGAGGGTTCCAGGAGCGGGACATGTAGCTTCGATGCTAAGCTGTGGATACGGGGTGATGTGGGCATCTATACATTATACAACGTGTACATTATGCAAAGTACTTAATAATTTTTTAACGCGGCTTATGTTCACTGTTGTAAAAAAAGTTGATCAATTCTTTACCTCATCATTTAGGGACCTTTTCTAAGTTTTAATGAAGCCTGTGCTTCTCGGGGTTCAAGCGATTTCCATACCAAATTTCATCGAAATCGATTCAGCAGTCCAGTCGTAAAAACGTAAACGACTGAGTTACTTTCGTATTTAACAATATTTATATGGAAGTGTGCATTAAACACGTCGAGAACTGTGTAAGCATTGCACTCCAGCCGTTAGTCGGAGCTGAGGTTACATATCAGTAAAATGAAATAAAATGAGCGTGTGGCTTCACTGGCCTGGAGACATGGTTCACGTTATTCGGCCGCTTGGTGAAAATCTTTTGATTCCACTTTGGCGACTTGCGCGTCGATGGTTATAAAACGATAAGGGCAACACCCCCAGCCCCGAGTGGAGAAAATTCGACATGACACGGAATTGAACCTCTAACCCCTGACAAGGTCAACACCGCTAACCACAAGACCACAAGCCATTGACACATGTCAGTAGTTTTGCTATGATCAGTGATGGTGACGCTACTAAAATAAAATGTGGACTTTCTAAAATTACTAAACAGGTTAGACTGACGAAGAACGAAAATAAATAAATTGTTATTCAGTGTAGCACAAATATTCTAATATTTATACTTGCAATAATGTCAGCTGCCCTAATGTGTCTGCCGTTTACCTGCGACTAAGTTCACGTATCATGAGCAAATACAGCCTCACACAAACTCTTTCACGATGTACATGTAAGGGCACAACGTCTCTCTGTTTGTCGTACATCATTTAAATAAATACGTCGTTGTCTCTTCAACTGTCTGAGAAGTTATAAGAGACACGTGATGCTCACAGGCTAAAATGCGACGGACTTACGTTTAGTTAGTTGGTTGGGAGGAGGGAACCAAGCAGCGAGGTCATCGGTCCCATCGGGTTAGGGAAGGAAGTCGGTCGTGCCCTCCCAAAGGAACCATCCCGGGAAACCTAAATCAGGATGGCCAGACGCAGGTTTGAACCGTCGTCCTTCCGAATCTGAGATCAGTGTGGTAAGCACTTCTCCTCTGAATAGGTAAAATTAACAATAAATGTAGTTTGAAAAGTGTAACGTAGTTACTCCTCGATGATCTCATTTATTGCGCCAACTCGCTCTGTGACGGGCTTGTGACTGACATTAATATGGAAGTACGCATTAGACGCGTTGAGGATTGAGTAAGGTGAATTGTATTATTTAGAACATAACAAACAATAAAAGTGTTTGCTATTTTTTTCAAAGACTAGTTGTTGTTCTCTACTTCCCTTTATATTCTTCAAATCAATAAACATCTTGTACTGCACACTTTGTAAATTAGCCTCTATTCTTACTCAGCGAACAAGCTACTCCAATATCAGTTTACACCACAGTCGGTTCAGCGATTCAGTCCTGAAAGCGTAGCAGGCAGTTACTTTCACATTTATACACTGAAGAGCCAAAGGAACCTGCTCGATATCGTGTAGAGCCCCCCGAGCATGCAGAAACATGACGTCGCATGGACTTGACTAATGTTTGCAGTAGTACTGGAAGGAACTGACACTATGAATCCTGCAGGGCTGTCCATAAATCCGTTAGAGTGCGAGGGGGTGGAGATCTCTTTTGAACAGCACGTTGCAAGGCATCCCAGATATATTCAATAACGTTCATGCCTGGTGAGTCAGGTGGCTAGTGGAAGGGTTTAAACTCAGAAGTGTGTTCCCGGAGGCACTCTGTAGCAATACTACGTGTGGGGTGTCGTACTGTCCTGCTAGCATTGCCCAAGTCCGTCGAATGCACAATGGACATGAACAGATGCGGGTGATCTGACAAGATGCTTACGTACGTGGCGCCTATCAGAGTCGTATCTAGGCGTATCAGGAGTCCCATATCACCCCAACTGAACGCCCCACACCATTACAGAGCCTCTACCAGCTTGAACAGTCCCCTGCTGACATACAGGGTCCATGGATTCATGAGGCTGTCTCCATACCCGTACACGTCCATCCGCTCGGTAGAGTTTGAAACGAGATTCGTCCGACCAGGCAACATCTTTCCAGTCGTCATCAATCCAATGTCATTTTTGGCGGACCCAGGCGAGGCATAAAGCTTTGTGTCGTGCACTTCTGTCACGTTGAACGATTCTCTTCAGTCATCGTTGGTCCCGTTCATGCAGGATTTTTTGCCGGCCGCGGCGTTGTCGGAGATTTTATATTTTGCCGGATTTCTGATATTCACGGTACACTCGTGAAATGGTCGTACGGGGAAATCTCCACTTCATCGCTACCTCGGCTGTGCTGTGTCCCATCGCTCATGCACCGACTATAACACCACGTTCGAACTCACTTAAATCTTGATAACCTGCCATTGTAGCAGCAGTAACCGATCTGACAACTGAGCCAGACACTTGTCATCTTATATAGGCGTTGCCGACCGCAGCGCCGTATTCTGCCTGTTTACATCTCTCTGTAATTGAATAGGCATGGCTACACGAGTTTCTTTGGCTCTTCAGTGTAATGTTATTATGGGTAGTATGGATATAAATTACGAATTTTCTAACTCAGAGTTCTCCTCTGAATAGGTAAAATTAACAATAAATGTAGTTTGAAAAGTGTAACGTAGTTACTCCTCGATGATCTCATTTATTGCGTCACCTACTGATTACAAAAAACTTTCAAAAAGATTCGTCTGTTCGCACAAATTATTAAATCATTCGATGCAATGACAGTACTGCACTGAAGAGCCTAATGGGCTGCAATCCATGAAACAGTTGACAGAAAACGTGATCAGTATCAAGAAACAGTTATCAGACTTCCTGTGCTACGTCATTCCCTCGACAAAGTAGTATCATTATTACGCTTTTACAAAGTACAACAGCTTTCCGCCTGGAACGCTGTTGCTAATTTGATGAAATCATCTCTGCGCATATTCGTTGGCACAAGCGTGCAGTTCCGCTGGCCTCGACTAGTTTTAATGAGGCTGCATGCATTGGGGGGTGCTTCCGAGGGGCCATTGGCTGGCCGGGTTCTCATTAGGCGAGCAACACGCCTGCAAGGTTGCACCCGTTTCCTGTGCACGCGGCTGCGCTTCGCCTAATATTCAGCAGCACGCCCAACTGCAATGACCTCTTTAAGTACCGGCCTTCGCTTAGCAGATGCAACGAACCCACAATGGGTTTCCAGTTCCTAAACGGGCGTGCCAAAGCGAAAAACTTAAATTTTGCAACCGTAGAGTTACGGCCTATGTTTTAGTATCTTCTGTTCGGTTTTGCTTTCGGCAACTCCTGAAAGTTAAAGATTATGTGCAAAGTACTGGCCTGCACACGGAGAACAAAACTGACTTAAGAGCTGAACCTGTGTTAAACATCCGTGGATGCTGACGATCGCGCCAAACAACCAAGACGTAACGACCCCGTTACAGTCAATTCAGATTTTAGCTGACATAAGCGCGTACAGCATTAAGCAGTACATTGAAAGTCTATTGTTAATACAGTACGCAGACTAAAGTTCTCTGGTTTCCTTGTCTTCTGTTAACGTATTCCTTGAATCGCTGCACATCTTTAAGGGTTCTCCTAACTGACGTAATCCTTGAAACACAATGAATGTGGGAAACAACCACGGATTTGGTAACGCATGGACAGTCTTTTCGGGTGACTGCGTTCCAGAACAACTTACTCTTCTGAACGAACGTATAGAAATATAAATTTACGGAGATGATTACTGAAACCAGAACGCAATACACACGATTCGCAAACAAAGTTAAGGGGAGAAGAGAGGGTTGGAATGTGTTCGTTCTATTGTGAAGTAACGTTCAAGACAGCTAACCTTTAAAGAAACTTACCACGTTTGCGTAAACATGTTTCCCCTTCTGCTGCTGTTGAGTGAAGCACTAGATGGTACAGAGCATTATTTACAATTGCCACTTTCTTACTGTGAGGACTATGGAAATCGTACATTTCGGGAAAAGCACCGGTGTGACTGTCATTCTAATTCTGTATTCAGTCAGCATGCGTTATTCGTCTTCGGCGACACTGAATACGAGCCAGTTCCAATCAGGAGGGCCGAAAATTTTTCACCACAGTGTCGGTTCAAACTCGACCTGTTCGTCACTTGCTCTTTTATTCTACGGCATCACGCAGAGATATCACACAAAAGACCTCTTATGTCTATAATCGTGTCGAGATGCAACAATAAAATCTTCTCAAACTTCAGATATTTTCAACTTACAGTGTCAGTTGAAAATTTGTGCCAGACCGGGACTCGAATCCAGTTTTCCAACTTACAGAGAGCAATCGCCTCGATCCCTACGGTACCTGGGCACGCCTCCAAACCAGAATGAAACTACCAACGTCGCTCATAGTTCCACCAAGGATTTCCGAACACTATAACCAGAGGTTCTCCTACGGGGTAATGTGAACATAGGACCACCTGCCGAACAGAGTCTGTTAAGATCCTCGGCTTTCAGTATAAATTATGTGTCCCTTTGGAAGTCAGATCTAGACGCTGGACATATTGAATAAGAGTCTCTGTGGATTCTTTCCACCAACCTGTCGTCTTCTAAAGTTGTGTTCCCAGCGCAGAAGACAGCACGTCGATCGTGGCATCTTCTTCGGCGGAGGCTGCTATGCTGTCAATTCTAACCTGTGATTATGCTTTTTGCGGGACACCACTTGCCCATGTTAGTTTCTGTATCTACAGAGAGCAAGATCTGTAGTACTGACAATGATGGTAGGCGACACTTCTCATTAACGTATCCTGTTTGGTTATTATTCAAATATTCACATATTTACACTGTCTTTTACAACACTCGACATAGCTTTCTTAATTGTATGGTAACTTTTCCATCCAAATTCCGAAATATGATACACATGGCCGGCTCTCCGGTATGCACTAGACAGAGTGAGTATTACATATTCACAACTCTAAGTTACGCCCGATATAGAGTACAACATGTCCGGCTCTGAGGAACACCCGAGCCGGCTGGTGTCGACGAGCGGTTCTAGGCGCTTCGGTCTGGAACCGCGCGAACCCCTACGGTCGCAGGTTCGAATCCTGCCTCGGGCATGGATGTATGTGATGTCCTTACGTTAGTTGGGTTTAAGTAGTTCTAGGGAACTGATGACCTCAGATGTTAAGTTCCATAGTGCTCAGAGCCATGAACACCCGAAACAGAGCGAGTATCACATATTCACATCTAAGTAACGCACGATACTGAGACACGTGTCCGACCTTCAAGAACGGCCGGAATAGAGATATGTGTCCAGTCCTCCAGAACGCTAGAAACAGAGTGACTAGCGCAGCCGAAGTACTTCGTCTCCCAGACGCGTCAAAGCGACCCGAAGGTTGCAATATCATTACTCTTACATTTCTCAAAACTAGTGAAATTTAATAAACAAAAACGACAGACTCGTAGGGAAACCATGAGAGATTATGATACTGAAAACTGGACTTAAATACAATGAAAAGTATGTAAATAATCAATTAGAGAAGTTAGGCGATTTGTCGCCTAGCACCCGAACGTGCCGACCAATCAGAAGCAAGTTCAGTATAATTAGCGGACCCTCCCACTGAACTGGTACATACAGTACCATCTGTCAGTATCAAGGAGCATCAAGGCGAGCTTCTAGCAAAATAAAATGCTGGCGGCCAAAACCAGGAATATCACAACAGTCACATTTGAATTCTCTCGAATGAAAAACAGCCCACAGTTGAGCACTAAATTATTTTATACCTTGACCATGGTTTCAGCTATAATAATATAGCCTTCTTCAGAAGTCCTGTTTTCATAATTTAGTACAACTGTGGGCTGTTTTCCATTCGAGAAAATTTCGTAACAGTTGCTGTTATCGCTGCCATGATGAAAATAATGACATTTGTTCAAATGTGTGTAAAATCTTATGGGACTTAACTGCTAAGATCATCAGTCCCTAAGCTTACACACTACTTAACCTAAATTATCCTAAGGCCAGACACACACACTCATGCCCGAGGGAGGTCTCGATCCTCCGCCGGGACCAGCCGCACAGTCCATGACTGCAGCACCTCAGTGCGGGTTGCCCAAATCAGGGAGCGCTTTGTCCCTGAGTGAACACCTGCTGCTGATGTAGGGAACGCGCCGGCCGGTGTGACCGAGCGGTTCTATGCGCTAAAGTCTGGAACCTCGTGACCACTACGGTCGAAGGTTCGAATCCTACCTCAGGCATGGATGCTTGTGATGTCCTTTGGTTAGTTAGGTTTAAGTAGTTCTAAGTTCTACGGGACCGATGACCTCAGCTGGTAAGTCCCATAGAACTCAGAGCCATTTGAACCATTTTTGGTGTAGGGAACCCGCACTGACAAAATGCGCTGATGCCCCTGTTGCCCTATAACTGGAAAGACGTGTAATTTGGTGGCCGAACTTCCCCAGGCCGGAACTCCCGTCCATCAATGCCTACGATCATTTCATCGCAGTGGCTTCGAATGGTGCCTATTCATTGGATAGCGCCTGAGTTACAAATAAAGGAGTGACGTTTTAAACCTTCTAAAGATGACAAAGTTTACTGTTGTTGATGTGACTCTGAAGTAGAAGCGAAGAGGAAGAACGATAGCTAAACTAATATCAAGCAGACCTCACTGAAAGATGGACAGGAATCTTCGAGCATTGTGGAGGGTGGTTGTAAAAATCGCAAGAAATCAGCGAAAGTAATCTCTCGTGAGACCGAAGTGCTACCACCAGCCCAACTAGCACAATGACTGTGCATGTGGAGAACAGTGATCGAACAGTCATAAATCGCACACTTCTCTAGTCAATGCTAAGCAACATTTAGGGTAGATAGTAAACGACCGGAAAGGAGTGACTTGGAATGACGAATCACTCTATACTCTAGGGCAATCCGATGGAAGGACTTGGCTTTGGCGAATGCCTGGAGATCGTTACCTGCCATCAAGCGTAGTGGGAATACTAGAGTATGGTGGAGGTGGTGTTCGGTATGGGGGCGTTTTTCGTTACTGGGGAGTAGTCCCCTCATTTTGCTTGAGGAATTACTAAACGCAATGGATATTCAACACATTATACAGCATTGTGCACTGCGTACAGTAGCTGGAAAGGTCGGAGACGATGATGGTTCGTGTCAGCACAGAAAAAAAAATGAAATCAGGATTTGGCATTATTGGCCAGGAGACCCCGTCTGCTGTTGTTCGACCGCCTAGTGCAAGTCTTTCTATTTGGCATCACTTAGGCAACTTGCGCGTTGATGAAGTTGGAATAAGATGTTTAGGAGAACATATACACCCAGTCCTCAAGCGAAGAAAATCTCCGACCCAGCTGGTGGTCGAACATGGGACTTCGCGTTCTTGATGCAGCAGCGCTAACGACTCTACGACGAGCTGTGGACTGTCAGCATGACAATGCACCCAGTCATAAAGCAGCATCTGTGAGGCGATGGTTTGTGGACAATAACATTACTGAAATGGAGTAACCTGCTCAGGGTTCTAACCTGAACCAGATGGAACACCTTTGGAATAACTTAGAATGTCGGCTTCGATCCAGACCCCAGCGTCCAACATGACTACCTTCTCTGGTTTCGCCTCTTCAGGAAGAATGGGCTGCCATTCCTCCACAAACATTCGGACATCTCATCGAAAGGGTCCCAGTAGGGTTCTAATCGCCATAAAGGTGAAGTGCGGACACATGCCGCATTCTAGTTCATTAATAGGAGTCCCAATATTTTTCATCACATTACACGAACAGCATTTCTAGAAAGTTTTAACTGCTATGATTCAATGACAATGTGTCTTCATTACGACAGACCCATCAATTTCATTTCAGCACATGTAATTCACTTATCTTTACCAATCACACTCAAGGTGTGTCATGCACCAGAGAGAGTAAACGATGATCAATCACTAGGAAACGAACCTGAATTAAATCTCAGCATTACTCGTTGTTATTATTCTTCTTCCTCCTCCTCTTAGTGCCAACCTGTTGGAGCGGCATCCTCGTTTTGGGTCAATGCACGCCATTCAAAAAAATGGTTCAAATGGCTCTGAGCACTATGGGACTTAACTGCTGAGGTCATCAGTCCCATAGAACTTAGAACTACTTAAACCTAACTAACCTAAGGACAACACACACATCCATGCCCGAGGCAGGATTCGAACCTGCGACCGTAGCGGTCACGCGGCTCCAGACTGTAGCGACTAGAACCGCACGGCCACTCCGGCCGGCGCACGCCATTCCTTACGGTGTAACGCTTCCTGTGGATTTAGGTTTCTTGCTCTCAGATCTGCGTTTATAGTCTCTAGCCACCGTAATTTAGGTCTTCTACATTGTCTCTGGCGTTCGACAGTGAAATGGTAAGCTGAAATGATGACTGAAGTAGGTGCTGCCAATATGTTACACGTATGTCCCTGCCACCGAAGCCTCCGTTCTTGCATCTTTCAATTGACTGGAGCCGCTCCAGCTAGTAGTCGGCTCGTCGTATTCTTGATATAGTCGAACAGAGAAACGCCTAATGGTATTCTCATTATCCGCATTTTCATGACATCTAGTGAGTGCTCAGCACTTCTAGGTGTGTGCCAATATTCGGTACTATATAATGCAAATTGCCTCAGCATTGTGATTTGAGGTGGACAAGTATCTTCTTATCACAAAGAATACCAGCGAGGTCTCTCAGTCGCATTCTGGTAGCTCAGATTCTTTACCCGCACATCCTCATTTACATATCCGTCACTCATTAGTCGTGAATCTAGACATCAGAATGTGTCCATCTCGATAAGAAAAGTTTCCCAGGTAGATGCCGTGTTTCTTGACTTCCGCAAGGCGTTCGATACAGTTCCCCACAGTCGTTTAATGAACAAAGTAAGAGCATGTGGACTATCAGACCAATTGTGTGATTGGATTGAAGAGTTCCTAGATAACAGAACGCAGCATGTCATTCTCAATGCAGAGAAGTCTTCCGAAGTAAGAGTGATTTCAGGTGTGCCGCAGGGGAGTATCGTAGGACCGTTGCTATTCACAATACACGGTGTTACAAAAAGGGACGGCCAAACTTTCAGGAAACATTCCTCACACACAAAGAAAGAAAATATCTTATGTGGACATGTGTCCGGAAACGCTTACTTTCCATGTTAGAGCTCGTTTTATTACTTCTCTTCAAATCACATTAATCATGGAATGGAAACACACAGCAACAGAACTTACCAGCGTGACTTCAAACACTTTGTTACAGGAAATGTTCAAAATGTCCTCCGTTAGCGAGGATACATGCATCCACCCTCCGTCGCATGGAATACCTGATGCGCTGATGCAGCCCTGGAGAATGGCGTATTGTATCACAGCCGTCCACAATACGAGTACGAAGAGTCTCTACATTTGGTACCGGGGTTGCGTAGACAAGAGCTTTCAAATGCCCCCATAAATGAAAGTCAAGAGGGTTGAGGTCAGGAGAGCGTGGAGGCAATGGAACTGGCCCGCCTCTACCAATCCATCGGTCACCGAATCTGTTGTTGAGAAGCGTACGAACACTTCGACTGTAATGTGCAGGAGCTCCATCGTGCATGAACCACATGTTGTGTCATACTTGTAAAGGCACATATTCTAGCAGCACAGGTAGAGTATACCGTATGAAATCATGATAACGTGCTCCATTGAGCGTAGGTGGAAGAAACTAAAATGAGATCTAACATGGAAATTAAGCGTTTCCGGACACATGTCCACATAACATCTTTTCTTTATTAGTGTGTGAGGAATGTTTCCTGAAAGTTTGGCCGTACCTTTTTGTAACACCCTGTATACATAAATGACCTTGTGGATGACATCGGAAGTTCACTGAGGCTTTTTGCGGATGATGCTGTGGTATATCGAGAGGTTGTAACAATGGAAAATTGTACTGAAATGCAGGAGGATCTGCTGCGAATTGACGCATGGTACAGGGAATGGCAACTGAATCTCAATGTAGACAAGTGTAATGTGCTGCGAATACATAGGAAGAAAGATCACATATCATTTAGCTACAATTTAGCAGGTCAGCAACTGGAAGCAGTTAATTCCATAAATTATCTGGGAGTAGGCATTAGGAGTGATTTAAAATGGAATGATCATATAAAGTTGATCGTCGGTAACGCAGATGCCAGACTGAGATTCATTGGAAGAATTCTAAGGAAATGCAATCCGAAAACAAAGGAAGTAGGTTACAGTACGCATGTTCGCCCACTGCTTGAATACTGCTCAGCGGTGTGGGATCAGTACCAGATAGGGTTGATAGAAGAGATAGAGAAGATCCAACGGAGAGCAGCGCGCTTCGTTACATGATCATTTAGTAATCGCGAAAGCGTTAGGGAGATGATAGATAAACTCCAGTGGAAGACTCTGCAGGAGAGACGGTCAGTAGCTCGGTACGGGCTTTTGTTGAAGTTTCGAGAACATACCTTCACCGAGGAGTCAAGCAGTATATTGCTCCCTCCTACGTATATCTCGCGAAAAGACCATGAGGATAAAATCAGAGATATTAGAGGCCACTCAGAGGCAAACCGACAATCCTTCTTTCCACGAACCATACGGGACCTCCGCCACACACCGTCAGGTGGCTTGCGGAGTATGGATGTAGATGTAGATGTAGATAGTTGCAGGAGAGGGTATCGTTTCGAGGTACTCAGTCTTGTAGATTTTTAACGGAGGCCAAATATCTATTGACGATCACACCATGTTTGGTCTTGAGTTTGAATTTTCAGCATTACTGCACTTCACTAAACTGTATTAACGGTCGCCAGTCTCGCTTCGCTACGCTCCCATACAAACACAACTGTGGTAATGATTTTACAAACTCGAGGTTTTTGTCTCTGAGAATTACGTTGCAGTCGGTAATGTCCCCTCGCCACTACAGAAATAATACGCCAGGGGCGCTGCAATAGACTCACTTGTGGCGAGTAATCGACTGAGCGAGTAATCGACTGAGACAAGCAAGTGGCTCGTGTAAAAGTGACTTTAAGGCGGACGACTTCTGCAGCCGCTGCCGCTGTATTGCGCAGAGCGTGACAGGCAGATGCCGTGTGATGACGGCCGGCGACTAACTGGGCGTGCGACGCGGCGATCGTGTGGCGTGAGCACGTGACGTCGCCGGCCGGCCAGAGTCCCCGGAAGCCACGGCGGCCGTCGCGCTCCGTTACTCTTTATACGCCACTCCATCGGGTCGCAGACGAGCCGCGGAATGCGATGAAAGCCATTGCGGTCGCCAACCGGATTCTTATTGTAGAGGGGGCGGTGCTCGTAAGTTGACAATTTACGAGGCAGCGCTAATTACTCGTTAAGGAAATCTCGCGTGCAGCCGGCGCACTGCTGCTGGGCTGTTTCCAACTGGAGCGGAGCCGTAATCACTGTGTCGATTTCATTACACCATTAAGATATCTTCCCTTAGGCCCTAATGATTATATCCCGCCAGTACTGGAAGACGTCAACATTTATTTTGCATGCGAGCTAATTACTGCCGTTGAATGGAAAAAGAACCGCCCAGAGGAACCTCGGTATATAATTATACTACATAATGACGAACGATCATAACATGTCTCGGATAAAGTGGAAATTTGCGATTGATCCCACTGGCTGACGAGGGACGTATTGAACACGAGCCAGGCGACGTAGACAACGAGGTGACTATATCATCATATCCTTGATCGTATTTTGAAACGAAAAATAAACAATTAGGATAACGAGAATTTTTTCAAAAATGGTTCAAATGGCTCTGAGCGCTATGGGAGTTAACATCCGTGGTCATCAGTCCCCTAGAACTTAGAACTACTTAAACCTAACTAACCTAACACATCCATGCCCGAGGCAGGATTCGAACCTGCGACCGTAGCGGTCACGCGGTTCCACACTGAAGCGCCTAGAACAGCATGGCCACACCAGCCGGCCGAGAATTTTTTGTAATGGAAAAATTAATACTTGGAGTTACCAACTACACTCCTGGAAATTGAAATAAGAACACCGTGAATTCATTGTCCCAGGAAGGGGAAACTTTATTGACACATTCCTGGGGTCAGATACATCACATGATCACACTGACAGAACCACAGGCACATAGACACAGGCAACAGAGCATGCACAATGTCGGCACTAGTACAGCGTATATCCACCTTTCGCAGCAATGCAGGCTGCTATTCTCCCATTGAGACGATCGTAGAGATGCTGGATGTAGTCCTGTGGAACGGCTTGCCATGCCATTTCCACCTGGCGCCTCAGTTGGACCAGCGTTCGTGCTGGACGTGCAGACCGCGTGAGACGACGCTTCATCCAGTCCCAAACATGCTCAATGGGGGACAGATCCGGAGATCTTGCTGGCCAGGGTAGTTGACTTACACCTTCTAGAGCACGTTGGGTGGCACGGGATACATGCGGACGTGCATTGTCCTGTTGGAACAGCAAGTTCCCTTGCCGGTCTAGGAATGGTAGAACGATGGGTTCGATGACGGTTTGGATGTACCGTGCACTATTCAGTGTCCCCTCGACGATCACCAGTGGTGTACGGCCAGTGTAGGAGATCGCTCCCCACATCATGATGCCGGGTGTTGGCCCTGTGTGCCTCGGTCGTATGCAGTCCTGATTGTGGCGCTCACCTGCACGGCTCCAAACACGCATACGACCATCATTGGCACCAAGGCAGAAGCGACTCTCATCGCTGAAGACGACACGTCTCCATTCGTCCCTCCAATCACGCCTGTCGCGACACCACTGGAGGCGGGCTGCACGATGTTGGGGCGTGAGAGGAAGACGGCCTAACGGTGTGCGGGACCGTAGCCCAGCTTCATGGAGACGGTTGCGAATGGTCCTCGCCGATACCCCAGGAGCAACAGTGTCCCTAATTTGCTGGGAAGTGGCGGTGCGGTCCCCTACGGCACTGCGTAGGATCCTACGGTCTTGGCGTGCATCCGTGCGTCGCTGCGGTCCGGTCCCAGGTCGACGGGCACGTGCACCTTCCGCCGACCACTGGCGACAACATCGATGTACTGTGGAGACCTCACGCCCCACGCGTTGAGCAATTCGGCGGTACGTCCACCCGGCCTCTCGCATGCCCACTATACGCCCTCGCTCAAAGTCCGTCAACTGCACATACGGTTCACGTCCACGCTGTCGCGGCATGCTACCAGTGTTAAAGACTGCGATGGAGCTCCGTATGCCACGGCAAACTGGCTGACACTGACTGCGGCGGTGCACAAATGCTGCGCAGCTAGCGCCATTCGACGGCCAACACCGCGGTTCCTGTTGTGTCCGCTGTGCCGTGCGTGTGATCATTGCTTGTACAGCCCTCTCGCAGTGTCCGGAGCAAGTATGGTGGGTCTGACACACCGGTGTCAATGTGTTCTTTTTTCCATTTCCAGGAGTGTACAATGCTCAAACACATAAGAGAAACTTTTATTCGAAAGAAACGGAATCAGGCATCGTAAAAATAATTTTAAGATTGTAGTGGGGATCACGATACACAGTGCGGACAATATGCACGGTCCACTCACATTAATGTGACCACCGCCTTTGTTCGACGTCAACATGAATAACCGTTCACAGACGGCAGGTGGCAGCACTAGCAGTGGAGGGTATATAAAGCGTTTCCGGGGACGCGGAAAAATAGTGCAGTCGTTGTCGCAATTCGGAAACAGCGCTATTTATCTGGTGTACAAAAAGCATGATTATTCGCTTTCAGCCGGCCGGAGTGGCCAAGCGGTTCTAGGCGCTACAGTCTGGAACCGCGCGACCGCAACGTTCACCGGTTCGAATCCTGCCTCGGGCATGGATATGTGTGATGTCCTTGGGTTACTTAGGTTTAGGCAGTTCTAAGTTCTAGGGGACTGATGACCGCAGAAGTTAAGTCCCATAGTGCTCAGAGCCATTTGAACCAAATATTCGCTTTCGGACCAAGGGTGGTAGTGGCTAAGTTTGGAAAGAGTGCGCGTGCCACTCTGATGAACTGTGCTATCCAAAACCGGTGCTGGGACATAGATGACAGGGATGAACGACGACCAACGACGGGCCAATAACCGAGCAGCTGTTGAGCAACTGACCGCCCAGATGAATCGAGGGGCTACCAATACCAGCAGTGTCTGCTTAACGACCGTTCGGCGAACTTTGCTGCATATGGGCCTCCGCAGCAGGCGTCTGGTTAATGCACCCATGCTGACTCCCGTTCATCGGCGACGAAGGCTGGAATTTGGACGCCATTACCGCAATAGGACGTCCAATAAGTGGCGACAGGTGGTATTTGTAGATGAATAACGTTTTATGCTCCGTACGAAAGATGGACAGTCTGAGAGAAAAGTGGTCCAGGGCGGAGGAGGGAGCGTTATGGTCCGGGGAATGTTTTTTGTGGCATTCTCTGGGTGATCTCGTCTTTCTGGAAGGCACAATGGATGAACATAAACATCCTCGCGGACTATTTACAACCTATAAGCAGTTTGCATTTCCTCGGCACGATGGCATCTACCTTCAGGACAATGTAACGTGTTACACAGCTCGCAATGTACGTGCATGGTTCAAAGAGCACCAGTGTAAGTTTACTGTACTCCATTCGGCATCAAACTCACCAGATTTAAACACAATCGGGGAGCTGTGGGACAAGACCCCCGCCCCCTCCGCCCCCCCCCCCCTCGTGAACCACTGACCTTGCCATTGGTGGGTAGGCTTGCGTGTCTCAGCGATACATATAGCCGTACCGTAGGTGCAACCACAAAGGAGGGGTATCTGTTGAGAGGCCAGACAAACGTGTGGTTCCTGAAGAGGGGCATCAGCCTTTTCAGTAGTTGCAGGAGCAACAAACTGGATGATTGACTGATCTGACCTTGTAACATTAACCAAAACGGCCTTGCTGTGCTGGTACTGCGAACGGTTGAAAGCAAGGGGACACTACAGCCGTATTTTTTCCCGAGGGCATGCAGCTTTACTTATGGTTAAATGTTGATGGCGTCCTCTTGGGTAAAATGCTCCGGAAGTAAAATAGTCCCCATTCGGATCTCCAGGCGGGGACTACTCAGGAGAGCATCGTTACCAGGAGAAAGAAAACTGGCGTTCTACGTATCGGAGCGTGGAATGCTAGATCCTTTAATCGGGCAGGTAGATTAGAAAATTTAAAAAGGGAAATGGATAGGTTTAAGTTAGATATAATGGAAATCAGTGAAGTTCGGTGGCAGGAGGAACAAGATTTCTGGTCAGGTGAATACAGGGTTATAAATACAAAATTAAGAGATGAATATACTAAGCAGATTCAGAAGGACATAGGCTGCAGTAGGTACTTCGAGATGAAGAAGCATCCACAGGATAGAGTAGCATGGAGAGCTGCATCAAACCATCTCTGGACTGAAGACCATAACAACAACAACAACAGTTTCATTGCTATTAAAAATTCTCTAGCACACATTTTCGGGATTATCTATAAGGGGTTAGGAACCTGTACGGCGCTGGAAGAAACTATATTCTATTTTTAAGTCCAAATTAAAAACGTGGTATATTAAAAATTCACTTTTATTTAAATAATTACTTTCTGCTTTTTAATCTTGTGTGTACGAAACAGTTCAATCGATTTAAAACATTCTGATGAGCTTGCAACAGAAATGTGGTAAATTTGGGGTTTCTTTCAGTTTCTCCTCACCTGAGTCAACCAATATATCGCTTCCTCCTACGTATACTTCGCGAAAAAGCCGTGGAGGTGTTAGAGAGATTCAAACTCACACAGAGACTTACCAGCGATAGTACTTCCTGCGAACCATTCGCTACTGGAACAGAAAAAGGGGGAAACGGCAATCGTACACTAAGTACCCTCCACCACATACCGGTCTAGAAAGCTAGTTAATACTGCATTCATCCATTTCTGAGCAATTTTGAAAGTCCCATGTCTCTAGTTCATTGGCAAATTACAGTGGTGAGCAAAGTACACTCTGTTATACAAAAAAAAGTGAGTTAATATTGCATCGGATCTAGTTCTGAGCAATATGTAAAATTTCAAGTCTCTAATTTTCAGTAAGTTAATTTAAAAACAAACGGAAAATTTGTACCGGCCTGACAGATACGAAAGCGACATCCCCCCTCCCCCCCAAAAAAACTCTCTGCTCAATCGTGCCCATCCGCTGGCATGCCGCCTGAAACGCATTCCGATAGTATCTACACTACACCCCAGCCCTGCAGGTCAACGGAGATGTGAGCCACTAACAGACTTTCTTATCCTCCCGCAATAGATCCGTACCGAACAGACTGACAAAAATCGAATTAATACTGTATTGTCATCCAGTTCTGAGCTATGTTTAAAATTCCAAGTCTGCAGCTTGTCAGGTTCAAATGGTTCAAATGGCTCTGAGCACTATGGGACTCAACTGCTGAGGTCATTAGTCCCCTAGAACTTAGAACTACTTAAACCTAACTGACCTAAGGACATCACACACATCCATGCCCGAGGCAGGATTCGAACCTGCGACCGTAGCGGTCTCGCGGTTCCAGACTGCAGCGCCAGCTTCTCAGGAAAATAGTTTAAAATCAACTGGCGGTGTGAGGCGGTTTCGCTTTCTCTGGCGAACCCGGCAGCCCGCGAAGTTTATTGGCGAACGCGATCTGCGTGAACCGGTTGGCCCTTTCTTGCGGGATTTCAGAACCGGGAACCGAAGACATTAGCTTCGCTTCACACTCCGTGAAATATCTGTGAACTTCGCCGCGACGGCGAGATACGGGGCGGAAGTTGACTACAGCGAAAGAATGCGGAACTGCAGCAAGTACTTAGAAACGCTTCGGGAAAACGCCATGCTTGTCACAGTAGTCGAAAAAAAAAGATGAGTCGGCTTTCATGTCGTGAAATTCAACTGCTTTCGGCGAACTTCTGTTGTCGTCCGTAGCGACATTACAAAGAATATTTTATGAAAGAGTCCCTGACTTTGAAAATAAAATAACTGGGAAACGTTGCGTTGGGACATATATTTTACCCTACGTTCAGGGCTTCAGGAAACAGTAGACGACAATAGGTCAGCTAATCAAAGGTGTCGTAGAAGTCAGAATACTGAAACCTCGTGGCAAATTACGACTATTAATATAATCTTCACGGGCTTCCCAGCACGTCTGTCAAGTGGTTAAAATCTCACGAGCTTTTCACTGAACTCTGCTCGGCCATTTTCAAGTGAAAAATGACTGCCGTGTCGCTGTGGTCTCGCCGTTAGATAGCCGCGCTGTTGGCTGTGACATCACTGGTGCTCTCTTCCTCGTCATATCTGGTAATATTTTCGTCCTGCGTCCGTTGCGCCCACTTCAACCTCGCGACGACTGAGTCGCAGACTGCGCTGAGCTGCAAACCGCCTTCATCATTGATGGTGCTTTCATATAATTTTATTTCTGTCGTTTCTTTTATAACGCTATCCAAAAATCCTTTCGTCTTCAGAACGACAGATGTTTCGTCGAACACAACCCGGTGTGCAAGGAAAGACCAATGGTAAAGCGACCGCTCGCGGTAAGTAGGAAATTAGAGTTCAAGTTTAAGTATGGCACAAATTTCTATACGTCAGCAACATTACAATGTCTATGCTTAATACAGCAGTTTGCTGTTCAAAAAATGGTTCAAATGGCTCTGAGCACTATGGGTCTCAACTGTTGAGGTCATTAGTCCCCTAGAACTTAGAACTAGTTAAACCTAACTAACCTAAGAACATCACAAACATCCATGCCCGAGGCAGGATTCGAACCTGCGACCGTAGCGGTCTCGCGGTTCCAGACTGCAGCGCCTTTAACCGCACGGCCACTTCGGCCGGCTGCAGTTTGCTGTGCATCGTTTGAAATTTCGGTATCGTACATCTTCCAATTCTGTGGTACTGTTTGAAGTTACGAAACCATCCACTGCTCCCCTTGAAATCATTGTAATTTACATTGCGCGCAGTTTGATGGCATACCGCAGTAGGTCACTGCCATGCACATCCTATAAATTACATCGAGCATCCTTCAAACGTGCAAACACCAGTTTTTACAACAAGACTCCTTGTCCTCCCCCTTGAATATCCGTATTTTTTCTTATGCACTACATCATCATATTGATGCAGACTTATTCGAAATCTGTTCATAATCATTTTTTTTCTTTTACTGTGCTGCGGATGATCTTCATACACATAAGTATGTTCAGCACCCGGTCCTTGGACAATAATTTCACTGTAGACGTGATCTGTCTCTTCCTGTCCGACAAGGATGATGAACTACATGGCTCAACATCTATTTCAACATCACTTTCACCTGTTAAGCACGTATCGTCATCACTGTACTTCTCATGTACAGTGTCACCACAGTCGAGTGCGTGCGGCACCACACATTCCACCGACTCATCTTGCAGGAACGCTGGTGTTTCATCTGTCACTTCTTTCTGACTCTGCGAAATTCTTTGGGTTCCTTTCTGACGAAATGTCAACTTCGGAAACTGTTCTCATAGACATAATGCATTGTTTACTTTGTTTATAGTTGCCATTGCTTTATTTTGTGTCAACAGCACTAGCACTGAGCACTGAGAACTGTTGTGAGTTACTCGTCGACTAAGTAGTTCAACTACGCTCCGTAGCCTCATGTGCTCACCTTGCATACCTCCATACCTCCAGTCCCGCATCCTGTTGCCATTAGCAGGCAATATTGTGGTCGCGTGGTAGAAAATACGTGGGACGTCGAATGCCGTAAACATCATTGGCCTTTTGCGACCTCGCACTCAAGGGGTTCCTTGTCAGTTCTGTACAAAGTGCTTCGTTTACGGTGTGAGTGCAAAGATAGTTTGAGAGACAGAGGCAATATATTTGTAACCACTTTTACACGCTCCGTACAACGACGGCAGCATCCCGCACCACCTGACGGTGACATTTGGAACTAATTGTAAAACTTCTGTATCCGACTTTTCACCATTTCCAATAAAGAGACCTCTTGTTGCGACTATCCATCGTTCGCCGTTCCCGAGTTATTTCAAAAAATGGCTCTGAGCACTATGGGACTTAACAGCCGTGGTCATCAGTCCCCTAGAACTTAGAACTACTTAAACCTAACTAACCTAAGGACATCACACACATCCATGCCCGAGGCAGGATTCGAGCCTGCGACCGTAGCAGTCGCGCGGTTCCGGACTGCGCGCCTAGAACCGCGAGACCACCGCGGCCGGCGAGTTACTTCATTTTAAACTTTGCGAGTCTTTTATTAAACACCCGCTACAATTCGGCATTATAGAACACAGTATCGTGTTAGGACATGGCAGACACGCTGGACAGAAATAGTGTGCTGCCTCCCACATGGGCTGGTTTGAGCGGGTATATGAGTAGCAACGAAGACATAACACTTTCACAAATAGCATCTTCCTTCACGAAACAGGTAAACCGTAAGAGTGGACAATACAGGAATGAGTCATCTGAAGGGAGTATTCCACACACAGAAAACTGACTCTACTCTCCACATTTACATCTTCATCCACAAATATAATACGGGAGCCGCCTTGTGGTGTGTGGCGGGGGATACTTAGTGTATCAGTGTCACTTCTCCGTCTCCTTCATTTTTCCAGTCGCGAATGGTCTGCGGCAAGAACCCGCGTGAGAGCTCGAATCCCTCCAATTTTATCGTCACTGTTTTTTCGCGAGATATTTGTAGGAGGAGAAAAGATATTTTTTGGCTCGTCTAAGAACGTACGCGCTAGGAATTTTAACACTAATCCACGACGTGATGATGGACACCTCCCTCTTAGGGTCTGCCACTGGAGTTGGTTGTGCATCTACCTGACGCTTTCACGCTGACTAAATGAACTTGTAACGAAACGCACTGCTCTTCTTTAGAACTTCTCTGTTTCCTTTATCAATCCTATCTGGCATAGGTCTCAGACTGATGATCAATATTCAAGTATTGGTCGAACGAGGGTTTCGTAACCAACTTCCTTTGTGGGTGAACAACACTTCCTACGGAATCTTCCAATAAATCTCAGTCTGGCACTGCCTTATCTGCGATTAGTTTTGTGTGGTCGTTCCACTTTAAGTCACTCTATACGCATAATCTTAGACATTTTACGGATGTGACTGCTTCCGAAGGCTGTTATGCAATCTCGTAATCATGCAATAACGGGCCTTTCTGCTTCTTTATGCACGGTGTGTTACATTCAATTGCAATGCTCAACTGCCAAACCTACACCAAAAGTCGCTCTTCTGCCGGTCTTCCTGCATTTCGCTACAATTTCCTAGCGTTGCAACCTCTATGTATACGACAGCATCATTCCATTCCACGAAAAGCTTCGTGAAACTTCCGATGTTCTCCACTGGGTCATACAGGGCGTAAATAGATTCTCTTTACAGACTTCTTTTAGACAAGTTCCTTACCCCAAAACCAGTATACATCTGTTCTCCTGCAAATTCTTTGCTTTCTGTAATTTAGGAGGTGGTAGCGTGGATAAAAACAAGAAAAAAAGTCCAGTAAATATGGTCTCTAAAGTGCATATCTTTAAAGCCATGAGCACTTCTTCAATAGAAAAGATGCGTTTCGAAGTAACGAGGACGAATAGTTCTCATAGCTCGTAAGGTATGCATCTCGAGGATGATCAAGTGCTCATAGCTCTTAAGGTGCATTTTTGAGGCCACGTTCACATGAATTTTTTCTTCTTGTTTTGGTGAAAGGGACCGTTCCTCGAAGCCTGTAATGGGAATTCAGTTAAACCATGTATTGATATCTTTCTTGCTTTCACTGCTGCCATGTCCCGCGCTGACGCAGGGTCGGCATTGTTAGGAACGGATTTGGCAAGGTTAGGATGAAGGGGTGGCCGGATGCCCTTCCTGCCGCCACCCCGTACCCCACGGGACGGAATTATTGTACCCCTGCTGTCTGCGACGAGTGTAATTCATGGAATAGTGTGAACCTGTTCAGATGTCTGCGAGCCGTGTAACTGACGCGGAACGTGGGCACCAGCCCAGTATTCACCTAGCGGGATGTGGAAAACCGCCTAAAAACCACATCGAGGCTGGCCGGCACACCGACCGACGTCGGTAAACCGCCGGGCGGATTCGATCCGGGGCCGATGCGCCTACCCGAGTTCAGGAAGCATCGAATTAGCGCTCTCGGCTAACTTGGCGGCAGTTAAACCATGTATACTGACCAGAAAAATATTTGCAATATGATGACGCGGGATCGACTCTTGTCGACGACAATCAAAGAAAATGGTGGAAATGGCCACCGTTGACGTCGACTCAGCTCTGTGCTACATGATCAAGCTCTGACACACGCGCAGCACTTCTGCCCGAGGGATAGCAGAAACAGCGTTTTCGGCGTTCTGCTTTAGCGCTTCCGGTGTGCGAGGATTATTTGAGTAGAGCTGACCTTTCAATTTGCCCCACAAGTAAGAAACACAGAGGGGTGGGAGGGGGGAGGAGGGGGAGGGGAGGGGAGGTGGTCAGGCGATGGGAGTGGCCAGAAGAGTGCATAGCCTCTGCTGATAGTCCTCTCCTCACCAAACACCACATGCACTCGAGACACGGTTGACAAAAAAAATGGTTCAAATGGCTCTGAGCACTATGGGACTTAACAGCTGAGGTCATCAGTCCCCTAGAACTTAGACCTACTTAAACCTAACTAACCTAAGGGCATCACACACATCCATGCC
This sequence comes from Schistocerca americana, assembly GCF_021461395.2. Lineage (NCBI taxonomy): Eukaryota > Metazoa > Arthropoda > Insecta > Orthoptera > Acrididae > Schistocerca > Schistocerca americana. The sequence continues at coordinate 514,855,665 of NC_060121.1, read as the reverse complement.
CGAGGCAGGATTCGAACCTGCGACCGTAGCAGTCGCGCGGTTCCGGACTGCGCGCCTGGAACCGCGAGACCACCGCGGCCGGCCACGGTTGACAAAGTCGTGTCTAATGTTGCTCCATCTTGCTGAAAACATCCACACAGTTGTTCATCTTGTGTAACTTGATCCTCAGATTGATTAAACAGTTTCTAGGCAAACTCGTCAGCTTTAACGGTTTGGTGAATGACTCGTGTTACGTTGCGGACACCAGACGTAGTGCACCAATCACCAATCTTGATATTATGCAACGGCTTTTTAGAGAACTGACGGGGATTTGCTGATGCATAATGGAGCATGTTCTGTGAGCTCAAATAGCCTGACAGACTAAAACAGGTCACATCTGAAGCACTGAAAAACTGAGAATCCAGAAGTCCTGATTCCAAAATGGTTCAAATGGCTCTGAGCACTATGGGACTCAACTGCTGAGGTTATTAGTCCCCTAGAACTTAGAACTAGTTAAACCTAACTAACCTAAGGACATCACAAACATCCATGCCCGAGGCAGGATTCGAACCTGCGACCGTAGCGGTCTTGCGGTTCCAGACTGCAGCGCCTTTAACCGCACGGCAGTCCTGATTCCACTTCACTCATAAACCAACAGGAGAAAACAGCACGCGAAAGTTTGTTTGGGGGCTTTAACTCATTAACACCATTAAATTTGTAAGAATACAGATGTAGATCCTCCCCGATAAACTTTCGACATGATGTGTCTCTTAACCCCCTCCTGCACAGATAAACAGCATTGAGTTTTCGTCGGACTGAGATGCAGACTTTCCTTCACTAGAGTAATGTTTTCTGGTGTTCGAACTCTTTTTCGTATAGTTAAGTTTGTTAACAACTAGAGAGTCCGCTTGGCGCCATTTTCCCACTAATTTTTGCTTTGCAAACATTGATGGAGGTTTAGCCGAGACACTACCAGTCACACTCTTGCACAAGCAGTTCCGCGCACGTTTGCCACGAATTGTGACTCGCATAACACTCGATAATATACATGCGCGCTTTTATCGTGAGCACCAATTTGAGTTACATTCATCTGGTCACTAAACAGCCTGTCTGCTCCTCTCCCTCACTCAGTCAACAGTAATGACACAGCGAAGTAGGGCCTACTCGGAGCAAAGTATGCGGAAGATGCACATGCGCAGAGATGTGGCAGCAACCGACTGGTGCATCGAAACACCGTTCCCAGCATTTTCTGTGACGGCTATCGCCATACGGGTCCAGCAAGTTGCCTGATGGCGTAGGGTGCCATCAGGAACGCACCGCAATCGTCGAAGCTTTACAGATTTACAACCATGAACCAAAACATTATACAATTACCTGCTTAGTGGCATATTGGCCCACCTCTGGAATGCAATGTAGAAGAGTTTCGGATGCGTACAGTGTCGCGATGGGCGATTCCGTGGCACCTAGACGAGAAACGCGTCGTATCTCCGTGGAAGTTACTGACGAGGTTTCTGTTGCTGTAACTGATAACGCAGCACGTGCCCCGGGTAGTACTAGTGTGCAGTGTCACAATAATTGCCCATTCCATGGTCAACAGCACGGAAAATTTTGTGGTCTATTTTACACTGTTGCCCGTACAAGATCCACATGGTGCACAAAATGAAACCTCAAGTTCCGCAGCAACCTTCTGAATTTGCTCTTCCGTTTCTGGTACGGATCGAAGTTGATGGTATGTGTCCCGGAAATATTCTATGGACGGACGAGGCACATTTTACACTGCAGGATGCAGTACATACACAGAACTGCCGAATCTGGGATACTGTTAACCGCGTGTTATGCACGGAGAGCAATTGTACTCGCCATATGTGGCTGTGTGGTATGAATTGAAAAGCACTTTTATTCTCGGTCCGTTCTTCTTTGAAGAGAATACACCACGAAGGCCTGTCACCTTCACCGTGACGTCTGCACCTCCTTATACAGCACAAGATTACTCCTTCGCAAGGGCGTGACTGTATGGAAACTGCTCAGGCGTATCGACAAGCGCCGGCGTGAAGACGAAGATCGCAAGAGCAAAGAAGGCGGTGAGACGACGTCAGCCACTAGCCCGCTGACTAGGACCGCACCACGACAGGAGCGCCCTCTAGCCGAAGAGAATGTAAGCGCCACTCCGGTCAGTCTCTAAAAATGGTTCAAATGGCTCTGAGCACTATGGGACTTAACGTCTGAGGTCATCAGTCCCCTAGAACTTAGAACTACTTAAACTTAACTAACCTAAGGACATCACACACATCCATACCCGAGGCAGGATTCGAACCTGCGACCGTAGCGGTCGCGTGGTTAGCGCCTAGAAACGCTCGGTCACTCCGGCCGGCCCTGCCAGTCTCTGCCGGACAGTATAAGCACAGTAGGAGATCGGCACTACGATAGCAGTGACGTGTGATCCATATCCATTGCTGGCATGAACGTTGTATATGTATAGCAACGACTGTGACTTGTTTGCATGTCGCCCATCGCTTGCGACACCGTTGTAAATTCAAAGTTAAGTATTGTCAAACTTCTTTACTGTAGCAAAACTATTAATGTGATTTGCTTGAATTGTTGTATAGCATTCCAAGAACGAAGCATCCTATAGGCGCCCTAGAAGAGACGAGTGGGCAGGACCAAACAGAAAAGAAACCACTGTTTTCATGCAAGATAGGGAACACCTCATGTCGCTCGCCCAGTGAGGATCTGCTTAATCCAAACTTCCACGAACGTGTTATCTCCAGAGGTTTTCCAAATGCATGGTCTGCCAGATCACCTGATCTGGACCCATGTGACTTTTGTCTTTGAGGCTAACTCATTTACTTGGGACACGTTCGGTCTCTACCTGATCTGGAGGCCAGTATACACGAACACATTGGTCAGACTACACCGGAAGTGCTGCGAGCAACTATTGGTCACGTCATTTCACGAATTAGGTTCAAATGGTTCAAATGGCTCTGAGCACTATGGGACTTCTGAGGTTCAAAAATGGTTCAAATGGCTCTCAGCACTATGGGGCTTAACTGCTGAGGTCATCAGTCCCCTAGAACTTAGAACTACTTAAACCTAACTAACCTAAGGACATCACACACATCCATGCCCGAAGCAGGATTCGAACCTGCGACCGTAGCGGTCGCGCGGTTTCAGACTGTAGTGCCCAGAACCGCACGGCCACCGCGGCCGGTTCACGAATTAGGCATCTCGTCGACGTGTCCGGTGTTCACATTGAACAAACTGTGTAAACAGCTGTTAGTAATAAAATCAGCATTGTGCCTTCCCCAAATGTTTGACCTTTTCTGCCCATGTCCCGTTCCTAACCCATTACATATGGAAACTTTTTATACGTCTTGTAAGTTGGCTATAATTTCGCACCTTACAAGCACTCATCCACATACTTTGCCATGAACTGCAACCACAATTAGGTATCATTTAATAGGTTGTACATCATATATATGAATATTTAAAGGAGACTAACATTTTCACGTACGCCTCGTAAATCACTGTTAACGCTTATTGCATGAAAGGTGACGTATTGTCTTTATTATCAAAATGGCGTAATGAGATTGCCTATACTAGCAGAGGTTGGAACGCCAGTGGAGATGAAATGGCAGGCAAAACTCAAGCTCTGGGTAGAGGGCCCGCACAAGTGTTGGTCCTGCTTAAAATCAGGAAGTAACTAGACGGACGTCACGGCACCTGAGCTCTGGAGCACAATAGGGTGACGGCCAGCTGCTATTGTAGCAGGACCGGAGGGATAACAGAAAACTCTGCAAATCCTGGACACAAGTGAGAGGAACGAGGAAGCGACACCTTGGAAACCACGCAGGTTGGTTATTTCCAAGTTTTTTACTCTCAAACTTTCCGCGCTTGACGACAAAAGACTAAAATGTGGTTGGCCAGCGTTCGGAAGAATCTGTAGAGAGGCATAATATTCCATGGTTTGGGAATATGATTCGTTTTCGGAATTACGAGGGTGGGGAGCCGAGCCTTGCTGTAAAGCCAGCGGTGGAGAGACGAGGTCTTCCGCTGTGAGCGCCCGTGTGTGACGGTCGCTCGGTATCAGTTTTGTTGGTACAGACAGACTTGCTGTCTTTGCTCTCAGGAGAGTTTATAGTTAGAACGGTTAGGCACTGTACTGTTGCGAACTTATACGATTCTGGACTTAACCTCCGGGTTGGAAGTCGTCGTTGAGTACGCACCGTTCAGTAATTGAGAGCACTTCTTCTGCCTATATTTACGTTGAGACGTTATCTGAACTCCGTCCTTGTGGCTGAGAGTTCGCGTTTCTCGTCTGTAGAACACAGAGAGGAGGAGACAGTATTAGAGTATATTAGTCAGTGGACCGCCTTCTGCCGTCCTAGTGTTTGAAAGAGTATTATTTTGTGGCTGGAGTTCTTCCATCGATGCAGACATGTACGAGAACCATAACTTCGACGCACTGGACGCAGTACATACGGTGATATCGCAAATTGCTTCGGCTTATTAGGGCTATAAAGCTAAACAGCTGTGATCACGTTAGTTTACTTCCTCTGAGGTTCCACACCACCGTAGATCATCTTTGAAAGTAGCGTCTTCTAGTGTTTGGTACGTAGATGATGTCAGTCATTTCGCGTTATTGATATTACATCGCGCAGTCATAACAAGGGGCAGAGTTGGGCAATTGATTAATAATTTTAGTTAGGAAATACAGACAATTGTACTTAAGGGGTTGATTTTAACCTATAATAAACATATATTGAACAACAACGTTTATCATTTAGTAGTATTAGTTGCCTTCATAATTCATTTATGTTTAGATTGTAATTTATATGTTGAAAAGACCATTAAGAGATGCTAAGATCTGCTTCAGGGGGATAGTCAAGACAGGGTCAAATCATCATTTTAGCGTTCATTATTTTCCGTTGCGCACATTCATTATACCCGCTTGGAGTAGCATCTTGGAGTCTTTCTTCCATTCGCAGCGTCATATTTGCACCTGGTGGCTGCAGTTGGAACCAGTTTGTTTTCCTTAGCCAACTGGTTGCGCTTTAACGGATTAGCATATCTCCCAAGTTTCACTCTCATGCGATATTTACAGCCCGCACTGGCCCTCTTTGAGTAGCTGCAGTTTAGTTGTAACCAGCCGGTAGATAGGGCATAAATATCGGTCGGGTAGATGGCTTTCCTATGACTGCACAGTCGAAATGTAATGGGTTTTACAGCGATCAGACCATATTTAGGAAGATCATCGTCTGAGTTCCGCTTCAGTTACATTGAGCTTTTCGGAGGAGACCGAGATAATCCCTTGAAGTAAGAGTCATGATAACACTGCCTGCAATGCATCAGGCTGTTGTAAAGAATACTTCTCTACTGGTCGTTTGTTATACCTGCTAGTAAAGGCGAAAAAATAAACGAAGTAAGTTAATCTGCCCTGAGTGCAGGAAACGATTAATCACGATAAGTCGTTGGCATTCTATCGCAGATTAGCTGGCTCGTATAATGGTGTGGTGGAAACTTTAACCACTGCTAAATATATGGTCGGCAGGCTAGGAGAAAGACAGGATACACAGTAGAGAAGTCTGACACGTTGGGCAGGGTTGCCCTGCCATTCAGTACACAGCTCGTACATATGGAATGAACATCATATTACACCAACGATTTTATCGCAACAGTTATGTATGCCAAATACCGCATCGTCCGTAATGTTAAAGCCGGCCGGAGTGGCCGTGCGGTTCTAGGCGCTTCAGTTTGGAACCACGCGAGCGCTACGGTGGCAGGTTCGAATCCTGCCTCGGGCATGGATGTGTGTGATGTCCTTAGGTTAGTTAGGTTTAGGTAATTCTAAGTACTAGGGGACTGATGACCTCAGCTGTTAAGTCCCATAGTGCTCTGAGCCATTGGAACCATTTGGATTAGAGTTCGCCTTATGACGATGGCGTGGGCCTCGAAATGCTTAGTGCATGGAATAAAATGTTAGTCACGCAAAATGCGCATGTGAGCCGCATGAAATTAATAATATCGTCTCGCCCTCTTATGCCACCAGCTTAGTCGCGCACTTAAAAACTGTGAAACTTACGTTTGTGTAAATGTTATCTCGCAATTTTGTGGATTTTAACAGCGTAACACGTAATCGACATGTCACTGCGAAGCAGTTTAAAAGTCCGAGTGGGATCAGTGAAAGGGTAGTTCTGCGAACATTTCATGTTTCTCACATTTCCATCAGACAACAGCTTCTTGACAATGATTTTCAAAATGCCTACAGTTCTCCGAATTGTGTCTACGACAACTGCAAAGGGATGCGTAATTTTTATGCAAAATTATGGTCACGAGTGAAGCATGGGTACAACCGACGGGAAAATCAACCTTTGTAATATTAACTAGTGGTCATTTGAAAATCCTCGTCCGCTAAGCGAAGTGGATAAATGACGATCTTGGCCTGTCAGCGCGCAGTGTATGCTTTTCAAAAACTGCTCCCTGTTTTACTGTTGGGCTCTAAATAACCACAAGCACCTGCAGTTCAGAACACAGAAGTAGTTGTCATAAGGCAATTTACGTGCTACCAACAAAAAAATGGCTCTGAGCACTATGGGACTTAACAGCTGTGGTCATCAGACCCCTAGAACTTAGAACTACTTAAACCTAACTAACCTAAGGACATCACACACATCCATGCCCGAGGCAGGATTCGAACCTGCGACCGTAGCAGTCGCACGGTTCCGGACTGCGCGCCTAGAACCGCGAGACCACCGCGGCCGGCAGCTACCAACATTCCCCGCAGATAGCTAGAGACATTATAAAGCGAATCTTTGAAAATAGCCTGCACGACCCAGCTTCATTGTCCCGCCGAATCTGAGGTGCGTGGGTGAACTTTGCTGAACGGAGGGAGTCAACAGGTAGACGCTGACTTCGTCTTTAGGAATGTTCTCCGTTACTTTTTTTCCATTTCGGGCGCTACAGCCACAAATTTATTGAAGGAAAATTCCATTTTTCCGGCTGTTACCGAATCACTTTTATTTACACCACGATCAGCGGATTTCAGCCCTTAGTCATTTTCATTCGCGTATTCCTATATTCTTACAGTCAGTGCGAAAAGAAGTGTACTTCGTTATCTGTATAAAGTAAAAGATACTATCATAAATATATGTTTACATGAAAATACACTTTATTACTAACTGCACAATTACCTAATAGTTACTCCAATCGCCGCAATTACTGATTATAGCTTGGCACCTTAGCCCTCTCTCCAGTAAATCATCCACGTTTCCGACCTCTAAATATAGCTTGACCCACTTCGCAACAAATGTCTCTGACTTTGTAAGAATTTTAGCAGCAGCTGCATATGAAAGCTTTGGTCCCTTTGGACGATTTACAAGCATCACTGCCTCGTGACGCTTCAGATATTTTGCACTCATTTTAAACCGCAACCCACAAAACAAAACATTCAACTCTCACACTGTTTATCTACACAATGTGCAAAGGTGCACTGATTACAGATTCGAGACCACAACCAGAGATGACGCTGAGAACTTTAAATTTAGAATTGTACCGTACACTTTCTTGTGGAACTGACTGTAGAATCACGGCCAAGAACAGCAGCCTATGTTCGTCTACGCTTTAAAATAACTACCACCGTAAAGGCATAAGTACATAGGCATCAAACTCACGTCACTTCTCGCACAGAACACTGTCCTATCCAGGTTGATTCGACGCTGACTCGTGTACAGTAAACAGCTGTTGCAATCTGGCCCAGGTACGCTCAGTAAATCGGCGCTCCAAACAAAGAACAAACCGGATCCTTTACCACGGACTGCGATGTATATAGTTAAATGTGACGGTTGTCAGAAACTGTATTAAGATCAGACGGAACAACGCCAGATAAAGCGCAGTATATTCAGACTGAGGGCAAAATTCCACAGTAGCAACACATTCAAAACTCTACTTCAGAGGCCACCAAAACCCTACAAATTCTACATACAAACAAAGAAGGAAGAGTTTATGGATGCAGTCAATGAAATAGAATATACACGCATGCTAAAAGGGAGCGGGACAGTATGCTGAACAACATAAGAATTAGGTACTATACGGTTTTTACAAAATTTTAGCCGAGTATATGATGAAATGGAACGGTATAAATGTTGCAAATAGTGCCCATGCAGTGTGCAATTACACGTATTATTTTACAGCAACTTGCAGCCTCGTCAGCCTAGTCAAAGTTTTATATTTCATTGCCTGACAATGTGTGTTTCAAAATTTTGACTTAATTTTATAGAATGGGTTATTATATAACGTGGCGTAAGCGTGCACATATTTATGTGTACGCGGTGGAGCACACAGACACTGCTCTGCACAACTTAAGGACGAGACAGATCACGTAACATGAAATGTTAACTACTCAGTGGAAATGGACACAGTTCGTGAAGATGTTGCCAGGTCTCCCATTCGGTGCACAGAAAGCTGGAACGTCATATGATGTGAAGTAAAGGTGACTATAGCTCCAAATGTACGTAGCATTCGAAGGAACGGGAAAAGGCGTACTGACTTCCAAATCTTTGAACACGATACAAAAAAAAAATGGTTCAAATGGCTCTGAGCACTATGGGACTCAACTGCTGAGGTCATTAGTCCCCTAGAACTTAGAACTAGTTAAACCTAACTAACCTAAGGACATCACACACATCCATGCCCGAGGCAGGATTCGAACCTGCGACCGTAGCGGTCTCGCGGTTCCAGACTGCAGTGCCAGAACCGCGCGGCCACTTCGGCCGGCCGAACACGATACAACGACCGACAAACACTACTTGTGACTCTGTACTCCTTCACCATGTGCGTCTTTCCACGTATGGATTCAGTCCTGACTCTTTTTTACGAGTGACAATGCCCGACCGCATCGAACTGCACAGGCGTAGGACGACCTTGGAACGAGAGAATACTCGGCGAATGGAGTGGTCTACCCGTTTCTCCGAAATAACTCCCATTTAATAAGGGCAGGGAGCGTTGGGGAGGCGTTTTGCTGCAAGCTCACATGCACCAAAGATCATACAGCAGTTCTAAACAGCGCTGGTTGAAGAACTGAACACCCTACCATGAGGAATCCTTACCAGCATTATGGGCACCACGGAAGAATGTCACGATCACACACACTATAAAGAACCATGTCCCACCGTTTGTAATGTCCAGGGCACTGCCACGAATCATGACGAAATCATTGCAATTCTTATGTCTGAATATCAGTGTCATTACGTCCGCCTCGCAGCTGCGAATTACTTGCCGAAGGCGTTCCGGTTCGATTCCCGGCCGGGTCGCAGATTTTCCCTGCTCTGGAAATGCGACTGTTTTTTTCTCAGGTTCGTATAGTCATAATTCACATTCCACTACTGACTGAGTGGGCACGCCCAAAAGCCAATAAATTGAAAAAATAATGTGATTTCTGTTCATCTCATTGCGTATTTCTTTCAGTTACCTCCGGTACTGCACTGTAGCAGTTCTTTCTACGTGTGGCCCAAGTTTAATCGAACTATGTTACTTGGCAGTGATACGACAGGGGAAAGTTACTTTCGTCCTTAACTTTTGCACAGCTGTGGATAATAAAGGATACATGCAGTAATAGTGAGGCACCATGTCAGCGTCGAATCAAACCTGGTAGGAGAATGTTCTGTGAGAATAGTGAGGTGAGCCGGCCGGAGTAGCCGAGCGGTTCTAGTGAGGTGAGTTTTATGTTTACGTACATATGTCATTAAGATAGTAGTTATTTTACAGCACTGACGCGCATCTGACGTTGTTCTCGGCCATGTTTTTAAGAATATAGGAGTACGCACTTAAAATGGCTAACGGCCGAAATCGGCTGATCGTGTTGTAAATAACAGTGGTTCTGTGACAGCCAGGGTGCAATGACACATGGTATGGAATAGCTGTACGTCGACCTCTTTTACACCACCACTATTGAGTAGGGATGGTGGTTACTGCTGAAACAACCGTTTTTCGGTTATATCTTTCTTTTCCACGCCAGTTTAATTTGATTTTTAAAACCGCTCAAAATAACCGATTTTTGAACTAACTCATTTTCGGTTTTATATTTCTATTATTTCCTGTAATAAACGTAGAAAATGAACAAAGGTTGAAAAAATTTTACTCCATTTCAAAATACGTAGAATCGAAATATTAAATCAAATAGGCAAATAAAAGAAAAATTTGTCCGTCCATCATTCGCTGGTTTTCTCGAAATGCTATATATAAGTGTTCTGTGAGAATAGTGAGGTGAGCCGGCCGGAGTAGCCGAGCGGTTCTAGTGAGGTGAGTTTTATGTTTACGTACATATGTCATTAAGATAGTAGTTATTTTACAGCACTGACGCGCATCTGACGTTGTTCTCGGCCATGTTTTTAAGAATATAGGAGTACGCACTTAAAATGGCTAACGGCCGAAATCGGCTGATCGTGTTGTAAATAACAGTGGTTCTGTGACAGCCAGGGTGCAATGACACATGGTATGGAATAGCTGTACGTCGACCTCTTTTACACCACCACTATTGAGTAGGGATGGTGGTTACTGCTGAAACAACCGTTTTTCGGTTATATCTTTCTTTTCCACGCCAGTTTAATTTGATTTTTAAAACCGCTCAAAATAACCGATTTTTGAACTAACTCATTTTCGGTTTTTTATTTCTATTATTTCCTGTAATAAACGTAGAAAATGAACAAAGGTTGAAAAAATTTTACTCCATTTCAAAATACGTAGAATCGAAATATTAAATCAAATAGGCAAATAAAAGAAAAATTTGTCCGTCCATCATTCGCTGGTTTTCTCGAAATGCTATATATAAGTGGTTGAATACTATAATCACCCGTATTCTCCTATCGATTATAATTTTCCTGAAACTGCTGAAAAATAATGTTTTAATGGAGTATCATACCGCTGTTTGTGCATTGTGGATATTTAGTGCTAACGGGTAGAAACTGAGGTTGAAGAGCGCTGTTTTACGTCTTAATTTGTCTTTTACAAGGGATACAAGAAGGTAAAGGCATTTAAAAAATGGCTCAAATGGCTCTGAGCACTATGGGACTTAACTTCTGAGATCATCAGTCCCCTAGAACTTAGAACTACACTCCTGGAAATGGAAAAAAGAACACATTGACACCGGTGTGTCAGACCCACCATACTTGCTCCGGACACTGCGAGAGGGCTGTACAAGCAATGATCACACGCACGGCACAGCGGACACACCAGGAACCGCGGTGTTGGCCGTCGAATGGCGCTAGCTGCGCAGCATTTGTGCACCGCCGCCGTCAGTGTCAGCCAGTTTGCCGTGGCATACGGAGCTCCATCGCAGTCTTTTAACACTGGTAGCATGCCGCGACAGCGTGGACGTGAACCGTACGTGCAGTTGACGGACTTTGAGCGAGGGAGGATAGTGGGCGAGCGGGAGGCCGGATGGACGTACCGCCGAATTGCTCAACACGTGGGGCGTGAGGTCTCCACAGTACATCGATGTTGTCGCCAGTGGTCGGCGGAAGGTGCACGTGCCCGTCGACCTGGGACCGGACCGCAGCGACGCACGGATGCACGCCAAGACCGTAGGATCCTACGCAGTGCCGTAGGGGACCGCACCGCCACTTCCCAGCAAATTAGGGACACTGTTGCTCCTGGGGTATCGGCGAGGACCATTCGCAACCGTCTCCATGAAGCTGGGCTACGGTCCCGCACACCGTTAGGCCGTCTTCCGCTCACGCCCCAACATCGTGCAGCCCGCCTCCAGTGGTGTCGCGACAGGCGTGAATGGAGGGACGAATGGAGACGTGTCGTCTTCAGCGATGAGAGTCGCTTCTGCCTTGGTGCCAATGATGGTCGTATGCGTGTTTGGCGCCGTGCAGGTGAGCGCCACAATCAGGACTGCATACGACCGAGGCACACAGGGCCAACACCCGGCATCATGGTGTGGGGAGCGATCTCCTACACTGGCCGTACACCACTGGAGATCGTCGAGGGGACACTGAATAGTGCACGTTACATCCAAACCGTCATCGAACCCATCGTTCTACCATTCCTAGCCGGCAAGGGAACTTGCTGTTCCAACAGGACAATGCACGTCCGCATGTATCCCGTGCCACCCAACGTGCTCTAGAAGGTGTAAGTCAACTACCCTGGCCAGCAAGATCTCCGGATCTGTCCCCCATTGAGCATGTTTGGGACTGGATGAAGCGTCGTCTCACGCGGTCTGCACGTCCAGCACGAACGCTGGTCCAACTGAGGCGCCAGGTGGAAATGGCATGGCAAGCCGTTCCACAGGACTACATCCAGCATCTCTACGATCGTCTCCATGGGAGAATAGCAGCCTGCATTGCTGCGAAAGGTGGATATACACTGTACTAGTGCCGACATTGTGCATGCTCTGTTGCCTGTGTCTATGTGCCTGTGGTTCTGTCAGTGTGATCATATGATGTATCTGACCCCAGGAATGTGTCAATAAAGTTTCCCCTTCCTGGGACAATGAATTCAGGGTGTTCTTATTTCAATTTCCAGGAGTGTACTTAAACCTAACTAACCTAAGGACATCACACACATCCATGCCTGAGGCAGGATTCGAACCTGCGACGGTAGCGGTCGCGCGGTTCCAGACGGTTGCGCCTAGAACCGCTCGGCCACATCGGCCGGCTAAAGGCATCAGTGTAGGTACAGGCAGATCAGTTACTTTCTATTTTTTTATACTATGATGAATTATTCTTAAATTTTCAATTTATTATTGTTGCCACAGTTTCCTTTCTCTCACATTGTTTCATAGAAATAGCAGACAAGTCTTTAATCTTTTAAAGCAAATGAAGCATTGTACTTCACTGCTACACTGCTTCGTCAAAGTATTTCCAGACTAGGGTTGGTGCCATTCTGCAATACGACGGATGTCCGGCGGCGACAGCGAGAAACTGCGGTTTAGACTAGGTGGGGGCAGGCCTTGCACGCTGCACGCACACGCGCACCTAAAGACACAACACAGCACTACTGCACCAGTTCTTATGCCAAATGTGTGTTGGTCGTTTCTATTGGAATTGCTATCGAAATAGCACTGATCGCTTTTCCTATTCTCTATAATATCGCAGTATTTCGAATCAGCGCAAATTTTACAAATAAAAATTACTGCTTTTCTGAAAAACGTTTATTTAAGAACGAAAAATTTTAACACTGCTGCTATAGCTAATTGATGTTTCGGTTTTTTACTCGGTTATTAGTCGAAAATAAAGAAACACCTGGTATAACCGGGATCAAATAAATACGAGAAAAACACCGGTTATTGAGAACTAAAATACCGGTATCAGTTTTTTTTCCACGCGTGGCATTAAGTAAAACTGGTGCACTGTACTTCGCAGCGGAGCGCACCAGTCAGAGCAGAGCTACAGACAGAGGCAGAGCGGCAGCCTGCCGGCCGGCGTGGGCGCGCATCCTCAGCGTTAACTGGCCGTGGCTGAGCAGCTGCGGCGTGGGCGGCGGCGGCTGTCCCTGTGCCCGTGCGCCAGTGCCGGCAGCCGTACAAGGCGGCGGGGCTTCTCTGCGGCAGGTCAGCGGGCCCGTCACAACACGGCCGGCCGGCGCCGGAATGCGCGTCGCGTGGAGCGCCGCGGCCTGCCGCAACGTCTCACACCGGCCGCTCCGCACAAAGGCCGACTCACAGCGCCGGCTAACTTTCGCTTCCTCTTTCTCATCCCTAGACTTTATTCCTTCTGCAGTCGGAGTCACGGACGATAGCGGTCGAGTTTAGGCTTGTTCTGCACACCTACTGTACGTCACGCATTCTCCGACAGTCAATGAGAGTTCAGTAGTGTCCAGAGCGCTCTGCACTGAATGCCGTAGCTAATGCCTGCATTAAACGTTATCGTAGCGAGTTGTATAGTGAATATTTGTTCCATCTGTTGCGAGCAGTCGTCGTTGATGTGAGTGGTAAGTGATACATTCCGCATAAGAAAGTGAGAGACTTAATTTGCAGCATATATTCTTTCTTCACGCGGAAGGCACGTGCATTCGTCGATCGCACTGTAGTAGATAATGTACTTTTTTTTTTCAGGAGATTGCAGAGTTTATTTTGATCTACCTGAGAATCCCGCGTTGCTAGCCCAGTCTTCTATTAGTCCATCTCTTCCTTCCCCCTCTGACCATCCCCTCCTCCCTCCCACTCTCTGTCTATCTGCTCCTTCCCTTCTCCCTATCCATCTTCTCCAACCCCCTCTCCCTCTGCATCACTTCCTCCTCTCTCTAAGACCATCTCCTCTTGTACCACTAAGTTCATCTCCTCACCCTTTTAAGTCGAACTCCTACTCCTCCGCCTTCTCTCACCCCATCTCCCTCCTTCCCTCTCACTCTGTCCTACTCATCCTTCCCCTTTGTCTGCCCATTCCCTACGCCTCCTCTCCCTGTCCACCTCCTCCCCCCTATTTGCGTCCATCTTCATCTTTTTTCCCCACCTCTCTCAATCAACAAGTTATCATCTGCACCATAATAGCAAGATGTTACTTCTTACCACCACAGTATTTCCTTGCAAATACTAAGTACTGACTGTACCAAGTGTGGCTGAAATCGAACCTGGAGCTTTTTACCAGCGGCTCATGTTACTTATATTTAGCGTATTTCACACATTTGTGTACATACACAGCATTTCACCTGTATCTGTGGAGTATTACGCCCTACGGCACAATCTTTATCCCGTCAGATCTCCTGTACAACGTGCCGCACAATGACATCGTTTGTCAGGTACGTTCGTTGATATATTTGGATACCGTCTGCGAGATCTACTGCCAGCATAGTTAGTAGCAAAGAAATAATAAATTTTAACGTCATACATGATACGGCAGTTTTTCAAAAAAAATGGCTCTGAGCACTATGGGACTCAACTGCTGAGGTCATTAGTCCCCTAGAACTTAGAACTAGTTAAACCTAACTAACCTAAGGACATCACAAACATCCATGCCCGAGGCAGGATTCGAACCTGCGACCGTAGCGGTCTTGCGGTTCCAGACTGCAGCGCCTTTAACCGCACGGCCACTTCGGCCGGCGCAGTTTTTCACGCATCTCAGTGTTTATGACACATCTCCTGAACTATATGCCGTACTGTGATAAACGTTTGCAGGTACATTCAGCGGTGTATGTGAATACTGTTTGCAAAATATGTCCCCGTAACAAATTAAAACGTCATGGCTGATGTGACAGTTTTACTGCATTAACTGCAAAAATGTAGTAAACGACAAAAGTTTCTCCTTTCCGACATGTCCGAAAGATCAGACACCATACACATAATTGCGTGATGACAGCCAATAATCCCTTCAGTGCAGATGCACACCAAGCTCGAACTCTTACGGGAATCGGCGAGATGTCGCGGGTAACAAGGCTAATGAGCTGGCCCACAAAATCAGTAGTGTGTGGCAGAAGATGAGAATCTGCGTGCTAGGGTAGTCTCTGCGGTTGCAGTGACCACACTGTGTGGATGGCGCAGTGGTCAAACCATCTGCATATAATCAGGACACCCGTGTTCGAATCCCAGTCCGTCACAAATTTTCAACTTGCCCCACTCATATAAATCAATTCCCACTGGCAGCTAATGTTTTTACTTCTTTTGTGTGCTGGTTCATAGAGGCTGAAGGATCAAATTGCAGCCGGCCGAAGTGGCCGTGCGGTTAAAGGCGCTGCAGTCTGGAACCGCAAGACCGCTACGGTCGCAGGTTCGAATCCTGCCTCGGGCATGGATGTTTGTGATGTCCTTAGGTTAGTTAGGTTTAACTAGTTCTAAGTTCTAGGGGACTAATGACCTCAGCAGTTGAGTCCCATAGTGCTCAGAGCCATTTGAACCATTTGATCAAATTGCTGTCTGTACTTTCGGGTACACACTATGCGATCAAAACTATCCGGACACCCCCAAAAACATACGTTTTTCGTATTAGGTGCGCTGTGCTGCCACCTACTGCCAGCTGCTCCATATCAGCGACATCAGTAGTCATTAGACATCGTGAAAGAGCAGAACGGGGCGCTCCGCGGAACTCAGGACCTCGAACGTGGTCAGGTGATTGGGTGTCTCTTCTGTTATACGTCAGTACGCGAGATTTCCAAACTCCTAAACATCCCTAGGTCCACTGTTTCCGATGTCATAATGAAGTGGAAACGTCAAGGGACACGTACAGCACAAAAGTGTAAAGGCCGACCTCGTCTGTTGACTGACAGAGACCGCCGACAGGTAAAGAGGGTCGTAATGTGTAATAGGCAGACATCTATCCAGTCCATCACACAGGAATTCCAAACTGTATCAGGATCCACTGCAAGTACCATGACAGTTAGGCGGAAGGTCAGAAAGCTTGGATTTCATGGTCGAGCGGCTGCTCATAAGCCACACGTCACGCCGGTAAATGCCAAACGAAGCCTCGCTTGGTGTAAGTGGAGTAAGGAGCGTAAACATTGGACGATTGATCAGCGGAGAAACGTTGTGTGGAGTCACGAATCACGGTACACAATGTGGCGATCCGATGGCAGGGTGTGGGTATGGTGAATGCCCGGTGAACTTCATCTGCCAGTGTGTATAATGCCAACAGTAAAATTCGGAGGCGATGGAGTTATAGTGTGGTCGTGTTTTTCATGAAGGGGGCTTGCACCCCTTGTTGTTTCGCGTGGCTCTATCACATCACAAGTCTACATTGATGTTTTAAGCACCTTCTTTCTTCCCACTGTTGAAGAGCAAGTCGGGGATGGTGATTGCATCTTTCAACACTATCGAGCACCTGTTCATTTTTGGAAATTTGTGGGAAGGCTTATGGGACCAAGCTGCAGAGGTCATCGACCCCTAAGCTTACTTACTATTTAATCTAACTGAAACTAACTTACGCTAAGGACGAGACACACACCCATGTCCGAGGGAGGACTGTCGGAGGGAGCCGCATACCTGTTCATAATACACGGCCTGTGACGGAATGGTTACACGAGAATAACATCCCTGTAATGGACTGTCCTGCACAGAGTCCTGACCTGAATCCTATAGAACATCTTTGTGATTTTTGGAACGCCGACTTCGTGCCAGGTCTCACCGATCGACATCGATACCTCTCCTAAGCGCAGCACTCCGTGAAGAATGGGCTGCCAGACCCCAAGAAACCTTTCAGCACCTGATTGAACATGCCTGCGAGAGTGGAAGCTGTCATCAAGGCTAAGGTTGGCCCAACACCATAATGAATTCCAGCATTACCGATGGAGGGCGCCACGAACTTGTAAGTCATTTTCAGCCAGGTGTCCGGATACTTTTGATAATATAGTGTATACACTTTATACATTCTTCAATGCTAGTGTTGCCGTCTGCCCCTATGAGTGGTTATTGCACGCTGACGCCGCACATAGGCGGTGATCACATTAATGTGAATGGGCCGCGTAACGTAGACATATGGCGTTGCGCTCGCAATGGCCTGGCTAAATTCAATGCTAATTAACTTGGAAACGGCGCAACGTGTCTAATTTTTTCTTAACAATCATTTCCCAGCACGACCTACCTGCAACACCCTGACAAGCTTTCCAGACTGTTTCTGACCACCCTCTATAAGCATAACACCGTGCCAGTCCTGCACTCATACATTTTAACTTCTGATGACGATGGCGGAGATAACTATCGAAAGTTCGAGCGTTTTATTTGAAGTGACATGACTTGCAAACCGAGAACATTTCACTGAATCGTTCTATTCCTCGACGATAGAAATCCACTCTTTGGCTACGGAGCCATTCAAGAACCGCTGTCTCAACGTCCTCGTCATCGGGAAATCCGAAATTGCTGCGAATCAGTTCCTCGACTGCCTGGATATTGTCGTTTGTGGTCGATGTCGATGTCGATGTGGATGGCCTTCCTTCCGGATCAGCGTAACACACGTATGTACAGCAATGGTCATGTTGCTGGCATTAGTTCACTACGCCTGGACGTGACATAGCATTTAATCCATGTACCACAAGAATTTTACGGTGCATCTGTGTGCAACTGAAGCATTTTGCCCACAGATATCATAAAATCTCGCGTACTTCAGCTTTGTGGTACGTTTCCAGTTGCTGCGCCATTTCACTCCCACACTGTGGTGCACCTTTTACCCCTACCACAGCAGAACTGTCTCTGCAGAAACCCGGAACATGTACTCTCTTCCGAAAATGCGCCACTCTTCCTGCTCAATGGCTTTCGTGTAGCGCGACATGCGTAACTTATTTATTGACGTTCCCTTGAAGGAGAATTCATTCTGTTCACCATACAGGGGTTGCACAAAAATATAGAAACACTGCGGTAAACGTATGCTTGAACATAAATACAGATCCCAGCGAAGCGTGCAGTTTGCGCTATTGTATTTGACCACGAACACCACATGTGCAGAGTTTTCAATACGTTGGAACTGTCAGTCATGGCCATAATAGTGTTCTGTATAGTCGCGAGTGCATTATGTTGGCCCTTCTATCGTGGGTGCTTCCTCAACCAACGTAGCCGAATTGTTCGGTGTTTCAAGAGGCACTGTTTCGAAGATTTGCAACATACAGAGGAAAAGCGGAAAAACATCATCCGCTAAGGTAAACGCGGAAGAGTGTGTGTTGAGAGATACTTACGGACGGTCATTAAACAAGATTGTGACGAGAAATAAAAAGTCTAAATCTGCGAAAGTCACAGTAGAACCGAACGTTGAACTAGCGAATCCTGTCAGGACGGAGGGAGACGCAGGAACAGGGAATCGCGGGGCGGCTGGAATTCTAGAACATTCCATCAGTAATGCAAATTTTCGTAACAGGAAAACGTGCTGTCGAATCCATGAAACCTAGTCTATGGAGCAAAGGAAGAACTTCAGTAGGTCGGATGACTATTGTGGCACATTGTTTCCATCTTTTGGCCGAGATTTCGTCCCAAGAGAGAAACATGACAGGCGTCCCAGTGATGATTTATGCAGCCATATCGAGCTATTCCATTGGCCCCACAGATACTCTTTAAGGCCGCTCTATTGCCAAGGATTATGTGACGGTTTTGGCTGATCAGGTCCATCCGACGGTCATACTGTGTTCCAAGACGGCAAGGCTCCTGTTCACACAGGTCACATCACCCAGGGCTGGTTTCGAGAGCACGACCCTGTCCAACACAGATAATACATCACAATATTATTAAGCCTTTGTGGTCTACTTTGAAGAGAAGGGTATGTGATCGCTGTCCACCTCCATCTTCAAATAGTTAAAGCTAACCGGCCATTGACCTTCTTCTTCTTCTGTGCGGATGCACACGCATTGCCGAACTCTTATGGGACTCGGTAAGGTTGTCTGCCGCGAGCAATGTGTGTAATAGGCAGGAGCACTACGCATTTAGTGTGTGGACATTAAGTTGGGAATGTGGGTCTCACGGGGAGCGCCCAAGGGATAAATCCCTGCAGTCGCACTATCCTCTGTGCCCTCGGTGGCTCGGATGGATTGCCGGCACGGTAGCTCAGCGAGTTCGGTCGGAGGGTTAGCTTCCCTCTGTAATAAAAAAACTGAGTTAACGGCTCAACAACGAACTTTAACAAGTATCATGGGACGTCCGCCCCGAAAAAATACAACGACCGATTACGAACAAACTGAGATTTCTTTTTTTTAAAAAAAAAAAAAAAAAAGTGGATGGAGCGTCTGCCATGTAAGCAGGAGATCCCGGGTTCGAGTCCCGGTCGGGGCACACATTTTCTACTGTCCCCGTTGATGTATATCAACGACTGTCGGCAACTTAGGGTCTTGATTTGATTATCATTCCTTCATCGTTACCTGAACGTGCCGCTATTTTGCAAGAAAAACGGTACAAGATTCCCTTGAAAACCATACATGACCCGTATTTAATGATTCTGAGACGACTGAAAGCTGGTTCGAATGCCAATGGTTTTCGTACGCCGTATTAGGCATGATAACGTGTTGTGTTTGTGGCGTTTCCATATTTTTGTGCACCCCTTATAGTAGAGATGGGAAAAACCAACCATTTAAATCCGATATCGGTATTTTAGTTATGGATAATCGGACTTTTCGGTATTTGTTTGGTCCATTTCATAACACTTTTGTTTATTAAACACTAATAAGCGAGTAAAAAAAAGTGAAATATCAATTAGGTATACCCGAAGGACTGTAATATTTCGTATCGAAATAAACCTTTGTATAAGAAAGAGAGCGATTTTTTCGTAAAATATGCATTAGTTTGAAATACTGCGGTATTATAGGAAATGGGGAAAGCGAACAGTAGTATTTTAATAACAATGACGACAGTAACCAGAAACAAACACATGGCTTAAGAACTGGTACAACGCTGCTAAGGTAATAATGTCCCTTTTGCCACATGTTGTGGCTTAAGGCACGCGTGTACCTGCAGTGCGCAAGACTTGCCCCCACCTGGTCTATACGCAAGTTTCCCGATGTCGTCGCTGGACATCCGTTGCATTACAGAATGGCACCAGCACTAGCTTGGAAATATTTTTACGAATGTAGTACAATGCTCCATTCGCTTTAACACATTAAAGATTTCTCTTCCATTTCTATGAAATAAAATAAGAGGAAAGAAATTATGGTAAGAATAATAAATTAAAAACGTAACAACGGTTCATTCGTAGTATACAACAGAAATAGAAAGAAGCTGATCTGCTGCCTGTGTGTACGTAATATGCCTATATCTGCTTGAAGCCCTTGAAAACGGACAAATTAATACGAAAAACAGAGTTCTGCAACCTCAGTTTTCACTCTTTAGCACTGACTATTCGTAATGCCCGAATAGTGGTATGATCCCCGATTACAACATGATTTTTGACCACAGTTTCAAAAGGTTAGAATCAGTAGGAGAACACTGGTGATTTTTTTTGTATTATTCATCCACTTTTCGAGATAAAATGTTCAAAAAAATGTTGAAATGTGTGTGAAATTTCATGGAACTTAACTGCTAAGGTCATCAGTCCCTAAGCTTACACACTACTTAATATAAATTATCATAAGGACAAACACACGCCCATGACGGAGAGAGGACTAGAACCTCCGCCGGGACCAGCCGCACAGCCCATGACTGCAGCACCCTAGACTGCTAGGCTAATCCCGCGCGGCTTCGAGATAAGCAACGATCGCTGGACGGACTAAGTTTTGTTTTGTTTTGTTTACATTTATATTTTATTTTCATTCTATGTTTATTGAAAGCGAAAGAGTCAAAATTTTTCAAACTTTTTTTCGACGTCTACGTTTACTACAGGAAGTAACAGCAACAAAAAATTTAAAATCGGTTATTTCAGAAACCGATTATTTAGAGGAGTTTTAACAATCAGGATAAATTGGATGGAAAAAATTTATGTAACGGAAAGCTGGTTGTTTCAGCGATAACCCTGTAGGTGGACCTTCGGTAATCTGTATTCTTTGAATGAGACAGATGAATGTAACGTCACACTCTTGGTAACAGAACTATCAGTCACGGGTCGGATAACAGATTCCTTAGTTTTCTTACTATCTGCTCGTTGAATCGCATTTGACCTCACGGTCACTCATATATCAGCTGATAGGACTGCATCACGTCTACTGTCCCCATCAAGAACACAAACTCCTACAAGAAACATCAGACGCAAACTTACATTGTTCAAAAAGAACACAAATGAACAGTTTGACTTCTCAAGGACCTTCTCTATAACTGAAATTTCTGCTGCTCTTAAAACTCTACAACCCAGCAAGGCACCGGGAAGTGACGGAATCCACCCAGAATTTTTTCTGCGTAGTGGGAACTACGCAAAACGATGGCTGGCGGATTTGTTCTCTGACGGCCCATGGACAATGTGCAGACACCCTCTACAAGTAGGGCAATTCCTCAGTCACCATCCTGTGACGGCGGTGCGGAACAACAGACAGTTGTTCATATTATATCGACATGTCCCGCACGTGTCTACAAGGGACCTTTCGAAGATTTCCTCACGGGGACGAGTGATGTTATAAATTATATAAAAGGCCTTTATATGCATCTATAGCTGTTGTCATTTATGTTATTTTGTGCTGAAGAGCTGTGCTTAAATGTTGACGTGTAGCAGTTTTGTAATCTTTGTATCTGTATTGCCATACGATGAATAAATAAACGATATTACTGTACACCCGCTCCTCCCACATTCGTTTCATCTTTTTGTGGTATTCCAGTGCGTCCAAAACAACAGTGGCATTTCTTTTACCCGCACTGGTGACCACGATCCGTTCATTGCACTTGTTGTAGTTGTTATGGTTTTCAGTCCTGAGACTGGTTTGATGCAGCTCTCCATGCTGCTCTATCCCGTGCAAGCTTCTTCATCTCCCAGTACTTACTGCAACCTACATCCTTCTGAATCTGTTTAGTGTATTCATCTCTTAGTCTCCCTCTACGATTTTAACCCTCCACGCTGCCCTCCAATGCTAAATTTGTGATCCTTTGATGCCTCAGAACATGTCCTACCAACCGGTCCCTTCTTCTTGCCAAGTTGTGCCACAAACTCCTCTTCTCTCCAATTCTGTTCAATACCTCCCCATTAGTTATGTGATCAACCCAGCTAATCTTCAACATTTTTCTGTAGCATCACATTTCGAAAGCTTCTATTCTCTTCTTGTCCAAACTATTTATCGTGTGTGTTTCACTTCCATACATGGCTACACTCCATACAAATACTTTCAGTAACGACTTCCTGACGCTTAAATTTATACTCGATGTTAACAAATTTCTCTTCTTCAGAAACGCTTTCCTTGCCGCTGCCAGTCTACATTTTATATCCTCTATACTTCGACCATCATCAGCTATTTTGTGCCGGCCGCGGTGGTCTAGCGGTTATAGGCGCTCAGTCCGGAGCCGCGCGACTGCTACGGTCGCAGGTTCGAATCCTGCCTCGGACATGGATGTGTGTGATGTCCTTAGGTTAGTTAGGTTTAAGTAGTTCTAAGTTCTAGGGGACTGATGACCATAGATGTTAAGTCCCATAGTGCTCAGAGCCATTTGAACAAGCCAGCTATTTTGCTCCCCAAATAGCAAAACTCCTTTACTACTTAATCTTTCTTCTAAGATAAGTCGTAAGGTCAGTATTGCCTCACGTGTTCCAACATTTCTACGGAATCCAAACTGCTCTTCCCCGAGGTCGGCTTCTGCCAGTTTTTCCATTCGTCTGTGAAGAATTCGCGTTAGTATTTTGCATTGCACTTAGTTCATTAAAATGACTTCAAAACTTCCTGGCAGATTAAAACTATCCCCCGTCCTCACAGCTTTACTTCTGCCAGTAAAGCAAAGGCAAAGGTCCCGAGTTCGAGTCTCGGTCCGACACACAGTTTTAATCTGCCAGGAAGTTTCACATCAGCGCACACTCCGCTGCAGAGTGAAAATCTCATTCTGGAAACATCCCCCAGGCTGTGGCTAAGCCATATCGCCGCAATATCCTTTCTTTCAGGAGTGCTAGTTCTACAAGGTTCGCAGGAGGGCTTCTGTAAAGTTTGGAAGGTACGAGACGAGATACTGGCTTCTAACAGCCGTGTACCACAAGTCTCTAGAGGAACAGAAGGTTCCAAATGATTGGAAAAGAGCACAGGTACTCCCAGTTTTCAAGAAGGGTCGTCGAGCAGATGCGCAAAACTATAGGCCTATACCTCTGACATCGGTCTGGTGTAGAATTTTAGAACACGTTTTTTGCTCGCGTATCATGTCATTTCTGGAAACCCAGAATCTACTCTGTAGGAATCAACACGGAATCCGGAAACAGCGATCGTGTGAGACCCACCTCGCTTTATTTGTTCATGAGACCCAGAAAATATCAGCCACAAGCTCCCACGTAGGTTTCATTTTCCTTGACTTCCGGAAGGCGTTCGATACAGTTCCGCACTGTCACCTGATAAACAAAGTAAGAGCCTACGAAACATCAGACCAGCTGCATGGCTGGATTCAAGAGTTTTTAGCAAGCAGAACACAGCATGTTGTTCTCAATGGAGAGACGTCTACAGACGTTAAAGTAACCTCTGGCGTGCCACAGGGGAGCGTTATGGGAACATTGATTTTCACAATATATATATAAATGACCTAGTAGATAGTGTCGGAAGTTCCATGCGGCTTTTCGCAGATGATGCTATAGTATCCAGAGAAGTTACAGAATTAGAAAATTGCAGGGAAATGCAGGAAGATCTGCAGCGGATAGGCACTTGGTGCAGGGAGTGGAAACTGACCCTTAACATAGACAAATGTAATGTATTGCGAATACATAGAAAGAAGGGTCCTTTACTGTATTATTATATGATAGCGGAACAAACACTGGTAGCAGTTATTTCTGTAAAATATCTGGGAGTACGCGTACGGACAATTTGAAGTGGAATGATAATATAAAATTAATTGTTTGTAAGACGGGTGCCAGGTTGAGATTCATTGGGAGAGTCCTTAGAAAATGTAGTCCATCAACAAAGGAGGTGGCTTACAAAACACTCGTTCGACCTATACTTGAGTATTGCTCATCAGTGTGGGATCCGTACCAGATCGGGTTGACGGAGGAGATAGAGAAGATCCAAAGAAGAACGGCGTGTTTCGTCACAGGGTTATTTGGTAACCGTGATAGCGTTAACTCAAGTGGCAGACTGTACAAGAGAGGCGCTCTGCATCGCGGTGTAGCTTGCTGTCCAGGTTTCGAGAGGGTGCGTTTCTGGATGAGGTATCGAATATATTGCTTTCCCCTACTTATACCTCCCGAGGAGATCACGAATGTAAAATTAGAGAGATTCGAGCGCGCACGGAGGCTTTCCGGCAGTCGTTCTTCCCGCAAACCATACGCGACTGGAACAGGAAAGGGAGGTAATGACAGTGGCACGTAAAGTGCCCTCCGCCACACACCGTTGGGAGGGTTGCGGAGTATAAATGTAGATGTAGAAGTAAAGCTGTGTGGACGGGGCGTGAGTCATGCTTGGGTAGCTCAGATGGTAGAGCACTTGCACGCGTAAGGCGGAGGTCCCGAGTTCGAGTCTCGGTCCGGCACACAGTTTTAATCTGCCAGGAAGTTTCACATCAGCGCACACTCCGCTGCAGAGTGAAAATCTCATTCTGAAAATGACTTCAGTTCGTGAGAAGACCTGACTCCAGCTGCATAGTGAGAGACCCATTCCGCAGACGGGGAGTCCGGAGGCCGGTGTCCTCGGCTGCACGCTCCGGCGCAGATGCCGGCGGCCGGCCGCCGTCCGCCAGACGCCCGTATGGTGCGAGCGCTGCCCGCGCCCGCATGGGCTTCGAGCAGCGACCCGGCCTTGGCGGCAACACCTGCTGGCCGCTCTCCGCCGTCCGCTGCCCAGCATCACTGCCTCCGGTCCGCAGCTGCGCTCCGAGCTCCTGCGGGTACGCTAATTGCATCGTGACTGATTTTAGCAGCAAACGCGCCAACGACCCGGCAGGTGGTTCGTGAACACGACGCAGTCACCGGCCCGGTACTGCACGCTCCGGTGCTCAAACCCGGAGACTTGCGCAGTACTTGTGCAGCGGAGAAAGAAACATCGAGTGACGTACTTGTACGTCTGTTGACTGGAAGGTAGCGAGACGATGGGCATTCAGCAAGTTATGCACCACTTTTTTTTCATCGTCCAATTTCGGTAAAAAAAAATGCAGAATTTGTTGTGGGGCCTCGTGGGATACTCCCGCTTCAGCCCCTTTCGTTCCATTAATTTCCGAAAGGTGGCGACGTTATACGTAGCCTTCAAAATGCCGTCTGCAACGGAGGTACAATCCAAGCAGTGAGCTGACATCGAGTTTGTTTTGGCGGAAAACCAGAGCATCGCAGATATTCATATGTGCTTGCAGAATCTCTACGGAGACGTAGCAGCGAACAAAAGCACGGTGAGTCGTTGGGCATGGCATATGTCATCACTTACAAAGGTCACGCAGACCTGTGCGATCTCACGCGTGCCGGCTGGCCGCACACAGCTATGTCTCCTGTGATGTTGGAACGTGTGGACACTCTCATCTGAATTACCCGTAGAGTCACAATGAGGTACCTTGCTGTACAATTGAGCTGCGACTCTGAAGGTGTTGTTCTGTTTGGTGTCCTCCATCATGGTGCAGCGATCAACTCTGAAGCGTGCTGCGCTACACTCAGGAAACTGAAGAATCGACTTCAGATTGTTCGTCGCGTTAAAACTGCGAAACGAACTACTGCATGAAACGCAAGGTGCAACACGAGTTCGTGTATCCGAGAAGAGCTAACAAAAATTTCTTTACACTGTTCTTCCTCATACACCAAACATCCCGGATCTCGCACTTTCCGACTTCCATCTGTCTGGCCCACTGAAGGATCTACCTCGTCGGAATCAGTATATGGAAGATGCGAAGCTTATTGGTGCAACAAGACGTTAGCTCCGACGTGGACTAGCAGAGTGCTACCACGCGAGCATACAGGCCCTCCCCGTAAGGAGCCGAAAGGCCGTCACACTGAACGAAGATTATATTGAAAAATGCGGTTTGTAGCCAAAAGAGTGGGCACAATAAGCTGTATTGGAATCCTGAATAAAACCAGATTTCTTACAGAAAAAAAAGTTTTGTACTACTTGTTGTGTACCCCTCGTAGATGGGGGGCATACATGCTGCCGTTCCCTCCTGGCGTCTGCCCGCCCCCCCCCCCCCCTTCTCAGCTGACCAGACACAGATGCAAACAGAGAGTGTCATAGGGAGTCATGATCGCCACCGCACACCGTTTGATCGCCACCGCACACCCTTCCCTCACTAAGAACGGTTTACTACAAAATTTGGTAGATTTACTTACAACAATTTCCAGGTGTCCTAGGTAATTTCAGGAAAATAAAGTACTATAAAACAGTTTTAAAATGACAAGGAATTCTAGATAATTACAAGCTATGTTCAATGTAGGACAGTGTTCAGTCGCTCGCTTGAGGACCGATCGGCTGCCGAGTGCATACGCGTCAGGTAAAGGAGCCCATCCATACCTGGACGTATCGGCTACCAACAACAAACTCACGGTTAGTGAGTCCACAACTGCCGAACCTCAGGAAATTTAGTAAGCCAAGAGAGAACTGAAGAGATCCTCCACAAAGGTGAAAAAGAAAAAAAAAATCCTTGCCTTCCTGACTGTTGGAGAAAAAGCGTTCCCCTTCTTTACAGTCTTGGGACCCAGAATCGTAAACGCACGGCTACGTAAAATGCTGGCATACTTCGATTTTATGGCACGTAAATTATTATTATTACTACCATATATATTATTTTTCAACAGTGTTTTTTGTCAGCATGCCGTATCTCCCACATTAATTACTCAAAATTAACTATTCAGACACCATTTTTAAAACTTCGTTCACCAATAATGACGAAAAACATATAAGTGCGAAGTTACTGTTTTCATCAAAAAATTTTATTTTGAAAACATAGTCTACCACGCCATTTCGTTCACACAGGTCGTTATAAAAAATTTAGAATGCGCCGAAAACACGGTTGTTTTAACAGCTGCATTCAAAGGCATTGCTGCCAGTCAGCTACCAGGGGATGTAGATAACATTCGATTTTCAAACTGCCTCTACCCCTCTTGAACACTTCGATCTCATCAAATGGTTCAAATGGCTCTGAGCACTATGCGACTCAACTTCTAAGGTCATCAGTCGCCTAGAACTTTGAACTAATTAAACCTAACTAACCTAAGGACAGCACACACATCCATGCCCGAGGCAGGATTCGAACCTGCGACCGTAGCGGTCGCTCGGCTCCAGACTGTAGCGCCTAGAACCGCACGGCCATTCCGGCCGACCGATCTCATCGATTCGCACACACCAAGGATGTACAATCAATACATGACGCTGACCTCATTGTTTAGGAGGAGATTTCACCGGCTCACAAAACGTTGCCGATTGATTTTTAAGGGATATCTCGAATAATAATCTCCCTTATGGAGGCAAAATAATTCTGTTTGATGGAGATTTCCATCAATTATTGCCCGTCGCTAGATATGCCAATGGAACAGCCTTTGCCGGTTACAGTTAAACGATCACCCTTACGGTCTCACGTTCAAATTCAGTTTACTCTGCTTGAGTAGCACAGAAGGTGGCTATCGAGCATAAACGTAAACCTCTGCAGGACGAAAAAGCAGCAGTGTCACGAGGCCTAATTACGACATGAGACACTGCGTTTATTTTTGGTGCCCAACCGAGGCTGCCTACATGGTAAGATTATTTCTCCCTTTTCGATGAAATGCCGGCGAACACCGGAATTTTTTACTGGCGACACCACAACACCTGCGTCAATTGCCGCCGCACTTGCGTGCATTAGCGTCTTCAGCCACCGCACTGTGTGTGTGTGTGTGTGTGTGTGTGTGTGTGCGCGCGCGCGCGCGCACACACAAATCTTCCTTCCGTAATGCTACCCGCCACTGGCCGGTCCACATTCTCTCTCATGGGCGTAAACGACTGACGAAAAATATTGGCGCAATCTGCGCAAAGGGACTACACTGTCACTTACAGTCGATACTGTTGTCGTTAGATGGAACAAACTACTTAGGAAATTAGAGCTCATTAGTGACGGAGTTAAGATCGGGTTATACTATGCTGAGGAGGGGTAACCACCCTGGCTTTTCTAAGGAACTGTCTCAGCATTCACGTCACATGGTCAGGAATACCATGCAATAACATAAATCATGATGGCCGGATAAGTTTGTGAGGAAGTTTGGGTTTTTATCGTCGCGTCGAGGGCGCTATCATTAGAGACGGAGTAGAAGTACCGATAATGAAATGGTGGAGAAGCACACAGATTGTGTCCTTTTGAAATGAACCATGTCAGCAATCGTCTTGATCGGTTTAGAGAAATCACGGAAAACATAAATCAACATGACCCGTCAGGGATTTGAACCTGGTTCCTCCTGAATGCAAATCAACTGTCCCATCCCACCTCGTTGGCACTATACACAGTGCAGTAGTTTAGCTGGACAAGCAGAGTGGTTAATAATTAGCGTTAAACTTGTTGAATGAACCGTCACAGCATGGGCCTGCGACTTCCCAGAAAGCCACACAAGAATGGCTGGGCCGGATATGCTCCCCAATAGCGCCAGCCCCAGCAGTGCAGGTATCGGTGTATATTCTGTGCAGGAATATGAAGGCGACGCTGCATAACGTTCAATGAATTAATATTCAGTCATGATGAAACAATATTTGTTGACCGGGCTGGAACCCGTCCCACTCCGTTAGAATTCCTCTCACATATCTCAAGTATCGCATCTGCCTTGCTCGTGGCTAGATTCACGAGAAAACTGCACACCGCTCACACAGTCGTGTCGAGATGTTCAGCAAGTGTAGACACTAAGTAACAAGTAATAATATCCGAGTGTGTACCCGACTACCTCTTCCGGGTCAGTGGATGTAACCAGAGATTAGACCCGTTAGCTCTCTCCACTAGAAATACCGTATAATTACGCGACAAGTCTCATATGAGGAAAGGTATTTTCAGGTACTACGCAAGGCGGCAGATCCCACTCAGCAGACCCTCTCTTAATCCGATCCTGCTTCCATATCAACGCATGCATGTTGTAACGTGGTACATATTAAACCGAGCCACGGTTTTGTGCAGCGCCCTGCAGCAGTCAGCTTAATGTGTGGATTAGCCAAAACTGCACCACTATGAGAATCTAGTTGCCTCTTTGCGTGCTGACCACTCATGATTAAGTACACTACTGGCCATTAAAATTGCTACACCACGAAGATGACGCGCTACAGAAGCGAAATTTAACCGACAGGAAGAAGATGCTGTTGTATGCAAATGACTAGCTTTTCAGAGTATTCAAACAACGGTGGCGCCGGTGGCGACACCTACAACGTGCTGACATGAGGAAAGTTTCCAACCGATTTCTCATACACAAACAGCAGTTGAACGGCGTTGCCTGGTGAAACGCTGAAGTGATGCCTCGTGTAAGGAGGACAAATGCGTACCATCGCGTTCCTGACTTTGATAAAGGTCGGATTGCAGCCTATCGCAATTGCGGTTTATGGTATCGCAACACTGCTGCTCGCGTTGGTCGAGATCCAATGACTGTTAGCAGAATATGGAATCAGTGGTTCAGGAGGATAATACGGAACGCCGTGTTGGATCCCAACGGCCTCGTATCACTAGGAGTCGAGATGACTGGCGTCTTATCCGCATGGCTGTAACGGATCGTGCAGCCACGTCTCGATCCCTGAGTCAGCAGATGGGGACGTTTGCAAGACAACAACCGTCTGCACGAACAGTTCGACGACGTTTGCAGCAGCATGGACTATCAGCTCGGAGACCATGGCTGCGGTTACCCTTGACGCTTCATCACAGACAGGAGCGCCTGCGATGGTGTACACAACGATGAACCTGGGTGCACGAATGTCAAAACGACACTTTTTCGAATGAATCCAGGTTCTGTTTACAGCATCATGATGGTCGCATCCGTGTTTGGCGACATCGCGGTGAACGCACGTTGGTAGCGTGTATTCGTCATCGCTATACTGGCGTATCAAGCGGCGTGATCGTATGGGGTGCCATTGGTTACACGTCTCGGTCACCTCTTGTTCGCATTGACGGCTCTTTGAACAGTGGACGTTACATTTCAGATGTGTTACGACCCGTGGCTCTACCCTTCATTCGATCCCTACGAAACCTTACATTTCAGCAGGATACTGCACGACCGCATGTTGCAGGTCCTGTGCGGGCCTTTCTGGATACAGAAAATGTTCTACTGCTGCCCTGGCCAGCACATTCTCCAGATCTCTCACCAATTGAAAACGTCTGGTCAATGGTGGCCGAGCAACTGGCTCGTCACTATACGCAAGTCACTACTCCTGATGAACTGTGGTATCGTGTTGAAGCTGCATGGGCAGCTGTACCTGTACACGCCATCCAAGCTCTGATTGACTCAATGCCCAGGCGTATCAAGGCCGTTATTACGGCCAGAGGTGGTTGTTCTGGGTACTGACTTCTCAGGATCTATGCACCCACATTGCGTGAAAATGTAATCACATGTCAGTTCTAGTATAATATATTTGCCCAATGAATACCCGTTTATCATGTGCATTTCTTCTTGGTGTAACAATTTTAATGGCCAATATTGTACATTACTGGTTGTAAAAACGGAAACACTCAGACGCAATGATCTGCGGCACGCCACGATAAGAGGAGGTACACAACAGCGGAACCATAATAGGCAATTTAAATGGCAGTGCACGTAGGCTGGACAGCGGCCTCTTTTGTGTAACCGGACAGGTCAGTATTACGCAACGCTCAGTCGGTTAAAAGTTTCCACTTCGTATGACGGCTCCGTACTAGTGCCACTTTGCCTCGCAGACGTCACAGGTTGGAATATCGACAAGAGAGTGCGTTCGAACGGAGCAACATGGCTGGTATTTTCTTTCCTTTGCTTTTTTTATTACAATTTTTTTTTTAATTTGTGGTAAGTTCCTCTGTGCCCAAACTGCTGACGTCTTCAGTCCCTAGGTTTACACACTAGTTAATCTAACTTAAGCTAACTTACGCTGAGGACAACACACACACCGATGCCCGAGGAAGGACTAGAACCTCCGACGGGGGGAGCGGCGCGAACCGTGGCAATGCGCCCTAGACAGTGCGGCGACCCCGCGCGGCAATGGCTGGTGTCCGGGAGATGTGTCGTCATTCCGTGACGCTGCGGCTCGTACGGGGCACGCTGCTTCGACATTAAGGTGTATGTGGAACCAGTGGAAAGAAGAGTGCCGTACACAGCGCCGGCAGTGTACTGAGCGACACAAAGTGACCACAGCGCCAGATAACCGGCTTCTTGTCCGCTTGGTCGTCACGGACAGAACAGCTTCGTCCGCAATGTTGTCGCGACACTGGAGCACTGCAACAGGTGTTGAAATGTCTGCATTGACGGTTCGACGCTGTCGTTTGTGGGCTGGATTGGCGGCACGCATGCCATTGCGTCCGTTTCCTTTGGCCAGAACCCACCAACGTCGCAGACTGCAATGGGAGCCTGAACACCGACACCAGTGTGCTCAGTGGCAAAATGTAATGTTTTCGGACGAGTCCCATTTCATCTTATCCAGTGATGGCCGCATATGCGTTCGACGCCACCGTAGTGAACGCATTCGGGCGGCAAAGCAGACAAGCGCCAAGTGAGTTGGCTTGGAGCCCTATTGCCTTTCCCGCCTCCTGCCTCTTGAGCGCATTCTGAGCAGCTACCGCTACATGAGGGAAGTTTCACAGCCCGAGGCACTGCCCCAAGTACATGCCGTTCCACATGCCATATTTCAGCAGAACAAGCCCCGCTGCATGTGGTGAGGAATATGCAAGCCTTCTTTGAAGAACGACCAGCACCACTGTTTTTTCTCCGGTTGGAAATTTCTTCGTTCAGGTCCTCCTGCAGCCACAGCTGATGCTTTCTGGACGCGCTTACAAACCGCATGGCAAAGTATTTCCCAGCAGCAAATTCAGGTGCTCTATGATTTCACGCCACACCGTCTAGCAGCTCTGATTGCAGCACGTTGGTGGCGCTACTCCGTACTGAATTTTCACTGTCACAGTGAATGTAAAGGTCTATAACGCTAATCATTTGCGTGGTGTCATGTCCCTAATCAGTGGAATAAATTTCACCCTGATCACATTTTTCGGTCTTGGTGTTTCACTTTTTCCAAACAGTAGTATAGTTACCTCGATGTTTGGATGACGCTCTCCTAACGAGCTACTGGTACACCCATATAACTCTAGGTTGTTGTCCTCGAATTGTGTTTTAATGGCTCACTTAATTATGCTGTCCTAAAATCCGAGCCACGAAAAAGTTATTGTAAAATGTGAACCGGTTTTGTAGAGTATGCTCAGCTGTAGCAAACGAACAGAACATGGAGGCAATATACACTCGATTTTGGTAATACTGTACTTAGGCGGTTGGAAACCCGAGGACATTTCATTGTAATTAACTTCACTGACGGACTTCCGGCGTGGAAGTGTGACACCAGCTCACGAAGCCAATGTGGGACATTTCAGTTGTGCTAAATTTGCAGTTTATCGCGCAGTACATAGCGAAACAGGTGAGCCAGATCCGGATCGAAATCGCGCCGAGAATCAATGACAGTTGGCCTGCAACACTGGTCAGTAAAAGAGTACATTTTAGGCGTTTTAAACATCTATTAGAATAAATAGCGTGCAGGTTCCGCATCCTCGTTTCAGAAACAGAAAGAACATAGAGTCCTAAAATACGAATACATATACAATGTAAGTAGCCTGTTTATATGTTTGTATGTTGGCAGCACTATAGGCTGCATTAATATCACTGACATCGCTCTGCGCCCTCGCTAAGAGACTCTGTGGCTGATCGGACTCGCAGTAGGGAGTTGTTAGTTGGCAGTAATGGAAGTTGGCAGTGTTAGCGCGAGCGGACGGTCTGGACGTGGGTCCGTCATTGAGATTTTGTATTGGTTTGACATGGATTGTAAAATGTATTTACTAATGTTTGGGAAATGGAATTATTGACAATTATATAAGTTTGGAACTGGATGTCACATGATTAAGGTAAAATCTGCTAAATCTTTTTTTTGCTAACCACATGCCTATTAGTAGTTAGAGACTATAGTAGTTAGAATCTTTTTATTTAGCTGGCTGTAGCAGCTGCAATTACTGTAGTTCGAGTTATGAAGATTCTCTGTGAGGTTAATGACTTATGAAATGTATGGGTTATAGTTAGGATCTCTTCTAATTCAGGGCCGTTCTTTTGTGTTAATTATTTGCAGTCAGATTGCGTTGTGTTTGTACGAGGGCTATTGGGAAAGTATGGAACAATAGGTCGCGAAATGGAAACCACAGTGAAAATCAAAACTGTTTTATTTGCAACGGTTAGCTACACCTTCCAGCTACTTTTCTACACAGTCGCCGATCAGACTTAGACATCTGTCGTAGCGTTATGGCAACTTTTCAATCCCCTCTGTATAGAAGACAGCCGCCAGTGCTTTTCGACAATTTTCTACTATGGACTGCAGCTCGTTGTCTGTGTCAAAATCCTGCCTTCATAGCCAGCAGTTCATTTGAGCAGAGATGAACATCAGGGGTAGCAAATTACGGGCTGTATTCTAGGTGATCAAACACTCCCCATCGAAAACGCTGCAGCAGCATCTTCATTGCCCCTGCAGAGTGCGGCCGAGAGTTGTCGTGTAAAACGAACTGCATGACAGTTGTGTTATGTGGATTGCATAGCTTCAGGCGAAATCCTGCGCCAGGCCATCATATTTGGCGGGAGACGCTAATTTCTAGCCATCTTTACATTCTCACTGTGAGCTCAGAACTGAAAAGAGCGACATGATGCGATCGACAGGCGTATTAGACGCGGTGCCCAACGCATCTATGCAAAGCTTTATCAGATTTTCACCGTATTTTCCATTTCGCGATTGATCGTTCCTTACTTTCCGAATAACCCTCGTAGATTGTGGGTCATAAATGAGTAGGATAAGTTCGAGTTGTATTTGTCAGGGAAAATTCTGCAGCTCAGTGTTGAAATGATAAAAAAAAGTAAAGCATTCAATCGGTTTAGTAGCATTTCAGCAGTTTAAGTAAAAACTTAGAAGTTTGAACAACGATGCTTACACGATTGACACACATGGTGTACATTTACTTGTCATATGGTAACTAACGACTTTGGTGACAGGAAAGGCGTCCAAATGCATGATTAAATAACAAGTTACTGCTACATCGTGAATCGGTTTGTTATTTAGCCACAGGCAAGGCAAATGCCGAAAATGTTAATGCGGCGAAACTAGATAATTTGAGAAGAAGTGCTAGCTAATTTGAGCTATGTCAGATAGGTTCGGTTGTGACCATGAACAGTCTAATCAAGTTATGTCGAGTGTTTAAATTAGCTTTTCACACGTATTAATCAGTTGTCTGTTTCAGCGCTCTATTGAAACTCGAGATGCGTGATCTGCTCCTACAAGCTCAACGAGGAATGAGACAATTACTGTCTCCATGGAGAAAGTCAGTTTGCTCTGTAAAACATCTTAAACGTATTCGGCATTACACTCAAAAAAATTAAAGAAGCAGTCACAGTTTAAGCAGTATTAAAAAATGGTTCAAATGGCTCTGAGCACTATGGGACTTAACATCTTAGGTCATCAGTCCCCTAGAACTTAGAACTACTTAAACCTAACTAACCTAAGGACATCACACACATCCATGCCCGAGGCAGGAATCGAACCTGCGACCGAAGCAGTCCCGCGGTTCCGGACTGTAGCGCCTAGAACCGCATGGCCACCACGGCCGGCTTAGCAGTATCGACCAAGGGGTTAAAATACCCTAGTTACATGGCGCGCAGACCGTCCGCTGGCATTGCTCTCAGAACGCCAACTGACTGGAGTTTAATTGATTAAGACGTGTGACGAGGGCCTCCCGTCGGGTAGACCGCTCGCCTGGTGCAAGTCTTTCGATTTGACACCACATCGGCGACTTGCGCGTCGATAGTGATGAAATGATGATGATAAGGGCAACACAACACCCAGTCCCTGAGTGGAGAAAATCGCCGACCCAGCCGGGAATCGAACCCGGGCCCTTAGGATTGACAGTCTGTCGCGCCGACCACTCAGCTACCGGGGGCGGACTGTACTTCGATTAAAATACCTTTGTGGCAGACGTTTCAGCTAGTCGAGTGGTGGAGACCAACTGCAAGGCAATCGGTGTTCTTCCTGGAACGCCTTGTGCTCGTTGGAGCTGCATGTTGTCTAGGAATACACAGACCCCTGTCCAGTGAAAGTTGGATGCACATAGAAGCCCGAGCCCTTGCTTATTTTGCTGAACACTTAACCTACTCACATACCAAGCCAAATGCTTTTTTTCTGTCTTGTTTTTATGCGGCTCGCCACGACTGCCTCTCCTGGTGCTTCGGTGTGAGTTAAAAGTCACCTATTAGAGCCGCTGCCTTCCACGTGTTCTTCATCGTTGGTGTGCGATACAAGTACACTATATGCCGCATCTTGAACATGGCTGTTAACAGCAACTGTGAGTACGCTTCGATTAATAAAGTGAACAGCCAGTCAGTTGCCGGAAGTTTACTTATTTAGGTTTTCATACTAATACGAAGAACTTCAGAAATACATTCTGTTACCTGAAAAACTACAGCCAAACTTAAGCAATTTTCGCCTACCATATACGAAGTAAAATAATCAAAATCCTCCATTGAAAACTGAAACCATTACTTACAATGATTTTATCAATTACAAAATGTTACATGAATCAAGAGATAACCAGCTCAAGTAAGTAATTAAAATTAAAATGTCCATTAAATGCTTAAATGTGAAATACAATGGCTATTGAACACAGGCAAACGTCAAACTACACGCGTAGGATCTAGCTGCAGTGCTTACGTAGAACATGTTGCGACATGATGCCATAATACAGAGCTCAATTACGTAATACTGATCTTTTTCTGCCCGACATACCGTTGCAACGCACAAATAATAATCTGTGTTGGACCGGTATAAAGCAGGGTAACAGAAATAACGTATTAACAGGCAAATGAGAATGGAAAATAAAAAAAGGCGCCAAATAATCTTAAATGAACTGACTACTACATTTTTCCATAATACATTGGATCTAAAAGTCTGCACTACACGAAATAATAAATAACATGCTTCTCTAGTGAAAAACTGTAGAGCAAATTAAAGTTCTGAAAACGATGTTGCAGAGAACACGTAGCAGGGTCCTCACCTGGTAGAGTAGCCTGTCAGTGAGAGATGCCAGTTAGTGAAACCACTCCAAACTGTGCGTGAGGAAAACAACACTTCAGAGGAGGAAGTGACGTTGACAAACAAGATTCCACGGCAAAATATTTACACAGCCGCGAGTACCGGTTTGAAACCGTTAAAGAAGTCTCTATTTCTGATTGGAACTGTCCATTTAGAAGCAGATCATCTTTTCTTACCGCGTATCTGAAGATCGCCCATTATTCTAACATATCTGATCTCCATCCTTTCTTTCCTTGATCCACTATTTTAATTTCTATAGCTCTTTTCGGATTATGACACGACGTTAGCAAGTGTTCTGCGAATATAGAATTATGCAGATTGGTATCATTTTTACCAAAAAGATGTTCCTTATATATGTCATTAAACGTCCTTCCAGACTGTCCGATACAAACTTGTAATCATCTGAGCCGCATAAGGAATCATTTACTCCAATCCTGTAAGTTATATTGCCTATAAAAGACACTGAAACGTATCGATCATTTTCTCTTTTCTCATTTTTAAAGTCGTCTCAGTTGGTATCGCTATTTATTATTTTCTACTCAAATAATTTGACTACTCTAAATGGTTCGTATCCATTATTGTAGGATACAGATTTAATTAAATTCATCTCTTACTCTAGTTTCTCTAGGGCTGAAGACGTTATT
Organism: Schistocerca americana; assembly: GCF_021461395.2. Lineage (NCBI taxonomy): Eukaryota > Metazoa > Arthropoda > Insecta > Orthoptera > Acrididae > Schistocerca > Schistocerca americana. Next base: position 514,818,361 of record NC_060121.1, on the reverse strand, counting down.
ATTGCATGATTTAAGGCTGGGTGAAAAAAAGCCAACTTACGGGTCTGAGAGTGCACCGATTCAAATGATATAACATAACCCGAACTAGATGCATCGTGAGAAATATCGAAACTTGTTCATGATCTGTAATCATAAGTATGACCTCTACAAAAATTATTTCGCATGTTTCGTTTTGTAACTCACTAGCAAATTTAATTTTTTCATGGAGAGCATTAAATGTATTAATAAGTTGGATAATTTCATCCCTTGCCCCATCAGATACGATCAGAATGGCATTACTAGACCTCGGATTTTAGGTAAAAATCTATTTTTTTCGTCATTAAATAAAGAAAATAAAAGTTGTACATACACGAATTACGTCAATTTACGACTGACAACGTTAGTTTTATAGCACCTAAAAATACCTAATTTCATGTTAGTGCCTGATTGTTCCAAAATGTTAAAAATCCAATTAAGTAAATTTTTTTATGACTAACATACTCTCGTTGTCTTCCCAGCTAAGAATTACGCAAATATTTTATCGAAAATTGTAATTTTATAGGACCTAAAATATCTAATTTCGTATTAGATCCTGATTGTACCCTATTTTTTTAAAAATCCTAAAAATACCTAATTTCATGTTAGAACCTGAGTGTACCTAAATTTTTAAAATCCAGTCTAATAAAATTTGTATGACTAAAACTATTCTTTTGGTCTTCCCGGCTGCTTAGTAACTGAATGATAACTGGTTTGTTTTCACGCGTGAACGCCAATCGTAAGTCAGACGACGACAGCATACTCCAGGCTGTTCCAGCGTTGTCGCTCGCTGTGAACCTTCAAATGGTCCGGCAGGGCACGGAGGAGCCTTGTGACCTGCCTCCGGCGCCAACCTGACCTGTCGGAACTGTCTGTTTAAAACACTTGCACTGTCTCCATTCAGTCGGACAGTGTACTGCTTGGATGTGGTGAAATGTTTCACAGCGACAGCGTATTTGTGGAAAGTCAAGCATGCCGAAAGTAGCCAGATCCAAATCATCTCTGATTCGTCAGTGGTTACAAGAATTTCCTGCTTTCTCTACAGGTGGAAGAGTTATTCACTGCAATGTGTGCAACAAAGACGTAGGTAAAATGTTAATCTTTTATCTGCTACGCCCTTGCAGAGAACAGTGATGCCACTGTTTTTCCCGAGTTAACCTGGACCGTACACATGCGAATACAAAAATATTGTTTCTAAGCCCTTAATGTAGATTAATTTTGCTAAGTAGAGCTCGTACGTAAATTCTCCCCCACAGTATTTCTCATTTCTTGTTGTTTTTAGGTACGTTCCGAACAGAGGTCGCATTTAAGTCAGCATGTTGCAGGGATTAAACACCATGCAAATTTTAAAAATAAATCAAATTTGAAACAAACGTTTGTAACTAACAAAATGCAACAAACAAAAACAAATTTCATCTTGGCTTGTGTCGAGCCATTGTTGCAGCAAACATACCAATCAACGCAGATGAAAATAGCCAGTACAAAAGTTTTCTAGAGAAATACTGTCACCGCAGCATTCCATCAGAATCCACATTGAGAAAAAAACTATTTAGATACTTTAAATGAAAATACATTGAGTCGAATGGTGAAGACATAGGCGATTCATACCTGTGGATCTCCATCGATGAGACAACTGACAGACAAGGTCGATATGTGACTAATGTGATTGTTGGAAAGTTAGATCCTGACACTCGCTCTGTATCTCATCTGATCTGCAGCAAAAAGCTAAAAGAGACTAACTATGAAACAGTTGCTCACCTTGTTAATAAAGCCCTCAAATTAATTTTCCCCAACAGCCTAGATGAAAACGAAGTACTTGTAATCTCCACTGACGCAGCTGCATACAAGCTTGCTGCTGTTAATTGTTGAAATTAGTCCACCCAGCCTTGCTTCATATCACATGCCTTGCCCATCACATGAGTCCTGTAGCTGAGAAGATCCGTTCCACATGTAAATAAGCTAGTTTCAACCATCAAAGGCCGCGCGAAGTAGTCGTGGGGTCTAAGACGCCTTGCACGGTTCGCACGGCACTCCCCATCGGATGTTCAAGTCCTCCATCGGGCATGGGTATGTATTTTGTCCTTAGCGTAAGTTAGTTTAAGTTAGATTAAGCAATGATTAATCCTATGGACTGATGACCTCAGCAGTTTGGTCCCATCGGAACTTACCACCACCACAACCACCATCAAAAATAAGTTTTATTAAAGCACCTACAAGAATCCAGTTACTTTGAGAGTAACTTCCCAACACACCTCTTCCACCAGAACCCACACTTACTCGCTGGGGAATGTGGGTAGAGGTCGTGGAGTATTACAGCGAGCATTTGGAAGATACTAAGAACATTGTTCTTAAATGGCGGGAGGAGGCAGTGTGCATTATTCAGGCTAAAGATCTTCAATTTCCAAAGACATTGCATACATAAAATCTCATTATGCATTTTGACCCCTGTTTCTAAATCTCTAGAGTGTTCAGGGAAACCAGTCTACATGCAACTGCGATTGATAGAAGAGGTGACAGAAAAATCAACTTGGTCCCAGGCTGTATTGGTATAAAGGTTAATGAGAAACTAGAGACAGTACTACAAAAAAATCTAGGACTGACAGCCCTCTGCACAATGGCTGACATCTTATCCTGTAAATCAACAGAACGTGAATGTGAGGTCCCATTGTGCCTCATACCGTCATTTAAATATGCTCCGATGACCTCTCTTGACGTGGAACGCTCATTTTCGGCATATAAGATGCTATTAACAGACAAGAGATGCAGTTCCTCGACGGAAAATATGGGTAAAGTGTTAGTTATTTACTGCGACCGTAATTTGGACATGGACAACAATGTAATGTGGATTTTGGTCAATCTATTTATTTTTCTAGAAAATAAAATGTCAAATTTTGGTCACCTATTTTCCGATTTTTATAACCTATATTTGTAAGTGATGGAACCTATTTTAGGTACCTAATTAGAGATTTCTAGAACCTAAAAGTCCAAGATCTAGTCACATACCTCGAATTAAATTGAATAATTAATTAATTCTGTAGGTACCTGACTTTTTTAAAAAAATTCTTCTACCGTGTTTATCAAAATATCGGTCAGAATGTCTGTTAATGAGTTACGCATTGCAAGGCTATCTATCTTTTGATTAAGTTTTCCATTAAACTCAAGACATTTGTAATTTATTACCACTTTCAGCAGTTGCAATAATTATGTAACCTGTTCATCTATTATTTCTTTTTTATTACTCTTCACGTTCTTCTACACTATTTGTAATGTACAGGGTTATTACAAATGATTGAAGCGATTTCACAGCTCTACAATAACTTTATTATTTGAGATATTTTCACAATGCTTTGCACACACATACAAAAACTCAAAAAGTTTTTTTAGGCATTCACAAATGTTCGACATGTGCCCCTTTAGTGATTCGGCAGACATCAAGCCGATAATCAAGTTCCTCCCACACTTGGCGCAGCATGTCCCCATCAATGAGTTCGAAAGCATCGTTGATGCGAGCTCGCAGTTCTGTCACGTTTCTTGGTAGAGGAGGTTTAAACACTGAATCTTTCACATAACCCCACAGAAAGAAATCGCAAGGGGTTAAGTCGGGAGAGCGTGGAAGCCATGACATGAATTGCTGATCATGATCTCCACCACGACCGATCCATCGGTTTTTCAATCTCCTGTTTAAGAAATGCCGAACATCATGATGGAAGTGCGGTGCAGCACCATCCTGTTGAAAGATGAAGTCGGCGCTGCCGGTCTCCAGTTGTGGCATGAGCCAATTTTCCAGCATGTCCAGATACACGTGTCCTGTAACGTTTTTTTCGCAGAAGAAAAAGGGGCCGTAAACTTTAAACCGTGAGATTGCACAAAACACGTTAATTTTTGGTGAATTGCGAATTTGCTGCACGAATGCGTGAGGATTCTCTACCGCCCAGATTCACACATTGTCTGTTCACTTCACCATTAAGAAAAAATGTTGCTTCAGCACCGAAAACAAGTTTCGCACTGAACGCATCCTCTTCCATGAGCTGTTGCAACCGCGCCGAAAATTCAAAGCGTTTGACTTTGTCATCGGGTGTCAGGGCTTGTAGCAATTGTAAACGGTAAGGCTTCTACTTTAGCCTTTTCCGTAAGATTTTCCAAACCGTCGGCTGTGGTACGTTTAGCTCCCTGCTTGCTTTATTCGTCGACTTCCGCGGGCTACGCGGGAAACTTGCCCGCACGCATTCAACCGTTTCTTCGCTCACTGCACGCCGACCCGTTGATTTCCCCTTACAGAGGCATCCAGAAGCTTTAAACTGCGCGCACCATCGCCGAGTGGAGTTAGCAGTTGGTGGATCTTTGTTGAACTTCGCCCTGAAGTGTCGTTGCACTGTTACGACTGACTGATGTGAGTGCATTTGAAGCACGACATACGCTTTCTCGGCTCCTGTCGCCATTCTGTCTCACTGCGCTCTCGAGCGCTCTGGCTGCAGAAACCGGAAGTGCGGCTTCAGCCGAACAAAACTTTATGAGTTTTTCTACGTATCTGTAGTGTGTCGTGACCATATGTTAATGAATGGAGCTACAGTGAATTTATGAAATCACTTCAATCATTTGTAATAGCCCTGTAGTTTGAACTGACACGATGGTGCAAACGCCAGTAACATCGAATGAAACTAATTTAGATTCTTGTTTACACTTCAGAATTTTTAATTTATTTGCCAACTCCCAACTGTTATGCACCTCAAGTGTTTACAAGATAACATGCGTTGGATGTCCAGTACTTTACACTGGGCAAGCTGGAAAGCCTTTCAATAATAGAAATAAAGAACAACTGTTTGATAGGAAGACGGTATTAATTTACACAATTCTACAGTCGTAGGGCACTTGGTAGCGCCGTGTCATAATCCAAAACAGGCTGAAGTAACTGAGATATTACATAAGGAAAAGAAAGTTTGGCAATTAGATATATTAGAATAATTGGAGATTTTTATATACACAATAAGAAAGTATTGCTTTCTTCTTAACGAACAATTAAAACTGGGAAATAGAGGCTGCTTTTATTGTTTTCAAACCGTTACTCGGGACTGCTAAATATTTTGCCACGGTATCTTATTTGCAAGCATCACATCGTCTCCAGAAGCGTGATTTTCCTCACGTACAGTGTCGTAATATTTAACATCTATATGGCATTATTCAATGATAGTACCAAGAGAGGGCACTGTTTTGTATTTTATCTAACGTCGTTTTCGGACGTTTAGTTTCCTCGATATTTTTTCACTGTACCTTATTATTTCCCGTAATGCAGATTTTCAGAACCTATATGTTATGGAAAAGTGTTGTCGTTAGGTCATTTAAGACTATTTGGCACCTTTTTTAATTTTCACTTTAGTGTGCATATTATTACTCCATTACTATTACGCTGCTTTATACTGGTACAGAACAGAGTATTATCTATGTGTTAGAACAGTACGTCGCTGAAGAAAAAGATCAATATTACATACAAACAATCCTGCTGGAGGAACATCCGCAACTGAGTATTACAGCGGAGGCTGAAAATACCGTTTCAGTTGTAAGGTTCTTTTTATTTTCCAATGCTTAACTCACGACCGATTTCGGGCTCTTACATCCCCATCGTCAGGTGTGATACTGAAAATAAACAAGAGATCGAAACTAATAATAATTTTTACATGCAGTAGTACATACGAGAAAACAAAGAAGCAGTTCTATATAACGTTTTAGAAAACATTAGTCGGACTAGGTGCGGTAAAACCTAAGTGAATGCCAATGCGGCACCCGCCTATCCAACTGACGACTGCCCAGGTTAAGAAATATGCAATGTACACCAGGACACGTACACCTTTTAGTGGAAGTTTGTATATTTTTAATTTTTACCCTATGACTACGGCGAATTATTGTCCGTCATTATCTGTGTCCTCACTAGATTAAAATTTTCCTGTCATTCACAACGTAAAATTTGTCTCACATTTTATCTCATGTAAGCATTGTTGAGTCGCCGGCTTTTAGGTAGCAGTTTTTGAATTGCTTCCACTTTTAATGTGCCCTGCATTGCTATTGCTGCTAGCTACTCATTAGTGGATGAGTTTTTGACAGTGTGGACTTCAAGGTTTACCTACCTTCCATTTTTTTTAGTAGCGAGTTTAATAAGAGTGACGGATGCGTATGTTATTATAACTCAAGGCTGTGGCATGTTATTCCACGTCGCCATATTCGTCCCTACTAAATTAAAAATTTGCATGCCACTCACAGCAGAGAAAATTATGTTATTGTGTTTTACGATTTATATGTTAACTTTAAGTCGCCGGCTTCTAGTTAGGAGTTTTACTACAGTTCTGCACTGCCTCTGTTCAGTATGTTCCTTTACCACTCATAATGTACTATTTACGCTTTTCATGCAACTTTCTTGTAATGTTTTTTTCCCCTTTTGCATGTAAATGGCTAAATCGAAAAGTGAACGGCCGGGCTAGTTGGTCCGGCATTGTTCTTCCCGTCGACAGAAGGCAGTTCTTTTACCAGTCTGGTTTACCAAGTTACTTCCTCCTCCGTGTACGCTTCTCTGTGCTCTGCGCTTGCTGGTGGGACAAAGCATCCTATATTCGTCTATCGCGGCGCTCGCGGTCACAGCATGAAGTGTAAGATTCCTGGAGTACATTGCATATTTCTTTACCCAGGCAGTCTTCTGCTGTACTGGCTAGGGTCGCATTGGCATTCACTTAGGTTTCACCGCACCTAGCCCGACCGCTGTTTTCTAAAATGTTATATAGAACTCCTTCTCTGTTCTCTCATATGTACCACTGCATGTAAAAATTATTATCATCTTCGGTCTCTCGTTTACTTTCATTATCACACCTGATGATCGGCATGTAAGAGTCAGAAACCGGTCGAAGTTTAAGTATTAGAAAACAAAAAGAACCTTACAGCTGAAGCGGTATTTACACCCTCTGCAATATTATGTAATTTAGCTTTTTATTACGGCATCAGATCGCAACGTGTGGCGCGCTCCACGGTTGTAAACGTAAGCTATGTGTTTAATCCGACATTTGATTTTGTTCAACAGCTGTATGTCTCTCACCTTTACGGTTTTAATCCACGCTTTAATTTTAATTGCTACATGTGTCTCGAGTTGGTTAGCTCGTGATTGGTGTAACATGTTGTAATTGATGTTAACTATGTAAGTAAAGTTTTAGTTTAGAATATTGAGAATTTTGATGGTTTTACTTCGTAATCTTAGTCAAAAATTGCTGTATATTCTATTATAATTTTTTTAGGTAACATCATATACTTCTGTAAAAAATATTCATAGTAAGAAAAATAAATAAACTTTCGCTAGCTGATTGATACTTTATTAACCTAAGATGCATTATATGTACTAAGATACTTGTCGGAGATTTGTATATTACATGACAGAAGTTTTCTGCATTTACTTCACCGTTTCAGGTTCGCAGAACACAAAAAGTGTGTTAAAAATGGCGGGAACGTCGACTTCAGGCTCAGCTACTAATCAGTGTATTAGCACAACGCTTATCTCGCATCCGCCAGCTCACCAACCTCGCCAACTCGTACCAAATTGTCACCTCCCAACGTAAGCAAGAGATCTCGGGCTACGCTACAGATGCAATAACAATGATTAGGGAGGGGGGGGGGGGGGGGCAGCGACGAGGACACCACCCTAGCCCCAGTTTCTTCATTCCAGATTTGCACTCTGCGTAGTGCAACGGTTCCCAATCTGGGGGTAATTACCCCTGATTGGTAGAAATAAATTTTCTGCAGGCTAAAAACAAATGAGTTAGATTGTTACTGAATCATTTAACTAAATTTATTTTGAAAATATTTTTATTATTGTCGCTATTTCATAATACTGTAATGCCGATTACATGAGTTATGAATAACTACATTTATTTCAAGCTCTAGCAAAACACACAGTATGGTGGAGGTTACTGCTTGTGAAATGGAGGTATGAACTTAATTTCCACACATAGTCCAGCAACCACACACATACTTTGTACCGCGGAAACTGAAACATATCCGTCACGTACGCTAAAATACATCAGGAAAATGCCTTCTCCAGCTGTAGGTAGTTCACAGTGGACCAGAAATTGCTTATTTATTCATTTCTGAACAGATAAACGAATTACTTGACTGCGTATCACAATATCAACTATGCTGTATGGCCTATACAGTTTTTATATTATTATTATTGGCAGTGGTCGGACACAGAGCATTAACAGCCGGAAGTCTTCCAACTTCTGCCAGTTCGGAAGTAAGGCTTTCAGCAATTAAATGATTTACAGGCAATACGTATGGTGCACGCATTTTAGTATGTTTCATTTTAAGTGGAGGTGCAGGGTGTGGATGAAGCAAGTGTCCTTAGGGATAGGAGCGATGCTGAGGAACCATGTTTTGAAACAAGTGTTCTCCCCAGTTTGGATAGTTAACTTCCTTTTGTGAGGAGGAGTTGTGTGAAGGTAACACTAGCGATGCACAATTCTTTTTCAGTCTAAAGATTAGTTGGGCACTAACGTTGATGATTGTGGGGGTAGGAGGAGTGGTGGAGGGCTAGCTAATATCTGACTACTCAAGGAAGGTTGGGAATCACTGGTCTAGTGCCATGGAAGTTATTACCTGATGTCTGGACACAATTCCTATCATCTTCTCTCTTCTTCTAGTTCACTGGCGAGATGACGCAGTGGGAGGGCACTGGATACGTAAGCGGTCATCTAGATTTAAGTTCTCAGTAATTCCGCTAAATCGTTTAAGGCGAGTACCTGGATGGTTTCTCCGAAAGGCACAGCTCACTTCTTTCCCCATGTTTTCCCTAATAGAGCTCGTGATCCGTCTCTAATGACCTCGTCTTCGACGGCCATTAAATGCTAATAAATCCTAATCTTCCTTCTTTCATATCTTCTACTGAGTGTTTTCCAAGATATTCCTTTTCTCGTCGATTGTGCAGAGGAAATGCTAAGCATCGCAGAACGGAACGTTAATGTTTTCGAAAAAGGAAATTACTAACTCTTACGTTTCTTTTGCCGGCCAGAGTGGCCGAGCGGTTCTAAGCGCTACAGTCTGGAACCGCGCGGCCGCTGCGGTCGCAGGTTCGAATCCTGCCTCGGGCATGGATGTGTGTGTTGTCCTTAGGTTAGTTAGGTTTAAGTAGTTCTAAGTTCTAGGGGACTGATGACCTCAGAAGTTAAGTCCCATAGTGCTCAGAGCCATTTTTGAACGTTTCTTTTTTTTTTTCAAAATGGTTCAAATGACTCTGAGCACTATGGGACTCAACTGCTGAGGTCATAAGTCCCCTAGAACTTAGAACTACTTAAACCTAACTAACCTAAGGACAACACACACATCCATGCCCGAGGCAGGATTCGAACCTGCGACCGTAGTTTTTTTTTTCAATTTATAGGTTTTCGGGACCTGTTCATTCAGCCGTCTCAAAAGAGGAATGTAATTTATGACGATACGAAAGCCAGAAAAGCACATCTCCCAATGCCCGAGCGGAAAAAATGTCCGACCCGGGTGGGACTCGAACCCAGACCCCTTCGGTTAGCAATCCACCTCGCTGACCACGCACGCACCGAGGCGGACGTGTTACGTGTTTACGAATTACCATTACAAGTATCGCTCGTATTGCACACGAGTCTTACCTCACTCGGCCCTCAATAGCGATTCAGAAAATAGCAGTAAGAATAAAATTTCATAATTATCTACCCAATCATTTTTAACAGCTCAACTTCTACATAGTGCCAGATACAGAAGTTGTTTATAGCAGTGTGGTTAGGGGTAATAAACTGTAACGTACTAGAAAAGTCAACGGTTACCGACACACTTTGGACAGCATTAACCAAGGTTTCGGTCGAATCTAGCGTAGTTGTGGCGCGTTACGAACACAGGCCTGCCCACGTACAGTCACACAGAATAAGTTCTTGTCCTCTCACTTCCACAACGTTTACTCTGATGAGCGTCCAGGGGAAAGCGGCCGCTATGGCGTCCGCATCACTCTGTCCAGGAGCAATCGAGCGTGCCATAACGGAATTTATCTGGCTGGCGTACAGCGCAGGTGACAGTTCCGCATGAATTACGAAGAGCGTTGCACCCGCTCGACATGCCAATTACAGCTATGTAAATATGCGGTCGTGCTTTGCATATCGAGTTTAAGAGGCTGCCTCGACGGCAGAGGCGGTTTAAGAAGGCTGCTTGCTCCAAATCGGCCCGACAGCTCGCTTTCTGCTTGTGCGCGCATTTACTCAGTCGGTAAATTTGTTAATGGGTGTGCGCTACCTGTATAGAGAGTCGTTATTTGCTGGAGTGAGTCATCACGGAAAGCTACACGGCATCAGCTCCCTGAGCTAACGTCAGCGATAGCGTTCCGCACTCAGCACCGGTTGTTGTTTGTGGAAGAGCGCGGCGCACCTGAGTTTTACATGCCCAGATGGATCCCATGGCACCACCAAATTCTCGCCTCTGGACTTCACAACGTGCCAGATCTTTTATGTACTGATCTTTTGATGATGTATGCCTGCTCCAAGTCATCGTCGCTGTTATTCTGGATCTTCTTTAGCAATATTTCTTTTCCTTTTTCGGTATTACAAATCGGTACGACCTAGATCCAAAGGTAGAAAAGCTGAAGTTAATGCAGATGAGTAGGAAAAAACTGTCCTGCTATGTTCGAATACAGCATTAGTAGTGTGCTAAGTGACACAGTCACGTCAGTCAAATATAAAGGCGTAATGTTGCAATGCGATGTGAAATGGAACGAGCATATAAGGATTTTAGTGGAGAAGGCGAATGGTCGACTCGGTTTACTAGGAGTTCTAAGAAAGTGTGAGTCATCTGTAAAGGAGACCGCATATAGGACGCTAGCGCGACCCCTTATTGAGCGTAGCTCGAGTACCTGGTATCCCCACCATGCCAGATTAAAGGAAATCATCGAAGCAATTCAGAGACGAGCTGCTAGATTTCTTACCGGTAGGTTCGATCAACACGCAAGTATTACAGGGATGCTACGGGAACTCAAATGGGAATCCCTGAAGGAAAGGTTCAAAAATGGTTCAAATGGCTCTGAGCACTATGGGACTTAACTTCTGAGGTCATCAGTCCCCTAGAACTTAGAACTACTTAAACCTAACTAACCTAAGGACATCACACACATCCATGCCCGAGGCAGGATTCGAACCTGCGACCGTAGCGGTCCCGCGGTTCCAGACTGAAGCGCCTAGAACCGCTCGGCCACCTCGGCCGGCAAGGAAAGGTTACGTCCTTTTCGAGGAACGGTAAGGAGAAAATTTAAAGAGCCGGCATCTGAAGCTGTCTGGAAAGATCCCATTGCCGCCAATCGCGTAATGACCATGAACAGAAGATAAATTAGGTCTCGTACGGAGAAAATCGACACATGTAAAAGTTGTTTCCGGCGAACCTCAGGGAGATGTGACAGGACCGTTACTGTTTACAAAATATATGTAAATGATCTAGTAGAAAGGTTGAAAGCTCTTTAAGCCTTTTCAAAGATGATGCGGTTGTCTATAAGAAAGTAGCAACGCCAAGAGATATGCAGAGCATTTATGACTGATGCAGTCTCTGTAAGTTGACCCAGGACGCAAATAAATGTAACATATTGCATATACATGAGAAAACAAATCAACTGCTGTACAACAACGTTATTGACTACCATTTTCTGGAAACAGTGTCTACCGTAAAATAGCTGGTGGTAACTATCCAGAGCGACCTAAAGTGGAATGACGACATAAAACAAATAGCAGGAAAAGAAAATGCGGGACTGAAATGTTCAAATGTGCGTGAAATCTTACGGGACTTAACTGCTAAGGTTATCAGTCCCTAAGCTTACACACTACTCAACCTAAATTATCCTAAGGACAAACACACACACACATGACGAAGTGGGGACTAGAACCCCACCGGGACCAGCCGCACATCCATGACTACAGCGCCCTAGACTGCTCGGCTGCGAGACTGAGATTTATAGGAAGAAACTTAAGGAAATTTAATTCATTCACGATGGAAGTGGCTTACAAGGCACTTGTTTGACCGATTTTTGAGTGCTGTTCATCGATCTGAGATCCTTACTAGGACTTATAGAACAGATAGAGAAGATCCAACGAAGAGCGGCATGTTTCGTCATGGATTCCTTTAGTCGACGCGAGGACGTTATACAGAGATGCTCCACAAACTCCAGTGGCAGACGTAACAAGATAGGTGTTGTTTACAACGAAGAGGTTTACTATTGAAATTTTGAGAGAGCACTTGCCGGGAAGGGTCAGACAACGTATTACTACCTCCCACACACATGTCGCGAAATGACCGCGACGATAAAATTTCAGAAATTACAGCGAATATAGAGTCTTGTCGACAGTCATTCTTCTCACGCGTTATTTCAAGTGGTAGAATTAGTATCCTTCGCCACACACGTCAGCTGGCTTGCGCAGTAATGAACTACACACAGGTGTAGAGGGAAACAATTTGGATTAATGTACCACATGTATTCTTTAGAGAAATGTCGTTGCATAATGTATGTGATGTTGAGACTGTGCACGGTGAACTAACGACAGATCCATTTTGAATAGGGGTGACCCGTAAGGAAACAGAGGGGGGGGGGGAGGGGGAGGAAAGAGAAGGAGGGGGAGGGAATACAGTAGTACACAAAGTGTTCTCCACCACACTTGTAGAATGTTGTTTTTGTGCTTGGTGCTGGGAGTGACAACTGATCCTCAACATATACAATTGTAACGTATTGTGAATAGATAGCCATAAGGACTCATTACTGTACCATTACACCACTGCAGATCAATCATTGGAAGCAGTTACCCCCCCGAAGTATGCGTACGGAGCGATTTAAAGTAAAAAGATCACATAAAACCAGTCACAGGAAGTGCAGATGCCACACTGAGAACCACTGGAAGAATTCTCTGGAAATGTAGTCCGACAACAAAGAAGGCAGCTTACGAAACACGCGTTCGACTAATACTTGGATATTGCTCGTCAGTATGGAATCCGTACCAGATGGGATTGATGGAGGAAACAGAGAAAATCCAAAGAAGAGCAGCGCGTTTCGTTACGGATTCACTTAGTAAGCAAGAGAGGGTCATGGAAATCATCAACCAACACAAGTGGTAGACGCTGCAAGAGAGCCGTTCCGAATCACGGTGCTGCTTACTTTCAAAGTTACGAGACCGTAAGTCCCTAGAACAGTTAATAAGTATATTTCTCCCTCCTATGTATATCTCGCGAGAAGGTCATGAAGGTAAAGTAAGAGAGATTCGAACCCACACACAGGTTTACCGGCCATCGTTCTTCCTGCGAACCATTCACGCCTGGAACAGGAAAGTGGGAAGTGACAGTGGCGCAGAAAGTATCCTCCGCCACGAAGAGCAAGGTGGCTTACGGAGTGTAGATGTAGATGTTGTCGTCTCTAGTGAGAGACTGATATGACGCAGCACTTCACGCTAGTCTATCTTGCCCAAGTCTCTGCATTTCTGCATTACTACAACAATCTACACCCTCTGGGAACCTGCTTACAGTAGCAGTAGTAAATACCCCAGACAATCTCCCCCCATTTCCCTGGCCCCCACTCACACACCATACTTCCCTCCCTACCCAAATCGACGATTCATTCACATCTCATGATCTGTCTTGATGGGAGGACAGCATCGGAGCGCACTCGACCTTGCAATGGCAACTCTGGAAGTCTTTAGTGATAAGCGACGGCTCCGACGTATGGGAAGCGTACAACAGCTGAGAGAGCGATCTGCTGACCTCATACCTCTACATATTGTATCCTAATAACGCTACTGACAGATGGTAAAATGGTCGGTACCGAACGATCTGCCGGAGCCAGAACTCAAAGCTGATTAGCTGTATGTCACAGACACGTAAAATTAAAAGAAATACAGTACTGGCCATTCAAATTGGTACACCAAGAAGAAATGCAGATGATGAACGGGTATTCATTGGACAAATATATTATACTAGAACTGACATGTGATTACATTTTCACGCTATTTGGGTGCAAGGATCCTGAGAAATGAATACCCAGAAGAACCACCTCTGGCCGTAATAATGGCCCTGATACGCCTGGGCATTGAGCCAAACAGAGCTTGGATGGCGTGTACACGTACAGCTGGCCAGGCAGCTTCAACATGATACCACAGTTCATCAAGAGTAGTGACTGGCGTATAGTGACGAGCCAGTTGCTCGGCCACCATTGACCAGACGTTTTCAATTGGTGAGAGATCTGGAGAATGTGCTGGCCAGGGCAGCAGTAGAACATTTTCTGTATCCAGAAAGGCCCGTACAGGACCTGCAACATGCGGTCGTGCATTATCCAGCTGAAATGTAGGGTTTCGCAGGGATCGAATGAAGGGTAGAGCCACGGGTCGTAACACATCTGAAATGTAACGTCCACTGTGCAAAGTGCCATCAATGCGAACAAGAGGTGAGCGAGACGTGTAACCAATGGCACCCCATATCATCAGGCCGGGTGATACGCCAGTATGGCGATGACGAATACACGCTTCCAATGTGCGTTCACCGCGATGTCGTCAAACATGGATGCGACCATCATGATGCTGTAAACACAACCTGGATTCAGCCGAAAAAATGACGTTTTGCCATTCGTGCACCCAGGTTCGTCGTTGAGTACACTATCGCAGGCGCTCCTGTCTGTGATGAAGCGTCAAGGGTAACCGCAGCCATGGTCTCCGAGATGATAGTCCATGCTGCTGCAAACGTCGTCGAACTGTTCGTGCAGATGGTTGTTGTCTTGCAAACGTCCCCATCTATTGACTCAGGGATCGAGACGTGGCTGCACGAGCCGTTACAGCCATGCGGATAACATGCCTGCCATCTCCACTGCTAGTGATACGAGGCCGTTGGGATCCAGCACGGCGTTCCGTATTACCCTCCTGAACCCACCGATTCCCTTGGTTCTCGACCAACGCGAGCAACAATGTCGCCATACGATAATCCGCAATCGCAATAGGCTACAATCCGACCTTTATCCAAGTCGGAAACGTGATGGTACGCATTTCTCCTCCTTACACGAGGCATCACAACAACGTTTCACCAGTCAACGCCGGTCAGCTGCTGTGTGTGTATGAGAAATCGGTTGGAAACGTTGTAGGTGTCGCCACCGGCGGCAACCTTGTGTGAATGCTCTGAAAAGCTAATCATTTGCATATCACAGCATCTTTTTCCTGTCGGTTAAATTTCGCGTCTGTAGCACGTCATCTTCGTGGTGTAGCAATTTTAATGGCCAGTAGTGCATAAAAGAGACATATTTTTTTCACTTATTCCGTTCTAAAGAGACGACAGTCAGTTTGGAGTACGAAGATTTAAGGAGAGATGGCTGGGTCCTGCTGAGGTGTTCACCACGCGTGTCGCGGCTGGAACACGGGGGCAGGCCGGCGCGGCGGCAGACGGCGAACGTAACCAGCTTAGCGCGGCCAGACGGTCCGCGAGCAACGCGCCGCCAAAAACCCGTACGGCTTCTCCTTGGACTTCGCGGCGGCAACGTGTGCTGCCGGCAACGCCCACGCATAGCGACCAAGAGGGACTAGCCACCTGACCCAGCAGCCAGTAGCAGAGGCGAGACACTCGGGAGGTGTTTCGTGCACGTATCTGTTGTATTCTTACGCGGATGGATATACATATCGCAATGCCAGAGCGACATTGCAGATTTACTACTAATTTTTGAATGGAGTCGCCAAGCGCAAGTATACTGCTCTGTTTTTATTATCGTTATGGTAGGAGAAATGAAACGCAAGTCTACTTGACTTCTATTTAGCTCTGACATCGTTCTCAAGGGGTAATGAAACCCAGAGGACTGCTTATTATTATGCTTGAGTAGTAGTAACGTAAGCTCCCATATAATCACGGACGTTGATGCTTGCCCTAGAGCACGGCCGGGAAAATGCGCTAGTGCGGGCGCGGGCGGCCGTGGGTGCACGCACAGCTTGCCCGCGGGCTCTTTCAGGCACCAGTTACCGCTGTAGCTATCCGCTAACATCGCTCGTTTGTTAGCGATGTGCGCGCGGAAAGACGGGCCAGTTTGCGTCGTGCCATTAGTGTCGTCGGCGTCGAAAACGCTTTTGCTTTCGTCATAGGACAAAATTAATGAGAGGAAAATAGCTGAGCAGAAGATCCTCAAAACAAAAATCGGTCTATTCCCTACGCTTCACCCCACGCTGGAAAGAATTATTGCTTTTTTTATTGAAAGACAAACCGACCCTCACTGCCTGTTTTGTAAGGTTTTATTCATTTATTTTTTTATGATAAGATATTATGGGACCGAACAGCGTAGGTCATCGGTCCCTAAGATCACACACTTTTTAATCTAACTTACGCTATGGACAACACACACACCCATGCCCGAGGGAGGACTCGAACCTCCGACTGCGGGAGCCGCGCGGACCGTGACAAGACGCCCAAGACACGCACGGCTAGTTCAAAGTGAAGTGACATTTCCAGTTCTTTTATCGGAAATTCGTGATAACTTTGCATACTGGAAAATGGAGGGCCAAATTTCTAGAGCTAAAACAGGAAAGAGTGAAAGAAGGAAGTTCTTTAGGGTGTCCCACCTAAAGCTGCCACCTCATATATTTCCAAAACGAAACAAAGTGTGAAAAATGCAATCGGCCAGGCATGCATCTGTGCCACGGGCTCACACATAGGGCAAGAGCGCACAATCCATAAATCTAAACGTCATTTTCAACACAAAATTATGTTTTTTTTTTTTTTTTTTTTTTTAAAAATAGCACATATACGTTTCTTCTACGAGGGTGAAAAACGTAAGTTTAGTTGCTGACGGCACACGTTTTCCACTGTGCTAAACCTCACACCTTCTCAAAAACGTGGACTTCTAAGGATGGCAAGAGGGCGACAGTTTCTGCCGTAATACGCAGAGCGAGGGTTGCCTTCACCACGCTTGACGACAATGCAGGCAACCCGCATTACTTCATTACAGCATTACGGCAGAATCTCTGACACCTTTCCAATTACATAAAGTATTACAGAAAATATAAGGTTTAGAGCAGAGAAACCAAGACTTCCGTCACTAATTGTATCACTAGTGTCTATTTCGGTACAGAAAACATTCATGTGCCCTTGCATCCACTGTCAATGCCATTTTCACAGTTTGTTTCGTTTCGGAAATATGTGAGGTAGCAAAATTAGGTGGAACAACCTACGCGTACTATACGAGGGTCATTCCACAAGTCATGGCAACTATGGTATATTGTGCGAACACGTGACATCACCGTAATCGCGTAAATACACTCCTGGAAATTGAAATAAGAACACCGTGAATTCATTGTCCCAGGAAGGGGAAACTTTATTGACACATTCCTGGGGTCAGATACATCACATGATCACACTGACAGAACCACAGGCACATAGACACAGGCAACAGAGCATGCACAATGTCGGCACTAGTACAGTGTATATCCACCTTTCGCAGCAATGCAGGCTGCTATTCTCCCATGGAGACGATCGTAGAGATGCTGGATGTAGTCCTGTGGAACGGCTTGCCATGCCATTTCCACCTGGCGCCTCAGTTGGACCAGCGTTCGTGCTGGACGTGCAGACCGCGTGAGACGACGCTTCATCCAGTCCCAAACATGCTCAATGGGGGACAGATCCGGAGATCTTGCTGGCCAGGGTAGTTGACTTACACCTTCTAGAGCACGTTGGGTGGCACGGGATACATGCGGACGTGCATTGTCCTGTTGGAACAGCAAGTTCCCTTGCCGGTCTAGGAATGGTAGAACGATGGGTTCGATGACGGTTTGGATGTACCGTGCACTATTCAGTGTCCCCTCGACGATCACCAGTGGTGTACGGCCAGTGTAGGAGATCGCTCCCCACACCATGATGCCGGGTGTTGGCCCTGTGTGCCTCGGTCGTATGCAGTCCTGATTGTGGCGCTCACCTGCACGGCGCCAAACACGCATACGACCATCATTGGCACCAAGGCAGAAGCGACTCTCGTCGCTGAAGACGACACGTCTCCATTCGTCCCTCCATTCACGCCTGTCGCGACACCACTGGAGGCGGGCTGCACGATGTTGGGGCGTGAGCGGAAGACGGCCTAACGGTGTGCGGGACCGTAGCCCAGCTTCATGGAGACGGTTGCGAATGGTCCTCGCCGATACCCCAGGAGCAACAGTGTCCCTAATTTGCTGGGAAGTGGCGGTGCGGTCCCCTACGGCACTGCGTAGGATCCTACGGTCTTGGCGTGCATCCGTGCGTCGCTGCGGTCCGGTCCCAGGTCGACGGGCACGTGCACCTTCCGCCGACCACTGGCGACAACATCGATGTACTGTGGAGACCTCACGCCCCACGTGTTGAGCAATTCGGCGGTACGTCCACCCGGCCTCCCGCATGCCCACTATACGCCCTCGCTCAAAGTCCGTCAACTGCACATACGGTTCACGTCCACGCTGTCGCGGCATGCTACCAGTGTTAAAGACTGCGATGGAGCTCCGTATGCCACGGCAAACTGGCTGACACTGACGGCGGCGGTGCACAAATGCTGCGCAGCTAGCGCCATTCGACGGTCAACACCGCGGTTCCTGGTGTGTCCGCTGTGCCGTGCGTGTGATCATTGCTTGTACAGCCCTCTCGCAGTGTCCGGAGCAAGTATGGTGGGTCTGACACACCGGTGTCAATGTGTTCTTTTTTGCATTTCCAGGAGTGTACATTAGAAAGCCCATGGCAAACTGTTTCGAAATCAACCGTCAGATTGCAACCACATGCGAGGACGGCCCGCTATCAGCGCCTGACACATCTGTGTGAGCCTGGCCATGCTACAATATGGATGTAAGCAGAATGGAACAGCGAGCATACGTGAAAAGTATCTTTCTCGCTGGCAGAAATGCTACTCGGTGTCATGCGGAACTACGATCATCTGTGGGTGACAGGGCATCACCTACGAAGGTCTTGCTCAGTATGGCGCGTAACAGCGACGGTATTCTGTAGCGTCACCCTGTTAGGGACGGCCACACTGTCAATGGCCAATACTACCGCAACTTTCTGCTGTACCAGCTGGGATGTATCTTCGGCGAAAACGTCCGCCACTGCTGGATAATGCAGTCATAATGCCCATACTGCAGGCGTCATCAATAACTGTCTACAGTGGTGGGATGAAACAACCTTCCACACCCATCCCTAATCGCCAGACCTGAGTTCATGAGACTTCGATCTCATTACACAACTGAAGAAACCATTGCGTAGGCGGCGCTTTGCAAATAGCGCGGACATCCTCACGGCATTCAGGTGGCAAGTGGTACACATTGATGTCAATACCGATGATATTCGTCGCCTACCCCATCATTCGCAACGCTGTGTGGATGTACTGACGGATTATTCTGAAGGACTGCAGCCGATTTTGTCTTACTTTTATTCCATTTGTATACATGCACAATAAATTTACACAGAGTACCAATGCGCGTGTTTCATTTCAATCTTTGCCGTGACATCCTATTTTATGTTGGCATTCAGATACATACAGCCTTATCGGTTGAATGCGTATCGTACAATTTCGATGTTGTCGCATTATCGCAAGATGAAACAGTTGCCATGACTTATGGAATGACCCTCGTATATATAATCACTTCTTGAAACTGTTACTATTATTTATAAAGCATTACGTGGTTTTGCCCTCGATTTTACCTCTTCCTTTAACATATTTAATGGAAAAGAACCATGTCGTCCACGCAATGAAGGTGCACTGAGAGTGAGATATCACTTAGATATTAAAATAGCGCCCCCCTTCAGAGATAGAGTGCTACAACTGGGAAGGCTGGTTGGTTGATTTGGGGGAGGGGATCAAATAGAGAGGTCATTGGTCGCATCGGATTAGGAAAGGATAGGGAAGGAAGTCGGAAATACCTTTTCAAAGGAACCATCTCGGCACTTGCCAGGAGCGATTTAGGAAAATCACGGAAAACCTAAATCAGGATGGTCATCCTCCTCCCGCATGCGAGGCCAGTGTGCTAACCATTGCGCCACCTCGCTCGGTTTCAGAGACAGAGAATTTGTTAATGAGTGTTTGTTGATGCCGCAGCAATCTTGTGTCCAACAACTCTTCCGTTTCTCGAAACAGATCCTCCTCCACGGGAAACTGTTTACAGGCGTATCGAAGAAATGGCAAACGACGTGGAAACGCAACTGAAAGATAAGAACCAAGAGTCGGTTTATTTCTCTTTGGCTTCGGATGAAAACACTGATGCAACAGATGCCGCTCAGCTTGCTGTATTTGTGAGATGTGTTGACGCTGAGTTCAAACAGATGGAGGAACTCCTTGATTTAGTGCCATTCCACGATACAACTACGGCGGACGACATATTTCCTTGCTTCGGAAACACTGTTGACAAATATGGTCTTTGTAAGGAAAAACTTGAGTTAACTGCAATAGATGGAGCTCCTGCACTGATTGGTCAAAAGTCTCTTGTCTTCCTTTCATAAGGAAAAAGATGAACAAAGTTGGTATCCCTCAGGAAATACCAGTCAAACACTGCGTTAATGTGTTGACAAAATGAGCCAAAATAAGTGGCGTCATGGACGTTGTTGTAAAAACTGTTAATAAACTGATACTGCACTGTCAAGGATATCGGCAGTTTAAATCCTTCCTGGCGATGTTCGTATTTTTGTGAAGTACGCTGATTGTGTCGTGGTGTTGCTTTAGAATGTTTTTGCAGCTTGTGTGAAGACGAAGCATTCATTATTCATGTGCATAAAAGGAATACGAAAGAGTAAAAGAGTTTTATGATCTCTAGTGGATATTAGATCTTGCATTTGTAACTAGCCTTACAAAGCACTTTAATGTCTTGAGTACAACGGTTAAGGATAGACACAAACTAATTCGCGTTTTTTTTCTTTTTTTTTCACACCGGCTTTGGAGTTTAAGGGAAATTACTGTTGTGGACAAAGCAGCTTCCAGAAAGGTCATTTGTGCAGTTTTCGAATTTTGCGCTAGATATAAATAAAATAAATGTTGAGAAGGAGAATGTTTTGATGAATTTGTTACGGCGTAGCAGGTCGCATCAAACCAGTGACAAGATAGATGAAAAAAAAAAAAGAGCAGGGGCAATCGTTCCATGTATAGACGTTGGCACTAGACGTTCCGCTGTTGCCCGACAGCGGCAGCAACGGCGTCCGGCGCCGCCCAACCGCTGACAGCACAAGTGCCACGCCCCCTGAGCTGAGACGCCAGCGGCACAACGGACCGTGTGGATAAGAGACCGCCCGACTGCAGGTCTACCAAGTTCTTGCCGAGTTGATTCCCAGTTGTCGAGCAGCTCCTGTTAGCAGCGCTCGACGATCATCATAGTGCAGCCGTAACTTTCTCTACCGAAGAATTACATCAGGAAAGGCCTTTTGGCTTATGCTGCTTTCCATATGGTGAACTGTTCAAATGTTTAAATTATGCCGGCTATGCCGAGGACTTGCGTATGGAGTTCAACAAGGACGCTCTCTACCAAAATAGAATATAATACAATATTTCTCTGAGTGACTGCGTTCTCTTATTCCTTGGATTTCTGCCCAGAACCCACACACAGTCTCGACGATGCCAGAGTACTTTTGGCAACGAGGTTTTACTTGGCCACTTCGCGGTCACCGGAGCATACTACCGAAATCTTCTGGCAAAGAACGGGAGGCTATTGAGACCATGCGTCGCGAAAAGCTTTTGATCCATAACAAGGGCTGAGCTCATTCTTCACAAGACGCAGTCGCACAGGTTCTTTCTTTCGAGTATGAACTTTCGTCTCAGCTCCCCCGTCCCCTTCATCCGATTTTTCCTGGCGGTGCACTCAGTGACACCTTCCTCTTTCATCGCATGAAAAAAAAATTATCTAGAAGGCATTTGCGATGTGATTTTCGAAGTGGAACTTTTCATGAACAACCGAAATGCAGACTTCTACAATCAAACCGAAATGCAGACTTCTACAATCGAGGCCTCCGCCAAATTATCCATCTTTTGGAAAAAATGCAGCGTTGAAGGGTGAGTGTGAAGAAAACCAACGTCAAAATCATTTGATGTACACCAATGACAAGACACAATCGATAACTTCACTGCGCGAGACCGATGGTAGTGTTTCCGATAACAGTGCTACTAAGGAAGAGTTAAAAACACAGTTTTCAAAAATTCGTCAAACCAAAGAAGACGAAGTAGATGTCACGCAAGGCGATTCAAGAACAGCAGCCAACATGAGTAGAAGGAGAAGTAGATATCCCCGGTGTCGTGAAGCGGCTTAAATGACGTAACAAAGGCAAGTCCCAAGGCCCAGTTTTATACAAATTAGGTTCCTTTCAGAGTGTGCTGGTATAACAGCTCCGCACTTAACGATCATATACAACCACTCACTCGACTAAAGATGCGCGTCTAAAGACTGGTGAGTTGTACTGGTCACACCAATATTCAATAAAGGAAGTAGGAGTAATCCGATGAATTACAAATCCATATCACTGACGTAGATTTGCAGTAGCATTTTGGAACGTATACTCGAAGAAAACGATCTAGTGACAAATAGTCAGCACGGATTCAGAAAACATCGTTCTTGTGAAACACAACTAGATTTTTACTCTCAAGAAGTAACGTGTGTCGACGACAAGTGCCCTCAAATTGATTCGATAGTTTTAGGTTTCCAGAGGGCTTTTCGTCACAAGCGACTTCTAATCATATGGCGTACTTACGGAGGATCGCCTCATTTGTGCGACTGGATTCGTGATTTCCTGTCAGGAAGGCCTGAATACGTACTAAGTGACAGAAAGTCATCAATAAAGCTGAAAGTGGTCTCTCGCATTCCACAAGGTAGTGTTATAGGCCCTCTGCTGATCCTAATCCTTATAAACGACTGAGAAGTCAATCTGAACACGCCTCTTCAATTGTTTACAAACATATGATGCTGTCATTTACAGTCTCGCGAAGTCTCAGATGATCAAAACCAATTGCAAAATGATTTAGACAAGATATGTGTACGGTGCGAAAAGTGTCCACCGACTCTAAGTAATCAAAAGTGTTAGGTCTTCCAAATGAGTACTAAAACAAATCCACTATATTTCGGTTACACGATAAAACACACAAATCTAAAGACTGTGATTTCAGCTAAATACTTAGGGATCACAGTTGCGAATAACTTAAATTGGAATAATCAGATAGATAATATTGTGGGGAAAAATAACTAAATACTGCAGTTTATTGGAAGAAAACTTAGAAGAAGCAACATTTCTATTAAAGAGAACGCCTGCACTACGCTTGTTCATCCTCTTCTGGAGTATTGCTGCACGGTGTGGGATCCAAATTAGACAGGCCTGACGGAGGACGTCGAAAAAGTTGAAAGAAGGGCAGCTTGTTTAGTACTATCGCGGAATAGTGGAGAGAGTATCAAGAAAATTTTACGCGAGCTGGGGAGGCGATCATTAAAACAAAGGTGTTTTTCCTTGCGGCAGACTCTTTTTATAAAATTTCAATCAGCAACTTTCTCTTCGAAATGTGAAAACATCTTGTTGGCGCCCACCTACATAGGAAGAAACGATCACTGTAATAAAGTAAGGGAAATCCGAGCTTGTAAGGACAGGGTGTATACGTGGACGAGGAAAAAAAATTCCCGGATTTTTCCCGGAATTCCTGGTTAAAAGTACACTTCCTTCCGGGTGAATATATACTTTTTCCGTGTTGAGTATACTCTCCTCGGAACTGTAAAATTTACCAGTCTTTTGAATGGTTATGGTTTCACACACCGGCGCAGACTTTCCCGGCACTTTAGAAAACGAAACTCAGGGAACAAAACACGTTTTGAGAAGATGTTTGACGTGCAGCAGCATGTATACTGCAATTTTCGTATTATGAAAGTATAAATTCGAATTCCACCAATCACCGCATGTTACTTTCCGATGCATTGAAATCGAGTTTGCGATGTGCTTTTGTAAGCCAGTCAGAGCTCACGTCACGTGATCTCGCCAACCGACAACAGCGGACATTCAGAACATGGGACACGTGATGTAATCAGCCAACAGCAACACCACTGTTAAGTAAAGCGAACAAACAAATAGGAAAAGTTAATGGTTTAAATTAATATACGTAGTGTTGCTACAAGAAAAGAAGAGCTTTCACATATAATGTTGCCCCTTTTTTCGCGTTTTACGCTTTGAGATACATCACACAAATGTGCCAGCAAAATTTTTAAGAACGACATAAATGTCAGATCTTCTGGGCTCGAAATTATTCTAAATGGTCGTCTTCAAAGAGTTGATTTATAAATGAGAGTCAAAAGCTCTGCGATTTAAGAAATTCATAGTACATTCTCGCACATAGTTCATCTTGCGTAAGATGAAATTTACTGTGAATGTAACGCTTTTCAATCCACCATTCGCAGTATTTTCCCGGGACCTTTTAGAAATTCTTCGTTTCAGCAGTTGCCAGAGCGCGCCAGATAACAAGCGACGCAGGAAACCCGCATGTTCGCACGTGTAAAACATTAAAAGATCTTACATAATGTCATAAAAGGAACAAGACATTAGAGGATACTCAAAGAGCACGGGTATACCGTGAACCATACTGAAATGCATAATTCGGCTTAAAGTGCACATTCGTATGTCCAGATACGGATGTAAATTTTCTTGGAGTACCAGTACTGTATTATCTCATGTTTGGTTCTTTATTATGGAATAATGCCATACGTGTTATAAGATGAAAACGTGCACCTGAAATGCAGCGAACAGTTCAAACTAGCAAATAGTGTGGAATTAAACACTCCGTTTCAAATAAATTGGCAATAAATTGGCCGTTTCAGCGGAAAAGTTAATAAAAGTCAAATTTATTTAGCAAATCGACAAAAATAACTTCTTCATTGTTCTGCAATGCGATTAATGCTTGACTGTCAGAAAGGGGAAATAAAATCAGATCTGAAACTAACAACATATTTTAGCCTTCCGTAATTATTTGAATGTATTGTAATTCAATTGATAGCCCCCGCTCACAGAAATCCGTTTTGTTTTCATTTGAAGTGAGAGCAATAAACGAAAAGGAAACAGCAAAATCACTAAACGTAAACACGGGTCACGTGAGACTACACACCTCCCCATTACAACTTACGGCTGTTCTGTAGATCTTCCCCGGATCTACGATATTTCCGAACTGGGGCAATACTAGATAGTGGTGCCCCTCCTCCGTCGAGCGTTTGAGGTAGGACGCCAAAAATTTAAAAATCGACTTTTCAAAAATATCTCCATTTTGTAGCACACATATTTGTGAAGAGTCTGATACATAAAACATACGTGTTCGAGGAAATGTAAGACATATTATTTGGTCTTACACGTGCCCAAGTGCAGGGCCACGCGTCTTCACACAGCACTCTTCTATCGCACGTCACTGTATTTCGCTCTGTGAAACTCAAATGCGTAACATTTTGCAATGGGTGCCATCAAACTGTATTCAGAACAGTCCTGTGGTGCCTCTCCTGCTCCCAGTCGGCCGTTATGACAACCTGGCAGTGTTTTAAAAACTCACAATAAATACCGGAGGGGACTATTTGTAACCGAGAGAACGGGAACTCTTCAGAAAATCTGCACTCTTTATTGCCTGGTACCTAATAACTTGACGTTTTGTGTGACATAAAATTAAATACAGGATAAGACAGCAGACAAGCAAGACAGTGCACATTTCTTCAATCCTTAAGTCCTTGCACTGCTTTTCTCACTAACCTTAGTACAGCTTTACACCGCGTGCTTTCCTTTTAGGAAATAAGCTATTAGCTCAAAGCCGTCCGGAGTGTCCGAGCGGTTCTAGGCGCTACAGTCTGGAACCGCGCGACCGCTACGGTCGCAGGTTCGAATCCTGCCTCAGGCATGGATGTGTGTGATGTCCTTAGGTTAGTTAGGTTTAAATAGTTCTAAGTTCTAGGGGACTGATGACCTCAGAAGTTAAGTCCCATAGTGCTCAGAGCCATTTTATTAGCTCAAAGATCGTCAAACGTTTTGCTACACGAAAAAACCAAATGTCGTTGTCTAATACTGAAAAAGCTATTAATACGAATAGTACTCCAACACTGGTGTGGTTTCTCGATCTGATTATGTGTAATTTGTCAGTGTCTGCTACATACACGAAATAGGTCTGCCTAATATTGCAACAATTATAACACACACCGAATAAACGACACTGTTTTGGCACAAATGTTCATTTTTATAACATGACAGAATATAATCACGAAGTAGCAATATCAAATGCTTATTAGGCCTACTACAAGCAAAACGTTTCATGTTAGGAAATAGTTTCACATTTCATTCATACGCTCTAGCTTCTGAAGCATGAGATCCAGAAGTCGTAGTACGAAATTTTTATATAAATTTGGAATCGTCATGATCTTCCATAATTTGTGTGATGTCCTCCTTTCTTCTCCTTCCTCGTTCTAACAAACAATCTTGTCATCACTAATTCTGTAACCATAGCTGCCAGGGTTAAAACATGTTCTCCGGTTAACTTGACTAATCTTGCCACAATTACAGTTTCAGTTCTACCGCATATATTCTCCGGTTAGGCGTTATTACGTGTTCGTACATCTCGTTTTCCGCGCTACTCCCAGAATAGAACTTTAGCGGCTGCTAGCCGGGGCTGTACAACTGGCCCTTACCAGTGTAGCGTTCTGGCAAAAAATTTCTGCCAAAATTTCATTTTCTTGGATAAACCGAGAAGATAATACGTAAGCTTTCTTACCTATTATTCAACAGGGATGAGTTTCAAAATCATGTGAATAATCGATAGACCGACGTGCGCTGGATGCTAGGCGCTTTGTGAAACAAAGTCTTCCCCCCCCCCCCCCCTCCCAGAAATTGCCGCCAGGGGCAGTTACCACGGTTTGTCCCGGCCCCTATATCCAGACCTGTTGCGAATGCGTAAATCTGACATCTTAGGAACGCAAGTAAATTTTTTTCTGGGTAGCATCTGGCTACTTGCTGCTATTGCTTATACAACTAACTGCCACACTTCTGTGGCCAGAAGCGGAAGAAGGTACTGACTCAACTGCGCATGTGCTCGCGCACAACTGCTCAAATGAATATAAAGCAGTTGTGACGTCACACTCATCGGAGGCAATTTGTTGTTACGAAGCATTGCATAGTCTTCCTAAAGCCTTTGACACATTTTGCTGTTGGCAGACGCTTGTAGGAGCACTGTGTTTTGTTGTTGTATATGGCGCATTTCCTTTGCAATTTAAGTTTTATTTTCGTTTTTTCTCTCTTTCATGTTTTATTGCTGCAGTATTATTCTGCAGTAGCGAGATACAGTAATATCCTTTGTTAGAGTATCGGTTCTTACCAGTCAAAATTATAAAAAATTAACTGAAAACAAAAACAATGAAAAATTCCCAGAATTATAAAAAATTTCCGGGTTTTTCCCTGTTTTCTCCCGGATGAAAAAATTCCCGAGTTTTTCCCGGATCTCCCGGTTGTCCCAGGTTGTATACACCCTGAAGGAAAGATATGAGGTTTCTTTTTTCCCGTTTGCTGTTCGAGGGTGTCACGGTAGAAAAATAGCTTGTAGGTGGTTCCTGAACCCTCAGCCAGGCACTTCATTACGAATTGCTGAGGTCTTGGAGATGTAATTGCAGATAATTAAAATTTCATGGCTCCCCTACATCGAAGATGGCAGACAACATCAGCAGGCAGATGAAGTATCCCTAAGTGCACAGAAGTGCAATCTGTGACTTATGGTAAAGTCTGAAAGAAGGATTTGTCCAGCAGTGGACGATAAAGGGCTGGTATTGCAAATAATGCCATTACTTTTAACACGCTAACAGTCCTCTCCTAACAGTCCTCTCACAAAAATCCTAAAACGGCCCGTTCAATTTGAAGACTGTGCATTAACGTGTTGCTTAATATCTTAGAACCCACTGTTAAGGGATTTTACTAGGTCTGAATCGGAAAACGCTAAGTAAGGAAAAAATGTCATCACCTGCATTGATTTACCGAATTAATGGGAGACCTAAATGGTATAGACAGACCCAGATGCGAATCCTTCTTCTGCTTTATTCTGGGAGTATCCTCTGTCATGCAATCTGGTCTGGTTTGTAGAATATGAATGTACAATGTATGTAGATGTAGATGGATGTCGAAGTATAAGTTAGCACTCCACACATTCTTTTTTATTTATTCTTCTTATTCGCAATGCTCCCATGTCATTCCACGCTTTTTCAATAGAAAGTAGTTGATTACTACGTCTACAACCATTTGCTACTTTTTTTATCATTTTAACAGTGCAGTATTCCAAAATTGCTGATGATAAAGGAGCTTTAGTAATATGAACGCACTGTACGAACGTGTCCAACAGAAAGGCACAATTCGTTACAAGGTGGATCACTTCACTAATATAATCTACCATTCCAGTGACGCACCTGTTCCTAAAAACTCTAGTCACATAAAGAGAGGCCCTGTATTTAGTTTGTTAAAAAAAAATTGTTCCATTATCATTGACAAGTGTGTGGTGCTAGAGAGGTTCAGTTTTAGATCTGCTACAGGTTGTAAGACTACAGCGTTATAAAGTTACAGATAAATAAATCTGTCACAAAACCGTTGAACTCTTGAAGTATGGCGAGTAAATATAGCGGTATGTGGGAAAGGTGTTCACGCAAGGTCACCACGCGCGTTGTAACGTACTTAAGTGAACTTCCGACTTCTCGGAAGCGTTTAGCTGGTGTCGCACAACAGTTATCTAAGGCTGTGCACATGCGAGACGGGAGCGACAATAAACAAACAGAAGCCGCCAAATATTGAGAAATCTTGTCGGGGCTGCGCCCCACTCGAGGCGTAGAGCGGCACTTCGATACAGGCTTATGCGCTGCGGGTTGCCTACTTGGACGGCTCTCGTAATTCGTCGCAATACGCTCTGACAGCCTTCAATCTCCGCGGACCCTCTCGCAACGGACGTAACGCACAACGCGAGGTCAACAAATGCGTCATTTCAACACATCTGACCACGTAATTTCACATAAACAGAGGTCATTACTACAATGGCGCTTATTAAAATTGCAACACCATTAGTGCAGAATGCAATAAACATTATTCTGTCATGAAGTTTATTACGTGCTTGGATTTGCAAATGGTTAACATTTCAGCGCACCCGCACGAAGCAGTTAAGAGTAAAGTCATCTGCGTTCCGCATATAAGCAAAGATTAGGCAGCGGTTTCCTTATTCTGAAATCACATTTGAATGTTAGTTGTTGTGAGGAGACAGTGTTATGCCTTGAGCAAAAAGGAGGCAAGTTTACCAGATGGTTAGGAATTCGGCAGCGACAGAATCGTAACCTATCGAGATTGCGATTTATCGCTCCACGACACCGCTGCCTCGCGTTGGACAGAATGTAAGGGCTGTCGTTCGAATATGCAATCGAGGGGTCAGAAGTCCGATCCTCAACACAATGCAGGATCTCAACGGCCGCATGCGACTAGCGCCAGAGAGGATAGGTTCATTGTTCGCTCAGTGGTGCAGGATGAAAAACCTACGTAATGTACCTTGAGTAATAAAACTGGCCCATTTGCAGTGAGACAGGAATCGACGCGGACAGTGTGATACCGTGGATTGTCAGCACGTCGACCATTGATGCCGCTCTCTCTGTGCGTAGAACATCGCGATGGGTCTCCACTGAGGTGACAAAAGCTACAGGATAGCGATATCCACATATTCAGATGGCGATACCATCGCATACACAAGGTATAAAAGGGCAGTGTATCGGCGGAGCTGTCATTTGCACTCAGGTGATTCGTGTGAAAAGGTGTCCGGCGTGATTATGGCCGCACGACGGCAATGAACAGACTTTCAACGCGGAATCGTAGTTAGAGCTAGACGCACGGGACATTCCGTTTCGCTGGCCGGTGTGACGAACTAGTCTCGATGGTAGTGCCCTATCTTCGAGGTCTCTATGACATTATCTTTCAACAAGATAACACAAAACCATGTACTTCCCGTGCTGTCCTGACCTACAACTATACAGATGATGTTGAACTTTGTCCTTACCAATACATTCTCGGGATCACTCATCCACTGCACGCATATGGACAAGACAGGCTAACTCTCACCAGTTACTAGAACTGACGTCATCCAAGCTCAGTCTCCGTCAGTTCCCAACCAGGCTTCAGCTATTGTGGTTGCCGCAGGTGTCAACTCTGTGTACTAAATTCCACGCCTTCTATACCACCTACAAATTTATTCCCGTATTCTTCTACAACACGGTAAAAGCACAAAAAGGAAAATTTCATTATTTGCAGTCTTGCTGATGCTACAATTTAAATAGCCAACTGTGTACAGTGTACAATCTGCTCCCCTCAAAAGGTTGTAGTTCACGGCTTGGACATGCGGCACGTCTCCAATGATATAGAAGCGCTTCCTTTGCAGAAACTTCCCAGTGATCTTCAAAACACTGGCGATAGAGTCCCCATCTATTCGTGCGTGAATATAGTTAATATGGCAGCACTAAATACACAAAATTACATAGGGACAAGTTTAGCCAGGAGTATGCAAACCATCAATAGTGCGCTGTAGTGTGTCACATTTCACATCAAGAACTGTGAACTGCTGCAAACATATATGAGAGTAGGGAAAAACCATCGGTGCCAAAGGGAGGAATATCACAAAAATTTGCAAACAGGCGACTCTTGCTGACCCTCGACATAAACAAATGTAAGGTATAGCGACTACATAGGAAGAAAGACACTTTAATGCTTGGTTACACAATTGAAGCAGAATAATTGGAAGCAGTTAGCCTACTTCCACAAAATACCAAAAAGTATGTGTACGGAGCGATTTACAATGGAGCGACCACATAAAATTAATATGAGTAAGGCAGATGCCAGACTGAGATTCATTTAAAGACTCCTCGGGAAATGTGGTCCATCAACACAGGAAGTAGCTCACAAAACAATCGTTCGACCAATACTTGAATATTGCTCGTCACTGTGAGATCTGTACCAGACACGACTGATAAAGGAAAGAGAAAAGATCCAAAAAAGAGCAGCGCGTTTCGTTACACGTTTATTTAGTAAGCACAAAAGTGTCACAGAGATGATCAGTCAACACCAGTGGCAGATGCTGCGAGAGTCGCGTTGTTCGTGTGGTTTATTCTTGAAGTTCCGAGAGCGTTCATTCCTAGAAGAGTCAACAAATATATTTCTTCCTCTCTCGTATATCTCGCGAAAAGGCCATGAAGCTAGAATTAGAGGGATTCGAGTCTACACGAAGGCTTGCCGCCAATCATTCATTCCGCGAAATATTCGCGACGGAATAGAAAGGGGGCAAGTGACAATGGTACACAACGTACCCTCCGCCACACACCGCAAGATGGCTTGCGGAGTATAGCTGTAGATGTAGACATTGTCAGAAAAAGGGAGAAAAAAACGGCGCAAGTTAATAATCACATCTCAGAATCTTTCATGTCGAACTGTTTTTCATCTAGAAAGCAAACCGAAATTGTAAATATGTTTAATTTCAGACCACTGATGATGTGTACGTCAAAATAAAACGAAACACGTATGGCGCTTTAAATTCGCAGTTTCTGGTAGCTGCACAGGCGGAATTTAAATACCCCTTTAACAATTTGTGAAACAAGTATGGACACTGACGACAATTCTCATTTCTTCGGAGCGTCAAAACATCGATATGGTCGAACGCATTTTGTCCAACATAATATAAAAAGGTAACGCATTTCAGTGACTCGGCGTGTGTGATAGCGGTTTTCTCAATTGCCTCGTCTCCGCTACCTTCCTCTATCGAACCCATTCTGTTCTTCCTAATTATAACAGAAAACATCAAGCTTCCGGAAATCGCCGAACCATGCACGGATAATCTGCAAATTCGAATATCGAGAGGTTTCTGCATCTCATTATTTAACTCGTCGTTCAACTTAAATTTAACAGCGTCCTGAGTCATGATGTTTTTGATTGATTATAACGTATGGGGAGAAACAGTAACTGAAAGGGTACAGTACCGCCCGACATTGAAAATAGGTACAACATACTTCATTATTTTTGTCAGAACAACACTTTTTTTTGTAAAATGACTCAATTTCAATTAATACAGTGAAGCCGGATACCAGTGTGCGAAAGAATGACAATTTATTTATTTAAGTTATCACATGTGCACTCCCACAAAATAAATCCCTACATCCAGTTTGGTGAGATCTGTGAAATGAATGAATGTATGGTCGTCTGCTAACCGCAGATGGTGAATGGGAATATATGATCATCTTTGAGACGATCCTTTGGCCACCTTTGGTGGAACCAAAGAGATGAAACTTACCGGAGCTTTGAGTGCCTGAAATATGGCTGACCAATACGGTAGCATGGCCTTCCCCCACCTCGACAGAGGTGCGAGATGACCTGAAGAACGGCCATGTTTCAGCATTCTGCCGTTGGATCTTGTGCTGTTAAGACCTGTCTTAGTTGTGCTCCGTAAAGACAAAAGAGTGGAGACATGGTATGCATGTGGAATATTTAAGAGTAGTTTGAAATAATAATTTCTCTATTTCAGGAACTTTTGTGGGGAGAATTAAATGTCAGGCAGGTAATATTAATGGGATCGTAGTAATCTTCGGAAGTGACCAACGGTCACAATGAAACCACATGTAGCAATAAGTTGAAATACTTCCGTGTGCTTAAGTTAAGCTGAATTACTAGCGTGTGTACTATAAGTTAAAATATTTAAGAAATAGCGTGTGCAGGACTTGAAATTAGAGGCGAGTACTTCCACGTGGTGAGTACTGTGTGAGTCTCAATCTGTGTATGAGACAAAGGATAAAG
Organism: Schistocerca americana; assembly: GCF_021461395.2. Lineage (NCBI taxonomy): Eukaryota > Metazoa > Arthropoda > Insecta > Orthoptera > Acrididae > Schistocerca > Schistocerca americana. Next base: position 514,785,550 of record NC_060121.1, on the reverse strand, counting down.
AGAAGTACTCGTCCATGGTATCAGTTTAGGACTTGTGTGTGTGATGAATATGTTCTTAATATTACTTTGCGAGATATGTTTCCGTGTGACACTTGATTCAAACTATAACACTCTGAGAGAGAAACAAGGTGAGTCAGCCGTCTATCCAGCAACGCCACTTGGCTTGCATTGCACAGGAAGACGTGCATATATCTCCAGAGTTCATAGTAGGAAAGTAGAATTACGATGTGGGGCAGTGTCGTGTGAAACTGGGATAAATATTAATTGAAGGGGGAAAGCTGAAAGTGATAATGTTGTGACTATTCCCTGTGTAGTATTTCATGTTGTAGTGTGGTGTATGTCATGTAATTTAAGTATGTGTGGTTTACATGGGAGAGTAGCAAGGTAGTTTCAGAGGTAGTGGGTTATGCGTGTTCCTTTTGTACTGCTCGGTCTGGAGGAAAGTTTCGTGATGATGATTGTGAGAGTCGAAGTGTGAGAAATAATAAATGATCCACCATCCTATCCAGAAAGTGCACTGTAGAGTTAAATAATTACGAGACCATAAGATAGAGATTCACCAATGTAAAGCCATGCCCACTGGGCGGAATTTCTCATGTGTTATTGTTGTAGGTTATAGAATTTGTATGTTTAGGTTATAGAATTTATCGGAATAAATAAGATAGTGAAAAGAAAAATATTGGTGGCCTTTTCCTTCGAATTGCATGTTGTCATGATATCCAGAATTTATAATGTGTGCGCCACTCATATTCAGTGCGATGGCCACGTGTTGATAAAAGCCGTTAAATAAAAAAAAGAAAATGTGGTATTGCCAGTGCGTAGTGGACAGTCAGAGTTCTGTAAATTACTGATAGTCAGATGTACGTTTCCGTTGCGTATTATTCATACAGGAAGATAATTTGTAACTTAATTGTGAGTATGAGAGTTCATGTTACTCGATAAATAAGAATGAATCCACTCGCTTGGCAGACCACTCATCTTGCAGGCCTGACTGCTTGGTGCCACAGTATGAGCAAGGCATGTGGGTGCCTCTCATAATTTCGACCCTGCCAGGATATTTTGCTGTTAGGGTTTGCTGTTAAGATTTTTTTTTTCGATGGAATATATTGTGATAGCGCTAGGAAGTAAATTTTTTTTTGTTTGCAATTTCTTTCTGGATTGGTGAGGATCTTTTATTTTTTTATATAATTAATTGCTATATCGTCCATGGCTGGAAGATCGTTGCATAATTTTTTTTTTCTGCGTAATGTCCGTAGTAACTAGGTCGCAGTCGAAAAGTGTAGTCACCATGGAGAATAGTGATTCTGGCATGAACGTAGTAGTGCAGCAGGAAGTAGGTGTCAACCTTGGGCTAATGAGCGAGAACGGCAAACACTCGGAAGGGGCTGAATTGTTCAGCGGACCACGGCTTGGTGATCCTTTAAGCGGCGGGTTTTGTCCACAAACGGGGGCTTTTCCCGACGACGCGGGCGAGCCGGGACTAGGTCAGGTATGCAGTGAAAGTGTAACTACCCTTAGCGAAGCTACGGTTTCTCAGGCGAACGAGGTGAGCGCACCGAAAGTAGCAAATGACAATGTGCTACTGCAGTTTTTACAGAGGATGGATAGAGATAATAAGAAGAGAGATAGGGAGATTAAGCAAAGATTGGAAGCGATGAATAGAGATAATAAGGAGAGAGATAGGGAGATTAAGGAAATATTGGAAGCGATGGATAAAGATAATAAGGAAAGATTGGAAACAAATAAGGAAAGATTGGAGGCAATGGATAAGGGAAATAAAGAGGCAATGAGGAAGCTACACACAGTTATCGATGAGCGTCTGCCCGCAGTTAATAATCGGTTAGAAGAGGGGGAGAAGAATCTGAGTGCGTTGAAGCAAGTATGTGACGCCGTGAATGAAAAAGCCAATAATTTGGAGGTACGAATAATTGCGATAGAGAGTGATATTACAGAATGTAGGGACGTGTTGCCAGATGAGCGAATCAAAGAGGTAGTGGTCAGAATGAATACAATTAGTGCAGATGTAGGAAAGATTAGTATAAGAGGCGAGACAGGCTCTGACAGTACGCAGCGAGAGGTTTATGCCAACCAGGGGGAGATACAATCACAATTACAACTTAAAGAGGCGCAATTAGAAATAAGTAGGAAACACAGGGAAGAACTAGCACAGTTGCAATTAGCGTGCAGTAGCGAAGGTGACACACCACCAGGTAGATTGCAGAGGGAGAGTGAGATAAATTAAAAAAAAAAAAACGAAAATAGGCAGAAAGAGGAAGACGAACTCAGAGAGTTAGAAGAACGGTTGTGTCGGATAAAACAGGTGGCAAACCCAACTGGGTACAGTCCAAGGCTGTCTCAATTTCAAGATTCATTACCTTCATCGTGGGGACTGCTCCTCAAAATGAAGATTGAGTGTAACCATTTGAGGGACGAGGCTAAAGCGAAAATGCAAGAAGTTATTAAAGACTGTAGTAGCTATTTAAATGAATTCTGGTCGAAAAGTAAGCAGAGCCAGGTTACGCAAAGCATATTGATGATGCCAAATTGTAACGAAGGTGGTATAAGAGATCCAGTGGCGTGCTATCAGGAAATGCTGAGACGAAATAGCTATTTGGATGTGCCATACGAAACTGGGGAGCTCATTAGGATCTGTATAACGAAGTTGCCAGTGAGGTTGCGCAGAGATATAGTGATAGCAGGCAGAGGCTTCGACGATTCCACATCATTTCAGCACTTGTTGCAGGAACTGGGTAATGAGAGCAATATTGTGAACGGTGATACGACTCATAGGTCAGACAGAGTCGAGAATAGAAACAACAGAAACTATCAGAATGACAGGAGAGCATGAAATCATGGCATTTCTTTCTTGTCGTAATAGATTGATGGATAGGAGAAACTAATCCAACATATCAGCCCTCAGCATCTTGCCTTAAAACACATGCCGCTGGCACTGAAAATTGTCTATGTAGGAGACATACTCTACTGATATGTAGGAATGCAAATACCTTACTTCTGATCATAGAATAAAACACCAGTAATGGAATCTGTTAGGCTGGTCTCTCAGAGCAAAATTTGCAAATTTTTATTTCGAACTAAAGTAAAAGGACTGTTTCCTCAAAACAAACCAGTTGCTAAAAAACTGTTATGTAATAGTGCCAATGAGTCCAGTTTAATTAGTGCGATTTGACTATTGCAGGTACTTAACTAGTAATGTAAAAAGTCAACATTGTGATCGAAGTTTTTAGATTAGCTGCCATCTGATCGGTAGTATGTCATTGCCATAGTGACACTTATAATGAGGTGCTGCGTATGGTTGTTCGGAATCTGGTGTTAGGGAAAGAGACCACTAGCACCAAAGTTTCTAACATTTGTGCTATACCTTTCTCCCAGCTTGTATATTCATTCTCTGCACACATTTAATTTTCATGTAAGCACAGATTCCTAATTAGCAAATTCTTTACTGTGTACAGTGAATCTTTCAGAGTGAGGCGGATTGTCCATGAAAATGCTGTACTGATTGAGACGATCAAGGGAAAACAATCCCGTGGGCTTCATCACATTTCTAACATCAAATTTTGGACAAGTTAAGGATAGATCGAAAGTAGGCAATTTATGGTAGATAGCCAGTGTATTTATTTGTGGTGTGTAACGTTGTGCAGGGTCAAATCGAACATAAGAATTTTCAGGCGGGATGTCAGGAAGTATGACGGAATAGACTGGTCGAATGAGTCATGAACAGGAGTCGACAGAGTGGTGTATGTACGTATTTTTTGTCATATGAATAAGGATCAAGCAGAAACGACGTGATGATTAATGAGTGGATAAAGATGGTAGATAGAGAGAGAAGCGACGTGATAAATAATTGGGGATAGAGGTGATATTTAAGGAGAGAATCGACGTAAAGCAGTGTGATTAATAAAGAGAAATTCGACGTGATGAAACAGTGGTAAATAAAGGTGAGTAGAATTGAATAATGTGGAGATGTCTTAGATTTATGTTACAGAGAGGCCTGCGTATGCTGCAATCGAGATTGATGCGAATGACGAAGGAACACCAGGAAATGATGGAATAACGGACGGGCGGAGAGCCGAAATACGAATGACGAGATGAGGACAACTGCACAACGTGAAAGGACATAAGGGAGTATGAGATCCAGATGGTGAACGTTGTGGAATACTGACGTAAGATGTAATATAAATGTAAATCTAATTCTTACCATAACATTTGCAACGTGAAAAAAAGTAATTTTTGTGGTTGTTGTTGAAGCCTGGTGCAAGTATAACTATTCAAAACGGTACCAAGAATGTGTACAGTTATTTCGCAGGATGAATAATTTGTGCATTTTTTGTTCTTAGATGAAATGTCGCAATTGTAAGTTGATATTTAGCAGGATAAATAATCGGTAAAGTGAATGCAGAGGTAAGCCGATGGAGAGAGGTGCCAGAGTGAAAGGACGAATTCGGAGACTGGAATGCTATCTCCGAAACAACTTCATGTGTTATGTGGTTGAGTATAAGGGAGCAAAGGTATGGTATGTTGTCGTGACTGTGGTGGTGTTAAGGTTAGCTGACTTCTAGTCCTATTCTGTTAGTGTATTGATGGATTGAATGAGAAGGAAAATGTGATGTCTGGTGAGTGAGAGTCGTTGAGTAGTGTGGTCAATGCGCACACTCCTGTAAAGGGGATGCTACCGATCCATAACTAAAACATTATTGAGCTTTATTGTTTGATTTGGAGGAACCTCGGTGGGAGGCCAGGATCTGACATCATGTGGATGGTACATACATGTCCTAGAAATGTTGTTATATATAATAAAAAGGTAAAATATATAAAGAGATACTAATTTCAGTCTGTCACAAGCACAAAGGTGCATTGTATGTTGTAGATTTAGAGTCATCAGTTTCTAAAATGTTTATTGTGTTAGGATGTTAAAGTAGTTTACTATTTAATAACATGTGGTAGGTAATTGTGAGCTGTGTAGATTATTTCTTATTTTTTTGGTTAGAACACTTTCAAGGGGTATTAATTTCAGTCTGTCACAAGCACAAAGGTCCACTGTATATTGTAGTTTTAGAATGAACAGTTTCTAATATTTCCAAAAAATGGCTCTGAGCACTATGGGACTCAACTTCTGAGGTCATTAGTCCCCTAGAACTTAGAACTAGTTAAACCTAACTAACCTAAGGACATCACACACATCCATGCCCAAGGCAGGATTCGAACACGCGACCGTAGCAGTCTCGCGGTTCTAGACTGCAGCGCCAGAACCGCGCGGCCACTTTGGCCGGCTCTAATATTTCCACTGTGATAGGATGTTAGAGTAGTCTACTATTTGATATTGTAATTATGAGCTGTATAGATTGTTTCTTATTCCTTTCGGTTTTTTTTTTTTTGACACTTTCATGTTTTGTATGAGGGACGACAGGTACAATCAATAGCACAAGTGTGGGCTGTATATAGAAAAGGCATAAATGTTGATGTATGTGTAGAAAACTAGGGTGTATGATTTTATGTTTTTTAGAACAAACCGCTACCGGGAGGCCAAGCTGACGTCGCCATGGGAGAGGTGACAAAGCCGTGCACTCCCCACTCCACTTTCGGTCGGGGTACACTCCACGCACCCACTACAGCAGGTCAACGGCCTGGGGCAACGCGCACGTACCACTGGCCATTCATAAGTTCCGCCACCCTTACGGCTGGGGAAAGTATCGCGCGGAGGCAACAGCGGGTGGTTTCTCCTGTTCAACGGCTCGCGCGGCGGCGCCACGGCAGAATGAACGACGCGCGGCAGAGTCCGGCGGGCATTTTTTACCAGCAACTATTAACTAGTACTGGACTGTGGAGCCGTGAAACAAGATGACTGCTCGTATGTCTCCATAAGGTGGAAAGTGAAGGACTGGTGTTCACACGTTGTGAGTGGTGGAAAAGATTTTGTCTTTAGCAGACAGGACGATTGTTTTATTTTATCTTGACGACTGAACGGTGGGATCCATAAACTTTTGGCAGTGACTTGTTAAGTGTGCTTTGTGAATTGCATGTGGGACACTTGGTATTCTTGAAGAGAACAGTTGTCGTTTGGTGACTAATTATTGTATGAACGCAAGAGACTAGAGTAAGACATTGACATTTGCATTTGTAGTAGGAGACATTTCTTTAATTGGTGCGGGAATAAGTGCTGTTTGTTGGAACTTACGACTTTTAATTACACCATGAACTGAAAGGACATAACCGTGGGTAATAGTAGTTGTAAGGCCATTTCTGGACGACCAGATTCGTGTGGATGGTACTCTGAGAGTGACTATGACATTTGTGTTTAATGTGAGATACAGTTTACTGTTCAGTGCGTGTTCAAAATGCCGATTTAAGTGACCTAAAGACTTTCGTCCGGGTAACCATGGGAGAGCTTTGACACTGAGACAGTGTTTCTAGGGAACCTGTCAGCAACTTTTTTGACCCCAAGAAAATCACAGAATGAAATGATTCCGTGTGACTCGCAAGATAGGGAATAATGTATTTGTACTTGTAATTGTGTAAATTTTTTTTTATATGTTTCATTCCTGAAGGGACAGCCAGTGTAATTGTATCTCATTAACATTTGTGTTTAGAATAGTTACTGTTTTTTTTTGTTTGTTTGTTCTGGGTTACCAGTTCACGTAGCATGTTTATTAGAATATTTGGTACAATTATGCTTTAATTATTAGCCAGTGGCGTGATACTAACGTAGTGGCTCTTGTTGCATTGGTCAGTAAGGAATGTCACAGGGGACAAGAGTTTGCATTGCACAACAAATATCGGAATTAACTGACGCATTTTGATGTCGTGGACAGTCATGATCTTTTTGGTGTGTTGACTGAAGCCACTTATTTTCATTATCACAGTGGTGATATTTCACATTAAAGTGTAACGAAGGCTAGTCGAAATGCAAGTTCTCGTCGTCTAAATGTGTAACAACAGAGAAATGAGCAGTAGAGTAAGATACGAGAGCTACTGGTCGATTCAAGCACTTATTGCTAACTATTTATTGCGTGTATTGATCAAAGTTGATGGACTGACTAGCTCAGCAGCAGGTATTTGTACTGGTGGACAAGGATAAGGTTAAACTCAGAGTCGAGTAGTGGTGGTAATTGCTTAAGTGATGATAGTTAATGAGGTATGACATGATGTCTTAAATTGACTATATTACGTAACCAGTATGTAAATTGTGGTATATTTCATTGTTTTTCTTCTCAGTTTTATTTCTCTGTACGTTTGATGTATATTTTAGAGTAATGGTATGGAGCCCGACATTATACATGGAACTAGTGTACGCAATTCTTTTTTTGTTGATTTTGTTTTGTATTTAGACATTGCCATGTAAAAGATTATTACAACGCAATTTATAAATGTCGGATTACTTGTTCTGTGTTTGGATGGTGAGCTATTTAAAATTTCATGAGTACAATTAGTATTTTTTTTTATTTGTCATAGAATTAGTGAAGTTTGGATTACTCATAAAAATAACGAAGATCCCAGTAACTAAGCAAATTTTTATCTCAACATTATTTTTTATTTGTATGATGTAATGTTTTATTTGTCATGTGGATTGTTGTAAATTTGTATGTGTACGTTACTCCGGATTGTGGAGAGTACAATAATGGAACAACTGTGTCAATAATTTGGTAAAGTAACAGCATTTGGTCGTCTACTTGAGGTCACCAGGGGCTAAGGTCTCCTCCTGGTTATTTTGATGACTTGCTACGTTTGTTCTAATACAGCTTTCTTAAAAAAATGTTCGGAACTACCCTCGCAATGCAAGGATAGTACCGTGCCATTTTTTTCTGCATGGGTAGCCGGTGGTGAAAAGGTACAGTACCGCCCGACATTGAAAATAGGTACAACATACTTCATTATTTTTGTCCGGAATATCGGAATAAATAAGATAGTGAAAAGAAAAAGATTGGTGGCCTTTTCCTTCTAATTGTATGTTGTCATGATATCCAGAATTTATAATGTGTGCGCCACTCATATTCAGTGCGATGGCCACGTGTTGATAAAAGCCGTTAAATAAAAAAGAAAATGTGGTATTGCCAGTGCGTAGTGAACAGTCAGAGTTCTGTAAATTACTGATAGTCAGATGTGCGTTTCCGTTGCGTATTATTGATACAGGAGGATAATTTGTAACTTAATTGTGAGTACGAGAATTCATGTTACTCGATAAATAAGAATGAATCCACTCGCTTGGCAGACTGCTCATCTTGCAGGCCTGACTGCTTGATGCCACAGTATGAGCAAGGCATGTGGGTGCCTCTCAAAATGACATAATAAAAGAGAATACAACACGAGCAAATGCAAGATATGAGAAAAATCCAGGAGGGATGAGGGGAGGGGAGAGAGAGAGAGGGGGGGGGAGGGAGAGAGAGATGAGGGAGAGAAAGTAAGAGGGAGGATAGGTTTCACTCGTCTGAACAGAGATGCTCCACTGACAACGGAAGAGACAAGATGCTGGTGAACAAGACGCAGCGGCAGGCAAGGATGCGGCTCTCCCCCCTCTGGTGGCACACGCCCTCTTCTTCCTCCTCCTTCCCACCACCCCCACCCCACTACAAGGAAGTGCGATCGATTGCTCGCGAGACAGCCGACCGTCACGCAACGAACCACTCCGATGAAAGACTGCACTCGGTAATAAATCAATCGCTAATTTCCGCAATAAATCACTTGGTTATTTTCTTCATCCCTAAGCGAGAGCAATCTGTCTTGGCGGATGGTGGAACCCACTAAGCGCCGCCGCAACCCTCCAGACCCTATCGCGTTCGGAGGAAAATATTTTCTCCAAACAGGGAAACAGACTGCCGCCCGTCCCTTCTCAACTGTTTACCACTGGTGCCCTCAGAGTAAAGAACAAACACCGCTGGTGTTCCAACCCTTAAGTTACATTTACAAACAAACCAGGTTTCCGGCACTACTGCAGAATTAACATCAGCCGCTGGTACATCCATGAGCAGGGGGTGGTCATGGCAATCATGACCTTCACCCGCGCCCCCGCCGATGAACATTTTACTAAAAGCGTTATGACACTAATCTGCGTTATAACAGTTTGAGCTCCCGAATAAAAGCCTGGAACGCTACCCGCACGTCACCACAATGAACAAATTTGTACGTTACGCAACATTTCATTAACGATACTGCAGCTGTGCGCAGCTGTAACACCACCACGTTGAAACAACACCTTGGTGTATTCCTGATTACATTTGTTAAATAAGGGTCGCCTAATCATGGGAGAAGTAATAGAGAGTGGGGGGTCATAAATGGGTGTCGATTTCAAAATAATCAACTATTTACTCAAATTCAAAACCAACATGGAATCTTACATCGAACTGAAACTTCAAAAACAAAAACACAGAAAAGTAAGGTGAAACACTGAATCTAATAATTTGAGACTCTGAAATACATTGGTAGGAGGCTGAAAGTTCGGAGATCCTCATCTGCGCAAGTCGCACTTTCAAACCCTCAAGAGAAATAACCCAATGAACTCCGCATACAAATTGCACAAACAACCAGGTAAAAGTGAGCTGCTCAGAATAGGGACTCTGAGAAATAAGACTAACACCTCATGCTATTATCAAAAGCGACACATACATCTTCAAACTGCCCAGTCAGCACGGTCGACGACAGCTAAGAAGCGAATCGACAGAAAGCTAGGGAGCGAATCATCAGAAAGCAAATCTCTCTGTTCCCAACCAGAGCTCTGTCCCTTTAGAGGGATGGCAGCAATTTTAAATCTCTCTGTTCCCAACCCGAGCTCTGTCCCTTTAGAGGGGTGGCAGCAATTTTTAAATCTACTTCAAAGCATGAAAATTGAGGGGAGCATGTCATAAGTTTCCCTGATACGGCGTATAAATGCGCATAAACAATTTACTAAGTTGGTACTGAGTTTCAATGGCCTTGCTCTATAGGAGGATGTAACACACACAGTGTCAGGATTAAATGACAAGATGGAGCTAAATTTCTCGCGTTCCATGGGAATGGTATGGCAGCATTCTTCTTGACATCCATGTTGAATAGATACTTGCTACAGGTCAAGTGGGCACTCGGGGCAAGCCCCACTGGGGCAGCGCGTCAGGATTTAACTTGCGGAAACAGCAACTTCAAAATACGCCGAGCAGCCCCTGGGAACCATCCCAGGATGCCACCCAACTCTTGAGCAAAGCGTTTCTGTCGTACTTTACAGTGAGCACTGTTAGTCCCGGAATTCCATTCTTTGCTTGAGAACCTTTCCGCCACCATTCAACAGTCTGCCCTGCTCACTTTAGAATTGTGAAGTCATGTTACAGTTTATGTTTTTATATAAAACTGAACTAAACTCCGTCCGGACAAGTCTCGGAATACCCAACGACAACGACCGACCGCCGTGTCATCCTGGACTATTGGCGTCACTGGATGTGTGTATGGAGGGATGTGAGGTTAGCACACCGTTCTCCCAGCCTTTTACAGTTCGTGAGTGGAGCCGCTACTTCTCAGTCAAGTAGCTCCTCAGTTTGCCTCAGAAGGGCTGAGTGCACTCCGCTTGCCAACAGCGGCACGGCAGACCGGACGGCCACCCATCCAAGTGCTAGCCACGACCGACAGCGCTTAACTTCGGTGATCTGACGGGAATCGGTGTTACCACTGCGGCAAGACCGTTGGCATATTTTTACATACAACAACTCTTAATTTTTCAGCCAGCTTTCGTGGAAAAAAGTCACATGCAATGTGTCTTGAAAATGGCAAGGAAATCTAGTAAATTACAGCTAAGTTTAAGACATTATACTCGTATTTTTAAGTTGCTTGGCTGAGAGCCTGTCCACGTGCATGAGCCTGGAACCTGGCGCCAACAGAAAACACTCCAACCAGGCAAAGGAAACCACTCACAGAAGACTAGTCTCCTGCTGCTAAAAACAAATCCGTCTTGCTTTGTGCGTCCACAAGTATATCCAGCGATGTACAAGATCTTGGAATAACCTAAGGCAGAAAGGAAAAACCCTCCACTAGGAACAAAACAATAGAAAAACTGACCGTCCCGTAGAAACAACGGGAAGAAACGCCATCCTGCCCACTAACACGCTGGCGTAATCACAGTCTGCAGACCTCTGAACGCAATTCTAGCGCTCAATGAAATACTGATAGTGGCGAGTACAAGCTCCGAGTTTACACGTAAACCAGAGACCCATCCTAGCTTCGCGCGGGTAGCACTAAGTGTCTATTGCCGGACGACTTGGTATCTCCACATGTAAAAGGTAAAGTCCTGACTGATTCATTAACTTATCATCGCTCAGCCCAAACAGCTAAGGACAGAAATTTGTAATTTGGAAAGGGAGTCGATATTATATTATAGGCATCCTTTAAAAAGGGACTTTTCAGCACTGCACAGCATCTCGTTGACGTCCTTATGCTCATATTGAACAAATTGTGTAAGTGGCGGTTAGTAATAAAATCAACATTATGCCTCTCTCCATGGTTTGTCCTTTTCTGCCCACGTCCCGTTCCTAATCCGTTACATGCGTAAACATTTCTATACCTCTTCCATTCACAGCGCTGGATTTGCACTTGGTGGCCAAATTTGAAACTAATTTTTTCCAACGCTGATCGGTTCCGCATTAACGCACTAGCATATCTACCGAGATTCACTGCCGAACGATAGTTACAGACCACACTGGACCTCTGTGTGTAGCTGCACTTTAATTGTAACCACCTAGTATGTACAGAGACTGGTCAAGACTGGCTGCTCTGTGGAGTTGCGGCGGCTCTTTTCTTCTTTTCCCGAGTCACTCCAAACACCAATTAAATATGGAATAAATAACGATACACATTAGACCCTCATCGTTACTTTAAACAGTAAATTATATACACAAACCTTGATTGTGAATAAGTTAATCTTATAGTAAAAATCATATCTGAATTCCTACAGTAGTTCCAGAGATTAGTCATAACTTACTGAGGGAACAATGTGGAGGGGTACTTGAATTTATAATATATATAGGTTATAATGCTGTCAAAGTCGTGACAGCTTGTTGCTGTTATTCTTCTTAAATCAACTGCAAGACATATGAAGGCCCCACACACATTCAAAATGTTGTATACATCTGAAATGCAATTTCTTAATAGTCGTACCCAAACAATTTACTAAGTACAGGTACAAACCAATTACTATTATTACATTAAAACCTTTTTGTTGTTATTGCTACTGAAATCTGTCGCATCTGCACGTCACAACTTGGGGCAATGGACAGTTATATTTGTGGAGGGGAGAGAGAGAGACGGTAACATACTGTGAACCCCCTCTCAAAACTGAATACTGTGGATGCGCTCGTGGTTACCATGCAGTTATAGCGTGTGCGCACCAATGTGATTATTCTTCAGTCTACTGTACGTGCTGTCGATATTACCATTTGATGCCGAATCGCGTACTTAACAATTTCTGATGGATATTGTGCTAGCATTTTCTGTTGCCCAGACAACAACAATGTTGAGGGGACACGTGAGAATCACCAAGACATGTCCACAGCCTGTCACTGCATATTCAGGGAAATATCTCCTGGTTTACTACCTAGAAACAAAAGAAAGGAGACTGTTCCCTTTACTAGTGAAATAGCGGCGCTGGTAAGGGTGTAGATGAGCTCCCTAAAACAACACACACACACACACACACACACACACACACACACGAGCGCGCGCACGCACCGTTAAACAGGCAAAACGAAGACGGGATACGTGTTGAAGGATCATACGATAAGTACCATGATTTTACTGATGACATAGCTACATTCGCCTCTAGTGCAGACAGACTTAATAATGCATGAAAGGCACTAGTATGGCAAGTCCGAAAGTAGGCCTGAAAGTAAATTACAACAAATCATCCAACATCTGGAGAACGATTGCCTCCATAACTGATGAAAGCCAGCACCGACGTCATAAAACACTGGTCCTCGATTCACACATTCAGCAAGAGTAAGCGTAGCGAGGCAGTGAGTCGTGGACACCGCACAACAGCAGCAGAGGAACGGAGTGAGCGGAGGGCAGGGTACTCACCGCTTCTCCAGCAGGCGCTGCTGGTTGTAGCGGCGGTGCACGTCTTCCAGTTCGGCCACCAGGCCACGCTGCATCATCTCGTCCACGCGGGCGTCCAGGCGAGCGTCCAGTGTCTCCTGTGGGCACAAGTCGGAGGACCAAATAACAGACAGGGATCACCTCATCTGCTGTCACAGTTCTATCTAACTTATAATGACACATGCTGACCCAAAAGCCGACAGTAATCCAACAATGAGGAACCTGTCTCCATTGGTTCCTCATTGTTGCATTAATGTCTCAGAGCTGTGCCACACATACTGTAACACTAGTCTACGACAGTGGAATGAATCTTTCACTATGCAGTGGAGTGTTGGCGTTCTGAAGCTTCCTAGGACATTGAAACTGTGCGATGGGCTGGGTCTCGAACAGAGGCTTTTCCTTTCGCTGGCGTCAAACCTCCTCTTCTACTGCTATCTCGTTCCTACATTCCAAACTTTCTGCTGGGAAGTTTCAAAACAATTCACACTTCATTGCGTTTGCTCGACCCATTGATCCCTACATTCACGAGAGACACTGTATATCCCTGGTACATTTTAGTGGGTCTTTCGCAGGGAAAAGGAACTCTTTCGTCTTAGGCGGTGATCGAAGAAAAGTTTTGATGTTGCATTTTCACAGAATCCTCGCAATTTTGGCGGAGACTAGCCCTCTGTAAGGAAGGAAAGCGAGCTCTTGTCTCCTTCCCCTTCTTCTCGGTTTCCTGCAGCTTTTCTTTTCTTGAACGATCTTCTACCCTATGTTTCTCTACGTCCACTTTTACAGAGCATTTCTTTCAGATATTGCAGCTCGGCTAGGACGTCACAGGCGACGAGCGCCCGATGTGGTGGTCAGCACTGTCTGCACGTCCTCTGTATTACGGTAGCTTGTTGCAAGCAGGTAAAAATTGTTCATATGTGTGTGAAATCCCAAGGGACGAAACTGCTGAGGTCATCGGTCCCTAGAATTATACACTACTTAAACTAACTTGCACTAACTTATACTAAGAATAACACACACCGCCATGCTCGAGGGAGGACTCGAACCTCCGGGGGGGAGAGGCCGCGCATTCTATGACTTGGCGCCTCACACCGGGCGGCAAACAGGTAAAGGTCTGTGTCCGTTTCTTCCTATTTATTGCATAGCCCAGTGTACCATCTGTCTTCTTTCAATTAACATATCCCAGAAAGGGAGACATCCATTATCCCCTATTTCCATACTGAACGCAATGTTTCATGGCTACTGTTAAGCTGATACAGAGACTCATCCAGACATGCTCCCCCACCACGAAAGTGTCGTCGGCGTAGCTGAAAAAGTGCTTGGGAACTCTAAAATACCAGTTCCTCAGATTGTTCGTGGTAGAGATTTGCAAGTTCAAATGGTTCAAATGGGTCTGAGCACTATGGGACTTAACATCTGTGGTCATCAGTCCCCTAGAACTTAGAACTACTTAAACCTAACTAACCTAAGGACATCACACACATCCATGCCCGAGGCAGGATTCGAACCTGCGACCAAAGCGGTCACGCGGTTCCAGACTGAAGCGCCTTTAACCGCACGGCCACACCGGCCGGCAGATTTGCAAGTCCAGGGGCCACTGGGGATCCCGTGGAAACTCCATCTATTTGGTCAAAAAATCTCCCCGTTGACACTGAAGCAGGAGGCACTCAGTACATGCTCGATAAGTTTGACTGTTTGCGGCTCGAAGGAGGGTCTGGAGTCTTGATACTTTCGTGAAGAGCGACGTAACACGAGCAGGCCACCCTTCTGCAGTCTCATTCCCTTAAGATGGTTGGGTTGCTTGGGGGAAGAGACCAAACAGCGAGGACATCGGTCTCATCGGATTAAGGAAGGACGGGGAAGGAGGTCGGCCGTGTCCTTTGAAAGGGACCATCCCGGCATTTGCCTGGAGGGATTTAGAGAAACCACGGAAAACCTAAATCAGGATGGCCGGACGTGGGACTGAACCGTCGTCTTCCCGAATGTGAGTTCATTCCCTTAAGAACTTTCGCGAAATTGGCCGAGTTCTTTACTTGGTGACTGCAGTGTCCTACAAGAGATTTTAGAATCATAGCATGGATTTGCCCTGTGAGAATAAATAGTGCCAAGTACTGGCAGCAGACGCACAGCTTCCTTGTAAATTTTTCGTTAGTCCTTGCAGGCCTGGTATGGCTGCCGCCCTGAGATACAGTCGGTTCTTTACTTGCTGTGGCAAATCTGGCCTCTTCAACACCGCAACCATTTTCCTACTGACCGTCATGGTAGGGTCCTTCTTGAGCTTCTTGTAGTACCGGCAGAGAGCCGCTTTTGTGCTGGTAGTCGTCGGTACGCATCAGCCCCGCTACATTCCCTTTATCGGCTGCTAGGACCACAGCTTCAACATCATCTCTCTAGATTCGGAGAGCCTCCCGTTGCGTCGCATTCAAGTTTGCTTTCAGGAAGTCGGGACTTGTCGATGAGTCTGCAGGGTTCACGCCTAAATTTCTCTGCTTTTTCCTTTGGCAGGCCCCGAACAGCCTCCTCCGCACCACTAATTACAGGGGTTGAACAAAAGTATGGAAACACCGCGAGAAATACATGCTTGAACATAAATGGTAGCCAAACCTGCAGGTGGAGCTGCTGTACCTGACCACCGACGGCTCCCGTGCAATGGCCACAATACGTTGCAAATGTGAGCCGTGATCACGACAGCGGTCTGTGTAGCTGTTAGTACATTACGTCGGAGCAAAGTGAATTCGAACGTAGTTGTTGGTAGTTCCTGCAATAGACCATTAATTGCAAAAAGTGTCCACCCTCATTGTAGATACTTGGCGGATTTCTTTTTTGAGGAGGAGTTGTAGGTATTATTAGTGATGCACCGAGAATCACTTCATCATCATAAAACTGGGTCGAATAACTATGCAGTACCAATTGTGTCGTTAACTAATTAGTTCTTGGTTTGATATTCACATAGACAAACTAAAACTGAATATTATTTATTTTTAATTATTTAAAAAAAATTGTTTTCCATTTTAAAATTTAGTTACGCATTAATGTTGGCAATGGTGGAATGCTGGTGCGATTGTACATGTTTGTGTGTGGGGAGGAGGGTGTGTTAATTAGCTAATATCTGATTGCATTCACAGATAACGGTCTCAGAAATTTTGGGAACCACTGCAGTAGTGGCTGACGTTCCCACCGGGTGGCTGCCCGGCGGCAGAGTATCAGTATTGTGTTTGTTCTCGGTTTCGGTTTACTCCCTCCCACCCGCTTTTTTTTTTAGTTCCGTCAAAATGCAGTGATTGCAGCTCTTTCACTGACTGGCCCGACCGCTGTGTTACGTGTTACCAAACACAATAAGTCGCCTTATTCGGGCAGCCCGCTCTGTTGGTTTTTACACATATGTTGCATTATACACTGGAGCGCCGAAGAAACTGGTATAGGCATGCATATTCAAATACAGAGACATATTAATAGACAGAGTACAGCACTGAGGTCGTCAACGCCGATATAAGACAAAAAGTATCTGGCGCAGTTTTTAGATCGGTTACTGTTGCTACAATGACAGGTTATCAAGATTTAGGTGGGTCTGAAACTGGTATCGTAGTCGGAGCACGAGCGATGGGACACAGCATCTCCGAGGTAGCGATGAAGTGAGGGTTTTCCCGCACGACCATTTCACGAGTATACCGTAAATATCAGGAATCCGGTAAAACATCAAATCTCCGACATCGCCGCGGCCGGAGGAAGATCCTGCAAGGACGGGACCAACGACGACTGAAGAGATTCGTTCAACGTGACAGAAGTCCAGCCCTTCCGTAAATTACTGCAGATTTCAATGCCACGCCATCAACAAGTGTCAGCGTGCGAACCATTCAACGAAACATCATCGATTTGGGCTTTCAGAGCCGAAGGCTCATTCGTCTACCATTAATGACTGCACGACACAAGGCTTTACGCCTCGCATGGGCCCGTCAACACTGACATTGGATTGTTGATGACTGGAAACATGTTGCCTGGTCAGACGAGTCTCGTTCCAAATTGTATCGGACGGATGGACGTGTACGGGTATGGAGACAACCTCATGAATCCATGGACGCTGCATGTCAGCAGAGGACTGTTCAAGCTGGTGGAGGTTGTGTAATGATGTTGGGCGTGTGCAGTTGAATGATATTGGACCCCTAATACGTCTAGATACTACCCTGACAGGTGACACGTACGTAAGCTTGCTATCTGATCACCTGCATCCATTCATGTCCATTGTGCATTGCGACGGACTTGGGCAATTCATGCAGGACAATGCGACACCCCACACATCCAGAGTGGCTCCAGGAACACTCTTTTAAGTTGAAACACTTCCGCTGGCCACCAAACTCCCCAAATATGAACATTACTGAGCATACCTGGGATGCCTTGCAACGTGCTGTTCAGAAGAGATCTCCACCCCCTCGTACTCTTACGGATTTATGGACAGCCATGCAGGATTCATGGTGTCAATTACCTCCATCACTGCTTCAGACGTTAGTCGAGTCCATGCCACGTCGTGTTGCAACACTTCCGCGTGCTCGCAGAGGCCCTATACGATATTAGACAGATGTACCAACTTCTTTGCACTTCAGTGTATTTATCCCCTCCACGTCCCCTTCATGTCCCAGTATTGTCATCTGACTATGGAATTTTAAAATCCCGAAACCATTTGTGGTTTTGAACAAATAATTAATACAAAGGAAGCAGATCTATTTAGAAAATACTAATAAAAAAGCGTGCCTCTCAGTTGCGGATGACCTACCTACCAAATTTGGTGTTCTAAAAAGAAATTTTGCTGCACTCCACGGCCCAGTCCTATTTTGTAGAAACCGTTACTACACTTAAGACGGACGTCACACACAGCAGGAAAGGCAATTAAGTAAGAAAGATTCGTGTGTTGTGTACTGTTGCAGAGAGAGTGGGCGGATTAACGTCAACAGTAACATGTTACTGAGCGTCTTAGACGACAAGGACGGGAAGCAATGATGGAAAAATCAATGAAGGCAAGCGACGCCCCCGCATGACGTCAGAAGCGAGGTCTGGGGGCGGCAGGGAGGCGGCCCGGAGGGCGTGGGCGTTGCAGCGCCTTGCGCAACAGCCGGCGACGCCGACGCCGTCACAGCAGGCCGGCCGGCCGGCCGCCGCGTCCCTGGCCACTTCCTCCGCGGAGCACCTCCTGCCTGCCAGGGGCAATGCACTGCACTGCGACCGAGCGCTGCCGGCGGAGGGGCGCGCGCGCCTAACGGGAGACGCCACCACCATCCTCGCCGCGCAGCCAACTACCCTACCTGACTGCTCACAACTACTTTGGGACTGATACTCTGGCGGGAAGAGGTGCAGGCGCGCACCACAGCTGCCACGTCTTGCGCCGGAACATACGTGTAGTCTTACGTTTCATTCAATTGCTCAAAGTCGCAAGCTGGGATTCACACATTGACAGGAACACGAGGAAGTGCACACCAGAGTTGCAGAGCATACTAGTCATCTTACATTTCATTCGACCCCCTCACACGAGCAATCTAATCCATACAAAAAAATTGGGACTGGCATTAATGCCTTTCGGAAGAGCTGCACGATGTTTACACTTTACTTTCAAATGGTTAAAATGGCTCTGAGCACTATGGGACTTAACTTCTGAGGTCATCAGTCCCGTAGACCTTAGAACTACTTAAACCTAACTAACCTAAGGAGATCACACACATCCATGCCCGAGACAGGATTCGAACATGCGACCGTAGCGGGTCGCGCGGCTCCAGACTGTAGCGCCTAGCACCGCTCGGTCACCTCGGCCGGCCATTTTAGTTTCATATGCGGGAATGAATTTTTAAGACTATACACGGAAATATTACGAAAATGCTTTTCCTGACGACATTACCGAAATTTCGACATGACGGAATGTCCTTCTGTGAATATATTATGTGGACAAAATCTTCCGAATTCAAAATCTTAAACATGAGTGCGGAACAGCAGCTGTGCAAATCTGAAGAGTTTGAGAAAATCAGCCAACCAGTTGCAAAAACGAAGGTTTATTAGCCGTTGATCTAGGTTTAGGTATTTTTAAAAAGAAGTTCTTCAAAAGCAGTGAGCCTTGTCACATCTCATGATGGTACGTTAGATTAGCTGAAACCGAGCCGCTCTTGTCATATATAAAATTGACAAAACAAGGATTATTCTAATCCATGGCTTTATATAGCAGCCAGATTGCATTTAGTGCATTTCAGCATGGATGATCCCTAGTAAATGCTCACAAGTAGAGGTTCTTGTCAACATAAAATTGTAACATGAGTCACAGGATAAAATATTTGCTACATTTTGCAATCTATGTTGACAGGAGTATCTACCTGTGGGCATTTGCTGGTCAGGATTCATTCTGAAGTACGCTAAGTGTAATCTGGCTGCTATCTGAATTCATGGCTTTGGATAATTTTTGTTTTGTAAATTTTATATATGACAAGAGCCCCTCGGCTTCAGCTAATCTAATGTACCATCATGTGATGTAACAAGGACCACTCCTGTTAAAGAAGATATTTGTAGTAATTTCGAAACCCAGGTCAAGGGCTAATAAACCTTTGTTTTGCAACTGGTTGGCTGACTTTTTTCAACCTCTTACGAATTCATCATATTTTCATCTGCTCCAAACCGGAACTCAGTCGAAGATCTCAAGTACAATTTGAGTTAAATGTGACGCATGATGCTGCGTTCGAGCATCGAAACCCCGGCGGTCGCCCGTTTGGTTTCACACCGAGAAACAAAGCGCTAGATTTATGCTGGGTGACTATAACTGATATCCGTGGTGGTTATAATTAAACTGAAGGCGTTCCGAATGCCGCAGCGCAGCCTGTTTACATCACAGGACGCTAAAATATCGTAGGTATGTTCATTAATCGGCGCGCTCTCAAAGTATGCTCAAAAGATAATAGTTCCACTTTCCGCCAACAGATGAAAATATGGCGCTGTACGTAATCAGGCAGAATGCACTGTGGGCCCAGGAAAAGGGGAGTAACGATCAAACAGATGATAATGGTGATTCTGGCACGTTTATTAGTATATGGTCACAAGGTACAACATGTGTTCAAAATGGGCTCCCGACTGTACAGCGTGCTGCGTCCGTAACAAAGCATGGTCGACAGTTGCTCGCTGTGTAATCGGAGAGATATGTCGTCTTAGGCTATCCTTGACATCAGGAAGAGTCCGGATACATCCCTGATAGACACAATCCTTCAGAAATCTCGACAATCAGATATCGTCTGAATATCAGTCGGGAGATCTAGAAATTGCCTAGAGATAATGCGATCGTTACCGAAGGTTTCTCGGAGCAAATCCTTCTCCTGGCAAGCTCCTAGTTGTGTCGCCCCATCTTGCATTAAATTATTGGTATGGACATAGCCGCGTTTTTCAAAGTTGGAATCACGTATTGCATAAGGAGGTCCTTGTAACAACCAGATGTCAGGGTACACCTAACATCTCCCGAAAGAAAAATGGACCAAGAATGAAGGAGCTTGCGAAACCACACCACACAGTCAAATAAGCTTACTGCAATGGATGTTCCTTCAGGACATATGATTGAGTGGAACCCCATATGCGACACTTCTGTGCATTCACGGCACCGCGCACAGTAAATGTGCCTCGTCCGTCCAGGGGATATTCCCCGGCCACATGTCATCCATTTCCATGCGTGAAAAAAGGAAGGGCAAAACCAAGGCGTTGTAACCTATCTTGCGCCTTTATTTGTGAATTTTGTAGGGATACCAGCGTAAAATTCGCCGCAAAATCTTTTGAACTGTTGATTTGGGTGAAGACAGTTCCCGTGATACAGCTCGAGCCTCGATGCAGAATTTGTGGCATGTCCTGTACAGTCGGATATAGCTGCCATTGGAACGGGCCGACTCCCCCTCACTTCTGCACCACCTAATTCAACTATTTTTCAAATTTCTTGATCATAGTTTTTGCAGCGCTGCTTTTGCTGCCGTTCTGATAAAACAACTTTATCAGCAGTTCACAGTCTCTTTTCAAGAGCCATAGTGTTTCATATGGAAAAATTCAACCTTCTTAGCCCTTTACATTAAAAGTAAAACCCCTCCACCCTCAAAAAAAAAAAAAAAAAAAAAAAAAAAGTTAACATTTCGCATTCTGTTTCCTGCGTCATGTTTTCACTTGGTGACAGAAAATGGAACTACTATTTTTTGCAAGCGCACTGATTAATGAACATACCTACGTTGTTTCAGTGTCCTGTGACGTATACAGCCCGCACTGCAGCACTCGGAACACCGTCTGTTCAGTTAACACCAATTACGTTTCGTGATTAGACTTTTAACATTTGTAAAATAATAAAAAGAAACATGTCTCTTAATCGAGGTGAGGAAACTTATCGTTTGGAAGAAAGGAGAACAGTAATAACAAAATATATTGCCACAATACTACAACAGTTATAATGGAAACATTCAGAGGAATTTCTTTTGTGCAACTAAATGTGTGGTCCGGAGATGGACTTCATTCGGACTCAGTTGCTGACAACAGGCTTCTTATTAATACTGACACCATACAAAAATTTAATTTTGAGATTTCTAATCAAAATGTGTGTCCAGGGGAGTATCGTCGCAGTTGCGCGACTGGATTCACGATTTCCTGAGAGAAAGATCATAATTGGTAGTAACCGACGTAAAGTCATCGAAAAAAACAGAAGTGATATCTGGCGTTTCTCAAGGAAACCTGTATATAAAGTATTGTCGTTTACCGTCTAGTGAAGTCATCACAAGGTCAAAACCAAGAGCAAAATTATTTAGACTTATATCTGTACGCTGCGAAAAATGGCAACTGACTCTGATAAGAGATGACATATCCAGATGAGTGACTTACTAAAAGGAATCCGCTACATTTTGGTTACACGATAAAAAACAGAAATCTAAATGCTGTCAGTTGAACTAAATACCTGTGAATTGCAATTACTGAAATTGGAACGATCACGTAGCAAATCTCTTAGGTACAGTAACCAAAGACTGAATTTTACCGGCAGTACACTTACAAGAAGCAACAAACCCACTAAAGAGACTGCCTAAACTACGCTTATGATATTGGTCCAAAAACAAAGTCAAGAGCACAAGCCATTCTTTCCATTTTGTGTTTCTCAGTAAGCAGCCCGGGAATCCACCATTAGCGAATTTTTCGAAATTACAACTTTTCGAAGGCAGTTTTGTGCAAAGTTATGCTACCCACATTCGGAAATTTCAGTGCCATAGTAGAAATTGTGAATCGCCGGTCTTTCGTCCGTGGCTTTGACCGAATCTTCTGAAATGACTCAAGGACGACATGATCGCTGTTGATCACGAAAATTCCTCGTCCGTCCTTGAAAGCTCTGATACGCTTGCGCATTTTGCCGTCACTCATCGCAATAGCGCCATATACCTCACTAATCTCTCGATGAATTTCCGCTTCTGTAATGTTCCTTGCTGTCACAAACCGAATCACTGACCGTAGTTCGCAGTCTGATCATCATTTTAAATAATTTGAACTGACACTGTAAACAGCACACTGAGACAATACCAATGCAAATGGCGTTGTTTGACGAGCAATGCTTGCCTTGAGTCGATGCAAATGTTTTCGCGACGTTCGATTAGCTACGGCGATTCGGACCTTACTTTCCGAGTAACCCTCGCATAGAGCCCGTTTCACACGAGCGACTTCCCGATCAAAATCGACTGAGCGATGTGCGGCGCCCTTCATGCCTCCGCATAAATTAGCAGCCAACCACGACGCGAGTGTGTTTATGATGTCACTCATCTAGAGACCGTGCCAAGTCTGGAGCTCTAAATTTACGAGTATGCTGCATACCGCGCAAGCGCAGAAACAGGGGACTATCGCGGCACCTGTAGCATCGGGAGTTAACCTATCCTGACCGAGAAAACTCCTACTATAGAAATGGATTTTTGTGCGTTCGTTGTCTTCTTAATCTTCATCGTTTTGAGTGCTTTGTCTTTGAGACACATTGAAACTTTGCACATTTTTGTTGCCTTACAAGAGGGACGAAAAATCTAAAAGCCAAAAGGTATTTTAATTTCACAGAAGAAAAGGCTACACTATTCATAAATAAAGAACGGAAACGGATAACTGGAAAAAAGATAAAGAGGCGCTACTTAATGCGTTCTAGATGGTGTTTCATGTATTAGCAAGTATACGAGCAAGTGCATGTTTTTTTCTGAACTGTCTGGATGACACTTTTCATATTATTTCAGTTGTCAGTAGTGTAAAGAATTTACCACACGACCCCTAACATGAAATTCTATGATGGATTCTCCTTTGGTCATTAATAAACTCTATTATCGTTGCTTGTTGCTACATTTTGTTATCACATTTCGTTTTTTTCGTAAAAAGCTTAACCTAACTTTCACCGTCCAGGTGCCAAGCTGCACAGCAGACAGCTCTCGCAATACGCGCAGTTTTGGCGCTGAAGTGTAAACGAGAATGACCACTCGCGACAGACGACACTAGGTACAGGAATAAAACGTGAAGGCCGCATCAGTAGATTCACTTGTCTTCGGTACTCAGCCGAGACAAGAAAGTCGACCGTGTAAAAGGGGCTTAAGATGTTTAGATGTGGCACTATTTTCGGAATTAAGCATTGCAACACTTCCGTGGGTACGGCTTTTCCAAACTGTTAACGTTGTCTGCTAGGTCACAGTGAGGCCACTGTCTACCGTGGATGACAAGTGGACATCAGACCTGTTTTTCACGACTTTTGGCGAGTCTTAGGTGAGTGAACTGTCCTGAGTACCTGGAAAGTGGCTTTTCACGCCATGGCCCCTAGTTTCCGAGAAAATCTCTGTTAAGTATCTCTCGGATACCCGTAATGTTCGTTTTGTTTCGACTAAGCGAGCGTAGCGCAGCGGCTAACGTTCAAGTCTATAACGCTAGAGGCAGCAGTTCAAATCGTCATAGTGCGAGGTCGTGCTAAAAAAAAAAAGGCTCTGAACTTTTTATGTGAAAACTCTCAAAGCTTTTTAAGGAAAACAAACGTTACTAACATTCTTCATCCTAACTGTTCATGTCTACATTATTGCAACGCTCTGCCGCTAGAGGGCTCCGAATAGTAGCGTGTAAAGCCGCCGTCGCACGGGACGAGGCAGCTGACGTTGACATGCACGCAGGCAGGATATCCAACGTCACGAGACACAACGCTGTCGGTACACGGGACGAGCTGGCTAGCAAACAATACAGTTTGTTCACAGAAATAGACGTCCGCTGAATGGTCAGCGTGACGGACTGCCGTCGTAAGGGGCCCGGGTTCGATTCCCGGCTGGGTCGGGGATTTTCTCCGCTCACGGACTAGGTGTTGTGTTGTCTTCTTCATCATTTCATCCCCATCCGGCGCGCAGGTCGCCCAATGTGGCGTCGAATGCAATACGACCTGCACCAAGGCGGCCGGACCTGCCCTGTAAGGGGCCTATCGGCAAATGACGCCAAACGCTCATTTCCATTTCCACAGAAACAGCCGTGCGTAAAATTCCGAAGTTAGCTCCATTAAAACTTACATTTCTTCCTTGTCCATATGCTAGTAGTGTTGTTCTGTCTGTGGTATACGTAAATAAAAACTTCAATATCCGTGAACATGTAAAAAAAAAGACAAAAACGAAAAATATATGTCCAATCAACAAGGACATCTGCTTATAAAAGTTCTCCAAATCGAACAAACTCACACCTCGCAGACAGTGTACTTATATTTACGTAGCATCAAGTACTATGGAAATTTCTTCTAATAATTTCGTAAGCTAGTCCCACAACTTTCTGGGAAACGCGAAGGTAATAAAAAAAATTAGATACAGCAGGATTCGAAACCTATATTTACCTGTTTCGTAACGTGGTATCTCTACTCACTAAGCTAGACTGTAGCATCGTTATGACAGACTTTGTATTTTGTCTTAGCATATTCTAAAGCCAACCTTGTAGTTGGGGCAATCACAAAAAAAATGGTTCAAATGGCTCTGAGCACTATGGGACTCAACATCTAAAGTCATAATTCCCCTAGAACTTAGAACTACTTAAACCTAACTAACCTAAGGACATCACACACATCCATGCCCGAGGGAGGATTCGAACCTGGGACCGTAGCGGTCGCGCGGTTCCGGACTGAAGCGCCTAGAACCGCTTGACCACCGCGGCCGGCGGGGCAACCACAGCTATGGGCAATAATAATCGCTTCAGCTGTATTTTGGTCCTTTATTGCTGTACCACTACTGGTTTCGTGGCGTTGAAGTCACATCTTCAGGTGACATATGATTAAAACAAAGAGCGGAAGATGTGGTTTTAACGCCTCGAAACCGGTAGTGGTACAGTAATAAAGGAGCCAAATATAGCTGAAGCGATTATGAATACCGAAGATGAATATTCTAAAGGCTTTAATCGGCGAAATGTTGTTAATTTACATTTAATTATTACGATTCCTAACAAGAAAGATTGTTTTTCATGAATCCTCAATTGCCGTTGCCTTAAAACGGCTTACTCTGATATCAAGCGAATTATAACGCATTAATAACTAAATACGAAAACTTTTTGACCACCAGTACGACGTTTCCCGTCGTTTTATTACAACCAATCAACCAATAACGATTCGTTCTCGAGCCATTCGATGTGATGGCACTTAGAAACAGCATATATTCATGGGGTGTAAGACGTAACATAAAACCCACCGAACATGGGCTTCCACTGAACACGACAAGTGACGTCTTCATTTCTGCGACCCACGTGCTTTTTGCTTGTGACGTTGGGAGCGTTCTTGCTTCCAATTCGTTCTGTTTTAAGTGACACGTCGCTGAAATATCACAGAAGTTATTTTGTGTTCCCCGTGACGAAACGGTTCATCAACGTGAAAAAACAGAAAGTGACGTCACAAAACTCGTAGAGCGCGACGTCAACTTTACCTAACTCGTCCCTTGTGCAGACTGCTTAACATGGTGGTGTGCAACATAACTACGCCGGTACCTAAGAAACAGCGAGTTCTAAGACAGTTTCGAAATCTAAGAGTTCGTACACACTTATAGTCTCGCCATCCTATCCTTCAGCATGGCAATGCCAGACCGCACGTGAGCGACGCTTCACTGTCATCGATAATCCTCCATACAGCCCCGACTTCGCCCAATCCGATTTTCATCTGTCTCCAAAACTTAAAGAACACCCTCGAGGACTTTACTTTGATAGTGATGAAGCGTTGCAAGCTTAGGTGAGACTGTGGTTCCATCAACAAAGTCAGACATTCTACAGTGACGGTATCAACAAACTGGTCTCTCGTTGGGAGAAATGTATTCGTCGCCAGGGTGTCTATGTTGAGGAATAAATTTGTTGACATGAAGAATAAAGATGTAGAACGTTAATAACGATCGTTTTATTTAAAAATCTTTAAGAGTTTTCACATAAAAAAATCGGAGGCATTAGTTGTCAGCACGCATCGTAATTTCATTAATAAATCATCACTATTGCAAATTTCCTCCAAATGTGTATTCCGTTTGCTGCCGAACAGATTACGTATCGCTTTATTCGCTGTCGCTTGCGGTGCTAAAACAGAATTCCCGATAGTATTTGACGCTGAAGCAACCCAAACACAAATTCGTAGAGGAACACGCACATTTAATGAAAGCTACAGCCATGCAAGCACATGAATTTTTCACAAGCGATATCGGATAACGCAGTTCATTTGAATTCGAAAAGAGTGTCCTCTCTTCGATCAACTGCAATGCGAACCACACGCCTTTGACCTTTCCTATGAAAGCTGGTGCACTAATTTGATGAAGAATTAAAGACGCAATTTTATATAATCTTGCCTCGAAACGATTTCTGTGTTACTCTTTAGCAAGTCGGGAGGATTCTGACTTTCTTTGCGAGAAAATTTTAACCTGCCTATAAAGGTAAACATAATGAAATTGCCAAATCGTGCCGCTAGCGTGGTAGCCGCACACTTCAGCCGCTGCGCTGCGCTCGCTTAGTCGAAACAGAACGAACGTTGCGGGTACAGAAGGTACACATAAAACTCAAACATCGATTTTCTTGGACAGCAGGGGCCGTCGCATGGAAAGCCGCTAGCCAGGTACTCAGAACAAGTCCCTCTACGCGAGTGGTTCCCAATTCGGGGGTAATTACTCCCCGAGGAGTAAAATTAAATTTTCTGAGAGGTAAAAATAAAAAGCTTCAACTGTATTTTGGTAACGAAACTAAATTATTTCTCACAAAACATTACTATTATCACTATTTCGTACGACCATAAGACTGATTACCATAAGTTACCAATAATTACATTTTTCAGGTACAAGCATTAATTAATTACAGTGTGGTGGCGGTTACAGATAGTGAAATGAATGAGAGGACATCGTCCATCTCACACTGTCCACCCACTATACTTTGTACCATGCACATACGACAGTCAAGCTGAAACATATGCTTCACACATGTTTAAATACCTCGTGAAAATGGCTTCTTGCAGTTGTAGGTAGTTTCAGCAGTGGATTATAGATTGCTTCATTATTCACTTCACAACAATACACTAAATGACAGCACAAAGCTACTGTAACTAGATTATGCCCACTATAATGCTGCAGGGCCCACATATTATTATTATTATTATTATTATTATTATTATTATTATTAGCAGCACCAGTAGTGCCGTCAGACACAAAGTATTGGTAATCTAAAGTCTTCCAAATTTTACCAGTCCAGAGGCAAGCAGCCAAGCAATCAAGTGTTTAACGAACGGTAGACCTAAGTATATCTCTCAAATTTTAACGTCGTTGAATTTAAATTGGGGTGCGAGATGAGGGTGAATTAAGTGACGCTAGGAAGGAATGGTGCAGAGATAACATGTTTTGTAACAGTGTCTACTCTCAGTGTGGATAGCTGACTTTCTTTTCTGACAAGGAGTTAAAGGCAACATTAGCGATGCACTGATAATTGCTTCTTCTTTCTATACATAAAAAAGGTTGTTAGAGATAAGCAATTGCCATTGTCTGATTGACTCAGATGGTGATATAATAAAGGACAGGGGTAAAATACAGTTCAAAAATGTACAAAATGTACTGAAACCAGACGGCAATAATCAGAGTCGAGAGACATGAAAGGGAAGCAGTGGTTGAGAAGGGAGTGACTCATCGTTGTAGCCTACCCGCGATGTTATTCGATCTGTACACTGAAAAAGCGATAAAGGAATCCAAATAAGAATTTGGAACAGCAATTAAACTTCAAGAAGAAGAAATAAAAACTTTGAGGTTTGCAGATGAAACGGTAAATCTATAAGAGACAGCAAAGAATTGGGAAGAGTAGTTGAACGGAATAAACAGTGTCTTGAGACGAATAAGATTAACATCAACAAAAGCAGAACAACGATAATGGAATGCAGTTGAGTTAAATCAGGTGATGGTGAGAAAATTAAATTATGAAACGAGGCCCTTAAAGTAGTAGACGATTTTTGAAGTTTGCTTTTTTGTTGGTTGGTTGATCTGAGGTAGGGGACCAAACAGCGAGGTCATCGGTCCCATCGTATCAGAGAAGGGTGGGGGAAGGAAGTCGGCCGTGCCCTTTCGTAGGAACCATCTCGGCATTTGCCTGAAGCGATTTAGGGAAATCACGAAAAACCTAAATCAGGATGGCCGGACGCGGGTTTATACCATTGTCCTCCCGAATGAGAGTCCAGTGTGCTAACCACTGCGCCACCTCGCTCGGTTTTGTTATTTGGGCAGTAAAATGGCTGATGAAGGCCGAAGTGGAGAGTACACAAAATGTAGACAGGCAATGTCAAGAAAAGCATTTCTGTAGTAAAGTAATTCGTTAACATAAAATAAGATTTAAGTGTTAGCAAGTCTTTTCAGTCAATATTTGTGTGGAGAGTAGCCGAGTATGGAAGTGAAACGTGGACGAAAAAAGTTTAGACATAAATAGAAGTTTTGGAACTGTAGTGTTACAGAAAATGCTTTAGATTAGATGGTTGGATCACGTAACTAATGACGAGGTACTGAATAAAATTGGGGAAAAAAGAAATTTGTATTACAGCCTGACTATAAGAAGGGATCGGTTGATAGTACACACTCCGAGACAGCGAGAGATCACCAATATGGACGGAAGTGTGGAGCGTAAAAATCGTAGAGGGAGACCAAGTGATGAATACAGTAAGCAGATTCAGAAGGGTATAACTTGCAGTACTTATTCGCAGATGATGCAGCTTGCACAGGGTAGAGTAGTGTGGAGACTTGCATCAGACCAGTCTCCGGACTGAAGACCACACATAAAAAAATACCCATAAAGACTAAATATCATCTATCTTTGAGTAATTTAACAAATTAAATTGTTCAAAGAAAACTCTTTCTTGATTCTAAAGTTTGATTAGGAGTTACGGTTGATAAGTGTGGTTGGGGGAAATGTCTCATAAAGGATGCGAACCACTGCTCTACAACATACCTAAGACCAATCAAAATACGTGATCAATTGCCGCTAGCTGGGACGCTCTAGTTCATAGGGACCCTACGCCACAGTGCTTTCGACTCGGTGCCACTGCACAGAGGAGACAGGGAGACGTATTAGCCGTCTGTGATGGGGCGACGCTGCGCGCGGCTCGGTTTCCGGCTGGGCAGCAGACAGCGGCGATAAGGCTGCCAGCGGGCCAGCTCGGCGCACAAGAGTCCGCTTTCTTCGGCGACACCTGAGTTCCCAGGCCAGCACAAGGGCGCCTTGTTGCGAGCGCCGGCGTCGGCGCCGGAAACTTCCCTGCAGTGACGCACCTCGGCTCGCCTCAACCGCCGTCACCTGGCGGAAGGACGGCCTTCTGCCGCCTCGTTCTGTGCTCGCGCTTGCGAAACACACAGCGAGAATCGAGCTCTGCGTCCGACGGACATGCGCATCTACGGGACAGTGTCTGGGAGAGAACTACCCATGTGTCCTCCTCGATGGCAAGTTTCATCAGAGACAAGGGTAGCGTCAGCAGTGCCCCAGCAAGTGACAGGGCCGCTGCTGTTCCCTATGTAAATAAACGACGTGACGGACAGAGTGAGCAGCAATCTGCAGCTATTTACTGATGATACTGTGGTGTACGGTAACGTTACGAAGCTGAGTGACTGCAGTAGGATACCAGATGACTTAGACAGAATTTCTAGTTGTCTAACGTCCCCTTCGAAAAATTATAAATGTCTGTGCTTAAACTAACACACAATATTTTTAGCGCAACGCAATCTGATTTTCAATAATCCCTACAAAAGAATGGCCCTGACTAACAATAACCTATACCTTTCATGAATCACTTACCTTACAAAAATCTTCGTTACTCGACCTACTGCAAAACAGCGAGCGCCAATACTGCCAGCTAGATAAAAGACTCTACCTACTGAAGGCACTAACTGCTGATAGGCATAGCTAGCAAATGAAAGATTTTGATAGAGAACAAACAATGTATTTACCTTAATACTGTTCAAAAGTCATTATATATATATATATATATATATATATATACACTCCTGGAAATTGAAATAAGAACACCGTCAATTCATTGTCCCAGGAAGGGGAAACTTTATTGACACATTCCTGGGGTCAGATACATCACATGATCACACTGACAGAACCACAGGCACATAGACACAGGCAACAGAGCATGCACAATGTCGGCACTAGTACAGTGTATATCCACCTTTCGCAGCAATGCAGGCTGCTATTCTCCCATGGAGACGATCGTAGAGATGCTGGATGTAGTCCTGTGGAACGGCTTGCCATGCCATTTCCACCTGGCGCCTCAGTTGGACCAGCGTTCGTGCTGGACGTGCAGACCGCGTGAGACGACGCTTCATCCAGTCCCAAACATGCTCAATGGGGGACAGATCCGGAGATCTTGCTGGCCAGGGTAGTTGACTTACACCTTCTAGAGCACGTTGGGTGGCACGGGATACATGCGGACGTGCATTGTCCTGTTGGAACAGCAAGTTCCCTTGCCGGTCTAGGAATGGTAGAACGATGGGTTCGATGACGGTTTGGATGTACCGTGCACTATTCAGTGTCCCCTCGACGATCACCAGTGGTGTACGGCCAGTGTAGGAGATCGCTCCCCACACCATGATGCCGGGTGTTGGCCCTGTGTGCCTCGGTCGTATGCAGTCCTGATTGTGGCGCTCACCTGCACGGCGCCAAACACGCATACGACCATCATTGGCACCAAGGCAGAAGCGACTCTCATCGCTGAAGACGACACGTCTCCATTCGTCCCTCCATTCACGCCTGTCGCGACACCACTGGAGGCGGGCTGCACGATGTTGGGGCGTGAGCGGAAGACGGCCTAACGGTGTGCGGGACCGTAGCCCAGATTCATGGAGACGGTTGCGAATGGTCCTCGCCGATACCCCAGGAGCAACAGTGTCCCTAATTTGCTGGGAAGTGGCGGTGCGGTCCCCTACGGCACTGCGTAGGATCCTACGGTCTTGGCGTGCATCCGTGCGTCGCTGCGGTCCGGTCCCAGGTCTACGGGCACGTGCACCTTCCGCCGACCACTGGCGACAACATCGATGTACTGTGGAGACCTCACGCCCCACGTGTTGAGCAATTCGGCGGTACGTCCACCCGGCCTTCCGCATGCCCACTATACGCCCTCGCTCAAAGTCCGTCAACTGCACATACGGTTCACGTCCACGCTGTCGCGGCATGCTACCAGTGTTAAAGACTGCGATGGAGCTCCGTATGCCACGGCAAACTGGCTGACACTGACGGCGGCGGTGCACAAATGCTGCGCAGCTAGCGCCATTCGACGGCCAACACCGCGGTTCCTGGTGTGTCCGCTGTGCCGTGCGTGTGATCATTGCTTGTACAGCCCTCTCGTAGTGTCCGGAGCAAGTATGGTGGGTCTGACACACCGGTGTCAATGTGTTCTTTTTTCCATTTCCAGGAGTGTATATCAGTTCATGGCATCCAGTATTACAAATTTACCCTTTCTGATGGTCACACGTCCAGATCATCCGCTCTCAAAACTTCGCCATCTCTCCCCCCACATCCACCTCTGCTGGCGGCTCACCTCCAACAGCGCAACGCTACGCGCTGTTAACAGCCAACTGTCCAACACTACAATAGGCAACAACAATGCAAACCAGCTACAGACTGCACACAGCACAGCCAGTGATTTTCATACAGAGCGCCACGTGGCGTTACCAACATAAACACCTAAACAGCCTACTTACACTTGGTTTGATGAACGGCAACTAGCTCTAAATGTAAAAAATGTAAGTTAATGAGGATGTATAGCAAAATCAAACCAGAAACGTTCGTATACAGCATTGGTAGTGTTCTGCTTGACACAGTCAAGTCGTTTAAATATCTCGGCGTAACACAAACTAATATGAAACGGAACGAGGACGAAAGGGCGGTAGGTAAGGAAGACGAAAGGTCGACTTCAGTTCATTGGGAGAATTTTCTAGACTGGTTCACCTGTAAAGGAGACCGCATGTAGGGCGCTGGAGCGTCGTATTCTTCAGTACTGCTCGAGTGATCAGGATCCGTGCCAGGTCGGAATAATGGAGGACATGGAAGTAGTTCAGAGGCAGGCTGCTAGATTCGTTACCGGTAGTTTCGAACAACTAGTAAGCGTTACAGATATGCTTCCGGAACTCAAACGGAAGTCCCTGGAGGGAAAGAGACGTTCTTTTCCAGAATCATTATTGAGAAAATTTAGAGACCTGCCATTTGAAGCTGACTGCGCAACCCACCCATCATTTTGCACGACAATGCGCGGGCGCATACAGCGCAAGCTGTGGCTGCTCTGTTCGGTCGATGGGACTGGGAAGTACTGTACCATCCACCATACTCCCCGGACTTAAGTCCTTGTGACTTTGATTTGATTCAGAAGATGAAGGAACCACTTCGTGGCATTCGCTTCAGAACTGTTCCACAGATTCGACAAGCAGTAGACCGCTCCATTCGCACCATCAACAGAACAGGCTCTGCTAACGGTATGCTACGCCTTCCACATCGCTGGAAACGGGTTCTACTCAACGCTGGTGACTACTCTGAAGTACAGTGACAGGTGCAAACATGTAACTCTTTTGTATCGGTTATAAATAAATAGTTCCAACCCTCGTATTTATGGAGAACTAAGAGTATAGGGCACCGAGGACTTCAGGTTTACAACCAATGTGCCTCTTGAGATGTGTAAACGAGGTAGAAAGTGATGGGAGGCTTCCATTTTTGGAAGTCATGGTTTACAAAAAACAAAATGGTATTCTAGATTATATGTTCACAGAAAATCCACAGGCCGGCCGGAGTGGCCGTGCGGTTCTAGGCGCTACAGTCTGGAACCGCGTGACCGCTACGGTCGCATGTTCGAATCCTGCCTCGGGCATGGATGTGTGTGATGTCCTTAGGTTAGTTAGGTTAACCTAAGGACATCACAAACATCCATGCCCGAGGCAGGATTCGAACCTGCGACCGTAGCGGTCTTGCGGTTCCAGACTGCAGCGCCTTTAACCGCACGGCCACTTCGGCCGGCTCTAGGATGTTGTGTAAGTTAGCTTAAGTGCTGCACAGTGCTCATTACAGCCGATGTCAATTTTTCTCCCTGGATGTTCAGTGTAAAATCATTCACAGCTGTACGTGATTATGAAGTGGTTTTATTCCTTTGACAGTGTAACGTAAAAGTTACGGACACATTTGACACAAATATAGTTGTATGCGAACTAACCACGAGGATTAAATAGTAACATCCGAATGCCTAGGTACACTGAATAAAGACACAAAGCAAAGATTTGTTCAGCGGTCCACACATACATTTTCTGTTGATTTTTCTGCATGAGACTCATTATTATAACGTTGAATAAGACTACTTAAAACCTCTGTCAGCCTATTAGACAAACAAAAACTGAGGCCTCTTTTTTTAAGCAGAGATTTGATAGCCCGAAGGAAGAAAAGAAGGACGGAAGATTACAATTTAAAGTCTCCTCCACGACCACGTCATTTGACACGGAGCTCAAGCTCGGAATAAGGAAGGATGGGGAAAGGAAGGGACCGCCTACTTTTCAAAGGAACTACCCCGGTACCCGCGTTAAGAAAATTAGGGAAATCAGAAAAACTTAAATCTGGGTGGCCGGACGTCGGTGGTATCTACAAGGTGCTAAATCATAGCTTTAGGGGGAGATAAACGAAAACACGCATTCTCTGAATCGACTGGGTAGAGCCGGCGAATGTGTGTGTGTGTGTGTGTGTGTGTGTGTGTGTGTGTGTGAGAGAGAGAGAGAGAGAGAGAGAGAGAGAGAGAGAGAGAGAGAGAGAGAGAGATGATAATTCATTTTCCGTGTAACATTTCCAGACAACGTTGCCTCAGGCATTCGTCGAAATTCCATCACATTTTCGTTAGCACGCTTAACAAGGTCTTCTCCCTGAACGCTGCGCCACTCCCTCTCCCTCTCCCTTTCATTTCTCACATGCGACGGCTATGAATGAAAGACTCCATTGCCATACTTTCCGCACAATTACTGTTAAAGGCACGTGCAAACAGTGTTTCGGTGGTTGTGATAACAATGATGATGATAAAAGTTTTGTGGACAGCAGAGAAGGGTAAATTTATCAATTTGAGATAGGAGACCCTGATCTGGGAATCAATGAGCGAAAATTCACAAGCAAAAATGAGAAAATATCCTTGCACATTAAAACTGTCAGCCGAATGGGGCTCTGACTCGGAGTCTTACCTTTCGCGGATAAATGCTCTTACTATCTGAGCTATCCAAGTACGACTTTCCATCTACCCTCATAGGTTCCCTTATGCCAGTGTCTCTCCTCTACTTTCCAAACTTCTCAGAAGTTCTCCTGGATACCTCGCAGAATTCGCACTTCAGGAAAATGCGACGGGACGGAAAAATGGATTAAGGAGCCCTCATACGTTCAATAATATTGTCAAATCATTAATTCACTAACGAGCAGTATTTATGACTCCAAAACCACTCTCACTACTGTAAATACGTATTGAGCATGTGAAGTCAAGTGTTGAAAGTTTGATAACATCCGGCCGGCCGGGGTGGCCGAGCGGTTCTAGGCGCTACAGTCTGGAACCGCGCGACCGATACGGTCGCAGGTTCGAATCCTGCCTCTGGCATGGGTGTGTGTGATGTCCTTGGGTTAGTTAGCTTTATGTAGTTCTAAGTTCTAGGGCACTGATGACCTTAGAAGTTAAGTCCCATTGTGCTCAGAGTCATTTGAACCATTTTTTGACAACATCCGCCGTTGAGATGTTTACCGAGCATCACGAACCGGCCATCCGGCGTTAGAGTGCTCTGTTCACGTTTTCAGTTCGTTTTTGTTTATATCACTCCACAGACTCAATTTTTCAAGTAGTCTTTTGATACAAAAAATTTTAATAGGACTATAAAAGGGAAGTCACTGTATTTACCACTACAAGGTGGTAAATAGAAGATTTACTATAGCATTGTCTTCTTTATTATTTTGAAAATATAGAATGTCTTTTAGCTTACTGAGTTGCACTCCGTAGATTATAGCGCACGAGACTGCTCAGCCCTTGCCTCGGGTTAGATCCTTACTACCATCCCACGTCTGGTTTTTTTTTATCGCTCTTTTGTTAGGTTTTGGGAAATTAAATGGAGAACACGTTTGGCAACACCGTCTCTGGCGGTCCGGTTTAATTTCCACGCAACGGCATGATTGGTTAACATCAGTGCTAAATCGCACGGAAACGGCGCAACGTATCGGATTTTTTAATTAAAAATTATTTCTCAGCACAACCTACCCTTGGGCACCCCTGCAAGCTTTCAAACTGTTTATGACCACAATTTGCGTACTACGACTAGTGAAAGGTCTGCGAAGTACAGGCCAGTCTCACCATATTACCACAAAACGTAAAATCTCTTTCTTATCTTAATATGTCATAGCAGGTCAGATATAATTAGTCACAGGTTTAATAAAAAATTTGATAATGTGCTTGCTGATATTGTAAGGTGGACATGTCATTTTGATTTTTATAAGTTATCGATAAGCACTTCAGAGAGAGAACAAATTATGTTACTGTCAAACAATCTTTGGTCTTGTTGCAGTACATTCTTTGCCTCTTCGCAGTCTGATTAATTCTCAGTTAAAGTGTGGTGTGATGGACGAATTCAGTAGTGCTATGTTGACTTGTGACTGTATCTGTTAGATAAGAAAGATTTACTGTACAGGACAGCGAGATGCACATAATGTATATTCTTAAAGGCGAAAAGAATGTGAATTTTGAATAATGTTATTTGTTTTTGAAGAGAAGAAGTTTGAGGTAAGGCTGCAGCACTGCGCAGCTGGTTTGTCGGAATGATTATTGTCAGCTAGTTAACTTTGTTCGCTTGCTCAGAGCTGAGGGAAAGACCACCCCACCTCCCCGCGTCATCCATTAACATATCAACTGATTAAGCTGTTTGGATTTTATAGAAGTTCTCTGTTAACACTGTGCCTTTTTAAATCATTGTTCACTCTGTTGAGCATAGTATTATTGATAGCAATCTTATGTTTGAAGATCACGCGAATCTTTACCCTGTCTTTTTGAGCACATACTACATTATAAAATCACTGTCTTGGAATATCCTTTCATAGGAATAGTTACTCTCCCCATCTCACTGTTTAAAGAAGGTTTCTCGTTACACATTATCACATCGCACTATATGGTATGCAACAATTTGAATACTGGTTGTAAATTTTATTTAAAAATAGAAATTTATGCTAGCCGCAGTCTGCTTGCAGTTTGCTGTTGTGCTTTCGAGAAATCTGCAACAATGTAGTCAAGATGAGAGGTAAGTGGAAATTTTGATTAGGGCCAGACAATTGTTTTACTTCAGTTGCGCATTTAACATAAAGACAAGCTGTGTCGAGACGAGTTACAGTTCAATTCAAATTAGGTTCTGTTTAGTCTAAAGTTAACATACGAGGTTAAGTTGGATAACAGTTTGTGGGTGCATACTTTTGTTAATATGTAGACTTTTTGTAGAGCAGGAGGCAAATTTGGGGTAAATTTCGTATAAAAACCCATAGTGGGGAACTTAAAATATTACAGTACTAAACTTCGAGCATCCAAATGACTTGCCTGCCTCGAGAAACCTTAAAGTTACACCCCATTTCTCGTCAACTGCGACTGCCCCTCTCATTAACATATTTAGCTTCTCTATTTTATGTCTTATCAATATTAAGAATTTGCTGTAGGGCGCAAGGCTTGTCCAACAATAGTTAATTAACTCTTTCGGGTCTGAGGTTATGATTTGGGGTCAGAAAATTAACGTATTATAAGTTGCTCCTTTTTCCTCCATTCTCAGACCCCATTTCCTCCTTTTTGTTATTTTCTTTTGTTTACCAGCTATAGCTAGTATAATTGGAGCACAAACTTTCTTTTGAGTGTCCAACATCTTAACCTTGTAAAAATGCACTGCCCCTAACAATATTACTGATGGTGTGTCACTTCAATTAACTGAAGGTTTGACAAACTAGTGTTGTCAATAAATGTTGAATGTCTGCAGGCTCCTTCAGCCGTCGTGAAAGGGATGACTTCCCACACGAATCTTTTACTCCGCAGTAGAGTGTGTGCTGTTCTGAAACTTCCTGTCAGATTAGAACTGTGTCCTGTAGAGATCACAAACGGAACGAGTACGAGTCTAATGTTGTGGGTTGCATACTTAACACATCAAGGGGCCGCTGCTACCTAAGTGCTAGCGGGCTTTCTTCGTACCCGCTGTACATCCGAGAGTACGACGAGTCTGAGAACTATGGTGCTGCGGTCGCTTCATACTAGTCGACTCGTTCTCTCTCACTGAAGCATGCAGGAGTGTAAGGCTAGTCATGACATACTGTAAGTACTATATATAAGTACACGATCTTGCTGGTGTACAGTAGCACTCAACAAGGTGAAATGACCGGGTGTAGGGCTGAGATGGGCTTCAACGAAGTTGTGTTTTGTGAGACAGTGGAGGGTGTACAACTGCAAATGTGTTCTATTAGAGAAGGAGTGACGTCTGGAATACATTTCACGCTATAGTCCACTTCAAATGAAAAACGTACAAAATATGCCCAACGCAAACAAAATGGTTGTATTCTTCTTCATTCTACCTCCATCATGAAAAAACGTGGGCTGTGTCAAACGAAAACTGGACACAGAGCAACGTCACTGTTACATCCGTGCAACAAAAAAGCGCGTTATTTCTGTATTCATTTGTTCGTGTCAGCTTACGTTTGTGGACTAACAGCCAATTGTGTAGCTTCTCATTCCTTTTTTGTAATTTATTCAAATGTGTGAATTCCTAAGGGACCAAACTGCTGAGGTAGTCGGTCCCTAAACTTACACACTACTTAAACTACACTCCTGGAAATTGAAATAAGAACACCGTGAATTCATTGTCCCAGGAAGGGGAAATTTTATTGACACATTCCTGGGGTCAGATACATCACATGATCACACCGACAGAACCACAGGCACATAGACACAGGCAACAGAGCATGCACAATGTCGGCACTAGTACAGTGTATATCCACCTTTCGCAGCAATGCAGGCTGCTATTCTCCCATGGAGACGATCGTAGAGATGCTGGATGTAGTCCTGTGGAACGGCTTGCCATGCCATTTCCACCTGGCGCCTCAGTTGGACCAGCGTTCGTGCTGGACGTGCAGACCGCGTGAGACGACGCTTCATCCAGTCCCAAACATGCTCAATGGGGGACAGATCCGGAGATCTTGCTGGCCAGGGTAGTTGACTTACACCTTCTAGAGCACGTTGGGTGGCACGGGATACATGCGGACGTGCATTGTCCTGTTCGAACAGCAAGTTCCCTTGCCGGTCTAGGAATGGTAGAACGATGGGTTCGATGACGGTTTGGATGTACCGTGAACTATTCAGTGTCCCCTCGACGATCACCAGTGGTGTACGGCCAGTGTAGGAGATCGCTCCCCACACCATGATGCCGGGTGTTGGCCCTGTGTGCCTCGGTCGTATGCAGTCCTGATTGTGGCGCTCACCTGCACGGCGCCAAACACGTATACGACCATCATTGGCACCAAGGCAGAAGCGACTCTCATCGCTGAAGACGACACGTCTCCATTCGTCCCTCCATTCACGCCTGTCGCGACACCACTGGAGGCGGGCTGCACGATGTTGGGGCGTGAGCGGAAGACGGCCTAACGGTGTGCGGGACCGTAGCCCAGCTTCATGGAGACGGTTGCGAATGGTCCTCGCCGATACCCAAGGAGCAACAGTGTCCCTAATTTGCTGGGAAGTGGCGGTGCGGTCCCCTACGGCACTGCGTAGGATCCTACGGTCTTGGCGTGCATCCGTGCGTCGCTGCGGTCCGGTCCCAGGTCGACGGGCACGTGCACCTTCCGCCGACCACTGGCGACAACATCGATGTACTGTGGAGACCTCACGCCCCACGTGTTGAGCAATTCGGCGGTACGTCCACCCGGCCTCCCGCATGCCCACTATACGCCCTCGCTCAAAGTCCGTCAACTGCACATACGGTTCACGTCCACGCTGTCGCGGCATGCTACCAGTGTTAAAGACTGCGATGGAGCTCCGTATGCCACGGCAAACTGGCTGACACTGACGGCGGCGGTGCACAAATGCTGCGCAGCTAGCGCCGTTCGACGGCCAACACCGCGGTTCCTGGTGTGTCCGCTGTGCCGTGCGTGTGATCATTGCTTGTACAGCCCTCTCGCAGTGTCCGGAGCAAGTATGGTGGGTCTGACACACCGGTGTCAATGTGTTCTTTTTTCCATTTCCAGGAGTGTAAATTATGCTATGAACAACACACACACCCATGCCCGAGGAAGGACTCGAACCTCCGACGGGAAAGGCAGCGCAATCCGTTACATAGCACCTCAAACCGCGCGGCTACTCCGCGTGGCTGTAACGTATTTGAATAATTAATCACCATTCAGAGGTTGCACTTCATCCTCATGTCATGTCATGTTTTCTGTCGTTACATACTCGGTAATGCCGCGAAAGTGTGTAATAAATTTACAAGTCTTCGAAGAAGTCTTTCTGTATAAATGTGTGTATAAACAGAGCAACATTCACTGCTAAACGATCAGTCATTAAATTGGCATATAATAATCGTCACACCCAATGGTTGCTTCTGTCATTTAGACAGGTCGGACGTTTTCTGACATTTCAACTTGCACTGGAGAATGGCTAAAAAGTGGAACTCACGATTGTATGAAATAAATGGATAATAATTTATAATTTCTTTGAAAACGGTTGCGCACGTGGCGGGATTGCCGCGAGTCCGCGGTTATACTTGCGATCTCGAGTCCACTTGTACCCGACAACAGACTAACGTGACGAGTGATCTGCGGCGGACACTTGTGAATTGAAATGATAATTAAATCAAGAACCTACGCTGTCGACAGGCGTTGATTTGCATCAACGGGGACAGTTGAAAATACGTTCCCCGACCGCGACTAGAACCCGGGATCTCCTGCTTACATGGCAGACACTCTATCCATCTGAGCCACGGAGGGCACAGAGGATATAGCGACTGCAGGGACTTATCCCTTGCACGCTCCTCGTGAGACCAACATTCTCAACTTAATGTCCACACACTACACTCATAGTGCCCCCGCTCATTACGCTCATTACTCGCGGCAGACAATCTTACCGAGTCCTGTAAGGGTTCGGGCAATACGCGTGCATCCGCACAGAAAAAGGTCAATGGCCGCTTAGACATAACTATATGAAGATGGTGTCTGTCACGCTGGTTAAATTAATAGCATGTCCGAAACAACAGATACCATCTTCATATAGTTAAGGCTAATCGGTCATTAACCTTCTTCTGTGCGGATGTACACGTATTGCCCGAACTCTTACGGGAGTCGGTAAGATTGTCTGCCGAAAGTAATGAGTGTAATGAGCAGGGGCACTACGAATGTAGTGTGTGGACTTTAAGTTGAGATGTGAGTCTCACGGGGAGCGTGCAACGGATAAGTCCCTACAGTCGTTGTATCCTCTGTGCCCTCTGTCGCTCAGATGGATAGAGCGTCTGCCATGTAGGCAGAAGATCCTGGGTTCGAGTATCGGTAGGGGCACACATTTTGAACTGTCCACGTTGATATCAACGCCTGTCGACAGCGTAGGGTCTTGATTTAATTATCATTTCATTCTAGAGCGCTGCATGGTCACCATCTTCATATACTTATGAGTTGAGTCTAAGGGGCACCCGCAGACGGCGAGTTCGAAGATGACGTCACAGGACTAGCTGGCAAGTTCAAGGCGATTATACGGAGCTCATTTCTGATCTCTGGTCTCCTGGACCGGGACTCCAACCCAGAACCTTGACATTTGTTCGCCATATACTTTCTTCAGGAGTTTTAATCCCATGCGGTAAACAGGTGGACTTACGAGAAGTTTAGAAGGTAGAACTGTGGTGGGAGTAAGGGCGCGAGGACAGGTTATGAGTAGCACTGGTTAAATTAATAGCATTTGCCGCGGAAAATAAGATTTCAGTGCTACGTAGGATGCCTAATCCGCTTCAAAGTTTCTTCGGAAAGCAGTTATGACATTAGCACATCATTTTACTATATGTTTGGCTGGGAGCACTATTTTTGACGCGAACATTTTTCATTTGTTCGGATGAAAGCACGACATATACACAAACGCGCTGATCTAAGACCCGTTTGGTGGTGAGCCATAAGATTGTCAGCAGAAAATCCTTTGGAGGAAGCATCATCCGGCTGTGTACAAGAATTCTTTTCCTCGATGTTCTGGAGTCATTATGTTTTAACCACGCTTACACTAAAAATGGATGTCGACAACGATTGAGTTTTTTTCGGCACTGACTAAGCGTTTGCCGCTCATCACAGGGAGAGGAAATAATAATGGAGTAATGGCGCTGTGTGCAGACGCTGCGCCGTCTTCTGCGTCCCTATGGCAATAGCCATGCAGCTACAGAATTCCGGCGCGCGCCGTGGAAAAAGCAATTAAAACGGCCGTTAATTGAAATGAAGCTTGCGACGCGGAGGGCGCGGTTATTAGGTTTGCCTCCTCGCCCCGCTTCTTACATTCCGCAGACGGCTGGCGCAGCGCACACGCCGCCGCATCGCATTTCGTCTTTTTTTCCTCCTCCCACCACTCTCCCCACCGTCTCTCTCTCTCTCTCTCTCGGTGTGCGCCCTCTCCTGAATGGACCTTAGCACACAGCCAACACCGAGGACAACCGCTGGAGGTCGTCGCCTGGCAACGTGTAGTCCCCCACACCATCGATGTCCGCGGCGAGGAGGATCCGCAGTCGAACCGTGGGGGAGACGAAAACTCTGGTCGGTGCTGCTGCTCTCGTGCTGCGCTTCGTGAAACAATAAACGTAAAGAAACGTTAAAAAGAGGGGAGAGAGAGAGAGAGAGAGAGAAGGGTCGGCT
Organism: Schistocerca americana; assembly: GCF_021461395.2. NCBI lineage: Eukaryota > Metazoa > Arthropoda > Insecta > Orthoptera > Acrididae > Schistocerca > Schistocerca americana. The sequence goes on along the minus strand of NC_060121.1, from coordinate 514,743,133 downwards.
CGGTTCACTCCAGCTGAGTTACGGGAGACAAGACGGCAAATCAACAGTCCCAACACTTCACAGCGGGCCGCTTTTCTTTCTGCTTACTCACTCCGCTTCAACCTTTCCTTAAGGAAAACACGCCGGCTGGTGACGCAGTGCGACACACACACACACACACACACACACACACACACACACAGAGAGAGAGAGAGAGAGAGAGAGAGAGAGAGAGAGAGACAACCCATTCATGAAAGAATGAGAACACTAACGTAATCAGTATAACGCGAGTTCGGAAGTTTGAACCGTGACACAAGTATGAGGGGCAGACATATAGATTTCACTATCACCTCGCAAAAGTAATGAAGTAATTTATTTATTTACTGTGTGCATGTCTGCAGTAAAAAAATTGGCGATTAGAACTTAACATCCCGTCGATGCCAATGTCATTAGAGAGGGAGCACAAGATTGGACTGTTTCGAGGATGGGGAAGGATATTGGCAGTGCTCTTATCAAAGAAACCATCCCGGCATTTGCCTTAAACAAATTTCAAGACCGCAGCTACATTTTTTCGAGGTGATAATTAAAACTAATCCTCCTAGCTTAATAAAACTGTGTGCCGGACCGAGACTCAAAATCGGGATCTTTGCTGTTCGCGCGCAAGTGTTCTACCATCAGAGCTGCCCAAGCACGACTGCAAGGTCTGCAGCAGAGATTCAGCGAAGTTTGGAAGGTAGGAGACAATGTACTTGCGGAATTAAGGCTGTGACGAGGGTCGTGAGTAGTGCTTGGGTAGCTCCGTCGGTAGAGCACTTGCCCGTGAAAGCTAAGGTCTCGAGTTCGGCACACAGTTTTAATCTACCAGGAAGTTTCATATCAGCGCAAGCTCTGCTGCAGAATGGAAATTTCATTCTAGAATCATCCTGTTTGTCTTTGTTGTTGCAGGATTTTTTGCCTTTGGTAGTGTTTTCAGTAGCAATTTATTAAAGTGTATTCATTACATTGTTATAGCTCCCCTGCTAGAATAAAGTCATAGGTTATTATTGGTTTGGTAGTATTATGTGCATATGTTATTCTAACGCAGTGTTCTATCACTGATTGTTTTTATTTGGTTTAGGAAGTGTATATAAAAACTTGATATAAAAAAGTAAATGGTTCCTTTATTTCATATTATTAGCTTCATGAAATGATGTATTTCTTGTTTCGGGATTCTAATGGCTGCCTGTTTTAATATACTCCTTTTATTGTGTATGCTTTGGCTGTTGGCACATTTCACAAGAGTTTTCCAAACGCTGAAGCACCCTGTAAAGCCAGTTTAATACACTCAAGACTTTATGATCCAGGGCCAGCTGCTTATTGTATGTTGCGTGCGTTAATGCACGTGATTAATTCGTACTGAATTTCTTCGTATTTGTGACTGAAGCTTCACGGAAATAGTATTCTGCACATTCCATGCCTTTTTAAGCAATTAATAAACTGTTTCCTATATATATATATATATATATATATATATATATATATATATATATATGGGAGGGGGGCGGGGTTAGCCCTTCCACCCTATGAAAAACCTAATCACCGTCCTTTGTTGGTTGTCTCAACTTTGACTGTAAATTGCTTCCAAAGGTTAACTGCGGAGTCGTCACACAAACAGAATAAAATTACAAGGTGAGATTAACCACAAGATTTCTTCATACCACTGCCCAACTGGATCATCGAGGGTCTATACCCTTATTTTATGCGTACTGCCCCTTACGCCAAAGCCGGCCGGTGTGGCCGTGCGGTTCTACGCGCTTCAGTTTGGAACCGCGTGACCGCTACGGTCGCAGGTTCGAATCCTGCCTCGGGCATGGATGTGTGTGATGTCCTTAGGTTAGTTAGGTTTAAGTAGTTCTAAGTTCTAGGGGACTGATGACCACAGATGTTAAGTCCCATAGTGCTCAGAGCCATTTTTGAACCTTACGCCAAACAAATTCTCACACATAACATACTAACTGTGAATTACTCAGTATTCAGCACGAAATAGTATATGCATACTGTAATTTTTATCAACGAGAAGCAAGTGATACTGCGATAAAACAGAAAACAGTTTTCATGTAAAATGTATCTGTGATAATCGTCGTCGCTCCGAGATTGTTTTCTGATTGTCTTCCTTTTCCTTCCTGGATGCCGACTAGAACAGACGTAAATGTAATATAGTCTGTTGCTGTTTGAAATAATGATCATTGTGTGAGTCAATACTGCTTTTAAAATGTTCAAATGTGTGTGAATTCCTAAAGGACCAAATTGCTGAGATGATCGGTCCCTAGACTTACACACTACTTAAACAGACTTATATTAAGAACAACACACACACACACACACACACACACACACACACACACACACACACACACATGCCAGCGGGAGGACTCGAACCTCGGAGGGAGGGGCTGCGCAATCCGTGCATGGCGCCTCAAACCGCGCGGCCACTCCGCGCGACAAATTGCTTTTATTTCAATACTACCATTTCTTTCCTGATAAATGGACTACGAAAATAAAATATTTCGCCGTTTTTAACTGAGTTGGAGACGGTATGTTTGGTGACGGAACTTCGGGCGCCTTCAGCGCTCTATCACTGAGCGATGTGGCGCATTCGGGTGGACGACGGTTCAAACCCGCGTCCGGCCATCCAGGTTTAGGTTTCACGTGATTTCCCTAAATGACTCCAGGCAAACGCTGCGACGGTTCCCTTCAAAGGGCACGGCCGATTTCCCTCTCCATCCTTGACGCAATCCGAGCTTGTGCTCCGTCTCTAATAACCTCCAATCTTCCTTCCTTCTACATCTACATCTATACTCCGCGAGCCACCTTACGGTGTGTGGCGGAGGGTACTTATTGTACCACTATCTGATCCCCCCTTCCCTGTTCCATTCACGAATTGTGCGTGGGAAGAACGACTGCTTGTAAGTCTCCGTATTTGCTCTAATTTCTCGGATCTTTTCGTTGTGATCATTACGCGAGATATATGTGGGCGGTAGTAATATGTTGCCCATCTCTTCCCGGAATGTGCTCTCTCGTAATTTCGATAATAAACCTCTCCGTATTGCGTAACGCCTTTCTTGAAGTGTCCGCCACTGGAGCTTGTTCAGCATCTCCGTAACGCTCTCGCGCTGACTAAATGTCCCCATGACGAATCGCGCTGCTTTTCGCTGGATCATGTCTATCTCTTCTATTAATCCAACCTGGTAAGGATCCCATACTGATGAGCAATACTCAAGAATCGGACGAACAAGCGTTTTGTAAGCTACTTCTTTCGTCGATGAGTCACATTTTCTTAGAATTCTTCCTATGAATCTCAACCTGGCGCCTGCTTTTCCCACTATTTGTTTTATGTGATCATTCCACTTCAGATCGCTCCGGATAGTAACTCCTAAGTATTTTACGGTCGTTACCGCTTCCAATGATTTACCACCTATGGCATAATCGTACTGGAATGGATTTCTGCCCCTATGTATGCGCATTATATTACATTTATCTACGTTTAGGGAAAGCTGCCAGCTGTCGCACCATGCATTAATCCTCTGCAGGTCCTCCTGGAGTACGTACGAGTCTTCTGATGTTGCTACTTTCTTGTAGACAACCGTGTCATCTGCAAATAGCCTCACGGAGCTACCGATGTTGTCAACTAAGTCATTTATGTATATTGTAAACAATAAAGGTCCTATCACGCTTCCCTGCGGTACTCCCGAAATTACCTCTACATCTGCAGATTTTGAACCGTTAAGAATGACATGTTGTGTTCTTTCTTCTAGGAAATCCTGAATCCAATCACAAACCTGGTCCGATATTCCGTAAGCTCGTATTTTTTTCACTAAACGTAAGTGCGGAACCGTATCAAATGCCTTCCTGAAGTCCAGGAATACGGCATCAATCTGCTCGCCAGTGTCTACGGCACTGTGAATTTCTTGGGCAAATAGGGCGAGCTGAGTTTCACATGATCTCTGTTTGCGGAATCCATGTTGGTTATGATGAAGGAGATTTGTATTATCTAAGAACGTCATAATACGAGAACACAAAACATGTTCCATTATTCTACAACAGATTGACGTAAGCGAAATAGGCCTATAATTATTCGCATCTGATTTATGACCCTTCTTGAAAATGGGAACGACCTGCGCTTTCTTCCAGTCGCTAGATACTTTACGTTCTTCCAGCGATCTACGATAAATTGCTGATAGAAAGGGGGCAAGTTCTTTAGCATAATCACTGTAGAATCTTAAGGGTATCTCGTCTGGTCCGGATGCTTTTCCGCTACTAAGTGATAGCAGTTGTTTTTCAATTCCGATATCGTTTATTTCAATATTTTCCATTTTGGCGTCCGTGCGACGGCTGAAGTCAGGGACCGTGTTACGATTTTCCGCAGTGAAACAGTTTCGGAACACTGAATTCAGTATTTCTGCCTTTCTTCGGTCGTCCTCTGTTTCGGTGCCATCGTGGTCAACGAGTGACTGAATAGGGGATTTAGATCCGCTTACCGATTTTACATATGACCAAAACTTTTTAGGGTTCTTGTTTAGATTGTTTGCCAATGTTTTATGTTCGAATTCGTTGAATGCTTCTCTCATTGCTCTCTTTACGCTCTTATTCGCTTCGTTCAGCTTTTCCTTATCAGCTATGATTCGACTACTCTTAAACCTATGATGAAGCTTTCTTTGTTTCCGTAGTACCTTTCGTACATGATTGTTATACCACGGTGGATCTTTCCCCTCGCTTTGGACCTTAGTCGGTACGAACTTGTCTAAGGCGTACTGGACGATGTTTCTGAATTTTTTCCATTTTTGTTCCACATCCTCTTCCTCAGAAATGAACGTTTGATGGTGGTCACTCAGATATTCTGCGATTTGTGCCCTATCACTCTTGTTAAGCAAATATATTTTCCTTCCTTTCTTGGCATTTCTTATTACACTTGTAGTCATTGATGCAACCACTGACTTACGATCACTGATACCCTCTTCTACATTCACGGAGTCGAAAAGTTCCGGTCTATTTGTTGCTATGAGGTCTAAAACGTTAGCTTCACGAGTTGGTTCTCTAACTATCTGCTCGAAGTAATTCTCGGACAAGGCAGTCAGGATAATGTCACAAGAGTCTCTGTCCTTGGCTCCAGTTCTGATTGTGTGACTATCCCATTCTATACCTGGTAGATTGAAGTCTCCCCCTATTACAATAGTGTGATCACGAAACTTCTTCACGACGTTCTGCAGGTTCTCTCTGAGGCGCTCAACTACTACGGTTGCTGATGCAGGTGGTCTATAGAAGCATCCGACTATCATATCTGACCCACCTTTGATACTTAACTTAACCCAGATTATTTCACATTCGCATTCGCTAATAACTTCACTGGATATTATTGAATTCTTTACTGCTATAAATACTCCTCCACCATTGGCGTTTATCCTATCCTTGCGGTATATATTCCATTCTGTGTCTAGGATTTCGTTACTGTTCACTTCCGGTTTTAACCAACTTTCCGTTCCTAATACTATATGCGCACTATTTCCTTTAATAAGAGATACTAATTCAGGAACCTTGCCCTGGATACTCCTGCAGTTTACCAATATTACGTTAACTTTTCCTGTTTTTGGTCTCTGAGGACGGACGTTCTTTATCAACGATGATAATGTCCTCTCTGGTAAGCCGCCAGGTATTTTATCGTTTCGCCCAAGGGGGGGTCCCTCTAACCTAAAAAACCCCCGTGTGCACGCCACACGTACTCTGCTACCCTAGTAGCTGCTTCCGGTGTGTAGTGCACGCCTGACCTGTCTAGGGGAGCCCTACAGTTCTCCACCCAATAACGGAGGTCGATGAATTTGCAACCATTATAGTCGCAGAGTCGTCTGAGCCTCTGGTTTAGACCCTCCACACGGCTCCAAACCAGAGGACCGCGATCGACTCTGGGCACTATGCTGCAGATATTAAGCTCAGCTTGCACTCCGCGTGCGATGCTGGTTGTCTTCACCAAATCAGCCAGCCGCCGGAAGGAACCAAGGATGGCCTCAGAACCCAAGCGGCAGGCGTCATTCGTTCCGACATGTGCTACTATCTGCAGCCGGTCACACCCAGTGCGTTCAATAGCTGCCGGAAGGGCCTCCTCCACATTACGGACGAGACCCCCCGGCAAGCACACCGAGTGCACACTGGCATTCTTCCCCGACCTACCCGCTATTTTCCTAAGGGGCTCCATAACCCGCCTAACGTTGGAGCTCCCTATAACTAATAGGCCCGCCCTCTGTGACTGTCGGGACCTTGCCGGAGAATCGGCCACTGGCCCAACAGGCGAGGCATCCTGTGGTGGCTCGGAAACGATGTCATCACCACTAGGAAGCACCCCGTACCTGTTGGAAAGGGGTAAGGCAGCTGCCACGCGGACAGATCCCACCTTCGCCTTTCGGCCAGGCACGCGCGAGCCCACCACTGTCCGCCATTCACCCTGGAGTGATGGCTGACCGGTAAGATGCTCACTGCCGGAAGACGCAGCGACATCAGGGGTTCCATGTGATTCCAAGGCCACCGAAGTAGGCATAGGTCTCACCACAGTTGCCCCAACGCCACTACGAGCCGACGCCTGCGCCTCGAGCTCGATGAGCCTAACAGACAAAGCCTCCACCTGCCCCCGAAGAGTGGCCAATTCTCCTTGCGTCCGCTCACAACAACCACAGTCCCTACACATGACTATGTTTACCCTACTCTATACGGTGACAAATTCCCAAGATAATCTTCTGATGAGCTACTCTGATAATCAAGAAACACTCACTGAAATACGAGACGCGAAAACTACGCTAGGTTTTCCCAGAAAAACTATTTAAAAGCTAAGCGCAGCAAATAAGTACAAAAACGCTTTATACAAAACGTAAAGTTTTATCAAGAACTGTTAGTTACTATGCAGAGCAGATAAACACAAATAGAATCCCTTCCTTAGTGGAAGGTCGTAAACAAAATGCAAAATAAACGCTTTATACAAACAGTACTCGCTGCTGCTGGTGCTCTCGCTCTGGCTGTCACAAGACAACTGCTGATTCAAGTGACTAGTGGCTAACGGCCGCGAAACAAACAAAAGACGGTTTTAGGGCGCTTTCTGTTCTAAACGATCAAGAAAACACTAAGAAATCTAACACGAAAACTACGTAAAGTTTTATCAAGAACTGTTAGTTACTATGCAGAGCAGATAAACACAAATAGAATCCCTTCCTTAGTGGAAGGTCGTAAACAAAATGCAAAATAAACGCTTTATACAAACAGTACTCGCTGCACTCCTTCGTTAAATATTCTATTGTTTACACTGAACTTCCATTTTCTAACGAAGTCCGATAACCTTTTTTGCAAAGTATTTTTACATGTTTGTGATAAGATTAGTTAACCTGCACGCTCAAGCTTCATCAAGCATACTGCCGACCAACATGGAACGTCGGTTGTACTTTTACATGGTACTGATAAATTTAACAAAAGAGAGTAAAAAAAAAATGGTTCAAATGGCTCTGAGCACTATGGGACTTAACTACTCTGGTCATCAGTCCCCTAGAACTTAGAACTACTTAAACCTAACTAACCTAAGGACATCACGCACATCCATGCCCGAGGCAGGATTCGAACCTGCGACCGTAGCAGTCGTGCAGTTCCGGACTGCGCGCCTAGAACCGCTAGACCACAAAAGAGAGTAAAACATGTGTGGATAAAAATCCTACGTCAAAATCGCAAATTTTATTTATTGATTACTGTTTTTTTAGGCTCATTGACGAACCATCTTCAGCTCAGTCTAAAATGTTCTTCAACTTGTGACAATCATTACACATGGTCGTATTCTTAGAACTACGTCGCTCTTGAGTTTTCTACAATCTCCCTCCGCCTGACATTGTTTTGGTATTGTATTGCATGGACCTGGGGCCTAGAAACGACGGAGAGGATTCGTCCCACCATAGCCCTCAGTGGTTCACAACCACACAACAGGCCACAGCAGTCCACTCACCCCACCGCCGCCCCACACCGAACCCAGCGTTATTGTGCGCCTCGGCCCCCAATGGATCACCCCGGGGACGTCTCATACCAGACGAGTGTAACCCCAAATGTTTGCGTGTTTGAGCAATTATGGTGTACGCGTACGTGGAGACAGTGTTTGCGCAGCAATCAACGAGATAGTGTTACTGAGGCAGAATAAGGGGAATACGCCTGCATTCACCGAGGCAGATGAAAAACCGCCTTAAAAACCATCCACAGACTGGCCGTCACACCGGACCTCGACATTAATATGCCGGGCGGATTTGTGCCGGGGACCGGCACGCCTTCCCGCCCGGAAAACAGTGCGTTAGACCGCACGTCTTAATCGTCGGGCTATTCTTTGACATTGTCAATGGGGGGATGTTCGCCCCTGGTAGCTGAGTGGTCAGCGCGACGGAATGTCATACCTAACGGCCCGGGTTCGATTCCCAGCTGGGTAGGAGATTTTCTCCGCTCAGGGTCTGGGTGTTGTGTTGTCCTTATCATCACTTATCATCATCATTTCATCCCCATAGACATGCAAGTCCCTGAAAGACTTGCACCAGGCGAACGGTCTACCCGACGGGAGGCCCTACTCAAAGGGCATTTCTGTTTCCAAAGAGGAGATAAGCAGTATGTTAATTCAAAACATGTGTGGATAAAAATGTTCGTCAAGATCACAAATTTTCTTTATTGATTGCCGGTTTCCATTCGTTAACTAGTCGTCTTCAGATCAATCTACAATGTTGTTCAGTGGATTATTTCTAAGAATACGACGTTGTGTACGGATTATCACACACTGAACAACGTTTTAGACTCATCTGAAGATGGCTCGTCACTGAGCCGAAACCAGTAATCAATAAAGAAAACTGAGATCCTGAAGTAGGATTTTTATCCACACACATTTAAAATCAACAGATCGTGTATCTCCCCATTGACAGCGTCAAAGAGTAACCAAAGGGAATAACTTAACAGTAATTATTAAAAGTAAAGTCTCATATTTAAACAATCTAACAATTCTATTAAGCAAAGCAATCTAGTCAAATAGAATTCTTCAAATGTTTCCTTTTCCTGAAAACTTTAAATTTCATAACTATATCGAAAGCTAACTAAAGCACGAAAGGAGCGCTTCAACTAAAAAATATAAAAAACAGTGCATGATCCTAAGTCGAGTTGTGGGAAAAGTGGAACTAGTGTTTGGAAATGAACATTCGAGGCTTAGCAGGGCTTGAATGCGTAGTGCGCGTGACATATGTTTGTAAACTGTTTGTGTTTCATAACAAACAACTCCATGTAAGCGCCGGCCGTTGTGGCCGAGCGGTTCTAGAAGCTTCAGTGTGGAACCGCGCGACCGCTACGGTCGCAGGTTCGAATCCTGCCTCGGGCATGGATGTGTGTGATGTCCTTAGGTTAGTTAGGTTTAAGTAGTTCTAAGTTCTTGGGGACTGATGACCTCAGATGTTAAGTCCCAAAGTGCTCAGAGCCATGTGAACCATTTTGCATGTGAGCACAACTCTAATGCTCCACATGGGTTGTTGTGCACGGAGGAAAAAACCATTTCTCCTTTAGGGCGCCGAAGAACACGAGGTCTTCCAACCGACAACGCCATACGACTTTCATTTGAACAATAACTTAAACTGTCAACTGAGTTCGTTGATTATCGAAGATAAAGCTGAGACTCATACGTCTCAAGGAAAATGTATTTCCGTTAGGTCAATAGGTCACCTACGTCTGAGATGCAGGCAGGGTTCCCAGTCGCGTTCTATTGCGTGCTGTTCCAATATGGGAGAGTGTCGGTAAAGTTGGCGATTTAAGAAGGGGAAAATGGGCTGCAGGCGTGAACTGAAGTCTGTGCTAAGGAGGGCACTGGACTAGGGGTAGGGGTCAGCACATCTGCATAGTAAGCAGGAGACTCAGGTTCGACTCCCGTACTTGGCACAAAATTGAATTCATTGCATCAGCTTCTTTCCTCATCAAAGATAAAGTTGACAATCATACGTCTCCAGGAAAATGTATTTCCATCACGAGTTCGTGCATCCTGAATACTGCAATCACGGCGATTATGTACGACCGCTGACCCCGACGTCCCTCATAGTTCCTCCCTGTGCAAGACACGGCTAGTTTAATACTGGACGGAGGCAGGCCGCGGAACGGTTTCCGTTTTACGGCCGAGAGCGATTTCTCGCTTCTATGTCGTCCGCCTGCAGCCTAGGCACGTCCCCGCATTCCGTCCAGGGCGAGTCGAAAGCGCGGCGGCTAATCTGGCCAATCGTGACATCGGATCGCCGGCGTGCCGGCTCGCCGGGCGCAGCCTACCTGCGGAGGGACGGCTGAGCGGCCTGCAGATACACATCTCGGCCGGCCCGAGCCGCGACTCAGCCGACCGTGGGCCGGCGCCGACAATGGGGTCATCACCCGGTATGGATTTCCGCTACGGTCGCATCTGGGCAGCTCTGCCGCGAAGCCGATCACACGGAGCGCAGGTCGCCACCCCGTGGCGAATCCGCCCGTGGCCTGCCACAGCTAAACCCCCACTAAATCTATAAACGGGCATTCATGGGATGCACACAGGACTCCATCAACAAGTAGCATACTGTTGCAGTCTCCAGTCCGAAGACGAGTTCGCTGCAACTCTTCAGGCCAACTAATCCTGTGCAGTTCTCTTCCGCCGGCCGCTGTGACCGAGCGGTACTAAGCACTTCAGTCTGGAACCGAGGCCGCGGCCGGCCGCCGAGCGGTTCTAGGCGCTTCAGTTTGGAACCGCGCGACCGCTACGGTCGCAGCTTCGAATCCTGCCTCGGGCATGGATGTGTGTGATGTCCTTAGGTCAGTCACGTTTAAGTAGTTCTAAGCTCTAGGTGACTGATGACCTCAGATGTTGAGTCCCATAGTGCTCAGAGCCATTTGAACCATTTGAAGTTCTCTTCCTCTCTGTGTAGCTGCCCAAACCTACATTTACACAGTCCAGTCACGTTAACGCGACCACTTGTCAGAAGCCTGAATAACCTGCGTGTATCTCTGGAAGACGTGCAGGAAGAGAGTCACTGAGGTTCTGGAAGCTACCGATACGGATGTGGGCACATTCACACTCCAGTGTCGTGGACAGTTGCACTAGGTTTCTCGGTTGAGGATCCACAGCACGAGCAGCCCGATCGAGGTGGTCCCACAGACTGTCGATTGGGTTTTAATCCGGGATGCTTGGTAACCAGAGGAATACGATCAACGCATCTTGCTGCTCTTCAAATCACGCATGTACACTGGGAGCTATGTGGCACGTCTTGCTGAGGAAAAACAAACTGCCTGTGGAGGTGGCAATGGTCCCAAAGAATGAATGCATACTTGCGTTGATCCAATGTGTTTCCAGAATGACGAGACCACTTAGCGAATGCTACGAAAATGTTCCCGAAATCATAACGTTCCCTGCTCTGGCCTGGACCCGTCCGACAATAGTTGCAAGGCCGTACACGCGATCCATCTGAAAATACCACCTGTATCCATTCAGTGGACGTCCAGCCGCGGTATTGGCGTGCAAATTCCAGCCTTCGTCGGCGATTAAAAGCTGTCATCATGGGTGCATGAACCAGGCGCCTGCTGCCGAGGCACATACACAGCAACGTTCGCTGAACGGTAGTTGTGGAGGAAATGTTGGCAGCTCCTTGGTTCATCTGGGTGGTCAGTTGCTCAACAGTTGCACCTCTATTCGCCCGTACACATTTCCGCAGCCGTCGTTCACCCGTCATCTATGGCCTGTGGTGCACCACAAGGTTGCTTCGACGCCGGTTTTGGATAGCGCCATTTTGCATGAGCGGCATATTCTAACCATGGTGGCTCGCGAACAGTTTGAAAACTTTCGGAAATGCTTCCACCCTGGATCCGATATTCAATTATCATGCCCTCTTGGACGTCAGATAAATCGCTCAGTTTCGGCATTACGACAACGACTGCACTGTTAGCCGCGTCCCCCGCCACGCTTTATACAGGGTGAGTCACCTAACATTACCGCTGGATATATTTCGTAAACCACACCAAATACTGACGAACCGATTCCACAGACCGAACATGAGGAAAGGGGCTAGTGTAATTGGTTAATACAAACCATAAAAAATGCACGGAAGTATGTTTTTTGACACAAACCTACGTTTTTTTAAAATGGAACCCCGTTAGTTTTGTTAGCACATCTTAACATATAAACAAATACGTAATCAGTGCCGTTTGTTGCAATGTAAAATGTTAATTACATCCGGAGATATTGTAATCTAAAGTTGACCGTTGAGTACCACTCCTCCGCTGTTCGATCGTGTGTATCGGAGAGCACCGAATTACGCAGGGATCCAAAGGGAACGGTGATGGACCTTAAGTACAGAAGAGACTGGAACAGCACATTACGTCCACATGCTAACTCCTTTTTATTGGTCTTTTTCACTGACGCACATGTACATTACCATGAGGGGTGAGGTACACGTACACACGTGATTTCCGTTTTCAATTACGGAGTGGAATAGAGTGTGTCCCGACATGTCAGGCCAATAGATGTTCAATGTGGTGGCCATCATTTGCTCCACACAATTGCAATCTCTGGCGTGATGAATGTTGTACACGCCGCAGTACATCTGGTGTAATGTCGCCGCAGGCTGCCACAATACGTTGTTTCATATCCTCTGGGGTTGTAGGCACATTACGGTACACATGCTCCTTTAACGTACCCCACAGAAAGAAGTACAGAGGTGTAACATCAGGAGAACGGGCTGGCCAATTTATGCGTCCTCCACGACCTATGAAACGCCCGTCGAACATCCTGTCAAGGGTCAGCCTAGTGTTAATTGCGGAATGTACAGGTGCACCATCATGCTGATACCACACACGTCGACGCGTTTCCAGTGGGACATTTTCGAGCAACGTTGGCAGATCATTCTGTAGAAACGCGATGTATGTTGCAGTGCTCTCCGATACACACGATCGAACAGCGGAGGAGTGGTACTCAAGCGTCAACTTTAGGTTACAATATCTCCGGATGTAATTAACATTTTACATTGCAACAAACGGCACTGATTACGTATTTGTTTATATGTTCAGATGTGCTAACAAAACTAACGTGGTTCCATTTAAAAAAACGTAGGTTTGTGTTAAAAAACATACTTCCGTGCATTTTTTATGGTTTGTATTAAACAGTTACACTAGCCCCTCTCCTCACGTTCGGTCTGTGGAATCGGTTCGTCAGTATTTGATGTGGTTTACGAAATATATCCAGCGGTAACGTTAGGTGACTCACCCTGTATACTGTCCGCTGTCAGTGCTGCCACCTGCTGTCTTTTAGTGGCTATTGCATGTTGATCTCTAACACAAGCTGTTGTCAGATTAATGTGACTCGCACATGTATCTGAACCAGCTTACTGTACTCATATTATGTAAACTGTAGATGGAGTGGCGACGTGGGGGGGGGGGGAGATTAAAAGGAAGGAACTATTGGTATCAGCTGCATCGGGACTTCATGCGAAATCAGAGGCGATGAGTGAAAATGTGTGCCGGACTGGGATTCGAACCCAGGATCTCCTGCTTACTAGACTGTTGCGTTAACCACTGCGCCATCCGGGAACAACGTTTATCGCAATAGCGGGGACCATCTTCGCACGCTTCCCGACCGACGACATTCGCACCTAGCGCCACCAATCTGCAGTCCCCGTGGATTTCCTCCATGCTCACTACTTCCAGATTGTCGTAGGAGGGTTAAAGTAACTAACCATCCGCAATGAAGCTGGTGGATTCATTGTCTATCGAGGCGAATCAGAACCGGACATGTCTGAAAGAACAGACACCACGCATTCATATACTTACTGTAATCAAGCCTTATTCTCCGTCTACAGTTTTTGCCGCCGCACATTTCTCCCCATCCGCGCGGAGTTGCCGCGCGGTTTAGGGCGCCATGTCACGGATCGCGCGGACCCTCCCGCCGGAGGTTCGAGTCCTCCCTCCAGCATGAGTGTGTGTGTTGTTCTTAGCATAAGTTAGTTGAAGTAGTGTGTACGTCTAGGGACCGATGAGCTCAGCAGCTTGGTCCCTTAGGAATTCACACACATTTCAACATTTTAACATTTCTCTTCAATGCCAAGTTAAGTAATCCTTCTCTCCTCAGAATCTGTGCTACCAATAATTCCTTTTTTTCACTCAAGTTGTCCCATAAAGCTCTTTCCTCTCCAACTCGATGCATTACTTACTACACGACCTACTCATTTAATTCCCAACATCCTTCCGTCACATCACAGTTTGCAAGCTTCAATTCCCTTGTTGTCTGAACTGTTTATCGTCCAAGTTTCACTTCACTACAAGGCTACACACAGACAAATAACCCCAGAAAATACTTCCAAACATTTAAATTTAAATTCGATGTTAACAAATTTACTACTTCAGAACGCTGTTCTTGTTGTTCGTCAGTTGTTTTGTTGCTCAAATAGCTAAACTCGTCCATCGTTTCTAGTGTCTCGTTTCCTAATCCTTTTCGTTCAGCACCGCAACACTTATTTTGACTGCACTGCAGGGCTTTGTTTTACTGTTCTTCACAGTCAATTTATAATTTAAAGATCCTATCCATTCCGTTCAGCTGTTCTTCTCACAAGGGAAGGCCACGATGTTCGGATCACAGATTTACTTGAAAGTTTGTACACTTTTATAGTCCATTAGAAAAACATAATGTGCGAGCGATGAGGTGTATTCCTTAGACGATTTCGAGAAAATCGCAAGAGAAGTTTTACGTGTCTATGATATACTGGTGCGTAGTGCCCCTGAACACGATCTAGCGGCAGTCGTGTGGTTGCTGTATTGAGTTTCGCACTTTTTTTTTAAATTTATATTCTTTTCCACAATAGTTATATTATTTCGTACATATTACATTTGAGAGCTAATATGATGGAGAGAAATGTGCACTCAGATGATATTTTATTGAATTTCCAATGTTATTTCGCTGTTGACTAATTTTTATTATTACAACAAATATTACGCAACTTTATTTTTCTATGCAAGTTAAAAACTTTATCAAGCGCTTTCAAACTCGTTCCTATTGGACTGACAACGAACGGGAAATTGCTTCTTGTGAAGATGTTGTTAACGTATATTCAATCGTACATCGCCAATTTTCGGCACCGTTATTTACGAAAATGCGTAACGGAAGGTTTGAGTGCCAATTGTCAGAAGAGACGTTTTTCAAAACGTCAATGAGCTTTGGTTTCCCTTAGAAACTCGGAATACTAGTCATGCACGGGGGAAAACTGTATTCATTCGTTGTAGTAGATGCTGTTTTAATTTGTGTTTTCCGTTTATGTATGAAAAATATCATGCTGCAAATTTTAATGTCGAAATCACACTGATGATTAAACGTACATTACCCTCATATTCTGCCACTGTCTTATTGAATGAAGTTATTGATTCATTTATTTATCGATGTTTGACTTGTGTTTTCCAAGCCCGTCCCTTGTTCCTGAAACCTGTGTCTGCAGATCGAAGCGTCCAGGTGCAAAGCAGTTCTCGGTACCTTACACGATTGCAGGTAGAAGGGATTTCGGAAATCGTAATGCGTTTGGTTGTTTACCTGTCGAAAGTCACAAATATAATACACTCCTGGAAATTGAAATAAGAACACCGTGAATTCATTGTCCCAGGAAGGGGAAACTTTATTGACACATTCCTGGGGTCAGATACATCACATGATCACACTGACAGAACCACAGGCACATAGACACAGGCAACAGAGCAGGCACAATGTCGGCACTAGTACAGTGTATATCCACCTTTCGCAGCAATGCAGGCTGCTATTCTCCCATGGAGACGATCGTAGAGATGCTGGATGTAGTCCTGTGGAACGGCTTGCCATGCCATTTCCACCTGGCGCCTCAGTTGGACCAGCGTTCGTGCTGGACGTGCAGACCGCGTGAGACGACGCTTCATCCAGTCCCAAACATGCTCAATGGGGGACAGATCCGGAGATCTTGCTGGCCAGGGTAGCTGACTTACACCTTCTAGAGCACGTTGGGTGGCACGGGATACATGCGGACGTGCATTGTCCTGTTGGAACAGCAAGTTCCCTTGCCGGTCTAGGAATGGTAGAACGATGGGTTCGATGACGGTTTGGATGTACCGTGCACTATTCAGTGTCCCCTCGACGATCACCAGTGGTGTACGGCCAGTGTAGGAGATCGCTCCCCACACCATGATGCCGGGTGTTGGCCCCGTGTGCCTCGGTCGTATGCAGTCCTGATTGTGGCGCTCACCTGCACGGCGCCAAACACGCATACGACCATCATTGGCACCAAGGCAGAAGCGACTCTCATCGCTGAAGACGACACGTCTCCATTCGTCCCTCCATTCATGCCTGTCGCGACACCACTGGAGGCGGGCTGCACGATGTTGGGGCGTGAGCGGAAGACGGCCTAACGGTGTGCGGGACCGTAGCCCAGCTTCATGGAGACGGTTGCGAATGGTCCTCGCCGATACCCCAGGAACAACAGTGTCCCTAATTTGCTGGGAAGTGGCGGTGCAGTCCCCTACGGCACTGCGTAGGATCCTACGGTCTTGGCGTGCATCCGTGCGTCGCTGCGGTCCGGTCCGAGGTCGACGGGCACGTGCACCTTCCGCCGACCACTGGCGACAACATCGATGTACTGTGGAGACCTCACGCCCCACGTGTTGAGCGATTCGGCGGTACGTCCACCCGGCCTCCCGCATGCCCACTATACGCCCTCGCTCAAAGTCCGTCAACTGCACATACGGTTCACGTCCACGCTGTCGCGGCATGCTACCAGTGTTAAAGACTGCGATGGAGCTCCGTATGCCACGGCAAACTGAGCTGACACTGACGGCGGCGGTGCACAAATGCTGCGCAGCTAGTGCCATTCGACGGCCAACACCGCGGTTCCTGGTGTGTCCGCTGTGCCGTGCGTGTGATCATTGCTTGTACAGCCCTCTCGCAGTGTCCGGAGCAAGTATGGTGGGTCTGACACACCGGTGTCAATGTGTTCTTTTTTCCATTTCCAGGAGTGTATTTGTTGTGATATAAGAATTTGCAAAGAAGAAAAGGACATTGGAAACCAATAAAAGTTATGTAACCTCCCCAGATAAATTTTAATGATATTATTGCACTGCCCTACTGCTACTGACTGCTGCTCGCAACTGTACTGCTTGACTACTACTGACAGAGTACCGCTCGCAACTCTCGCGCGGTCAAGCGCAGACTAGCCACGATAAATGGCTCTCTGGTCAGAGACTCTGCAATGCCTCGCCATCGTCGCCACACAACATACGTGTTTCAGTTAACACAAATACGCGTGTCTTTCCACTACATTACCTTTCAAACATATGTATGAAATAATATGAGTAGTGTTGTAAAAAATATAAATTAAAAAAAAAACATGAGCGGGACTCGATCCAGCGATCCATCAATTACGAAGCTTTTTTTTTCCAGCAGTCACAGTCTTTGGTATTCTCATATTTCAGAAACAAATAAATAAATAAACATGATAAGACGTTATACAGAGTAAATGACTTTCGTTGTTGATCTTTTTTCTTTGTTTTACATGATTAGCAAATGGCTACTATAGGGGAGCACATGAAAGTGAAAAACAAATAAGCCGCAAATGCATCCGTGAATAAACCTGTGAAGGGAAAATGTTTAGAAGATGAAGAGAAAAGGAAGTTCAGAAAACTAGGAAGGCTTGCTGCGCCGTGTTAGACGTTGCCTCACCGTCAGGAAAACGTCCGCTCTATCTATGGAGGGGGCCTCACTTGTTTCGGGTGGCGCGTTACATCGGGACTCCAGCTCCTGCGCGGACTGGCGGAGATACTCTGTAAATGGTTCGCGGAAGTGGCCAGACAGTGTCGATATTGGGCGAGGGTGTGGTGTGATAATTTGAGACGTGTCCAGAAGTCCGCCGGGTCGACGATGTCGTCTCAGAAGAGGTAGCTGATAGCCATACCACTGAACCACGTAATGCATGCCACTTCGATGATGGAAAGCAGGTAGCGTGACGCTGCATCGGCATGGTAGGAGAGACGTGATGTGGGGGTACTCGGAGGTAGAAAGCCGCGATCTTCTGTACAAGGGTACTGCTGCTCCACAATCTAAACGGTGTAGATCCGTAACTTCGACACTGTACTTGACTCAGGGGCAAGTCCACCAGTGCGATGCGGTGCAGTTTCTGTCTTGTAGTATATTTGCCACTGACTAGAATGTACCACATCGCTGTGGTGTCAGTGGTGTGGCATGCTTGATGGATGGTTTTGCATACTGTAGGCCTTGGGACCGAAGGATGGCGCCGCTTCGATGAGGTTCCAAGATGCTACTCCAGGTGGGTGTAAACTGAATGTGCGCAACGGAAAATACTGAATGTGAAAATGAAGATTTGGCCCTGTCTGACTACCCCCTGAAGCAGATCTTAGGATCGCTTACTGGTGATACTATCTCCTCCTCCTTGCTCTTTAACATATAAATTACAACATAAACATAAATGAATGATTAAGGGAACTAGTAACTGCAAAATGATAAATGCTGTTTCTGCTTATACATTTACTGTAGATTAAAAACCCCTTTATATATTAAAAATGATTATATGTCAACCTCCAATGGACATAAAGAGGTACAAATGAATTTCCTAACTAATATATCGATCAACTACCCAACCTTGCACCTTTTTATGGCTACGCGATCTAATATAAATAACGCGAGATGACTGACATAATCTGCGTACCAAACACTAGAAGACACTACTTTTGAAAGATGATCTACAATGGTGTGCAACCTCAGTAGAAATAAAAGTTAAGTGATCACAGCTCTTTAGATTTATAGCCCTAATAAGCCGAAACAATTAGCAATACCACCGTACGTACTGCGTCCGGTGCGTCGGAGTGATGGTTCTCGTACATGTCTGCGACGACGGAAGAACTCCAGCCACAAAATATAAAAATAACTCATTCAAAACTAGGGCGGCAGAAGACGGTCATCTGACTAGTATAATCTAACACTGTCTTCTCTTCTCTGCATTCTACAGACGAGCAACAAGCAACAAGGACGGAGTTCAGATAACGTCTCAACGTGAGTATAGGCAGCAGAAGTGCCTCAATCACTGAACGCTGCGTACTCAATGACAACTTCCTACCCAGAGGCGGTCCAGAATCGTAAAAGTTCGCAACAGTACAGTGCCTAACCGTTCTAACTATAAAATCTCCTGAGAGCAAAGGCAGCAAGCCCGTCTGTACCAACAAAAGCTGATGCTGAGCGACCATCAGACACGGGGGCTCAAAACGTAAGACCTCTCTCTCTCCACCGCTGGCTTCCCAGCAAGGCTCGACTCCCCTTCCTCATAACTGCAGAAGGCGAATCATATTCTCGAAACCACGGAATATTCTCCCTCTCTAAAGATTCTTCCGAACGCCGACCAACCATATTTTAGACTTTCGTCGTCCAGCGCGGAAAGTTTGCGAGGAAATACCTATTCCTGTTAATTAGGAATTCATCCAATAGTACGCTTCTCAGAGTAAAAATCCTCGGAAATAACCCAGCCTGCGTCATTTCCGGAGTAACGCTTCCTCGTTCCTGTCTGTGGCGTCCAAGATTTTCAGAGTTTCCGAAGTACTATCCGGTTATCCTTCCGGCCGCCGCTGTATTGTGCTTCAGCGCTTAAGTGCACTCACCGTCCGTCTTGGGATACTTCTTATATTAAGCAGACCAACACACCTGTGTGGGCTTTTCCACCCAGGGCCTGAGTTACGCCTGCTGTTTCATTTCCACTGGCGATCCACCCTCTACTAGTATAAGCAATCATTCATTACGCCATTTTGATAATAAAGACAATCCATCACCTTTCATGCAGTAAGTGTTAACAGTTATCTACAAGGTATACGTGAAACTGTCAGTATTCACATATACAATGTACAACCTATCAAATGATACCTAATTCTGGTTGTAAATCAAGGCAAAGTATGTAGATGAGTGCTTGTAAGGTGCGAAATTATAGCCACCTTACAAGGGTTCAGGATGGGGACGGTCGGAGAAGGAGGTAGATGTCGTGGACGATCGTCTTCCTGGTTCTGGGGAGCTCGGTGCATATATACCTGTATTCCAATAACTAGAGGTGATATATGTGCCGCCGGCCGCGGTGGCCTCGCGGTTCTAGGCGCGCAGTCCGGAACCGCGCGACTGCTACGGTCGCAGGTTCGAATCCTGCCTCGGGCATGGATGTGTGTGATGTCCTTAGGTTAGTTAGGTTTAAGTAGTTCTAAGTTCTAGGGGACTGATGACCACAGTAGTTAAGTCCCATAGTGCTCAGAGCCATTTTTGATATATGTGCCAATGACGCGGGCCTTTCCACAACCGGAGCACAGTATTGGTGTAAAGCACCGTGGACCTAAAGCTCACGTTAACCAGAGTGACGCCACCATCCCGCTTCGGTAAGGTGAGGCCACCATACTGGACTTTGAAGATGCGCCCGGAAAATGTAAAATACCCTAAGGCCCCCTGTAGCCTGGTAGCCAATGCCCGATGGTCAGAATTTGCGCGATGTGAGGTATCCGGGCTGCCAGGTGTGTTCTGACAAAGGTGACCCGCTGACATATTTTCAGCGGACGTAATAGGTGGTTCTGTATGCCTGGCCGGAGGCGTTGCACCAGCGCCCGAAAACTGATGGCAGTGGTACGGCGAAAGTCTCGCAAGTACAGAGCTTGAATCGCAACGCACCGCTAAACCACTGACACGTAAAACTTCTGAGATTTTCTCGAAACTGGCTTCAAATGGTTCAAATGGCTCTGAGCACTATGGGACTCAACTGCTGTGGTCATCAGTCCCCTAGAACTTAGAACTGCTTAAACCTAACTAACCTAAGGACATCACACACATCCATGCCCGAGGCAGGATTCGAACCTGCGACCGTAGTAGTCGCACGGTCCCGGACTGCGCGCCTAGAACCGCGAGACCACCGCGGAAACTGGCTTCGTAGTACGCCTTAATACCTGCACATATTTTGTCGTAATGGGCTGTTCAAAGAGTAGAATTTAAGTAAATTGTTGTGTCTATGACAATTACAATGTGGTGCCCCGAAGCTTGCAGATATTTGCAAAAAGTAATAGGTCAGAACCACCGACAATAGGTAACAGAGAACCTAGTATTTTCGATCAACTATCATAGTCAGGTAACATAATATTATTAACATCAGTGCCGGCTGGTTTGGCCGAGCGGTTCTAGGCGCTTCAGTTTGGAACCGCGCTACCGCCTCCGGCATGGATGTGTGTGATGTCCTTAGGTTAGTTAGGTTCAAGTAGTTCTAAGTTCTAGGGGACTGATGACCTCAGATGTTAAGTCCCATAGTGCTCAGAGCCATTTGAACCATTATTAACATCAGCCGGCACTGTATACTTGCAGTGTCGTGAAAAAACACAATGAAAAATCATCCTGCCTCACTGCAACTGTTGTCAAAAGTATTATTTTTTTAGTATATTAATAATGCAACAGTAGGGTTTCTTAAATATGATGTTCCTCATTTATCTCGAGCGCGAGGCTACGATAAAATACAATAGCATTAAATAAATTAGTCAAAATTGCTTTCCGGAAACGACTCGACGCCTTTTATCCAAGCAGTGCAAATGGAGGGGAGGGGGGCTATTTTACGCCACCCGACTGAAAATATTATCACAAAGTAGTATACTGTATACTTCAAATTTTGGAATTAAAGCCGGCCGAAGTGGCCGTGCGGTTAAAGGCGCTGCAGCCTGGAACCGCAAGGCCGCTACGGTCGCAGGTTCGAATCTTGCCTCGGGCATGGATGTTTGTGATGTCCTTAGGTTAGTTAGGTTTAACTAGTTCTAAGTTCTAGGGGACTAATGACCTCAGCAGTTGAGTCCCATAGTGCTCAGAGCCATTTGAACCATTTGGAATTAAATTTATTGTTTTTAATGAATTTTTACCATATTTTATATTCGTTTTATATTTTTCAGTTAAATATAATGAAAAACACGCATCAGCTGCTATATACTGCCGGTATACACTGAGATGGCCGGCCGTAATGGCCGAGCGGTTCTAAGCGCTACAGTCTGGAATCGCGCGACCGCTGCGGTCGCAGGTTCGAATCCTGCCTCGGGCATGGATGTGTGTGACGTTCTTAGGTTAGTTAGGTTTAAGTAGTTCTAAGTTCTAGGGGACTGATGGCCACAGCAGTTGCGTCCCATAGTGCTCAGAACAATTTGAACCATTTGAACCACTGAGATGACAAAAGTCATGGGATTCTCCCTAAGATCTTGTCGAATTTTCTGTTGTTCGGCAACAGTTCGATGTGGCATGGACTCTACAAGTCGTTGAAAGCCCCCTGCAGAAACACTCAGGCATGCAGCATCTATGGCTGTCCATAATTGCGGAAGTTTTGTTGGGTGCAGGATGCTGTGCGAGAACTGATCTCTCTATTACGTCCCATAAATGTTCGATGGGACTCATGTAGCGTGATCTGTGTGGCCAAATCATAACTCGAATTGTCCACTATGTTCTTCAAACCAATTTCGAACAAGTGTGGCCCGGTGACATGGCGCATTGTCATCCATAACAATTCCATCGTTAATGTTCTCCAAATAGCGGAACAGCCATTTGCAGTTATTGATCGGTTCAGTTGGACCAGAAAATCCATGCCATTTTATGTAAACACAGCCCACATTGCAATGGAACCACACAAGATTGGACAGTGGCTTGTTGATGATTTCGGTCCATAACTTCGTGAGGTCTGCGTCACACTCGAAGCCTACAGTCAGCTCTTACCAACTGGAACCGGGTCTCATCTGACCAGGTCGCTGTTTTCCAGCCGTCTAGCGTCCAAGGGATATGAGGTTCGTTCGAGCAGTTGCCAGACAGCGCCAGACAACAGGCTGTACTGCGCATGCGCAGCTACGATGACGTAGGCAGTCCGTGCTTGCTGCTTGCTCCGCTCATACGCTTTTCGTCACATTTCTGTGTGGAATTTCGTGCGTGGTGGGGTATCAAATGACCATGTGCAGCGCTATGGCATGTCGTTGAGAGGATCTAGGGAGTTGTACCTGGAGCAGTTGTGTTATCAGTTCTACCCAGATAAGGAATGCAAATAAGGAAGCAGTTTTGCATTTTGCTAAATGGTGACTCTGAGATTTTTCTTTTTTTAATTCGTACTTACAATATTGTTATGCAGCATTTCCAATCAGGTTTACATCTACACAGCACTGCAAAAATGGTTCCAATGGGTCTGAGCACTATGGGACTTAACTACTGTGGTCATCAGTCCCCTAGAACTTAGAACTACTTAAACCTAACTAACCTAAGGACATCACACACATCCATGCCCGAGGCAGGATTCGAACCTGCGACCGTTG
The DNA here is from genome assembly GCF_021461395.2 of Schistocerca americana. Taxonomy (NCBI): domain Eukaryota; kingdom Metazoa; phylum Arthropoda; class Insecta; order Orthoptera; family Acrididae; genus Schistocerca; species Schistocerca americana. The sequence goes on along the minus strand of NC_060121.1, from coordinate 514,719,781 downwards.
CGGTCGCGCGGTTCCAGACTGTAGCGCCTAGAACCGCTCGGCCACCCCGGCCGGCACAACACTGCAAAAAGCTAGAGGATGGAATATAAATTTGTTTGAAAAAAAAAATTAAACAGTTTCTTCAGCAGCTAACAGCAGAATAAAGGACGATAAATTTCACACTATTTCAAAATGTGCAAAAAATTAACAAGGTTGTCTGTGAGGCAAAGAATCAGTACAACTGACAGTTTATATTCTATTCTAGGAAGAAATATAAAGCGATGTGGGGAGTTAAAACGATAAAACACGGTATGCTGCCAGTCTACAATTTAGCGGCATTCTATAAATTTAAGATGTAAACATAAATTAAGAAAGAACTTCAGGCCTAGAGGAAGTACTAAACAAGTGCCTTGTGATCGAAAAACATTGTTTCACGGAAGGCAGATTTGTAAAATTCTGCTACAGCTGTCAATATATTAGAAACAAAATATTTAGTTCAAAAGTGCTGACCAAATTTGCCTACTTAGTCAGCTTCAAGTCAATGTTTACGTATGTTCGTACGTATATAGATAGCATTAAGAGATCCTGCAGTATCATAAAAGGAACAGAACATCAGAGACTACTCCAGCAGCATCGGCATTTCATAAACCATACTAAAATGCTTCATTCTGCTCTAATTGCACATTTCTATGTCCAGATGCACTCTGAGGTACCTGATATTCAGTTTTTCTATGTGGTTTTCGTGATACCAATTTTCTTATAGGTCCAGCACTGTATTCTCATGTTTGGTTCTTTCTTATGGTGTAATGTCATTCCTCCTGGAAAATGAAAATTTGCACTTGAAATTGAACGAAGCTGAAAATAGCCAATAGTGCGGAATGAAACACTTCGTTTCAAATGAACTAAGTGCCTCAGCGGAAAAAAGTAATAGAAGCAAAATTCTCTATAAAACTGACAGAAATAGCTTCATTAAGACATTAATGGTCGATTGCTAATAATGTGGAAATAATACAAAATCACAAAATTGAAACTACTAACTTACTTTGGTCTTTCATCATTATGAGAATATATATTAATTCACTTCATGGCTCCCGGCCACAGTTATCTGTTTTGTTTTCATTTGACGTGGGAGGTGTAAAAGAAGACAGAACACCAATATCACGAAACATATACACGGGTCACGTGGAGAATGAATCCCCCCCACTATACTTCAGCTTGCTCTGCGCATGCGCGGATCTGGCAGCTTGGGTGCGCCGGAAAATTTTTTCCGGGTAGCATCTGGCTACTTGATGCTACTGCTCATACGGCAAACAGCCACGCTTCAAGTAGCCAGAAGCGGGAGAAGGCACTGCTCATACGCGAATTCAGCTATGCGCATGCGCACGAGCCCGCAGACAACTGCTCAAACGAACCTATGGTCACGCGCCTAGGAGACGCACCGCAGGCTATGTGCTGCCGTCAAAAAAGGTACTTGTATCGGTTGTCTGCTGCCATTGACCATTAAAGCCACATTTCGCTGCACTGTCCTAAAGGATACGTTAGTCGTACGTCCCACACTGATTTCTGCGGTTATTTCACGCACTGATGCTTGTCTGTGAGCACTGACAACTCTACGCAAACGCCGCTACTCTCGGTCGTAAAGTGAAGACCGTCGGTAACTTCGTTGTCAGTAGTGAGAGGCAATGCCTGAAATTTGGTATTCTCGGCACACTCTTGACACTGTGGGTCTCGGCATATTGAATTCCCTAACGATTTCTGAAATGGTATCTCCTATACGTCCAGCCCCAACTACCATTTTGCATTCAAAATCTGGTAATTCCCGTCATGCGGCCATGATCACTTGCGAAACGCTTTCACACGAATCACCTGGGTGCAAATGACAGCTCCGCCAATGCACTGCCCTTTCATACCTTGTGTACGTGATAATCGGCCATCTGTATACAGGGTGTTACAAAAAGGTACGGCCAAACTTTCAGGAAACATTCCTCACACACAAATAAAGAAAAGATGTTATGTGGACATGTGTCCGGAAACGCTTAATTTCCACGTTAGAGCTCATTTTAGTTTCGTCAGTATGTACTGTACTTCCTCGATTCTGATGATCAAATTGTAAATTTTCACAATCAACATGTGTGGGCTGACGAGAATCCGCACGCAATTGTGCAATCACGTCATCAACACAGATTTTCTGTGAACGTTTGGGCAGGCATTGTTGGTGATGTCTTGATTGGGCCCCATGTTCTTCCAGCTACGCTCAATGGAGCACGTTATCATGATTTCATACGGGATACTCTACCTGTGCTGCTAGAACATGTGCCTTTACAAGTACGACACAACATGCGGTTCATGCACGATGGAGCTCCTGCACATTTCAGTCGAAGTGTTCGTACGCTTCTCAACAACACATTCGGTGACCGATGGATTGGTACAGGCGGACCAATTCCATGGCCTCCACGCTCTCCTGACCTCAACCCTCTTGACTTTCACTTATGGGGGCATTTGAAAGCTCTTGTCTACGCAACCCCGGTACCAAATGTAGAGACTATTCGTGCTCGTATTGTGGACGGCTGTGATACAATACGCCATTCTCCAGGGCTGCATCAGTGCATCAGGGATTCCATGCGACGGAGGGTGGACGCATGTATCCTCGCTAACGGAGGACATTTTGAGCATTTCCTGTAACAAAGTGTTTGAAGTCACGCTGGTACGTTCTGTTGCTGTGTGTTTCCATTCCATGATTGGTGTGATTTGAAGAGAAGTAATAAAATGAGCTCTAACATGGAAAGTAAGCGTTTCCGGACACATGTCCACGTAACATATTTTCTTGCTTTGTGTGAGAGGAATGTTTCCTGAAAGTTTGGCCGTACCTTTTTGTAACACCCTATATGTGCATATCGCTATCCCGTGACTTTTGTTACCTCAGTGTATACATCACTGAAAACGCATTGGTGTTGGCACGGCTAATGTCGCGGTGGTTTCCTATTTAGACGCTGTGACGAAACGCGGGGAGTAAACACGGTGCTGGGACAGGCCGCATTCCGGCGCGTCACCCGCACGGTAGCAGCAGAGGCAGCTAGTGGCTAGCGGCGAGCAGCTGGCGGCTGGCAGGGCGCGCGTCGGCGGGCGCCGCGCCAGCCAGGGGGCTGACCCCGCCTCGCGCGCCGCCCGGAAGCGCCGGCCTTGAGGCGCACGCACTGGCCTTGCCATGTGCGGCACGCACACACACGCAGCGCCCTACGTTCTGGCACTTTCCGCGACGAGACGGGCCGCGCCGCGCCAGAGGCAATGCCCGGGCCAAGGCGTCGCGGCGCCTCTCTAGGCACGCTGCCCACCCGAGCCCGATGCGTGCCCAGATTCTCGAATCACGCGATTTATTTTAGCCGGCTTTAATCGGGGGCCTAGGCGCACCTCCTCCCCCTTCTTTTCCGCGAAAAAGGGTAGGAGTTTCTTACATTCTCAAAGACGCATCAATGGTGGCTGACGCTGACAATGATGACGATGACGATGTTGATTGTGTTGAGGAGGAGTGGGAGCAGGAGGAAGTAGAAAAAAAGTAAGTAGAGAAAAAGTAAGAAAAGTGTAATTCTGGTGACAGAGGCCGTTATGGTAATAGCGAAGATGTTGAGTAAAAGTTGAAGAAGTAGGAGGAGGAGGAGGAGGAGGAGGAGGAAGAGGAGGAGGAGAAGTAGAAAGAGAACAGACAGGAGAAAGAAAAAGACACTAAGATTGTTATTCGCACAAAGACGCAGCAGTGACAGCTGACTATTATGATAATAGTGAGGAGGGTGAAGAGGAGAATGAGGACGAGGAGGGGGAGGAGGCGAACAAAGAGCAGAAGAAAAAAAGAATGTAAGATTGTTTATTGAAAAATGTAGCAGTGGTAGCTCAACATTATGATCATGATGACAATGATTATTATAATGAGGAGGAAGTAGAGGAAGAAAAGGAGGAGGAGGACACAGTGCAGAAGAATAACTGACAGTAAGATTCTTATGTAATCAAAAACAAAAAACATAGCAGTGGTAGCTGAATATTATGATAATGATAGCGATGATGATAATGAGAAAAAAGTGAAGAAGGAGGAGGAGGAGGAGGAGGAGGAAGATAACGACAACAACGACGGCGGCGGTGGCGGAAAAGTGGAGAACAAGTAAGGAAAAAAATATAGTTCGTGATGGAGGTCGTGGTCGTGATGGCGAAGAAGAATGAGGAAGAGGATCACGTAGTCAAGAAGAATAAACATACAGTAAGACACTTATCTGCCCAATAATACGGTGGGGGTGGTGGTGGTAAAGATGTTGGTGATCTAATGATGAGGAAGAGCGAAAAAACAAGGAGGGGGAAGAGGAGGGGTAGATGGAGGGGGGAGTAAGAGGAGGAGAAGGCCAATAGCGTGGAGATAAAGTAAAAAATCCTAATTTGCTCCAAAATGTGGAAGCGGTTGTAGTGGTTATTGGTGCTGTTGTTGATGTTGTTGTTGTTGGTGGTGGTGGTGGTGGTGTTGTTGCTGTTGGTGTGGTTGTGGTAACGACGAAGGGAAAGAGGAGGATTACGTCGGAGATGACAAAGAATATATGGAGTTCTACCTCTATCTATGATGACTTACACTTGTGTGGGACAAACTGGTCAATGATAGGGAAAGGAGTTGGCGTTGGTTTTGTTGGTACACTCCCTTCAGTCTTCTGCACTGACCAGGGGAAGTTGTGCTAAATTTGAATGGCGATGGCCACAACGTGATCTGAACTCTGCTCATTTCGAATACGAGTCTCCAGCCGTCCTTCTGTCAGCATAATTAGACTAATAACAGTAATCTGCAAGAAAGCACTACTTGAATTAAAACAGCAGTTTTGAAAGTGGTTTGAAAATCAGTTACAATAACTCTAGAGTAGTGTACAATGAAGGAATCGAAGAGAAAACGCGCAAATCAACGATGACTTCACAGAACCAGTTGATTAGTTGTTGCATTAACGGGAGCTCGAAACAATGTCTAAATGGGATCCAAAAGCAATAAACAGTTGATTAAAAGTGGCTAGAGTGACGTTGGTAAATTGAAGAGGGTTTTCCAGGAAAGAGCTTCCGGCTTGTCTGAAACAGGAAGTTTACAACCCGTGTGTATCACGAGTTTTAACTAATGGCAGTGGAAACACAGAGCTTTGACATGAAAATCGTTTAAAAACTTAGGTCATTCAGCAATAAATTTATATTTGTATGTTGGAAATTTCTAGGAGACGCTCAAAAAGAAAGAAACGGATCGGAGAACAGATTGGAGTGGAATGTAAGTGGGCAGCACATGAGTCTCGCGAATGAATAGTAAATAGACGAAGGAAGTCCGTAACAGCGTTCAGAGAGATAAAAGACCTCGACTTCGACCTAATGAAATCTGGTATATGGCTTTAGATCACATGCAAGAACACCACCATCAATAATGATGCGTACATCTGAAGACCGTACTGTATGCCGAAGTTTCGGCGGCGCACTTATCTAGCAGTCAACGTCAAATGGCTGATGACAATGATAACAGTGGTGGTGGTTGTGGTAGGGGCGATGGCGTCTATAATAGTACTGGAAAGCTGTATTTAAAAGAATAAAGCAAGCTTCAATTTACACTGAGAAACAAACAACGCCCTCGTTCAACGTCCTCGTTAATATTCTTCGGTCTCATCACTAAACATTACTTAATCTGACAGGTATGAAGTTGATCAAATATACCCACTGTGTACGGCTAGATGATATTGTTGTTTCAACCAGCAGCAGCAACAACAACAACAAAAACATCAATAATAATAATTTATATCTGTGTCAGCTACAGCAAAGAAGCGATTAATTCCATGAAGAACGAACACGCAAATTGCGATTGTGGTTCCTTACCAGCTGTAGAATATTTCAGAACAAATGAAAATTTGTGCCAGGCTGAGATCCGTCGCAGGACAGGCAGAAATTTTCATTTCATCTGAAATATTCTACAGCTGATGCGGAACCATAATCGCAGTTTGCGACTTCATTCTTCCCGGCGTGCGGCTATTGATGATCACCACAGTGTCTCAGATACTGCACTGCCGTATTCCATGAAGTTTCACAACATATATATTTCTAATACACACACCAAAAAAAGTTTTGCATCACCCCGGTTCCCAGAACTTCTGAAAATAGACTTTGACTGTGGATATTATATCAGAGACACAGTCCATTTGACTGTTCAGAGATGTCACTAAACCCGCCCTAAGATGTAAACAACCATGCATGAGCAGCGCCTATTAGACGGAGGGGGTCCGACAGCCGCCCAGTTCCAGTCATTCTACCAAGAAGGAGAAACACGGCTCGTGTTGTCTGTAGTTCGCCCATGCCTAGACGGTCAATGCCGCAGTTCGACCGAGCGAGGTGGCGCAGTGGTTAGACACTGGACTCGCATTCGGGAGGACGACGGTTCAATCCCACGTCCGGCCATCCTGATTTAGGTTTTCCGTGATTTCCCTAAATCACTCTAGGCAAATGCCGGGATGGTTCCTCTGAAAGGGCACGGCCGACTTCCTTCCCTAATCCGATGAGACCGATGACCACGCTGTCTGGTCTCCTTCCCCAAAACCAACCAACCAACCAACCGCAGTTCGATCGCGTCCGCATTGTTACTTTGTGCCAGGAAGGGCTCTCAACAAGGGAAGTGTCCAGGCGTCTCGGAATAAACCAAAGCGATGATGTCCGGACATGGAGGAGATATAGAGAGACAGGAACTCTCGATAACATGCCTCGCTCAGGCCGCCCAAGGGCTACTACTGCAGTGGATGACCGCTACCTACCGATTATGGGTGGGAGGAACCCTGTCAGCAACGCCACCATGTTCAATAATGCTTTTCGTGCAGACACAGGACGTCGTGTTACGATTCAAACTGTGTGCAATAGGCTGCATGATGCACAACTTCACTCCCGACGTCTATGGCGAGATCCATCTTTGCAAACACGACACCATGCAGCGCGGCACAGATGGGCCCAACAACATGCCGAATGGACCGCTCACGATTGGCATCACTTTCTCTTCACCGATGAGTGTCGCATATGCCTTCAACCAGACAACAGTCGGAGACGTGTATGGAGGCAACCTGGTCAGGCTGAAACCTTAGAAACACTGTGCAGCGAGTGCAGCAAGTTGGAGGTTCACTGATGTTTTGGGGTGGCATTATGTGGGCCGATGAACGCTCTGGTGGTCATGGAAGGCGCCGTAACGATTGTACGATACGTGAATGCCATCCTCCGATCGATAGTGCAACCATAACGGCAGCATATTGGCGAGGCATTGGTTCTCATGGACGACAATTCGCGCCCCCATCGTGCATATCTTGTGAATGACTTCCTTCAGGATAACGACATCGCTCGACTAGAGTGGCCAGCATGTTCTCCAGACATGAACCCTATCTAACATGCCTGGGATAGATTGAAAAGGGCTGTTTATGGACGATGTGACCCACCAACCACTCCGAGGGATCTACGCTGAATCGCCGTTGAGGAGTGGGACAATCTGGACCAACAGTGCCTTGACGAATTTGTGAATAGTATGCCACTACGAATACAGGCATGCATCAATGCAAGAGGACGTGCTACTGGGTATTAGAGGTACCGGTGTGTACAGCAATCTGGGCCACCACCTCTGACGGTCTCTCTGTATGGTGGTACAACTTGCATTGTGTGGTTTTCATGAGCAATAAAAAGGGCGGAAATTATGTTTATGCCGATCTCTACTCCAATTTTTTGTTCAGGTTCCGGAACTCTCGGAACCGAGGTGATGCAAAACTTTTTTCGATGTGCGTGCTTCATCCACGTGATTTTCAGTACTCCGTGACTATGTAGAGAGTAATTCAAAAGGCGGTGCACAAATTGAAGAAGCTGATAGAGGAGTCTCATTACAACTACCTCTGAACAGAAACTTACGGTCTTGGAAGAAATTCTGAGGTAGTGGAAGCTTTTGAATGTCAGTAACATCAAGGGCAATCAACGCACACGCACCGTAAGTTAAGCAGAGATAAGGTGCTGTCTCTGTGTACGTACGGCTGAGGACAACGGAACAGAACAGCTGATCACTTTTCTGTGCTAGTACGCTATGGGCTCAATGCAGCATATCCCAAGGCGTTGGATCGGAAGGGGAATGTGTGTGAAATCTTATGGGACTTAACTGCCAAGGTCATCAGTCGCTAAGCTTACACACTACTTAACCTAAATTATCCTAAGGACAAGCACACACACATCCAAGCCCGAGGGAGGACTCGAACCTCCGCCGGGACCAGCCGCACAGTCCATGACTGCAGCGCCCAAGACCGCTCGGCTAATCCCGCGCGGCTCGGAATGGGAGATCCAGTCGCACGGCCACCTCGCGAACTTTGTCAGAGTACTGTTCGCGCCGTTCGGTTCTAGGCGCTTCAGTCTGGAGCCGCGTGACCGCTACGGTCGCAGGTTCGAATACTGCCTCGGGCATGGATGTATGCGATGTCCTTAGGTTAGTTAGGTTTAAGTAGTTCTAAGTTCTAGGAGACTGATAACCTCAGATGTTAAGTCCCATAGTGCTCAGAGCCATTTGAACCAAGTACTGTTCGCGGCTGAATCAGGAAGTGGGAGAACGAAGAACTGATGGTGGCACACACACACAAGCCTCCGCCACGCACCACATGTCCTAAGAGGTATGTGGGTAAGTAGGAGATAACGACTCTAAAGCCCTTTAAACTTTACAGCAGAAAAGTAGATGGTAACAAAAGAACAAAAAAAGCTTCAAGATAAAGATCTCGGAAATGAATAGCCCGTTAAGCCGTCGCACGCAGCACGCGAGTCGTTAAACGTGGCACGCGGTGACACAAGCGTGTGAGTCATGTGAGCGGTCACGGCGTGGACGGCTTTTATGGTCGCCCGCTTCCGGCTTAACGGAGACTCTGATATCAGCGGTTATGAGTGGACGCAGCGTCCTCCGTCGAGTGCCGTTGTAAACGTAGCCTCACTCACAGTGTCACTTTCAGTCTCAAGACATACGCTGAAAGAGCGAGGCGCTCAGTGGTGAAATGACTGCGCAACCAAGGTGTTGGGTTCGATCGCCGGCGACTCGTGGGATATTTATCTGTCAGTTCTGCCAAAGTTTGTTAACGTAAAAAAAAAAAAAAAAAAAACCACTGCCGAATTCCACTGCGGTTCAGAGTCTACATAAAAATGTAGGTTTCGCTTTAATTGGCAATGTAATTACAGTTCAAAAGTCACAGGAAGCCAACAGTCTCCAACAGGACCACACCAGGAAAAGCACTGTGACTTTCAAGCAAACCTCCAGGATAACGATAGCTTCCTCTTACGTAACCACTGTCTGTATCATGCATAGTTAACAAAAATTTGAAGAGAAATGCAACGCATAACAGCTCATTAATTACGTAAACTGGATTACTTTAGGGCGACACAGCGACGCATATAGCTAGTGATGAGAGTTGCTATATTGTCGAACAGAGCTTCCAAAATGCGTTCCTGAAATGCTATATATATCGAAGATCACCGTGGTGGATCCTGGCTGTGTGAAAATGTGGGTTAATTCTCGACTTAAAGTAACAACACCCACTAATGAAGTTATTCATTAAGGATAAGTAGCGTCGTTAGCGGATTCGAACTGACAGGTTCATCATCGGACGGCTGTCCTCGTTTAAAATTACATTTAGCTGGCAGCAAACATCACACTGCAACGGTTTTGCTACGATGAGACCTAAAAATATTTTACATTTCATTATGGCAGAAGCTTTAAAGTTCTCTCAACATTTGGTCACTTTATCATGAAAAGTATAACGCGAAGGAATGCACTGAGTCCCAGAAGTCAGTTCCGACAAAAAAACTTTTCTCTACATCAATGACACTTTTAATTTTCTCCCTTAAGGCCCTTTTTTGTGCAGTTTCCTTAATTTCAGATCGAGACATTCAGTCTTAAAAAATATGAGCATTTTAAGTAAATAAGAACGAAAACTCGTCAGTAACACAATAACGCTACCGAAAAAGTAAACAAAAATGTTTAGTATTCTTACTGACCTTTCCGAGTATGACAATAACTTTCCAAAAAATGTACTTCACTTAAAATTATTTTTTAAGAAGATACAAAATAAAATTTCTCCATTTAATTGGAAGTGATTCGTAACAACTTTTAATGCTACTCCCTTTAATTTAGAGACATTTGGAAAAAAATTCCTCTTATTTTGCAGTTGTTTGCTCCAGGTTCTTACAAAGAGAGTGCATCTTACTTCTTTATGTAAATAAATCATTACACTTACATCTACTTGTAATTACCAAAAGTGTAAAGGTTTAATACTCGAGAGACAATTTCGCAGTTTCAGTTTACCTCGCAAGTTTTCCACCAGTGGTAGGTTTCTTGTTGGTTTCGAGTGAAGCTCGCCCTACTACGTTTGCATGTCATGCGCCGATGACTGGAAAACGTCCATCATAATATCACCTATCTATGGTACGCAGTATTTATTTATAAATATTTTTGAATTATTTTTTTAGATTTCATCATTGCAGAACCGTTCCAGCGTGCTCAGTATAAACTAAATGTAATGTTAAGCGTGAACAGATCTCTGAGGATAATCCAGTCAGTGTAGAACTGCTGATACGGTTAGTAGAGATTAGCATAGTGAATCAAGGCTGTTTGCATATTCATAATCCGTTTGTAACTACTTTTACCTGCAAACGCAATGCTGTTCGGCATGTCTGGTACGCGTAACAGAAACAGATAGCTTGCGGAGAAAATTGAATGCAGCATTATGTTGGCAATGTCAAGATACAATGGCGTAGTAATATAACCACGGGAGGAGCAAATTGTACAATGAAGTAGTTGGAAGTGGTTATGATAGTTTTTTGAATGACGGGTAGTGCAATAGTTTAAGATCGCCCACTTTCCGAGAGGCACTACACTAACGTTGTGTACTCGCAGCATTCATACCCAGCGCCACAAGAAAAAACAGGGAGTTAAAAAGACATCGCACAATTAGCTTCCTTCTTAACTTACAGTTATACCACAGCATAATAATTGAAACGACTAGAGGAAAGCGGATGTTGGTTATCTCTATAATGGGGGTGAAAGGACAAATTACAAAACTGTAGACCAGTATCGTTAACACATCTCTCAGCTGCAAAATCGTGTTCGGAAACAATGGCGTCCCTTGAGAAAGGAAAACTCGTCACAGTAGCACGTAGTCAAGAAGTATAGAACACATGAAAAACACGTCGCCCTGTTCACACAGGACATTATGCAGTGTAAAACACTGGCGAACAGATGTTTTCCGTGTTCCTAGGTTACCGAGAGGCGTTTGGAACACTACTACAGTGTCGCCTAGTAATGAAGATACAAATGTACGGAATATCTTCACAAATGTCTTATTGGCTCGAAAAACTGTTTAGTGATAAAGCCAGTTACGTTATCCGGAACGGTGAATGCAAATCACAATAATAACGATAACGTGGTAACAGCGCTCATCTTCTCCGCATACGGGGTGAGACATTTAAGACACACCACCCCAGATGTATAGATAATGAATAAATACATCGAGGTGCAATTTTCGTCATGTTACAGCAGACATGGCTCGACATCTGTTTCAGTATCAGTTTCACCTGTCAAGCACGATCGTCATCAGTGTATTCCTCATGCCGGCCGGATTGGCCGTGCGGTTCTAGGCGCTACAGTCTGGAACCGAGTGACCGCTACGGTCGCAGATTCGAATCTTGCCTGGGGCATGGACGTGTGTGATGTCCTTAGGTTAGTTAGGTTTAATTAGTTCTAAGTTCTAGGCGACTGATGACCTCAGAAGTTAAGTCGCATAGTGCTCAGAGCCATTTGAACCATTTGTATTCCTCATGTACATTGTCAGCACAATCGAGCGTATACGACACCACACACTCCACGCTAATATTTCATCTGCCACTTCTTTCTCACTCTGCAAAATTCCTTGGCTTCCTTTCTGACGAATTTAATTTGTATCGTTTATAGTCGCCGAATTACGATACTGATTTTGATTTTGATCTCTCTCTCTTTTTTTTTTAATGGGTGTCTATACTTTTTCTGTGGCATCTGAAAGAAGCTTATAAGAGAACTTCAGTGATATGACTTGTATGGGACTATCATGTAATATCAACATAACAGCGCTGCAAAACACTGTTCCGCCGTCAGGAGAAGAGGTTCCACAAACGTCTGTCCTATTATACCAAAGTAATGTAACCAAAGACGAACCCAGGTCTAGTTCTTGTGTTTACCTGTGCTTTTGAGGCCCATCAGTCTGTGTTGTGCTGTTATAGCCTGACGTTTTCTGCACTAAGATGAGTACGCCCATCTGTATAGACTGCCCGTTTTGCGTCTACACGTCCACACTGAAGCACCTAACTTGCTGCCTGTGGGAAAATAAGCATCAATGGCTTGCTCCTGTCGCATGTACTTCGAGGTGCTAATCAACCTAAAAACATACTATTTCTAATATGTACAATTATTGGTAAGAATATTAAGCAAACACTGATGTAATGTTGTTCAGTACACTGTCCTCAGTCGTAAATAAAAATACATCTACATCTACATTTATACTCCGCAAGCCACCCAATGGTGTGTGGCGGAGGGAACTTTACGTGCCACTGCATTACCTCCCTTTCTTGTTCCAGTCGCGTAAGGTTCGCGGGAAGAACGAACACCGGAAAGCCTCCGTGCTCGCTCGAATCTCTCTAATTTTACATTCGTGATCTCCTCGGGAGGTATAAGTAGCGGGAAGCACTATATTCGATACCTCATCCAGAAACGCACCCTCTCGAAACCTGGCGAGCAAGCTACACCGCGATGCAGAGCGCCTCTCTTGCAGAGTCTGCCATTTGAGTTTCCTAAACATCTCCGTAACGCTATCACGCTTACCAAATAACCCTGTGACGAAACGCGCCGCTCTTCTTTGGATCTTCTCTATCTCCTCTGTCATCCCACACTGATGAGCAATACTCAAGCATAGACCGAATGAGTGTTTTGTAAGCCACCTCCTTTGTTGATGGACTACATTTTCTAAGGACTCTCCCAATGAATCTCAACCTGCCACCCGCCTTACCAACAATTAATTTTATGTGATCATTCCACTTCAAATCGTTCCGTACGCATACTCCCAGATATTTTACAGAAGTAACTGCTACCAGTGTTTGTTCCGCTATCATATAATCATACAATAAAGGATCCTTCTTTCTATGTATTCGCAATACATTACATTTGTCTATGTTAAGGGTCAGTTGCCACTCCCTGCACCAAGTGCCTATCCGCTGCAGATCTTCCTGCATTTCACAAAATTTTCTAATACTGCAACTTCTCTGTATACTACAGCATCATCCGCGAAAAGCCGCATGCAACTTCCGACACTATCTACTAGGTCATTTATATATATTTGATGGCCTTAATGAGGTGAGGTTAAATAAATAATATGCTGGCACTTTGACAAGGGTTTATGCCACGATCGTCAGTGGAGTAGTGTCGCAAGGATCTGTTGAAGAACCCACTCCCAAATTAATTACTCTTCGTCCTGAGAAAGTAAGTATTTTATTAGATCACTTGGCAGTACACTCATGGGGACTTTAATGAGATAATAACACAATGTTTTGCAGGGCAAATTCATTGTCTTTAGGATTCATCTGCCTCTTCCGGGATACCTGTCTGGGAGCATAGATGGCGGAGCCAGGTGAGCCAGACGGAGAGGGGCGGGCAGGGGAAGAGGCGGGGAGGTGAAGGGGGGACAGGAGAGAGCAGGAAAGAGAGGTGCCCGGGAAAACGAAAAAGACGTGACCCTTTCAAGTCGGCTTCTTGCTGTGTCACTGATAGACGCGGTCCGACAAGCGGAATACCGCCGGCATAGCGTCACGGCCCTCCTTAACCCAGAGAGAGCAAACAAGCAGACCAGTAAACGGGCTGCGAAACGCGAGGCCCGACAGAGCGGCCGGAGCAGCCGACCAACCGGGCGGCAGGTCTGGCCGCGGCAGCCACGGGTAGCGGCGCCTACGGCGTGACGTCACGCCTTCTGGGAAGCGCCTTCAATGGGCGCGTGGGCGACCGGCTGCGTTCTGCCGCGCCGGCCCGGTCCGAGGTTCCGCTCCCGCCGCTGGCACGCCGCCACGCCGGGAATACCCGGGCCAGCAGACACGCTTTCTGGGAACTGCTCCACCGCCCACCTCTCCCTTTACTGTCTCTCCATCCAACCAGCGAGCGAATCTCCACTTCCTGCCGCTCACATCGATATGCATGGTAATCAGAATTAAAGTTCCCGTTTCAAAACGCTTTAGTCAGATAATCACTGCTCATAATGGCGTCCAGTTTGAACGGAGTATTATCTGAGAAGGGGTAAACGCTGTGGGCAAAAAACGATAATTTTATAAATGCTTTAGGATTAAATGAGACCACTCAGAAAACGCAGCCTATGTCCCAATATGGTGCCACCATGAAGGGGCACAGACGTGTGTATGCATGTGTGTCAGTGTGAGTGAGTATGATCCCATACTGACCACAAGGTTGGTAAGGAGTGAAACTTTCTGGCAGATTAAAACTTTGTGCCGGACCGAGACTCGAACTCGGAACCTTTGCCTTTCGCGGACAAGTGCTCTACCAACTGAGCTACTGGCGGAATTAACGCTGTGAGGACGGCGCGTGAGTCGTGCTTGGGTAGCTCAGTTGGTGCCGGCACGGTAGCTCAGCATGTTCGGTCAGAGAGCTGGTTGGCCTCTGTAATAGAGAAAACTGAGCGGATGGATCAACAAAAAACTTGAACGGATGTCATGTGACGTCCGCAAAGACCAAACACAACGATCAACAACGAACAAAAAGAAGCCGGCGCGGTAGCTCAGCGTGTTCGGTCAAAGGGTTTAGCTACCCTCTGTAATAAAAAACTGAGTGAACGGATCAAGGAAAAACCACAACATGTGTCATCGGACAAGCCAAGGTAGCTCAGCGTGTTCGGTCAGAGGGTTAGCTGCCCTCTGTAATAAAAAAAAACTGAGTTCATAGCACTTGCCCGCGAAAGGCAAAGGTACCGAGTTCGAGTCTCGGTCCGGTACACAGTTTTAATCTGCCAGACAGTTTCATATCAGCGCACACACTGCTGCAGAGTGAAAATCTGATTTTGGTAAGGAGTTGTTGTGGTAGTGCGTTCCGTTCCTCCACCTGCAAAGCTGGCAATGCTGGGTGGTCGTTGGTGCATGTGAACTTCCTGCAGTACATGTCTTCAATGCATCCCACACGTGGTCGATGGGGTTTAAGGTGGCTCGGGCAGGCCAGTCCATTTGCAGAACATCCTTTCGTTCCAGGAGCTCCTCCATCTACACTGTTAGAATGTTCAAATGTGAGTAAAATCTTTACGGGACTTAACTGCTAAGATCATCAATCCCTAAGCTTACACACTACTCAACCTTAATTATCCTAAGGACAAACACATACACCCATGCCCGAGGGAGGACTCGAACCTCCGCCGGGACCAGCCGCACAGTGCATGACTGCAGCGCCATCAGACCGCTCGGCTAATCCCGCGCGGCCCTACACTGTTAGATGCGGAAACGAACTACTATCTGTAAAAATTAAGTTGGGACAGAACGCACTCCCGAAAAGACGCATCTGTGGAATACTACAATGTCAAATAACGCCGACGGGTGAGTATACCATATTCAAAGATTTGGAGGTCAGTACGTCTTGCAACATTACGCAACTCAAAACCACAGCACCTGGAACGCCAAAACGATCAACTTCGACAATACTGAACGTACCGTCATATGGAGGGAGGTGGGAACATGTAATGCACCCAGGAACACTGTCGGCCCTGGCTTCATTTTTACGGATGAGGATGTGCGACTGCATCGAAAAGTGCAGGTGGTGAAGTTCTTGGGAAATTGGACATTTGTGGTAGGACCTATGGGACCAAACTGCTGAGGCCATCGGTCCCTAAGCTTACACACTACTTAATCTAATTTAAACTAACTTACGCTAACGACAACACACACACCCATGCCGGAGAGAGGACTCAACCTCTGACGGCGGAAGCCGCGCGAACCGTACATGGCACCCTAGACAGCGCGGCTATTCCGCACGGCGAAGTTCTTGGAACGAGCGAATATTCGACGAATGGATTGGCCTGTCCATTCCTCCACTTAAATACCATAGAGCATGTGCAGATCCAGTAGGGAGATGTACAGTAGCACGTCCGCATGTACTAACGACGTTCCAGCAGTGTCAATTGCATTGGTGTAGGAATGGAACGTCCAACCACAAGAACTCGTTATCAACTTTGTGGTTAGCGTGGAAGCACACCGCAGAGCAAGCATTGCTGTCGGTAGTGGTTCAAAAATGGTTCGCATGGCTCTAAGCACTATGGGACTTAACATCGGAAGTCATCAGTCCCCTAGACTTAGAACTACTTAAACCTAACTAACCTAAGGACATCACACACATCCATGCCCAAGGCATGATTCGAACCTGCGACAGTAGCAGAGCGCGGTTCCGGACTGAAGCGCCTAGAACCGCTCGGCCACATCGGCCGGCTGTCCGTAGTGATCAGACACCCTGGCAAGAACCGTGTCCTGCCGTTTTTGAAGTGCAGGGGGCCATCTTAAATCGCCGAGACTTCAGTGCAATTACTGTCTTTCAATAAAAGCGTTATTTCCGTTCGTTTAATTGCGTCTTTGTTTCAGTTATCTTCTGTACTATACTGCAGCAGTTCTTTCTAGATATGACCAAGATTTATCGAGCCACGTTACTTGGTGGTTAACATCATCCGAAAGTTACTTTCATCCCTAAGTTTTCGACTCCAGTGTTTTATCCCGTATTTCTTATTCATGGTCCGCAGCTCGTGGTCTCACGGTAGCGTTCTCGCTTCCCGAACACGGGGTCCCTGGTTCTATTCCCGGCGGGGTCAGGGATTTTTACCTGCCTCGAGATGAGTGGGTGTTGTTGTGTCGTCTTCATCATCATCATTCATCCCCATTATGGTCGGAGGAAGGCAATGGCAAACCACCTCCGCTAGGACCTTGCCTAGTACAGCGGTGCGGGTCTCCCGCATCGTGCCCCACACTCTGTCAAGGAATATGGGACTTCATCATCATCTTACTCATGACTCACTTCCTCTGCGCAAGACCTAACCTCCCGTCCTTCCTTCCTTTTACTGAATAACTGTTGCAGTTCTGTCTCAATGAGTCAATATTGTTAACAACAAATCCCATGATAGAATATATGTATAGGGACAGCAGAGTTAGAATTCTGACACACCTGAAGAACAGCCTACATGAGTCCTATGAACTGACACCGCAGATCAGTCTGACTGTCCTTTTCTGGGGTAAGAACATTGTTGGTAAGTGCGCAGAGCTACCACAAAACAAAACTCCATACGAGATAATATTGTGAATGTTAGCTAAGGAAAGAAATTTTTATATTTCATAGTCAGAGACAGTAAGGGTCATTCTTACAAACGTTTTCAGAAGTTTTATCTTCAAGACCTTGTACAAGAATTTGCATGCAGCTGATTCCATCTGTCCTAAGAATTTAAAACGGCCAATTTCGCTGACAATCTGATCATCTTTGGCCAGTAAAATTTCGCTTCTACACGAGTTCCGTGATAGAAAATGTATGCGATGTGTTTTGTCGCAGGTCAAGCGTCAGACTGTTCTCTGAATGCCACATGCTGATGTTACTGACTACACAGTTAGCTGCAGCATTTATAATGCGTTCCATGTCTTTCACAATAGAACTTGTTCATTTGCAAAGAAAACAATTTTTATGTCATCTGTCAAGTTTAGTGGTAGATAGTTGATGTATATCAAGAAAAACTGACTAATCGGAATGCAGCTCAATGCGTCAAGAAAATTTGTCACTTCTTACAAGACGTTTTGCCGTCCTTTTGTGGCTTCAGTTTCGTAAATATTTTCACGGAAAATGTGCACTAACGTAGATACAGAAATAAGATAGTACCCTTGTAGTTTGGTTCATATTTCGGATACACTAGACTCAATCAACAGCAAACGACTGAAGGACTGAACGATGTGGTAAGGCACTGGACTCGTGCATTAGAGCAGCAAGGGTAAATAACGACCGGATAATGCCAATATATAATTCATTAATTCGTTCTATGCAAATACCGCCATAACACCTCTAACATTTATCCTTTCCAAACTGGTTTGGTGGGCCAGCTGCAATCAATTTCTTTCAACGATTCGTTAATGTGTAACGGCACAGATTAACTATCAACATTCCTGCACGCCAGCCACTGTAATGTAGTTCATATTCAGTATCTCATACACAAGCAGTCCGTCAGACGTTAGGTTGATTTTCCATCTTCAACATGCGGCACACAAACAGGCATTAAACGGTGCAAAGATTGCTACTTGTCGCGAGCAGTCTGCGTCTCAACCTTCCCCTACTTTCGAACCCTCATATGAGGCCAAAGTGGACCATACTGATAACTATATGAATTCAGTGTTCTGAGTCTTATCCAAGTGTAACAGTGTGGTGTATTAAATGTGAAGTGTGAATTCCTCTGATAAGCTGGCTTACTTTAGTGTACTTATCACTTTACTCGCTTACTTCACTCGGAACAATTAACTTTCGGTCACTGTATGAGTATTAATAAATGAACACAAGTTACTAGCAATTTAAAACGAGTCGATCCATACTGGAATTGAGATAACTGCGTTACACAAACAATTTACTCATGTAGATGCTTTTCACAGTCTCACCCAAAGCTGTAGCTCTGCTATATCTCTATCCCTATATCCTACTCATCTAACGATTACAGAAGCCCTTCGGCATGCCTTTGACATTCACTCCCTGCAGTGATATTTGCTGTCTAACTTTTTTGGCTGAACGGTAATTCTTTCTTATTCTTTTTACCTGGATATTTCACATTGGTATAGTATCTTTATACGAATGTTTTATGTAATTTTCGTCATGGCCTAGGGCAATGTGTCTTACCGCTGATGTCTAAATGTAATTCCAGATGGATACTAATAATGCTGGAAAATTTTCTTCAAATGTACTCACATTTTATATTCTGCATCATCCGATATGCAGCCTACTACGGACAGATATTTGTGCTGAACCTTGTTCGGTGTACTCTACTATACTTTAATGCTTGCTCTTAAGTTCAAAATGGCTCTGAGCACTATGGGACTTAACATCTGAGGTCATCAGTCCCCTAGAACTTAGAATTACTTAAACCTAACTAACGTAAGGACATCACACACATCCATGCCCGTGGCAGGATTCGAACCTGCGACCGTAGCGGTCGCGTGGTTCCAGACTGAAGCGCCTAGAACCGCTTTGCCACACCGGCCGGCTGCTCTTAAGTACTTTAATTTGAGTTGTTGAGTAGAACTTGCAATATAAATTTAAATACTGTTCTTTTTATACGGTGCATTACTTATCAGGTTTTATCTGCCCTACCTTAGCGTCTTTTGTAAACTTCCATTTCCCTTGCTGTGTTTACCGAGCGGGGTGGCGCAGTGGTTAAACACTGGACTCGCATTCGGGAGGACGACGGTTCAATCCCGCGTCCGGCCATCCTGATTTAGGTTTTCCGTGATTTCCCTAAATCACTCCAGGCAAATGCCGGGATGGTTCCTCTGAAAGGGCACGGCCGACTTCCTTCCCAATCCTTCCCTAATCCGATGAGACCGATGACCACGCTGTCTGGTCTCCTTCCCCAAACCAACCAACCAACCAACCTTGCTGTGTTAACTTTCACATTTCAGAAAGTTCCATATATTTGACGCTGTTTGACCCTAATTAAGTATTTAGATCTGAGTATTCTGTATACTGCTTTCTACATTATTTTAAAAATAGTGTTCTTCACACAGTACCACCACTGATATTAAATATCCATATTTCACTCCTCCACTGAGTCCCGATAACGGGACGTGAAAAGGGCACATTATTGTGAGAAAGAAATATTACTCAGCGTAAGGAATACGTGCTGTATACTCGGTAAATTACATAGCGAAGTATAAATTACATAGCGAAGGATAATTTGCACCACTGCTACTGATTCTCTTTTCTATTCCATTAGGAAATGGAGCGAGAGCAACATGACTGCCGCTCTGCCTTTGCACCAGCCCTAATATGCCTTACATTACACTATCGCGAGATGAAAGATGGGAGCACTGGAATCCTTCTGCAGCAAACGCTGACACTATAAGTTCCTCAGTAACATTTCGCGGGAAGACGGTCGCCTTCCCTTCACGGATGTCCCCCATCTCAAAAAAATTGTTCAAACGGCTCTGAGCACTATGGGACTTAACATCTGAGGTCATCAATCCCCTAGAACTTAGAACTGCTTAAACCTAACTAACCTAAGGACATCACACACATCCATGCCTGAGGCAGGATTCGAACCTGCGACCTTAGCGGTCGCGCGGTTCCAGACTGAAGCGCCTAGAACCGCTCAGCCACACCGGCCGGCCTCCCCCATCTCAGCTCACGGAGATTTTCTGTAGCACTCTCCTGCAGACTGAACAGACTTGCAACAAATCTAGCAGCACATCACACAATTGCTTGGCTGTATTTCCTTAATACGACCGGATGGAAATACGGAACACTAGAACACTAATCGAAAAGATCTCTGCAAGTGATCTTATCCACTAGCTCCATTTCATGATGTTTCGCAAAGTTACGCCTAGATATTTAACCGATGTTACTGAGTCCAGCAGCTTGTCACTAATGCAGTGTTCTGACATTACAAGGAAGTCTCGGTTGCCCACCCACTCTAACATAAGTTTATCTACACTTATTTTAAAGGCAAGCTGCCACTTATCGCACCATGTAGAAATTCTGTCCAAGCCGTCTAGCCGGCCGGTGTTGGCCGTGCGGTTCTTCAAATGGCTCTGAGCACTATGGGACTTAACATCTATGGTCATCAGTCCCCTAGAACTTAGAACTACTTAAACCTAACTAACCTAAGGACAGCACACAACACCCAGCCATCACGAGGCAGAGAAAATCCCTGACCCCGCCGGGAATCGAACCCGGGAACCCGGGCGTGGGAAGCGAGAACGCTACCGCACGACCACGAGATGCGGGCCCGTGCGGTTCTAGGCGCGTCAGTCTGGAACCGCGTGACCGCTACGGTCGCAGGTTCGAATCCTGCCTCGGGCATGGATGTGTGTGATGTCCTTAGGTTAGTTAGGTTTAAGTAGTTCTAAGTTCTACGGGACTGATGACCACAGATGTTGAGTCCCATAGTGCTCAGAGCCATTTGAACCATTTTCCAAGCCGTCTGAATACCCTTACAGTTATTCAACAGCGACACTTTTCCGTGAACAAAAGCGTCATTAGTGAATAGTCGCAGACTGCTGTCTACCAGTCCGACAGATCTATTACCTACACGAGAAACTCGTTCCTGGGGCACTCCTGGCGTTACCCTTATCTTTGAAGCACACACTACGTTCAGGAAAAGATAGTGGTTTCCAAAGGTAAAGCTGTCATCACTTCGACTATTGGTTCGAATACTAAAGTGCTTCATTAGGCGTAGCCCCTGTGGCGGTGATATGTCCACCTTGCACACAGTTTGCGATAACCAAGGTTGCGTAAGAACTTGTCTAAGTTACTACAGTCGGCTAGAGTGGCCGAGCGGTCCTAGGCGCTACAATCTGGAACCGCGCACCCGCTACGATCGCAGGTTGGAATCCTGCCTCGGGGATGGATGTGTGTGATGCCCTTAGGTTAGTTAGGTTTAAGTAGTTCTAAGATCTAGGGGACTGATGACCTCAGAGGTTAAGTCCCATAGCGCTCAGAGCCCAAGACACTACAGCCGACACCACGGTGCACGCAACCCCTTGGCCTTCATCAATCAATCACCGCGAATGAGGCGATCGAGACGCCGTCCATTATGAGGGACTGCAACGGAGCAGTGTCGTCCGGGCAGTCTTCCCGTGCACGTCCTATTCACCACTACCGAGACGCAGTGCCCACTGCCTCACATAATGTACGGCTACTGCATCGTGTTCATACACCTTCAGCAAACGTCAATGGATTTCAATTGGCACAATTTGTTCTGCAGTGAAGAATTAAACGACTCGTCTGTGTTGTATACGCACTTCGAGGTCAGACGCTATTTGGGAACCCGCCTTTGCTGCTGCTGCTATCTGGTGTATGATAACTAAAAGAACAAGAAGTTAGCGGGATGATTTAAAAATTACTAAGACACCAACACAATCGATAGACAAGCACAGTTTCCGATCAAGTATCTATAATTAGTGGCCGAAGACGGTAGCGCGTCACAACAATAAGGAAAAACAAGATGAAAATCGTGAAGAAAAAAGTTCGTAGCAAAATATTAAAAAAAAGTTTATGTTTCGTAAGCAGAGCGATAGTGCGATTTCCGGCATGTCGCCATATCAGAGGAAAAGTAGATGCCGACGAAAAAAACACGAAGAAATCTAAGTAACCACTTATTTAAGTAAAAAACGAGACGTGAATTGTTTTATAGTGTACAAATAATACAGATAAAAACAAAACTTTATTCGTCTAGATGCCACTGATGATGCCCTAAAGTGAAGAAAGGCGAAACGTGTCTGGGAGAAATAAAATACAGCGCAACAAGAAAAGGCGTTTTTATTTACAGATCAAATATTTCTGTGTTTGCGGCGGGGGATGGGCATGTAAACAACCCCCACAGATAATTCTTTACTTACAACATTTTTCATCTTCAAGTATCGTAAAGCTTTTCACAAAATGTTACATGGCACTGCAAAACTATGCTTTTCAACAGCGTAAAACTCATCCTGCGTCTTCCGCTAATCGTCGTCTACTGTTACAATCGGGTTCCATTTTTCGTGTGCAGGCACTCTACCAAGAGTATGTTACTATGGCTCGGACACCTTAGGCGAAACCCAAAAACTGGAGAGATTAGTTTCGGAACGGGAAGGAACATGTACATCCTCGAATAAAATTGAATAGCAATACGAGGGTAAATACTATCCTTTTTGCAGATGATCAGTTCGTGATACAGGACGATGAAGATAAGCTTCAGAAATCATTACACATGCTTAATAATTTATAAAAGTTATAGCTAGCATAAAAACAGTAGTTATGGATCGCACAGGAAATAACCAGTTACTACCAAGACAATAATTGACAATCAACCAACAGAACACCATTTATCTTGGTTGTGACATATGGCTCTGAGCACTATGGCACTTAAGGGGATACGGAATCACCTATCCCCGCAATGTTAATATATGCCTACTATAGGGAACATTTTCTCACAAACTACTGGAGACAGAGAGGTAAAAATTTTACAGTATGTGCATTCATATGTTACAACAATACTGAAACAACAGTTTATTGTCAAAGTATTTTCTTACAGAGATATTGTACATTTATTTTTAAGTAAATTTTTTCCATCGCTTTTTACTAGACTATCACCCCTAAGTCTTTTGTAAATCAAGTAATTAAAAAATCGTTGTTTCAGTATGTAATAGGGACCTATGTCACTACGTCATAAAAATTTCAGACTTCTAGGTTGACCAGTACCTGAGATAATGTTCCTAGATGAAGTAAAAAGTAAACTTACGGGAAACGGAGAAAGAAGATTAAAACATTCCTGATCCGTAGCTAACACCCCCTTCACAGTCTTCATAATCATCTTCAAGTCTTCTTTTGGCACCCCTCTGCACCTGTCTTGCTTTTTTCACTAATGTCTTGATTATATTATCAGCATGCCTTAGTCTGTGCTGATCTAAAAAGAACATAGCACGTACCGTACGGGAACCAACACACATACCCAACTTTTGAAGGACCTGGCATTTAGTTATATTTCCAAGATTGAAGGTTGCCACAGCATCATACACACCAAAATGTAGTGTATTAATTCCGACAAACACTGTTTTTGGGAGACGATGCCATATCACACTATTCAAGCACTCGTTGGGGTTCTGCGTTTTTCCGTGAAGACATTTCATCAGAAGACTTCTGTCAGCCAGATCTCTGAAAATGGGCTTTATTTCTGCCATGATGGCTGATGGTAGACTGTGGTGGTGAATGTATTTCTCTCCTGTTGTTAGTCCCCTATTGTATTTACACCAGCTGTTTTCACCTTTGGGGCACAAACCATGTTGTGGATGCTCATCCGTGGATGCGGTGTGGAAATATAAAGCCCATATAGCTCTCCTCATTTCTTCAAGATTGCCTGTATTTTGCCTGATTGCAAGGCCATAGCAGTTCTGAATGTGGTCTATTATGGAATCAGTCAATCTTCCTCTGCCATCCAAGGTTTTCCCATCATCTAGTTTTTTCCCTTTCATAACTGATTTTAACCTTCTTAGCCTGGCACCCATTCTCTTCTGCACATGTCCTATACATTCAAGTTTGCTTATATTTACACTGTTCCCATATGGTTTGCTTTCCAAAACTTCTTTGAATGCTTTAGAGTCACCATCTCCCAGATATTTGACATAGCGAACATTATACCACTGTGAAGAGCGATGAAAAATTTTCTTCACCCCAGCAACCTCCATGCCACCACTACTACCATAATAATTAGCAATACAGTCATCACTGTGTTCATTTTTCAGCCTGCCTGTGCACCTACAGTATTTAGACATTATTGCAACATCAATAACCTTGCCAGTATCAACACTAGTTGCTGTTACAACACCATTGTTGGAGGTGTGGCCCCTTTTCTGCCACGTGCCATCAAACGCCACTGTGAGGTCACGACTGCCGTCATTTTCTTCCACTGCTTCTTCCACAGCAACCTGCATTGACTTCTGTGCTACATCTTCAACTGCAGATCCTAGTACATAATTGTAAGCTTCAAACTTTGAAGGTGCACTTGGAAGATTTAGAACACCACATAGCATATCACCAGCTGCTTTGCCCTTACCAATTGCTCGCAATCCATAAACTAACCTAATATTTACACTATAAAGTTCAGTTTTCTTGTATCCATTATTTACAGTTACTGAAACCGAACTTGGAAACTTACAGCTGTATTTACAAACACTGCATATTAAATTAAACTGGGCAGCCAGGCCAACATGGGATTCTACTTTCAGAGAAACGTTTCCATGACATTTTTTGCAGCACAAACTGTTTTCAAGAGCTTCACACAATATATTCGTATCAATGAGTTCAAAAACTTCATTCCCTCTATCAAGTAAATTATATTTCTCTTCCAAATCTCTTAGTTTTTTATGAGAAGCACTGTTTTCATTTGGTGTAAGTTCGTTCGGCAAATCAGTAATAAGTGGATTCACATTTTCCAACAGTGATGATGATGAACTGCTTTGCTTTGCTAATGAATCATTATTTCTTTTCTTTTGCCAGTTCACACGCTTTTTAAATACTTTTGCTTTAGCTCTAGGCATTTTCACTGCGAAAAATGAAGCACTAAATACGAAATAACTCAACAACAACTACTTTCTTATATCACACTGTTTACAAAACAGTCCCACCACAAAGTCAAAGAGTAACTTGAGGAAACCAGAGAGAAACATTTTCGGGCAACTAGTGTATAAATAGTCGCTGGAAACCGGGATATTTGAATTCATGTCACTTTAAAGGTACTGCCAAAAAGTTCATGGTCAGCCACGAGAGACGTGTATAACTAAAGCGCAATACCCGATCTCACAAATATATAAAAATAAAATAGTTATAATTGTAGTAGAGCTATGTATGATACGTCATTTTAAAGAGGAAACATGGCAGAATATAATACGCCAATAAAAAAAATTCGATTTTTTAACCCAAAATCCGATTCCGTATCCCCTTAACATCTTAGGTCATCAGCCCCCTAGACTTTAAACTACTTAAACCTAACTAAGCTAAGAACATCACACACATCCGTGCCCGAGGCAGGATTCGAACCTGCGACAGCAGCAGCAGCGCGGTTCCGCCTAGAACCGCTAGGGCACAACGGCCGGTTACTTATTTTATAACAATGATCGATTTGAATATATATGCAAAACATTCCGGTGAACATTAAAGGGTACGGCGAGGACAGAGACAATTTTTAAGACAATGGCTCCACCAACAATAATGTGTGGATTGGTTCAAATGGCTCTGAGCACTATGGGACTCAACTGCTGAGGTCATTAGTCCCCTAGAACTTAGAACTAGTTAAACCTAACTAACCTAAGGACATCACAAACATCCATGCCCGAGGCAGGATTCGAACCTGCGACCGTAGCGGTCGTGCGGTTCCAGACGGCAGCGCCTTTAACCGCTCGGCCACTTCGGCCAGCAACTCAAGGTGTAGATCCAGTGTATCTAGCAGGCAAACACGTTGGCTGCAGGCCTTCAACCGGCCCCCTCCTAACCAAAACACGGCCACCACTGGCACCGAGGCAGATCCAAGTTCCACAAGAAAACACAACAGATCTTTACCCAGCCTTCCTGGCCGAGAAGTTCTAGGCGCTTCTGGAAAAGCGCGACCGCTGCGGTCGCAGCTTCGAATCCTGCCTCGGGCATGGATGTGTGTGACGTCCTTAGGTTAATTAGGTTTAAGTAGTTCTAAGTCTAGGGGACTGCTGACCTCAGCAGTTAAGTCCCATAGTGCTCAGAGCCATACCCTGCCCTCCAACGCTCTCTCGCTTGATACCACTGAACTTGCAATCGGCGGTGGTTTGCGGACAGTGGAATGCACACTACGGGGCGTCTGGCTCGAAACTGTCCTTGAGGTAAACGATTTGTAACAGTTCGCTGTGTCACGGTGGCGGCAACTGTGCTGAACTTGCAGCTGCAAATGCAGTACGATGTGCCAAAGCCATTTGCTGTAGTGCTCAAATTCAAATTGCTCTGAGCACTATGGGACTTAACATCTGAGGTCATCAGTTCCCTAGAACTTAGAACAACTTAAACCTAACTAACCTAAGGACATCATACACATCCACGCCCAAGGCAGGATTCGAACCAGGGAACGTAGCGGTTGCGCGGTTCCAGACTGAAGCGCCTAGAACCGCACGGCCACTCCGGCCGCCATTTTGCCAACTTTTTCTGCAGAATCACAGAAGGAATATCAACCTTCTCACAGCCCTATAGCTGTATCAAACTCAGTGACGTGTTGATAACGGGGCCTATACCGCCTTAAAGCCATTCTTGACTAATACGAGGGTGGGTCAAATGAAAACCTTAAATATTTTTTAAAATATTATTTATTGTGCATAAGTGGTACAAAGCTGTATCACTTTTCAACATAATCTCCCCCACGCCCAATCCAAGTCCTGCAGCACTTACACAGTGCATAAATTCCTTTAGGAAAAAATTCTTTTGGTAGTCTGCGCAACCACTCATGCACCGTGTGGCGCACCTCTTCATCAGAACGGAACTTCTTTCCTCCCATTGCGTCTTTGAGTGGTCTCAACATATGGAAATCACTTGGAGCAAGGTCTGGTGAGTATGGTGGATGAGGAAGACACTCAAAATGCAAGTCTGTGATTGTTGCAACTGTTGTACGGGCAGTGTGGGGCCTAGCATTGTCATGCCATGCTGACAGCAATCCACGTCGCTTTGATCTGATTGCAGGCCGCAGATGATTTTTTAGGCGATCTGTGTATGATGCACTGGTGACAGTGGTCCCTCTAGGCATGTAATGCCCCAAAATGACGCCTTTTTCGTCCCAAAAGAGAGTCAGCATAACCTTCCCTGCTGATGGTTCTGATCGAAACTTCTTTGATTTTGGTGATCAGGAATTGCGCCATTCCTTACTCGCTCTCTTCGTTTCCGGTTGGTGGAAGTGAACCCAGGCTTCGTCCCCAGTAACGATTCTTGCAAGGAAGCCATCACCTTCTCGTTCAAAGTGCCGAAGAAGTTCTTCACAAGCATCAACACGTCGTTCCCTCATTTCAGGAGTCAGCTGCCGTGGCACCCATCTTGCAGACACTTTGTGAAACTGGAGCACATCATGAATAATGTGGTGTGCAGACCTACGACTAATCTGTAAACATGCTGCAATGTCATTCAGTGTCACTCGGCGGTTTTCCTTCACTATGGCTTCAACTGCTGCTATGTTCTGTGGAGTCACAAGTCATTGTGCCTGAGATGGACGAGGAGCATCTCCCACTGAAGTCACACCATTTGCGAACTTCCTATTCCATTCGTAAACTTGTTGCTGTGACAAACATCCATCACCGTACTGAACCTTCATTCGTCGATGAATTTCAATAGGTTTCACTCCTTCACAACGCAAAAACCGAATAACAGAACGCTGTTCTTCCCTGGTGCAAGGCGCAAGTGGGTCGGCCATCTTTATCTGATACTGCGACGGTGTGTGTATCTGAACTATGGTGCCACCTACAGGCCATTCTGCACGCGGTTCGTAGCACGCTTACCGTCTTACATGATAACGGCTCGAAATTTCGATTTGTTATTACGAATTTAAGGTTGCCATTTGACTCACTCTTCGCAAGGATTTAAAGTCACTTAGACTTGTACAAAAATGTGTGCATTATTCAGGAACACACATAAAAAGCTTAACAACCAATGAAATTCAGTTTAAGAGAAGCCAAAAGAGTTTATTGGTGGCCAACTCCTTCCACTCCATTGATGAATTTCTCACTAAAACCAACTTCTGCACAATTTCAGTGCAGTACTATGCTCATTGTAAATAAGTATTACAGTAGTTGTATCACACGTTTATTACCTTATAAATAAACAAAAAACTTTTTTATTTTAAATTCAGTGCATTAGTATTTGTAAAGTGACTCTTTCATATAGTGTTCTTAAAAAATTACGACCATTCCACTTGGGACCTGTGGAATGGTACATTAGCTTATTTGTGGCTCTGAGCACTATGGGACTTAACATCTATGGTCATCAGTCCCCTAGAACTTAGAACTACTTAAACCTAACTAACCTAAGGACAGCACACAACACCCAGCTTATTTGTTTTAGTTGTAAACATTTGTCATGTATTGTTGTTTTTCTGACATGTTCTACATCCTGGAGGACCTTCTCACTACGAATCAATCGGAATGAAAGTAAACTCAATCAATCAATCAATCGTATATACTCATCACGTCTAATCTCAAAGGTAACTAACACCCACGACCGTTACAGCGTGTATTTAAAGCAAAGTAGCGCCACTCTTATGCGACTGGCAAAAAGTTTTAACACACGTCACATTTCAGATGTAGAAACACGCCTACCAACTTTCGTTTACGCGACATACGTCCTTCCTGGTGTTGCGATTTTTTTTTCCCGACCGTGTATTTAATTGGAAGGGGACTCTGTACAGCTAGTACCTAGGCAACTGACCTCAGGTTCGCTTCAGAGCTCTCACCGAATTGAGTATGGCATTCGCTCTCCAGTTGTGAAAGTAGGTTCCAACCACTTCCAGAATAAACAGGTACCGCGAATCCTGGCGCGCCGAAGAAACTGCTTCCCAGAAACTGTATTGCCGGAAAGGGCCGGCCCGCTGTTGGCACTGATGCCGGCCAAATAGCGTCACGGCTTAGCGCGAAGTCGCCGCTAATCCGCGAGCATATTCAGGATTTCGCAACGGCCTTGCGCACCGGCCGATAGGAGGAGGAGGGGGAGAAGTGCAGAGGCGCGGGTGATGCAGCGGGGAGGCCAGCTTCGAGGAGGACAATCAGCTCCGAGCAGCGTTTCCGCGAAGGCCGGTTGCGACAGCGACGCAGAGGCGAGCTTCCTCGTCGCGAAGCTCTGCTGGCCGTTTACCGGACCGACAAGTTTCCCAGCAGCGCGGCGCAGCGAAAACACCTCCCCCGCAGCGTCACTGCACTTCTGCGAACGGCGCGCCGCAAACGCCGTGACGCAACGCTGCAGTGGCGCCGCGGTGCGCGTAAGCGGCGAGCACCAATTTACTCTGCCCCGCCAGCCAGAGGTGCAACAGCTAACAGCCCGGACATTACATACACTCTTCACTGAAATCACTTCTGTACACTACGAGGCGTGAGCAATGTAAAGCTGTTACAGCTAAATGCTCACACTGCTCGGTATTTACACTTTTTACTGATGTCATTTCTGTAAACTACGAGGCGTGAGTAATGTTATTTTTCTTTCTCTGTGCTGTTGAAAGAGGCGTCTGCTACAGACGTCACCACCGGCTGCCTCCGCAAACGACTCGTAGCTTTGTTTACGACGGCATTCCCATGACGCTAGAGCGCGTAATCGGTCATCACGAGCATTTCCGTCAGTGCTGCAAGCTCGAAATTTAGTCTGCGCGGAGACTTAAATCTGAAAACTGATCTGACGCAGCTCTCCACGCTAGGCTATTCAGTGCAAGCACAACTACTGTAATATACGTGCATTTTAACCTGCTTGCCGCTGTCAATCTCCGGTCTTCCGCTAAAATTTTTACTCCCACACTCCATCGATTACCAAACTGACAATTCGTTGATACCTCAGAGTCAGTTATTTTTAGACAAGTTGCGCAATAAATTTCTATTTTTTTCAGTACTGTTCCGCACCGTTTCATTAGTTAACTGACCTATGTCTCATCTCCAGTATTCTCCTACAACATAACATCGGCAGATGTTCTACATGTAAATACACATTCCGCAACCCACTACATGGTGCATGGCGGAAGGTACATCGTACCACTAGCAGTCATTTCCCCTCCTGTTCCACTCGCAAAAAGAGCGAGGGAAAAATGACTATCTATATACCTCCGCACGAGCCCTAATTTCTATTATGTTCGTGGTCCTTAGGCAAAATGTACATTGACGGTAGTAAGATCGTTCTCCATTAAGCTTCAAATGCCGATTCTCTAAATTTTCTCAGTAGCCTTCCTCGAAAAGAACGTCGCCTACATTCAAGGGATTCCCATCAGAATTCAGGAAACATTTCCATAATAGTTACGTGATGATCGAACCTACCGGTAATAAATCTAGCAGCCCCCCCGCCTCTTAATTACTTCGATGTCTTCTTGTAATCCGACCTGGGCGAATCCGAAACCTCGAGAAGCACTCAAGAATGGGTCGCCCTAGTGCTCTATATGCGGTCTCCTATGCAGATGATCCACACTCTCCTAAAACTCTCCCAATAAACCGATGTCGACGATTCGCCTTCACCACTGCAATGCCCACATGTCCCATTTCATATCGCTTTGCAACTTTACGCCTAGATACTTAACAGACTGACTGTGTCAAGTAGCAAATTATTAATGCTGTATTCAAAGGCCGTTGCGGGTCTCTTTTTCATATTCATCCGCAGTAACTTACATTTTTCTACATCTAGAACTAGCTCCCATTCATTGCCTACGTCATTTTGTATCTTCCTATACTTACCCGACGACACATTCCTGTACAACACGCCATCATCGACTGATAATTGTGTTCAAATTTATATTCGATGTTAAAACATTTCTCTTTTTCGTTGGTGCATTTCTTGCTATTACCATTCTGCGTTTTATATCCTCTCTACTTCGGCTTTAATCACTTCCCCAATCGTCTGCCTCGGTAGCTGCGGGGTTAGCATATCTGAATGCCAACTGAAAAGAGTCCGGTTCGATTCTCAATGAGGCTGGAGATTTTCTCCGCTCGGGGACTTGGAGTTGTGTTGTCCCGATCATCATCATCATCATCATCATCACCGACGCTCAGGTGGACTAAATAGGGTCACACAAAAAGACTTGGACCCAGCAGTGAACCACCACACGAGAGAGAGAGAGAGACTTACCCAAACAACAAACTTATCTGTCACTTTACCACCTCATTTCCGTATCTAATTTCCACGGCATCACTTCATTTAACCGAACTACATCCCGTTACTCTTGTTTTACTTTTATCGGTGTCCATCTTATAATCTCTTTTCAAGACATTATCCATTCTGTTCAACTGTTCTTCTCAGTACTTAACCGTCTCTGACAGGATTATAGTGTCATCGGCAAACCTTCAAAGCTTTCACTTTTTTCTCCCTGATTTTTAATTTCCTTTGCTCATTTCTCCTTGGTTACCTTCACAACTTGCTCAGTGTACAGACTGAATAACATATGGGGGTAGTCTACAATCCTCTCTACCACCTTCTCACCTACTGCTCACAGACATTACGAATAACAATAACAATACCCAAAAACACTCAATAACGCTAGATTCTTATAACCGATGCCCGGCTTCTTTGCAAATGCAGATTTATCTAGATCTGCAATTGCTATAAATGTAGGTTTCCTTTTTTTCTACCCTGTCTGCAAACAACTTTCTGTGGAGTCATAGACATTATGAATAACAATAACAACTCTCAAAAACACTCAATAACCATTCAAATTATCATAAGTTATAACAAATAAAAACTCAAGAATGACGAGGTGTCACCAAAAGCTTTATTCGCAACTACCGGTTTCACGACAGTATAGAAGCACATTCAGGTTTACCTGTTAAGAATACAAATGACTGCGTGAAATTTCTGAATTGGTAGAAATACTGTATACTGCTAAGCTCCACGGGCTGCTTACATCACATCGGCCAGGTGGCAATACGGCGGAAGTAAGCACATGACACGGGGTTTAAGTTTTACTTCATTTGCTTTATACAGCTGGTGTTTACCGGATTCTGCAGTGTATTATCCGGTAAGCTACTTTTCGGATTTCTTCCATTCTCGACGTTTTGGTTCCATGCTACAGTATTATTTTTGGATGATATTTCCCGTGTACGTATTGTACTTCCCCTACACGTTAGTTAATTTTTCCGCATTTTATCCCCATTCACAGTCGTGTCCCATTCTTTATTCGTCTTGCCCCGCTTTTTTTCTAGGCCTGGGTCATTCAGCGAAAGCACAACTACTTCAGACTACATGCGTTTTAACCTGCTTACCATAATTTACATTTTTAAAAGCATCTTTTGGGTGTACTCGATTTTATTATGATAACCCATCATTGTGGTTTGACTCTTAACATTGATATCTTTCCGGTAGCTGTGAGTCCATAACTGTCTGTCTACATTATAGAAATGTTTTTTGGCGAAAGCTAACGCTATGGTTCTGTATTTCTACCATTTCAGGAATTTCACATAGTGATCTGTGTGATTCTTGGCAAATAAACGTGAAGATGCGTCTACACTGACACGAAACAGGAAATGCGAACAAAGCACCTTCACACAGCTATTCAGCTTTTGGAAACATTCATCACTTTTGATTTCTTAATTGTAATAATTTTTCTGATAATCTGAATGGTTACTGAATGTTGTTGTTACGCAACCTATCTTCTCAAATAAATTGTAGGGTCTGTATTGCCTCGACTTCTCCAAAGTCGGCTTCTTCCGGTATTTCCATTCTTCTATGACTAATCCTCAACAGCTAAACTGCCCAGTATTTACAGTTTTTACTGCAAACGTTTCTGCCCACTGCGAGGCGTGAGTAATCATAATTTTTCGCTGCTGTTTGAAGTGGGGTCTGCAATGAACGTCAGCGCCCGCTGCCTGCGCGAAAGACCTTTAACTTTGATTACTGCAGTATTTCTAGTGTTTCTTCAAGCTGGGATGCGTAATCAGGTATCCAGAGGACCTCCTACAGTGCTGGGGAAATTGATGTTTAGTCTGTGGAGAACGCCATTTAAAAACTGTTGTTTCTGCTTATTATTTACTTGTCATCTCGCATACAAGATGGTCATATCGCACGCTGTGTTGTGATGATGCTCCGCCCGGAAGTAGCTACTTCATCTTTCTGGGACTCGGTGGTGACAGAGGCAACTGAAATTCTCTTACCGGCGGATTACATTAATAGAGAAAGGGGCTTCAGCTTGGATAAATCTTGCAATCCGGTGCTTTCTTTAATCAACTCACTAAGATTACGCGACAGTGCAACTCACAATGATACATCGACATCCCAGCGTACCTAATCAGGCACACTGTACTTTCTTTGTCGCTGATCAACGTCTCTGGCGCATTGTGTGTCTGTGCCCGCATGGGCAATGGCGCGGTCCGCGAGTTTATAAGGACGGAGCGAGTGCCGGAGCGTCTGTCTTTCGGCTCACTCTGGGCAAGGCTGAACTACTGGGTGTTCAAAAAGTAACTATGCAGTTCAATGTTGTGGTGTGCTAAGTAATAACTGATATGATTGTAAATTATTAACACAACGTTTTCCATTGTTTAACATATTTGAACCATATTTGACAGGTTTTTGTATTTGTTCACGGGTCCGGTTTGACTGAAGACCAACGTCTTGTGTGACATCATGGTGATGCAGGTCATCATGCTGCTGATTGAACAAAGACTGTTTCTTGTGGAGCACGTGTTCCGCAACGGAGGCAAGTTTACCTCAGAAGTAGAAGTCGCATTTTCAGCCAAGTTCCCAGGAGTGAAGATGCATAACCGCAGTGCTGTACGGAATTTTATCATCAAGTATCGAAAGACCGGAAGCGTTCATAATGCTCCAAAATTCCACATTCACATCCGAAGAGAAGGTGGCGAGGGTGCAAGACGTGATGCTGCAAAGTCCAAAGTAATCGGTTAGCCAACTAGCTCAGCAGGCCCACGTGTCCGTGTGTTCCTCTCACAAGATTCTCCGGACGTCACTGTACATCTATTCGTACAAAACGTCGGTCGTGCAGCCGGCCGGAGTGGCCGTGCGGTTCTGGGCGCTACAATCTGGAACCGAGCGACCGCTACGGTCGCAGGTTCGAATCCTGCCTCGGGCATGGATGTGTGTGATGTCCTTAGGTTAGTTAGGTTTAAGTAGTTCTAAGTTCTAGGCGACTGATGACCTCAGAAGTTAAGTCGCATAGTGCTCAGAGCCATTTGAACCATTTTGTCGGTCGTGCATGCACCGAGACAGACCGATTGCACGGCGCTTGTAATCTTTTGCAACTTATTTCTGTCCTTCCTGCCGGACAATGGTGAGGGGTTCTTGACACGTTTTTCACGGATGAGGCATTGTTTCACCTCTCTGGTTACGTGAATAGCCACAATAGTCGTGTGTGGACTACGGAGAATTGGCATCAATTTAAGGTGTCCCCACTGCTTTATCAAAAGGTTGGTGTTTGGTGCGCTGTGACTCGTAAATGCATCATTGGGCAGATCTTTTTTCAGGACACCACAAATGCAGAACGGTAACGCACCTGCATTCTGGAGCCCTTCCGAGATGAATTGAACGAGGACGAAATTGTAAATGCCTGGTTCCAACAGGATGGGGCGACTGCACATACCGTCCACAAGACGATGAACTTTTAAAAAGGACATCTTCGGTGAACCGCACCATCTCTCGAGGACTCTGACCTCCGCGTTCACCCCACTTGGCTCCAACGGATCACTTTCTATGCAGTACGTTGAAGGGAAAGGCCTATGAAGGCAATTCGCACGCCATACATGAACTCCAAGCTGCACTGACACGTCACATTTGGAACATCACTCCAAATGTGCTGTACAACAAGAAAATGCAGAAACGTTTGCAACTGTGTCTTCAAGTTCAAGGGGATCACTTCCAGCATCTCTCATAACTTCTATGACTTTAATACGGCGAGTTATGAACTGCACAGTTACTTATTGAACACCCTGTATATAAACCTAAATGTTAGAAACGAAGGTGAATTTATGCGGCTGGTCACCCGAAATTTAATGGAGCACTCATTGTGCCGCCGCAACATGATGACGGCCTCTTGTATTGGATAAATCAGAGGTTCGAATTGTGAAATTTTCCCAGCGTAGTGGATACTCTATGCTGGTTCGAGACTGCGGCCGGTCGCCGTCTACTAGCACGCCAAGGCAGCAACCCGAGAACATCACCGAGTAAGAGAGGTTCCACAGCCAGGCATAACTGGAGTACCGAGAGACAGGGGAAGGAGGTCTCAAGCAGATTTGTCCCCCGAGTTTTCGTGGCGAGCAGACAGAGAATTACTCACTTTTTGCGATAGCATTCTGCTCGCTCCCCACTCTCGCAACCTTCCTGTGAATCCCTGAGTGTTGTGCAGACATCGGTTAGCAGCTGTCAATGTTTGCACAGCTTAGCAATATTCGGCCCCTGTAAATCTTGTTCTTGGATTGGTTGTTCAGCAAATAGTTTGATAATATGATGTCTTCATCTGTAAATATTTGCCACACCCGTTGTGTCACAAGTTCTAGTAGAGTCTTTACCTTATATTGCACCCATTACACCCTAAGTAGCCAGTGCTAGATGGCGTAAAAAGAATCCCGTCAATTCGTCCGTTTTCTATTTGCAGAATAATACATGATGCTCCCGTACGACACCCAATGGACCAGCATCGCCTATTCCTTGTCTATTTCGACTGAGAACGTCACTAAAAGAAACCTTTCGAACAGAGCAACTTCCATTATAGAAGTATTAATATCCAGAAAATACGTGCTCTAGATGACTCGCACGCGGTTGGCCGCACTTCCCTCTAGAAAGCTAATGCGTACTACTCAACTCTGGAGAACCATTCGTGAATATGCACGACTTCCCTGGAAGAACCGGTCTGCCGTGACGTCACCTACGCTAGGTGCTACGCCCAGGTACTTCCCGCCGTGTGCTTCTGAAGACTCACGCTTTCGCGGCCTCCCGTGAATTAAGTAATTTCGCTTCAAGAAAATCGTGAACGAGGAATACTGTTTCCCTCTTCTGACATTCGGGTTCTATGAATAGGCACAATAACGATGCATAGTGTAGCTTATTGACAGTAACTCGCTGGTAAACGGTTTCACGGGAAGCGAACTGAAATAAGTCAGTCATCACACGTCAGCTTGCGAAACTAAGAAGTAATTTAACTTAGTTTTACATCTACGAAACAAAATATTGGGTTGTCTAAGAATACACGATCTCTTTGTATTCTAAGTAATGTTGATCTCTATACAGGTTTTTCTTTATTTTACTAAGTTTAAGTACTGCAAAATTATAATTAAGATTTAGTTGACACAGCCATCGATTTTCACGTGTCAGAGAGAAAGAAGATTCACCACTTCCTAAGTGGCATTCTAAAATCTACACTTTATACGACGCTGCCCCAAAGACAGTCTGCTCTTAGTATTTAACCGAGCTGTAGATTTCAAAAAGTACTAACCTTCAAAATTATAACGTCATTCACATTCAACCCTACACAACAGAAATACGCCAGTTTCCTGCATCGAAGAAAAAAGTAAGAGCTAGGCAGCAGCAAATCATCCTTCAACATCACGCATGAGAACAACGTTGTATGAATCGCAATGATTAATAGCCACAAATGTTTTCTATTTGTTGACAACGTGACAATAAATAGAAGGGCAAGTTCATCATCAAAGCCAGTTTTCTACTCCACACATTGACAGCGCTGAATCAGCAAATACATGCCTTCACTGTTATTCTTGTACGTTAGCCGCTTTGGTTCAGTGCACCGCTCTGTTCGTAATTACTTCAGATCATTTTACCAAATGTGTCCCGATGTCCAAACGTACCAAAGAAGAAATGAAGGCAATGGTTTATTTTCTGTATTCTGAAGGTACAAAAACTGCAGAAATTTTCTGTAGGAAAAACAGCCTTTGCTTCCCAAAGATCATTCCTGCCCATTGGATTCGCGATTCTTTACGCGGCATAAGCGTAGACCAAGTGGCACAAAATAAGATCACAGTGGTTGTTTGTCAAACGTGATGCTTCTTAGAGAATGAACTCATTTGGTAGAATACAATATAATACCTTCTGTCTAGTAAACAGCAAAAACTTTATAATAAATGTCTAACAGGACCAGTCTCCCTGGCTACATTCCAAGTAGACGACTGTTTTGCTTCTACGCACGCGTTGCGTGAGGTATACCTGTCGAAAGATAGTTCTTTTTGTATCATCGGCATTCTCAGTTGGGAAGATTTACTGCTAGGAACAGTTGCAGATGCTACGTCTAGGAAGTTAGAGAACGCTACATCTGCCCTTCAATATATTCCCCGGCATACGAGTACACTTAAGCATTCCACATATGATCGCTTCTCGCTCACATTGTCGCAGTACCCAAAGCTATAGAGCAGGTTTTCTTTTCCTGGACTGTATGTTGGACTAATACACTGTAGAGCTGAAACGTGTGGAATGAGTGGAAAGAGGGCACTTCAGAACCGATCGGTAACTGTTCTGTGAGGCCAGATTGCGGCCTCGATCCAAAAGACTGTTTCACGCAATAATCCTAGAAGCAAATACTTGATGTATGACGTACGGAACGTGTTGTTTGAGCCTGAGGGAAGTCGCAAGTGCACTTTTGGTAGTCGTTTCTCCTTTCATTAATTGTTTATGGAACAAACTTTCGAAGATAAATTACGACGGCGACACAGTTTGCAACGCCGACGAGCTGGCTGGTAGAGGAAACAAATAGGCACGAAGATTTCTGCCACCAAAAGTAATTTGAAAATGGACTCCACACGGCATAAGACGAAGAGCGCGCCCACGGAGAACATCGAAGGAAGGTGTCTATGAGGAATGGTGGCCAGACATCTCCAGGGAGGACACTGCTTTAACAGAAAGAGGTGGAAAACGGAAAGTGAGGGAAGGCGACAGCCGCAAATAACATTCGCTATGTGACGTTAGATATTTTGAATACTGCCCATGGAAGTCGTTGTTCAGTAATCTTTAGTGTTTAAAATGTTTACATTATTTAAAAGAAAATACAGTGCAACAAATAAAAATAATAAGCATTTGTCATTTCGCCTTGTCTGTATGGAAAAGCATAGTTTACAATAATTATTATGTTGATCATTTATTTATTTATCGTGTCATTTATATATAAGTGTTGACATAATTTTACACAAAAGAAGACCAAAAATTGGAGACTGCAAGTGCATTTGGTGAAGCTCTCATAAGGTCTTGCATGGTGCAGGTGATTGGTGATAAGGAACACTGAAGGAAATGGCTGTTAGTCTGCTCAACGCCACACTGCAAAGAACTGGGTCCACAGAGAAACCCCAAGTCCGCAGATTGGTCTTGCATCTCGTTGCGTTTGATCGTAATCTATTGAGAGAGCTCCATATTGACCACTTCTCCGAATGTCCAGGGGAAAGTTCTTGCTTTGGAGACATTGAAATTCAGTGAATGGCGAGTTTCATGACGCTGTATATTTCTTTCACGAGTAAATCCTTTGCAGACGGTTGCCCCCTTTCCTATTAGAGGCAAAAATTGTAAAGGAACTTCCTGCCAGATTAAATATATGTAAGAGACTAGCACTTCCTTCTTCCACGAGTATTAGTACCGCAAATTATACAGGAAAAATGCAGTGAAGTCTATAAAGTGTGAGTGACCTACCGGCGGAAGTGTCGTTCTGAAGACAGGTCGTGAATCATGCGTGGACAGCTTGGATTAATCAACGTTCGACACCAATCCGTGGGTGGCGCTTTTCATCAACCGGATGAAAAGACATGCAGCGTCCGGGCGAATGCCTCCTTCGTAGTTTCTCAACTAGCCTGAAACCAACGAACCTGGCACCACTAACTTACCTAGCGACTACTGCTCCTGAATACCACCAGATCCGCAAATATATTTTTTTAAATGTAGTTATGGCTCGCCAGTATACCAAACACCTCCCACTTCTGAACAAAGTGATATACAACATTATGACAAATACCGCACCTGGAAACCTTGTTGAAGAAGGGGGATCACTGGTGAACTGGACAGTACTGTGCCGAAATATTCGCTCGATGTTCTTGCTCTCACACATTCCCTCGCGATGGTGTCTGGTTTCCAAAGACAAGATCTCTACAAACGACAAATTGCAGAGAACCAACCTCAAAGCAAAAGCCGCCTCCCACAAATGCGGAAGCGCTGATTCGCTAGCGCACAGATCTGTTTGTTGAGTAGCGCAGGACATGTTAATTTTCTGTCACAGACCAGCTCTCAATAGTATGACGAACACTGTCTGGACGGTCGGGAACTGATGCGGCCTGAAGCACGCGATACTCAATTACTACACACAATGGAGCTCTGTGGATGATCGGACATACAGCTACCGACATTACTGGACATGGAGAGGCTACATTCTTGGAATACTTGTGCTGTATTGTCCAATAGCATTAATGTGATCACATGTCAAAAGTTTGGATAACCACCTCCTGCAATGTGGAACGCTACGACACGTGCAGGAATATGATCAGTGAGGTTCTGGAAGGTAGCGACACGGATGTGGAGCGATACCGATTCAAGTGCCGTGGACAGCTACGCTAGCTTTCTCGGGTGAGGTTCCATGGCCCATGCAGCCCAATCGAGGTGAGCTCACAGATTCTCGATTGGGCTTCAATGTGGGTTGTTCGATGGCAAATGGAGCACGGTAAACTCATCCTGGTGCTATCACAACTACGCACATACTTCCGGAGCTGCGTGACACGTTGAACTGTCCTGTTGGTAAGTGGCATCATATCGGCGAAAAACAATTGAATGACGGGGTTGACAGGGTCCAGAAGGATCCACTGTTCCTTAAAGAATGACGAGCTCACCCACAGGATGCCACGAAAACATTCTTCACACCATAACGCTCCCCCCTCCGGCCTGACGATTGTCGCAGGGTGTTTGGTTTCAGAAGTTTCACTCCATAAGCGCCAATGGCGCCACTCAGTAGACGTCCAGTTGGGGCACAGGCGTGTAAGTTCCAGCCTTCGTCGCCGACGAGCAGCAGTCAGCATGGATGAATGAAACAGGCGCCTGCTGCGGAGGCCCATAAGCAGTAATGGTCGCAAAACGGTCGTTGAGGAGACACTGTTGGTAGCCCCTTAGTTCATCTAGGCGCTCAGATGTTCAACAGTTGCACGTCTACTCGCCCGTGCACATCTCTGCAGCCGTCGACCACTCCTGTCGCCTGTGGCCCGTCCTGCACACCAGCGCCGGCCGTGGTGGCCGAGCGGTTCTAGGCGCTACAGTATGGAACCGCGCGACCGCTACGGTCGCAGGTTCGAATCTTGCCTCGGGCATGCATGTGTGTGCTGTCCTTAGGTTAGTTAGGTTTAAGCAGTTCTAAGTTCTAGGGGACTGATGACCTCAGAAGTTAAGTCCCATAGTGCTCAGACCCATTTGAGAGCCTGCGCACCAGCTGTCTCGGCGCCATTTTTAAATGCACGGAATACTATAAGCACGGTGGCACATGAACAGTTTATGAAGGCAACCATGGAAAAACTGTTCAAAAGGCTACAACTCCTCGGCAATTGTGAAATTTCTCGTTTTCGTGCTTCCGTATACTGATATTGTAAGTTGTGTGTGTGTGTGTGTGTGTGTGTGTGTGTGTGTGTGTGTGTGTATATCTGTACGAATTTTGCCGGCCGGAGTGGCCGAGCGGTTCTAGGCGCTACAGTCTGGAATCGCGAGACCGCTACGGTCGCAGGTTCGAATCCTGCCTCGGGCATGGATGTGTGTGATGTTCTTAGGTTAGTTAGGTTTAAGTAGTTCTAAGTTCTAGGGGACTGATGAAATGTGTGTGAAATCTTATGAGACTTAACAGTTAAGGTCATCAGTCCCTAAGCTTACACCCTACTTAACCTAAATTATCCTAAGGACAAACAAACACACATCCATGCCCGAGGGAGGACTCGAACCTCTGCCGGAACCACCCGCACAGTCCATGACTGCAGCGCTCTAGACCGCTCGGCTAATCGTGCACGGCGGGACTGATGACCTCACAAGTTAAGTCCCATAGTGCTCAGAGCCATTTTTTTTTTTTTGTACGACTTCTGTTTTTCTCGTGTTAAGCTGACGCATTATTATAGAGCTCTTTTTGGACAAGTTAATTACGGATAAAAAACAGCTCAGCTGGTAGGAGAACTGTCCGGCATTGGTAAGTTTCCGGGTTTGAGACCCTGATCGGGACTCTCTTTTAATTTGCCAGGGAGTTTTGTAACAGCGCACGCTCTGCTGCAGGGTGAAAAATTCATTCTGCGAAAATCGTAATGTCTGTACTTCTAGCTATTAATATTAATGAGAACCACCACAGCTCTGTTTAAGGCAAGTTTATTACGTACCAACCGGTTTCGTTCAACGAACATCGTCAGGTGACACTGAAAAGCAGCCAACTGCCTTCGTAACTAATTCTCACAGCATTGTGCCGATATCATGACTCAGGAATTCTAATCGTCTTACGTAACGTTAAAGGCACCTCCTAGAAGACGATGAACGCACAAACACTCCATCGACCACCTGGCACAAACACAGCCAGCGGAAAGTGGAGGAAACTTGACATGCTGTGCACACTAGACTGTCCAGGCATGGTCGATCAACGAAAGAGTTCCAGAGTTAAAGTTAGGTAAGGCGACAAGACTTCCTGAGTCGTGATATCGGCACAAATCTCTGACAAATAATTACTAAATCTGTTGGCGAATTTTCATTGTCAGCTGGTGCTGTTCACTGAACGGAGTTGGTTGTGAACTAATAACCTTTTTGTCATATAGAGATATGATGCTTATTATTAAAATTAACATTAGGAACATCACGAAGATCGCACTGTATTTCCTCCTCTAAATCGTCGCACGAACGATAAAGTGACATAGTGAAATAAATCACCAACGGAATAGAAAAGCAACTGAAATCGCTCAATACAGGAAAGGCCGCTGGATCTGACGTGATGCCAGTTCGGAAGTACTCGTCCCTCTTCTAGTTCTTGACGAGCAGAGCGTTCCTAATGATTGAAAAAAAGTACAGGTCACTCCCGGTTTCAAGAAGCGTCTTCGAACAGATGCACAAAACTATTGGTGTTCATCTTTGACATTGTTTTGTAGCAGAATTTACAAGCGTGTTATATGCTCGCGTATTAAAACATTTCTGGAGACCAAAAATCTCCTCTCTAGAACCAACATGGGTTCCGAAAACAATTATAGTGTGAAATCCTGCTCGCTCTATTCGTCCACAAGACAATGTAAGATCTAGATACAGGCGTGCAGGTAGATGCCGTCTTCCTTGACTTCCGAAAGTATTTGACACTGTTCCGCACTGCCACATAATGAACAAAATACGAGCTTACATAATATCAGACCAACTGTGTGACTGGATTGAAGAAGGGTGATGCCATATTCCTTGATTTCAAGGAGGTACCGCCCCGCACTGCTATTAAGTGAAAGAAAAATACGAGCTTATCGTATATCGGACCAGATTTGGGAC
Organism: Schistocerca americana; assembly: GCF_021461395.2. Lineage (NCBI taxonomy): Eukaryota > Metazoa > Arthropoda > Insecta > Orthoptera > Acrididae > Schistocerca > Schistocerca americana. Next base: position 514,676,865 of record NC_060121.1, on the reverse strand, counting down.
TGGATTCAAGACTTCCTTACAGACGGGACACAACACGTCGCTCTTAAGGCAATACAAGCGACATGTCTAAAAGTAATTTCCAAAGTAGCACAAGGAGGTGTGATAGAACCATGTGATAGGTCCAGCAAAGATTTTTAACTTGCAGAAAGACCTGTCCTCATAGCTTCAATTCTGTCAGTACCTACCTTTCAAACTTGACAGAAGCTCTTCTGCAAACCTAGCAGGTTCTTCCAGGAGTGCTAATTCTGCAAGGTTCGCAGAAGAGCTTATACGAAGTGTGGAAGTTAGGAGACGAGGTACTGGCAGAATTGAAGCTGTGAGGACGGGTCGTGAGTCGTGTCTGGGTAGCTCAGACGGTAGAACACTTGCCGGCCGAGTTCGAGTCTCGGTCCGTCACACAGCTTTAATCTGCCAGGAATTTTCATGAAAGTGCACACTCCGCTGCAGACTGAAAATCTCATTCTGGAAACAATGTGGCTCTCTGAGCTAAGCACGGATGATGGTGTCGTAGCAAATAAGCTCTATGTGCGATTAGGGATGTGTGGCTGCCGCTGGCCGTCCTATATTGTGGCGGCTGATACCCCATAGAGGATGACTGGAAGAGAGCGATTTGGAATAATGAATCACGTTGCATCCTATGGAAATCCGTTGGAAGGTCTTGTGCTTGGCGAATGTCTGTAGCAGCTTACCTGTCATCGTATGTGTTGTCGACAATGAAGTGGCGGTACTGTGTGGGGGTGTTTTTCGTGTTTGGGCTTTGGTCCCCTTACTGTGCTGAAGATAATGCTAAATATGGAAGGATATGGATATATTTTACTGCATTGTGTACTACGGACAGCAGGGAAACAGTTCGGAGATGTTGACTGTTTGCATCGGGGTGACAGTGCACCCTGTCATGAAGCAGCATATGAGAGGCAATTGTTTGTGAACAGTAACCTTCGTGAAAAGGAGTGGTTTGCCCATACTTCCGAGCTGAACAGAATGGCACAGTTGTGGAATGAGGAAGAAAGTCGACTTCGCACCAGGCCCCAGCATCCAACAACTCTACCTTCTGTGGTTTCGTGACTTGAGGAAGAATGGGTTGACCCTTTCCCAACAGACATTCAGTCTGGACATTCAGTCACATCACTGAAAGTTTCTTCAGTAGCGTTCAACTCGTCGTAAAGGCGAAGGGTAGACACAGCTCATATCAATGTCTACTAACAGGCACCCAGATACTCTGATCTACATCTACATCTTCATACGTTTTCCGCAAGCCACCATATGGTGCACAGCGGAGGGTACCTTGTTCCACTACCAGTCATTTCTCTTCCTCTTCTAGTCGCATACTGAGCGAAAAAAGTACGTGTGTCTACATGCCTCAGCAGGAGCCCTATTTTTTTTTTATCTTTTTAAATCTTACGTGAAATCTACGGCGAGTGCAGTAGAATCGCCCTGCAGTCGGCTTCGATTGTCCGTTCTCTAATTTTTCTCAATAATATTTCGCGAAAAGGACGTCGTTTTCCTTCCAGGGCTTGCCATTTGGTTTCACGAAGCATCTCCGCAGTACTCGCGTGTTGTTCGAACCTAGCAGTAAAAAATCTAGCAACCCACTTCGAGTTTTCTTTCATGTTGTCCTTCAACCAGTCGTGGAGGGAATCCAAACACTCGAGCAAAGCTCAGAGATCGGCTGCACTAGGATTCTATACGTGATCTCCCTCACAGATGAGCCAAACCTCCCCAGATGAGCCTCCTAATAAACTGCAGCCGACCATTCGCCTTCCCTACAACCGTCCTTACGTGCTCGTTCCACTTCATATCGCTTTGCAACGTTACGCCTAAATATATAAGCGATGTGACTTTGTCAAGCAGCAAACGTCTGATGCTGTTTTCAAACATTATGGGATTGTTCTTCCCACTCTTCTACATTAACTTACATTTTTGGTACATTCAGCTGCCATTCATCACAGCAATTAGAAGGCTTTTCTAAGTCGTCTTATATCGTCTTACGGTCACGATGATACTTTCCCGTAGATAGTGTATAGTGTTGAAAAGCGACCAATGCGCTCTTTTAAGGGGGCGACTAATCTAACATTGTGTCCGGTTAGCTTATCTGCGCTAACTACCTGCCTATGAACATTCGTAACACTTCGTCTGGCGGTAGCAGAATTCCATCTTGACTTTGGCGTTTGTCCATTCGTTCCAGTGCGACCAATCAGGTGTCGGACGCGGTCGGTGTGTACAGATGCAAACACGGCCGGCGAGTGTAGCTGGTGGGTTCCGCCCCCGCCACTTCTCTCGAATCACGGCGGCTGGAGGCGGCGCGTCTTCCGCACTGTGCGCTGCGGCGCGGCTATCGATTGCAGGCGGCGCGTGGGCGGCGGGGGCGGCGGCGGCCCACGTGCCCCGCATCGCATCGCATCCCAGCCGGCGCCGGCGCCGCCACTGCTGCCGCCGGATTCAATCTCGCCCACGCCCGCCGCCAGCTGGCAGATGAGTTCACAGCACCCGCTCCGCCTCCCACGCAGGCCCCCAAAAACACCGCCGTCCGGTGTGGCCGTGCGGTTAAAGGCGCTTCAGTCTGGAACCGCGTGACCGCTACGGTCGCAGGTTCGAATCCTGCCTCGGGCATGGGTGTGTGTGATGTCCTTAGGTTATTTAGGTTTAATTAGTTCTAAGTTCTAGGCGACTGATGACCTCAGAAGTTAAGTCGCATAGTGCTCAGAGCCATTTGAACCCAAAAACACCGCCGGCGGCCGGGGGCGTTACGCCTACTTCACGCCAATCTGCCGTAGCCGACATCCTGGTAAAGCCGCAGAGCCGGAAACCGAACCCCGTCCACGCACACACCGGAACACCATTCACAAGTAATATGTGCGCACATGCTACCGGCAAATCCACTCTACAGCCTTGCGTTACAGGAAGAAGGGCTAATAGAATGCGTTGAGCCAGGCGCTGGCGTATAATTGTGAACTAAGCTCATGCTCATAAATTAAGGATAATTGCACAATGTGGTGCCACACAACGTGGCAATACACGAAATTGGCGCTAATAGCATAGGCACATAAGGAACACACACGACACAGATCTGTAAGTCCACGGTATTGGCGATGAGTTGAGAAAACCGTCCCGAAACACGTGTACTACAAAACGCCACTGTTTCCTGCGCATGTACCCCGACATCAAAATGGGATATGATCACCATGCACACGTACACAGGCCGCACAACGGGTTGGCATACTCTGGATCAGGAGGTCGGGCAGCTGCTGGGTTATAGCCTCCACTTCTTGCACAAGTGCGTGTCGGAGCTCCTAAAGTGTCGTATGGGTTTGAAGACTTGCAGCGATACGTCGACCGAGAGCATCCTAGACGTGCTCGATGGGGTTTAGGTCTGGAGATCAGGCAGGCCACTCCATTCGCCTGATATCTTCTGTTTCAAGGTACTCCTCCACGATGGCAGCTCAGTGGGGCCGTGCGTTATCATCCATCAGGAGGAAGGTGGGACCCACTGCTACCCTGAAAAGGCGGACATACTGGCGCAAAATGACGTCCCGATAGACCTGATCTGTTACAGTTCCTCTGTCAAAGACATGCAGGGGTGTACGTGCACCAGTCATAATCCCACCCCACACCATCAAACCACGACCTCCATACAGGTCCCTTTCAAGAACATTAAGGGGTTGTTATCTGGTTCCTGGTTCACGCCAGATGAAAACCCGACGAAAATCACTGTTCAGAGTATACCTGGACTTGTCCGTGAACATAACCTGGGACGACTGTTTCAATGACCATGTACTGTGTTCTTGACACCAGGCTTTACGGGCTCTCCTGTGACCAGGGGTCAGGGGAATGCACCTTGCAGGTCTCCGGGCGAATAAACCATCTCTGTTCAGTAGTCTGTAGACTTTGTGTCTGGAGACAACTGTTCCAGTGGCTGCGGTAAGGTTCCGAGCAAGGCTACCTGCAGTACTCCGTGGCCGTCTGCGGGCACTGATGGTGAGATATCGGTCTTCTTGTGGTGTTGTACACTGTGGCCGTCCCGTACTGTAGTGCCTGGACACATTTCCTGCCTGCTGGAATCGTTGCCATAATCTTGAGATCACTTTGTGGCACACGGAGGGCCCGTGCTACGACCTACTGTGTTTGACCAACCTCCAGTCGCTCTAGTATTCTACCCCTCGTAACGTCATCAATTTGTGTTTTTTGAGCCATTTTCAACACACAGTCACCATTAGCAGGTCTGAAAACGTCTGCACACTTCCTCGCTGCACCGTACTCTGACATGCACCTTCTCGCTTCCCGCGCCCGGGTTCCCGGGTTCGATTCCCGGCGGGGTCAGGGATTTTCTCTGCATCGTGATGACTGGGTGTTGTGTGACGTCCTTAGGTTAGTTAGGTTTAAGTAGTTCTAAGTTCTAGGGGACTGATGACCCTAAATGTTAAGTACCATAGTGCTCAGAGCCATTTTTTTGACATGCACCAACACACCTCTGCGTGTTGGACTGCTGCCAGCGCCAGCGTGCGGCGACCGCTGGTCAAATGGACCGCATGCCCGAGATGATTTAAACTCGCAAACCGCCCATCAGAGCGTTGTTTGACCATCTATCAGCATTGTCCTTAATTTATGAGCATGAGTGAATATATTTTACTTAATACGCATAAAACGTTTGCTCCTTGTGTTCCACGTACATTGCACATTCACATTAATGTGACCACCTGTCAAAAGTCTTTTGCGAGATGTGCATGAAAAGAGTCAATGATGTTCTGGAAGATACCGAGAGGGATGTGGAGCCTTGCCGACTCCAGAACCGCGACCAGCTGCGTGAACAGACAGCTCGAGGTGGTCCCACAGATTGTCGACTGGGTTTAAATCCGCGAGATATGGTGGCCTAGGGAGTACGGTAAACTCATCCTGATGCTCACTGAACCAAGCACGTACACTACGAGCTACGTGACACTTTATATTGTCCATTACTGTTAGATGCCATAGTGCCGAGAAAAATTAAACTGCATGTCTTGATCCAGTTTGCCTTCCAGGATAACGAAAACATTTCCCATGCCATAACACTCCCTCCTCCAGCTTGGACCCTTCTGGTAACTGTTGCAGGGTGTTTGCTTTCAGACTTTTCACGCCCTACGCGCCAACGGCCATCAGTCCGATGGGGCTTAAAACGTGATTCATCAGAAAAGACCACCTGTCGCCGCTCAGTGAACGTCCAGTTCAGGATCTGTAGTGTCAGTTCCAGCCTTCGTCGACAATAAACAGCAGTCAGTATGGGTGCATGAATCAGGAGCCTGCTGCGAAGGCTCATAAGCAGCGATATTCGCTAAACGGTCTTCGAGGAGACACTGCTGATAGACCTTTGGTTCAACTAGGCGGTCAGCAGCTCAACAGTTGTTCGTCTATGCGCCCGTACATATGTCGCGGTCGTCGTTCTCCCGTCACCTACGGCCCAACGGCGCCGTTTTTTGACAGTGCCATTTTGCCATGCATGGTGTATTTTAACCACGGCCGCACGTGAACAGTTTACAAACTTAGGCGTTTCGGAAAGGCTACCACCCTTGGCCCGAAAGCTGATGATGATCATGCCCTTGGACGTCAGATAAATCGTTTCGTTCCCGCATTACGACGACGACTGCGTTGTTTAAGGTGTCCCCCCTCCCCCTGCAGATACACTTTATATAACTGCCACTGCTAGTGCTGCCACCTGCCGTATGACAGTGGTTATTGCACGTTTATGTCGAACATACACTATGGGCACCTTAATATATTAATGTCAGTGGACCTATATATGAAGAAAGGACAGGAAAGTTCAAATGGCTCAAATGGCCCTGAGCACTATGGGACTTAACTTCTGAGGTCATCAGTCCCCTAGATCTTAGAACTACTTAAACCTAACTAACCTAAGGACATCACAAACATCCATGCCCGAGGCATGATTCGAACCTGCGACCGTAGCGGTCGCGCGGTTCCAGACTGTAGCGCCTAGAACCGCTCGGCTACCCCGGCCGGTGACAGGAAGAAAGATTGAAGTTAAACGTCATGTCTACAATGAGGTCATTAGAGACGGCGCACAACCTCGGGTAAGATAAGATGGACAAGGAATTCGGTTCTGTCGTTTGGAAGGGAACCATCCTGGCTTCACCACAAGTGATTTAGAAAATGACGGAAAACCTTAATCTGGACGGCGGAATGGCTATTTAACCGTCATCTCCCGAAAGTGTCAGAATGTATGAGACATGGGACATCAGCCCACACTTCGAGAAGAATATAACGGTTCCCGGCAAATGCAAATGTCATCGACCAATCAGTTCAACATATTACTGCTGGAAAATACTTACAGGAACTGTTTATAGAAGAAAGGAAAATCCATTAGAAATTGACGTCGGAGAGGTTCAGCAGCTACGGAGAAATATGAAGCAACAAGCGAGCTAATACTGATCCTACGACTTATTTTAGGAAATGGGTTAAAGAAAGGCAAACCTACTTTATAGTATCATGAGATTTAAAGAAGACTATTGAGAATGTTGAGTGGACTACACACTTTGAATTTCTGAAGGTAATAGGGAGGAAGCCAAAGATTACTTACAACTTATACACGAACCAATTTGCAGTTGTGAGAGTCGAAAGACACGAAAGGAAAATCATAGTTGCGATGGAAGTGAGAGAGGGTTATAGCCATATTAATCTATCTATGAATTGAGAACGCTGTGAAGAAAAAAAAGCAGGTTTTAGGAAAGGGACTTAAAGTTTAGGGAGAAGAATTTTAAATATTTGAATTTGCCGACGATACTGTTATTCCGCCAAGGACTTGTAAGAGTAGATGAATAAAATTGATACTATCTTGAAAAGAATTTGTAAGATAAACGCTAATGAAAATAAAAAAAGGATGAAGAAACGTAGTCGAATTAAATCAGGCCTTGCTAAGGGAATTAAATCAGGAAACGAAAGGTAAAAACTGTAGACGAGTTTTGGTATTTGGGCAGTAATTCAAGTGACGATGGCCGAAGCACAGGGTGTACAAAATGCAGACTTGCGGTAGCAAGAAAAAGTGTATCTGAGAAAGAAAATTCTCTTAACATTGAATATAAAGTAATATGTTTTACTTTCTGCAGGTATTTGCCGGGAGTGCAGATATCTACGGAAATGGAACAGTTCAGATAGAAAAAAAGAAGCTTTTGAATTGGGGTGCTACAGAAGAGTGCTGAAGATTAGACGGGAAGATGAAATAACTAATGTGGAGGTAGTGAATCGAATTGGGGAAAGAAGGAAAGGAGGGATTGGTTTATAGGACACATCATGAGACAACAAAGAATCGTCAGTTTGGTGAAAGTGGGAAGTGAAGAGAAGGGATAAAAATTGTACAGGGAGGCGAAGGATTGACGGAATAAGCGGGTTCAAAAGGATATACACTTCTGGAAATTGAAATAAGAACACCGTGAATTCATTGTCCCAGGAAGGGGAAACTTCATTGACACATTCCTGGGGTCAGATACATCACATGATCACACTGACAGAACCACAGGCACATAGACACAGGCAACAGAGCATGCACAATGTCGGCACTAGTACAGTGTATATCCACCTTTCGCAGCAATGCAGGCTGCTATTCTCCCATGGAGACGATCGTAGAGATGCTGGATGTAGTCCTGTGGAACGGCTTGCCATGCCATTTCCACCTGGCGCCTCAGTTGGACCAGCGTTCGTGCTGGACGTGCAGACCGCGTGAGACGACGCTTCATCCAGTCCCAAACATGCTCAATGGGGGACAGATCCGGAGATCTTGCTGGCCAGGGTAGTTGACTTACACCTTCTAGAGCACGTTGGGTGGCACGGGATACATGCGGACGTGCATTGTCCTGTTGGAACAGCAAGTTCCCTTGCCGGTCTAGGAATGGTAGAACTATGGGTTCGATGACGGTTTGGATGTACCGTGCACTATTCAGTGTCCCCTCGACGATCACCAGTGGTGTACGGCCAGTGTAGGAGATCGCTCCCCACACCATGATGCCGGGTGTTGGCCCTGTGTGCCTCGGTCGTATGCAGTCCTGATTGTGGCGCTCACCTGCACGGCGCCAAACACGCATACGACCATCATTGGCACCAAGGCAGAAGCGACTCTCATCGCTGAAGACGACACGTCTCCATTCGTCCCTCCATTCACGCCTGTCGCGACACCACTGGAGGCGGGCTGCACGATGTTGGGGCGTGAGCGGAAGACGGCCTAACGGTGTGCGGGACCGTAGCCCAGCTTCATGGAGACGGTTGCGAATGGTCCTCGCCGATACCCCAGGAGCAACAGTGTCCCTAATTTGCTGGGAAGTGGAGGTGCGGTCCCCTACGGCACTGCGTAGGATCCTACGGTCTTGGCGTGCATCCGTGCGTCGCTGCGGTCCGGTCCCAGGTCGACGGGCACGTGCACCTTCCGCCGACCACTGGCGACAACATCGATGTACTGTGGAGACCTCACGCCCCACGTGTTGAGCAATTCGGCGGTACGTCCACCCGGCCTCCCGCATGCCCACTATACGCCCTCGCTCAAAGTCCGTCAACTGCACATACGGTTCACGTCCACGCTGTCGCGGCATGCTACCAGTGTTAAAGACTGCGATGGAGCTCCGTATGCCACGGCAAACTGGCTGACACTGACGGCGGCGGTGCACAAATGCTGCGCAGCTAGCGCCATTCGACGGCCAACACCGCGGTTCCTGGTGTGTCCGCTGTGCCGTGCGTGTGATCATTGCTTGTACAGCCCTCTCGCAGTGTCCGGAGCAAGTATGGTGGGTCTGACACACCGGTGTCAATGTCTTCTTTTTTCCATTTCCAGGAGTGTAGGTTGCATAGTTAAACAGAGATGATGATTTTTGCGTAGGATCGACTAGCACGGAGAACTCCATCAGTTCTGTCTTAGGGCTGAAGACCACAATAAAAATATCTTCTTCCGTTACGTTTCAAGCTCAACAGAGGGGCAGGACTCAACGTTAAACGAATGGGGTACAGAATCGGAGCCGAACAGTCTCGATGGGACCATCCCATGGGGCGCCCGATTTTCTACGGGAAAGTCAAAACCGTGACGGTCGGAATTCAATTTCATCCTGGCTCTTACCGAATAAGAGCCCTGAAGTATATAAGGTGCAACATGACTCAGTAAGACACGAGGTGGTTCGTGAAGCAGCTCTCGAATGCTAAATTTCTGCCCCTCCTTTCACAGTTGTTATAGCAGAAGCGTATGTGTATGAGCACGTCGTCCACAGATATTTCATTGACGCGCTGATATCCGAAACAGCTCTTGGAATCAAAGCGTTAAGCTCGGAAATATTTGATGAATCAATTTCAGTCTGTAATTCAAAGCTGCATCGTGTATCAGCATCCAATTACAAAGCTGCCTAAAGCTCTGTTTCCAGTATGGTAAAAGGTACAGCAAACTGTGTCTGTCGTCTTTCTTTAGCGGCTGTTATAACAGTGGCAATACGCAAAACCTACACCATTAAATAACAGAGCTTATACGTTCTCCGCATCAAGCAGAGACAGAATGGGCCTTGAAATGAATTACATGCATTGGAATCTGAATGGATCGATGGGGACGAAATCGTCAAGATGTAATGATACGAAATATATCAGTACATGGCGTTGAAATATGTTGAACGTTAAATAAAATTAATATGAAATGACAAGCTTTTGGAACTAGGCCGATATTATTTCCACATAAATCTTATAATAGTGTTGTCGAAAATCACAGGTATAAACATCTGTGACAATGAAAGTTTGAGTGAAATTTGGAAGCGTAGCAAGATACCCTAATGCTCGCGAGGGGCATGGTATCCGTGTTCGAATTCCGTGCCGGCAAAAACTTTCAACTGACACTGCAAACTCATTAGACTGGTATTTCATTAAATGCCAATCCCTCCCCCAATCCTGAGGATACGAGAATACCGTGATTATGACGCTAGGTGAAAGATACCAATATCTTAATATGCTTCCTCACACACAGTTCCGACGACAGTTAGCGCACATCCTTATCATAACTGATACCTTCCTTTACGTCAACTGATTCGGTAAGTTCAAATTCCTATTGAGTTCGAAAGGTTGACCAGTAGGGTATTAAGCAGGTGGTGATTCTGTTTTCGTTCATCTGTTCAGTAAAACAACAGTGCCTCGCAGAATAAAACAGTGCTCTACGGAGGGTGGGAGGGGGGGGGGGGGGTCGGGGGGAGGTGTATCCTAGACACTTATCTTTCATGGGCAACCCTCTTAGCACACTGCAAGAGAATAGCACTGCGTTAAGCAAGAAGCTGTTCTGTCATTGTCCTCATGGGACGCACTTTCAAGTCCAGCGGTGGCACAGAGTTCTAAGTTTCCTTATAGTGTAGATGCCAACCCAGAATGTAAAATTCATTATAAAATTTAAACGCGTAACGACGGAAGTTAAAAAGAAGGAACTGCTTTGGTCAAGTTGGTTACCTGAAGGTATTTTATTAAGCAGATTTTTTTTGGAAACATTCACCCCAGTTGAAGAGTGTGCTTCGCTTCAGCGAACACAAAAATTACCTAGTTAACGTTTCGGGCTAGTTATGGGTCAGTTCAGTATTTTTCTTTCTATCAGAGTTTTATTATACTACGTTACAGGATGTAATTCCTGTGGTCACTACTTCCTCGTATTTTATTCTCGCTTCATGCATGATACCGGTGTTCACTCCTACACACTACATAATTAAATGTTTATTTTTTGTGTATTTTCATTTTGTTAGCATTTCATGATCACTATATATAGCATATGATGTTGATCCTTTGTTAGGTACTGCTCTATTCCTGAGATGTCACATTTTTTAAAGTGTTGCTTTTAAATTCTCTTCAGTGTTATAATACTAAATAATGCGCCCCCTTTCTCAAAATAAGACAACTTCTGGAATGAAATTTTCACTCTGCAGCGGAGTGTGCGCTGATATGAAACTTTCTGGCACATTAAAACTGTGTGCCGGACCGAGACTCGAAGTCGGGACCTTTGCCTCTCGCGGACAAGTGCTCTACAAACAGAGCTACGAAGCACGACTCACGACCCGTCCTCACAGCGTCAATTCCGCCAGTTGGTAGAGCACTTGCCCGCTAAAGGCAAAGGTCCAGAGTTCGAGTCTCGGTCCAGCACACAGTTTTAATTTGCGAGGAAGTTTCAAGACAACTTCTTACTAAATCCGTCTATGCACTATCCTTACATCTGTTCACCTATGGAATTTTGGTAATGAGTGATATGTAGGCCGAGGTCTACATTTTAATTTGTCCACCCATGCCTTAGTACCGGGTGATAAAAAAGTCAGTATAAATTTGGAAACTGAATAAATCACGGAATAATGTAGATAGAGAGGTACAAATTGACACACATGCTTGGAATGACATGGGGTTTTATTAGAACCAAAAAAATACAAACGTTCAAAAAATGTCTGACAGATGGCGCTTCATCTGATCAGAATAGAAATAATTAGCATAACAAAGTAAGACAAAGCAAATATGATGTTCTTTACAGGAAATGCTCAATATGTTCACCATCTTTCCTCAACAATAGCTGTAGTCGAGGAATGATGTTGTGAACAGCACTGTAAAGCAAGTCCGGAGTTATGGTGAGGCATTGGCGTCTGATGTTGTCTTTCAGCATCCCTAGAGATGTCGGTCGATTACGATACACTTGCGACTTCAGGTAACCCCAAAGCCAATAGTCGCACGGACTGAGGTCTGGGGACCTGGGAGGCCAAGCATGACGAAAGTGGCGGCTGAGAACACGATCATCACCATACGATGCGCGCCAGAGATCTTTCATGCGTCTAGAAATATGGTTTTTTTCGGTTCTAATAAAGCATGTGTGTCAATTTTTACCTCTCTATCTACATTATTCCGTGGTTTATTAAGTTTTAAAATTTATACCGACTTTTTGGTCACCCGGTATATCTACTTTACGACTTGATGACAATATTCCTCTGTAACGGTTGAAATAAACTGTTAGCATTTGTATTCATTTTGCTGCTGAGCTACTGTGTACCATCCAATGTAGCGATGCATTCATACCCAAGCAAAAGCAAACACGTGCATTTCCTCTCCTACAGATGCAGCGGTTTGTCCGCTCTGGAGATGGGCCAGTCTTTCTGTATCCCTTCCAACTGGGTTCTGGTTAGAGCCTGCTGTGCTGATTTAAAGGGACAATGATTTATCCGTTATGACCAGTGTTATCTAGCACCGGATGAAAATAAACTTTGAAGACACCTGACAGACAGCTGGTCATTTTTCTCGAGGGTGTTGTTATTGGAAATGGGAAAATGGGTCGTGTTGCAGTTGATGCGGTCACATTACTTACAGCTGAACGAACTATTTATATTCTGCGCAACAAAATATTAAAATATCATTTTTCGAAACCCCGTAATTGTCTCCCATTGCGACGCGTAAGTTTGAAATTTGGTTCAAAGGTGCTCACAACCTCCCCCTGTAACGGTGCAGAAGCGTGGCGTCCTGTGACGTCACCCTAGGTTCAAAATGGTTCAAATGGCTCTGAGCACTATGGGACTTAACATCGGAGGTCATCAGTCCCCTAGAACTTAGAACTACTTAAACCTAACCAACCTAAGGAAATCACACATCCATGCCCGAGGGAGGATTCGAACCTGTGACCGTAGCAGTCGCGCGGTTCCGGACTGAAGTGCCTAGAACCGCTCGTCACACCGCGGCCTGCGTCACTCTAGGGCTCGGCGATGTTTCAAACAGCAAGGTGTCTACACAAGCTCAAGAAAGGCCACAGCTCAGAAGTTCATTTGAGATTTACGATGCGCTAATGACGTCACCTTGGCACCATATTTCACCACTACTCTGCCGACCGCCACCGTGGACGTGTAACACGATGAAAAGGTCCCCACAACTACTTTTACGTTTCACCCCTTCTTTTGGCGTCTCTGCGATGAAGATCCGAACCATGACACCCACCGTTGAAGTCACGCGGTTTCTTTATTGGTGGACTAGGAAAAACTGACGAATTTCTATTTGAAAACTGCTAGCCAGTAGCTAGCAGTTTTTAAGCAGAAATTCGTCAGTAGAATAGAAGAACTTGGATAGAAGAAATAATTTCACTTTTGATTTAAAACTTGCTTTGCTACCCGTCACACATTTTACGTTGTTGGGCAAATGATCAACGATTTTTGTTGCTACATACTGACCTCCTTTCTGACCAATGAGAGCTTTAATAATGGGCAACAGAGGTCTTTTTTCCTATGCTGTTGCAGGTACGGACGCCTCTGTGCTTCTAAAATTATGATGGATCAAAAAAAAAAAATGGCTCTGAGCACTATGGGACTTAACATCTTAGGTCATCAGTCCCCTAGAACTTAGAACTACTTAAACCTAACTAACCTAAGGACATCACACACATCCATGCCCGAGGCAGGATTCGAACCTGCGACCGTAGCAGCCCCGCGGTTCCGGACTGCAGCGCTAGAACCGCACGGCCACCGCGGCCGGCTATGATGGATCACTTATGACGAATTACGTTAGTGGATATGTGTACTGTGACGGCGCAGTTAAAGATGCCTAGCTCCTTGAAGAAATTGAAGTCTGTGGGACTCTCTTTGTGATTACTCCTTTGTCACTAAAACTCCCTACCTCTACACCACTGACTGGATTATTCAGTACAACATTTTGTAGTCTGATTGTTACGTAGGACTGGAACCAGCTGTGAGTAAAGACATTAGACCCATAAAACTTGAGTTATTCTAAGAGACTAGCACGATCTACACAATCAAACGCCTTGGGAAGATTACAAAAAATACCAACTGGCGATATTTTATTACATAAACTGAATTTTCCGACGGTGCTTGGCAGAATATGATAATAATATTAAAAAGGAAACACTTCATAACGTTGTGCAAAATTATATTTATTTGGTTTCTATTGCCATCTTCAGGTGACAACTGAATGTCGCAAAGAGATATAAACATTACGTGCGACTTACACAAAATGATTCAAATGGCTCTGAGCACTATGGGACTTAACTCCTGAGGTCATCAGTCCCCTAGATCTTAGAACTACTCAAACCTAACTAACCTAAGGACATCACACACATTAATGCCCGAGGCAGGATTCGAACCTGCGACCGTAGCGGTCACGCGGTTCCAGACTGTAACGCCTAGAACCGCTCGGCCACCCCGGCCGGCCGACCTACACAGACATTATTTCTACAGAAGGCACAAAAATGACAAAGTGTTTACACCAGAAAACATTGCAATAATTACATTAACTAAAAACAGGCGATAAAAATGTTTTAAGTGGCGATACGTATAACAAATGATGAGAAATAAGATGACTGTACAGTTTGAATCTAGTATTTGTAACGAAAACGTAATTCAACAAAGGAGCAAATGGAAATTGAGTTTGATCGTTTAGTACTAGACTAGCCTTTTGAGTTATGTGGTTTTTTGACTTCCAGGATTTCCAGTACGGTCATCTTTCTGTTTTTCTTTACAGAATGTAAAACTTCACATTCTACATATGATGAATTGTTTTCTGCTAAAAGACGACCAGTAAAGGTCGAATCTTTCTTCATTATGTAAATACTTTGTCATTTTTGCACCTTCTGTATTTGTGTTAAGTCGCACATCACATTTATGTGTGTTTGTGACATATAGTTCTCACTTGAAAATGGTCTGAGAAGCCGAACCCCGGTTCAAGAACAAATACACATAATTTTGCACAACATTAAGAAGTGTTTTTCTTTTTAATATTATTGATATTGTATTATTCAATATTTAAAACCGTAGTGATCGGTGTAATAGAATGTACCCTCTGCCACGCACTTGACAGTGGTCTGTAAAGTGTGGATATGGATGTATATGCGGATATACACTGAAAAGCCAAAGAAAATGGTACACCTGCCTTATATCATGTAAGGCCCCTGCGAGCACGCAGAAGTGCCGGAGCACGATGTGGCATGGACTCGACTAATGTCTGAAGTACTGTTGGAGGGAACTGACACCATGAATCCTGCAGGACTGTCCATAAATCCGTAAGAGTACGAGGGGGTGGAGACCTCTTCTGAACAGCACGTCGCAAGGCTTCCCAGATATGGTCAATAATGTTCATGTCTGGGGAGTTTTTGTGGCCAGTGGAAGTTTTTGAACTCAGAAGAGTGTTCCTGGAGCCACTCTGTAGCAATCCTGGGCGTGTGGGGTGTCGCATTGTCCTGCTGGAACTGCCCCAGCCCGTCGGAATGCACAATGGATATGAATGGATGCAAGTGATCATACAGATGCTTAAGTACGTGTCACCTGTCAGAGTCGTATCTAGAGGTATTAGGGATCCCGTATCACTACAACTGCACACGCCCACGCCATTACTGGGCCAGCTTGAACAGTCCCCTGCTGACAAGTAGGGTCCTTGGATTCATGAGGTTGTCTCCATAGCCGTACACGTCCATCCGCTCGATACAATTTGAAACGAGACTCGTCCGACCAGGCAACATGTTTCCAGTCATCAACAGCCCAATGCCAGTGTTGACAGGCACAGGCGAGGCGCATAGCTTTGTGTTTCGTTGAATGGTTCGCACGCTGATACTTGTTGATGGCTCAGTACTGAACTCTGCAGCAATCTGCGGAGTGTTGCACTTCTGTCACGTTGAACGATTCCTTCAGTCGTCGATGGTCACGTTCTTGCAAGATCTTTTACCGCCCGCAGCGATGTCGGAGATTTGATGTTTTACCGGATTCCTGATATTCACGATTCACTCCTGAAATCTACATCTACATCCATACTCCGCAAGCCACCTGACGGTGTGTGGCGGAGGGTACCTTGAGTACCTCTATCGGTTCACCCTTCCATTCCAGTCTCGTATTGTTCGTGGAAAGAAGGATTGTCGGTATGCCTCTGTGTGGTCTCTAATCTCTCTGATTTTATCCTCACGGTCTCTTCGCGAGATATACGTAGGAGGGAGCAATATACTGCTTGACTCCTCGGTGAAGGTATGTTCTCGAAACTTCAACAAAAGCCCGTACCGAGCTACTGAGCGCCTCTCCTGCAGAGTCTTCCACTGGAGTTTATCTATCATCTCCGTAACGCTTTAGCATTTACTAAATGATCCTGTAACATAGCGCGCTGCTCTCCGTTGGATCTTCTCTATCTCTTCTATCAACCCTATCTGGTACGGATCCCACACTGCTGAGCAGTATTCAAATAGTGGGCGAACAAGTGTACTGTAACCTACTTCCTTCGTTTTCGGATTGCATTTCCTTAGGATTCTTCCAATGAATCTCAGTCTGGCATCTGCTGTACCGACGATCAACTTTATATGATAATTCCATTTAAAATCACTCCTGATGCGTACTCCCAGATAATTTATGGAATTAACTGCTTCCAGTTGCTGACCTGCTATTTTGTAGCTGAATGATAAGGGATCTATCTTTCTATTTATTCGCAGCACATTACATTTGTCTACATTGAGAGTCAATTGCCATTCCCTGCACCATGCGCCAATTCGCCGCAGATCCTCCTGCATTTCAGTACAATTTTCCATTGTTACAACCTCTCGATATACCACAGCATCATCCGCAGAAAGTCTCAGTGAACTTCCGATGTCATCCATAAGGTCATTTATGTATATTGTGAATAGCAACGGTCCTACGACATTCCCCTGCGGCACACCTGAAATGGTCGTACGGGAAAATTTTCACTTCATCGGAGATGCTGTGTTCCATTTCTCGTACGCCGACTACAACGCCACGTTCAAACTCACTTAAATCTTGACAATCTGTCATTGTAACAAGCAGCAACCGATCTAACAACTGCGCTAGACATTTGTTGTCTTATATAGGTGTTGCCGACCGCAGCGCCGTATTCTGCCTGATTACGTATCTCTCTATTTGAATACGCATGCCTTTACCAGTTTCTCTGGCACTTTAGTGTAGATAGGAGCGTGCTCATTCGAACGGCCGAGAGCATAGCTACAACACTGGAATCGCACGAATGTTGATCAGCTGTTGGCAGCTCTGCTAAACGGCAGCGGGGCGGATGAATGGGGGCTGCGTGGGCCGATCCGCGCTTCTGGCGGTCGATGTACGCCGGGGGCGCGTCGGCATCGGCGTCGCCTCGGATGCGGCGCTGTGCCGCGCTACGCCGGGCCGGCTCTAGTTTATTTGCGTAGCGACCGAAAACAGTGGTGTGAGTCAGTGGCTGACGCAGGTCAACAAGGCCGGCGGCCGGATCTAGTTACGCTGCACCCGCGGGCCGCATACCGCAGACCCCGGCACGCACCGACCCAGACCCCCCCGGCAGGGGATCACCCCACCGGGTCGCCTCCGAGGCCCGCGCCAACTCGGCTCTCTTTCCTGGCCGCCCCAGCTGGCGACGTGTTAGGGCGATCCATTGGCCTTGGAAGGATCGAGCTTCAAACTCATGTCCAGGCACCTACAGGGTGCCTCGCTTAAATTCGGACAAATGAAACATATTTTAAAAGCAAATTTACACTAAAGAGGCTAAGAAACTGGTGCACCTGCCTAATGTCGTGTAGGGCCCTGAGATAACGCAGAAGTGCCGCAACAAGACGTGACATGGACTCGACTAATGTCTGAAGTAGTGCTGAAGGGATTTGGCTCAATGAATCCTGCAGGGCTTTCCATAAATCCGTAAGAGTACGAGGAGTGGAGATGTCTCCTGAACAGCACGTTGCAAGGCATCCCTGATATGCTCAATAATGATCATGTTCGGGTAGTTTTTGTGCCAGCGGAAGTGTTTGAACTCAGAACAATGTTCCTGGAACCACTCTGTACAAATTCTGGACGTGTGGGGTGTCGCATTGTCCTGCTGGAACTGCCCAAGCCCGTCAGGATGCTCAATGGAGATCAGACAGGATGCTTACGTACGTGTCACCTGTCAGAGTCGTATCTAGACGAATCAGGGGGCCCACATCCCTCCTACTGCACACACCCCACACTATTACTGAGCCTCCATCAGCTTGAAAAATCCGTTGTTGGCATGCAGGGTCGATGTATTCACGAAGATCATGAGGTTGTCTCCATACCGGTACACGTCCATCCGCTCGATAGAATTTGAAACGAGACTCGTCCGACCAGTCATCAACCGTCCAATGTGGGTGCTGACGGGCCCAGACCATGCGTAAAGCTTTATGTCGTGCAGTCATCACGAGTTGGCCTTCGGCTCCGAAGGCCCATATCGATCATGTTCCGTTGAATGGTTCGCACGCTGACACTTCTTGATGGCCCAGCGTTGACATCTGCAGCAATTTGCGGAAGGTCTGCACTTCTTCACGCTGAACGATCCTCTTCAGTCGTCGTTGGTCCCATTCTTTCAGGATCTTTTTCCGGCCGCAGCGATGTCGGAGAACTGATGTTTTACTGGATTCCTGATATTCACGGTTCACTCGTGAAATGATCGTACCGGAAAATACCCACTTCATCGCTACCTCAGAGATGCTGTGCGCTCGTGCACCGACTGTCACACCACGATCAGACTCACTTAAATTTTGATAACCTGGCATTGTAGCTGCAGTAACCGATCTAACAACTGCGTCAGACACTTGTTGACTTATGCAGGCGTTGCCGACCTCAGTACCGTATTCTGCCTGTTTACCTATCTCTGTATCTCAATACGCATGCCTACATCAGTTTTTTTGGCGTTTCAGTGTCTTAAAACAAAATAAAAATGAAAATGAAAATCCTTTTACATATGACTAACGGATCCTTCAGCGGCAATGACCGCCTCCAATCTAGAACTGAAGCGATCGCAGGCACTCTTTAAAACAGTGCTGTCCATATTCGCGAATGCTGCTTCGATAACGGTGGGTGTAGATGCGACATTAGTGTGTCTCGTCTTATTGGAAACTCTTTCGACTACGTTCCAAACACAGTAGTCGAGGGCAAAAATTCCTTTGACCAGAGCACGGCAGTGTCATACGAGAGCCAGTTTTGGACTAAATGGCAAGTATGGGGTCCTCCTCTGTCGTCCGACGCATTGTTCACTCGCTGACATTCAATACTGGCGCCAGTTTCCTTAGCGACTGCCCCAGGTCCTCCGAAATCAGCGCCTGAGCCTTTTCGATGACTACCGCAGTTCGTGACACGGGTTTCTTCAAATGAGATTTCCTCGTCGGTTTAGCGGAACCTTCTCGCAGACTTCTCCGAAAGATTATACTTGGCCACAATACCGTAAACAGTTGATCTGGGGTACCCGAAGAATCGAACTATTTCAGTGGGTGAACGCCCAGTGCGAAGACTTTCTTTCTATAGTCGCGGCTCTTCGGTTGTACTCCACACTTGTTCGTAACATCTCGGCTATTTTGAGGTTCTGACTGTTTACTAGATGCCTACGGCTTTCAAGAACGCCAATCGCAACCTCCGGCGGTACTACTATATGGCAGGGAGTTGTACTATTGCCGGATTTAAACGCCGCACCTTGTAGATCCATTCCCACTACTATACTAGGGCGTGCTGAAAAGTATGCCTCCGAAGCTTTTCATACAAAAACTCTTGAAGCTCTTCAAATAAAACCAACGTTACTAACATTTTCCACCTTTATACACTACTGCCTATTAAAATTGCTACACCACGAAGATGACGTGCTACAGACGCGAAATTTAACCGAGAGGAAGAAGATGCTGTGATACGCAAATGATTAGCTTTTCAAACCATTCAAGCAAGGTTGGCGCCGGTGGCGACACCTACAATGTGCTGACATGAGGAAAGTTTCCGACCAATTTCTCATACACAAACAGCAGTTGACCGGCGTTGCCTGGTGAAACGTTGTTGTGATGCCTCGTGTAAGGAGGAGAAATGCGTACCATCACGTTTCCGACTTTGATAAAGGTCGGATTGTTGCCTATCCCCATTGCGGTTTATCGTATCGCGACATTGCTGCTCGCGTTGGTCGAGACCCAATGGCTGTAAGCAGAATATGGAATCGGTGGGTTCAGGAGAGTAATACGGAACGCCGTTCTGGATCCCAACTGCCTCGTATCACTAGCAGTCGAGATGACAGGCATCTTATCCGCATGGCTGTGCAGCCACGTCTCGATCCCTGAGGCAACAGATGGGGACGTTTGCAAGACAACAACCACCAGCACGAATAGTTCGACGACGTTTGCAGCAGCATGGACTATCAGCTCGGAGACCATGGCTGCGGTTACCCTTGACGCTGCATCACAGACAGGGGCGCCTGCGATGGTGTACTCAACGATGAACCTGGGTGCACGAATTGCAAAACGTCATTTTTTCGGATGAATCGAGGTTCTGTTTACAGCATCATGATGGTCGCATCCGTGTTTGGCGACATCGAGTTGAACGCACTTTGGAAACGTGTATTCGTCATCGCCATACTGGCGTATCACCCGGCGTGATGGTATGGGGTGCCATTGGTTACACGTCTCGGTCACCTCTTGTTCGCATTGACGGCACTTTGAACAGTGGACGTTACATTTCAGATGTGTTACGACCCGTGGCTCTACCCTTCATTCGATCCCTGCGAAACCTTACATTTCAGCAGGATAATGCACGACCGCATGTTGCAGGTCCTGTACGGGCCTTTCTGAATACAGAAAATGTTCGACTGCTGCCCCGGCCAGCGAGCAACTGGCTCGTCACAATACGCCAGTCACTACTCTTGATGAACTGTGATATCGTGTTGACGCTGCACGGGCAGCTGTGCCTGTACACGCCATCCAAGCTCTGTTTGACTCAATGGCCAGGCGTATCAAGGCCGTTATTACGGCCGGAGGGGGTTGTTCTGGGTACTGATTTCTCAGGATCTATGCACCCAAATTGCGTGAAAATGTAGTCACATGTCAGTTCTAGTATAATATATTTTTCCAATGAATACCCGTTTATCATCTGCATTTCTTTTTGGTGTAGCAATTTTAATGGCCAGTAGTGTACTTAGTGTCTCCATATTTGCAGCCCTCGGCCGCTAGAGGGCTCCAAATTTTGACATGGTGGCATAGAACGTAATTATGTCAGAGCGAGAGAAACAGCGTGCTGTAATAGAGTTCCAAATTCTGAGACATCGTTCACACATGGAGGACCCTCTCCTTCAGCACGACAATTCTAGACAACACACAAGTGATGCGACATCTGCAAAAATGCGACTCCTTGGGCTCACTGTCATCGATAATCCTCTATACAGTCCCGACTTGGCCCCATCCGATTGACATCTGTTTCCAGAACTCAAAGAAAATTTTTGAGGGAATCGCTTTGATAATGACGATGCGTTGCTACTAGAAGTGAGTTTGGCATCGTCAACAGAGTCAAAAATTCTACAGCGACGGTATTAACAAAATGGTCTGTCGTTGCGATAAATGTGTCGTCGCAAGGATGACAACGGTGTAAAATAAATATGTAGACATGAATAATACAGATGCAGAATGTTAATAACGCTTGTTTTGTTTAAAAAGCTTTTAGAGCTTTCACAGAAAATAGCCGCAGGCATTACTTTTCAACACGGCCTCGTACTCTACAAGCTCTCATCAGGTGTATTTGTTTCTCTGTCCTCGCCTTTTCCAGTTATTCGAGCCTGGCTTTCCTCCAATTATTTGGGATCGTCTTTGCTAATCATCGCGCGACATTTATCCTGCTGGTAGAATTCATGTTCACTTCTTCTTATCACTTTAGATATTCTCCAACCAAATGAATAAAGATCTTCCTCTTCGTCTGCACTTTTTTTTACGACATTGTCTTCAGGCCTTCGTGTTATTCGACCGTGTCCCGTCAGCCGGGATTCTCAGAGTTATTAATTCATTTCTTATGAATTCACTGCGAACTGTATCCTCTAATGTTATCCCTCCCACCCATCACAACATGCGCATTTCTGTTCTACGGAGCTTCTGTTCGTGAGCCTCCTTTTATGCCCGGATTTCAGTGCCATACACTAGCAATGTAGTACAGTGGTTTTATAAATTTTGCCTTTGGTTTATATGGGCAGATTTGCATCGCACAGAACGCTGGAAAGTATAAGCCGCTTATTCCACCCAGATATTTTTCTCTGCGTTATGTATGCTTCAACTGATCCGTCCTATGATATTATTGACCCTAGATACCTAAAATTTTCAACTGCTGAAAGTGTGAAGTTATCAGTCTTTGAATGCGTGCGTTCTGTGGCACTTGGGCTGAAACTGCACATCATGAACTTGGTCTTTGTTCTATCGTTGGGCAAGCCATTTGTTTCAAGTATCTCCCTCCACTTCTCAAGTTATATGGAATATTTCACGCAATGCATGATATGCAAAAAAGGAAGGTAGGGCTTAATGTTACGTCGACAACTAAGTCAAAAGAAACGATGAACAGGTTCTGATTAGGGAAGGATGGGGAAGAAAATCGACCGTACCCTTTGAAAGGAAACATTCCAGAATGTGCCTTAAGCAATGTAGGGAATTCACAAATCTGGATGGCCGGACTGAAATTGGAACCGCTTGCCTTCCGAATGCGAGTCCTGTGCTGTAACCACTGCGCTATCTCACTCACTACATTTTATGCAGCAATCCTTATGTCCTTTATTAACACTGCTGGTTTAAGTTAATAGCCGTGACCACAGTATCTGAATATAGTAAATAAAGTACTAAACAACTACAAATGCTCAGAGGACTCAAAGCATTACTCGTAGTTTCACGCTTTTTTTGATATATATATAGATACCGAAAGAAACATCAAATTTACAATTTGTAGATGGTATCTGTTCTTTTCGGACACGTCCGAAAGAACGGATACCATCTCCATATAATTAAGGCTAACCGGTCATTGACCTTCTTCTTCTGTGCGGATGCACACTTATTGCCCGAACTCTTAAGGGACTCGGTAAGATTGTCTGCCGCGAGTAATGAGTGTAATGGGCAGGGGCACTACGAATGTAGTGTGTGGACATTAAGCTGGGAATTTGGGCCTCACGGGGAGCGTGCAAGGGATAAATCGCTATGCCCTCGGTGGCTCAGATGGATAGAGCGTCTATCATGTAAGCAGGGTTCGAGTCCCGGTCAGGGCACACATTTTCAACTGTCCCCATTGATGTATATCAACGCCTGTCGACAGCGTATGGTCTTGATTTAATTATCATTTCATTCAAGTTCACAAGTTTGCCATTCACGATTTGTTTACAGGGCTACTATACACCTTGTCAGTGCATTGTACTCGTAATACCAACTAGCAGGCACAATGCAAACTCTGTTTCCTGACACGTTGTCGCTAATCATCAGGGCTGAACTCGAAGTCGGACTCGTCGCTGAAGACAGATTCCAGACCGAAGACGTATCTGGAGACTCCTGCGATAATGTTGGACACTGACTGACTCTCGCCTGCCATACGACACGACAACAAGGAGAGTTGCTCTCGGGTGGCATTCCTTTTCAAAGCAGGAACACTTTAGTTGTCATCCGCGGCACCCTTACAGCATAGCGGTACGTTGACGATATTCTGCACCCCGGTTTGTTGCCCTTCATGGCATGCCATCTTGGGTTTACATTTCAGCTAGATAATGCCCACCCGCACATGGAAAGAATTTCTACTACTTGTCTTCGTGCATCCCAAACTCTACATTGGCCAGCAAGGTCGCCGTATCTCTCCACAATTGAGAACATCTGGAGCATTATGGGTAGGGTCCTCCAACCATCTGGGGATTTTGACGCTCTAACACACCAATTGGACAGAATTTGGCACCGATATCTCTCAGGACGACATCCGACAAGTCTTCCAATCAATGCCAAGCTGAATCACTGCTTTCATAAGTAGCAGAGGTCGACCAGTACGTTACTGACTTCTTGAAATTGTGAAGCTCTTTTTCCTGAATCAATCGTCCGGTTTTTCTGAAACTGAAACCATTTGTTTGTCTGTACATGTACCGAGTGGTTATAATTAAACTGATGGTGTTTCGAATGCTGCAGTGCGGACTGCATACATCGCATGATGCTGAAACATTGTAGGTAAGTTCATTAGTCGGTGCGCCCGCAGAGTACGCAGGAAAAATAATAGTTCCACTTCTGCCACCAGGTAAGCTTTCAGAATTTTAAATGTTTGCTGTTTTAACATCAGTATGATGTTTGTCGCTTGGTGGCGTATGTTGATTTCTTTTGTGAATTGACTGTCGGTGTAAAGGGTTAAGAAGGGTGAAGTTCCTGTACAAAACACAGTGCCTATTGAGAAAGTCGACGCTGCTGGTAAAGTTGTTTCATCAGAACGCTAGTAATAGGAGCATTGCGCTGTGGGAATATCGCCGACAGAAACATCTGAAAAGAGGTTCCATGTCAATAAATGGGCTGAAGAGTTCTTTCTTTCTTTCTTTCGCTTCCGCCATAGTCCTGCAGCGATCGCAGGGTCGGCGTGGTTACAACGGATTTGGCAGTGTTAGTGTTAGGGATGGCCGGATGCCCTTCCTGCCGCCACCCCGTACCCCCCAGGACAGAATCAATGTACCCCAAATGCCTGCGTCTAGTGTAAATCGTGAAATATTGCGGACGTGTTTCAAATGTCTGCGACGCGTGTAACTGAGGCGGAACGTGGGGACCAGCCCGGTATTCAGCCAGCGGGATGAGGAAAACCGCCTAAAAACCACATCCAGGCTGCCCGGCACACCGGCCCTCGTGGTTAATCTGCCGGGCGGATTCGATCCGGGGCCGGCGCGCCTACCCGAGTCCAGGAAGCAGCGCGTTAGCGCGCTCGGCTACCCTGGCGGGTAATAAATTTGCTGAAGAACATATCAAGAAATGAAAAGAAGCAGGTGAATTAGGTGATGGAGCAGAGGGATGGAGGTGACCCATTCCCATGGCAGTTGCTGATGAAGATGATGTTGGTGTAGCCGATAGCACATGCCTGAAATTCTGCAGTCAGTGCTCAAGTTATGTCACGGATTTGGCCCTCCACTGGTCAGCAGTTCAGCAGAATTCGCATCGCATTTTACACAGGTATCGCTACAGAATGTGCACCAAATGAAGTCCCAAAATAGGCTGCAATGGCTTGATTTCGTCCTTCGTTTTTTGGCAAGCATGAAAACGGATGACATGTGCTTGGGAATAGTTTTTGTACGGACGAGACATTTTTAATCTGCACGATGGAGTGAATGCACAAAACTGTCGCATATGGCGTTTTGCTCTACCACGTGTTGTGTGGGAACTTAACGTGATTGTGGTTTCAAAAGCTACTTCATTCACGGTCAGTTTTTCTTCGAGAAGATGACACCTCGCGGGTCTGTTAGATATGCAGTGACACTTGCACATTATAAGGAGCTATTTTAATGCAAAATATGGCGAAAATTCACGTCGCTTGCCAGGTGAAGTTTTGCTTCGAAAAACCTTTTGTAACGACCGCATCATCTCTAGACAGTTTCAAGCTGTGTGGCCTTTCAGACCCTCTGACCTAAATCCATATGACTTCTGGTTGTGGGGGGTATCTGAAAGTCGTGTCTATTAGCAATTTATCCTACTCTTCCTGATCTGAAGGATAGTGTACGATAACTTTTCGCTCTGATTACACCGAATATGCTGCGACCAACTATCGACTATACCGCGTTACAGATGCAGCACGTTGTCGAGTCGGGAGATCACACTGAACACGCGTTGTAACTTGCGATCACATCCCTGCAAACGGGCCAGAACCACAGTTATCACGTGTTTGATCGTTCCTCCCCTCTTCCTGGGCCCACATAACTTTCTGACTGCTTACAGCGCCATATTTTCACCTGGTCGTATAACGTGGAACTATTATTTTTTCAGCATACTCCGCGAGCGCACCTATTAATGAGCATACCTACGACGTTTCAGCACCCTGCGATGTATACAGCCTACGCTGCGGCACTCGGAACGCCGTCAATTTAATTATAACCACCTGGTGCGTCTCGTCTATGCTTTTCCGCCCCATTTGGATGATTCCTTCGTGTTGCATCGTTCTTTTGTCGTAGCTAGCAAACAAAAATAAAATCGTTCCAATGATCATAGCCTCCCATTCGCTGTCGTGTTACCTCGCATATCACCAACATGCTTTGTAATCACTGAAAAGAGCAAAGATTAACTTAGAATCTAACAAGCGTAAAAAGCAAAACATATAGTAAAAGAAAATTATATTTCGGAGGAAGTCTCAAAGCACTGTGGACATTTTTGATTGTTTACATGAACAGAAAATTAAGTGTACACGTCTCCGGCCAGCCGATGTGGTTGAGCGGTTTTAGGCGCTTCAGTCCGGAACCGCGCTGCTGCTCCGGTCACAGGTTCGAATCCTGCCTCGGGCATGGATGTGTGTGATGTCCTTAGGTTAGTCAGATTTAAGTAGTTCTAAGTTCTAGGGGACTGATGACCTCAGATGTTGAGTCCCATAGTGCTCAGAGCCATTTGAACCATTTTTTGTAAACGTCTCCACTGGTCACCGTAACTTGATACTTCGTGCACATTTAAATAATCTGAATGACAGCACGCCCGGTTAGCGGAGCGGTCTAACGCACGGCTTTCCGGAGCGGGAGGAAGCGCCTGGTCCCCGGCACGAATCCACCCGACGGACTTGCGTCGAGGTCCATTGAGCCGGCCAGTCTGTGGATGGTTTTTAGGCGGTTTTCCATCTGACACGACGAATGCGGGCTGGTTCCCCTTATTCTGCTTCAGCTGCACTATGTCGGCGATTGCTGCGCAAACAAGTTCTCCACGTACGCGTACACCACCATTACTCTACCACGCAAACATAGGGGTTACACTCATCTGGTGTGAGACGTCCCCTGGGGGGTCCACCGGGGGTCGAACCGCACAATAACCTGGGTTCGGTGTGGTGCGGCGGAGGGGTGAAGTGGACTGCGGTAGTCGTCGTGGGGTTGCGAACCACTGTGGCTGCGGCGGGGACGGAGCCTCTCTGTCTTTTCTAGGTCCCCAGTTAACATGTAACATACATACAATCTGAATGATATGTTTGAAACTTTAAATGTAATAATTATGTTGCCAGAGCGGAAAAAATTTATGTACGAACAATAGTTTACTTAGAGAGAGAGAGAGAGGGGGGGGGGGGGGAGGAGGGGGAGGGTTGCGCGGGATTTCCTCTAGCTCCTGCTACACTTATGATTATGGACCCGTATCTCTACATGTAGCGGCGTTTAAATGAACTGGTTAGCACTTGAGCTCTTGATCTCGTCAAATAAATACACAGTAATGCGAAATTAATTAAATCCGAACCCGTTACCAGCGTGATTGCCTATATAAATTATGTAAAAACGTGCTGCGGCTGCGGAATGTCAAGGTCGACCGCTCAGCGAAGTCGAATTACGACTCCTTTCGGAACGAGTAAGCTGTCGCACTTTCTGTTGACACAAATATTAATGGTAGCAGAATCTGATATCGTGAAAGGAAAAAAAAGAACACTGCTATTTTTAATGGGTGCTAGCTTACGTTTACCGGTTCTCGACAAAGGTGACCTTCCTGTTCCTGGAAAGATTAAATACTATCAACGCTAAAGTTTCCTCAGAATCTTAAGGAGACATTTCTACCACTAATAAAATGCATTCATACTACTTTTCTTTCAAGTATCGAGATCAAAAAGGTGTCTCATAATGTTTTCGTTGCTGAGCACGACATAGTAATAAAAAATGTAAAGAAGATTTCCACTGTAAATAATGTTTAATCGGATTTTCCGATCTGTGTCACGAACGAGGTGAAAAAAATAGGCCGTGCGGTTCTAGGCGCTACAGTCTGGAACCGCGCGACCGCTGCGGTCGCAGGTTCGAATCCTGCCTCGGGCATGGGTGTGTGTGATGTCCTTAGGTTACCAGAATGGGATTTTCACTCTGCAGCGAAGTTTGGAAGGTAGGAGACGAGGTACTGGCAGAAGTAAAGCTGTGAGTACCGGGCGTGAGTCGTGCTTCGGTAGCTCAGATGGTAGAGCACTTGCCCGCGAAAGGCAAAGGTCCCGAGTTCGAGTCTCGGTCGGGCACACAGTTTTAATATGCCAGGAAGTTTCGGTCCTTAGGTTAGTTAGGTTTAAGTAGTTCTACGTTCTAGATGAGAAACTTTCTGATGTAGCATGGAGACTCCACCACACACTTTGGCTGATGCCTGTAGAAGGTTCATGTCCGGTTACAGAGTGAATCGTGAATCGTTCCAGTGAAATGCTAGTAAGGGAACTCGACATCATCGCCGCCTCAAATAACAAGTCTTCCATTTTTATGTAATACATTGCCCGAAAAAAAAGGTGAAGCACCCTCAGTACATGGTCGGATATCATTGTAACTTCCTACACGTACAAACTATCGGTGGATACGTAAATGATTGGAACTGCCATTCTCTGAGATTGGTGGGACGGCCATGAGAGTGAATTAGCGTTGTTCGTGTTGTGTGTTGTTACCAGGTTTGATAGAGTACATAAGCGGTGTGAACACCGTCAGATGTTGAGTCACCACATTGTTCAAATAGTTCAAATGGCTCTGAGCACTATGGGACTTAACAAAGAAATGGTTCAAATGGCTCTGAGCACTATGGGACTTAACTTCTGAGGTCATCAGTCCCTTAGAACTTAGAACTAATTAAACCTAACTAACCTAAGGACATCACACACATCCATGCCCAAGGCAGGATTCGAACCTGCGACCGAAGCGGTCGCGCGGTTCCAGACTGAAGCGCCTAGAAGCGCTAGGCCACACCGGCCGGCACCACATTGATAACTGACCACTGTGAAGGACACGGACATAGCGCCTTTGAGACAGCATTAGGATTACCTGACAGTGTTAAAAAGGGGCCCCAAGTCGGGGATCAATTTGGGCCGCTGGTCGAGTCGGCCAAAAACCAAATTTATGGAGCATTCGGAAGTAGCCCTGGCCCGATGTTGGACTGTATCGAAATGTGAGGGAAAAGCATACTCGTCGACAATTCCGCGGTCGACCACGTCTGACCACCACGGAACATCTTAGTACTGCGCACCAAGTACATCGTAACTACACTGACAGCCAAAGGAACTGGTACAGGTGCCTAATATCGTATAGAACCCCTGGAGCACGCAGAAGTGCCGCAGCACGACGTGACATGGACTCGACTAATGTCTGAAGTAGTGCTGGAGGGAATTGACACCATGAATCCTGGAGGGTTGTCCATAAATCAGTAATAACACGAGCGGGTGGAGATCTCTTCCGAACATCACGTCGCAAGGCATCCCTGATATGCTCAATAATGTTCACATCTGGGGAATCTGTTGGCAAGTGGAAGTCTTTAGACTCAGAAGAGTGTTCGTGGAGCCACTCTGTAGCAATTCGGGAATTGTGGGGAGTCGCGTTGTCCTGCTGGAATTGCCCAAGTCCGTTGGAATGCACAATGGACATGAATGGATGCAGGTGATCAGGCAGAATGCTTACGTACGTGTCAGAGTCGTATCTACACTTATCAGGGGTCTCATACCAGTCCAACTGCACACGCCCCACACCATTACTGAGCCGCCCACCAGACTGAACAGTCCCCTGCTGACATGCAGGGTCGATGGATTCATGAAGTTGTCTCCATACCTCTAGACGTCCACCTGCTCCACATAATTCGAGACTCGTCCGACCAGGTAACATGTCATAAACCGTCCTATGTAGGTGTTGACAGGCCCAGGCGAGGCGTAAAGCTTTGTATCATGCAGTCATCAAGGGTACCCGAGTGGGTTTTCGGCTCCGAAAGCGCGTATCGGTGATGTTTCGTTGAATGGTTCGAACGGTGACACTTTTTGATGACCTAGCACTGAAATCTGCAGCAATTTGCTGAAGGATTGCGCTTCTGTACCGTAAGCGATTCTCTTCAGTTATCGTTGGTCCCGTTCTTGCAGGATCTTTTCCTCGGCCGAATCGATGTCGGAGATTTGATGTTTTACCGGATTCCCACTATTCACGGTACACGCGTGAAATGGTCGTACGGGAAATTCCCACTTCATCGCTACCTCGGAGATGCTGTGTCCCATTACTTGTGCGCCGACTGTAACACCACGTTCAGATTCACTTAAATCTTGATGATCTGCCACTGTACCAGCAGTAACCGATCTAACAACTGCGCCAGACACTTGTTGTCTTATATAGACGTTGCCGACCGCAGCGCCGTATTCTGCCTGTTTACATATATCTGTCTTTGGCGGTTTAGTGTATTTCACATCTGCGCCTGCCATCCCAGACCAAGCAATGGACCCCATGTTCTGTATCATTCTTATACCACTGGTCGGAAACTAGCAGCAGGTGGACTATGGTATAATTGTTGCATGCGTAGGCTGAAGGTAACACCGCAAAACAAACGAACGCGACTGGAGTGGTGCCGCGACCAGAAAACGTGGACTGCTTATGAATGGCGTCGCACTGTAGTATTCTGCGATGATTCGCGGTTTTGCACCACCCCAGATGACCATAGTTGGTGAGTATTGCATACACCAGAAGAGAGGTCCCACGCTTCTAATGTTTCCTAGAGGCACAGCAGTGTTAGTTCTGTCGCCATGGTACGGGGAGCCACCAAGTAGACTTCAGGCCACGGCTGGTATTCATTGCGGGAAATCTGACGGCAAGGACACCTGCTTCCTCATGTGATAGCTCTCGTGCAACAGTAACGTGGCGTCGTTTTTCAACAAGGCAATGCTCGTCCGCACGCGACAAATGTCTCTATGAACAGTCTAAGTGAAGTTGAGGTACTCTCATGGGCAGCAAGATCCTCAGATCTGGAGCTGTTAGACCATATGTGAAACCAGCACGGACGTAAACTCCGTCCGATTGCCCGTATCCACGATATCAAGGACTAGTAACAATAGTTGTGCGCCTGCTTCCTTCAGGAGAGGATTCATCGGCCTTATGACGCCCTTCTGAAATAGATCAGTGTATGTACAGGCCAGAGTGGGTACAACGTCATACTGATACGTGGGATCATTTTGCAAAATTCTTTGTTAATTTGACTCGATTTTGTAACCGCGTAAGTAACGTCACAACCCTGTCAACCAATGAAGTTTCATTCCGTTTCCTCTTGCCCTTCTGGGTGCTTCTATAGTAAACCCAAGCTGTTTGCTACGGTGGTGGTCTACTAATATTGATAACAGTACTAATGACTGCTGTACTATAGTACTATATGTAGTTATAGTCGTAGCTGTTACAATAGTAACACTAGCAGCAGGTGACAAATACTAGCTAAAGTATCTGTACATAGTGAAAACCTTTGTTTATCTGAGGCTACAACTAATGTGTTACTCGGTCACGCACTTCATAGTCGTTTGTAGTGTGGAGACGTTACTATCTACATCTACATCCATACTCCGCAAGCCACCTGACGGTATGTGGCGGAGGGTACCTTGAGTACCTCTATCGGTTCTCCCTTCTATTCCAGTCTCGTATTGTTCGTGGAAAGAAAGACTGTCAGTATGCCTATGTGTGGGCTCTAATCTCTCTGATTTTATCCTCATGGTCTGTTCGCGAGGTATACATAGGAGGGAGCAATATACTGCTTGACTCCTCGGTGAAGGTATGTTCTCAAAACTTCAACAAAAGCCCGTACCGAGCTACTGAGCGTCTCTCTCGCAAAGTCTTCCACTGGAGTTTATCTATCATCTCCGTAACGCTTTCGCGATTACTAAATGGTCCTGTAACGAAGCGCGCTGCTCTCCGTTGGATGTTCTCTCTCTCTTCTATCAACCCTATCTGGTACGGATCACACACCGGTGAGCAGTATTCAAGCAGTGGGCGAACAAGTGTACTGTAACCTACTTCCTTTGTTTTCGGACTGTGTTTCCTTAGGATTCTTCCAATGAATCTCATTCTGGCATCTGCTTTACCGACGATTAATTTTATATGGTCATTCCATTTTAAATCACTCCTAATGCCTACTCCCAGATAGTTCATGGAATTAACTGCGGCGGTGTAGCGGTTCTAGGCGCTCAGTCCGGAACCGCGTGACTGCTACGGTCGCAGGTTCGAATCCTGCTTCGGGCATGGATGTGTGTGATGTCCTTAGGTTAGTGTCTGGTCCCTTTAATCCCACAACCAACCTTAGGTTAGTTAGGTTTAAGTAGTTCTAAGATCTAAGGGACTGCTGACCACAGATGTTAAGTCCCATAGTACTCAGAGCCATTTGAATTAACTGCTTCCAGTTGCTGACCTGCTATATTGTAGCTAAATGATAAATGATCTTTCTTCCTATGTATTCGCAGCACATAACAGTTGTCTACATTGCTGACCATGAACCCGTGAGATTCGTACACTGGTTCTTCCGAGGCAAAATCGATCTGCTCGCATTTTATGACATTTACTCAATACATCTGCCGTATATCCTTGCTCTCAGCGAACACCCATTGCCTACATGTGTGAAACTGTTCAGTCCACAGGCATCTTTAGGAATTATAGCTGCGGAAGCTGCCCAGAGGGTTCTGCAAGCTGCCCAGAGGTTTCGCTGTGGTCCAGAAAGTTTTTTTCAGATACTAGTGAACCCCGCCAAGTCGGTGGCCCGACGCTTCAAACGACTGCACATTAAACCCTCGATTCAGCCAAACTGCTCTGCCGCTACCAACCACTTACACTGAGGTTACACGTGACTTGACGTGCCAGCTCACACTGTGTTCGTCCCGTGTCTTGCCTAACCAGTTTACTTACATTAGGTATCATATCACAACTACGCGACCACTCTCCTCCTAAGTACGTGTAAACACGTCGGCTTTAACCGGGCAAAGTCTCGCCAAATAAACTAATCAGGAAGCGACGAAGTGGCCCAGACGGCGTTGTGAGGCAAGTCCCACGGCTTGCGATGACACATACTGCTGTCAAACGTGTCCTTTGATAAAGATAGGGCTCAGTATTTCTCAACACCTCACCAGATAAGCTCGTACTAATAATCTCTTTTGGAAGAGGAAGTAATCAGGCAAATAATTTCACAGACTTTGAACACCATTCCGTGATATTCAAATGATACAAATAAGCAGCAATTCTGTCTTTAGCCAAGGCTGCCCACACAGGCAGCTCCAGTGGCCGTCGACCTGGGAGTAAGAAGGTGTCAGTCCTAAAGCAGAAAAAATTTTCATCACCAAAACTTTTTAGACAGGAGCAGGAGGGATGGCAGCGTATACGCCTTATCACCAGTCCTTGCACTAATCTTTCTACTTAAATTCAACTATCTTCAGTGTCTTATAGAGTAGGAGCACGTGGCGCACTTGTCTGTAGAAACAGCAAGTTTTGCGGTACTTCATGGTATAAGTCAACAGCAGTAAGCTAAGGCAAGACACTAATTTTCATCCTCTCCCGGTTGTTTATTTACACATGTTCATCCAAAACAACACAAACGCAATAGTGCAGTGCTCTTCACAAGCGCTGATCACAGCTCTTCTCACGGTATAGTTTCACAACTCACATATCATCGGCATTTAGGAAATAGACAACAGCATGTCACTTTCATCAGAATTTCACCTAAAGACCCAAGTGGTCTCTCCATCACAGAAACTATAAAAGCTAGCGAGTGCCACAAATGAGTCAAACAAACAAACTGCACAGATGATAAAAACTATGGGGTTTAAAGTAACATCCACATCAAGGCTATTCGAGACGAAGAACTAGTTACGGGGACGAAGAAAATGCAGAGAGGGTGATAAAAAACACGTCATCGTCTTTGTCAGATACCTAAATCAAGAGCTCTATTATCTGTAAAGGTATGTCTGACATTGTTTCAGTAGAACAATTGAGCACCAACATTAAGCTCGATACGCTTGACATGATAATCTGTACTGAGTCTTTCTCTGGCAATATGATAATGGGCCTTGTCCGAAAAATGTTAATTAAAAAGTTTAAAGAACTAATAGACTGTTCCTATTAGCGTCCGAAAACGGTAGATATGCACGTACTCAGTTATTAAACAATTCAACTTAGGGTTTTCCCTCTTTTTCTTTAGTTATACCATGCAATGCTCCTGTCCTCCTACCCATTAACTCAGCTGTAATGACTGACACCTTAACACGTATTGTTAATTATTCGGAATTAATTTAGAGCTGCAACAGTGCTACTGTGGTATGTCTTGCACTAAAGACAAAAATTTGTTATTAAAGCCAGCCATTCTAGAAGAGTACGCAAATATTATGATAGTGAACTTTCGACAAATATATAACGTCTGTCTTGGAAAATTAAGTCTCACATATTCTCAACATACTATCGCTAAAAAATAAGGGCGGCCTTATCTGTACTGGTGACTATTAAAATTCCAGCACTACGAAGGTGGCATGCCACAAACGGCAAATTGCAGTGAAGAGTACTAAAGCCTAGCATACCTGTGGTATAGGGGTAGCGCCTTAGATTAACGTCCTCGAAAACCGCCACTGTTTAAATTTTGTTTAATAATCAGCATTGGCGGCCGAAGACTTCCGGCATAAGAAGACACCCTCTTTCTGCCAACGGCCTTATCAAAGAGGGTGGAGGAGTAGACAGAGGTTCGGGCACTCTCTTGTCCTTCGGGTGGGAAACTGCGCATAGAGGCGGAAGAATCAGCAATGATAAATGGCATGAGGATGCAAAAGGCAATGGAAATCACTGCATTAAAGATGCATAACGTGTATCCACAGGACATGAGGCCTGTAATCTCCATTGGCAAAAGATTCCGGAATAGTCCCCCATTGAGATCTCCGGGAGGGGACTGCAATAGGAGGTGGCCATGAGAAAAAGACTAACTAACGAAGGGACAACGTTCTACGAGTCGGGGGGAGGGGGGTGGAATGTCAGAAGCTTAAACGTGGTAGGGAAGCTAGAAAATATGAAAAGGGAAATGCAAAGGCTCAATCTAGATATAGTAGGGGCCATGAAACGAAATGGAAAGAAGACAAGGATTTCTGGTCAGATGACTATAGGGTAATATCACCAGCAGCAGAAAATGGTATAACGGGGGTAGGGTTCGTTATGAATGGGAAGGTAAGGCAGAGAGGGTGATACTGTGAACAGTCCAGCAATAGGGTTGTTTCTATCAGAATCGACAGCAAACCAACACTGACAACGATAGTTCAGGTATACATGCCGACGTCGAAAGCTGAAGATGAAGAGATAGACAAAATATATGAAGCTACTGAAAAGGTAATACAGTACGTAAAAGGAGATTAAACTCTGTCATGGGGGACTGAATGCAGTTGTAGGGAAGGAATAGAAGAAAATGTTCAGGAGTATAATACTTGGGGCAAGAAATGAGAGAGGAGAAAGACTAATTGAGTTCTGTAATAAATTTCAGATCTTAATAGCGAATAATCTGTTCAAGAATCACAAGAGAAGGAGGTATACTAGGAAGAGGCCGAGCGGTACGGGAAGATTTCAGTTAAATTACGTCATGGTCAGACAGAGATACCGAAATAAGGTACTGGATTGTCAGGAGAACCCAGGAGCAGATATAGACTCAGATCACAACGTAGTTGTGATGAGGAAGAGGCTGAAGCTTAAGAGATTAGTCGGGAAAAATCAATACACAAAGAAGTGGGATATGGAATTACTAAGGAATGAGGAGATACGCTTGAAGAACTCTGAGCCTATAGATACAGCAATAAGGAATAGCTCAGTAGGCAGTAAAGTTGAAGAGGATTGGTCATCTCTAAAAAGAGCAATTACGGAAGTTGGAAAGAAAAACATAGGTACAAAGAAGGTAACTGCGAAGAAACCTAGGGTAATAGAAGAAATACTTCAGTTGATCGATGAAAGGAGGCAGTACAAAAATATTCTGGGAAATTCAGGAATACAGAAATACAAGCCGCCGAGGAATGAAATAAGTAGGAAGTACAGGGAAGCTAAGGCGAACCGGCTGCACTAAAAATGTGAAGAAATCGAAAAAGAAATGAGTGCCTGAAGGACTGCCTCAGCATATAGGAAAGTCAAGACAACCTTCAGTGAAATTGAAGGCAAAGGTGGTAACATGAAGGGTGCAACGGGAAATCTACTGTAAAATGCGGAGGAGAGAGCAGATAGGTGTAAAGAGTACACCGTAGGCCTCTATGAGGAGGAACATTTGTCTGATGTGATAGAGGAAGAAACAGGAGTCGATTTAGAAGAGAAAGGGGATCCAGTATTAGAATCAGAATTTACGATAACTTTGAAGGACTTAAGATCAAATAAGGCAGAAAGGGCAGACAACATTCCATCAGAATTTCTAAAATCAGTGGGGCGAGGTGGCAACAAAACAACTATTCACATTGGTGTGTCAAATGCATCCATCTGGCGACGTACCATCTGACTTTCGGAAAATATCATCCACACAATCCCGAAGATTGCAAGAGGCGACAAGTACGAGAATCATCGCACGATAAGTTTAACAGATCTTGGGTCCAAGTTCCTGACAAGAATATAGAAGAATGGAAAAGAAAAATGAGGATGTATTAGATGACGATCAGTTTGGCTTTAGGAAAGGTAAGGCACCGGAGAGAAAATTCTGACGTTGCGGTTGATAATGAAGGCAAGACAAAATAAAAATCAAGAGACGTTCATAGGATTTGCTGGTCTGTAAAAAGCGTTCGGCAACGTAAAATGGTGAAACACGTTCGAAATTCTGAGAAAAATAGGGGTATGCTACAGGGAGAGACAGGTAATATACAATATATACAAAAGCCAAGAGGGAAAACAGAGTGGACGGCAGGGACCTGGTCTTTCACGCCTCCTGTTCAATCTCTACATTGAAGAAGCAATGATGGAAATAAAAGAAAGGTTTCGAGTGGAATTAAAATTCAAGGTCAAAGGATATCAATGATACGATTCACTAATTACATTGCTGTCCTGTGTGAAAGTGAAGAAGAATAACATGATCTGCTGAATTGAATGAACAGTCTAGTGAGCATAACATATGGATTGAGAGTAAATCGAAGAAAGCCGAAAGTAAGGACAAGTAGCAGAAATGAGAACAGCGAGAAAGTTAACATCAGGATTGATGATCACATAGTAGACGAAGTTAAGGAATTCTACTACCTAGGCAGCAAAATAACCAATGACGGGCTGAGCAAGGAGGACATCAAAAGTAGACTAGTACTGGCAAAAAGGACATTCCTGGCTAAGAGAAGTCTACTAGTATCAAACACAGGCCTCAATTTGAGGTAGAAATTTCTAAGAATGTACATCTGGAGCACAGCAATGTATGGTAGTGAAACATGGACTGTGCGAAAATCGGAACAGAAGAGAATCGAAGCATTTGAGATGTGACGCTACAGACGAATGTCGAAAATTAGGTGGACTGATAATGTAAGGATTGAGGCGGTTCTGTACAGAATCGGAGAGGAAAGGAATATGTGGAAAACACTGACAAGGAGAAGGGACAGGATGATAGGACCTCTGCCGAGACGTGAGGGAATGACTTTCATAGTACTACAGGGAGCTGTGGAGGGCAAAAACTGTAGGGGATGACAGAGAGTGGAATACACACAGCAAATAATTGAGGACGTGGGTTGCAAGTGCTACTCTGAGATGAAGAGGTTGACACAGGAGAGGAATTCGTGGCAGAACGCATCAAACCAGTCAGGAGACTGATGAGTCATAAAAAGCATTCACAAATGATTAGCACTCCAGCACACAATTTAGGTAGGAGTAACGCTATTTAAATTCTGTTAAAAGGAAAAATTACTAATGTTGTTTTTACGAATGTTTGGTGTCTGTTCTTTTGGGCATGCCGGAAAGAACAGATACACGCATTCATATAATTGATGCCCCTCGACGGTCAATGGATCCACCTACTTCAGTGCGCATGCACAACTACGTCCGACCTCCTGCGAGAATCTCAGAGCAGTGGGCATGAAAGAAATGGACAGGGACTGGGGTTAGGTGCCGCTCGGTGGGAATGTTGATGGCCATCAGGCGTGCTGAGATAGTTCGCGCAGTTGTGGTAACACTGTGTTCCTGATGGTGCAGTGGTTAACGCACCTGTCCAGCAAACAGAAGATCCCAGGTTCGAATCCCAGTCCGGTACACATTTTCACTCGTCGCCACTGACTCTGCGTAATGTCCCGATTCATCTGATATCAATAAAACCTTCCCTTTCCTATCCTTTCTCCCCACCCCCACCTTCAATTTACATTTAATGTTGTCTGTTTGTGAGAAGATCGTGCTATGCTTCGCGTAAGGAGAAACGTGTACCAGCATGCTCCAGAATTCACCAGTGGAAGGACCGCAACATTTCAAGAATACAGATAATCGTTTCACGACATTGCTGCCGACGTTGGTGTGGATCCCAAGACTGTCAAGAGGACTGGGTTCAAGAGGATCACACTCAATGTCACGCAGGATCCCACTGGTCCCACGCGAGTAGCGCCCGAGAGAGCAGGCGCATTGTTCGATCGGCCGCCCAAGGTCGTACAGACAGTACTTCGAGCCAGGGTATAAGCTTGTTACCAGCAAGGCAGTATCCATACGGACAGTGCGTCACGTCGGGAGCACCACGGACAGTCAGTACGGCAATCATTGTTGCGGCTTCCCCTGACGCGTCAGCCGAGAGATGCGCGTCGACAGTGGAACGCCCAGTCATAACAGTGAATACCGGAGCGGCACCACGTCGTTTTCTCAGACGAGTCCCGGTTCTGCGCACAGCATGCCGCCCGTGGTGTTCCTATTTCCTCAACATAGCATGCGAGTGCTGCCTTGGCCAGCACATTCACTACATCTGTCGCCCAGTGGAAACATTTGGTTGCGGTTTGTCGCGGGACTGGCATGCCACCCAGTGCGATGGACAAACTCTGACACAGAAATGAATCGGCATGGAATGACGCACTCATATCTGTCACCCAGGATCGGTTCGTCTCGATGGTCAACCACCTTAGATCCGTTTCGGCCGCTTCATGTGGCATAATGTGTACTGAATTTTAAACCCCGTGTACTGACAAATAACGAACTGATTTGGTTCAGCTCTCCACGCTCCTCTATCCTGTCCAAGACTATTCATCGCGGAATAACGACTGTAACTCTTGAATCTACTTATTGTATTCATTTCTTGGTCTCCCTCTACGACCTAAGACTTTTACCTCCCCCCCCCCCCTCGCCTTTCACATTAAATAATTCGTAATCCCTTGATGCATCAGAATGTGTCCTATCAACCGATCTCTTCTTTTAGTCAATTTGTGGCACAAATTTCTTTTCTTCCCAATTCTATTCAGTACCTCCTCATTAGTTACATTATCTACCTATCTAATTTTCAGCACCTTTATGTAACCCAACATTTCAGATCTTCTATTCTCTTCTTGTCTGAACTCCTTACCGTCCACATTTCACTTCCATACATAGCTACCGTAAAGTAAATACCTTCGAAAAAAGACTTCACAACACTTAAATTCTATAACTGAGGTTTTATTTCTCTTCTTCACAAACGCTTTTCTTGCCATTGCCTGTCTACATTTTATATCCTCCCTATTTCGGCCATCATCAATTGTTTTACCATGCAAAAGCAAAACTCATCTACTTATTTAAGTTTCTATTTCCTAACCTGATTCCCTTAGCATCACCTGGTTTAATTCGACTACATTCCATTATCCTTGTTTTGCTTTTGTTGGTGTTCATCTTATATTCTTCTTTCACGACACTGTCCATCCCGTTCAACTACTCTTCCAAGTCAATTGCTGACTCTGACAGAACTACAGTGTCATTGGCAAGTCTCGAATTTTTGATTTCCCTGAACTTTAATTCCTACTCCAAATTTATCTTCGATTTCCTCTACTACTTGTTCAGCGTACATACCGAACAGCATCGGAGATAGGCAACAACCCTGTCTCATTCCCTTTTCAACCAATGCCTCATTCTCATGACACTTATAACCGCCGTTTGGTTTTTGTGCAAGTTGTAAATACTCTTTCGCTCTCTGTATTCTACTCATGCTACCTTCAGAATTTAAAAGAGTATTCCAGAAGCTTCCTCCAGATCTACAAAAGCTACAAATGTAGGTTTGCCTTTCCTTGAATTATCATCTAAGAGAAGTCGTAGGGTCAGTATTGCCTCGCGTGTTCCGACGTTACTTCGGAATCCAAACTGATATCCCCCCGAAGTCGGCTTGTACCAGTTTTTCCACTCTTCTGTAAAGAATTCGTGTTAGTATTTTGCAGCCATGACTTATTAAAATGACAGGGTAATATTCACACCTATCAGCAACTGTTTTCTTTGGAACTGAAGTTATTACATTCTTCTTTGAGTGTAAGGCTATTTCGCCTGTCTCATATATCCTGCACGCCTGATGGAATAGTTTTGTCTCCCAAGG
Organism: Schistocerca americana; assembly: GCF_021461395.2. Classification (NCBI taxonomy): domain Eukaryota; kingdom Metazoa; phylum Arthropoda; class Insecta; order Orthoptera; family Acrididae; genus Schistocerca; species Schistocerca americana. The sequence goes on along the minus strand of NC_060121.1, from coordinate 514,636,754 downwards.
CTATCAGTAGTCCGCTCCATGGTTCAAATGGCTCTGAGCACTATGGGACTTAACATCTATGGTCATCAGTCCCCTAGAACTCAGAACTACTTAAACCTGACTAACCTAAGGACATCACACAACACCCAGCCATCACGAGGCAGAGAAAATCCCTGACCCCGCCGGGAATCGAACCCGGGAACCCGGGCGTGGGAAGCGAGAACGCTACCGCACGACCACGAGATGCGGGCCCTTGTTTCGGCTTAGGTCTTTTAGTGCTCTGTCAGATTCTTCTCGCAGAATCACATCTCCCATCTCATCTTTATTTACAACCTCTTCCATTTTTATAATAATGCCTTCAAGTTGATCTCCCTTTTATTGCCCCTCTATAAACTCCTTTCAGCTTTCCCTTATTACTGGTCTTCCATGTGAGCTGTTGATATTCGTACAACTGCTTTTCTTTCCTCCAAAGATCTCTTTAATTCTCTTATAGGCGGTATCTATCTTGCCCCGTGTGGTATATGCTCCTCGATCCCCATATTTTCCTGCAGCCACTCCTGCGTAGCTATTCTGCACATACCGTCCATCTCATTTTTTAGACGTTTGCGTCCCCTTTCGCCTGCTTCATTTGCTGCATTTTTACATTTTCTCCTTCCATCAATTGAATCGTCTATCTCTTGCGATATCCAAAGCTCTACTAGGCCCTGTCTTTTTACCTATTTGATGCTTTGCTCCCTTCAGTATTCCATCTCTCAAAGCTACGCATTCGTCTTCTACTATATTTCTTTCTCCTGTAGTAATCAATAGTTGCCTAATGCTCCCACTGCAACTCAGATCACTTGTCCTCAATTTCCATTATTTTTTTTTTTTTTTTTTTTTTTTTTGCAATTTCTTCAGTTTTATAGTTCATAACCAATAAATTGTGGTCGCAGTCCACATATGCTCCTGAAAATATTCTACAGCGTAAATTTTGGTTCCGCAATCTTTTGTATTATCACTACGTAATGAATTTGTAACTTAACGGTGTGATAAGTTCTCTTCTACTTATATAACCATCTCCCATGATTTCTAAACCAAATGCTAGCCACGATTAAATGATGCTCTGTGCAAAATTCTGCGAGGTAATTTTCTCTTTCATTTCTTCCCCCCTATCCCCCCCCCCCTCCACAAGTCTATACTCACCTTCTATTTTTCTCGCTCTTCCTTTTTCTACTATCGAATTCCAGTACCCATCGCAATTAAATTTTCGTCCCCCTTAACTACCTGAATAATTTATTTTTGTCTCATCACAAATTTCATCACTCTCTTCTACGGAGCTAGTTAACATACAACTTGTACTAGTGAAGTGGGTGTTTGTTTTGTGTCTATCTTGGCTAAGATAATGGTTTCACTACGCCGTTCATACTAGCTTATCCTCATTCTTAATTTCATTAAGAAACCTACTCCTGCATTATTAAAATTTGATTTTGTATTCACCTGGCCACAAGTCCGATTCCTCCTGCCATCGAACTTCACTAATTCCCATTACATCTAACTTCAACATATTCATTTCTCTTTTCCAATTTTCTGACCTCCCTACCCGATTAAAGGACATATCATTTCACCCTTCGATCCCTAGAATACGTTCTGTTTCTCATGCTGACAACATCCTCCTGAGTAGTCCTCGCCCGGATATCCGGATGGGGGCCTATTTTACCTCCGGAACATTTTACGCAAGAGCATGACGTCATCATCATTAAAGTACATATCAGAGCACCTTGCTCAATTAATTCTGGTGTTTCTCCTTGCTTTTCCATTTGGCTGATGCTACAGGACCAGACAAACGCCGGCTCAAAGGAAGGCCTCGGCGCTTGTTGGTGACGTCACGGCGAACGCCAGGTCTGTTGCAGGCAGAAACGCCTGGGCGTGCTTATCACTATAAATCTCTTATTTTTGGACAAAATGTTGGTATTGTTTTGGATTCTGCAGTTTTATTTAGATGAAAGATTTTCTTACTATCGTAAAGCTACAAATGAAGATCATAGTCCTGTATTACTGAATCCTGTCGAAACAAACGAAGATCAATATGAGAAGATGCGTTGCCCCATTGCAAGCTTCGGAAATTTTACATTCAAGTAACTACATTTACTTTATCCATTTTGCTATCGAAACTTACCCCAACCCCTTACAATTAACTCGTTTCTTTTATTTATTTATTTATTTATTTTCGTTTGACATCGTCACTGGAAATGTGAACTAATTTACATGTGTTAATGTCCAACTGTTGCCAGTCATTAGATTACAGTCGTTTTCAACGAAAGGAATTCTAAACAGCAAACAAAATAGCTTCATACATCGAAAATACTGCTGAGCTTAAACTTTTTTAAACATGCACATTAGAAAAGATAAATATTCCCCTCTTGCAACTGAAAGGAGAAACTTTATAAGATAAAAAAATTTTATTTGATAAAACAAGTATCTCTCTTTTGCCTTTTTTTCTGTCCCCCACCCCCTCCCCTAACGTGTACAATCGCAAGATATTTCATTAACATTCAGTGCTCCTCTCCCCACAGTCAACCAAGATACCTAAGGAAGAGCACCAATATGTTCACAGTTTCTTTTAAAAGCAACCCAGTACAAACGTAACTTCCTCAGATTTACAAATAAGGTAAAGAAGCACGAATTCTGTTGATGCTGGACCATGAAGTTGTTTTTGTACGTCAATCCTTAAAACAGGTGTAAATTTTTCAGGAGTACACTATTTGTTAAGAAGTGTAATGAATTGTACAATTAATTGATTGCAGAAATCTCTCAGAACAATGTGTGTTGGTCAACTACCGCCAATAGTTTCACATTTTCCTGTGTCAGAGAGGGAGACACCACCATTATGAGTATGCCTGCAACAGACGTGGCGTTCGCCGTGCCTAGCTGACGTGACGTCACGAACAAGCGCCTTCCTTTGAGTTGGTGTTGACCAGACCAGTCAACCGTCCAGACTGTTGCTGCAACTACTGAAAAGCCTGCTGTCCCTCTTCAGGAAACACACGTTTGTCTGTCTTACAACAGATATCCCTTCTCTGTGGTTGCACCTGGTACGGCTACCTGTGTTGCTGAAGCACACAATACACCCCATCGTGGCAGCGTTCATGGTTCACGTATACACACAAGGAGCGAAATTCCCTTTCCTGCTGTCGTTCCTGGCGTTGCAGTTTCGGTAGCCAGCTTTGGAGTGTCGGCCGCGAGGGCGCTGCCCCACACACGGTGGGGCCCAGAGCGCGGCGGCAGCCGCGTCGCCCTTGAGCGGGGTGGGTGGCGCATGCCGCGGCCGACAGCCGGCTTCCGGAGACCGAATCGACTATCTCTTCCCCGCCGCGCCGCACCGCGACCTCCAGGAAATCTGCCTGCGGTTTCTCGCTTCCGGCGCGAAAAAGCGCTCCCCTGCCTGCCTTCCTTCCTTCATCAGTTTAAACGTTTTAATGAGCGCGCTGCGGGAAAATCCGCCAGCCTTCCCGACTTCCTGAGGGGAAGTGTGATAACACGGCAGACATCGTCCTGATGGCGGATGAGATTCGCACGCTGATATCTGCAATTTACCAGACGGAGGCCTCCGGCCGCCCGCGCCGCTGCGAAGTAATGATCGGACGAAAAGACTGAATGAAAAATCCGAGTGTCAGGCACGAATTTATCATTTTATACCACAACACGTTTAAAGAGTAAGGCTTTCGTCAGAAGACACATTAATTAAAAGAAGATAAGCTCACCGGACAAGAAATTAATCGCCCCAGTGTGCACGCACATATGAATCTTTAAGCCTTTACAGATGGCACAGCGATCGAGTCATGTACACAACCGCGAGCGCACTGCAATGAGACACTTATTTCTGAAGCAGACATCGTAAATATGGGTAAATGTAAGGAGGTGACAGGGTGGAAAAATGGTGCAATCATGTTTGGCTATCCCAAGGCCATACGAAGTTTTAAGTTGCTTGATAGTTTGTACTGCATGTCGCGACGGACTACTCAACGTATCTACAAGCAGTGGTGTAATAGACGTGACCACGAAACATGACGTCCGAACTGCAGTACGAAAAAAAATCCTGACTAAGAGGAACCGGAGACACTTTTCACGGCTTGTGGCTCAAAATCGTTTCCACACTGGCGCAGGCAGTGAATGAAAGCCCATCTCCACCTGTTACCGAGAGAACAAGGCGACGGAAACTGGAAGCAATAAACATATGTAGCCGGTCACCTCGCAAGAGGCCATTGCTCACACACGCGCATAATGCCGGGTTTCTTCTGTGCGCTAGAAATCGTCGAACGTGGGCAGTGGCTATTGGCAGAATGTAATGCGGTCTGACGAAACATATTTTTTGCCTATATTCAACGCACGACGTCGAGTGCCCCGATGGCCAAATGAAGCATTTCGTCTTGAATGCGTGCGAGGTCAGGTGCACGCCTGACGTGGGTCTGTGATGTTTTGCGGGTGTTTTCCTTTTCATGAACTGGGCCCACTCACTGTGACCACTGACATGAACCACCAAGCTTATTTAAACATTCTGAATGATCAGGTGTTGCCTTTCAGTCAACATCTACATGATGAACGTGCTACTGAGACCTCTCTTTTTCAACACGACACTAGCCGAGTCCATCAGGCTGGAAGAATATGTGACTGGTTTTCTGAACACTCCCCCACACTAGTACATCTCGTCTGGCTTGCAAAATCACCTGACCTGAACCCCATGGAAAATCTGTGGGACATGTTGTAACAGTGGGTAAAACGTCAACATCAGCATCCCTACAATTTGGTGGAATTGGCGATCAAATCCTTAGCGAGTGGCTTAAACTGCACAACTTTGTGGACTCACTTCCTAATCGGTTCCACGCGGTTACCAAGTCCAGGGGCGGAATTAGACGGTATTAAATGATTGATGTAATCATCTCTCTATGGGTGACTAATTCTTTGGCAGGTGAGCTTATAATAAAACTTATTGTCGATCTTTATCTTTACTATGAGGGTCATTAAATTATGGAATATCATCTCAGTTATGTAACCGGATTCGTGACTTCCGGTCAGGGAGGTCACAGTTCGTAGTAACTGACGGAAGTCATCGAGTAAAACAGATATGATTTCTGGCGTTCCCCAAGGTAGTGTTACAGACCCTCTGCTGTTCCTTATCTGTATAAACGATTTATGACACAATTTGGGCAGCCATCTTTGGCTGTTTGCAGATGACTCAGTCGTTTATCGAGCAGTAAGGTAACCAGAAGATCAAAACAAATTGCAAAACAATTTAGGAAAGATATCTGTAGGACGCAAAAATTGCCAATTGACCCTAAATAACGAAAAGTGTGAGGTCATCCAGATGAGTGCTAAAAGCAATCCGATGAATTTCCGTTACATGATAAATCAGTCACATCTAAAGGCCGTAAATTCAACTAAAAAACTAGGAATTACAATTACGAACAACTTAAATTGGAAGGAAAACAGTTGTGGCGAAGGCTAACCAAAGACTGCTTTTTATCGGCAGGACACTTAGAAAGTGTAACAGATTTAAAGGACTGCCTACACTACGCTTGTCCGTTCTCTTTTAGAATACTGCAGCGCGGTGTGGGATCCTTACCAGATAGGATTGACGGAGTACAAGTTCAAGGAGGGGAAGCAAGTTTTGTATTATCGCGAAATAGGGGAGAGAGTGTTACCGCAATGGTACAGGATTCGGGATGGACATCATTAAAACAAAGGCGTTTTTGGTTGCGGCAGAACCTTCTCAAGAAATTTGAATCACCAATTTTCTCCTCCGAATGCGAAAATATTTTGTTGACGCCGACCTATATAAGGAGAAACGATCATCATAATTACATAAGGGAAATCTGTGCTCGCACGGAAAGATATAGGTGATCGTTTTCTCCGCGTTCTGTGCGCGATTGGAATAATAGAGAATTATTGTGAACCCCCTGCCAGGCACTTAAATGTGATTTCAGAGTATCCATGTAGATGTAAATGAAAGTGTGCTTCAAATGTGGGAGACTAAGCGCCGATAACTGTATTCGAAAGAATTCTTAAATCATCCAAAAAGATTATAACAAAAAAATTAAAAGTCTGTTACATTTGCGTTTAGTTTCCCACGTCCTCGCGCTCTTCCTAGCTAAAAGGAAAACTGAAACTCCCTGTCGCGCCCTTCAGTGCCGACTGACCGCCGTGCCATCCTTTGTCAATGGCGTCATTCGGATGCGGTACGGAGGGGCGTATGGTCGTCACACCGGTCTCCCGGACGTAGCCAATTTCCCATACCGCTGCAGGCGTTACTTCTACTTCAAGTAAGTCCTCAATTGGCCTGACGAAACTGAGTGCATCATTTCCAATCCTTCCACAGATCAAAAATCTCTAGCAGTACCGGGAATTGGACCCAGGGCCTCGTCATAGCAGAACACACGCTGAGCACTGAGCTACTCTCATACGCCATTCTACGGGGACCGCAGTTTTAATGAATTGGTAAATTTACTTTGCTTTAACTTCGGTGGCCTTTATAATGTCAACGTCGTCAGTTAAACTAATGGAGGCAAGACGTGTGTGGGACCTAGAACCGCTCGGCCACAACGACTGGCCCGAAGATGAAGACACCATTTTTTTTTACATCAGTGCACCTAAGAGCTGAGTAGAATCGTCGTTATTGCTGCGTCACAGCAATGGTGATTTTAACACAAACAACGAGATGAAAGGTCCTAGAGACCTTTTCAAGTCTCAAACATGTATTATGCATACAGGGGAAAACCAACAACCTGTAAGGAAGAATTTTGACTGGAAATGGAGGAAAAAAAGGTCACATTAACATATGACCAGAATGAATCGTTGCCATGGTAGATGGCACTGACGAGTGACAGTTCAAATGGCTCTAAGCACTATGGGACTTAACATCTGAGATCATCAGTCTCTGACCATTTACCGTGTGTTGCTTGTGTGTAGCAGGCTGTGTGATTGACGCAGGGTACTGTAAGTATCAGAATAGCCCGGTATTCATGTCGGGAACAAGCCGAGATGGTGTCTGTGCACAGCCAAGCAGATGGAAAATGTCGTGAGGCAGCACGGCTATCCCAAACCAAGTACCCTCAAAGACACCAACCACATCACATCACATCACATTTCAAGCCCTTTTTGGGAATTTGTGTGATCATGGATCCTTTCAGACAGAAGTGCATGCATGGAGGCAACGGACTGCGCGTGCACCAGATTTGGAGGACCGCTTTCTACAGGTTATTGAGACGAACCCTAGTACAAGCTCCAGGCAAGTGGCCCATCAGCACGGTGTAAACCAAAGTACGATGATGTGTATCCTGCACGATAAACGCTACTATCCCTATCACCTGCATTTCCAGGGAGGCCACGTTGAACATCTGTAATGATGTAGATGCGATGCAGCTCTGTAATGTGTTCCGGGACGATTTGTTATCGCTGCGCACACACCGTCCATTTCCAGACCTTTCTTCCTACGTTTCCAGTCAGGAATCCATCCCTGCAGTTTTTCGGTTTTATTAATATTCAACCTGAATATGCAGACTGAAGCGACGATCGAAAATGTGAATCACAATTTGATGTAGTTGGACAACATCTACGATGTTGTTCGAGTATAGGGGGAAGACCAACTGGGGTGAGGTGTGAATAGAACTTTCTACTGAGGAAGGAGGCGTGCTCTGGTGGTCCGTACAGTTGCTTAAAGCCACTGTGCGAGGATGCCGTAATGGTTAGCGCATATGCCTAGTGAGAAGGAGAGACAGGTTCGATTTCCAGTCTCGGCATAAATTTTCATTCATTGCATGTATACGTCATAGATGCCTGACACTTGCAAAAGATTTCTGGAACCATACAGTTTCATTCGATTAAAGGACCTATGCCTGTATTTCAGGCCGGATCCCCAGTTTTGCTCGACGCTGTGGTGCTATTCCAATACAGTTGGAGAGCGTCTGCAATGCTGTTCGAGTTTACAGGTAATACGAATGTGCTAAGACACGAATGGGAACTTGGACTGGGGAAGGAGGCGTGCTGCGCTAGTCTGTGCAGTTGTGCATAGCCACTGTCCCAGGGTGGCGTAGTGGTAAGCGCATCTATCTAGTGAGCAGCAAATCCGGGTTCATTTTCATTGGTTCAAATGGCTCTGAGCACTACGGGACTTAACATCTGAGGTCATCAGTCCCCTAGAACTTAGAACTACTTAAACCTAACTAACGTAAGGACATCACACACATCCATACTCGAGGCAGGATTCGAACCTGTGATCGTAGCGGTCGAGCGGTTCCACTGAAGCGCCTAGAGCCGCTCAGTCACACCGGCCGGCTTCATTTTCATTCATCGCTTCAAGCTTCATATATACGTAATACGAACAGCCAAGGCTGCTTCTTTGATCTAAAAAGCTGTACAGTAGTTACATTTGCATTCGTACACTGTTGCACTCTTCTACTGACCATCGGTCGTCACCTTTGGTTACAATTTTCATTTCATGTTGCAATTACCCATTTGCCGTAAATCGTATTTTCATAGTTCGCTATTTAGTAAAATCACAAATGTTACTAATCAGTATACTGCAATAAGAAATCGTGTCCTATTTGTTCGCCATGCTTTCGGGTCGGAAGCTGCGATAGAAAAAAAAAAATCTGGATTTGCAGCATCAGTCCTTGTAAACACACCTTTCAGAAAAGTAATTTTCTCGAAAAATTAATAATAAAATTCGTCCTTTGCCTTTATAGAGCCTGCAATGTTCCAGTATACATTTCAAAGTCATCTTCATCATGAGGGCTTCCTGGTGCTACGTAAGGACCTACATCGGAATGCCGACACGATAGAAACGCTGCTCAGTGACTTCTGGTGATTTCTTTTGTATACGACATCACAGTGAAGCCAGTCTTACCTGTTGATGTTACACTGTAAATGACATTTGGTGGTTACTTCTTTGTGGTATCACATTCGAAAGAAATCACAGCAATTCAACGATAGGCGTTTGTGGCGTAGTAATATCCCAATGAAGACCCTTACATAACCACAGAAAGCCTAGATGGCGAAGCCGCCTCTTCTAAATGTACACAGGTGTAGTAAAAATGCTACAAAAAGAATAGATGGCTTTTATTAAGTTTTCCGTTTATTTGACTGTCTCGGTTTGGCAAGAGTAATCACTTAGTCTACCACGATTTTTTTTTTTTTTTTCGATTCGAAAGACTATAAAATCCACAATATTTCTAAAGACGGGCTACTCGCAAAAAGTTGCTGTGGATGCTGATCGAGATTATTCGTATACAGGAGACGCCCAAGAAAGACAATACTGACACCAAAGCAATCATACACCTGCCTTCTCAGCATCACGTAGACAGTGACGTAAAATGGCACGTAGGCGATAGCACCGTAATGTTTTGAGGAAGTACGTTAACAGCCTTGCGTGTCTTATATGAGGTGAGACGACACATGATACGTGCCAACTGAGAGCTGTTACAAGCCCAGAGAACTGTGCCACTTTTACGCAAATAGGCCACACTGCTGTTCTCGGTGGTTTGGCATCAGTACGTTCAATGAATTTTCCCATTTAGCTTCAGCCAGAGCACTTATACAGCAGCAGTTTCATTTGACAGCGATGCAAACGGCTGCTTCGATTTTAAGATGAATGAGAGGGCGAGACTCATAAGCAGTACCGTCACCGCAGAAGGCGACTGGGCGTCACAAGAATTGAGCTTAATCTTACTTAGGTTAACAGATAGCCCGTCCGGTTTGTCGTGCGGTCTAACGTACTGCTTTTCGGGCGAGAAGGCGTGCCGGTCCCTGGCACGAATCCGCCCGGTGGATTAGTGTCGAGGTCCCGTGTGCCGGCCAGCCTGTGGATGGTTTTAAAGACGGTTTTCCATCTGCCTCGACAAATGCTAACTGGTTCCCCTTATTCCGCCTCAGTTTACACTACGCCGGCGATTGCTGCACAAACACTTTCTCCAGGTACGCGTACACCATAATTACTCTACCACGCAAACATTGGGGTTACACTCGTGTGGTGTGAGACGTTCCCGAGGGGTCCACTGGTGTCTGAACCGCACAATAACCCTGGGTTCGGTGTGGGGCGGCGGTGGGACGAGTGGACTGCTGTAGCCTGTTGTAAGGTTGTGGACCACTGCGGGCTACGGCGGGACGAAGCCCATCCGTCATTTCTAGGTCCCCAGTTCAATACCATACCATAGGTTAACAGATGAGTGGAAGAATAAATATTAACTGAAAAATTTTTAGAATTGCGGAGGATTCCGCACGGCCGCATCTTTAATGTATTTACACTGGACAGGTAAGCAGCGTCGTCCGGCTTGTGACGTGCAGAGGAGAGCGGTACAGGCTGTCTACTCATCTCCGATACGTGCACAAGTTGCCTCAGATGCGATACAAGATATGACCTCAAATGACGTATACTACATAATACTGCGTGAAGTTCAGCCATCGAGCAAACTTTGTAGGACAGCAGACATAGTTTCGTACCACCCTTAGAAGTTATATCAACGAGAGCAATCAGAGCGTGGAGAAATATAGGCGAGAAAAGTCGTGTGTGCTGCGATGCAGTCGTTGGCAGCAAACCAAAGACAATACCAATCAGTCGTGGCAGCGTCCGCCTTGCGCGATCGGGCAGACTCTTGGACTTGGGCTATCGTCTATAAGATTGAACAAATACTCAGACGTGACTCGGAAGGGGAAGGGAGTACGGAAAGAAACGGTAGGGCGACTTCACCAGCTAGCGCAGTCCAGAGAAGTCACAAGAAAAGGTGTCAGGTAATGGCTTGCCTTCTAGTCATCCTCTATACTGATTAACTTCATTAAAAAGTTGCTCATGTGGTGGATAGTTAGCTTTTAGTAGAAGTATAGTAATAGTAGTAGTAGTTGTTGTAATTTCAAATACTGTAAAGAGAAATAAATTACTCACTGGTTACAATAGAGATTAGAGATATCTGCAGTGGTTTGTGCCCACCAGCCCGCACGCAGAAGACACACACACACACACACACACATTTTCTTTGAAGTAAATAAAGTTTCTGCATCCACAAATAAATAAGGAAGATACAGTAATCTTGGTATACATGAACGAACCCTAAATAGTTTCTCGTCTGCTCTCCCGGTTATTAACGAAATGGCTCTGAGCACTATGGGACTTAACTGCTGTGGTCATCAGTCCCCCAGAACTTAGAACTACTTAAACCTAACTAACCTAAGGACATCACACACATTCATGCCCAAGGCAGGATTCGAACCTGCGACCGTAGCGGTCGCGCTGTTCCAGACTGTAGCGCCTAGAACCGCTCGGCCAGGTTATTAACGACAACTGATTCTAACCACACGAAAATTAAATTTCTTTCGATACGTCAGATAGCTTCAGGTACCTCCACTGAGGAATACTTGTTAGTAGCCATGGTGCTGATTGCTTGAAACCCAGACACAATGTGGACTAAAAAAACACGTTGCGCCGAAATCTATATCTCATTAATCACAATGGCGCAACATTCGTCTCGACGCGAGCTGTATCTTTGTTAACTGTACACAAAACGATAGGTCGCCAGGTAGGAAAGTGGAGAATGTGAATAACAAATCATATTACGTTGTCATTTATGAAGGATAGGAAGATCAACCACCGATGTCAAGTTAAAATATTCTATCTATATTCCAACACTGTATCACCCACTCCGTATACATTCGAGCACATATGTTCTCTTGGTAGTAAGTTGGAGCTCTGGGAAATAAGCTCTGCTTCCAAATTTACAATGTAAAGAATAAAAAGGAATTCTTTATTATAGTTGAAGGAATATGTTATTCAACAAATTCGATAGTGCAATATTTTAACAAAGTCGTCTCCATTGCTGCCATATAGTTCATAAAGACAAATTTATATAGCTACATCATCAGCTGCTGCCAAAAACTGTATCAAGTTGCTAATAGTTTTGGTCTATAAATGGACGATTTTCTCTCACTGGGGCCGGCCGCTGTGACCGAGAGGTTCTAGGCGCTTCAGTCTGGAACCGCGCGACCGCTACGGTCGCAGGTTCGAATCCTGCCTTGGGCATGAATGTGTGTGATGTACTTAGGTTAGTTACGTTTAAGTAGTTCTAAGTTCTAGGGGACTGATGACCTCAGATGTTAAGCCTCATACTGCTCAGAGCCATTTGAACTATGTGTCACCGGGTAAAACATTCGTTATACCATCTTGCATTCCGATGCAACAAAAACTTTTCTGAGTAGTAAGTTAGAAAGGCAAATATTAGTGTTGGCATTAAATGTCACTAAATCACTTCTGCTGGCAGGACACATCTCTACATACTTTGAACAAAGTGGAACATACTACTCTTTTAAAGAACTTAATATGCATACCACGTCTCGTACTCGCACAATTGCCACGTTTCTCACACAGGTAGAGAGTATTTTCCTTCATTTCATAGTACACCGAAAAACACTGACACTGTAAATAACAAAATATTCATCATTTGGATTTGCAGCACCTTGTGTTGACCGTGTTTGCAGTTAAAACTGTAGGATGTGAGGTCCGCCAGTTATGCAAAACACCGTTTTTTCTCAGTACCCAAACATGTTTCAGTACCACTGTGCCATCATAAGTGGGTTTCCGTTTTATTTATTCTGTAATGTGAACATTTAGTTCAAATAGTAGTTCGTTTCTTTTTGTTAATACCTCTACACTCGGTGTGCATGATTTTTCCGTTTCAGTTGTGTATTATTTACAACAGGTAGCTTGTCATCTGCAACCAAATGATGTTGATGAGAAATTTTGCTGGGAGTTAACCTACAATCTAGAATGTAATTTAGTTTGTCGCAATACTGCGCACCTCTATTCGTATTTACTTACGTTTTCGTGTGGCAAGCCCTTTTATTCTCCGCATCATGGTGAAGTGTCGCGATGCACACGTAAATACAACACGTATTTTTCCACAAGTAAGGTCGTGGAAGCACTTCTCACTTCACCAAAACATAGTGTGATTGGGGTTGTTGTGTGGCCCAGTGCAGTCAGTGTTCATTTGTTCACCAGAGAGTTCGGCGTCAAATTTGAATTTTGTTTACATTTTATCTTTGTGTGTATGTGTTTTCTCTTTGTGTTGTTGTCTATTACATGGTGTTCCTTTTGTGTATAAATGGCGAGTCTTTGCACACTGTAGTGTATCCATTTTGTGTGTGTGTGTGTGTGTGTGTGTGTGTGTGTGTGTGTGTGTTAGTGTTTCTATGTGTGTGGGTAGACTTTATCAGTTTGTGTTGTCTCTTTTTAAAGCTCTGAGATGTTCTGAATACCTGGTTTTGAAGTTTTTGCATGTTTGTCCTATGGACACTGACTGGCAAGTGTCGCATGTGAGGTTATATATGCCTGATCTGTTAAATTTATCCATGAGTGTTTCTCGTGTTCTGATCTTTTTCTGTGTTGTGTTCTCTGTCCTGTATTCTATTTGGAGTCCCTGTTTCTTTAATATATTGCATATTCTGTGAACAATCTTGTTATTGTAGATGAGTATGCGCCATTTCGTTTTGTGTGTGTGTTGTTGCTCTGTTGTGCCTTGTGTGTGGTCATTGCTTGTCTTTTGTGTTGTTCTGTGCTGGGTGAGGATTTGTGTGTGTGTGTGTGTGTGTGTGTGTGTGTGTGTGTGTGGTATGCTCATTTCTGTACTGTTTACATTTTTTTGATTTAACTTGTCTACCATATGGGTATCATAACCGTTTCCTACTACTATTTGTTTTATTGTGTTTAGTTCTTGTATGTAGTTCTGTTTGTTCATGGGAGTTCTGTTTAATTTATGAAGCATGAATCTGGAGTTTGCTTGCTTATGTGTCAATGGGTGGTACTTGTGGTTGTCGGTTTCCTGAATATTGTGAAGCTATGTGTGTTGTTCGTTTTATGTATGGTGAGATCTAGAAAATGTAATATGTTGTTAGTTTCTGTTTCTAATGTGAAGTTAATTTTTGGGTGTAAGTTGTTTATTTCATTGTGTAGCTGTTCTATGTGCGTATGTGGTTCATCAATCAGACATATTATGTCATCGACATAACGGTATCAGTATATAACTTTGTAGTTTTTTGGTTTTATTATGTGTCTTAAGATAATGTTCTCCAGGCTGTTCATAAATATGTTAGCTAGGGGGCCACTAATTGGTGATCCCATTTTCAGTCCATGTTGAGAGTAAAATTCTATGTTGAACACAAAATAATTTTGTGATGTTATAGTCTTGAGTATGGTTGTTATTTCACCGATATGTGTGTCTGGTGTGTTTCCTTACTGTTTTAATCTTTGTGTGATGATGTTGATTGTTTCATTTATTGGAATACAAGTGTACACTGATGTGACCCCCCAAATGATTTGAGGGTTCCTATGTCTGGTATGTGTATGTTCTTGATTCTGTCTGTTAACTGCTTTGAGTTTTACAGATTCCTGTTGTTATCAAACGTGTACAGTTTTTTCAGTAGTGTGTGTGTTTGTTGGGCTAGGTGGTAGGATGGAGCATTTCAGAAGTTAATGACGGGCCTTAATGGGAGATTATCCTTGTGAACCTTTGGCAGAGTGGATGCTTTTGGATTTTTCTGTGTAATCCTCTTTACCTGGCCTTTTGAGAAAGTATTTTTGATGTTTTTCAGTGTCTGTTGAATGTTTTTCTGGTACCTTGCTGTTGGGTCCCTGATCAGTTTTGTGTTGTTGTCTTTGAGAAAATCTAGTGTTTTCTCCATGTCTTCTTTTTCATTCATAATTACAGTAATATTCTCTGTGTCTGCTCTTGTTACTACGGCATTGTTCTGTTTTAATTTTTGTTTTCGCTTATTGGCTGTGACTTCCTCTGATGTTTGATGATTAGAAAGAATTGTGGTTTTGTGTGTTCTGATTATCTGTGTTATTTCTGCAGCTACTAATTCTCTTGTCAAGTTTGCATTAAAACAATAACAAGATTGTTCACAGAATAGGCAACATATTAAATAAACTTGGACTACAAATAGGATACAGGACAGAGAGCACAACATAGAAAACGATCAGAACACAAGCAACACCCAGGGATAAATTTAACAGTCAGGAATATATGAACTCACATGCAACACTTGCCAGTCAGTGAACATAGGACAAACATGCAGGAACTTCAAAACCAGATATTCAGAACATCTCAGAGCTTTAAAAAGCAACAACTAATTTCTCGATAATGTCCCATAAATATTTTGTAAGATTCATATCGGGCGATGTGGGTGGCCAAATCATTGGCTCGAACTGTCGAGAATGTTCTTCAAACCAATCGCGAACAACTGTGATCAGCTGACATTAAGCATTATCATTCATAAAAATGCCATCGATTTTTGGGGGATGAAGTCCATAGATGGCTGCAAATGGCGTCCAAGCAGCCGAACATAACAGTTTCCAGTCAATGATCGGTTCAGCTGGATCGGAAGCCCCCGTCCATTTCACGTAAACACAGTCCACACTATATGAGGCCACTATCATCTTGCACATTGCCATGGCTTCATGTGGTCTGCACCACACTCGAACCCTACCATCAGCTCTTTCCAACTAAGATCGAGATTCATCTGACCAGGTTACCGTTTTCCATTCGTCTAGTGTCCAACCACATGGTCATGAATCTAGGAAAGGCGTTGCAGGGAAATGCACTGGCGTCGTTAGTCTGCTGCCAGAACCCATTAACGCCACATTTCGCCGCACTGTCGTAAAGGATACGTTCGTCGTACGTCCCACATTGATTTATGTGGTTATTTCAAGCACTGTTGCTTTTCTGTTAGCACTGACAACGACGCTGCTCTCGATCGTTAAGTGAAGGCCGTCGACTACTGCGTTGTCCGTCTTGAGAGGTAATACCTGAAATTTGGTATAGTCAGCACACTCTTGACACTGCGGATCTCAGAATTTTTAATTCCCTAACGATTTCCGAAATGAAATGTCCCATGCATCTAGCTCTAGCTACCGTTCCGCGCTGAAAGTCTGTTCATTGCCGACGTGCGGCCATAGCCACATCGGACACACGAGTCACCTGAGTACAAATGACACCTGAGTACAAATGACACTTGCACCAGTGCACTGCGCGATACTACCGCAATCTGTTTATGTGTACATCGCTACGCCGTGACTTCTGTCACTTCAGTGAGTGTTCCTGAATGGAAACGGAATTAGGAGCCAGAATATGTAATAATAGGGGTACAGTCAAAATCTCACGTTTGAGTATAATGTACTGCCAAAATTAGGTCCACTTGCACTTGCCAATTAGGCTGTGCTGGCAGTCTATTTTCCACGTCGCCAGTTACTGCCTCAGCCTTTTGTCCTCGTCTTCATAATGGCGTTTACCTCTCATCAGTCATACAGTTATAATGTTTTTCCTCGTCGTCAGCTACGCTGTTTTTCCTTGATGCCATTTAGGCTTTTCCTCGTTGTCAGTTATGTTGTGTTCACAAAGGACACTTCTCATAGAAGACAAAGATGGCAGGAAGGGAGCAGTTGTGGCATTTGAAGTGGTTTACGGAACTACTAATCACTTCCATCACAGTGGAAAATGGAACTGCGGCAAAATAATTTTAGCAATATAAATTAAGATACAGTTAGTAATAATTTATTTTTAGGAAGACTGTGAACATTCGTAATAAAAACTACAGACCGCTGTGTCTCCCTCAGCAGGTTATAAACTTCGTGTACGAATTACATATAGGTGAAATTTGCTCGGCTGCTTCCATTCATTTGTTAACTTGCATAGGACTAAAAAACATATTTGCTTGTAGTTACAATAAGTTATTTTTAAAATTGGAATACTGGTTTTTGCAAAGACATGAATCTCAACTTTCTGTATTTTTCTTAGCTGTTGATGAATACCTTCACGATCTAAAGTTTTGTCGTTTTTTAATTTTCTGAGTTCATTAAATCATAAATTGCATAGTACAGTTTCACATAACCCATGAATATTATAAAAATGGATGTATATTCTACATCTCTTCCATGGGACCGATTTCAACCAAACTTGGTACACGTATCACTTACTGTCTGTAAATCATCGCTATGGAAGTAGAACCACCTACCCTTCAAAGGGGTGGGAGTTATAGGTGAAAATGAAGTATAGTTCACGACGTGCGAATGACCATTCTTTAGTCATCCAGTATCTAATAACGGCTGCACATAGAGACTTGGAACAAATTCTACATATTATTTCAAACCTTTACGAAACTATTTCTCGCTAGAACCCGGATAAAATGCTGAAAGGAAAACAGTTTGTCGCTTACTACATTTTCGCTCTCATTCAGTAAAAATGCCACGTCAGGTACGACGTTTTAATTTATTACTTCTTTACTACTAACTGCATTCGCAGCAAATTACACATGTACTACTGAATTTACCAGCACGATTATCACTGTACGAACCATAATTTAGGAGGCATGACGTCATATACATTTAGATGCGTGAAAAACTGTCGCATCATGCATGACGTTTTATTTATTATTTCTTTACTGCTACTCCATTCGCAACACATTTCGCACGCTTTAGCCACGTAAACCACTGGATGTTCAAAATGGTTCAAATGGCTCTGAGCACTATGGGACTTAACATCTGTGGTCATCAGTCCCCTGGAACTTAGAACTACTTAAACCTAACTAACCTAAGGACATCACACACATTCATGCCCGGGGCAGGATTCGGACCTGCGACCGTAGCAGTCGCGCGGTTCCGGACTGAGGGCCTAGAACCGCGAGACCACCGCGGCCGGATAATTCACGACCGCATGTTGCAGGTCCTGTACGGGCCTTTCTGGATACAGACAATGTTCGACTGCTGCCCTGGCCAGCACATTCTTCAGATCTCTCACAATTGAAAACGTCTGGTTAATGATGGCCGAGCAACTGGCTCGTCACAATACGCCAGTCACTACTCGTGATGAACTGTGTATCGTGTTGAAGCTGCATGGGCAGCTGTACCTGTACACGCCATGCAAGCCCAGTTTGACTCAATTCCCAGGAGTATCAAGGCCGTTATTACGGCCAGAGGTGGTTGTTCTGGGTACTGATTTCTCAGGATCTATGCACCCAAATTGCGTGAAAATGCAATCACATGTCAGTTCTAGTATAATATATGAACACCCGTGTATCATCTGCATTTCTTCTTGGTGTGGCAATTTTAATGGTCAGTAGTGTATTACGGGGGTAAGAACGATGTCCCACTAGGGTGAGTGTGGAAACGTAGTGACATAGGAGATAGACAAGGGGAGGGGGAGATGGAGATGGGTAGAGGGAGTGGGTGGACAAGGAGAAGGCAGAGGAGGAGATGGACAAGGTGAGAGGGGAGGAGGGAGGAGGGATAAGGAGACGTGGGCAACATACGAGTATGTTACATACGCGTACGTGGGAGAAACAGTGATTAGAAATCTAGTTAAAGAGCGTTATAGGATTTTAGCAGGAAAATTATTCAAAAAGCTGTTTCTGCCCTAAGGTCCGCACTTTGCCCGTAGATCCTAAACACGGCCCTGCATGAAGCAAAGAGGTTTCTGTTGAGAACGGCGTCATCAGGCAGCGATCTGAGCGGGCAGCACCCTGCGGCCTTTTATTGCGGCTCGGCTGGGCGCTACCTCAAGGCCGGCTGGCTGGTGGTGCTCCTGGCTAGCTAGTGGCTGCTGGCTAGCGGCTAGTCTGCTAACGGGCCGCGCCTTACGTCACGGGCTCGGCCCACCTCGGCCGGCCTTGCCCTGTCCACCGGCCGGACCCGGGATGACTAACGGGAATCGTTACGTCGCCGTCAGCTGCAACTGGCCGGCCCGATGGATGAATGGCCAGCGCGGCCACGCCCCGCTCCCACACGTCACGCGTGACAATAGCTGGCAGCCGTCCGCAATTCGCCACCGGTAAACCAGCGCCCGCCGTCGCGACGCCCACGCACGGCGCCTAGCGTCTTTTTTCCCCCAATTACCACCGCCTCATGCCATGTCACAAGATGACTACAAGGCCGAGGTGCATATTTCTCGGCCTGCCAGTACCATTTGTGTTTCGACGTATACCTCTGTGACTTATACGCATTTCATCCATCCCAAGTGCGGTTCTGGAATGTCAAAGCAACCATCTGCAACTTTCCTAAATTGGTCACGTGACTCTTTTAAGTTACAAATTCCTTTATATAAGTTCAGAGGTGAGAGAGAATGCCATATCTTGTGAACAGGGTAGTTTGCGTCAGTACCTCGCCTCCTACCTTCCAAACTTCACAGAAGCTCTTCTGCGAACCTTGCAGAACTAGCACTCCTGGAAGAAAGGATACTGCAGAGACATGGCTTAGCCAAAGCTTAGGGGATGTTTCCAGAATGAGATTTTCACTCTGCAGCGGAGTGTGCGCTGATATGAAACTTTATGAAACTTCCTGACAGACTAAAACTGGGTGCCGGACCGAGACTCGAACTCGGGACCTTTGCCTTTCGCGGGCAAGTGCTCTAGGAGACGAGGTACTGGCAGAATTGAAGCTGTGAGGACGGGTCGTGAGACGTGCTTTGGTAGAGCACTTGCTCGCGAAAGGCAAAGGTCCCGAGTTCGAGTCTCGGTCCGGCACACAGTTTTAATCTGCCAGGAAGTTTCAAGAATTGTCATCTTCGCAAAAGGAATTCGCACCTTGCCCCGTCAAACATAGTCGTATTAATACAGTACCAGCCTGAAGAAGGCCAGCAATTGCAATGGATGCTGACTGAGTAGTAGCATATACACTCTTATCCATTTGTCAACAAATCTCAGAAACGTTTCGCCGTTCCTTGCTCAGCTCTTTGCAACTGAAATTGCGTTATGTCTCTGGATACTAAATTGTTCCCCCCTGCGCCATCAGTTACTGATGCTTGTTTCGAGTAGCTAAAAAGTGAATTTAGAAAGCATTCCAATTACTACCAGGATCATTCAGTAAGTAATGACCCAAGGTTTCTTACAGCCATTACTATACAGGGAGAACCAAAATTAGCGAACACGGACGCCACAGTGCGATTCCTCGCATGCTAAGTGTACGAAAACGCCGCCAACAAAATTTCGTCCCATGCAAGTTTCCGCAAGAAAATTCACGTCAAGGAAAGACAATTTGGCAACACTACGGTAACACGTAAGACAAATATCTTCGTCCAATAGTCCGTAGCAGTGATGCCTAGTTATTGTTGTGGATAGACTTTGGCGTTAGCTCGAGAGTTCGATACCGGGTCTACGTGTAATTTTTCTTATTTTTTAAATTTTAGTCTGCATAATAGGTAACTAGCTTCTCAAATACTACACGACTATTACAGCAGGTCTTATAAAAACACTTGCAACTGTTCAATGCTAATACAGAAATAATGGTACAGTCGTTTCCATTATTTCACTTTTAAAGAAGTATTTGACTGTACACGTAGTACATCAACCTCTCCCTCTCCCGTGCATTTGCACCGCTGTCAGCAATGCTTTACTTTTCTGCAGTTGTACTCTTCCCCCCATATCAAACAGAAAAAAAGATAAAACCACCAGCCTTCTCCTACTTGACCCATGCCTGCTTCTTTCAACCTAGATTGTCGTTCTGCAACCATGCTGATCACATAGGCACATCGTCTAAGTGTGCTGTGTCGCATTGCTTCATCAGCTACATTCGAACCCAGTTTCCTGTATACCTTCCTGCCAGTGGTACGATTGATTAGTACCAACTATCGTTCTTTCACACACTTTCATGTTCATTACATTTTTTCAGGACATTACGTCATCATCAGGTCTAGCAACCTACTCAACAGGTAATTAGCAAACATTGTAACATTTACACGCCCGGGTTCCCGGGTTCGATTCCCGGCGGGGTCAGGGATTTTCTCTGCCTCGTGATGGTTGGGTGTTGTGTGCTGTCCTTAGGTTAGTTAGGTTTAAGTAGTTCTAAGTTTTAGGGGACTGATGACCATAGATGTTAAGTCCCATAGTGCTCAGAGCCATTTGAACCATTGTAACATTTATTGACTCTATCGACGAATGTGGAAGAACTTGTAGCGCACTTCCACGCTGCTCTTCAAACTGTGGGATCATCTACGCTTCTGAAATTTCACAGAAGCATGACCCAGCGGCTAACTAAATGTTTGGAGAAGCACGCAGGCTTCTTAGAGCATATGCTCGTGAAAGACGTGCTCTCACAGAAAGCGTATTTAAGCTATTACAACTGGCTGCTCTCGCTGAATGTAATATGTAAGTTATGTTTAATATTTCCACATTGATAAGTTTTGCGGCTATTTCTGTTGTCTGCCAGATAATTTATTTTTAACTGATCATTACTCTTCAAGAATGCTTCTGACACGTCTGACGAATAATTCTTACGTTAAACGTTAAAAACACTGTGGTTGTGGCATACATATCGTTTGAGAAACAGTATACTCTATACCATTATTAGGCAGGTCCAAATTAGGGGGACCTCCTATCGAAATCTCGAACTCGAGTATTCTAAACAATACTTTATCCACTTCACTAATCGGACAGCTTAGCTACACATTACTGAATGAAGATACTTGTGGTGCACATGATTGCAGTGTTGCCAAACTGCCATTCTTTGATGTTCGTTTTCTACCGCAAATATGCACGGGACGAAATTTGGTTAGCGGCATTTTTGTACTGTTACTACGCAAGAAATAGTACTGTAGAGTCCGAATGCGCGAATTTTGGTTCACCCTGAACATAGGGAAAGGTCCTCATAGCTACTTCAAATTTGATGTTTCTTTCGCATTTGTGCAAAGTTTCCAACAATTCCATCAGATGGCAGAGCCATATTGAACCACGATACTGCGTCTACGCAATACACTGTTACAAGAAACGTGCTGAATTGAATTCTTGTTTCCGGAATAAGAAACCGTAGTGAACATCCGTAAACGTTTGTGTGCACAATACAGATGTATTACTTTTGCGAAACATTTTTAATTGACTTGTTGGTTTGGTGAGTATTTTTTATGCCTTGTTTTCTGATAACATTGGATAATCTGTACGATGTTTGTGGCTGTATGTGCGTGTATACAATAGTTTGTTTTCCTTCTCTTTCAGGCTCTGTATTGCTTCTATTCTCTTGTCTTTAATGTTTGTTTGCATGAGGTTCTGTCCTTGTGCTGCTGATAGCTGGGTATTTACGATTTTCGGATTTTTGGTTTTATCGTTCCTTTTTGTTACTGGGTTTTCTTTGCTTGTTGCTAACTGTACTATGGCATTCATTGTTCTTTGGTAGGTGTCTGTATTTAGTGATACTGTGTTTGGTTTCTGGATCATTTGTATGTGTGCAGTTACGAGGGAGTGCTGAAAAGTAATGGCTCCGAAATTTTAGGTGAAAATTCTTAAAACTTTTGAAATATGTACATCGAATGTGTGTTGACTGTTATGTAACTTACTGATAGTAAATTTGATTGCATATTTTGCGCTTTTTCCGTCATAAATGATATTTTATCATGATTGAAGTGAAAAAAGACGACCTCCACTGAAGCTGACTTATTTGTAAACGTGATGGATTTTCCCACCGTATGCACTAGACAAACTAATATGGAGGTTGGAGGAATTGTTATCTGCAATGTAATTTTAATATTTTATTAATCTCGGAATGATATTCATTCAATTAAAGCGGAACGTTTTCATGTACTTGATAAACGAAATCTGCAGCCCTGCTGACCTGGAGAAATACAGGAGAAGGAAAAATATGAACAGCTGTACCGTAGATCAAATATCGTGCTCTACCAGTGAGTGTGAACACGTCCAGGAGCTTCGCACGTATGTGACGTGCAGGTGACAATTATTGAACTGTGCCTCGTGATGACTGGGTGTTGTGTGATGTCCTTAGGTTAGTTAGGTTTAAGTAGTTCTAAGTTCTAGGGAACTGATGACCATAGATGTTAAGTCCAATAGTGCTCAGAGCCAAATTACTGAACTGTATGAAATAAAATTGTCGCAACTTCTGAAAGTTTTGCGTTAGGACATTCAAACTACACGGTTGTCCGTGGGCATGATGGGAATTACTATGCAGTGTATGGTGTGGTTTAGCGGCGGACCCCAATTTCATTTGGATAGGTTCGTCAACAAGCAAAATTGGCGCATATGATGGTCTGAGAATCGGCATATTGCGACCGAGAAGTCTCTTCACCCTCAACAGGCGACTGTGTGACGTGCCATGTCCAGTCACGGAATAATGCGTGCGATATTCCTTGATGGCACTGTGACTGCCGAACGGTACGTGAAGGTTTTGGAAGGTCATTCACCCCCATTATCCAGAGTGACTCTGATTTCGGGACCGATGACCGTCGCAGTCTGGTCCCTGTAACCCCCACTAACCAACCAACCAACTCTGATTTCGATAAGTGTGGTTCATGCAAGACGGAGCTCGACCCCATCGAAGCAGGAGACTGTTTTATGTCCTGGAGGAGCACTTCGGGGACCGCATTCTGGCTCTGGGGGTACACAGAGGACTCTAAGATGGGCCGCGATTGGCCGCCATATTCTCCGGATCTAAACACACGCGGCTCCTTTTTGTGGGGCTAAAGACAAGGTGTACAGAAATAAGGAAATAAGCCCAAAACCATTGGTAAGCTGAAAACAGCCATTCAGGAGGTCATCACCAGCATCGACGTTCCGACGCTTCAGCAGGTCCTGCAGGCAGGATTCGAACCTGCGACCATAGCAGCAGCGCGGTTCCAGACTTAAGCGCCTAGAACCGCTCGGCCACACCGGCCGGCTAAATTCTTTTCCTTCCATATTTTTGGAAGAGGTGGTACGGACCAAAACTAGGAAATAAGTCCAGGAAAAATGAGCTGTAAAATACCTAATTTAAGAGCTATGGGCACTTGTTCAATAGAAGAGATGTGTTTCGCTCTTAAAGTATCCACTGTAGAGCCCATATGTGCTGGACAGTTTTTTTCTGGTTTTGGTCCATACTACCTTCTCCAAGAAGTACAAAAAAATAACAAAAACAACGTCAAATGGACGCTTGTCGTGACCGATTGCAACGGAAAACGCGAACAGTTTTTTTCCGGAAAAAATTATCATCGGTGCCGAGACATTCTACTGTCAATACGAATCTACCACAAGACAAAGTGCAAATATTCACATGAAAGGTCAACTTTTTGACGACGTAATCGACAAGCTAATGTGACACGCGTGTTGAACAACGTCTAAGAGGAGCTCTTTACTGACAGTTTCAGACGACAGGCGTGGCAGAGCAGTTCTAGGCGCTTCAGTCTGGAACCGCGCGACCACTACGGTCGCAGGTTCGAATCCTGCCTCGGGCATGGATGTGTGTGATGTCGTTAGGTTAGTTAGGTTTAAGTAGTTCTAAGAAGTAGGGGCGCCGGCCGTTGTGGCCGAGCGGTTCTAGGCGCTACAGTCCGGGACCGCGCGACCGCAACGGTCGCAGGATCGAATCCTGCCTCGGGCATGGATGTGTGTGATGTCCTTAGGTTAGTTAGGTTTAAGAAGTTCTAAGTTCTAGGGGACTGATGACCTCAGATGTTAAGTCTCATAGTGCTCAGAGCCATTTGAACCATTTTTGAACTAGGGGACTGATGACCTCAGATATTAAGTCCCATATTGCTCAGAGTCATTTTTGACAGTTTCACAAGGCCGTATGAACGTTCTGTGCGTTGTACGCAAGTTTGGAAATGTATATAGAACACCTGAAGCATTCATGCCACCACTTTAACATTTCTTCGTATTTTATTAATCCAGTCTCTTGGACAGACGGCGTCTGCCAGTTGACGCAGCAAGCAGAACTAATTGCGTCTTGTCAGAAGCCCGGTATGGGTGAAATTAAAGGAGAGTAAAATCTCCGAGACATTTCCAGTCACTTGCGTCGAGAGAGAATAGGAGAACGTGCTAATAGCGTTGGTGCCAAGAAGCATTCACCACACACTCGAAAGTGACTTGCTTTATACAGCTGTTGATAAAAAACGTACGAAAAGTGAAGGCAGTGACACACATAGGGAGCAACAGCTGTTATCAACACGGCTGGCGCTCGAGACTGCTGCCAGCTCGCACTACTTTGTTGGCTGCGATTACTTAAATCCCGAGATTTAAGAGTGTCTGGCGAAAGAAAAAGAGAGGAGAAATGTTGGTCGTTAGCAGACGTCGAGGAGCGGGAATGCGAGGGCCTCCGTTTCCTAATTTAAGGGGCACAAATTGGGTGAGGGCAAAGCCAAGGCCGTCCGAAAGCGAGCGTAGAGGCCAGAGTACGCTGGGCGTGCGATTTGGCTCGTCTCGGGCGCTAAATCCCGCGGTCGCCCACGCCGCCTCGCTTTTAGGCCGGCCCAGCGGCAGACGACAGTGCGAGCGCCGTACGCCGCCGCCAGTAAATTAGCCGTGTGAAAGGGATATCGGCACAGCTCGCTAGCGCCAAGTTAGGAACGGTCTGGCTGGCAGTAATAAAGGGGGGGCAGGCAGGGAGGGGGGCACCCAAACACTAGCGGCCGAAATAGCTGCCCCGGGCAAGGCCGGCGCACGCGCGAAGGCGCCCACGCCGGGCACGCCGCCACGCGCACTGCGGAAACTAGCCACTTGCTGCACCTGCACTACGAATGATGCGAGGGCGCGTAGAAAAGTAATTCCTCCGAATTTTTTATTCTACTTTCGGTATCGGTTGAGGCATTACATGTCGGGTACATTACTCGGTAGACTTTCGTGCTTCGCTGATCCAAGTTGCAACCCCCTGCCGCTAGGGGGCTCTGGACTGCAGCGTGTAACAGCCGTTGTGTAAAGTAACTACGCGGTCCAGTCACATTAACGTGACCACTGCCTATGTTCGACGCCGGCCCGTGACAACACTAGCAGTGGAGGGTGTATAAAGCGTGTCGGGAGACACGCGGATAACAGTGCATTCGTTTTCGTAATGCGGAAACAGAGTGATGTATCCGACGTCCAAAATGGCATAATCTTTGCCTTTCGGGCCAAGGATGGAAGCATTTCCGAAACAGCTAATATTGTAAATGGCGCTGTCTGAAACAGGCGTCGTATAGCGAACGCTGCTGCATAGGGGTCTCCGCAACAGGCGCCTGGTTCATACACCAATGCTCACTGCTGGTCATCGGCGATGAAAGCTGGACTGCCGGCCGCAGTGGCCGAGCGGTTCTAGGAGCTACAGTCTGGAACCACGCGTCCGCTACTGTCGCAGGTTCGAATCCTGCCTCGGGCATGGATGTCTGTGATGTCCTTATGTTAGTTTGGTTTAAGTAGTTCTAAGTTCTAGGGGACTGATGACCTCAGATGTTAAGGCCCATACTGCTCAGAGCCATTTTTTTGAAGACTGGACTTTGTACGGCACTATGAGAACTGGACGTCCACCAGATGGCGACAGGTGGCCTTTCCACACGAGTAACATTTTATGCTCCACCAGACACAATGTAAACACACTGCAACAATGGCCGGAGTGGTCTAGAGGGGAGGAGGGAACGTTATGATCTGAGGAACGTTTAAAAAAAAATGGTTCAAGTGGCTCTGAGTACTATGGGACTTAACATCTGAGGTCATCACTCCCCTACTTCTTAGAACCACCTAAACCAAACTAACCTAAGGACATCGCACACATCCATGCCCGAGGCAGGATTCGAACCTGCGACCGTAGCGGTCGCGCGGTTTCAGACCGAATCGGCTAGAACCGCTCGGCCACAACAGCCGGCGGAGCGTTTTCGCAGCATTTCCTTGATCATCTCCTCATTGTGTAAAGCACAATGGACCAACACAAGTTTGCATCTTCCTTTCGGGAGCATGTCCGCCGCTATATGCAGTTTGTTTTCCCTCAACACGAAGGCATCCACCAGCCTAATAATGCAACCTGTCAGACACCTCGCAGCGTTATGTGCATGGTTTAATGAGCACCAGAATTAATTTAACGTAGTCCCCTGGCCATCAAACTCCCCGGATTTAAACCCAATCGAAAATATGAGGGACTACCTTGATCTGGTTGTTGCGCCATGGATCCTGAACTGAAAAACCTAGCGCAGCTGACCACTGCACTGCAGTCGGCGTGGTTTCAAATGCCAGTCGGTACCTTCCAGAACCTCATTGACTCTCTTCCTGAACGACTGGGAGCGGTCTGCGTTCCAAAAGGTGGTTATTTAGTCCTTTGACAGGTCCTCACATTAATGCGACTAGACAGTGTAATAGCCTGTCATTTTTAAAGTCACTTTTGTAAATGGATTCGTTTAGTTAAGGGCCTTATTGCCGCTAGAATGATTTCCCACTTTAGTACCTTATCTGTTTCTTGCAATGGCCCTTGGAAGTTGGTACAGCAGTGGCCATAATGTTTTGGCTCTTCAGTGTGTATATTACATCCATGACGGTCACATTTAGTAAACGTAGCGCTACAGGTGCAGAATTACATCAGTACTACGAGGTGCATTCAAGTTCTAAGGCCTCCGATTTTTTTTCTAATTAACTACTCACCCGAAATCGATGAAACTGGCGTTACTTCTCGACGTAATAGCCCTGCAGATGTACACATTTTTCACAACGCTGACGCCATGATTCCATGGCAGCGGCGAAGGCTTCTTTAGGAGTCTGTTTTGACTACTGGAAAATCGCTGAGGCAATAGCAGCACGGCTGGTGAATGTGCGGCCACGGAGAGTGTCTTTCATTGTTGGAAAAAGCCAAAAGTCACTAGGAGCGAGGTCAGGTGAGTAGGGAGCATGAAGAATCACTTCAAAGTTGTTATCACGAAGAAACTGTTGCGTAACGTTAGCTCGATGTGCGGATGCGTTGTCTTGGTGAAACAGCACACGAGCAGCTCTTCCCAGACATTTTTGGTGCAGTGCAGGAAGGAATTTGTTCTTCAAAACATATTCGTAGGATGCACCTGTTACCGTAGTGCCTTTGGAACGCAATGGGTAAGGATTACGCCCTCGCTGTCCCAGAACATGGACATCATCATTTTTTCAGCACTGGCAGTTACCCGAAATTTTTTTGGTGGCGGTGAATCTGTGTGCTTCCATTGAGCTGACTGGCGCTTTGTTTCTGGATTGAAAAATGGCATCCACGTCTCATCCATTATCACAACCGACGAAAAGAAAGTCCCATTCGTGCTGTCATTGCGCGTCAACATTGCTCGGCAACATGCCACACGGGCAGCCGTGTGGTCGTCCGTCAGCATTCGTGGCACCCAACTGGATGACACTTTTCGCATTTTCAGGTCGTCATGCAGGATTGTGTGCACAGAACCCACAGAAATGCCAACTCTGGAGGCGATCTGTTCAACAGTCATTCGGCGATCCCCCAAAACAATTCTCTCCACTTTCTCGATCATGTCGTCAGACCGGCTTGTGCGAGCCCGAGGTTGTTTCAGTTTGTTGTCACACGATGTTCTGCCTTCATTAAACTGTCGCACCCACAAACGCACTTTTGACACATCCATAACTCCATCACCACATGTCTCCTTCAACTGTCGATGAATTTCAATTGGTTTCACACCACGCAAATTCAGAAAACGAATGATTGCACGCTGTTCAAGTAAGGAAAACGTCGCCATTTTAAGTATTTAAAACAGTTCTCATTCTCGCCGCTGGCGGTAAAATTCCATCTGCCATACGGTGCTGCCATCTCTGGGACGTATTGACAATGAACGCGGCCTCATTTTAAAACAATGCGTATGTTTCTATCTCTTTCCAGTCCAGAGAAAAAAAATCGGAGGCCTTAGAACTTGAATGCACCTCGTATTACAGCGACACAAGAAACAAGACATAACTTCGATAAAGAAACCGTAGAAACACTACACTATTGACTAAACCAGGATTACGTACTATGAGGAGAACATGGATCGGAAAATTATACACGAAAAAAACTACTCATACGTCGAATAACAACTTATAAACAGAGAAGCGATAGAGCTGTACATCATACGGCTTAAGGAAATGAAGATGATGGCTTAACGCCCAGGAAACGACAACGAAATAGCGGACGGAGCAAATGCTTGGATTGCAGAAGGATATGGAAGCAACGCAGTAGTGGCTTTTCCAAGGGTACCAACGGCATTCACCTTAATTGAGGGACACGACAAAGTAACTTGGTTCCGGATGGCCAGACGGAGGTTAGTATCTCGCTCATACCGAATACAGAGTGCAGTGCACCTCCACGCTTGTTCACACTGGCCGACGAAAGTCTTGGGGGCATCACATTAATGCAAATATTTTAACCACGTGTGACGTCTACTAGTGTTTTTTTTAAACGTCACTGCTGGGTTCTGTACTGCTGATTATAGGTTACTAAAATTAGCTTAAAGGAACTGGCTTGATGACCCAATTTATCAGCTGTTCAAGTCTGCATAAAACAATGTGCATTACTGTCAAAAACGTCATAAATTCTTGAAAAGTAGTAAACATCCCTTTGTTTAACGTTTCAGGTGACTGATGATGAAGATCAATAATAAATTCCAAGCTTAGTTTCTCATAAACCTACGACTTTTCATATGAATTATACCCCTAGTCACTATGTGTGTGTGTGTGTGTGTGTGTGTGTGTGTGTGTGTTTGTGTGTGTGTGTGTGTGTGTGTGTGTGGGACGTAACGTTCAGACAAGTAAGCAAGCGTTTATATAAAAATATCTATTCCAGAAAATACAAAGCTGATAGTCACAGGCTGCATAGTTTGATTATTGGAATGAATAAAATCAGTTCTCAGGACAACACTGTTTGATGAAGAGGATAAACATTTTAATAATATTTTCCATAACTTTTTTTTGAGTCATCGGTATTCTGATTGATTTGACGCAGGACCCCCCCCCCCCCCCATGAATTCCCCTCCAGTGCAAACCTTTCCACCTCACAGTAGAAATTGCAACCTACGTCCTTAATTATTTGCTCGGTGTATTCCATGTATTCCAATCTCTGTCTTCCCCTACAACTTTTAATCTCTAGTTCAAAAATGGTTCAAATGGCTCTGAGCACTATGGGACTTAACTTCTGAGGTCATCAGTCGCCTAGAACTCAGAACTAATTAAACCTAACTAACCTAAGGACATCACACACATCCATGCCCGAGGCAGGATTCTAACCTGCGACCTTTGCGGTCACTCGGTTCCAGAATGTAGCGCCTAGAACCTCACGGCCACTGTGGCCGGCGCTCCCTCTAGTACTACAGAAGTTATTCCCTGATGTCTTAACAGGTGTCTCGTCATCCTATCCCTTCTTGTTGTTAGTATTTTCCATATATTCCTTTCCTCGCCAATTCCGTGCCGAACCCCTCATTCCTTACCTTATCAGTCCACCTAATTTTCAACATTCTTCTGTAGCACCACATCTCGAATCCTTCGAGCCTCTTCTATTCCTGTTACCCCATAGTCCATGTTTCTCTACCATATGGGTGCTGTGCTCCAACTGTACATTCTCAGAAATTTCTTCCTCAAATTAAGGCCCACGTTTGATTCTAGTAGAGTTCTCCAGTCCAGGAATCCCCTTTTTTGCCAGTGCTAGTTTGCTTTTGATGTCCCCCTTGTTCCATCCGTCACTGGTTATTTTTCTGCCTCGCAGGAGAATTCCTTAACCTCTTCTACTTCGTGACCGTCAATCCTGATTTTAAGTTTCTGGCTATTCCCAGTTCTGCTACTTCTCATTACTTTCGCCTTTCTTCGATTTACTCTAAATTCATATTCTGTACTCATTCCATTCACCAGATCCTGTAATTCTTCTTCATTTTCACTGAGGATAGCAATGCCATAGGCGAATCTTATCACTGGTATCCTTTCACCCTGATCTTAATGCCGCACTTGAGTCTTTCTTTTATTTCCGTCATTACTTCTTCGATATATATACTGAACAGTAGGAACGAAACACTACATCCCTGTCATATACCCTTTTTAATCCGAATACTTCATTCTTGGTCTCCCACTCTCATTGTTCCCTCTTGGTTCATGTGCATATTGTATACTACCTGAATTTCCCTATAGCTCACCTCTACTTTTCTTAGAATTTCAAATATGTTGCACAGTTTTACACTGTCACACGCGTTTTGCAGGTCGACAAATCCTAGAATGTGAGTTCACATATGGACTGAGACAGTGTCACACTAATTGCCTTTTCTGGTACTCTAGGCATTCACACACGTATGTATGCTAGAAGCTTAATTACAGTAACTAAATTACAATAAAATAACAAGAATACATTTTTAATTATGACAACTTACTATTGGGATAAAATATAGCTCTGATGGAAGTTAAACAGTAGCATTCCGTAAGCCCGAGCACAGTGGATAATTCCTCATTCACGGTGTTCATCACTATCATTGTTTAGCATGCAAATAAGTACCTCACTGAAGCTAAAGTTCCTAGGCCACATAATTCTCTAGGGAACCAAGAAAAGGACAGTGATTAAGACAACAAAACCAGATCTAGGTTATCTGTAGGTTTCTTGAAAAGCTTGGGCGGAATGCTCGAACAGTTCCTTTGAAAAATACACTTCACATTGCTTTCCCCACACTATAAGTGAGTTTTTCAAGTCAGTGGTGGCTATGGTGAGATGAAATGATTGTCGCACTCAATATCTTGCTTGCGATAGGGATAGACTATTTTCATTCTTCGATTAAAAATTCTGTTAACAATTGCCAGGATACATTAAGATGCAGTGCATGTTTTGTACAGCGAACGGTATTATTTTTGTCAGTGTCTACCTTTCCGTATAATTTTCACTGTTTACTGAAGAAGAAAACCATGTTGTTTTTCACATGTTTATTATGTTATTGTTTATTATTACGTTAGTTAGTTGAAGCCGCTATCCTGGTGCTCCCTTATTTTCTGCTATGCTACGGTCAGGTTCTGGAACAACACCCCAATGCCTTTGCTACTTCTCTATCGTTCCGCCTCGAACACGCACGGGAAATACGAACACTTAAATCTTGTGTGCAAGTTCTGATTTCTCTTATTTTATTATGATTATCGTTTCTCTCTAAGTAGGTGGGTGCCAACAAAATATTTTCACACACCAGAAAAGGGCGGACAAGCGTAGTGGAGGCAGTCTCTTTAGTAGACCTGTCACATTTTCTATGTGTTCTGTCAAAAAACAGCAGTGTCTGGTTTGCTTCCCGCGCAACATTATCTACGTGATCGTTCCAGTTTAAGTTCTTCGTAACTGTAATACCTACAGCCTTTAGATGTGTATGATTTAACGTGTAACCGAAACTTGGCGGATTTTTTTTTTTTTTAGTACTTTACACTTTTCGTTACTTAGAGTCAATTGCCAGCTTTTGCACCACACAGATATCGTGTGTAAATCATTTTTCAATTGGTTTTGATCATCTGATGACTTTACAAGATAGTAAATGACGGCATCATCTGCAAATAATTTGCCGCCTGGAGTGGCCGAGCGGTTCTAGACGCTACAGTCTGGAACCGCGCGATCGCTACGGTCGCAGGTTCGAATCTTGCCTCGGGCATGGAACGAATCCTGCCTCGGGCATGGATGTCTGTGATGTCCTTAGGTTAGTTAGGTTTAAGTAGTTCTGAGTTCTAGGGGACTGATGACCTCAGCAGTTAAGCCCCATAGTGTTCAGAGCCATTTGAACCATTTTGCAAACAATTGTTTCCTAATCGTTTATGTAGATCAGCATCAGTAGAGGGCCTATAAAACTTTCTTAGGGAACGCGAGATATTACTTCTGTTTCACTCGCTGACCTCCCGTCAGTTACTATGATGTGCGATCTTTCTGACAGGAAATCACGAATACAGTCACACAAATGAGATGATACTGCTTAGGCATGCAATTGGATTAGAAGTCGCTTGTGAGGAACATTGAGAAAAGCTTCTGGAAATCTAAAAATGAGGTATCAATTTGACGCCCCCTCTCGATAGCACTCATTACTTCGCGAGAATAAAGAGTTATTTGTGTTTCACAAGATCGATATTTTCTGAATCCGTGATGGCTATTTGTCAATAAATCGTTTTCTTCCAGGTAGTTAATAATATACGTTTCAAAATCCCACTGCATTTTTAGCGAATAACCACAACTGGAAACCGGCCTAGCACAGTACTAAGAGCGTCATTAATTCATACAATGGTAATTCATGAAGAGTTTTTATTCAGCAATTTGGGCTGAAAATATTGTTTGATTAAGTTACCAACTCTTAAAGCATCCAGGTGTTCTTAGTATTTGTACCCCGCCTCAATATAGAAATAGTCAAGTGGTTTTGACGCGCCCGTATTCTCTGTGAAGTGACCAAAATCGTTGTACGCCAACTACACAGGCAGCTCATGAACCACCGTTCCGTCTTGAGCGCCGTCCTGCTTGCTGCCAAGTGGTTTCTCGGAAGACATTCCAGGTGAAAGCCCGAGGCACATACGCGGAGACCCGCAATTCGCACAGTCATTACTACCGAGAACAGTTACTTCTCACCTCTCAGCCGAAAGAGAATGAGCACGCTCAAGGCACGGCAAGACTGGTGTGAGGCCTAGCGTACGGTAGTCGGTATGCACGCAGAAGAACGCGAGCGTGGGAGAAAAATTGTACTCGGGTTCTTATGCATATGCTGCCAGCTCTCTGCGGTCCAGCATTGGAAAAGGTAATTTTCTGTGAATAAGCCTATCTACCTTCACTGCCAGCGAAAATCTCGTTTCACGTCATATATGTCTTTTTTAAGGAGCGTATCAGTGGAACGCAATAAGCAAACAGTAAATTGTCGTGTGCTATCAATGACAAACTATATGATAAATCTTTCAAGATATTTTGGAATACGAAACGAAAGACGAACACGGTAAAGCACAATATATTACAATTAAATTACGTTTTTCTGTCACCCATCACTTCTTTCACGTGCCAGCCGTTGTGGCCGAGTGGTTCTAGGCGCTTTAGTCCGTAACCGCGCTGCTACAGTCACATATTCGAATCCTGCCTCGGGCATGGATGTGTGTGATGTCCTTAGGTCAGTTCGGTTTAAGTATTTCTAAGTCTAGGGGACTGATGACATCAGACGTTAAGTCCCATAGTGCTTACAGTCATTTGAACCATTTCTTTCACGTCTGTCAATGAGTTGTTAATCTGTAAATCGTCCAGCACCACCGTGGTTCGCGCTCCACGTAAAAATGGTTCAAATGGCTCTGCGCACTATGGGACTTAACATCTGAGGTCATCAGTCTCCTAGAACTTGGAACTACATAAACCTAACTAACCTAAGGACATCACACACATCCATGCCCGAGGCACGATTCGAACCTGCGACCGTAGCAGTCACGCGGTTCCAGACTGTAGCGCCTAGAACCGCTCGGCCACGTCGGCCGGCCCACGTAAAACCACAGGTCCACCACTACTGTCATGTCGAAGGGAGGCGAGGTCAAGTCACCTCCAATACGATCATGCGTACCGAAGTACGTGAGCATACTGAAAAGTTATCCCTCTGAAATTTATGTGAAGCCTCTTAAAGTTTTTTAAATAAAACGACCGTTATTAACATTCTACACTACTGGCCATTAAAACTGCTACACCAAGAACAAATGCAGATGATAAACGGGAATTCATTGGACAAATATGTTATACTAGAACTAACATGTGATTACATTTTCACGCAATTTGGGTGCATAGATCCTGAGAAATCAGTACGCAGAACAACCACCTGTGACCGCAATAACCGCCTTGATACACCTGGGCATTGAGTCAAACAGAGCTTGGATGGCTTGTACAGGTACAGCTGCAGCTTCAACACGGTACCACAGTTCATCAAGAGTAGTGACTGGCGTATTGTGACGAGACAGTTGCTCGGCCACCATTGACCAGACGTTTTCAATTGGTAAGAGATCTGGAGAATGTGCTGGCCAGGGCAGCAGTCAAATATTTTCTGTATCCAGACAGGCCCGTAGAGGACCTGCAACATGCGGTCGTGCATTATCCTGCTGAAATGTAGGGTTTCGCAGGGATCGAATGAAGGGTAGAACCACGGGTCGTAACACATCTGAAATGTAACGTCCACTGTTCAAAGTGCCGTCAGTGCGAACAAGAGGTGACCGAGATGTGTTACCAATGGCACCCCATACCAGCAAGCCGGGTGATACGCCAGTATGGCGATGACGAATACACGCTTCCAATGTGCGTTCACCGCGATGTCGCCAAACAGGGATGCGACCATCATGATGCTGTAAACAGAACTTGAATTCATCCAAAAAAAATGACGTTTCGACATTCGTGCTACCAGGTTCTTCATTGAGTACACCATCGCAGGCGCTCCTGTTTGTGATGCACCGTCAAGGGTAACCGCAGCCATGGTCTCCGAGCTGATAGTCCACGCTGTTGCAAACGTCGTCGAACTGTTCGTGCAGATCGTTGTTGTCTTGCAGACGTCCTTATCTGTTGATCAGGGATCGAGACGTGGCTGCACGTTCCGTTACACCCACGCAGATAAGATGCCTGTCATCCCGACTGCTAGTGATACGAGGCCGTTGGGATACAGCACAGCGTTCCGTATTTCCCTCCTGAACCCACCGATTCCATATTCTGCTAACAGTGATTGGATCTCGACCAACGCGAGCAGCAACGTCGTGATACGATAGACCGCAATCGCGAGAGGCAACAATCTGATCTTTGTCAAAGTCGGAAACGTGATGGTACGCATTTCTCCTCCTTACACGAGACATCACAACAACGTTTCACCAGGCAGCGCCGGTCAACTGCTGTTTGTGTATGAGAAATCGGTTGGAAACTTTCCTCATGTCAGCACGTTGTACGTCTCGCCACCGGTGCCAACCTTGTGTGAATGCTCTGAAAAGCTAATCATTTGCATCTTCTTCCTGTCGATTAAATTGCGGATCTGTAGCACATCATCTTCTTGGTGTGGCAATTTGAATGGCCATTAGTGTACATCTTTATTCTTCATGTCTACGTATACGCAGCCCTTCGCCGCTAGAGGGCACCGAATTATAGCGTGTAAGATAGCGGTGTGTAACGTAACTATGCTTGTACGTGAGAAACAGCGAGCTGTCGTCGAGTTTCGAATTCTACGAGTTCACCCACACATGGAGCACCCTTTCCTTCAGTGTGACAATGTTAATCACACACGACCTCTGCGACATCTCAACAATCCGACGCATTGGGTTCACTGTCATCGAATATCCTCCATACAGTCACGACTTGGCCCTATCAGATTTTCATCTGTTTCCAAAACTTAATGACCACTTTCGTGGACTTCGCTTGACAGAGGTGAGTTTAGGGGGACGCTGACAAAGTCAAACGTTCTACAATGACGGTATCAGCAAACTGGTCTCTGGTTGGGAGAAATGTGTTCGTCGCCATGGTGACTATCTTGAGAAATAAATGTCTAGACACGAAGAATAACGATATAGAATGCTAATAACGGTTGTTTTATTTAAACAATTTTAAGAATTTTGACATAAATAAATCGGAGACATTGCTTTTCATCATGTCCTCGTACTCAGACGTTCAAAATAATCTTTATCAAAAACATATTATTCTGTAGAAGAAAACATAGACGGCATAATTCGATAACTTCGTTGTGTATAAATGTCATATTCATTACGTTATCACGCGTCAGTCCATACCATTTTACGTACGAGTATTACAATGCAAGGATCATCGTACGCTGTAAATGGTACATTTTAGGTACGTGACCAAAAAGGAATGTTGAAGCTTCTAGGACCAGGATCGAAACTGTGCTACCCAAGAACAACTCACAACCCGCCCTCGATACTTCACTTCCTGATTCCCTCTTCTCTCGCCTTCCAAATTGTGGCAAGGTCCTATGGGACTGAACTGCCGAGGTCATCGGTCCCTAGGCTCACTCACTACTTAATCTAACTTACGCTAAGGACAACACACACACCCACGCCCGCGGGAGGACTCGAACCTCCGACGTGGGTAGCCGCGCGAACCGTGACAAGGCGCCTCAGACCACGCTCTCACCTTCCAAAGTCCACACAATAGTTCTCCAACATATTTTGCGGGACGGGCACTCTGGCAAGTCGGTGGAGTAACTGCCCGCGACAGGTACAGGTTCCAGTATGGAATACCGCTCCGGCACACAGTTTTAATCTCCCAGTAAATTTCAAATGAGCGCACACTTAACTGTAGAATCAAATATCATCCTGGGAAAAAAAAATGATGCTACTGAGGTGCCTACTCGGGCAGACCAGGTAGGAAACCGCGACAAATAACGCCCCACCAGATGTCCACTGTGAGTTAGCGAGAGAGAAATTTCGCTGTTTGACGACGCTAAGTCATGCGCCAAATGAAAGGCCTTGGGCATGGGGAGGCGGGGTGTGTGTGTGTGTGTGTGTGTGTGTGTGTGTGTGTGAGAGAGAGAGAGAGAGAGAGAGAGAGAGAGAGAGAGAGATGGATGAGGAGGAGACGCAATAGGCTGCCCCCAACTGTACGCGTTTCATGCCGGGGATATGCTGCAAGAGGATGAAGAGAATTTGCAGCCAAGTTATGTAAAGTGATTCTTCCGTTGCTGTTTAGTTGAATAACTTTGTTTATAAATGAAAAGTAGAAAATTTTGGTGTTCTACAGTGTTAATTTATTTCGTTAATTCGCCTGTGGCTTATAAGGCCAACATAATCAGACTGGTGATGGCCTTTCAAACCGAAAACAGGTTAACTAAAGATGTAATCAGTAATGTACCCGAAAATGAGCTTATAACCCGAAACCTAGGTTGTGCAACAACATTAGTAATAAATTGTGAAACAAGGCTAAAAGCAGTGTTTGTTTAGTTAATACTATAGACCATCAATATTTTTGTATTTTTCGTTTATAAAGAAAAAAATAAATGTTTGACAACAGACGACTTGCTAGCGACATCGTCAGGCCAGCAGAGACTATGAAAGTGAGCGGCAACCACGCGAAATGCGCTGATATAAGCACCCGTGCATACAAGCAAAGATATGGCGACGATAAAGATGAATTACATGGCAAATTTACGCGATCAGTCCCAGAGGACAGCACAATGCGACAGTTAAGGCTCTCCATCTGCTTTTCTCTTCAGTTCTCCAATACTCCCTGCTGCCCCAAGTATTGTCTTATCCCCATCCACCCATCCATCCATCCATGCATCCATCCATCCATGTGCTCCCATGTCTTCCCAGCGGTACGCTGCATTTTGCGATCCAGTCTATTGCAATTCTGGACCATTTCGTTTCTCCCATTGTCACTATATCGAATTAGTAATGTGTGTAAACATATGCAGATAATTTAAAGTCGGCATATCGCAGCTGCAAACTACTACTTGTATCCAGATACTCAACACGTTCGATGTACATGTCTTATGTTCATCGGGTATTAACCATCACGACAGTATCAAGAATATAGTCTGCTTCTGTCGTCAAGGAGCCAGAGGAAAGATTCTAGATACTTTGTTGGAGCGGAAACTCAAACTGTTTACACACAGCCTCTAAGAAAGTTATCGTAAGGAGAAGTAATGGCTCTGGTTTCGGGCGCCGTCATTAACCGCCATGAAAGCTCTGTTCCGACCGCATACTCCTCCAATATCACCGTCCCACGATGCCTCAAGGATGATATTAGCATCGTTCAGACGTCAGGCCAATGTTCTACGCGACTGCAGCACCGAGTACTCTATGTTACATCAGGAATATGATGGTTATTGGGAACTATCCGGGATATAGTAAGGAGAACCAAAATGTTAACAGCGTATTTAAAAAAAAAAACTGATTCGATATCACAAGACTGTCCTTTCACGTGAATGAAGACAGGGACTTGGGGTGCATTTTAACTTACTCATGTGCCTATACAGATTTTATTTTAGAAAGAATCATCTGTGTGACGAAACGGCTGAAGAGTTGAAGATTGAGAATACATCCCCGGTTACAGTTGCAGGTTGACTGTCTAACGTCCTCCAAGGTCTAAACAATTACGATTTTCAGTACTTCATGTAATTCTCGGCCGAATTTTAAAAAAATTACAATTCTGTCATAATCTGTTAATTAACAGGTATAATCTCACGTTGAGGGTTTAACACAATAAGTCAACTACTCAAGTCTGAAGAAACTGTGTATATGTGTTGAGACAGAGTATACCACGGCGCACAAATTACCCGCACTATAGTCATTCAGTATTTGCGAATGAGAGCACTTGGCTACTTTCAATACGCTGTACACGTAATTTCAAAACTTTAAAAACTTTAATGAAAGGAAAAAGGTTTATCGCATATTGCACCTCCGCTATTTATGCAGTAAAAAATCAGAGGTCGGGATCTATACTGGAGAATAGCTTTTCATTCATAATAATCTTGATCGCATTGAACTAACTTATGACAGTTCACCAGATTCGACTTTTACGTGACGTCATCATAAATAAAACCCAGGAAATACATAAAAACACTGGCAGTACCTTGTAACGAATGTAACATGTCTAATACAGCGATCTAGCCTCCATCAATGTTACTTTAAATTTTATCTTGTGTTTTTTATTGTTCTAATGACGACTCGTAAAAACCGAAACCGGTAAACCATTTTTAAGTCAAGATAGCTACGAATAAAGAAAAAAAAAAGAAAAATAACACCATCGCTGTGACACTGTCATCGACAATAATCATGAGGTTGTTCTGGAGTACGACGTCATCACTACTTTGTAATTATGAATTAAGTGCGGAGCAGAGGGTTCATCGAATCACTTTCAAGCTTTTTCTCTACCGTTCCACGCTGGAACAACGCGCGGTAAAGAGAAAACCTAAATCTTTCCGTAAAAGCTATGATTTGTCTTATTTTAATATGACGATCATTTCTCCCTATGTAGGTGGACGCCAATAAAATGTTTGTACTTGGTGGAGAAAGCTCGAGATTGAAATTCCGCGAGAATATCCTGCTGCAACGAAAAATGCCTTTCTTTATAATGACTGCCATCTTAATTCGCGGATCATATCCATGGCGCTCTCTGCTCTACTTCGCGATAGTACAAAAGCAACTGCTTTTCTTCGAATATTTTCGATGTCTTCCGTCAATGCAATCTGGTAAGAATCCTACAACGCGCAACAATACTCAAGAAGAGGACGGAGAGGCTTCGTGTAAGCAGTCTCTTTAGTAAGTCCACTGCATTTTCTAAGTGTTCTGGCGATAAATGGCAGTCTCTGGTTTGCTTTCCCCACAACGTTATCTGTGTGATCGTTCCAATTTTAGTTCAAAATGGCTCTGAGCACTATGCGACTCAACTTCTGAGGTCATCAGTCGCCTAAATCTTAGAACTATTTAAACCTAACTATCCTAAGGAGATCACACACATCCATGCCCGAGGCAGGATTCGAACCTGCGACCGTAGCGGTTGCTCGGCTCCAGACTGTAGCGCCTAGAACCGCAAGGCCACCCCGGCCGGCCCAATTTTAGTTATTTGTAACTGTGATCCCTAATTATTTAGTTGAATTTACAGCCTTTAGATTTAGTTTGTTTTATCCTGTAACTGAAATTTATCGAATTCTTTTTATTATGCATGTGGAAGACTTTACACTTTTCGTTATTAAAGAGTCAGTTTCAAGTTTTTGCATCATACAGATATCTTGTCTAATCAGTTTGTAATTGGTTTTGATTATCTGATGACTTTACACTACTGTAAATGACAGCATGATCTGCAGCCAATCTAAGAGGGCTGCTCAGATGGTTTCCTAAATGGTTTAAGTAGGTCATGGACAGTAAAGAACCCATAACACTTCTTTGGGATAAGCCAGATGGTACTTTCATTTTGCTCGATGACTTTCTGTCAGTTATTGCGAACTGTGACCTTGACAGGAAATCACGAATCCAGTTGGGACGATACTCCATAGGCACACAATTTAATCAGAAGTCGATTGTGAGGAATGGTGTTAAAATCCTCTTGGAAATCTAAAAATATGAGATCAGTTTGTCATCCCCAGCCAGTAGCACTTAGCTCTAGCCGAGTACTAAATGAAATAAAATGTGGGAGGAGAGTATTACGGACCGCATCAGTAGATGGAGACGTAGACTGGCGCGCCACGGCATGTGGTCAGGTTTTTATGGCGGGACGCGGGCCGGCAGCTATCGGGCGGGCGGCGTCGGTGGCGTGGGCGGCTTCCGGCGGCGCGGCGCGGCGCGGCGCGTCTGGGGCACAGCTGACACCGGCTATCAGCGCACCGCGACCCTGACCGGCAGTAGCCCGGCCAACGCACTTGTCGCGACGGCAGCACTGTGTAGCCCGAGGAAGCACTTGCACAAGTCACTGCCACTACGCTCCGAGGAGATGACATTATAAATGTTAAGTGTCTCCATCCCATACAAGCGCAAGCTAGATACTACCGCAACTCCGGCTCTGTTCTTACACTACAGGCCGCCTTGGACGCCTATGTGCTACTTACGACACATTTGTAAGGCCTGCCTGTTATAGGCAACTATTAAAATCACCATTGTTTGCCTTGATGTTGTAACCTGTATGTTGTCCTAATATCCGATGATGGCGGCTTTAAATTTCGCCGAAATCGGTAATCATGGAATAAAAAGAATTCCTGCGATCTTGGCTACCAGTTTATTGTTTTATTTTCACTGCTGTCTCGGTGGTTCGGAGAGTGTTCTCAACGTCTCGTGATGACTGGGTGTTGTGTGACGTCCTTAGGTTAGCTAGGTTTAAGTAGTTCCAAGTTCTAGGGGACTGATGGCCATAGATGTTAAGTCCCATAGTGCTCAGAGCCATTTGAACAAAGTGTTCTCAACGGATATGAGCAATCGCGAAACCACAAGGCGGCGACTTTGGCCGTGTTCAAAATGACGCACAGGATGCTGAAAACTGATCAGTTACTCAATCTCAATTAACGGCTATTGCCTGGATCGCGATACATCCGTCTTCAAGCCTACACTTTGACAACAGGATACGTCATGTTGTTTTGGCACCCCCTAGCGCCGAACCAGGACTGCAGTCGTGTACCTACGACAAATAAAATATTAATTAACGAACTTTATTTATTCGACGTGTTAATTATAACTTTACCTCCCGTCATATGCTGTTGTGATACCGAACGATACACTCTAAGGGGGAAAAAACACGCCATACGAATGAATTATCGAATGGGATATTACAATTTCAGAAAAATTGGGTGTTTTGTTCAAAAGAAAGAGC
The DNA here is from genome assembly GCF_021461395.2 of Schistocerca americana. NCBI lineage: Eukaryota > Metazoa > Arthropoda > Insecta > Orthoptera > Acrididae > Schistocerca > Schistocerca americana. Next base: position 514,594,816 of record NC_060121.1, on the reverse strand, counting down.
TTCACAAAGTGAGCAGGTCAATAACGCGTTGGACCAACTCTGGCCCTTACCCAAGCAGTTACTCGGCTTGGCACTGACCGATAGAGTTGTTGGAGATCCTCCTGAGAGATAGCATGTCAACTTCTGTCCAACTGGCGCGTTAGATCGTCAAAATATTGGCCTAGTTGGAGAGCTCTGCCCGTAATGTTCCAAACATTCTCAATTGGGGAGAGATCCGGCGAACTTGTTGGCCAACGTAGGCTAGCAGAAAGACAAGCAGTAGGAACACTCGGCGTGTGCGGGTGGGCAGTATCTTGCTGAAATGTAAGCCCAGGATTCTCGCCCGCACACGACGAGTGTTTTAACGATCTAATACGCGAACTGGACACAATTTGGCACGATATCCCTCAAGAGGACATCCAACAACTCTATTGATCAGTACCAAAGCCGAATAACTGCTCGCGTAAGGGCAAGAGTTGGTCCAACGCATGACTGACTTGCTCGCTTCGTGAAGCTGTTTCTCTTGAACAAATCATCCAATTTTTCTGAAACTGTAATCATTTGTTCGCCTGTACAATTACATCTACCGATTTCCGTCCAATTCGGATACTTACTTCGAGCGGCGTCCTTTGTGTGTATGTGTGTGTGTGTGTGTGTGTGTGTGTGTGTGTGTGTGTGTGTGTGAATCAATCGGTAGGGGGACTTCATGCAGAAACGCATGAATTTTGACCTAGAAGCCAATATCTCTCAAGGCATGCTCGGCGACTTTTCACCTTTTCCTTGAATCACAATCACAATAAGTACCATGCACAGTCATTAATACATTGATCGGCCTTCTCTGGGAGGGGGGGGGGGGGGAGGAATAAATAAAGACACAAAGGAATTAATGGAGAAAGTTGGGTAGAAGTCCTGACGAACATGCACATCGGCTACCACTCTCAGCTCTTACGCAGTGCTTAGATGTATGATACAAGAGCTTTATAGTTACCACAAGGTCAGTAGTCAACTCTTTTCATGAGCGTCAGAGTCAAAGGGGTTATTGTGTGTTCCACTCTTAAGATGGTCTTGATAAATATGCTCGTAATCTTTTACAAGCTACAAAGACTAGCACGATATTTGTGATTACTTCCTTACTGCTACACGTATGTGACCTTGAGCCTCTGCAGGAACGATTTATTCTAATAGAACCAGTGATGACAACGACATTGTAACATGATCGTAAGCGGTCATTTCTGCTGCTGTAAGTCTACCGTTTTATGTGACGCTGGTGTCACAATAACGCACAGCCTTGCACATCCATTTGTTCCCTCAAGACGCTAGCATCAAGAGGAAATCATTTCTAACGACACAGTCACAACTACACAAATAACCGCAGAACGGTCCTCTCGAGTTTACGCGACAAGGAACATGTTTATGTGACAGCTGGTATAGCATGTAGCACTACCTGCCTCGTGGGTCGGTGAATAAGCGTTGTTCCCTGTGATATACATCTCTTAATTAGCTACTTACACTTTGTACAACAAAGAAGGCAACAACGTATGATGCACATTGCTAGTCTCCTCGTTATAAGGAATCACTACAGTATATGACTGCATCGAGTTGAAAAAAATCAGTGTTTTTTAAAATGATAATCAATCTTTGTAAAACCGCACTAGAAACGCACCAGCGAAGACATTCCACTACTTAATGGAACGTACGCTATTGGTCCCGGAATCTCTCTCTCGAGATGAGTTTCCACCGGTATTAACCGAGTGTCAGTGGTCACACTGAAAAGAAATAGGTGTGATTTTTTTAATATCTGAACTTGATGAATCTGGTGGTTCTAGGTTGTCAGTACGATTCTCGAATGCTTACCAGATCCTCAAATAGAGGCATTAATTGGGGTATGGAAGCAGGGCGTGTGCCCTGGGCACCGTCTCCATGGGGGCACAGCTATACGACAGGCGAAACAAAATGACGTAGCACAAAAAAGGGGAAGAGGACGCAAAGCAGGATAGGAAGAACACGGAAGTACAAGAAGAGAAAGAAGTGAGAGAAGTCGAGGATTCTAAAATGTGTTAGGGACGGATGTGTGTGAAAGGCAATCACGAGAAGATTCGAATTGGACTGTGGTGGACAACCGTTCCACAAGAGCTACCCATCCCTGACAAAGAGACGCTACTTACTTATCTTGACACTCTGGTCGGACTGCGGCCAGCAAGTACACGTAACAGTAGAACTCGCAGCACCTGAAGAAAACGTCTAGATCTGTCGCCGAAATAGCGCGCATAAAATGGAAACAACAAATCGGCAGAAAACCATGAATGCACACCATTAATCTAGCACCGATTGGACAGTGACGTACCTCTACGAGATAAGGGGGCGTCCATTAATTACGTGGCGTTCCTTTTTTTTTTTAATTTGGAACCTCCCCCCCCCCCCACCCCACCTTCCACTTGATGAGATTTGGTGAGATGTGGTGGTCCCCCTCACGTGAGGCTAATCATATAATTTTTAAATAATTAAATTTATTTCAGAACAAAAACAGTCTCGGTTGCAAAATTATTTAAATTATTTATTAGTCATAAAACAACATATAATGTAAAATGGACACCAAGTTAACCGGATACATAATTGGTATTATGACTGATGGGTCATGTATCCAGCTACTTTTACACAATCTCATGATGTCCCAAAAGGGCGAAACGCCTCACTGACATCAAATAATTCTATTTGTTCTGAAACACTTTTAAACCAGTTGCTGTAAAGTCCTGCCACGATGGAATGGGAAGATTTTTTAATTTATTTGATAGACTCATATTTTTGCTTCACACTACTAAAAATACCGATTAAGGATGCTGGGAATTAATTTCATAAAACAAAATGTTATCCGTTGAAATAATGGATATTCTCTCAATATTCTCCGCCATTTGCCAGCTTTCAAGACAATTTATTTAAACTCGTTATAGTGCTTCTTAAACGTATTTATCAACTGCACCTCTAATTCCGCAGAAAAAGTGATACCTCGATTTACGAAAAACTAGTGATTAAACCACTTTATTTTAAACATGTCAATCCTGAGCAGTATTCGGATGGACAGTCAGACAGAGAGACACAGACGAACAAAATAGCTCAGCGCAAACAGTACTGATCGTTTTGTAGGATGACTAAAGAATTGAGCTTTTTTTGATGCATTACATACATTAAATTTCACTGAACGTTTGCTTAGTTTGCAGATGAGAGACCACATTATTTGTAAGTCTCTTTGATACGTATGATTACACAACTTTTCAATCTTTTGATTTATGTGATCACGTAAAGAATACTTGTCCGTAAACTTCAGCTTAGCTTCCTTCCACTGACGATTAACTTCTTGCCGGCACGTTTGTTTCGACTTGTTGGCATGCTGCTTAACAAAGACATTGTAGAAGTTCTCATACATATTCATTCTGACGAAATAACAAGGGTTTTATGTCCGTTGCAGAATATCACAACTGAGTGACACGCAGTGATTTCAACCGGCGCGGCAAGGAAGCACCCGACTGACGTCTGACAATCGTGCGGCTAAGTGCATGCACATGTGTAAAAGCATTCTGTTCAGAGACGCCTTACGGATTGGTGGCCACTTTAATACTGTCTATGCTCGGGATTAATTTCAAAAAACTAAAATGTTATCCGTTATAACAAAATGTTATCCGTTATAATCATATATAGTATTTCCCAAGTCAACATCCCTTTTTGTCCACAAATGCTAAAGCTACAGGTAGGTATCGCTAGAAAGGATTTTTAACCACCTTCTGACATTGCATACTGAGTTTGCGCTAGAACTTACTATTTGTCGAAAATTTTAACGTAAAAGAGACTTTTAATTATTCTAGGTAAAGGGGCATCATGGATGCCTACATCATACCTAAATTTTATGCAGCTAACTTATTAATAACGAAGAAGAGACTCCCTTCTGATATTAGCTTACTACAAATACCCTTTCACTTGTTTTAAAATACTTATTAACTGGATAATTTGTATGCAGCATTGTCACAGAAAATAACAGTACACCACTGCGGCAGACCAAAAACTCTGTCCGTCATACAAGCTGACTTTTCTAAATGAACATACTTTGCGACCATTCGATAACTAGTTTCAGGTCGAGTCTAATTTTCAAATGAACATAAAATAGTTGAAAATGGCATTTCCTAAGATGTTAAAAATGTGTACTGTACGTCTGCGTGCGTACAGATAACTCTTTATGCACTGTGAATGCATATTACACATTTTTTGACTTATTCAGAACTGCCATTTTCGATTTTGATTTGAAAATGGGTCTCGACCCAAGCTATTCATCGAAAGGAAAATAAAACATTTGCAGTTTGGACTGGTTTTTCTTTCTATTGACTAACAGAATTTCCTGACCCAAGTTACTCCAGCATACTGGAAGTTCGTAAATTCTCGCCTAAAGGTGTGATTTATTTATTGCTACTGCAACGTTAACGCCCTTACTGTAACAAAAGTCAATGAATTTACAACAAATTCTCAGCTGATTGACACCGGAAAAGGTGTTGTAATACCACCTGATCCAAACATGCCTCTTCAATTGACAAGAAGACAGTTGTCACATTAAATTTCCATTTTTGATCTTACAAATAAGTCGCAGGGCAAACGCTACGATGAGCAGGACTGTATATAACAAATACCGTCTTTACTCAAGGAAAAAAGGATGTAGCCTTTTTCAAGGATAACTAAATCAAGTAACACTTTTATATCTGTTAAAGAAAACGAAAAACAGAAAGTACACGAAGGTTATATTCTTACGTCAAATATCGTTTACACCAAGGTACTGTAATGCTCTGTAAAGAAACTTATTCAAAAGTAGCCGGCCGCGGTGGTCTAGCGGTTCTAGGCGCTCAGTCCGGAACCGCGCGTCTGCTACGGTCGCAGGTTCGAATCCTGCCTCGGGCATGGATGTGTGTGATGTCTTTAGGCTCGTTAGGTTTAAGTAGTTCTAAGTTCTAGGGGACTGATGACCACAGATGTTAAGTCCCATAGTGCTCAGAACCATTTGAAGCATTTTTTGTTCAAAAGTATGCGCATACATACATGCAAGGATGCACCGTAAATTCAAGATTATTATGTCACGTCGTTCGGTTAACATCTAATAATGTTTTTTATTCATTATCACAACTGCCCTTATCCCGACGACTACGTTTATTCCAAATACTGTCATTATTTAAAACTATACAAGGGCGAAAGTTTCGCACGGGTCCCCTGGTAATGTACACTAAAGCGTCAATGAAACTGGTATAGGCATGCATATTGAAATACAAAGATATGTACACAGGCAGATTACAGCGCTGCGGTCGGCAACGCCTACATAAGTCAACAAGGGTCTGGTGGACTTGTTAGATCGTTATTGCTGCTACAATGGCAGGGGACTTTCCCGTACAACCATTTCACGAGTGTACCGTGAATATCAGGAAACCGGTGAAACATCAAATCACCGACAGCGTTCCAGTCGGAAAACGATCCTGCAAGAACGGATTCAACGATGGCTGAAGAGAATCGTCGAGCACTCTTTATGACTGCTCGACACAAAGCATACGCCTCGTCTGGACCGTCAACACCGACATTGGACTATTGATGACTGGAAACATGTTGCACGGTCGGCCGAGTTTCGTTTCAAATTGTATCGAGCGGACAGACGTCTACAGGATGGAGACATCCTCATGAATCCATGGACTCTACATGTCAGCAGGGGACGGTTCAAGCTGGCAGATGCTCTGTAATGGTGTGGGGCATGTGCAGTTGGAGTGACATGGGGCTCCTGATACGTCTAGGCACCATTCTGCCAGGTCACATGTATGTAAGTATCCTGTCTGATCACCTGCATCCATTAACGTCCATTTTGCGTTCCGACGGATTCGGGCAATTCCAGCAAGACTATGCGAGACCCCACACGTCCAGGATTGTTACAGATTATCTCCAGGAACACTCTTCTGAATTTAAACATTTCCACTGGCTACCAAACTCGCCAGAGATAAACATTATTGAGCATATCTGGGATGCCTTGCAACGCGCTGTTCAGAATAGATCTCCACCCCCTCGTAGCCTTACGGATTTATGAACAGCCCTGCAGGATTCATGGTGTCAGTGCCCTCGAGCACTACTTCGGACATTAGTCGAGTCCATGCCATGTCGTGTTGCAGCACTTATGCGTGTTATCGAGGGACCTACACGACATTAGGCAGGTGTACCAGTTTCTTTGGCTCTTCAGTTTACAGTCACTGTATTAAAAAGTTGATGTGAGATTTTCATTTCTCCCCCGCCTCTGAAATGAGATTTGCTGACATGTTGCCAGACCCCTCCCGCCACCCCATTCTGAGCTCACGTAATTAATGGACGTCCCCTGAAGCTGGGATCGCCGCGCTCACCTGTTGGCACTGCGGCCAGAGGATGATGGAGTCCGGGTAGCGCAGGGGGCCTCCCAAGCTGCTGCCGCCCGCGGCTGCGCGCTGTTCTCTCAGCACCTCACTGTGCTTGCGGCCCAGCTGCCGGAACACCTGCAGCGACCTGCCGACACACCAACACACACACTTAGTCACAGAACAAATGAAAAAAACTACCAAAACACATCTAACACATCTATAGTCCGAAAATTGAGTCGTTGGGATAGTCACCACAAGGCATCTACATGTACTTTAAATTAAGAACATTTTAGATCAGGCTGTACCGTGGCTGTTATTGACATCGATAAAAACAACATTACTGTTAAAGGTTTCAGGAATTACTGCAACCAATCGCCGTTTTTTCTTCAATTTTTATTTATTCATGACCGGTTTCGAATCGCCTGCCGATTCATCATCAGATGATACAATTTAGTTTGGAGTATTGTGCAGGTCTTGCATCTGTGGCAAATATAGAGACGAAAAAGCGAGCACTGTATGTGGGAAGAATCTGCTGCTGAAAGGGCCGTATAACAGGCAGCATCATTATACTGCCTTAATGTAGAGCTGTCCTCTGCCCGAAGGCTGGTTAGAACGCAGCAGTGCTTTGCTATATTTGATCATATTTCGGACGGCAAGACGTTGCCCTCCTGCAGTCTTCGAACTGACGTATCCAGTGAGGAGGAAGAGGACGGAACCAGCAGATTAACGGATGCTTCGAACTACGAGGCAACTTGGCATTTCCACTTTAATGGATCGCTGAAAAAGGTGAAAAAAGCTACGAGTGAGGCACTAAAATCCTAAGACAGTCTGGGAATCGAACTCCGACTTTTGAATTTGTAGTCTACACCTTCAGATTCACAACAACCTACAAAAAAGAACAGCAGGAAATCAGGTCTTGGTGTCTCGGCGACAACGTAACTAGGAACGGAGCACAACATCGCACTGAACCAAACAAAAAAATTAAACTTGTAAAAAAATAATAAAAAATAAAATAATAAATGTTATACAGAGTGTTACAAAAAGGTACGGCCAAACTTTCAGGAAACATTCCTCACACACAAATAAAGGAAAGATGTTATGTGGACATGTGTCCGGAAACGCTTAATTTCCATGTTAGAGCTCATTTTAATTTCGTCAGTATGTACTGTACATCCTCGATTCTGATGATCAAATTGTAAATTTTCACAATCAACATGTGTCGGCTGACGAGGATCCGCACGCAATTTTGCAATCACGTCATCAACACAGATTTTCTGTGAACGTTTGGGCAGGCATTGTTGGTGATGTCTTGATTGGTCCCCATGTTCTTCCACCTACGCTCAATGGAGCACGTTATCATAATTTCATACGGGATACTCTACCTGTGCTGCTAGGAAATGTGCCTTTACAAGTACGACACAACATGTGGTTCATGCACGATGGAGCTCCTGCACATTTCAGTCGAAGTGTTCGTACGCTTCTCAACAACAGATTCGGTGACTGATGGATTGGTAGAGGCGGACCAATTCCATGGCCTCCACGCTCTCCTGACCTCAACCCTCTTGACTTTCGTTTATGGGGGCATTTGAAGGCTCTTGTCTACGCAACCCCGGTACCAAATGTAGAGACTCTTCGTGCTCGTATTGTGGACGGCTGTGATACAATAAGCCATTCTCCAGGGCTGCATCAGCGCATCAGGGATTCCATGCGACGGAGGGTGGATGCATGTATCCTCGTTAACGGAGGACATTTTGAACATTTCCTGTAACAAAGTGTTTGAAGTCACGCTGGTACGTTCTGTTGCTGTGTGTTACAATTCCATGATTAATGTGATTTGAAGAGAAGTAATAAAATGAGCTCTAACATGGAAAGTAAGCGTTTCCGGACACATGTCCACATAACATATTGTCTTTCTTTGTGTGTGAGGAATGTTTCCTGAAAGTTTGGCCGTACCTTTTTGTAACACTCTGCCGCAGTGATTAGAACAATGGACTCGCGTTCGGTAGGACGACGGTTCAAATCCGTGTCCGGCCATCCTGATTTGTGTTTTCCGTGATATCCCTAAAACGCTCCAGGTAAATGAGAGGATGTTTCCTTTCAAAGGGCACGGCCGATTTCCTTCCCAATCCTTTAAACTATCAGAGGTTGTGCTCCGAATCGTATGACCTCAATGTCGACGGGTCATTAAAATAAATATACATCAGCCCTCCTTCAGAATGCGGATCCTGTGCACGTCACATCGTCTCGCTGTGCACATTTTATTTCAGCACCAGACAGATGAGAAATTGCTAGTGTCCTACCACAGCCACCGGTCTGTTAGGAGCGATTTTGGTTGTCGTTGTTTCTCCAAATCATTTCAATTTATCAATTTGTTGCATCTATCAATGACATCATAATTATTGTGCAAAAATATCCGACGTAGTACCAAAACAAGGTACATTAAGGAAATCAAGATTATATGGACAATCTAAAGAAATTTGTGACAGGATCGAAGATTACTTGGCAGGGAAGAACGCAATAAGTTATCTTGGACAGAGTGTCATCGACAAATACAAAAGTAAAGCCACACAAATGTGTGTGGGAACCACTGCTGTCCATGTTATTTATTAATTAACTAACAGAAATATTAACAGTAATCTCAGATTTTTCGCGGTCGACGCAGTTATAGATAATTGCCGACCCACCCTGATTTCGCAGGCACGATGGCCGCACGATGTGTCTAGCGTAGAGGTAGTAAACTGTATACAAAAACCTTCTTCGTGAATCAGTCTGCTAGTGAAAATCTTATCAAAATCCCTACAGTAGTCTCTGAGGTTAGCCTTCACATTTAGACAAAAAAATACGGCGAGGAACTTCGTTTATAATATGTACAGATGTAGTACTATCTGAAAGCAGTTATCTGAAAGCAGCTATCCAAATATTAATTCAGATCCTAAAAAGAGCACTGAAAGACCTGAGTCGAAACAAGGCCCCGGAGGTAGACAACATTCCATTAGAACTGCTGACAGCCTTGGGAGAGCCAGTCCGTAGAAAACTCTACCATCTGGTAAGCAAGATGTATGACACAGAGGAAATACCCTCAGACTTCAAGAAGAATATAATAATTCCAATCCCAAAGAAAGCAGGTGTTGACAGATGTGAAAATTACCGAACTATCAGTTTAATAAGTCACAGCTGCAAAATACTTAAGCGAATTCTTTACAGACGAATGGAAAAACTGGTAGTAGCCGACCTCGGGGAAGATCAGCTTGGATTCCGTAGAAATATTGGAACACGTGAGGCAATACTGACCCTACGATTTATCTTAGAAGAAAGATTAAGGAAAAGCAAACGTACGTTTCTAGCATTTGTAGAATTAGAGAAAGCTTTTAACAATGTTGACTGGAATACTCTCTTTCAAATTCTAAAGGTGGCAGGGGTAAAATACAGGGAGCGAAAGGCTATTTACAATTTGTACAGAAACCAGATGGCAGTTATAAAGAGTCGAAGGACATGAAAGGGAAGCAGTGGTTGGGAAGGGAGTGAGACAGGGCTGTAGCCTATCCCTGATGTTATTCAATCTGTATATTGAGCAAGCAGTAAAGGAAACATAAGAAAAGTTCGGAGTAGGTATTAAAATCCATGGATAAGATATAAAAACTTTGAGGTTTGCTGATGGCATTGTAATTCCGTCAGACAGCAAAGGACTTGGAAGACCAGTTGAATGGAATGGACAGTGTACTGAAAGGAGGATGTAAGACGAACATCAATAAAAGCAAAACGAGGATAATGGAATGTAGTCGAATTAAGTCGGGTGATGCTGAGGGAATTAGATTAGGAAATGAGACATTTGAAGTAGTAAATGAGTTTTGCTATTTGGGGAGCAAAATAACTAATGATGGTCGAAGTAGAGAGGATATAAAATGTAGACTGGCAATGGCAAGGAAAGCGTTTCTGAAGAAGAGAAATTTGTTAACATCGAGTATAGATTTAAATGTCAGGAAGTCGTTTCTGAAAGTATTTGTATGGAAGTGAAACATGGACGATAAATAGTTTGGACAAGAAGAGAATAGAAGCTTTTGAAATGTGGTGCTACAGAAGAATGCTGAAGATTAGATGGGTAGATCACATAACTAATGAGGAGGTATTGAATCGAATTGGGGAGAAGAGGAGTTTGTGGCACAACTTGACTAGAAGAAGGGATCGGTTGGTAGGACTTTTTCTGAGGCATCAAAGGATCACCAATTTAGTATTGGACGGCAGCGCGGAGGGTAAAAATTGTAGAGGGAGACCAAGAGATGAATACACTAATCAGATTCAGAAGGATGTAGGTTGCAGTAGGTATTGGGAGATGAAGAAACTTGTACAGGATAGAGTAGCATGGAGAGCTGCTTCAAACCAGTCTCAGGACTGAAGACCACAACAACAACAACAACAACAATCCTAATAAGACTGGCGAATTGCCTGAAATGCCCTAAATGTTAAATTTTCAAAAATTCTAAAGTGTAGTATCCAATGACAGCCAACAGCATTACTGAAGTGGAAACATCGGTTCCCGTCAGAACACCAAAGATAAACGCTGTCTGGCTTGGCTAGAATTTGCATGGCTGACAGTCCAGGTGTGCCGAGCGCTGTTGGCAAGCGGGGTGCACTCAGCCCTTGTGAGGCCGACTGAGAAGCTACTAAGAGTTTGGTGGCCATGGGCGTACGGTAAACTCATTCTTGAGCCTTCCGAATCACGTATGTACACTGTGAGATCTGTGATACGTTTTATTTCCCTGTTGGTAGATGACATGTGGACATTGTGCCCGAGGATAGGTTAGAGCAATTTGAACCACTTGAGAAATACATACACTACTGGCCATTGAAATTGCTACACCAAGAAGAAATGCAGATGATAAACGGGTATTCATTGGACAAATATATTATACTATAACTGACATGTGATTACATTTTCACGCAATTTGGGCACATAGATCCTGAGAAATCAGTACCAGCACAACCACCTCTGGCCGTAATAACGGCCTTGATAAGCCTAAGCATTGAGTCAAACAGAGCTTGGCTGGCGTGTACAGGTACAGCTGCGCAAGCAGCTTCAACACGATACCACAGTTCATCAAGAGTAGTGACTGGCGTATTGTGACGAGACAGTTGCTCGCTGGCCAGGGCGGCAGTCCAACAATTTCTGTATGCAGAAAGGCCCGTACAGTACCTGCAACATGCGGTCGTGCATTATCCTGCTGAAATGTAGGATTTCGCAGGGATCGAATGAAGGGTAGAGCTACGGGTTGTAATACATCTGAAATGTAACGTCCACTGTTCAAAATGCGTCAATGCGAACAAGAGGTGACCGAGACGTGTAAACAACGGCACTCCATACCATCCACGCCGGTGATACGCCAGTATGGCGATGACGAATACACGCTTCCAATGTGCGTTCACCGCGATGTCCCCAAACACGGATGCGACCATCACGATGCTGTAAACAGAACCTGGATTCATCCGAAAAAATGACGTTTTTCCATTCGTGCACCCAGGCTCGTCGTTGAGTACATCATCGCAGGCGCTCCTGTCTGTGATGCAGCGTCAAGGGTAACCGTGGCCATGGTCTCCGAGCTGATAGTCCATGCTGCTGCAAACGTTGTCGCACTGTTCGTGCAGATGGCTGTTGTCTTGCAAACGTCCCCATCTGTTGCCTCAGGGATCGAGACGTGGCTGCACAGCCATGCGGATAAGATGCCTGTTATCTCGACTGCTAGTGATACGAGGCCGTTGGGATCCAGAACGGCGTTCCGTATTACTCTCCTGAACCCACCGATTTCATATTCTGCTTACAGTCATTGGGTCTCGACCAACGCGAGCAGCAATGTCGCGATACGATAAACCGCAATGGAGATAGGCAACAATCTGACCTTTATCAAAGTCGGAAACGTGATGGTACGCATTTCTCCTCCTTACACAGGCATCACAACAACGTTTCACCAGGAAACGCCGGTCAACTGCTGATTGTGTATGAGAAATTGGTCGGAAACTTTCCTCATGTCAGCACATTGTAGGTGCCGCTACCGGCGCCAACTTTGCTTGAATGGTCTGAAAAGCTAATCATTTGCATATCACAGCATCTTCTTAGTGTCGGTTAAATTTCGCGTCTGTAACACGTCATCTTCGTGGTGTAGCAATTTTAATGGCCATTAGTGTATTTCCCTGCTGGTAGATGCCATGTACTGCATGTAGGGGTGGACAAGATTCCCGGGGATAGATATATACATTTGGTGCCTTTCACAATGACCAGATCACCCAGGCAATGCCCTCTGACCTGGTCCCTTCTGACTATTTTGCAAGGTGGTCGCTTTCAGACGTTTCACGCCGAACACGTCAGCGGCCATCTATCTGATGGAGCATAAAACGTGATGCGTCGGAAAAGGGCCACCTGTCGCCCCTCAGTGGTCGTTCAGCTGCGGTACTGGCGTGAAAATTCCAGCCTTTGTCTCCGATGAGCAGCACGGGTGCATGAACCAGGTGCCTGCTGCTGATGCCTATATACGCAGCAACGTTCGCTGAACGGTCGTTGGGGAGACGCTGCTGGTACTTCCTTGGTTCATCTGGACGGTCAGCTGCTCAACAGTTGCACATTTATTCGCCCATAAATGTCTCCACAGCCGTTGTTAACCTCTGTCATTTATGGCCCGTGGTGCACCACAGTTGCATCGGCGACCGTTTTGGATAGCACCATTTTGCCTTGTATGGTATATTTTACCCATTGCGGCATACGTACAGTTTACAAACTTAGCCATTTCGTAAATGTTTCGACCCTTGTCTCGAAAGCCACTGATCATGCCCTTTGGGACACCGAATAAATCACTCCGCTTCCGCAGCCGGCCGCTGTGCCCGAGCGGTTCTAGGGCGCTTCAGTCCGAAACAGCGCGACTGCTACGGTTACAGGTTCGAATCCTGCCCCGGGCATGGATGTGTGTGATGTCCTTAGGTTAGTTAGGTTTAGTTTAGTTCTAAGTTCTAGGGGACTGGTGACCTCAGATGTTAAGTCCCATAGCGCTCAGAGCCATTTGAACTCCGCTTTACGACAACGACTGCTCTGTTTTCTGCGCTCCCCGGACACGCTTTATATACCCTCCACTGCTAGTGCTGCCACCTGCCGTCTGTGAGTAAGTTTTTCATGTTAACGTCGCACATATGCGGTGATCACGATAATGTATCTGGACAGTGTAATTTTTTTGTCTCAATTCACGTTTCCACAATGCCCCATTAGACGGCATTCGGTCTCGCCGTAGAAGGCGGTCATAAAGTTTTGGCTCATCAGTGTACGTAATCTTCAGGCTACTAACACATTTCGAATCAATTTGTTTCCCAAGTTCCGTCAGTACAGATTTTATTTTCGAATTTGAATCAAACTCTTCTCATAGACTGTGACTTGCTAGTGACCCATTGTGCTAAACACACTTTTAAAGTGTGCTTATCGCTATTGCTTGATTAAAATCTAATGGTTCTTTCTAAATGACAGTCGGTATTAAATAACCAACCATGATGCAGAAAATGTCGTTCAACATCCATAAACCGTTATTTTTATCTGCCCCACTTTCAGGCCTCTTGGGACATCGGTCACCATTCTTTACCGTAGTTTCCAAGCATCTGCTAAAAGAAATAAATACAACTCCTATAGTACAAGCCCATTTTCAACATCGTAATCATTTTTTTAATCACTCAGCTTTTTATTTAATTTATGTCGGTGCTTTCCAGAACATTATTATTATTATTATTATTATAACGCACATTATAGCAGATTTCCTGAATTTCCTGTCACAGAATCCTGCTCAGCGACACCAGAGAACATTCCGAGGTCGTTGCTGATAAAAAACAAAGCGTAAATTTGTGCTTGATTGACAATCATGTCTGTTAAATGCGAGGCTAACGGTTTTATCACGCGTCACATGGGAACAGTTAACGAAAATGCAGTTTATTCTGTAGTAGTTACCACATTCTTTGACGCCTTGTTACGTGTAACAACTTTTTCTATTTTATTTTATTTATTGATCTGAAGTAAAGCATTACTTTTTGCAGTTTCAGTGTACATTTCTGCATTGGGAATAGTGACGAGATGTTATACAACACTGTACTATCCATGTTATTCAGCGACATTATTACATTAGATTTGGAGTTGTTATAAACTTATTGAATGGATGTGTTCCTCCGCTGGATATTAAGTGTTATCGAGAACTGTGTACAGGTCTACGTCGACAAATGATGAATGTGAAATGTATGGAGCACTTCAGTTCACACCAGAACTGAAATAGCAAATATGTTGCAAAGTCAGTGGCAGGTATTGAGTGCAATTGGCTGTACATGTCAGAATTGTTTAGTGCGGACTGACGAGCTTTGAATAAAGCTATAATTGCAAACACTGATTGTGAGTGGGATCTGACACGTCAAAAATTAAACGGGAAGCTATAAAATCAGTATTTTCATTAAACCAAAGGAAGCATTAGTGTTATAGTATCACTAATATGTTTTGAAGACAGTTTACTGCGAAAGAATTGACATAGTTGCAGAAAAATGTTTCTAATTGTCAGAATGAACGTCGGTGGTACATAGAATTAATTACGCAATTTAGTACACAGTGCCGAACCAACCTCAGTGGAAGAACTCCAAAGCTAAAACTGCAACGTACTCCCAGCCCTCTTTGGATTGGCTGAAGACAACCGAGAGTTCTGCAATGTCCCATCCTCTCCACTTGATTAGAGAAGAAAGAAAAAAAAAAAACAATAATAAAATATGCGCACATGTCGGCTTTTACATTCGAGAATATCTGAGATGGCCGGATTCGATTATTATGTAATACACTGAATGAATGACTAATAGTAGTCAGTAGTACGTAAACAGTGTAATTAACTCATTAATATCAGTTGCTATCATAAATCCATATTGCCTTCGAGTTCCCTCATTTTTAGTATCGAGTGAGCAGTACACAGATTTTAAGCTAGGGACCGAATAAGGATCGGAACTTGGTAATTTGTCGCAGTATCTAAGTAAAAGAGTTGGGAGGATCTGGAGCAGAGGCAGAAATTTCTCCAGGACTACATACATTCTCCTAAAAATAATAATAATAAAAATTAAATTAAAATTAAAATTCCGTAAGCACAATTGCGGGCAGAGAGAGAGAGAGAGAGAGAGAGAGAGAGAGAGGATTCGTCCTCTGTATGAATACCGAGAGGCCAGTTTTTGTCGCGCTCTGTGCCCAACGAGCTCCATTCAGTGCAGTTTCCGGCAAATGAGTTCGTAACGTATGCGGATTTGATTAATAAATACCAGAGAACCTAATTGTGATATTCATTTAGTATGCAAAAAATGTAGCGCTGAGTGTTCACAATAAGCGAGAAAATTTCGCTACTAGCGCACGAGTAATGAACAGCGTAATATAATGTGTCCGCGTATAAATACGGCGTAAAGCTACAAGATAATCTGAATGTGCAGTTTAATATGGAATAGGCCGGTTGGGGAGTGGAAGTGGAAAGCCTGGCATGCAGCTAGTGTGAAGAAATTATTTACAGTGTAGTGAAGAAGAATTGATTTCCGTATTTTATTGAGTTTGCTGTAGAAACTGGGCAGGTGAGAGAGGGACTCGTATTCTGAGGGTTCAAAACGAACTTAATTATGTACATGCTGACAATTATTGAATTACATGAAAAAGACATAAAATAAATACAAACTGCGCCGTGCACACTCTTTATTCAACAAGTAAACGTCAGTACAGATGTTCGGTTTTAGGTCATGACATGTTCGATATACCTGCCATCAGTGGCGACGATATGGTGCAGACGAATAGCGAAATTTTGCATGACCCGCTGAAGTGTCGAAACTTCGATGATGTCGATGACCTCCTGAAAGGCTGATTTCAGCTCAGTAATGGTTTTGGGGTTATTGCTGTACACACTGTCTTTAATATAGCCACATAAAAAGAAGTAGCATTTGTTCAGATCCGGAGAATACGGCGGCCAATCGAGGCCCATTCCAGTGACCTCTTTGTACAACAGAGCCATAATGCGGTCACCAAGTGCTCCTTCAGGACTTTAAACACTCTCCTACTTCGATGGGGTCGAGCTCCGTCTTGCATGAACCGCATATTGTCGAAATGAGGATCACTTTGGATAATGGACGTGAAATCATCTTCCCAAACCTTCACGTACCGTTCAGTAGTCTTACTCCCACCAAGGAATATCGCACCGATTATTCCGTGACTGGACATTGCGCACTACACAGTCACCCGTTGAGGGTGAAGAGACATCTCAATCACGAAATGTAGATTCTCAGTCCCCCAAATGAGCGAATTTTGGTTATTGACGAACCCATTCAAATGAAAGTGAGCTTCGTCGCTAAATCAAACCATGCACGTGCATACTAATTCCTATCATGCCCCACGGCCAACCATTTAGTTTGAACGTCCTAATGCAAACCGTTCAGAATTTATGATGATTTTATTTCATATATTTAAATAACTGTCACCCTGTATATAGACAGCTGATCGATCCCGGGAATCGAGAATCTGGTCGATACTGATAGTGGGACGATATTTCCCGGGAATTTCAAGCCTTCAAGAATTTTAAATTTGCTGTCGGATAACAAACGAAAAATGACATATTTTTGTGTGGTATAATTACAAGTTAACAGTTTTTGAATGTTTTTCCTTTATTTGTACCGAGAAACCTAACTTCTTGCCAAATTTCATTATTCTAGGCAATGGTTTTGATGAGTGAGTTTGCGAGTATCAAAACATGTGACATAAAAGACCGTATCTTTTAACTTAATTGACTTAGAACCCTCAAATTTTTGCACCGCCAGTGGACCGTAGACCTTACTATGTGACATTAATTTTAACTTGAAGCGTCAAACTGTTTCTGAGAAAATGGGGTCTTAACAATCGGACAGACAGATAGATGGACAAGGCGAACCTATAAGAGTTACGTTTTTATCGACGAAGGTAAGGGACCCAAATAAAAAGACAAAAAATAGTTTTATTTAAACCCAATCAAAAATTTGCCGGTACCTTCCAGAACCTCGTTGACCATCTTCCTGCATGTCCCACAGCGGTCCGCGCTACAAAAGGTGGTTATTCAGGCTTTTGACAGGAGGTCATATTAACGTGACTTGTCAGCGTATATACTCGGAGCAGAGATGAACGAAGAATCGTTATGATACGTGCTGCAAATCGGAAAATCCACTGACAATTAATTCTGAAAAAGAACTGTTTGTCATGGTCCACCGCTTGGAAACGAGAACCTCAGAAACGGCGAAAGAGATCGCTTGTTAGCGTGTTACTGTCGCGAGCATCTACGGAGATAGGTTGAAGGGCGGTCAGACCACGAGTACGGGACAAGGTGTTTGACATCTACGCTGCATCACAGAAAGCGGAGGTCGAAAGCTTGCTCACTCTCTAGTAAGGCAGCATACGCGACGAACTGTGGCAGATCTGACAGCAGAAAGCGTATAATGCTGGTGCAGGTACATGCGTTTCACAGCTCACCCTTCGCTGTACAGTGACAATATTTGTGATGCAGTGATTTTGCAACCACTGAAATAACTAAGCCCGCAAAGTTACATTTCGTGTCGTCCTCCCTTTGTGGGTTGAAATGGCTCGAAGCGCTACGGGACTTAACATCTGAGGTCATCAGTCCCCTAGACTTAGAACTACTGAAACCTAACTAACCTAAGGACATCACACACATCCATGCCCGAGGCAGGATTCGAACCTGCGACCGTAGCAGCAGCGCGGTTCCGGACTGAAGCGCCTAGAATCGCTTGGCCACAGCGTCCGGCCCTTTGTGGGTGCTTAACTTCTTTTTCTTTTTTATCTTCAGACAGTGGAAAGGAAACAAGATGGATTGCTCTAATTACCGAGGAATCAGTTTACTTGACGTGGCATACAAGATTATTTCTACAATTATTCTAGAAAAACTAAAACAATTTGCAGAAAACATCATGGTGTATCAGACTAGATTCCGTCTAAACCGTTTAACTACTGACAATTGTCTGCTCTTAGTCAAATTCATGAGAAATACTGGAAAAGAACAAAATCCTGGTACTGTCCATGAATTTTCAAAGAGCTTACCAGAGTAGTCATCAAGCTAGACTGTATAAAACCTTGACAGTGCTTCGAACGCCACGTAATTTCACAGTATGTATGAGTGAATCAAGAGCGATAGTAAGAACTGGAAGAGCATACTCACAACCTTTCCCCATAAGAAGTGGAGATGCTTTGTCATACGTACTGTTTAATCTCACAGTTGAGAAAGTCGTAAGGGAGAGCAAAGTTAAAGAACGTAATGGGTTATGAAAGGAAAGCGGCAGGTTTCAGATATTTGGTTAAGCAGACGACATAGCGTTAGTGAGCGAGAGCGAACACGATCCTAGGGAGACGTGTGAAAGAATCGGCACAGTAGTGAGCAAAACAGAACTGTTCACCAATAAAGAAAGAACAGGTGCAACTAGACGGATCTGAATATGAACAAGATCACTTCACGGTTGACGGAGACGTGTCAGTCTGTTGATCAGTTCAAGTACCTGCGAAGTTAGAGCAGCTGTTATAACCAAACACCCATAGATGTAAATGAAAGATTTTCTGCTCTCTCTCCAAATGTCTGTATGCCCTCAGAGATAAGTACAAATCTAAAGCCATACCACACGCTGCGAAAATGAAGATCTACAACGCAGATATACACCCTCTTGTCCTGTGTAGTTCAGAAAGCAGGAGGCTAACTAAAAGGGAGAAACAAAGCTTCTAACGTTCGAAATACAGGCGATGGGCAGAATCTGAGGCAAGATGTGAGACGGAGACAATCAAAGGAAAAAAAAAGAATAATGAAACTTATCAGAGCATGATGCAGCCCAACGTTTTACAATATCAAAAGCAAACGACTCCAATGGGCAGGTCACGTAATCCGTATACTAAAGACACGACTTCGGAAGTAAGCTCCCACTGCCCACATTAAACAAAAGAGCCTAAGGGTAGGGCAAGAAGCAGAAGGGAAGACGGAGTAAAGAGAGATGTCGAAGCTCTACATGTAATCAATTTGGAGGAAAAAGCAACAGACATAATGTAGTGGAGACTGACCGTTGACGCAGCGCGTAGTCTATAATCATGGGCAATGTTTGCTGACCTGTGGACCGTATACGATGGCTCTCTTATAAACTTTCGTCGAAAAATTCTGCAGCATCTCGATGTTTCTGTCAGGAAATTCTTCCGCGAGCCGTATTGAAACCAATCGCGGGCGGAATTCAGCCCGCCGGCCGTCTGTTACCCACCCGTGGTCTACAGGGCCGATAAACGCCGGGTAAGTAAATATAAGTATACGTATTTTAAGCGTACTCCTCAGAAACATAAGTCTCGTGTCATCAGCATTGGTCAGTTTCGCGCGGTAAGCATTGGTCCATTTCGCAGTCAACACAAATCGTATATTATGAAATGCATTCGCAAAGTGCGAATACGATTATACAACAGCTGTAAAATTTACTTGCATCATATGAAAATTTGTGCCAGACCGGGATTCTAAACCGGATTTTCCACTTGTCGCGACCGGTCGCCATAGCCACTTCGGCTGGCCCAGCACGTTTCCAGGACCAACTCAAATTTTAATGTATCCTAGTGTCTACATTAGATAGAGCTCGCACACAAATCGTGTGATTCCAGCGTAGGGAGAAACATTATTTTTCTAGACAGGTTGCCTTGCTTTGGCATGAAATACAGTAGTGCAGTGTCTGTATTTTACAGTGACCGTATATTTCGATGCTACATTCCTTCAGACATCCATGTATCTATCTCCGAAGGAACATTGCATCTAAATATACAGGCACTTGAAAATACACACATTGTACTACCGTAACACGAATATTCTTGCAGTCGTAACTTGGTGAGGAATCAAAACGTTTGTTACCACAAGTGAATACGACGACAGTCGTTTCGTGTCACTAATTTATATTAATGATGATAATGGTCTATTATGAAAGATTTATATTACGGACTCTGTCACAGTATAATGTCTATAGGGGAGATACTTGTACAAAAAAGGTCTCACGTAAAAGCTGCTGAAAAACAAAGTCTAGTGAAATGAAGGGAGATTTGAGTTCAAAGTTCTCCCGATCACAAGTTCATTAGAGACGGTGCGCCAGCTAGGGCTGTGGAACGATAGAAACACACTACACTTTTCACAATAACCATTCCGCCATTTGCCTTATTCGTTTGAAGGATACCATGGGAAACCTATATCTGGATTAGCGGGCGAGAATTTGAACCCTGTACCTCCCAAAAGCCCGTCCAGCACGCTACTTCAGCGCCACTTAGCTCGGTATTTAAGCATAATAAATATGAGCTGGAAAACTCGATGTGCTATGCTATTATGCTATAATCTCACAACCACACGTTATACATTAATCCTTCAATAATCGGTCCCGACTCTTATTCAGACCACAGAACTCATGAGCGTTCCTCAGTTCCCGTGGTGTTTGAGACGCAGCCCATTGGTAAGCATCCATACAAGTCATAAAAATGGATATGCGTGTGTGTGTGTGTGTGTGTGTGTGTGTTCCACATCTCCTCCTAAACCACAAGACAGATTTCAACCGAAGTTGGTACACATATCCCTCACTGTCAAGCAAATATTGCTGTGGGCGTAGGAACCTGGCATCATAAACAATCAGATGCGTGGAAAGCTGCCGCATCATGCAGGACGTTTACCTTTCTTACTTACGTGCTACTAACTATATTCGCAATAAATTTTGTAGACAGTACCCACATGTGCCGCTAAATGTATGTACAAGATTATGTCATGGTATCACACAGAGTCCAATACATATGATGTCATAAATATTGAGAAGCACGAAGAAATTTTTAATGCAGGGTGGGGCAAACAAAAGAGTCCCGTAGAACAGACAAAATGGTTCAAATGGCTCTGAGCACTATGGGACTCAACTGCTGAGGTCATTAGTCCCCTAGAACTTAGAACTAGTTAAACCTAACTAACCTAAGGACATTACAAACATCCATGCCCGAGGCAGGATTCGAACCTGTGACCGTAGCGGTCTTGCGGTTCCAGACTGCAACGCCTTTTAACCGCACGGCCACTTCGGCCGGCTAGAACAGACATCCAAGGTACAAAGAAACACAGCAGAAGTAAGGAGATACAGTAATAAGCTGGCTTTAGCAAATGTTGAAAGTGATCACCACCCATCTGTTAGCACATCTACGCTCTGATCAGTAAGTTGCTGAAGACGGATCGAGACTGAACTGCTGGAATTCCTACAGTCTCATCCGAAATGTTCTGCTGCAGTTCTTGAAGACTATGAGGGTTGTTGCGATGCACCTTAGAGTTGAGGGCTCCCCACACTGAGTAACAGATCAGGTGACCTGGATGGCCAGCTAGGGCCGCGACCAGACTGACCTCTGATAACAGCTCTGTCGGGTGAGAAGATTGTGTACATGTGCTCCAAGGTCCGGCGGCTACACGGGTAGTTGCTCCATCCTGTAGGTCTTTTCCTTCTCCGTTAATGCTGCCACAAATGGTTTCAATACGTTGTCAATGTAACGCGCTGAAGTTACTGTCTGATGAAAGAAGATGGGACCAACAATGCGGCATGCAGACACTGAACATCAGATCCCAACGTTCTGATCATGCAATGGTGTTCCGCGGGAGTTCTGTGGAAGAAGAGAAAACCTAGTAAGAGGCGATGTCACTTTGTATTACAAAGTGACATCGACTCTTACTAGGTTTTATCTTCTTCCACAGGACAATCACAGCGTTTATGAAAAGACTGTTTAACATGTGTATATCTTATTGTGAAATTGTTTTTGTTATGCCATATAACCTTATGATGAGGTAGTCCCTCGAAACATGTGGCACAATAAATAAGTAATACATTAGTTAAAAAATTTTGTGACTGGTAGCGGTAATCAAAAACCATTACATATTTCTTGAGACAGTCACGGTCGAAAAATAGTCAAAATGACTTCAAGTTCTTTTAAACCACCGTATTCTCTCAAAGTTACTATCTGGGCTGAGGTATGCACCAGAGGCATTTTTGGCCATTTTTCATGCGAGAAACCATCATTAGTGGACGTTACGCTGTAATTCTGGAAGAGTTTGTTGCCACTCAGCTAGCTCTGGATGATTGACGAGGCACCGAGTGGTTCATGCAAGATGGGGCCAGACCACACCGCACCTAACAGGTGTTGGTGAATACTTTGGGAACAGAGTCATAGGGTTGGATTGTTACAAATTTACTGGCGCAGGGATGGACCGACTTCCGAATTCGCCAGACCTGACTCCTTGGAACCTTCTTTGTGTGGCAGATTGAAAGACATCGTACACCGGAATCATCCCTGCACGCTGGAGAAGCTTCAACCAGCAATCCAAATGTCATCTGAATCCATTTCCGTTGAGACATTAGAAGATGCGATGGCAAATTTGATTATTCGTTGCGCCACCTCCGTACTGCGAGTGGTGGACATTTGGAAAATATTGTGATGTGATTGCTAAGACTGCTTGTAGAGGACGAGTTTAATTATGCACGCTGACACTGTACGAGTACAGCGTACAGTGCCATCTGTTAGCAGCTTTCAGAACTACTTCGAAACTTCTGTATAAAATTCTTACAGCTTTCGCAATAGACATGCCGTTTATTGAACTCTTCTATCGATATTAGTTTCCGAGATATTTTTCAATTTAACAACTCCTTAGCTGGATAGCCTGTATAACAACATATCGGGTTCGGACCCGGGTCTCTTTCACACTAGCCAAATGCGGTAACCATAATGCCACCGTGCGCGTATGACCCCAGTTGTTTTTGCGCCCTAAAACAAAACAAACTTTGCCACCCTTGCACAGTCGTTCTGAACAACTAGCGCGTCACTACAAATTCCTATTCACGATTCACCCCACTCGGGTATTCCGCATAAACGGAAACAGCATTGCAGAGGCTCTCAAACTGTATTGCAACAGCACCTCAGCACCAAACTAAACGGGAATACCCAGAGGGCTAAGGCGTGAATGGGAATTTGGACTGGGGAAGGAGGTTGTTAGGGTATTCCGTGCAGCTGTGCAAAGCCATTGTGCAAGGGTAGCACAGTGGTCAGCGCATCTGCCTAGTGACCAGGACACCTGGGATAGAATTCGATCTTGGTACAAATTTTCACTCATCGCTTCAGCGTGCATATATACATCGTAGATGTTTGTGACTTTAAAAAGTCTCTGGAACCATATAGTTTCATTTGATACTCGTCGTGAAGTTGAACAAGAAAGGGAAACACTTGGCCACTGAAAAAGTTAAAATAAAAATCCTGTTTCATGTTCACGTTGACATGAAAAAGTGGGTCCTTAGCCAAGATACCATAAACGCCCTCGAATCGTAACGGAATCGCTGTTCTCCACACACTCCTCGTTAAACGCCTTTTTGTGCCCTAAGTGCATTTGGCGAATTGCATTATTTCAAACGCGCCTTCCCGGACGACACTACACGTCTTCAGTCAGCTACTGTCCATTTTTTGTGCTGTATAGCTCAATGAAGACGTGAATTTTAGGTATCGCTGTTGCCCTTTGGAGTTACCTTCGCGATATCCGCTCGGAAACTGTTCATGATGGGAGTTTGAAACCGGTGGGGATCGACAAGGCGTGGCATTCGTCTTCGGTCCCTGCCGGCTAGATCTTTTTCTACGATCACTATTACTACGCCATGTTACGTGGTTGCCAGTGTTACACAGTTCTCGCAGACAGTTTGGGCAGTCCGTGTTTACAGACCAATAAATCAGGCGAGCTCATTTACGGTGTGGTCACGGGCACGTCCAAACACGGTAGTTCCATGCTGCCACTCTCTCACGTCAACACGTCGACCCACCTTACTGCGTTGCTGCCATACAACGCAGCCACGATATTATTGCACTTGGCCTCCCGTGGCGGATGGCGGAAACAAGCGGTGACTTTACAGTGGTGACTAAGGAAACCGAATCGCAATGTCAATGCTTTCAACTCAGTTGTACATATACTATATATATATACTATACATGTACTATCAAGTGCCTCAGCGTGTCCTTGTGAAATATCACGATAAAAACCTATCAGTAAGCCGACCAAAGCACCCTCACTCCCAAGTTCAATAAAATTGTGGTCGATTAATACAACTGATTGCCATGTACCCGCAAATTCATTGCCATGCTTAAGACGGTGTTGGAGGGTCGCGTGACTGCCTGCTCCCAGCCGTACAATATCCATAGCTCCCCAATGCAAGAAGTCGCGCTTACAAGAAGGTGACTTTTTGTTTAGTGAGCTTATTTAAAATAAATATATTTCATATTTTCATGGCGGTACTCTATCACAACGAAAAGTGCAACATCGATCTCTCGATGGAGCTGCCAAGCAACAGCTGTATGTTGTATCAGTTTGTAATTTTGAACAACAAATTTAAAAAAAATCAGATTTATGGCGCTCGATACACTGAAGAGCCAAGGAAACTGGTACACCTGCTTAATATCGTGTAGTGCCACCGCGAACACGCAGAAGTGCCGCAACACGACGTGGCATGGACTCGACTAATGTCTGAAGTAGTGCTGGAGGGAAGTAACACCACGAATTCTGCATGGCTGTCAATAAATCCGTAAGAGTACGAGGGGGTGAAGATCTCTTCTGAACAGTACGTTGCAAGGCATCCCAGATAGGCTCAATAATGTTCGTGTCAAGGACGTTTGGTGGCCAGCGGAAGTGTTTAAACGCAAAAGTGTCCTGCTCCTGGGACCACTCTGTAGCAATTCTGGACGTATGGGGTGTCGCACTGTCCTGTTGAAATTGCCCACGTCCGTCGCAAAGCACAATGGACATGAATGGATGCAGGTGATCATACAGCATGCTTACGTAAGTGTCATCCGTCACAGTCGTATCTAGACGTAGCAGGGGTCCCACAGCAGTATAGAGCCTCCACCAGCTTGAACAGTCCCCTGCTGACTTACAGGTTCCATGGATTCATGAGGCTGTCTCCATACCCGTACACGTCCATCTGCTAGATACAATTTGAAACGAGACTCGTCCGACCAAGCAACATGTTTCCAGTCATCAACAGTTCAATGTCGGTGTTGACAGGTACAGGCGGGACGTAAAGCTTTATGTCGTGCTGTCATCAAGGGTACTCGAGTGGGCCTTCGGCTCCAAAACACCTTTTCGATGATGTTTCGTTGAATGGTTCGCACGCTGACACTTGATGATGTCCCAGCACTGAAATCTGCAGCAATTTGCGGAAAGGTTGCACTTCTATCACTTTGAACGATTCTCTTCAGTCGTCGTTGGTCCCGTTCTTGCAGGACTTTTTTCCGACCGCAGCGATGTCGGAGATTTGATGTTTTACCGGATTCCTGATATTCATGGTACACTCGCGAAATGGTCGCACAGGAAAATCCCCATTTCATCGCTACCTCGGGGATGCTGTGTCCCACCGCTCGTACGCCGACTACAACACGACGTTCAGACTGACTTAAATATTGATAAACTAGCACTGTAAGAGCAGTAACTGATTTAACAACTACGCTAGACACTTGTCTTATACAGGCGTTGCCGACCGCAGCTGCGTATTCTGCCTGTTTTCATATCTATGTATTTGAATACGCATGGCTATACCAGTTTCTTTGACGCGTCAGTGTATAATTTTTCGGCATTACGTAGCGTTATAGGGACTGTCGGCAACCTTAGGAAACACGGAATGCCATGTCGTCGTCAGTTGACATTGTCTCACATAACGTGTGAGACAAAGCCTACGCAAGGTAGCCTACTCACTTTCTTTGTGGGTGGGCTATCCGTGACTCCTTTAGGACATCCCCTAAAAGAATCATAACATGCAGGGTGGTTGTAATTAAACTTAGCCGGCCGAAGTGGCCGTGCGGTTAAAGGCGCTGCAGTCTGGAACCGCAAGACCGCTACGGTCGCAGGTTCGAATCCTGCCTCGGGCATGGATGTTTGTGATGTCCTTAGGTTAGTTAGGTTTAACTAGTTCTAAGTTCTAGGGGACTAATGACCTCAGCAGTTGAGTCCCATAGTACTCAGAGCCATTTGAGCCATTTTGTAATTAAACTTACGTTACCTGAGCCAGCGTTGACGGAGAACTATATATCGTATGGGTACCCAACTTTACATAAACGACATTCAGACTGCGCGCTGCAGCATTTGCGTTGTTAGTAGTGTTTGTGTGATAACTTAACATTAGGCGCCAGTACTGATAGGGCGGCGTAGGGATGAAACACAAGCATCAGTGTGCATTTCGGTTGCGGACAGTCAACATGGGTTTCGACATGGTGAGCAGGGCTTTAGCTGTAAAGCATCAGCAACAGTGCTTCTGCTCTTGCCCAGTATCGACGCATTAAAAGAATGAGAAGAGGTCCTCTTTCCACACCGGGGGTTGGAAAACATGATTCGGAAGTTTGAATTAACAGGCGACTTGAGAACTGCACCTGAGAGAGACCGAAGGCCAATTGCGCAACAAATTGTTGAAGAAGTTGTTGTTGCCATGGCCGAAAATACCGGACGCAACGTGCACGGGCTATGTCATGACAGCTGAACATTCCATGTTCCACCATTCGCAGAGTGCTGCGAACAAAGTTGTGAAATGGTATCTCTGGTGCGGTTCTAGTTTGTCGTGGCTGCAGATTGTCGTGACGCTGAGCAACGTTCGTAACCTGGAACGTAAGTAAGGTACATAATTAGGAAATGCAAGCTTCTCGTGTGGAAATTTAAATATGTTTCTTTCATTGGTTTACTAGTTATTTCTCTTTCGCATGTCTCTACAAATGTTTCAAAGTTTCATTGGCATACAATCACTCGTTTTCCATCGGTGCCCTCTCAAGCAGCGAAAGTTAATTATAACAATCCTGTATAAGAAACATACGTAATTAATTACGCAAATCAGATTTTTGTTGTACTTTTAATACATAATGTATGAATTCGGGGGCTAATATTGCAATGCTTCAACCTAACTGAATGAACTACGTTTGCTGCTTAACGAAGAAAGTAGACAGGAGATACAGTTCATTGCTGTCGTTTTTGCTACGAAAACTGGACGATCGTAGCTAAACTGATATTTTACCGGTCCAAAATCACAAGGTAGAGGGTAATATGAATGGCAAAAACTTTTTAAAGTCAACATAGCATAAATATTTCTTTATTTACGATAAGCGATTTCGACAGACTTTGCTGTCATCTTCAGAAAATCTGTCGAAAACGGATGTTGTAGATAAAGAAATATTTATGCGATCTTGGCTTAAGAAAGATTTTACCAAGTAAAATATACCGCTCCTTCTGATTTCTCAGGCTGATAAAATTCAAGGTAATATGAAAGATCTGTTTATGCAAATGTTCACCCAAACGCTGAACCGTTCTTTACATTCGATATACTACCTACCGTCTCTTGAACGTCAACGGTCTTCTGATACCGATACTTCTCGAAAGCCGCAATGAGTTACTATCTGGTTTAAAAAACACCGAAGATGCATAAACGAGGAACTGGGGATACACCGCTTTAGTTTTATACAAAACGAAAGAACTTCGTAGCATTAAGTGCGAGACTGAAATTCAGTGTGGAATTCCATTTATCCGTTCACAGCGTTAACTCGTTATGCACGATACTCAACTCAAAAGGATCGCCCTGGGCACTCCAAGCATTAAAATCTAAATTAGCGCTGGAACAGGGGAGCTGCGAAACCCCAGAAACTGATGAGATTCCTGGCACTGCAGAGGGGAAGCCAAGGAAAAATAACTCAGAAGGGGATTTAGAGGGATCAGTTACAAGCGCGCGATGGAGGAAAACAAGTAATGAGGGCTCGGGAAAAAAATGTTTTGCGAACAAAATTTTCTTTCTCTTTCAGAGGAAAGAAGACTGCATAGGCCTGAGGCATCAAACATTAAGAAAACAGATGTCCACACAATACAAACTAACTACAATGACAGTACACTGTAACATGTTTTGATGTGTAGCTCAAATATTTTGAATTTAAACGAGGAAAATACTCACTACTAAGGTCATACGGCGTATGCCACTCTATGTGCAACAGTGGGCGATAGTGGAGCATTAGGAACGCGACAGGAAAAGAAAGATAAAACCAATTAAACCAAAAAACTGCACGACGATGTCCGTTCAGTCAAATCACAATGACTCATAATCTCAACATTGTTCTTAACTCACGATTCCATATTGCCAAAAAGTTCAAGTGGTTCAAATGGCTCTGAGCACTATGGGACTTAACATCTGAGGTCATCAGTCCCCTAGACTTAGAACTACTTAAACCTAACTAACCTAAGGACATCACACACATCCATGCCCGAGGCAGGATTCGAACCTTCGACCGCAGCAGCAGCGCGGATCCGGACTGTAGCGCCTAGCCCTCGGCCGGCTCTCTTTGTATTTTAACATATCAAATACCCACTGTACTGATTTTCGTCCTCTTAAAAACCTGCTAATGGGTATTCTTCGCTCGTCTGTAAACAAATACAGTATGACTGATTTCATTACATTTGTGCAAAGGAGTCGGGGGGGGGGGGGGGGGGGGTTCCCATGACTTTCTCACCACTCAGTGTATCTCTAGTTCGTTGCATACGCTGTATTTCCTCTCTTGGTAGTATGAAATGGGAAGAATTTTATGTAAGAACGTGTATAATATACAACCGGATTAAAATTTGAGGGCAGATTTTAGTCATATGAATGGTGTAATGCTTTTGAACAATTGGCCCTACGCTGTGCCAAATCCGGAATATTATTTCGTTTATTGGGACACATTCATTCCCGCCAAATAATGCGGTACACGGAAACTGTAATGTTGCGCAATATTAGATAACCTCAACTATACGACAGCTATTGCGCCGTGACCACGCAATGAGGACGTGAAAAGACTGTGAAATAATTTTGTCGTCTCCCACTGGTTGTTCAGAGAACCCCCTTAGAAGGAAATGCATTTTATGACCTCTTATTGCCTAACATTCGACTATAGTGACTCCAGAAGGCGTGGCAAGAACTTGTCGCTACCGACTGAATGTGTGTGAAGAAAGACGTACACAGTGTGGGCCTGTGATGTAAATAGTACTGATTTTAAAAATGATTGATTTCAGTAGTGCGTGATTATTCTTAACAGTGATTTTGAATCGTGTAGTACCCATTCCACAAGAGCAGTTCCTGTGATAAATAAAAAAATTGTTTTGGCATGCCTAAAAGTGTTTGAATACTCGTTGTCAATAGCCAACCAGACTATTATTTACAAATTAATTTATTTGAAAAATACACCGCTAACATCTATTGTATGATCCTTTAATCGTACTGCTGGTTCCCTGACAACGTTGCATCTTCAGGTATATCTAACAAAAAAGAATAGAAGAGGGACTTAAAAATTATAAAGTAATGCATACCTGCAACTACGGAGGCCATATTATAAAGTCTGTTGTTATTAATTTGTAGCGATCGCTATTGTAATCATCGGAGCTACGACTATGCGATATTTTCTGCGTGCAGGACATAGCCGTATAGCTCCCAGTTTTAGTGGAAAGAACATTCATGGCGTGTGTTTGAAGTATACATGTCCACTTATAACGTCCGCATGAAATTTCTGGCTGATACAACCAGTACACATGGATACGTTTTCGGCAATAATATCTACTGTAGTTGTTTGCAACTGTAGTGCTGGACCGCCGCCGCAGGATGAACGTAAACATAGGCTGACTTTGATCTGGAAAAACGCTTCGAGTCATTTCCGATAGTACGGTGCTTGCATTCTCGGAAAACATTGGCAGAACAGCGTAGTTTTCCCTGAGCCGAACCGAGTTACCGTTTGTCAAGAGTGCCAGGAATGACAATGTACTCAAGTGAAATTTTCGCGGCTGGATCGAGCGTCACAGAGATTCCCGTGACGCCAATACAACTATTCTGGACGTTACGATGCAGATAGTGGCCATGAAAGATCCTGCGAGGTACAGCACCAAACACGTGTAATTGGCAGGAAAGGAAGCAGGGAAGATGTGAGCTTTAATCTCTACGGGGCGCGGGCAGGAGCAAGGTTATTTCGACAGTTTAGGGTTTTATTTTTTTCCTAGGATAGACTTGAACTCCAAAGAGAGCGTCGGTCTTGAACTTAAGATTCTAAAGGGAGCAGGAATCCGTACGCACTATTCTGTTCGCGGGCAATTCGAGGAGGAGTCACCGAACAGACATGGTCGGATTTGTAGGCTACGTACGGAAAAGTTACTGAGTGCAACCACATAGTTACAGGGCTTAGACTGACAATGCAGATGTATAAATTCGTCTGTTCTCATGGGTCTAAGCATAAATGGGAACCCTTATTAGAAACAATTTAATGAAGATAGGAGTAGAGTCTTCGGATCAGAATACGCTAATAAAATTTTTGATTGGCGATTGCGCTGTAATTACGTCTTGTAGCGGAATCTATAAATTATCTATCCCAGCAGAAAATTTACCCTGACTGTTTCTTCTTTGACCAGGCGAAGGAAAGGATCGTCAGAAGTATAGAAAAATATCAACAAACTAACTGTAACAGAGGAAGAAAGGAAAAATAATCGAAAGCAGTTGCAACACTGGAAAAGTAAAATACAAAAGTAAATATTTGGTCGTGATAGCCACAGTAATTAAAAGTTGATGAAATTGACGTGGCTATATATTTTGGTATGTAAACAAATACTGTGAGCAAAATACAGTCTGTCCCTCCTGAATCAGTCTGAAACAAAACTGCAGCAGAATGATATACTTTCTTCACTTTGGAAACCTGCACGGAAAGCTGAGGGAGTGCCAAACGAGAGAGACAAACGAGCAGTAGGGAAGGGCGGGGGGGAGGGGGGGGAGACATGCGAAGCAGGTTGAAAAGTTATGGACAGAGAGGGAGTGCGGCACTCGAAGAGGAAATGACTATGGGCTACAAGGGAAGCGGGGATTAATAAAATTGGAAAGCAGAAATTAAATATGGAAGAAAGAAAGAGGAGCACTTGCATAAATCGCAGCTTCAAAAACAGTATATATGAAATTCAAAAGGAAAGGAGACGTTTACATCTGCGTCTGCCTATATACTCCTCAAGTGGATGGTACTTTGTGTATCACTGTCAAGTCTCCCCTTTCCTGCTCCAGTCGCATATAGTTCAAGGGAAAAACGATTTTGCTAAGGCTCTGTGTCAGCTCAACTCTCATAGCCTTTCTCGAGATATACGTAGGCGAAAGGAATTTAATGGTTTACTCTGCTAGGAACGTATGTTTTCGCAATTTCAACAGTAAACCACACCGTGATGTGGAACGCCTTTCATGTAGCGTCTGCAACCGGCGCAAACTGACTGAAACTATAGGAAAACGCACTGCTCTTTTTTAGATCTTTCTATTTCTTCTATCAGTCCCATGTGGTATGGATCTCAGGCTGACCAGCAATATCCAACTGTTGGTCGAGTGAGAGTTTTGTGAGGTACCGCCTTCGTGCGCTGATTATACTTACAGAAGTTTCCTCCAGTTAATCTCAGTCTGTCATCTGTCTTTCTTGCAATTAGTTTTATGCAGTCGCTCCACTTTAAATCTCTCAATACGCACTCTGCTATATTTTATGGATGTGACTGCTTCCAGTGATCGTCATGCGATCGTTTTATCATACAATAATAGGTGTTTGATTCTTATTTGACCCTAGTAATTAAATCCGTGGAAAGCAGAATGAAAAAGGAAGGATGCAGCGAAAACATTCAGAATTCAGCCATTCACGCTGCCAACAATCTTAAGGCAGAAAGATCATACCGCTGAAAGCATATCGCGTGGAGGGAGGATGCAGACAAGCCAACATCGTTTTTAAGGAGGGTCTGAAGAACAGAGCAAACTCCACCTGTGACTCCAAAAGAGACACAGTCGCCGCTGGAAACGTTGCAGATGCGGAACCTTAGAACGAGAGTAGGTAGTGATGTATTTTGGTCACAATAGAAAATGCGCTTAACTGAGTTTGCTGGAAGTCACTGAATCAGATAAAGTTAGCTGATTTCTCCGCAAAATAAACCTGAAACTTTTTTACTATATTGAGAAATCTGTGTGCGTGTCTTTTGCTTTAAGTGTTAAAGTAAATAAAAAAATCAACGAAATGTAAAGAATGAAGTTTTTGACTTCTTGTTGATCTCTTGCAAATTTTTTTCTTGATTCCTGACGTAACAGTTGCACTTCCGTTGTTGCGGCCTCTCGATTATTCGAACTTTCTCTAACGTCCGTTGAACTTCCAACAACATAGAGTCGATTTTTAGCACAAGATAGTATGTCAGTCTACAACATAACATAACTTTTGGATTATTGAATTCTATACCTTTTTAGGAATGTAACGATTTCTTATCTCTTTGTTATAACTTATTTGGCCCAGATAACCTTCTACATCCTGGGCTACGCCTGCCACGAACCTTTCCTTGAATAGTTAGTTGCAACACATTGTATTTTTTGTTGCACCTTACGTGACTACAATATACGAACTTCCTGCTCTTGATGGCGTTGAGTACT
Source organism: Schistocerca americana (assembly GCF_021461395.2). Lineage (NCBI taxonomy): Eukaryota > Metazoa > Arthropoda > Insecta > Orthoptera > Acrididae > Schistocerca > Schistocerca americana. The sequence goes on along the minus strand of NC_060121.1, from coordinate 514,561,928 downwards.
TCTAAATCTTTGTTCATACGCTGCAGCACTGTTACATTTGTGACTTTGTCTGCGGGCAATATCCTTAACATCCTCCGACAAGCCATCTCTTACCTCACATGTACCGCGGCAAGTGTCCATGACTCAACTCCATATAGTAGAACACTGAACACAGTGACAGCTAGTCAGATCATTTTCTGGAAAGAACTTCTGGCCTTTCTTGAGAGAAATCGTTGATATATATACGACTGAAGCATTTCGATGTCGTCGTTACCAATTACAACAGTGCTCTGAATTTCACCTCGGCTACTGCTGACAACCATTCATTTTGTCTTCATAACGTTTAAAGTTACCCCTTGACCCTGCTCTCTTCCGTAAAAGTAGTTAGCAGCTGCTACAGATTTCCCAACCCGGTTGCAGGTAAGACAGCGTTTTCAGCATATCTGATGATATTGATGATAACAGCATTAACCAACATTACTTGACACTTTCCATCAAGAACAACTCGGAAAATATTTTAGTAAGGATGTCAAATAATAGTGATGAGAGAACGCATCTCTGGAATAAAACTGTTTATTATTGCGAACTGTTGTCAGTGGAGCTAGCGATCATCATCATCATCATCATCATCATCATCATCATCTTGGGCAGTTTCCAGCCCAAGGCTGGGACTCCAAAACTTGTGGTACGTTCCTATGGGACCAAACTGCTGAGATCATCGGTCCCTAGCCTTATACACTACTTAAACTAACTTAACTGACTTACGCTAAGGACAACACACAGACACGAGGGAGGACTCGAACCTCCGACGGGGGAAGCCGCGCCTACCGCGGCAAGGTGCCTCAGATCGCGCGGCGGTTGGGTCTCTTTGGATGGTGTTTTCCCACCATCTTCCTGTCCTCACGCTCCTCCAGTCCTCGCCGCTTTTTTCAACACTTTCCATCACACCTTTTAGCATCCATCCCTTGGTCTTCCTCTCGGTCATTCCGTTTGCTCCTGCATTTCGTGTATCTTTTTGCGAATCCTCTTGTTTTCCACTTTCATTATGTGCCCTTATATCTTAGCCTTGATATTTCTACCCTGCTCTGCAAGGGTTGCCCTTATTTCGCTTACCCTTTCATTCCTTATTCTACACTGAACAGCCAAAGAAACTGGTACACCAGCCTAATATCGTATAGGGTCCCTGCGAGCACACAGAAGTGCCGCAACACGACGAGGCATGGACTCGACTGTCTGAAGTAGTGCTGCAGGGAACCGACACCATGAGTCCAGCAGGGCTGTCCATAAAACCGTAAGAGTACGACGGGATGGAGCTCTCTTCTGAATCGCACGTTGCAAGGCATCCCAGATATGATCAATAATGTTCATGTCTGGGGAGTTTGGTGGCCAGTGGAAGTGTTTAAAGTCAGAAGAGTGTTCCTGGAGTCACTCTGTAGCAATTCTGGACGTGTGGGGGGGGGGGGGGGGGAGGTCGCAGTGTTCTGCTGGAATTGCCCAAACAGTCGGAATGAACAGTAGACATGAATGGATGCACACGCCCCACACCATTACAGAGCGTCCACCAGCTTGAAAAAGTCCCCTCCCGATATGCAGGGTCCATGGATTCATGAGGTTGTCTCCATACCCTTACATTTCCATCCACTCGATACAATTTGAAGTGAGACTCGTCCGACCAGGCAACATGTTTCCAGTCATCAACAGTTCAATGTCGGTGTTGACGGGCCCAGGCGAGGCGTAAAGTTTAGTGTCGTGCAGTCATCAACGGTACTCGAGTGGGCCTTCCACTCCAAAAGCCCGTATCGATGATGTTTCGTTGAATGGTCCGCGCGCTGACACTTGACGATGTCTCAGCACTGAAATCTGCAGCAATTTGCGGAATGGTTGCACTTCTATCACGTTGAACGATTCTCCTCAGTCGTCGTCGGTCCCGTTCTTGCAGGATTTTCTCCCGGCCGCAGCGATGTCGGAGATTTGATGTGTTACGGGATTCCTGATATTCACAGTATACCCGTGAAATGTTCGTACGGGAAAATCCGCACTTCATCGCCACCTCGGAGATGCTGTGTCCCACCGCTCGTGCGCCGACTACAGCACGACGTTCAAACTCACTTAAGTACTGATAATTTGGCACTGTAACAGCAGAAACTGATTTGACAACTCCGCCAGAGACTTGTTGTCTTATACAGGCGTTGCCGACCGCAGCGCCGTATTCTGCCTATTTTCATATCTCTGTATTTGAATACGCATGCCTATACTAGTTTCTCTGGCGCTTCAGTGTATCTCTCTTTGTTACTCCTATCCTACTTCCGAGGAACCTTATTTCACATGCGTGTAATCTGCTTACATGTCTTTTCTTCATTACCGATGTTTCAGATGCGTAGGTCAATAACGTAGTAACTTCTATATATCACTTCTTTGCTTCTTTGTGGGACTTCTTTATTCTTAACCAGGCCCCTGCCTGTCTGCCATGTTCACTGAATGAAGGAATGAGAAAGAGTTCACGATCATCCTGTACAAAAAGGGAGCTGCTGTACTCCATCGAGGAACGCGTACTTAGAAGTTCCTGTTGACTGATAACGCCCGCTTGCGAAAAGACTTGTGAAGTAGAGTAGTCGCATTTGGCGAGCACACGTGATAATGGAAGGGGAAAGCACGGAGTCACGAAGAGAAAGCGCCGGCAATCAGAGCTTTTGAGCGGGCGTGACAGCGGTTACGAAAGCCGCGAGACCTGCCTGATCGCCGCCCCTGGACAGACCCGGGGCACGCGAATTCATTTCGCGGATGACGCAGCACGGAGAGCAGAGTGGAGTGGGCGCCCGGGCCGCTTTCTCGCGCTGCACAGCCGCAGCCGCAGCCGCAGCCGCAGCCGCAGCCACGGCCGACCCGCATCAATGGCGCTCGGCGCTGCCGCCAGCCACTTCCCTCCCGCCGTCATTTATATCACTGCGCGCGCAGACTTTCGCCGCTGGAATGTCGGCCTGCAAGCCAACGAACGTGCAACTAAGGCCGCGGACTATTTTACGCTCTGATCTGTATTAAATGAAGACTTGTTTCCGATGAGGCTGTTACACTTTTACGACCTCCCTTCCTATCTGAATCAGGAAGCTGAACTGACACTGTTTGCTGATGATACAAGCATCATTATTAATCCGGTAAAAGAAACTCCAATTGAAAATGATACAAATAAGGTCTTTGGAAAACGTCATTAATTGGTTTTCTGCTAATGGGCTTGCTCTAAACTTTGAAAAAACACAGTACATCCAAATTCCTGCTGCAAAAAGAACAGTTCCTTCAATAAATATAACACGTCAACAGAAGTCAGTAGACAGGGTAGAGCATACTAAGTTTTTGGGTGTACATATAGATGAGAATCTTAACTGGAAAATTCATAATTTGAATCTTCTATAGCGACTAGGTTCAGCAACTTTTGCAAACAGAATAATTGCCAATTTTTAGGATGTATAAATTACTAAGCCAACATACTTTGCATACTTTCACTCTCTGATGTCATACGGAATAATATTTTAGGGTAACTCAACATTTAGACAAAAAGTATTCACTGTTCAAAAGAAAGTGGTTAGAATAATGTGCGGGGTTCATAGTCACACATCTTGCAGGCATCTTGTTAAAAGATTGAGAATTCTTACAACAGCCTCACAATATATTTACTCACTAATGAAATTTGTTCCCAACAACAATGACCAGTTTAAAAACAACAGTGACATTCATGATTGTAATACTAGAAAAGAGAAAGACTTACACAATCCTTTACTCAACCTATCTTTGACACAGAAAGGGGTAAAATATGCTGTTACATAAATTTTCGACAAATTACCATATGAAATAAAATGTCTGACAGACGGCAGTAATAGCTGCAAAAACAAATTTAAATCATATCTCCTTCACAACTCCTTCTATACCACAGATGAATTCTTGAATTGGAATAAATAAATCTGCAAATATAGTATATGCATTTTGTGCCATTTAAGGGAATGGGGTAAATAATAGAAATATTAATCCTTAATTATATATATACTTGGTTGCGTGTTCCACTGATCAATCGCACGGTGCGGTAGCCGTTATGATGTGGAACGTGTCAAGTGCGCAAGATATGCACATATGAAACAAGACTTTTTAATATATATAAAATCTAAACAACTTAAAAAAACATGCAAGAATAAAAATCAACAGGTAAAATATAAAGTGTCAGATTACAGGACTAGTAAAAAAGAAAAATATACAAATAACATGACGTCAAATATAACAGAATTTGTTATAGCACAGTAACCGCCATCTGGCGTGGGAAGTCAGACATTTAAGTAAAATATTACGTTGAAACCAAGAAGTAAAATACATAAATAGTCATGATTCTACAATATGCCACGATTTAGCAGGTCAAAATGTCATGAAACACAATATTCTTTATAATGTTTATTATGTTAACATTGTTCTCACCTACTAGGTAATAAGTGTGAATCAGATGATCATTATGTGATCGAAAAACGATTTTGCTGTTAATAAATCATCAAAATTACTGCAAATGCTGACCTCCCTTATAATTTTATTTGTAAAGAATAGTGCATTGTACTAAATTCTAAGAAAAAACAGATGCACCACGTAGGAACCATCCGAATGGAGCGAAAACCGATTGATGCGATCAACATGTAAAGATAAATATGATTACAATTTTACTAAAATACAGTGATTTATTCAAGAGCAAGAGTTTCCAAATTGAGCTAGTCAATAACGTGCTGGTCCATCTCTGGCCATAACGCAAGCAGATATTCGGCTTCCCACTGACTGCCAGAGTTGTTTCGTGTCCTCCGATGGAATACCATGGCAAATTATGTCCAACTGGAGCTTCAGATCGACAAAACCCCGAACTGGTTGGAGGGCCCTGCCCATAATGCTTGAGACGTTCTCACCTGGGGAGAGATCCGGCGGCCTCTTTGACCAGGGTAGGGTTTGGCAAACACGACGACAAACTGTAGAAACTCTCGCCGTTTGCTGTCGGTCATTATGTTTCTGAAATGGAAGCCCACGATGGCTTACCACGAAGGGCAACAAAATGGCGCGTAGAACATCGTTGATGTACCGCTGTGCTTTAAGGGTGCCGCACATAACAACCAAAGGGATCCTGCTATGAAAAGAAATGGCACCCCAGAGCATAATTCCTAGATGTCGGGCTGTACAGCGGGTGACGGTCAGCATGATATCCCACACTTGTCTGGGGGATCTACAGATAAGCCTTCGCTGGCCACTGTGCCTCAATTCGAGAAGGGACGCAGTCTTTCATTAACATGTACAAAAAGAAGAACTATCGTGTAGTCTGGCAACAATGGAGACGAATGTTACAGTATGATATCCGTACGCCCCTTACGCTGTACGAGAGGCAATAGCAAACTCCCGATGAAAATTGCGCCGCGAAGTTGTAACTCACTGGCGCCTGCTGAAACGGATATCGCAAAACGCCTTTTCGTTGCGTAGCGAGCGAGCTAGGTGCATATGAAGACCCCTGCCGGCAACTACAAGAAGCTACGACATAACGACTCGAGCCAAGTCAAACTTTTAGTTTCGCTGCGCAAGTTAAAATTCACACCAAATTTCTATCTTACTCACTTAGAAGAAACATATCTATGAAATGAGATGAATCTTTCCCTTCACACTGTGTTTGACGCGTAGCTTTTTATGGAAATGGAAAATGGACGACAAACAGCAGAGACAAACACAGAGAAAGGTTTTCAAATGTGGTGTTACAGAAGAGTGCTAAAGATTAGATGGTTAAATAGAATACCTGCTGAATTGATACTAGTTTGAAACAGGAAGAAGAGAACATTACGGCACAGCTTGACTCAAAGAAGCGATAGGTTATCAAGGCCTAGCTAATTTGACAGTGGAGGGAAGTGTTCGGGGGTGGGCGTTAAACTGTAGGGGGAGGAAGGCTTGATCACAGTAAAGTGATGGAAATGGGTGTAAACTCACATAGACAACTACATCAAACGAGTCTTCATATGGTAAGCTGCAACCAAGGCAGATTCGTTGATAGCCACTTCCGCCCTCCATTTGATCTAGCCTTCTGAAAGTATATTCCCATCGGGATATGTAGTTATTTTTAGATGATGTGTGAGGAAAGTGATGTAGGCCAACAAGTAAATCTGAGGATAGACAGGTCCGTTTACATTTGTCAGTGACAGCTGGAGTATGCCAGATGTTTCGGTACACTACGTTCCTGGATAGCTGTGTGATGTTACGTGAGTTTGTATTGTTTCTAAGTAATGCCTTGAATGTATTATGTTTAAAGTACTTAATCAAACTACATAACTGTGTTTATTCTGTCGCCGGTCGGCGTGGACGAGCGGTTCTAGGCGCTACAATCTGGAACCGCGCGACCGCTATGGTCGCACGTTCGAATCCTGCCTCGGGCATGGATGTGTGTGATGTCCTTAGGTTAGTTAGGTTTAAGTAGTTCTAAGTTCTAGGGGGCTGATGACCTCAGACGTTGTCCCATAGCGCTCAGAGCCATTTGAACCATTTTTTTTTTTTTTTTATTCTGTCTGTTGCATATCACCTAGCGAGAGCAGAGGTGTAGTACTTGAATTACGATAAAACCAGCAGCTGTATTGGAGTCCAACGTCGTTTATTCAACACATGCTACCAGTTTCGACACCAGATGGTGTCATCTTCAGGTCCCCAAGCGTAACTTGCCATTCACAACCGCAATGACAAAGACCAACGAAGTCTTCAAGTGGGAACAGTTATCAAGCATGTACGCCAACATGTGCAACGAACATAGCCGTATGCAGCGGGGTCAAAATTAACTGTATTCTGTACCTTCGTAGCAGTAACAAACACAGTGTGGTCAGACGTCAACTCAGTTGGTGTCGAAACTGGTTGCATGTGTTGAAGAAACGACGTTGGATTCTAATACAACTGTTGGTTTTGTTATCATTATTCAGGTACTTCATATCCGGCTGCTGTGCCTGTTTCCTTGACCGATTGCCAGAGTGTCGTATATTTCCATCGCAACGAGTCTAATTAGCGTCGGTTGCCCACACAAGACGATGTCTCTTGACTCGTACGCGTCGCTGTTTTTAAATTATCGTACGTTGTTAAATAAAAAAGATACGTGCATCAAATGTTGAGAGATTGTAAATAAGTTATTTCAAGCTGCCGAACTGCGTGCAGTCTTATTTTCCGTGGTGCAGCTTTACAGTATAACATTTGATTGTTATGCATACACCAAAAAAAGTTTTGCATCACCTCGGTTCCAAGAGTTCCGGAACATGTACAGAAAATTGGAATAGAGATCAACATAAACATCATTTCCGCCTTTTTCATTCATCATGAAAACCACACATTGCATGTTGTACCACCATACAGCGAGGCCTTCAGAGCTGGTGGTCCAGACTCCTATACACACGTGTACCTATAATACCCAACAGCACGTCATCTTCAATTGATGCATGCCTGTAATCGTCGTGGCATACTATCCACAAGTTCATCAAGGCACTGTTGATCCAGATTGTCCCACTCCTCAACGGTGATTCGGCGTGGATCCCTCAGAGTGGTTGGTGGGACACCTCGTCCATCAACAGCCCTTTTCAATCTATCACTGGCATGTTAGATAGGGTTCATGTCTGGAGAACATGCTGGCCACTCTAGTCGAGCGAAGTTGTTATCCTGAAGGAAGTCATTCATAAGATGTGCACGATGGGGCGCGAATTGTCGTCCATGAAGACGAATGCCTCGCCAATATGCTGCCGGTATGGTTGCACTACTGGTCGGAGGATGGCATTCACGTATCGTTCAGCCGTTAAGGGCGCCTTCCATGACCACCAGCAGCGTACGTCGGCCCCACATAATGCCACCCCAAAACAGCAGGGAATATCCACCTTGCTGCACTCGCTGGAGAGTGCACTCGCATCGCATATAACCGCTTATTTCTACTGCACTGCGGCGGGACCTGGCAGCAAAACCAATTGAAATGCCAAACAGCTCGCATGCGATACAATACGAACGTTGGTCCGCGATCTTTACGGCGCGAAATCCGACTTACCTTGACAACTGCGAAAAGTGAATGAAGAAAAGCGGTTCCAAGAATACACACGATAGTCGAGGTGTTTGTCATCCCGCGAAGACCTACAGGGGTCCGCGGGGTTCTTGTTAGCTGGCATTACGGCCGCCAGCTGGCGCTTATCTCAGGAGGAAATACCACGGTGACGTCCTTCCAAGGTCGCCTACCCGGTAATCACCGTTCAAACAACACATTCACTGCAGGAGACTACGCAAGCGCTCCAGCTTCATGCTTGCTTCAGGCGACGCATTACACGTGCCAACAGGTCGGCAAGCGACTCGCGCGTGGAGCTCTTGCAGTATGGATACGTAACTACATTCGCTAACTCAAAAATGAGTGATGATATTCAAAAATCATCTCATTTTGAAGCTTTTACTGATGAAATAATAATTAGTGCTTGCATGTAATGGTCTCAGTAACAGCCTAATAAATTTCTGTTTTGGAACTTGTTTTATGATGACACTTTATAACACTTACGTAAACGCAATATCTTCTCTGTAGCAATCAACATGGATCCCACAAACAACGATCGTCTGAAAGCCAGATCGCTCTCTTCGTTCATGAGACCCAGAAATCAGTAGATACTGGTACCCATGTAGATGCCGTGTTCGATTTACAATTCCACAGTGCCACCCAATGAACAAAATGTGCGTGCTTTGACGCGGTCCGCCGCTAATTCTTCTCCTGTGCCAACCTTTTCATCCCAACATACGTCCTCAATTATTTGCTGGATGTATTCCAATCTCTGTCTTCCTCTACACATGTTACCCTCTACAGCACACTCTAGTACCATGGAAATTATTCGCTGAACAGATGTTTGATCATCTTATCCCTTCTTTCCTCGCCCAGTCTACGGCGAACCACCTCATTCCTTGTCTGTCCACCTAATTTTCAACATTCTTCTGCAGCACATCTCAAATGCTTTGATTCTCTTCTCGCCCGATTTTCCTATAGTCTTTGTTTCACTACCATTGCTGTGATAAAAACGTACATTCTCAGAAACCTCTTTCTCGAATTAAGTCCTATGTTTGATACCAGTAGATTTCTCTTGGCCAGGAATGCTCTTTTTGCCCCTGCTAGACTGCTTTCTACGTCTTCCCTGTTCCATCCGTCGTGAATTATTTTAATCCCACTCTTGAACCTTTCTTTTATTTCCGTCATTGCTTCTTCGACGCAAAGGTCCTACAGTAATAGCGAAAGACAACATTCCTATCCTACACCCTTTTTAATCCGAGCACTTCATTCTTTGTCCTCCACTCTTATTGTTTGATCTTGGTTCTTGTACATATTGTATGTTACTCGTCTTTTCCCTACAACTTACCCCTTTTTTTCAGAATTTCTAACATCTTGAACCATTTTACATCATCGGACGAATTTTCCAGGTCGTCAAACCCTATGAACGTGTACTGATTTTTTTTTTCAGTCGCGCTTCAGATAGTCAACTTTCTTTTCCGTACATTATTTTCCTTACATTATTCTTATCAGTAGCTTGGACGCTTGAGCTCTTAAGCTGATTGTGCAATAATTCTCGCACTTGCCGGATCCTGAGATTTTCGTACTTGGATGGATGATGTTTTTCCGAAAGTCTTGATGGTATATCGCCAGTCTCATACATTCCACGCACCAACGCGAACAATCGTTTTGTTGCCACTTCTACCAATGATCTTATAAACTGAGAAGGAATGTTATCTATGCGTTCAGCCTTATTTGATTTGAAGTGTTCCAGAACTCTTTTAAATTCGATTCTACAACTGGATCTTCTAATTCTTCCATATCGATTCCTGTTTCTTCTTCTTCTTGTTCTATCATGTCATCAGACAGGATACCCGCCCTAATAGAGGCCTTCAACGCACTCTTTCCACCTACCCATTCTCTCCTCTGCATTTAGCAGTGGCGTTCCCATTGCAATCTTAATCTTAGCGTCCTTACTTTTAATTTCACCGACGGTTATTTTGAATTTTCCAGATGCTGGGACAGACCTTCCGACAAACATTTCTTTTTCGATAACTTTACATTTTTCATGCAACTATTTCACCTTAACTTCCCTGCACTTCCTATTTACTTCATTCCTAAGTGACTTGTATTTCCGTATTTCTGAATTTTCCTGAAGTCATTATTACAGGAGACAAACCATCCGATGTAAATGTAACTTCTGGTGTATCCCAATAGAGTGCTATAGGACCATTACTTCCCACAAAATTTGTAAAATAACCTAGTGGATAACATCGGAAGTTCCGTGAGTCTTTTGACGGGTGATGCTGTTGTATACAGGGGAGACGCAACGCCAGAAAATTGTAGCGAAATGCAGAAAGACCTCTGCAGGGGACGGACACTTCCTGCAGGGAGTGGCAATTCACCCTCAACACAAACGAGTATAACATATTGCGAGCACACATACAGAAACACCTTTCACTGAATGATTCTAGGATTACAGGACAATCACTGGAAACAGTTACTTCCATAAAATATTTAGGGGCACGCGTACGGAATGATTTGAAGTTAAACGAACACACAAAACTGATCGTAGGTAAGACAAGTGACAGACTGAGATTAATTGCATGAAACCTCAGGAAGCGTTGTTCACCCAGAAATAACGTAGTTCACAAAATCCTCGTTCGGCCAATTCTTGAATACTGCTAGTACCAGACAGGAGTAATAGAGGAAATAAAGAGGACCCAAACAACAGCAGCGCGTTTCGCTACAGGTTCATTTGTTAGTCGTCAAATCGTCGCCGAAATGCTCTTCCAACTGCAACTGTAGATGCTACAAGGGAGTCGCCCTGTATCATGCTGTGGTGTTTACTGTTAATAATTCCGAGCGCTTACGTTCTTAGAAGAGGCAACCAAATATAGCTTCTTTCTACGTATACCTCGCGGAAGGACCATGAAGGTAAAATCAGCTAGATTTGAGCTCATACGGAGGAATACCATCTATCATTCTTCCCGTGGACCATTTGCGACTGGAACAGTAAAGTGGGATAGTGAATGTGGTACACAAATTTACCCTCCGCCATACATCTTCAGCTGGCTCACAAAGTATAGATGTAGATGTAGGTCTATATTTGAAAAAACAATATTTTTAAACAGTTTTCAGAATAACAGACTCCTAGAGAATTTACAGTACATTGCAGAAATACTTAATAATATACCCCTCCCACATTCGACTCCATATGAAATGTAATGCAGAAGCGCAAGGTTTTTTCTATTATTTCTCGATTAGAATTGGTCTATAACTGATCGATGACTTCCATCTCTCCTCTTCGTCTTCCTTCCTCCTATTCTTTTTCTCCAAAATGACATTCAGCAATAAAGACAATCGCTAATTCAAAACAGTGTTCCACTGTTAATGAAATTCTCGAATGGTTGCTACAATGAGACAGATGAATCAACGATGTTTTAAAGTGCTGTAGCCGATGTTACGTAACTACTGTCCTAGATTAATCAACTCGCTGATTGTCAATGCCGCGCGGGATTAGCCGAGCGGTCTGGGCGCTGCAGTCATGGACTGTGCGGCTGATCCCAGCGGAGGTTCGAGTCCTCCCTTGGGCATGGGTGTGTGTGTTTGTCCTTAGGATAATTTAGTTTAAATAGTGTGTAAGCTTAGGGACTGATGACCTTAGCAGTTAAGTCCAATAAGATTTCACACACATATGAACATTTTGATTGTCACTGGATCCTTCTCAACAGTCTATTTGCATGGTTCTTTCGGTAAATGTTCTTTTGTACATTTTATTGTAACTCACAAACAACGAATTGCCCAATTAATGAATAAGGGACAGCCATATTTAATTGCCTCTCGTAGGAGAGCAACTCCCATCGAACAGTTATAGCACACACTTTCATTTGCTAGTTTGTTGTTGTCCTGATGTTCAGAAGTTCACCGAAGTCTTTTCACATAATGAAATATGTAAAGACTGAGTAGTTCGCTGTATAGCACATTTTTGTTGTCTCATAAAGTAAATAAAGCTCGTTTGCAAAACGCAAATCACGGACATTTTTGAGCGTGTTACCCATGAAAGAGAGATTATCGACTACCACGCTCTAATAAGAACGTTGGCAAAAAAAGTTATTAAGAAGCTACGTTATCGAGAGGGAGACAGGTCAGGTTGGGATCTGCGGTCCGAGAGAGCAATGATTTAGTCACAGTTAGGTAATGGAACGAGACGAGGTTCTGAGTGTCACACAACGCACATCTAATATATGCAGAATTTAGTATAGTGGCGTTAGCATTAATAATTTGACATGTAATAGTTACAGGCAAATAAACTGGGAAAAATGAATAAAGAACACCTGTCAGTGCAACATATACTATAAAGAACGATCAAAAAGTTTCCTTTTCAAGGCCCTACAATCTAGAATCGGTACGCCAATCAGGAGATTCCCACCGGCGCACCAGGTTGGAGATTCCCCTTTGCTAAAACACCATGTCCTGCTGCGTGAAGAAGTCCATAACTGCCTGACGCACATCCTCATTCGGCAGAAGTCGTCAACACTTCATGGTCTTTTTCAAGGGACCGTAGGCGTGATAATCGCATGGGGATAGGTGAGGACGATAGGGTGGGGACTGGAGTGTCTCCCAATTAAATTGACTCCTGCGTTGCGACATTTGCGATAGGGGGACGTGCGTTATCATGAAGCAGTAGCACCCCTTGTTGCAATCTTCCCGGAAGTTTCTCCTTAATTGAATGCCGTAATTTCTCCAGTATTAGGCAGTACCGTTCCCCATTGATGGAGACACCTGATTCCTGGAAATTAATGACTAATGGGTACCGGTAACACCAAAGGACAGGGTGAGCTTCACACTGCTTGGAGATGGCTATCGAACTCCTAGGTACGAGGGGACGATGGCTCACGCATTCTTCTTTCTCGGATGAATTTCTACTGGTTTTTGTCCTACAGCAGACAAGAGCAAGTTGGTCCTGTTTGGACGCATTTAGTAATAACATCGTCATAGTTCACGTTCTCGTATTTACCTAATGCACGTCGGAAAAAAACGAATGTCACACTAATCCCTTGCCCACATGTCGGTGCTTATACAGGGTGTTACAAAAAGGTATGGCCAAACTTTCAGGAAACATTCCTCACACACAAATAAAGGAAAGATGTTATGTGGACATGTGTCCGGAAATGCTTAATTTCCATGTCAGAGCTCATTTTAGTTTGTTCTTCCACCTACGCTCAATGGAGCACGTTATCATGATTTCATACGGGATACTCTACCTGTGCTGCTAGAACGTGTGCCTTTACAAGGACGACACAACATGTGGTTCATGCACGATGGAGCTCCTGCACATTTCAGTCGAAGTGTTCGTACGCTTCTCAACAACAGATTCCGTGACCGATGGATTGGTAGAGGCGGACCAATTCCATGGCCTGCACGCTCTCCTGACCTCAACCCTCTTGACTTTCATTTATGGGGGCATTTGAAAGCTCTTGTCTACGCAACCCGGGTACCAAATGTAGAGACTCTTCGTGCTCGTATTGTGGACGGCTGTGATACAATACGCCATTCTCCAGGGCTGCATCAGCGCATCAGGGATTCCATGCGACGGAGGGTGGATGCATGTATCCTCGCTAACGGAGGACATTTTGAACATTTCCTGTAATAAAGTGTTTGAAGTCACACTGGTACGTTCTGTTGCTGTGTGTTTCCATTCCATGATTAATGTGATTTGAAGAGAAGTAATAAAATGAGCTCTAACATGGAAAGTACGCGTTTCCGGACACTTGTCCACGTAACATATTTTCTTTCTTTGTGTGTGAGGAATGTTTCCTGAAAGTTTGGCCGTACCTTTTTGTAACACCCTGTATACCGGCACTGTAGCTGCGCTTTTGCATATACGCTGCAGCAATGCTCATTAGTGAATTTAAGGAATAATAGAACAAGTTAACTAATGTCATGTCCCATGGATCATTTGTATGTTTGCCCATAATGATGAGGAACGAGTCTTTTTACATTTACATTACACACTCAAGTGTAAATGTGGCTACCTGCTGACAGCTTACAAGCTGTTCTTCATTTTCTCAATTTTTTAAAAATCGCTACCCACCACCTTTTACATGTTACAAAAACAGAAATTCTCCAGAACAGGTGTTCTCAAGGAGAAATTTTTTCAGTTGGTATTCAAACAAAATTTTTCTTTCCACAAGTTTTATACCATTTGGTAAATGATAAAAAATTTTGGTGGCCGCATTCTGTGCCGTTTTTGTGCTAAACATAATCTTAACGTGGAGTAACGAATGTCATTTTTTTGTTCTGGTATTATAAACAATGAATATCACTGTTCCTTTTGAGCTGTAGTGGGACATTTACGAAAATCTTCATGAGAGAATAAATATACTGTGAAGCAATAGTCAAAACGTTTAAGAACATCGTGGGTGAACTCGATACATCATTCATACAGCATGTGTTTGAGCAATGAAAATTTTATTTCTGAAAGATGATTTACACCATCCATATGTTAACTTGGTGATTCGTCTATCCACAGGATTTGCAATGATTATAACTCCTAATGTGGCCCAACTAAGTTTTTATCGGAGTTCCAAACTGCGCTTTTTTTCAGTTTAAATTCTTATCAATATGGACACTAAAATTTTGAAATTTCAACCATAGTTGTTATTTCTTCACAAGGTGTTACACTTCTCATTAGTGTAGTACCTCTAAATGTGCAGAACTGATTATGTAGTCCTTTTGTAATTGAGACTGAGACCATCTGTAGAATACCACTCAATAATATTTTAAGAAATTTTTAACCTTCCTCTGTTGCTGTATGTATGTTGCAGTTGATTACAATGCATACTAATGTCATTTGATAAAATAATTAATTCTGTCTGTTGCCTATTAGAAGGTCATTTACACAAACGAGACCCAACATTGGACCTCAGACTGAGCCACATGGAATCATGTGAGTGGTTTCGCCCCATTCAGAAAATATCCCCTGCCTATATTTGTTGAATTATTAAGTACAACTTTTTGCATTGTTCTGGTTAAATATGTCATTATTTAGTAGTTGGCTACAGCGTCAGTTCCCTGACACCTCAGTCTAAGAGTACACCTGAAATCAATTTTAGCAACGCAACAAAGGTGTAATAAAAACAGAATTGGCCAAATTAACAATGAAGTCATACAACCAAATCATTAGTTTTGTTGTTCAGGGTACTCGAAAGTAAACACTAATTTCACAGCAGAGGAAAGAAACAGAAAGTAAGGTGGGATTTTTTTTTACCAAACATAGTTTTCATAACTACATTTCCAATCTACATTAAACGTAAAGTTACAACACTCAGTGTATGTCACCAGTTTTGAAAAAAGACAATGACTCCTGTGCGCTTGCTCAGCGAGCAATGGAAAGTTGCACTGTATATTGGGATTAATTGGGAGAGTCAGAAAAGCAAAGGAAAGGGTCAGGGAACAGACCTTATGGGAAGACAGTTCCGTGATTGTAATGAAAATGAAATGGTGGTGTGCAGGAAATGTAGGCAAGGGAGTGGGTGGTAGATGGACCAAGGCACAGTCCTCAGTTGCGTATATTATTACGTATGTTGATAATTTTTGCTTTCTGGCCGTGTAATTAGAACTGAATGAAATACAATCTTCGTGCCGTATGCGTTTCGCCTTATTCTTTGCAAGATGTATTCAGTGGCAGGTTTCTTGGATGTTGTTCTACATGTTATGTTTTTGTTCTGTTACTAGTGCTGTGAAGTCCGTAAAGCAAAACTTCAGATGACAATTATAAGAACAGCGCCAAAATTGGAACAAATACACAACATATAGAATAACATCCACTAAACCTGCCACTGAAGATGTCTTGCAAAGAATAATGGCGTGGCCGCGCGGTTCTAGGCGCTTCAGTCTGGAACCGCGCGACCGCTACGGTCGCAGGTTCGAAGCCTGTCTCTGGCATGGATATGTGTGATGTCCTTAGGTTAGTTAGGTTTAAGTAGTTCTAAGTTCTAGGGGACTGATGACCTCAGATGTTAAGTCCCATAGTGGCCAGAGCCATTTTGAATAAAGGCGAAACGCGTATGATACGAAAATTGTGTTTTAAAGGACCAAAAGTAAAAATTACCAACATACCGTAATACTGCAACAAGAAGTCTGGAGTAGGCATTTTTCCTGTATTAGTGAGTATGATGATTGCAAGAGGGAAATATTTCCACACGAAATTCTGTGATAGTCATTTTATTCCGAAACGACACAAATTCTCAGGCACAGTTTTCATCAAGCTTGATCCGTCTGACACAATAAATGTTCTTTTCGTACCGGGTATCGAATTGACATGTATGGCTTGTGCGTACCACTCCGTAGGTGATGTTGAGAGTTGAGGTCTGGTCGAGAAAGGGTTGGGCAGAGCACGGCTTATATCAAAGGTGGCGTTGGTTTCATTACAGGAAGGAACACTTTGGTGGAGCGCTGGCCGAAATTGTCCCGACTGGTGTTTTTAGTCCCTTGGTGTCGTGAGAGACCCTGTATGTATATCAGATACTAACAATGGAAGACATGAGCTCTGATGGGATCGTGGGGCGAGCCCTGATGTAACACATACTGGAAATTGCAGAACACTATGGCAGCGGTCAACGCGGATGCTTGGCAGCGTGTGGTTTTTGCACCGTTCCCTGTGGCTGGCTTTTCCGTTCCCCTTTCTGCGCTGGTCGCGCGAGCAATCGACCTTCTCACATTACTACAGGACGGCTGGCGACCTTGCTCCTGGTAGTGCAACTGCCGGTTGGCACTCGGTCAAGTCACGGACGCGGCGCGCTCTGTCTGCAGCCTCACACAGACCTCTGTTCCTGCAGTTCTCATGCTAGGAGTCCGGAGGCTGCGTCTTGCGCGAAAAGCGAAAGTAAAACGCGGATACCGTGCCGTAGGTAGGACGTAAACAAAGTAATAATACCCAATGGAGAATGGCACAAGTGGCGTGCGATACTGCAGTTAGACAGTGTAACAAGGATCCAGGCTCACAGTTACCTATTCGTATCACTATAGATCCGCCATCGCAGTGGCAACTGAATCCAAAATATGGAGTAAAATATTCGTACGAAAGTTCCTACATGAAGCCTGACAGGCCGGCCGAAGTGGCCGTGCGGTTAAAGGCGCTGCAGTCTGGAACCGCAAGACCGCTACGGTCGCAGGTTCGAATCCTGCCTCGGGCATGGATGTTTGGGATGTCCTTAGGTTAGTTAGGTTTAACTAGTTCTAAGTTCTAGGGGACTAATGACCTCAGCAGTTGAGTCCCATAGTGCTCAGAGCCATTTGAACCATTTGAAGCCTGACAAGAGCTTAGTGAGCATTCAGCGTACGATGTTGAGTCATTTTTTACTGTAGTCGCAGCAGTTAAAAGCACCTGGCAGCCTCTCCCCCGTGGTAATTGAAGTCACGTTGTGTTCACTGCCACAGCTGCTGAAGCTTGCGTGGCGGGGATTTCACACAGCTAGCACGGCAGACAACGTGGTCGCGCTGGCGTTAAATTGGACGAATATGTACGAAATTTGAGATCTAGAGATGACTCTGAAGTCGTGATTACGCTCTTATAGACCATAAACAAGCAGCACTATCTTGCTACACGATCTGTTCTCCTCCCATTCCTTTCAGCTTCCCCATTCCAGGGAACACAATGAGTATCTACCGTTGAACGTGCTCTGCAAAGACGGGTTCAAATCCAAACCAAAGAAGAGCTTCTAGAAAAATTTCAATAAAACATTCGTCGGACCTACGGCAGCAACGAACGACAAGTACAGACAAATACCGTTATCTAATTTGAACGATAAATGCGATAAACAATCTACTGTCTACCGCTACGCAAATACACTACTGGCATTTAAATTGCTACAGCACGAAGATGTGCTACAGACGCTAAATTTAACCGACAGGAAGAAGATGCTGTGATGTGCAAATGATTAGCTTTTCAGAGCGTTAACACAAGGTTGGCGCCGGTGGCGACACCTACAACGTGTTGACACGAGGAATGTTTCCAACCGATTTCTCATACACAAACAGCAGTTGACCGGCGTTGCCTGGTGAAACGTTGTTGTGATGCCTCGTGCAAGGACGAGATATGCGTAGCATCACGTTTCCGACTTTGATAAAGGTCGGATTGTAGCCTATCGCGATTGGGGTTTATCGTATCACGACAATGCTGTTCGCGTTGGTCGAGATCCAATGACTGTTAGCAAAATATGGAATCGGTGGGTTCAGGACGGTAATACGGAACGCCGTGCTGGACCCCAATGGCCTCGTATCACTAGCAGTCGAGATGACAGGCATCATATCCGCGTGGCTGTAAGGGATCATGCAGCCACGCTCTCGATCGCCGAGTCAAAAAATGGGGACGTTTGCAAGACAACAACCATATGCACGTACAGTGCGACGACGTTTGCAGCAGCATGGACTATCAGCTCGGAGACCATGGCTGCGGTTACCCTTTACGTTGCATCACAGACAGGAGCGCCTGCGATGGTGTACTCAACGACCAATCTGGACGTCATTTTTTTTTGGATGAATCCAGGTTCTGTTTACAGCAACATGATGGTCGCATCCGTATTTGGCGACATCGCGGTGAGCGCACATGGGAAGCGTATCACCCGGTTTGATGGTATGGGGTGCCATTGCTTATACGTCTCGGTCACCTCTTGTCCGCACTGACGGCACTTTGAACAGTGGACGCTACATTTCAGATATGTTACGAGCCGTGGCTCTACCCTTCATTAGATCCCTGCGAAACCCTACATTTCAGCAGGATAATGCACGACCGCATGTTGCAGGTCCTGTACGGGCCTTTCTGGATACAGAAAATGTTCGACTGCTGCCTTGGCCAGCACATTCTCCAGATCTCTCACCAACTGAAAACGTCTGGTCAATGGTGGCCGAGCAACTGGCTCGTCACAATACGGAAGTCACTACTCTTGATGAACTGTGGTATCGTGTTGAAGCTGCATGGGCAGCTGTACCTCTACACGTCATCCAAGCTCTGTTTGACCCAATGCCCAAGCGTATCAAGGCCGTTATTGCGGCCAGAGGTGGTTGTTCTTGGTACTGATTTCTCAGGATCTATGCACCCAAATTGTGTGAAAATGTAATCACATATCAGTTATAGTATAATATATTTGTCCAATGAATATCCGTTTATCATCTGCATTTCTTCTTGGTGTAGCAATTTTAATGGCCAGTAGTGTAGTTACTGCATAATATTCTTATCTGATAGATACAATGGCACTATATTAAATATTGTTTATAAATTGCCAGTGGAGGTATTTCAATCCATGAACTCGATCAACTCCGTAAATTGTATCATGAACTTGTGCCCTAGTGATACACCGTCGTTGAAAGGAATCTGCTTAATTGCCAACAGTGTGATAAACGTAAAACTTGCTACCGTTTGTCTTTGCAGCTTTCTCTTAATATGATGCTAAGAGAAATAGTTTTATCAAGTGTCTTGTAATAAAAAATCGTACTTACGTTGATAAATGCTTACCTAATGTAAGGGACGTTGAACTAATTTATACCAGATGACATAGGAGCAATAAATTCACGCTCTGGTGTTATCCGAAAGGCCAGTACTCCGAATGTCTTCTTTTTTTTTGCGCTACAAGAGTTTAGATTAAAAAACCGTTTTCCGACCGTGGCGTCGAACGGAACGGAGCACAAACCTAACTTTGACAAAGAGGTTATGGTGTTTAGGGAAACCCGATGTAGAAGGAACAGCGGAACCAGTTCAGAAAACGAGGAAACTTCTGAATCTCTGAATGACTATATTTGAAAGATCTAATGTTACATTGTGCCATTTCACTTGGTACCTGATCTCATGTTTAGGGGCATACAAATGCACACAAAATCAAAAACACGATCTTTACAATGTGTCACGATACGAAAATTCTACGACATTAAGTTGTGACGTATCTGATGAATACGGTCAACCCTCAGTTGTCAGGCTGGTGTGATGTTACCACTTTCCAGACGGCAGGATAAGAAAGATAGTCCCGGAGATGACGTAAACATATACATATATTTGGTTAAAGGATCATGAACGTATGTTGCATAAGTGTAGGGTATTAGGGGGTCTGGAGACAATGCAAGATTTAGAATACAACTCGTAAACCCCAGATTCCTTAGACTAGAACTTCGATGTATAAAACAGCTTCAGACGTCTGATCACTTTAGAAATGAGTTATGTGTGAAATATTTGACGTTAAGCAAGTAAGCAAGAAAGAGTTCAGAAAAGGTTTGAAATTATGTTTAAATTTTGTTGGAAAGCGCTAAGTTTTCTCATTATCGAACAAATTCAAATGGCTCTGAGCACTACGGGACTTAACATCTATGGTCATCAGTCCCTAGAACTTAGAACTATTTAAACCTAACTAACCTAAGGACATCACATATCACCCAGCCATCACGAGGCAGAGAAAATCCCTGACCCCGCCGGGAATCGAACCCGGGAACCCGGGCGTGGGAAGCGAGAACACTACCGCACGACCACGAGCTGCGGGCCATTATCGAACACTGGGTTAGTACAGTGTGGGTAATTTGACCTCCGTTGTAAGTAAAAGCTAGTTTTTCACGCATATCAGTGTTCAAGACCTCATACTCACGAACTTTGTGGCGCACAATGGTTCACTTTTGCACGTACATTCAGGTGTACATGTCGATAAAGTTAGCAAAATGTGCTGCGAACAGAGTTAGCAGCAAAGAAGTAATAAATTAAAAAGTCGTGCTTCAGCCGAAGTTTTACGTTTTACTGCATGAACAGCAAAAAATACAGTAATTGAGAAACTTTTTTCCTTTCATAAGAGCAATTTAAGAGAGAAAAGTGTCGAATAGATTTGAAATTACGTGTAAAGTTCGGAGGAGGTCGCAAAGTGCTCTCATTCTCAAATCATCTTTTCTTGTCCGTTTATCCCCCATTAGTGCAGGGTCGGCATGGTTATTTACTGATTTGGCATTGTTAGTTGTCAGTTAAGGAGCGGCAGGATGCCCTTTCTGTCGCCACCCCGTTAACCACAGCGACGGAATCGCGTAACTAATGTGGGACTTGGCTACCAGCCCGATATTCACCTAGTGGGGCGTAGGAAACAGCCTGAAAACCACGTACGGGGTTGCCAGCAGACCGACCCTCGTCGTTAATACTCGTGCGAATTAAATGCGGGGCCGGCATATCTCCCCGTCCCCGAAGAGGCGCTTTAACACGCACGGCTACCCGCGCACCTGCTCTAATTCTAAAATACTGGATGAATATAGTCTGGGCAATTTGCGCACCGTGAGAGTTGCACTGTCTCTAAACATACACACACAGTTTCTAAATGTAATACTTATTTTACTGTGTTAAAGCCTTACTGTAGGGTTATAATTCATAATCTGTATATTGTTGTTGTTGTTGTTGTCTTCAGTCCTGAAACTTGTTTGATGCAGCTCTCCATGCTACTCTATCCTGTGCAAGCTTCTTCATCTCCCAGTACCTATTGCAGCCTACATCCTTCTGAATCTGATTAGTGTATTCATCTCTTGGTCTCCCTCTACGATTTTTACCCTCCACACTGCCCTCCAGTACTAAACTGGTGATCCCTTGATGCCTCAGAACATGTCCTACCAACTGATCCCTTCTTCTAGTCAAGTTGAGCCACAAACTCCTCCCCAATTCTATTCAATACCTCGTTATTAGTTATGTGATCTACCCATCTAATCTTCAGCATTCTTCTGTAGCACCACATTTCGAAAGCTTCTATTCTCTTCTTGTCCAAACTATTTATCGTCCATGTTTCACTTCCATACTTGGCTACACTCCACACAAATACTTTCAGAAACGACTTCCTGACACTTAAATCTATACTCGACGATAACAAATTTCTCTTTTTCAGAAACGCTTTCCTTGCCATTGCCAGTCTACATTTTATATCCTCTCTACTTCGACCATCATCAGTTATTTTGCTCCCCAAATAGCAAAACTCATTTACTACTTCAAATGTCTCAT
Organism: Schistocerca americana; assembly: GCF_021461395.2. Lineage (NCBI taxonomy): Eukaryota > Metazoa > Arthropoda > Insecta > Orthoptera > Acrididae > Schistocerca > Schistocerca americana. The sequence continues at coordinate 514,539,915 of NC_060121.1, read as the reverse complement.
TTCCTAATCTAATTACCTCAGCATCACCCGACTAAATTCGACTACATTCCATTATCCTCGTTTTTCTTTTGCTGATGTTCACCTTATATCCTCCTTTCAAGACACTGTCCATTCCGTTCAACTGCTCTTCCAGGTCCTTTGCTGTCTCTGACAGAATTACAATGTCATCGGCGAACCTCAAAGTTTTTATTTGTTGTCCTTGTATTTTAATACCTACTCCGAACTTTTCATTTGTTTCCTTTACTGCTTGCTCAAGATACAGGTTGAATAGCACCGGGGAGAGGCTACAACCCTGTCTCACTCCCTTCCCGACCACTGCTTCCCTTTCATGTCCCTCAACTGTTATAACTGCCATCTGCTTTCTGTACAAATTGTAAATAGCTTTTCGCTCCCTGTATTTGACCCCTGCCACGTTCAGAATTCGAAAGACAGTATTCCAGTCAATATTGTCAAAAGCTTTCTCTAATTCTACAAATGCTAGAAACGTAGGTTTGCCTTTCCTTAATCTTTCTTCTAAGATAAGTCGTAGGGTCAGTATTGCCTCACGTGTTCCAACATTTCTACGGAATCCAAACTGATCTTCCACGAGGTCGGCGTATATTATGACAGCTTTTAATAATTAAATTAAATTGTAACCTCCCTCTTACTAGTCGGCCTATCCTGCTTGCGACATAAAATATGACCGTGGATCGCGTGTATGCGTAATGGATTTTTTTCTAATTGGATAAGTCTATCTTTCCCGAAGAAGTGACACCGATATGTAGGAGGAAAGTGTACAACCGCCTTCTGACGGAAAGTCTACTAAAAATAAAAAGTAATTAAACCAAACAGGGCTATAATTTGGAAAATGAAAGTTATTTTGTGCATTCACTCACGAACAACACTGGACAGAAAAAGGGTGCCACTGATCATGAATCCAAAAGTTACACTAATGAACGAAAAGGAAATAATTATTGGTCGCCAGTCCATTAGCGCAATTTACATCCAAAATCCTGTACAAGATGATCGGAAAGAAAAGCATTTATTATTAAACACTGACGTGGCAACTGAAGGTTGTCACGTTTTTTGACACTAATTTTACGTGAGTATGTAATGATAGAGAAAACTGAGAAGTCACAATTACATTATGTTTGGCATTAAATTTTGAAAAAGGCAATCGAGTAATGATTTGAAAATATGTAATTAAACTGTATGATAGTACTGAACTTCGTTACGTGAACAGTGACTTTCAGTGACCTCAACATAACGTAATCAAAGAAATTTAGGAAAAAAGCAAGCACTTTTTACTTTGCTGTTACTTATTCTGCAAACTGGATTTCATATTATTGTCTGAACAACTGAGCCTTTTTTTTACTGACTTGCACAGAACTAAGCACTAGAATACGTACCAAACCAAACAGCCATGTGCTCCAAGCTATATGTAAAATAAATAAAACTTCCGTTCTCTTAATTTGTGCATTTCTGTAGATTTGGACTTTTTCCAGTGATTGATTCTCAAACTTGAAAAATGAAATTGCTTTACTTTAGTCATATACTGAAACCTCTGTTGTACAACAGTTAATTGAAAGAAGACTAAGACTAAAACTCTTAAAAGTGAAATCATTCATTAATAAACTGGCTGTAACTATTCAATTTGTCAGCATATAAGGAAAAAAGGAATAAGGATCCTGTTTGGTAACAATGTCTGGGGACAATGAGAACACAATCGCCCTGAGTTTAACTGATTATAATTTAAATAAATTTTATGAATCATATCACATTCAGTTGTGCAGCTGGGTTAGCCGTTAATACTTTCCACCAATGAACAGTCTTACTTCAGTGCTGTGCATACGACGAAACTCGGAGCCGACGACGAAACCGTGTTGCTGGAACTGCTACTGTTGTTGAAGACGGTAGCTTGTTGTGGAGCCACAGCTAATTATAAGAATTGGCAATCGTAATTAATACAGCCTCTTCCACCAGACCACTGTCCGTACTCCTGCTACTGACACCACACCTCCACACACTACAAGCGCTGGAACCCGTCTTTCTCTCTCTATCGCTCCGCGCAACAACTCCCTACCCAAAGATTTTACAACGCACAAGCACTGCTACTGTCGTTGTTAGTCGATGCAAATAACAATTCCTTTGGCTTTTTCCCAGAGCTTATAAGTTTCACAGTAAGACACAGATGAATACAATGAAACGTCAACAGACTTCTACCTAAATTTATACATACAGTGAAGTAATGTCCTCACTTATTAAAAGAAAGCATTTAAATTACATACAATTCAGAAAAAAATTATATATCCTGCGTTTTCGGTGTTACAAAATATTGAAAATAAAATTTTTGTTCCCCTGGAAGCCACCAGATAGGCAACTTGCAACTGGGATTGTGCACTGTGAAACAGGTTAGCCATTTAATAATATAAACGTTTAGAAACTATATTTTAAGCTGAAAAATATTTACAGGAACAGACTTTTTAGTTACGCAATGCAAATTAAAACTAAAGAATTTACAAAATGATTGTCAAATTTATGAGATCGGAGTTGGATAACTGAAATATCTAGAGGCCGTTGAGAGTTTGAAAGGAATATTATTCACGATCAATTGAAAGATATCCAAGATGTATAGATATATGCGAAAAATTAAACTGTGAAGGCAGCAAAGGGGCAATTAGGCAAAAAAATGGGGATAAATGTATAAATAAACAGCCAGTAGAAATCGTTGGTTAATGCAGAGGTTACCACAAATGTGACGTACGTTTGGCGCGTATCTAACGTTGTCTGGAGTGGTTAAGAAGTAGTTTCCTCGGGGAAGGTGAGCGGGGAGCCGGCGTGAGCGGCAGTAGCGGCCCATGCCCGCGCGCTGGCCCACGCGCAGCAACTTCCTGCTCCCACTCGCATTCCTGGAAGCACCGCGGCGGTCGCACCTGTTGCCAGCCTTCCAGGCTAAAGTTCCAGCGCGGCCGGACGTGCCGCTGCAGCCTACGCACCGCCTTCCGGGGACCGACAGCGGATGCACTTCATGCACCGGACCATTCCTCGCTTCGAGGGCGACACGGACAACCAACAACACACTCGCTGCAGCGGCTGGATTCCTTTATGACTCACGGGAAGCGCGTCTGTAGTGCTAACGCGAGAGCTGGAGGAGGAGGAGGGAATATTAACAGTTCCATATCTGTCTACACATACACACTCTGCAAGCCACTGTACAATGTGCCGCGGTGGGTACTTCAATTCAAAATACACTCCTGGAAATTGAAATAAGAACACCGTGAATTCATTGTCCCAGAAAGGGGAAACTTTATTGACACATTCCTGGGGTCAGATACATCACATGATCACACTGACAGAACCACAGGCACATAGACACAGGCAACAGAGCATGCACAATGTCGGCATTAGTACAGTGTATATCCACCTTTCGCAGCAATGCAGGCTGCTATTCTCCCATGGAGACGATCGTAGAGATGCTGGATGTAGTCCTGTGGAACGGCTTGCCATGCCATTTCCACCTGGCGCCTCAGTTGGACCAGCGTTCGTGCTGGACGTGCAGACCGCGTGAGACGACGCTTCATCCAGTCCCAAACATGCTCAATGGGGGACAGATCCGGAGATCTTGCTGGCCAGGGTAGTTGACTTACACCTTCTAGAGCACGTTGGGTGGCACGGGATACATGCGGACGTGCATTGTCCTGTTGGAACAGCAAGTTCCCTTGCCGGTCTAGGAATGGTAGAACGATGGGTTCGATGACGGTTTGGATGTACCGTGCACTATTCAGTGTCCCCTCGACGATCACCAGTGGTGTACGGCCAGTGTAGAAGATCGCTCCCCACACCAAAATGCCGGGTGTCGGCCCTGTGTGCCTCGGTCGTATGCAGTCCTGATTGTGGCGCTCACCTGCACGGCGCCAAACACGCATACGACCATCATTGGCACCAAGGCAGAAGCGACTCTCATCGCTGAAGACGACACGTCTCCATTCGTCCCTCCATTCACGCCTGTCGCGACACCACTGGAGGCGGGCTGCACGATGTTGGGACGTGAGCGGAAGACGGCCTAACGGTGTGCGGGACCGTAGCCCAGCTTCATGGAGACGGTTGCGAATGGTCCTCGCCGATACCCCAGGAGCAACAGTGTCCCTAATTTGCTGGGAAGTGGCGGTGCGGTCCCCTACGGCACTGCGTAGGATCCTACGGTCTTGGCGTGCATCCGTGCGTCGCTGCCGTCCGGTCCCAGGTCGACGGGCACGTGCACCTTCCGCCGACCACTGGCGACAACATCGATGTACTGTGGAGACCTCACGCCCCACGTGTTGAGCAATTCGGCGGTACGTCCACCCGGCCTCCCGCATGCCCACTATACGCCCTCGCTCAAAGTCCGTCAACTGCACATACGGTTCACGTCCACGCTGTCGCGGCATGCTACCAGTGTTAAAGACTGCGATGGAGCTCCGTATGCCACGGCAAACTGGCTGACACTGACGGCGGCGGTGCACAAATGCTGCGCAGTTAGCGCCATTCGACGGCCAACACCGCGGTTCCTGGTGTGTCCGCTGTGCCGTGCGTGTGATCATTGCTTGTACAGCCCTCTCGCAGTGTCCGGAGCAAGTATGGTGGGTCTGACACACCGGTGTCAATGTGTTCTTTTTTCCATTTCCAGGAGTGTATATCCCGTATTACTATGCATCACTACATTCATCCAGTTGTTAAAGCTACTTTTTGGCCGTGTTTCCTTTCACATAAATAAACTCAAAGATGAAAATAAAAAAAGACTCACCACAAAGCAACTATCCAATAGCGCGTAAATCAGAGGATGTGATGAAGACGTACAGACAAACTAATGATAAAAATTTCAGAAAAGTTAGATGATTTCATCATTATTATCATCGTTTTCCAACTCCTGTTTCCCGGGTGTGATGAACAAGCGCTAGCCATCTCCTTGCGTCTTCATACATCTTTTGTTCAAGGACAGCTTCCCATTTGTGTCCTCTCTTCTCCATCTTACAGTCTCTATCAAGCGTTTTCTTGGCCTTCCCCGTGGTCTTCTTTTTACGGGGTTCAAACTAAAATATCTTTTGCCATTTCTTTGACCGTTCATTCTCATTATGTCCCCGTACCACTGAAGGCTGATTTTCTTTATGAGACTGGTAAAAGGAACCTCAACACCAGCTGCTTTTCTATTCACCTCATTCCATATTGCCGGCTGGGTGACCGAGCGGTTCTAGGCGCTACAGTCTGGTTCGAATCCTGCCTCGGGCATGGATGTGTGTGATGTCCTTAGGTTAGTTAGGTTTAAGTAGTTCTAAGTTCTAGGGGACTGATGACCTCAGATGTTAAGTACCATAGTGCTTAGAGCCATTCCATATTTTGTCTTTTCCAGTTGTTTGGTTCGTAGTTCTAGTGAATCTCATTTCCGTCACCCGAATTCTGCTGAGGTTTATGTTTAGTAGGGTGCATTCTTCTACACCACATGTGATGGTGGTAAGTTCCTATGGGACCAAATTGGTGAGGTCATCGGTCCCTAGGCTTACACACTACTTAAACTAAATTACGCTAAGGGCAAAACACACACACACACACACACACACACACACACACACACACACACACACACACATGCCCGAGGGAGGACTCGAACCTCCGAGGGCGGGGCGGAGGGGGGGGGGGGGGGGGAGCTGCGAGAAACGTGTCAAGACGCCCCAGACCGCGCGGCTACCCCGCGCACCGTGCTCTAAACCATATGTTAGCATTGGTACGCACTAGGTGTGGTACATGGTCGCTTATACTTTTCGTGGCATTTTATCATCCCAGACAAAACTTTTGTTTTGGCTGTAAGAATTGGATGCTTTCTGTGTCTTGCTGATTATTTTCTGCCTATGGTGTTGTCTTTCGACACCATGCTTCCTAGGTATTTGAAATGTGAAAGAGATTCTACTTTTACCCCTTTTAGAAATATATCTGAGGTTGTTCCTTGCCTGTTGATGGTCATTTCTACTATCTTTGTTTTACTCATTTCTAATCCGATATTTTTGAATGTGTTGTTCCAGTCATTAAGTTCCTTCCGTGCTTCGGCTTCTGTCTCTCCCAATACTATCAAATCGTCAGCAAAAACCAGGGCATTTACTTAACTGTCTTGATTGATTCGAGAAAAAGAGCTTCACAAATGGAGCAGTCAATAACGCGTTGGTCCACCTCTGACCCTTACGCATGCAGTTCTTCGGCTTGGCATTGATTGACATTCTTGGATGTCCTCCTGAGGGATATCGTGCCAAATGTTACAGACATTCTGTTAGTTGAGATGTCCAAAATTTTTTTTTTTTTAAAGTTACCCATCTAGACACATCCTCCGTTCACATGAAAAGTGTGGTAGCACTAAATCACGTTACATAGAATGAGCGCTCAAGTTTAATTATTTGGTACTAGGGGACGGGGGGGAGGTAGGTGTTTGTAGAAGTAGTGAAGAGACAGTCTTATCGGTGAAGGACTACCTTATTTCTTTCAAATTATGCTGCGTGTTCCCTACGCAACATTGGAGACAGAGTTATACACTTGGATAAATAACTAATTGCCATGAATCGAATCAATAAGCAATGAAATTTTACTAGCGCAAGTAGAGTTTTTTGTATTGAGCGTCTCTCCTCAGGCACAGCACTTTTATAAGGGGCGATCAAAAAGTTTTCGTTTGAGGGCGTTTCTGCACCGTATACGCAACGTAGCGCGAATGTAATGCGGATATATAAGCACTGACATGTGGTCAAGGGATTAATGTGGTATTCGTGTCTTTCCGACGTCCGTGAGGTAAATGCGGAAACGTGAACTATGGCGACGTTATTATCAGATGCGTCCAAACAGGACTTTTCTTGGCTGGCAATGGACAAACACCGGTAGACATACATTGGAGAATGAAGCATGTGGATGGGGCAGCAGGTCTGTCGAAAAGCGCCACTGTGAAATGTCGTGCGAGGGGTGCTGCTGATTCATGACAACGCACGTGCCCGTACCGCAAGTGTCGTGACGCAGAAGTTATACTAACTCAAGTAGGAGATACTCGAGCACACGCCCTACAGTCCTCATCTCTTCCCAAGCGATTAAAACGCCTCTGTTTCATTAAAAAAGGTCCTTCAAGGTGACGATGCCTGTCAGACGAAGATGTGCAGCTGATAGTTACGGTACGTCGACGTAGCATGTGAAAGTTGCTGGATTTTGACGGGTTACTCCTGTAACTGAAATATCAGATCTCAAGATGGTTCTGAATGAACCGAAACCGGTTATATGAATAAAAAATTTGCAATCAAGACGGATTTTAAGTAACATTATAAAATCACTGATTGCTGTTATCCCATAAGACATTATGTCTGTTTTTGCAATGGAAAGGTCGGTGGGAAGCAGTGACAAATGTGCACCTGCACAACATCTTCTCAGGTGCTAAACTTCCAAGTGGATTCGACCTACCACGCAGACCTGGACTACTCTCAACAAAATCCGTACCGGTCATGGCCGATGCAGGGATGCTCTCTGTAAGTGGAAGAATCTGCCTGATCCAGCCTGTGACTGCGGGGCTCCATACCAGACTGTTCACCACACAGTCAGTGAATGCAGGATTCGAGCCTATCACGGCGCCGAAGAGGACTTCCTGCTAGCAACTCCAGATGCAGTGCGCTGGATTGAAAGACTGGATATTCAGTTGCAAAGACAAACTTATGTTTCTTGTGTTTCAATATGTACATATGTATATGTAATTTAATTTCATGATATTTCTGTATTAGCCTTACGCTAAATAATAAATGTGTGTAGTAGAAACACCTACGCAATGACGCGAGAAAAATACAAATTCTGCAAATTTTCTACAGTTTCAAAAGAAAGAAAGGAAGATTAGGGTTTGGCATCTGGTCGACGACGTGGTCATTCGCCACGAAGCATGATCTCGTACCGCAGGATCTTAACCACTGCGTAAACGTCGCTCAACTTCTCCAATTGACAAAAACAAATCCCTAGAATTTCAAACAGGAGAAAATTCTCTCATCGTTTCTAAGCTTCATAGCGTGTCAACAGCATTCAAGCTTTTCGTAAATGTTCCGTTAATCCGGAAAGTTATCAATATCCAATACCATAACTACACGTGATCGACATGGCTCGATCCTTAAAAGGTACCACCACGGTTCATCGTCTCCCCTCTGTTCTCTTACGCAACAAAGAGCGGATCTGACGCACCATTTAAAGACGCCATTACAGTGAATGAGAGAGGAAAATATCTATTCTACAAGAGCATTAACTGTCAACAGATTTCGATTTACAGCGACTGGGGGAAATACAAGAAGAACACGGAAGAGGTTTGACGACCGCCAGCGTTAATTAAAATCTGCCGCCCACTTCCTTTGCGAGAGTAAATATTTGTGCTAATCAGAGTTCCTTCGGCATAAGATAAACACATTCTTCGAGAGCTGTGGAACTGTCTTAAGACGAAATAATTAACATTAAATCTCCCAGTCGATTTCATCGCAAAGGTTTCTCTGAAAGTCATTGCTCTGAATATCCTCAACGACAAAGTCGACCGCTTCTGCGTAACGATAAGATAATATTAATTCCTTTCCTTCAGTATAAAGTGCTCTACGTTAGCTGTAACTGCATTTCTTGAAACACCTCTTTTTTCATTATTTAGCTGACGACCTCGGCTCCCTTCTTCCCTGACCGCCTGAGTTCTATATCCTTCAAAACTAATTAAGTTTGCAACGACATATCTTAACTCAAACAGAAGATATATTTTACCCATTTATTTGTGTTTTCTGTACACGGCACATTACATAGGTGGCGTACCTTAAAATTCTTCCGCTAGTTCGCGTTTGCATAAAAAAACAATACAAGATTGTGGGTTCGCCTTTATGCAAAGCATTTCAGTTTTTATATAACTGCGTAGGCTTCCGCGGCCAGAGTCAGTCGACATAAAAGTTTTCTGGGTATGGTACAGCGTTATAATGTAAGAAACTACTGCTGCTGAAGAAAAAAAATCAACGTTTAAGCAACGGTTGCAGCGGCCTTCTTCTGGGTCTAATGGTTAGACCCAGAAGAAGGAGGCTGCAACCGTGGCCGAAACGTTGATTTTTTCTCCAGCAGCAGTAGTTTTTTACATTATGACGCGGTACCATAACCAGAAAACTTTTATGTCGACTTACGTTTTATTTTAAATTTCTTCTCCAAACTAGATCCAGCGAGAATATCATCAACACAGTGGGTTTTTTAATTATATAATTATAGAAGCAGGCCTACATGTATCTTCTGAAAAAACAGAGTACATGGCAGATGTGAAGGAGGCACCGGAATATATGGAAATTGATTATGATATAATTAAAAAGGCTACAAAATTTAAACTTCTTGGTGAAATAATACAAACAACGCTCTAGACAAAGAAGCTAACCTAGCAAGAGCAAAGAAAATGTAGGGGCCTTTTCAACTAACAAAAGCCCTGTACAATAAGAAAAAAAACTTCGGCATTACAATACTGTCATTAAACCAGAATGCTTTTATGCATCAGAATGCTTTTCGTAAAATACAGCCAAATTATAAGGAGAAATATAAAAGACGGAAAGGAAAATAATCAGGAAAATCTTGGGACCAAAATATAAGAATTGGAAATAGGAATTAAGAATTAAAAAAGAAGTTTATGAAAAAATAGAGCGAATATCAGACAAGATTAGGAAGAGAAAGTTGCGTTGTATTGGCACCTAAAAACGCTAGATGGCAACCGGATAACGAAACGAATTTTTAACTTATTTGATAGTAACCAAAAAACGTCAAAGACATGGATAAAAGAAGTTAAAGCAGACCTGAGGGAAATAGAAATAATGGAAGAAGAAATAGGAGAAAGAGAAAAGTTCAGAGCAAAAGTAAAAGGTTTTAAGGGCTTCCAGGAGAAAACAAAGAAAAAGGTAGGTGCAATATGGACAGAAGAAGGAAGAGAAAGAATGAAAGGGAAAGAACGAAAAATCACTGGAAAGAACGAAAGGAGAAATGAAAGAATACAGGCATATAAGCTATTTCGTGTAGTATTTAGTAGGCCCAACCAATTTAAAAAATGCGAAATTAGCATCGTTATAAACATTATAAAACATTATTATGTGTGTATTGTTTGCTTCCAGATACTGTATTGCGTGAAAACGTTTATAATATCTTATTTACTTTTAAGTTACAGCATGGCTTCTACGTTTGCTACAATTTCTTCGGCGTAGTTTTTGCATTTTGTTGTAAGGACGTAAGTAAAAAGCTCTCTTGACTACGAAGGTTGGCGTTAACATCACACTGTTTTACTGCTCGTAAACGTCGCTCAGGAAGCTGAGTGTGGCTGTGAAGAGAGAGGGACCTTAGCATACATACATCTGTACCGGGACAGTTGGTCGGGTAAAAGACTACTAGCACTCTCACGCGACGAAATAACACAATCACTTGGAGACCAGACCTTGCGGATCGACGTCAAAGGCTGTGCAGACGAGTATCTAGTACGCTACACAAGGAGTACTTGCAGTGACAGGGGTACAGGCGTCAGTGACCACAGGCGACGAACGGCTCCGCAGCAACAATAGCGAGACAGAGGACAATAACAGTGCTACCAGTTGAGACAACACTGGCACAGGTGAAGACAAACGTAGAATAAGGAGTAGCTGATATACTAGAATTGCTAACTACTAACGCAGGTGAATCCTGTATCGCTAGACATAAAAGATACTGACCGCTTCGTTATAGATGACACAACATACTCATATACCTGTACATACACAGGGCAGATGTTAAAATAACATAGACTAGTAAAACTATCAATAGGATCATAATTAAACGTGACGTGCTGGCACCCGGAGTGGTAAGAAAAAGAAGTGTACATTGCACACTAATTCTAGATGGAAAACCGCCCTTCCTATGAATGCTGACCGCCGTCTATCACACGTCCAACGCGTAAATGATGGCCGTTTAGGTGAGAACAGATTTTGTTTATCGACGGTCTCTATATCCTCGAGTTTCTTCCTCTTCTTCTTTCCACGAGTTATATGCCCTAGTTATGGATTTAGGGACGTCGTCGGATGCTTAAAAATCGGACACGTCGTGTGTGCATTCTTTACGAGTAGATTCACTTACCTTGTCTCTAGAGAAAGGTGATAGTAGCACCACACTTCCTCTAGCTCAACCGTTTTCGGCATAATGCTTTCAGGATGGACGCTGTCGTCTCTCCGTGCTGCAGGGTGTTGAGCGCCGGCAGTGCGCTTAAGGAGTTACATGTAATCACAATTTCCTTCATTCTTAGCGGCCTCACAAACTAGGAGCTAGCTTGGTGGGTACTGCCTCGATCGTAAACAATGGTTTGCTCTGAGTGAGGCAGCGTGGTCGTCCTGCGTGGAAATCAGCACAGAAGACGTCAGTACCCAAATACAGTTGGTTGGTGAATCGTTTTCGATCTATGAGTGAATTTTTAATCGTGTCTAGCAATAGCATTTCACAGTCGTTGTAAATATATTGTTCCATGTCTGGGGAGCAGACTGACGACTGGGAATACAACCACTCTGAGGGCATCTTTCTGAACTTAGAGAATCTATCGTCACAGTCCCGTCTATGAACATATTACTACCCACTGCGAACACGGGGTTCAAAAAGAAAAAAATGGAATAATTCAAATAATTGGCATTATTCCTACATACAGAAACACTCACGCACTCTCCCTTTCCTGTGGAACAAAACAAGAGACAACGGTGTAAAAGTGTTGGTTAAATTATAAATAAAAACACAACTAAACCAGTTGACACAAACGTTTTCCGAGTATTGTACCATGTAATAATGTCGGAAAACTCTACAGGAGAAGCCAACGTTTCAGCCACGGTTACAGTGGCATTCTTCTGGGTCTACTGGCCACTAGAAAACTTTCATGTCAACTGACTCTGCCCGCTGAAGCCTACGGAATAATACACAACGAAACCAGTCAGTAAATTTTACTTTTTTTATTGAAGTGTTTCGGAGGTGCTGCTCTATCTTCAGGGAGCAGTTCCGGTGTTTGGCTCGTATGTTTACTCCTAAGAAACCAACGATGTCGAAATATCTATAATGTCTAATCACTTTGGTTGCAGAATTCATATGGTGTACTTGCAAGAAGATATACTTTGGAACTGTTGTGGAATATCTGCAGTCTGTGTATCTCCGTTTCTTCTTTCTAATCCGCCAAAAAGCATTCTGCAAGCGAAGTGACGCACTTAAAACATTCTAGATATTTTGGAATCGTTGGTTTCCAAGAAGCCATTCACCTGAGTTATACGCCGGACCTGCCATTTAATAATGGAGCACAGCCTCAGGAACGCGTTGAAAAAAAGTCAGTTTTATTGACTGGTTACGTGGTGTTTGTGACAATACGCGTCATAACCTCTATTTACATACTATCAGTATAGTAGTTTAATACGTGGTGACAGATGTATTTTAAGCTGCAGGACATTGGTGAAAGCCCGTTCCTAGTACGCAGATGTGACGATATACAGGGGTGCGAGATGGGCGCAGTAGGGCAAAGAGCAGATCGATTCTGTTTTCGGTGGCCATGAGGACAACATATTTATATAGTGTAAATAATGCAGAGCTTTTAATACATGTGTTCAGTACAAATCGAACTTAACCTGTCACGAAAGATATGCATAAGTCTGAATATATTTAGCATTGGTTATTAACACTGAAATTGTAGTATAATGACTTTTTTTAGTTGTATTTGAAAAAGATAATCACAGAAACAGTCTACCAAGCATCTGTATGTGTAGAATCTCTAGCTTTACTGCAGAGATCCCCGTTCCAATTCGAGTCAATAGTTGCATTACCACCGCATTATCCACAAGCGTGGCATACAACATCGAATAAATGTCGGCAGAAAGAAACATTCTGTAGCTAGTTTTCCGCCCGCTGGACGGTATCGTAGAAAAAGCCTGCACTTTCGACGTGTTTGTCCATCACTGAACTTAATTAACGGTTCTCTGGCTGAAATGTTGACTTCAAGTCAATCTTGATACGAATGAAGCTGCACGACGAAACCAGTACTTCCCCAACGCAACAGCACTGCACTGCCGCCTACGTTCAGCGGAAGCACCTATTACAGAACAACGACTAAAGTACTGGGCGATCAGATAAGACTGTGTGGCCGAGACGACTTGGCCCAGCGGCCGCGTGTGAGCACGCGCCACCACACTCTGTCCGCGCACGCGCACGCACACGCTAGACCACCCAAAGAGAGGAGGATCGTGTCATCTGCCGACAAGCTGCGTGCTTTGTTCGCTTCTTCGCAGCCACTCAGTCACGGTGTAAACACCGTTACATGGGAGGTGGGAGGCTGTTAGGTGACCCCCGGTCCTTAACGTGTCCTGCCACTGACACATATGCATACTCATACATTCGCCTCAGTTTACGTTAACGTTAAGGGCACGGTGGGCTGTAAGTGCCTGGACCCGGGCGTTTTCTGGTGTACGTACTGTAATACACCACATCACCTGCTGCTAAGCTGTGGTGGTCTCTATTCTGAAGACTGGCTTGAGGTAGCTCTCCACGTTCGTCTATCCTGTGTAAGCCTCTTCATCTCTGCGTAGCTACTGCGAACTATATCCATCCAAACGATGAGTCACAGGTAGAAAATATTCTTAATAACCATTTGTTAAATATAGCTGAAAGTATAGGGACAAACAATTCAAGAGAAAAATCGAAGCAGTACGTTCAAAAAGTAAGTCTAATAAAATATGATGTAACACCAGCTTCTCCTTCTGAAATTAAGAAAATTATACATTCTCTCAAAAATAAAAGCTCGTCTGCTTTTGACGGTGTCTGCAATAGAGTGCTAAAGATTTGTTCCCATATGATAAGTCTGGTCTTATCTGGTGGTGGTGGTGGTGGTGGTGGTTAGTGTTTAACGTCCCGTCGACAACGAGGTCATTAGAGACGGAGCGCAAGCTCGGGTTAGGGAAGGATTGGGAAGGAAATCGGCCGTGCCCTTTCAAAGGAACCATCCCGGCATTTGCCTGAAACGATTTAGGAAAATCACGGTAAACCTAAATCAGGATGGCCGGAGACGGGATTGAACCGTCGTCCTCCCGAATGCGAGTCCAGTGTGGTCTTATCTGAAATATGCATTGATTCACAAACTCAAGGCATTTTTACAGAAAATTACAGTTTGGGGTTCATAAAAGTGAATGCCATTTACACTTTCACTCACAAATTTTACAAGCATTAAATAAGATAAGAGCGCCGATTGGTATTTTCTGTGACTCTCTAAGCCGTTTGACTGTGTGAATCACAACATTCTGCAGCAATTAAGTTTTATGGGGTTGATGGTATAACCAACCAATGGCTAATGACATATGTAACCAAAAAATTACAGGACACTTTACTTAGTAATTCAACAATATAGTTCGGCGACGTACTTCTGACTGGGGAAAACTCACGTGTGGGGTTCCCCAAGGCTCATTCTTAGGTCCTCTATTGTTCGTGATATATGTAAACTATCTTCCGTCTAATATACAAAAAACATAATTACTTCTTTTTGCAGATGACACTAGTATTGCAATCAGTCCAAGCATACATACAGAAACAGAAGAAATGGCGAAAAATGTTCTGAAGTGTCATTGGTTTCCGGCGAAAAGTCTCACCCTCAATTTTAAGAAGACACAACATATTCAGTTCTGCACATCTAGGGATATTACACCAATGATAAGTGTAATACACGGTGAGGACGTAATAAATAGGGCGGAAACTTCAAAATTCTTAACTGTTCATATCGATGACAATTTAAAGAGGAAAAAAACACATTTCGGAACTCGCAAAACAACTTAGTTCAGCTACATTTGTACTTAGATCTACTGCAAGTCTTGGGGGCAGACAAATCACTAAGCTGACATATTTTGCACATTTTCATTCAGTACTGTCATATAGAATAATGTTCTGGGGTAACTTACATTTAAAACAGAAAGTCTTCATTGGTCAAAACCGTGTTGTAAGAATAATATTTGGTGCTCACCCACGACAGTCTTGTACACATTTGTTTGAGGAATTGGGCATTCTCACTACTGCTGCACAGTATATTTATTCCCTCATGACGTTTGTTGTAAATAACCCTCTGCAATTCAAAAGGAATAATGATGTACGTAAGTACAACACCAGAAATAAAAGTGACATTTATCACTCCACATTAAGGTTTTCTTTACCACAGAAAGGGGTCCACAAAGGTGCAACAAACATTTTTGATCACTTACCCGGTGATGTAAAATGTTTGACAAACAGGAAAGTAAAATTTAGAAACAACGTGAAAAAGCTTCTCCGTGACAACTCGTATACCGTGTAAGAATTTCTATTACTGTAATTTTTATTAGGTGGTGGGTAGCAATTACTATCTCACATCTGTGTATTAAGAAGAAACGGTCAGCATGTAACCATATTTCCAAATTAATTTAGAATGTATAAAGAAAATGACTCGTTCGACATCATTACGATTTATCGTGTAAAATGATGTATAGTGGGAACACAAATCTATTAGTTTCCGGTCCGTGTGGTTCCCGGTGTGGGGGTCTCCTTTGTCCAGCTAGCTCGACCGCTCATTCGTTACCAACAGCGCGACGGGGTGAGATGGTGATACGACAGCAACAGAGGCCGTTTTATGACCTCCATTTCAACAGGTAGCACATAATTGTACGGCCTGATTGTCGCCCGCCGAACGTGCGGCCTAAACTATACACAGATTGGCCGTACGGGACTTAACAGATCATTCACAATGCACCACTGGCCTCCAAAGGTTCCCTGATCTCGCGGTATATGACCCCAATCCTTTTCTTCCCCTCTCGGTCTATTTGCTTCCCTTCCAACAGCTTTGGCTAAGTCGCGAAGCGACGTAACACCAGCGAATGCAGTACCTTACGGCGATCCCACGCCGTGTATGTTAAATACGCTGTCGCAACTGAACGTGACGTAAGTCAGTTTTCAGAGCGAGTGCGCTCTGCGAATTGCGTCTCACCGTGTTACCGCAGATTGCACGTATCAGTGTCCATATGTATTGGCGTAGCAGGACGTGGGAGGGGCCTGTTTGTGTCTTGTCGCATCAAAGCAAAACAGTGAAATTCTGAAAATGTCCACCAACCTGGCGTCCTCGAGTGACGTTCCCGTCCCGCACAGACTTAAGCCGTGGATCGTGAGTTCGCTGCTTTCGTTGTGAAACTGTAATTGAACTACTGATCAACCTGGCTAAAGCGCACTTAAAGGAAATGAAAAATCCAAAGGTTTATAGGGATGTAATGGGCTTTTTTTTCACTTTTTTTTCAGCTAACGCAGGAAACTAATCAAGAAATTGTGTGATAACATATACTATGTGATAAAAACTATCCGGACACCTTTCTGAAAATGACTTACAAGTTCGTGGCGCCCTCCATTGGTAATGCTGGAATTCAATATGGTGTCGGCACACCCCTAGCCTTGATGACAGCTTCCACTCTCGCAGGCATACGTTCAATCAGGTGCTGGAAGGTTTCTTGGGGAATGGCAACCCATTCTTCACGGAGTACTGCGCTTAAAAGAGGTATCGATGTCGGTCGGTGAGGTCTGGCACGAAGTCGGCGTTCCAAAACATCCCAAACGTGTTCTATAGGATTCAGGTCAGGACTCTGTGCAGGCCAGTCCATTAAAGGGATGTTATTGTCGTATAACCACTCCGCCACAGGCCGTGCATTATGAACAGGTGATTGGTGGTGTTGAAAGACGCAATCGTCATCCACGAATTGCTCTTCAACAGTGCGAAGCAAGAAGGTGCTTAAAACATCAATGTAGGCCTGTTCTGTGATAGTGCCACGTGAAACAACAAGGGGTGCAAGCCCCCTCCACGTAAAACACGACCACACCACAACACCACCGCCTCCGAATTTTACTGTTGGCACTACACACGCTGGCAGATGACGTTCACCGGGCATTCACCATACCCACACCCTGCCATCGAATCGCCACACTGTGTATTGTGATTCGTCACCCCCACACAATGGTTTTCCACTGTTGAATCGTCTAATGTTTACGCTTTTTACACCAAGCGAGGCGTCGTTTGGCATTTTCAGGCGTGATTTGTGGCTTACGAGCAGCCTCTGGACCATGAAATCCAAGTTTTCACACCTCCCTCCGATCTGTCGTAGTACTTGCAGTGGATCCTGATGCAGTTTGGTATTCCTGTGTGATGGTCTGGATAGATGTCTGCCTATTACACATTACGACCCTCTTCAACTGTCGGCGGTCTCTGTCAGTCAACAGACGAGGTCGGTCTGTGCGCTTTTCTGCTGTACGTTTCCCTTCACGTTTACACTTCTCTATCACATCGGGAACAGTGGGCATAGGAATGTTTAGGACTGTGGAAATCTGGCGTACAGACGTATGACACAAGTGACACTTAATCACTTGACCACGTTCGAAGTCCGTGAGTTCCGCGGTGCACCCCATTCTGCTCTCTCACGATGTCTAATGACTACTGTGGTCGCTGATATGGAGTAGCTGGCAGCACAATACATTTAATATGAAAAAACATATGTTTTTGGTGGTGTCCGGATACTTTTGACCCCATAGTGTATGTATGCCAACAAAATTCATGCCTGAAGTAACTATTTCGATTTTTAAAAACTTGTGGTTAAGCTTAAAATTGGAAATAAATTTTTCACAAAATCTGGTTTGCAACTCAGGTTTTCCAACACAATTTCTTAGATCTAAAACAATAAAACGACGCGATTTAGTATAAACAACAGTTGCCAGCGTCTGTCTCCGTAGCAATGTCACTTTGCTCTCTAGTTCTGCTCGATACATACAGGAACAAGTCTGTGACTATGACGTCATGTCTTCAAATGCTGCCAACAGCAACGTTCAAAGAGTTACATTGTAGCTTTCCGGTGAATGGGGAGATTTGGGTGTATACTTGTATTCTTCGGTTTCAGAAACGTTCACCGTGATTTTTCTGGAAACTTAAATTTTCGGACTGAAATAATTCATTAACTAACATTTCATCCAAGTCACACAGTACCTCACCCCCACGCCCCTGCCAATCGCATCAGGCTGGTCAGCCTGGGTCACGGTCACTGGAGCCGGCGCAGCGGCAAATTATAGTTACGTTGCCACTTAATACACGCCAAGTATTTTAAACTCCAGGGCCGACATCTTACACTCAGTTAAAAGAAATCCCTGGGAGTTGCCTACAGGGACTGCCATTCCACAACACTTCCTCTTCCAATTTTTCTAAGTATACTTCAAATGAAGCCGGTGCTAATGAGCACCCTTTTCTTAAGAATCTTATTCATGGAGAATTCTTGAGAAATTCTGTTACCAACTTTAACCATACTGCCTGGACACACTCATCAACGATACGAAAATTCTGCATTGCTATCCACAACTTTGTCGGTGTGTGTCATATTCCTTCTGTACATCAACAAATGTTAAGTGAACCGTTATTTCGCTTTATGGTCTCATGAGTTATTTAACGGTAAACGCGCCAACTGACCTGAGCGTCCCGATTTAAACCCATTTGGCTCCTCCGATTCTCCTATTTATTCTTCTATTTTACGCTTCATTATTTTACCGTACAATAGGGCTACTGCACAAATAACAGTAATTCCTCTATAATTTGCACAATCTTGTCGTCTTCCTTTTATATATATAACTGCTCAGGGGACTGCCTTTAAGAGTTCGACACGTACATTTCCCAGTCGAGCAGCTTTTAAAGTTTTCATTTGTTGTCGAGCTTCTCTTACATCTGTTCAGTCTATCAGTGTTAGGTGTTCCGTTTGCGTTGAATTAGCAGGATGGTTTTCATAATACGCTGTTAATCTTGCCCTGTTCTCCGTCAGGTGAATTTTGTAATAGGTTTTCCGTTCACCGTTAGTGATAAGACTAATTCCTGCTAAGTCTTCATGTTGCGTTCGCATCCCTTTGATTACCTCCCATGCTTTATTTTTTCGTGTTGCCTGCTTGTAGACTGGTACATTGGCATGTCTCTTCCCAGTACATGGATTTGTTATTTCTTACTTCATCCTTCTCCTTTTGTAATTATAATGAAATCTGTTTTGAGTGTTTCGTGTAGGTAACTGTTCCTCATGAGCAGACTGTTACACATTATTTTTCTGTCTCTTCATTCTACCACGGTATTCATTTCCCGAACCTTTCCGCGATTATTTTTTTCTCCGAGGGCTTCACTTGAAGCTTGTTTGTAGTTCTGTTCAAAAAATGGTTCAAATGGCTCTGAGCACTATGGGACTTAACATCTGAGGTCATCAGTCCCCTAGACTTAGAACTACTTAAACCTAACTAACCTGAGGACATCACACACATCTAGCGACCGTAGCAGCAGCGCGGTTCCAGACTGAAGCGCCTAGAACCGCTCGGCCACAGCGGTCGGCAGTTCTTAAATTAAAATCCACCCCAAGTTTCTATCTTCATTCATTCAGAAGATATTTTCTTGTGAAGTGAGATGAGCTACTTGCATACCGTATAGCCGTCGGCAAGGGTCGTGCTTTCGAACGTCAATATGTAGCGCGATGAGTTCAACGTGCTGCTAAAGGCTCAGAAACGATGCAGCTTGTGCATACGGTACGTGTACCGCAACCTGTAAAATAGGACCATATAAATGACACAGACAATACACGACAAAAACATTGTAGCAATCCTAATTGACATAACTGGTGCTTTCCACAACTTTTGGTGGCCGGCGCTGTTTGTAGGACTTAGAGAGATGAATGTTCCACAGGCTCGGTACAACAGTCTTGGAGGTTATTGTAAAAACAGGATAATGGAATGGAAGAATGGTCGCCAAAAGGTTATAAAGAGCGTAACAAAGGGTTGTCCGCAAGGATCCATATGCGGACCGATTTTCTGGGACATAGCCATAGAACCATTGCTGAATGCACTAACAGACAACGACATGGCTAACGGGGTGATTGCGTACGTTAATGACCTTATAATCATGGTATCTGCAAACTACAGGTCCCAATTGGAGAGTAAAGCTACGCGGCTCCTCGCGTTTATAGGTGAATGGTGCACGAATAACAAACTCACAATAACAAAAAACAAAACTGTTCACCTACTTCTAAGAGGCACGCTGTAAAGAAATCAAACTATAAAGTTAAACAATATATCTATAAAAAGAAAAGCTGTGACAAGATACCTTGGCATTTAAAATGACGAACATTTACACTTGAACGAACATACCAGACTGACAATTAACAAAGCGACGAAACTGACGCACAAAATTGCAAGACTGAACACTATAAGATACGGACTACCCCTTCAGACAATGAGGGCTTATTACACAGCACTCTTTCAGTCAATAACTTGTTTTGCGACTAGTGCTTTGGCACATCGATTACGCTTAGGTACGCATAAAACTATTGTAAGGCGCGGCCAGAGGGGTGTTCTACTCAGAATCTCGGGGGCTTTCGGCGCGACCTCGATTGAGTCACTGTGTGTGATAATGAGAGTTTTCCGTATCGACATTACAATTCGCCACAGAGCTGTTGCATACTGGATGAAGAGGGAAGTCGCGACAAAATAAGAGAAACAGCTGGACAAGACACAACCGACAAACAGAAATTAAACAAGTGGAGAATTGATACATGGCAGATAGAATGGGACGCAACTGATAAGGGAAGACGAGTCTACTCTTTCTTTCCCGTATACGAGAGCGAATGAAGATAAAGTACATAAATCCATCACGCGGGATGGTGCACTTTCTCTCGGGCCATGGTTGGTTGTTTTGGGGAAGGAGACCAGACAGCGTGGTCATCGGTCTCATCGGCTTAGGGAAGGATGGGGAAGGAAGTCGGCCGTGCCCTTTCAGAGGAACCATCCCGGCATTTGCCTGGAGTGATTTAGGGAAATCACGGAAAACCTAAATCAGGATGGCCGGACGCGGGTTTGAACCGTCGTCCTCCCGAATGCGAGTCCAGTGTCTAACCACTGAGCCACCTCGCTCGGTCGGGCCATGGCCCGTATCCTGAGCTTCTCCACAGATTTGGCGTAAAACAGACTCAAACTTGTGCCTATGGTGAGAATGGCACACCTGAACACATAGTGTTCATCTGCGATGCCCTAGGACACACAACACCGAGTTCAGGAAACCAGGATATAGGACAGTTAACACGCAGACATGATGACTGGAACTCAATAAACAACATCGCAGACGAAGTATCGCGAGCACTACATGCAGCATACAAACAGGAGAGACCATACGCTAGAAAAAGACAGGCTCCACATCGGACAGATCAGCAGTACACAGTAAACGACACAGACACAAGCACAGACACGGAATCGGATGCTGTGTCACAGATAGTAAATGAAGACGAGACCGAGCGAGGTGGCGCAGTGGTTAGCACACTGGACTCGCATTCGGGAGGACGGCGGTTCAATCCCGTCTCCGGCCATCCTGATTTAGGTTTTCCGTGATTTCCCTAAATTGCTTCAGGCAAATGGCGGGATGGTTCCTTTGAAAGGGCACGGCCGATTTCCTTCCCCATCCTTCCCTCATCCGAGCTTGCGCTCCGTCTCTAATGACCTCGTTGTCGACGGGACGTTAAACACTAGTCTCCTCCTTCTCGCGAAGACGAGACAGACAGACAAACATAGCAAAAGTAAGCGAAGGTTCTACAACACTACATTGAATCAATCTGAAAAAAAAAAAATAACCGCTCTGTGTTGCTATTTGTTAAACGATTTCATATAATGTGCCACTATGTGAAGATGTGACATTTCTTCTTCTTTCGCTGCATCAGGCGTGACTGGCTGGAAGTTTTACCGAACCCCTCCCCCTGCTGAAGCTGACTATGACATTTTAAGTCAACTCCCCGTCTCCACTGTTACCGTAAGTTCGGCAACACATTAACGTAACTGATCAATACATTAAATTATTACCACTGTCAAGAAAACATATGTATCAGACGTAACCATACACGTAGAGGGCAGAAAGCGAAGAATTCTCACATCATATCTAACAAGGGGAGGCCGCCAGTTGTGAAATTCAGATTCGATTCATACTGCGCATAAGAAAAGTTCATGGCCAGAGGTGTAATGTGGCGAAGCGCCAAGATGCACTTCTCAGCCGTTGTCGAGAAAATCGACAGTTAAAAGAAACCGTTGCGGTGAAATACACTCTACGATTAATAACTTTCTACAGCATCGTGGCGCAGCGGTAAGCGCTCGGGTTCGTAATCCGAAGGTCGCCGGTTCGTATCTCGCGCCATGCAATTTTTTTTTATTATTAGTTATTTGTAATTCAAATATATACATACATATATAAACTACTAATGAATTGCTTATGCATATTGGTGAAGGCGGATCGCTCTCCAATTGTACCGCCTCCATTTTTCCGTTTTTTTAGCAGGGTGTACCAAAGCTCTCCCGTCTGCACTGATTTTCGACGATGTTATAAGTTGCGCTAGTGACCGCATCTACCTTCTTTCGAAGTTAGCAGGCAACTACGCTGTTATGCGGCGGCTCGTTTCGGCCCATTCAACATCTGTCCTTCAAGTGTAACGAGCGAGTAACGGAGTTTATATTTCATACATGCCGCAGCAAATTTGTGTTCGTGGGGTCTCTATTCTAATTCGAACGTTTGACTTACGCTATACGTATTCGTTTCGGAATACCGTTTCTACGTCTTCCGTTAACTATACGTGGTTAACATTACGAAGACAATTAATAACATTTGTAAAATACAACTTTGTTTGCGGAAAACATAACAATGATGTTCGAAGTCGCCAGTTTTACCATGACAAACGACTTTCAACAACTTATTACATGCATAATTGTTGCAACTGATTGCCGGGAATTATATATATATATATATATATATATATATATATATATATATATATATATATATATATACACACATTTGAATTTAAAAAAAAAAAACAAATACTAAAAAAAAAGTTGCCTGTCGCGAGATTCGATCCGACGACCTTCGGATTACGAACCCGAGCGCTTACCGCTGCGCCACGATGCTGTATAAAACTTCTAATCGTAGAGAGTATTTCACCGCAACGGTTTCTTTTAACTGTCGATTTTCTCGACAACGGCTGAGAAGTGCATCTTGGCGCTTTGCCACATTACACCTCTGGCCATGAACTTTTCTTATGCGCAGTATGAATCGAATCTGAATTTCACAATTGGTGGCCTCCCCTTGTAAGTTAAATTTCCATCTCTTGTTTCTTTCATTAAATACACTTTTAATTTTAAATTACATCCACAAACTATTACGTATCTTATTTATTATAATTAGGTTTAAACAAAATTGTGTGTATGCTTACACACTTTTTTATTTGTTATTTTTTTAATTTATCGTTTTGTAAAATTTTCAACAAAAATATGTATTAGTAACAAAACTGAATTTGTATAATATAATATGTAAAATCACACAATGTACGACCTGCTATATAACAACAGGCAGCAGGTCTTTACGTGAGAAATAAATAAATAAAGCACCAACGCGGTATACGCGATTGCAACGTACTCCGGTGGCAGTTGACGGCTGTATCTGGCGGCCGTACAATTCCTACGTTAGCTCTACGGAAACGAATGTTTCCCCTCTTATCCACGAAGTTAGTCATGTTCTGTCTGTAGTAAACATAAATAAATACTTCAGTATCCATCAACACGTTATTAGGCAAGGAGCACTAGGTCGAGTCAATAAGGACATAAACTTATGAAAGTGTAATTACAAATAGTGCGTTGCAAATTTACAGTGGTTCTTATCATAAAATAAAAATTATTTCATGTAAAACCGTAAGGTCTTCACAATATTTGAAATACGAAACATGAAACAAGAAAGAGCAAAATACCTCACTGCAAGTAGTGCAAGCTGTCTTGTAGATAAAGCCAATCGAAGAAATTTACTCCTTAGAATGAGCGCACTGTTATATAAATAAAACTGAATATCATAGAACGTACTTCTATTAAACTAATAAAGTAGTATCAGAATCGATTATAAAACGAAAAATTTAATAAAAATAAACATAGTAAAAAAATGGATCGGTTAAGACGCGAACTACCAAGCCAATGCCCGCCCGGCTAGCCGCGCTGTCTAACACACTGCCTCCCGGCGGATTAGTGTCGAGGTCCGGTGTGGCGGCCAGTCTGTGGATGGTTTTTAAGTCGGTTTTCCATCTACCTCGGCCAATGCAGGCTGGTTCCCCTCATTCCGCCTCAGTTACACTACGTCGGCGATTGCTGCGCAAACACTTGCTCCACGAACACGTACACTATAATTACTTTACCACGCAAACTCTGGTATGAGTCGTTTCCGGGGTGGGGTCCACTGGGGACGGAACCGCGCAATAATCCTGGGTTCGGTGTGGGGCGGCGGTGAGGTGGGTGGACTGCTGTGGCCTGTTGTAGGGTTGTGAACCACTGAGGGCTACGGCGGGACGAAGCCTATCCGTCGTTTCTAGGTCCCCAGTTTAATACACAATACAAACACACCACCAGCCATTTATTTGTATGTGGTGTCTGTTCTTTCGAACATGTCCGAAAGAACACACACCCGTTTGATCCTGAATTATACAGGGTGTTACAAAAAGGTACGGCCAAACTTTCAGGAAACATTCCTCACACACAAAGAAAGAAAATATGTTATGTTAGAGCTCATTTTATTACTTCTCTTCAAATCACATTAATCATGGAATGGAAACACACAGCAACAGAACGTACCAGCGAGACTTCAAACACTTTGTTACAGGAAATGTTCAAAATGTCCTCCGTTAGCGAGGTTACATGCATCCAACCTCCGTCGCATGGAATCCCTGATGCGCTGATGCAGCCCTGGAGAATGGCGTATTGTATCACAGCCGTCCACAATAAGAGCACGAAGAGTCTCTACATTTGGTACCGGGCTCAAATGGCTCTGAGCACTATGGGACTTAACTTCCGAGGTCATCAGTCCCCTAGAACTTAGAACTACTTAAACCTAACTAACCTAAGGACATCATACACATCCATGCCCGAGGCAGGATTCACCTGCGACCTCAGCGGTCGCACGGTTCCAGACTGTAGCGCCTAGAACCGCTCGGCCACTCTGGCCGGCATTTGCTACCGGGGTTGCGTAGACAAGAGCTTTCAAATGCCCCCATAAATGAAAGTCAAGAGGGCTGAGGAGAGCGTGGAGACCATGGAATTGGTCCGCCTCTACCAATCCATCGGTCACCGAATCTGTTGTTGAGAAGCGTACGAACACGTCGACTGAAATGTGCAGGAGCTCCATCGTGCATGAACCACATGTTGTGTCGTACTTGTAAAGGCACATGTTCTAGCAGCACAGGTAGAGTATCCCGTATGAAATCATGATAACGTGCTCCATTCAGCGTAGGTGGAAGAACATGGGGCCCAATCAAGACATCACCAACAATGCCTGCCCAAACGTTCACAGAAAATCTGTGTTGATGACGTGATTGCACAATTGCGTGCGGATTCTCGTCAGCCCACACATGTTGACTGTGAAAATTTACAATTTGATCACGTTGGAATGAAGCCTCATCCGTAAAGAGAACATTTGCACTGAAATGAGGACTGATACATTGTTGGATGAACCATTCGTAGAAGTGTACCCGTGGAGGTCAATCAGCTGCTGATAGTGCCTGCACACGCTGTACACGGTACGGAAACAACTGGTTCTCCCGTAGCACTCTCCATACAGTGACGTGGTCGACGTTACCTTGTACAGCAGCAACTTCCCTGACGCTGAGATTAGGGTTATCGTCAACTGCACGAAGAATTGCCTCGTCCATTGCAGGTGTCCTCGTCGTTCTAGGTCTTCCCCAGTCGCGAGTCATAGGCTGGAATGTTCCGTGCTCCCTAAGACGCTGATCAATTGCTTCGAACGTCTTCCTGTCGGGACACCTTCATTCTGGAAATCTGTCTCGATACAAACGTACCGCGCCACGGCTATTGCCCCGTGCTAATCCATACATCAAATGGTCATCTGCCAACTCCGCATTTGTAAACATTGCACTGACTGCAAAACCACGTTCGTGATGAACACTAACCTGTTGATGCTACGTACTTATATGCTTGATGCTAGTACTTCAGAGCAATGAGTCGCATGTCAACACAAGCACCGAAGTCAACATTACCTTCCTTCAATTGGGCCAACTGGTGGTGAATCGAGGAAGTACAGTACATACTGACGAAACTAAAATGAGCTCTAACATGGAAATTAAGCGTTTCCGGACACATGTCCACATAACATCTTTTCTTTATTTGTGTGTGAGGAATGATTCCTGAAAGTTTGGCCGTACCTTTTTGTAAAACCCTGTATACGTGTAGGTCAGTTCTTTTGGACACTTCTGAATTATATATAACAAATACCACATAAACATAATTAAGGCGATGACGGCCAATGACTCCTTCAGTGCAGGGGCACTACATCAGTAGTGTGTTTTAGAAGTTGGGAATTCCGGTTTGATGGAAAACGTGTTAGGGTAGTCAGTGCGGTGGGGGTGACCACAGTGTCTGGATGGCGTAGTGGTCAACGCATCTGTCTGGTACACACGAGATATTGGTTCGAATCCCGATCTGGCACAAATTTTCAGCTCGTCCCATTGATATAAATCAGCGCTCATTGGCAGCTTTTGCCTTTAATTTCTTTGTGTCTTGAGCAACAGATTTCCCGTCACCTTACAATTCCGCGTCTGTACTCACTACGCTACACCGAACTTGACTGTTGTATGACCATACTTCGCATTTTACCATCTACTAAAAGCTTTACTCGCAGATATGTTATTAACTATACCAAGAACAACGCGATTTTGATTGGAGCCTCAATGTGCCGTTGCCTTGAAATGGCATACTTTCAGAAAACCCAAATTACAATAATTCTTTAACCAACAGTATGACGTTTCGCGGTATTTTAATACAACAAATCTTACAATGAACGACAGGTTTTCGAGAAATTCTCAATTTGCGGGTGCTTAGAAAAGGTATGCATACATATGGGCTACAAATGAAAACCAACCGCACGTTCAGAATATCTGACATGCTAGATGTTGCCCTGCACGTTCGGAAACACTTCCCGACTTGCTTTTTCCACGCTATGTCGTCAAAAACTCGGCATGCTGAACGTTCGAATGCTTGCGAGACGGGGGGGGGTGGGGGGTACAAGCCACAAACGGATAGAATCCGCGCGGCGAATTAACGACCGACTGTGGCTGATGCACCATCGAGCCTGAGTGTAGCTCTTAGACAGTTTCCGAGGCCTCAGAGAATACGATACGCAAACAGATAAATACGATACCACACTCAGAACAAAGTTTGCGTGATTCACAGACAGGTGGCGCACGCGAGTTACTTCCTTTAGGTTACTTGACGACAGTGGGGTCAGAAAAGGTATTCGGCCACAAAGTTAATACAGTAAAACTTTCCAGATCCTGAAAAACGCGGTACCCGTACTATAAGGGATTATCGCTAGGGAAAATAAAGATTCTTATGCAATCAGATGAATCTTTTTGCAACACCCTGTATAACAATATTACGACACGTACTGTTGAATTGAAGAAAAGGAACTGTTTACTGGAATTTTTGTATTTCAATTGATGATAGTAACAGACGCGGTTAGGCCTGAACTAAGATTTTCGCGTTAGGGGTATCCGAGTCAGTAGCGCAATAGAAAAAAACTAATGGTGAGCGGCTGTTGGCTGAAGGAGGCCGACGACAAGGTAGTTTGCGACAGCCGTGGATCCGTCTTCGCGTGCCTTTAGAGGCGCATTCCTTAGGCAGTGACCGCCACAATGAGCGGGGCAGGTCTTTTTGGCTTTAGCGGCCGGGCGCAGCAGCTATGCTAAGCGGGCCGCCAGGAGCCATCCGTGTTCGGCGGCGACTTCTTAAGCGGCGAGATGTTGGGGAACGCGCCGTCATTTCCGCTAACGAGGCTGGCCGCGGCTAGAATTTTTTTTATTTTTTCTGCGGGCTGTTTACGCAGACAGGCAGGGCTTCGCCAAGGAGGCCGGCGGCGTGACCAGCGAGTGCAGCCTTACGCGATTAGCCGCGGGGCCTGCCTGCATATCCCATTACCGCTGCATACCTGCTGTTCCCTTCCCAGCCCGCTGCTGCCGCAACTGGGTTACAGCGCTCACCGGCTTCCCCACAGCGCGTGCGTGAGCCGATGCTCTTCTCACGCCCTTTTAATTGACAACAACGCTCCAAACTCCGTCCTACACCCCCTCCCCGTCACGTGGGAGTTACAAAATGTCTCTCTTCCTCGCACAATACACAGATAAAATGAAAGAGATATGATGGAAATGGAAGGATGGTGGGAGGGGGGGGGGAGGGGGAGCGGATGGGGATCTGGAGAGGGGAGGAATTTCAAGGTAGGCAGGAGAGGAGGCGATGGTTAGTGAGGAGAGTTAGAGGGTGAAATGACTGAGTTGAAGGGGTAAGGGGGATGAAAGACTACGACAAGAGGACGGGGAGTAATTCGACAGAAGGGGGAGAGAGCATACAGAGTTGTGCTGATATTCATGAGAGAATGTAGCATATCCTTGGCCGTCCGCAGCTCCTTGTCTAGTGGCTAGCGTTCCTGCCTCTGTATCACGTGGTCCCGGGTTCGATTCCCAGCCGGGTTGGAGATTTTCTCTGCACGGGGACTGGGTGTTTGTGTTGTCCTCATCACATCATCATCATTCGTGACAGTGGTTCGACTGGAATGTGACACAATTGGACTGTGTGAAAACTGGGACTGTACGGGCGCTGATGACCGCGCAGTTGAGCGCCCACAAATCACAACCCAACCAACATCCTTGGCTAGCACTACCTTCCTTCACTGACTCGGTTCGATGCATGGTCTGTGGTCAGAGCTCTGGTTATACAAAGTAGGTGACAAACTGCCTGTTGACTTCTGTCTCTGGTTCTTCGGCCGACTTTCGTCTGACGATTTTTCTGGCGTTTCGCCAGCACGAGCGGCTGGCAGTGTCAAAGTTTCACAGTCCATTTCTGGTGGTGGACTGGAGCCGAACTCGCGGCCGCAGACTATACGTACCTAGCGCGCCAACGTCCGAGGGCTTCTCCGCGGTCATTTCCGATGCGGTACTCTTGCTATCTGCGACGGTAGTTCGCTGCAGCACAGGAATCTAGGATTTGTTCACCTTGAGGCTTTCTTCTTTCTTGCAGCTATTCTCAAGTTTGTGCATTTCTATAGGAACAACTTCCGTGTCGGCGAATTTTACTATGTGGTCGGCCTTACACAGCGCCTGGTCCGACACTGACGATTTCTCCACCTGCCCCAACGTGCAACGTCGCTTATGTTCCGTGATCCTGGTGTTGATCAACCGCCGCGCGGGGTTAGCCGAGCGGTCTAGGGTGCTGCAGTCGTAGACTGTGCGGATGGTCACGGCGGAGGTTCGAGTCCTCCCTCGGGCATGGGTGTGTGTGTTTGTCCTTAGGATAATATAGGTTAAGTAGTGTGTAAGCTTAGGGACTGATGACCTTAGTAGTTAAGTCCCATAAGATTTCACACAAATTTTTTTGTTGATCAACCATCCAGTCATTCCAACAAAAACTTTTCCGCATGTGCATGGTATGCGATACATTCCCAGCACTGCAAATGGGTCCCTTTTCTCCTTTTTCGACCTGAGACACTCTTTGATCTTCTTTGTCGGTTTGTAAACAGTCTTTACGCCGTGTTTGCGCAATATACGGCCGATTCTGTCCGTCACTCTGAGAATGTATGGCAGAAAGGTCGATCCGAAATTTCTTTTTCTGATTTGCCACTTGCCGATCGTTTGGCTCTGTTATACTTCTGATATCACTTTTGGAGTACCAATCGCTCCTCAGAACACATTACAAGTGTTGTATTTTGCGTCTGAGATGTTGCGGCTCTCATATTCGTCTTGCCCGCGTAACGAGCATATTAATCATGCCTCTTTTCTGGCTCGGGTGGTGATTTGATAGTATGGGCAGGTATCGGTCCGTGTGTGTCGGTTTTCGATACACGCTGTGTCCCAGGTTTTCACCATCTTTTGTGACCAGCACATCTTGAAATTGTAGTTTTTTTGTCCTTTTCTACTTCCACAGCATATTTTATGTTGGCATGGAGACTGTTGAAGTGTCGTAGGAAGTCACCGAGCTGTTCTTGCGCAAACACGGCGTAAAGACTATTTACAAACAGACAAAGAAGATCAAAGAGCGTCTAAGATCGGCAAAGGAGAAAAGGGCCTAACCGCACCGGGAATGACCGCGGAGAAGTCCTCGGACGTTGGTGCGCGAGGTACATAAAGTCTGCGACCGCGAGCTCGGCTCCAGTCCACCACCAGAAATGGGGGGTGAAACTTTTCTGGCGAAACGTCAGAAAAATCGTCAGATGCACGACGGCCGAAGAACCCGAGACAGGAGTCAACAGGCAGTTTGGCAACAAGTGGCCACGAAAGCCTTAGCAATTTTTTAAAGTATATAACATTCATATTAAGGGAAACGTAGTTAATCTGTATCGGATCATCATATCAGAAATGAGTATATCTGCGATATGAGTAGTTTTATGTTATAAATAGTGTGTACTGTGCGTTGCGGTTTGTAATGGTACTTGAATTACGCAACCATTACGGCACCTCACCTGAACCTCTCGATACCAGTAATATTCTACTGGGTTTCTGCAAAGTAGTTGACATATTTCTGAGACAACATTCAGATTTGATTTCATTTGTGATACATCGATATGTTTATATTGCAATGATATTATTCTTATGTCTATTCTTTCTTTTGTCACTATGATCTTTGACGTACTTGTAACTCTGAATTTTGGGCGCGTAAGCGATTACTAGATGTTAGAGAGTCGGACCTTGAGAGAGTCTAGTCTTGGACGTCATGTTGGAAAGACGCGTATTGTAGTCCGCTTATAAAATGTGAACTTTAACAGTGACTGTGAGAGAGATGTTTTCAAGAATGTTTTGTATTGTGAAGTGATGTTTTGTGTTTACGTGATATTGCAATAAAAGCAATTAAAAAGAACTGTAACTTAATTTCGGAGTGCTGGTTATTTTTTTACATCACCATTGTCCAGCAAAAGCGTAATCTTCAAGGATGGTTTGTGAAGAGCATCTACATAACTTTTGAATATAGCAGAATAAAATCTAGGCCTTTTTGCATCCGAGCTTGGAATCATAACCACCTAGATTTTCAACGATTGAACCATGATTTTACGGCGAGACCAGCGTGGGAAACACAAAAAGATGAGTGCCTAGTTTTTTCATTATTACATGAAATGACTATTAACTGTGCTCTAATGACACCTGCCACATAATATGACTTTTGTTGCCCGAAAATGCAGTATTTAGCAGCGTGAGCTACACCACAATCGTTATTAAAATTTTGACCCTTGTTGTGGTAGGGTTGTTAGACGTTCCCTTCTGCTACCTAGGTTCGAGGACGCTGGAGCAACGGCGGCGGACTTGCTGCAACAAGGTACAGCGTAGTAGGAAGCTGGCCACCATACGCGCGAAGCCGACGGCCATGTCAAGCTGAAAGACGCCGTTGTCGCACAGCGACCTTTGATTATTATTAAAAAAGATATCGTATTGTAGTGTAGAAAGAAAAAAAGTGAAAAGCTTTGTATCACACTGACTAATGTATCACTTGTTGTCTGGTTGTATTCACTAGGTTAAGTAGCACTTATGCGTGTGAACAACCAGAGTGTCTGTAACTACACTGAGGATATAAATGTATTATGAAGAACGAATAAAAACTGAACACAAGACGTGTGTTGAGAAGTCATTTGTTGCCAGACATCTTGTGCTAGACGCTCACAGTGAAAAATGTTCTCCAGATCATGTTACTAAACAAAAGCTGAATGATTAATTGAGTGAGACATACAAAAAGGGAAGTGGGCTATCCTGGAGACTAACGATTTTTCGGTGAAGTGACTTTGGGTGTTGGAGTAAGTACTAACATCTACGATCAATTTCGAAAGGCTATTACATGCTCTTCAAGTGACCTACAGTTTTCGAAAGTGAAAAGATGCCATAATTTTTGACACTAATGTAATGTTAACTCAGAGATATGAGTTATACAGTTGCGCTTATGACTAATTAGTCACATGTGCTAATATCACTGGTTGTGTAAGAGGTTTATCAGCACAGTCATTCATAAATTTTTCTAAGGGGACGTTTCAGTTGTCCTAGCAATGCACGATGACAACTATACGATGAGCTGCGAAAAATACGTTTTTGCTTAAGATTACGAGCAGATTTATTATCACAGTTACGCAATTAATTCCCTCTGGCCGCGTGGGGTAGTCGCGCGGTCGTGAGCGCCTTGTCACGGTTCACGCGGCTCTCCCCCATCGCAGGTTCCAGCCGTCCCTCGGGCATGGGTGTATGTGTTGTCCTTAGCGTAAGTTAGTTTAAGTTAGATTAAGTAGTGCTTAAGCTGAGGGACCGATGACCTCAGCAGTTTGGTCCCGTAGGATCTTAAAACAAATTTCCAGAAAATTCCCGCTAGTCTTTTTAAACAAGAAGTACTACTTCGGGTAAGATGACAGTGATATCGACCTAATTAGTATTGGAGCAACAGTTTACAACGTTCTCGTTAAGCTAAGGCCTTAGCAGGATATTCTTATTAGTCATTGTGAAGACTGGTAACCTGCTAAGAACACTTAAAAGACCGAACTAGGTAACACATAGCATCAGAGCTGGTAATATCGTTGCAAAAGTATTGTAATTAAAGGATTATATGGTCACGTCGATTGATCGACGCGGTGAGGAGATAGTATGTGCGTGTCGACACGCCGCAGGGTGTAAGATATGTGGATGCCAGAGAGCTGGTTTCAAATGTTGGAAGTGCAGAACTACGTCTTGCCTGAAGATGACGGGTACGTCTTTCCATTACCCTTCTAACTAGCGTGCTCTTTCTCTTACTCGGCTTGAGTCAACTGGAAACTTGCGTCTATCTGTTATATGTTCCAGTCAAGTTGGTTCAGTTGAAACGTCCATCATTAGAAGCCGAGTACATAAAATACCCAACAGTGGCTTTTACTAAGGCAGGGGGAGCCAAGAACGCGGCTCTCTTGCCTGGCCACACACTCCCGCACTGCCGCACTGTGTTGTCTCAGTGTGGGGCGGGGGAACATGTGGAAACTGCGAATGTGCCACATTTAAATCGCGATGCAGTCGCACTGGATACACCTCAGTTTTATATTTTACACTTCTTGACAATACAAATCACAAAGAAAACTACTTTCTGAGTTATTTGATTATTTTCGGCGCACTGAGGACATACCATAATTCTTATCTGTCATTTTCAGCACATTGACAGATACAGACAACTTTCATATAACACATTTTAAATAGGACTAAAAACTATAAAATAATTTCTCCCAGTCCCATCCAGTTTCTTATCGCCATACACATGGCTCTGAAAATTTGTGTGCCAGTATTTTTCTTTATAAATCTTCCAAGCATTGTCATAGCTATTAAAAATTCACAAGCACAAATTTTCAGGACTATCTGTATAGAATCAGGAATCTGTAAGGGGTAAGAGAAATTATTTTATACTTTTTAGTCCAATATAAATAAATGCTACATTCAACAATAATTTTTATTAACTAATTACTTTCTGCTTTTTAATCTTGTATGTGTGCCATTTCTCAGTGGACTTTAAGAAATTCTATGAAACTATATTTTTTATTCAAATAAGTATTTACATACATACTAACTCTTTATCCACAGCTTCACCCATGTACGTATATGTCACATATATTGCGGGAATCTCCTCCTCCCCCTGTCTCCACCCTTTTCCTCTCCTCCGCCCCCCCCCCACTCCCTCTCTCTGCTCAGCTGTAACCATGAGCTCCCATAACGCCTGGAATGTGTTCCGATACTACCTGCACAACACGCCTGTCCTGCAGGGCAGCTCAGTTGTCTGGAGTTACCAACCTTTTTCACCCCCAGCCCTACCGAACAGACAGACAAGAAAGAGAGTTATTACTGCATTGCCATCTAGTTTTGAAAATATCAGGTATCTAGCTCATCTGGAAACAGGGCTAAAATCAAATTCAACATTTGTAGCGAGCCGATAGGCCAGAAAACGATCTCATAATGACATGTTAAAGGAGCACGGAAGCCCAGTATGGGCAGACCGTCGTACTTTGCCGTGGTGAGCGCTGTTAAAGTAACGACCGACAGTAATGTAGAGACACACATCAGTTACAAAGATTTTTGTCATTAAATGTCATTACATATAAACGTTTTTTTTTAAATTTATTGTGGGCTCTCCTCTAGCACAGTATAAATGTCAACACAAATCACACTTTGTTTTATTTCTTGTCTCTTCTCCGAATAAAACAACAATGCCTGTAATTGCACTACACAGTGAAAAAAATGTGCTACCACGTACATTATTGTTAATGTGAACTCATGTAAACAGCGTAACGAACTGTTGTAAAATAGAACTAATCCTTCCACTCAGCTCATATCACTATTTAATTAGCCCTACCCACCTTCTAAGAAACGTAGGTGGATTATACTAACTATTGTCAGGACGTACAGTTTCCGCATGGCATTTGAAGCCACAAGATTAACGTGGTTGGCAATCGAACGCCAGCGATTCTTCGTATGGTGGATACCGAACCGCGTGAAATGTACGGCATGTGGCGGGAAGGAATTGGAGGCTTACGAATACCGCAGAAACGGTCCGAGTCGTTCACGAACTGCATTCTGTAAAGATAAGAGCGGGACCTGTAAAACGCATTTCATTCTCCCGTGTGACTACCGGCTTGGCCTGCAGAGAATAAGACATTGGAGGAGTGCGAAAAGTACCTAGTCGGCACAAACTGTATGCTGAGAAGAAGACAGGCGATCAACGAAAGCTACGGTCGCAGGTTCGAATCCTGCCTCGGACATGGATGTGTGTGATGTTCTTAGCTTAGTTAGGTTTAAGTAGTTCTAAGTTCTAGGGGACTGATGGCATCAGATGTTAAGTCCCATAGTGCTCAGAGCCAGCAACGAAACTTTTCCTTCGCTCCAGGTCCCCTGAGCTAACGAAATGGAGGAATACAAGAACTACCAACTCGATCCAAGTTGGACAAGAAAACACGTGAGTAACGAAACGTTTCAGGCAAACGCAACGGTACATAAAGTGTCGTGGAATACTCCTTACTCCGAAGAGGACGCCTCCTACTCGTGAAAAGATAGAACTCGGAGCTGCAAAAGGACGTTTAGAAAGCAAGAGCATTTTTGGCGCGGGTCGAGCGTACAGAGCTTTCTTTTTTTTTTTTTTTTTTTTGTGGAGGGTAGTTTCCGGACAACGGTTGGAGCAATGGCAAGAGTACTCACCGGCAATCCGAAGGTCGTGGGGTCGCGCCCCTTTGTGGAAAAGATTTTTCCTTTCTAGTTTTCAAACTTTACTTTACTTACACTGCAAATAAACTCAGATGATTCTCATTATAATGCATTTATTAAAATTTTGATAAAGGACAGGAAAAGGAAAGGCAAAGAGAAATTTTGTCGATGAGTGCATGCGAAATATAGGAATGCCGCTGCAACTTCATCAAAATTTGGGAAACTTACAACAACCTTATAGAAAAAAAATTCGAGTAATGTGACGATGCCTTACGTGCAGCGGAACAAATTTAATTCCGTTAACTGGCGTGTGGGAAGGATAAATAAATTCACAATTGTATGATGAGACTTTTCAAGATTCAGAAGGATATTCAGGTAAAGAATTTGATCAGAATGATTCTAAACTGTTCATCTCTCCTCGAGAGAGGCAAAGAAGTCACATCCCGAGAAGACTGTGTTGAAATACATTCCTTTGCCAACATTTAGTGAAATGATGCATTGCTTGTTGTTTGATACTACACAGTCCGATGGGAGGGACTCTTTTACGAATGTTAATTTGTTTTCCGTAGGGTACGCAGTGGTGGAGAGTAGCCAATGTCAACACTCTGAGTGCCGAAGAACAAACAGACAGGGAACTCATTGCCTGCCAGTATGCGAGAGGACTCCAGGAAGCACCTGCTTCAGCACTTAGCCGAGCAGACAAGACACCCTTCGGTAACGAGGCTACATATAGTAACTCCACTTAGAGATTACACAAGAACGCCTTACAGGCTGCTACTTTGCATAAAGGTAATATCTGAAGCGGAAAAATTAAACATTAGCCCAACCAAAGGCGCTGACTGTCTCATATTCAGTCACGACTGCTGTAAAGCCTGCGCCTTCCTCAGAGTTAGGCTATTCGATCTGCATCACTAGAAGGTCGACTCTGCCGGTTGCAGGATGCCCTGGTTAATACAACGAAGTATCTACAGCCGCCACCACCTTAGGATCCACTGCATATGAGTCCGCTGCCGTCTGACTGTGAACGAAACGTCGACTCTGCGAGCTGCACTTCTGCCGGTCACAACGGTGATTGACTGTAGATGAGGGGTGCGCCAGTCTTCTGTGAATGAAGAACCCATCTTCCCATGTACTAACTATTCAACTTGGGAGCTGGACACCTGCGCCGCCACTCCTGGGCAGTACAACTACTGCCTCACTAGCTGTCGCTGGGACACCCTCTCCAGCTGTCCGTGTCGCTGTTGAGACTTCGGCCTACACGTCATCTCGACAACTGACAGCAGGGGCATGCAGATTTCTGGCACTGAGCCTAAGAACTGCTTCAGTCAGCGAGAGCGTTGAGGCTCTGAAAGATGATCACAGCTACACTGGGCTACATCGATGAGCCGGCTGCCAAATCATGCTAATGCTGGGTCGCAGCACTGACCCCTGACGACGCCAAAGCCTGCGAATTCCTAGCCTGGATACTCTGCACCTCCGTGCAAAGCGGGATCAGCACGGCCGCTGCTAGGCAGCGACGGCAAAAAACGGAGTGAATGTAAAACTCTTTCTAAAAATGACTGTTAATTGAAAATAATCTATCATTAGCACCACGGCAGTCCACAGGACTCCACAGTACCACCACAGTACTTACGCTTGTCTGCCGTACACTCATCTAGGAGGCTGCATCTGGCCGGCTCCTACAAATTTGGGACCGACAAGCGGCCTTCAAGTGCCCTGGCGGCTTCACATCTGAATGCTGAAGCAACTCCATGGGGCAGTTTGGTGATCGCGAATCAGTAGTCGTCCAGCAGCCCTTGTGCCCGTAGCACGAAAGTCGTGTGCCCACTCGGCGTTTAAAAATGCTTAACATTTTCGAAGTCAGCAGGTCTTTCGAGATGAACCTAGTTACGTTTCAGATACGGAAAGACAACAAACATCGAAAATACATTTCCATGCGCTGGTGTGGAATTCTGCATGGTCACATTCCCGTTTACTTAGCGAGTGCTGTTGGTCAGTAAGCGAGCACGTGCTTGATGGCAAAGCCTCTCACTGCGGAGGTGGTGTTTTAAGACTTAGAGGACGGAGGGCCTCATACTGGTCACAGTATCAGATAAATCGCTGATACGGCGATTTTCACGTTTTTCTCTGAACTTTTTGTAGCATGTATTATTGGACAGAACTTAGAGCAGTTTACAGTTTTTGTGAAGGCAGTACATCTACATACACACTCGGGAGCCACCATTCGCTGCAGTGCGGAGGATAACTTCTACCACTACTGGTCAAAGCCTTTCATGTTCCACTCGCAAATGGAGTGACGGAGAAACAACTGTATATACAACTTCAGCTGAAACTTCCGGGCTGAGAGGTATATAGAAAGAACACTCACACGGATCGATACCTCCACAAGGAATTAAACCATCATCCTACGCAAAAAAGAGGTGTCATGGAAACTTTGGTGGACAGAGCCAATGAAATCTGCGAGCCGGCTTACTTGCAAAATGAACTAAATCACTTACGGTCAGCCTTCATGAAAAACGGATATACCAGCAAGGAAATTGATCGAGCCCTCGAGCAACGAAGAAAAAAAGCCAGAATTCCAGAGCAACAACGGTCACCTATTGGAGAAGTTTTCCTACCGTTCATTAATAAAGTCAGGGACCGTATCGGGCAAGATCTGGCCAAGTATGGGATCGAAACAATCTTCAGACCCACCAAGAAGATTAAGGAATACTTAAGAACTGAAAAAGACGCCCGACACCCCCTAGCGACACCTGGGGTATACAAAATTCCATGCAGTTGTGGACAAATGTATACTGGAAAAACGAAAAAAAGTGTAAACACCCGCATAGCCGAACATAAAAGAAACTGTCGCTTAGGACACATCGAAAAATCGGCCGTAGCTGAGCATGTTTTTCGAGATGGGAACCACGAAATTAAATTTAATGAAACAAGCGTTCTAGCACGAACATCCAATAATCATGAGCGCATTTATAGAGAAGCAATAGAGATTCACGAACACCATAATAATTTTAATAGAAAAGAGGAAGTTTTAAAGTTGGACAAAATATGGATGTCGTGGTTGCGCCAGCAGAATGACAATCGATTACTCTTAATGGAGAATGATGACGCCTTCCAAAGATAGGCATACCGTCGGCATCACGTGACGAATGGTGGTGCCCTCTATGCGCTCTATAAATGCGAGAATACCTGGAGCCTCAGTGGCAGTAGCCGGAAGACTTCAGAAGATGTCTCCCGCAGATGGAGACGAAACGTTGGGTAGAAATTTGATACATAGACCACGGCCTCTCAACCCGGAAGTTTCAACTGAAGACAACACCGGCCGTGAAACCCTACATTGTATGTCTATACACCTCCCTACGAGCCCTAATTCCCCTAGTCTTCGTAGTCCTTACGCGAAATATACACTGGAGGCAGTAGAATAATTTTGCAGTCGGTCGCAAATAACGGCTCTCTAAATTTTGTCAATAGTGTTTCGTGAAAAGGCGGTCGTCTTCCCTTCAGGGATTCCCATGCGAGTTCTCGAAGCATCTCCGTAATACTGGCGCGTTGATCGAACCTGTCGGCAACAAATTTAACAGCACGCCTCAGAACTGCTTCAACATCTTCCTTCCACCTGATCTGGTGGGTATCCCAAACGCTCGAACAGTACTCAAAAATGGCTCGCATTAGTATTCTACGCGCGGTCTCATCTACAGATGATCCACACTTCCCATTCGCCTTTCCTACTATCGTCCTTACGTGCTCGTTCCATTTCATATCGCTTTGCAACGTTACCCCCACATATTTATCCGACACGACTGTGCCAAGCAACACACCACTAATAATGTACTGAAACATTACAGGATTGTTTTTCCTAATCATGTTTGTACTAGGGAAGCAGCCTGCTATTCATCACACCAAATGGAAAGTGCAAGTCACCCTGTGCCTTCCTACAGTTTTTCAGCGACAACAATTTGCCGTACACTACAGCGTCATCACCAACAGCCGCAAATAGCTGCTCATCTCGTCCTTCAGATCGTTTATGTCCATAGAGAACAAGAGCGGTGGTCCCATCACGTTTCCCTGGGGCACTCCTGATGATATCTACATCTACATCTACATCCATACTCCGCAAGCCATCTGACGGTGTGTGGCAGAGGGTACCTTGAGTACCTCTATCGGTTCTCCCTTCTATTCCAGTCTCGTATTGTTCGTGGAAAGAAAGATTGTCTGTATGCCTCTGTGTGGGCTCTGATCTCTCTGATTTTATCCTCATGGTCTCTTCGCGAGATATATGTAGGAGGGAGCAATATACTGCTTGACTCCTCGGTAAAGGTATGTTCTCGAAACTTCAACAAAAGCCCGTATCGAGCTACTGAGCGTCTCTCTTGCAGAGTCTTCCACTGCAGTTTATCTACCATCTCCGTAACGCTTTCGCGATTACTAAATGATCCTGTAACGAAGCGCGCTGCTCTCCGTTGGATCTTCTCTATCTCTTCTATCAACCCTAACTGGTCAGGATCCCACAACGGTGAGCAGTATTCAAGCAGTGGGCGAGCAAGTGTACTGTAACCTACTTCCTGCGTTTTCGGACTGCATTTCCTCAGGATTCTTCCAATGAATCTCAGTCTGGCATCTGCTTTACCGACGATTAATTTTATATGGTCATTCCATTTTAAATCACTCATAATGCCTACTCCCAGATACTTTATGGAATTAACTGCTTCCAGTTGCTGACCTGCTGTATTGTAGCTAAATGATGAAGGATCTTTCTTTCTATGTATTCGGAGTACATTACATTTGTCTACATTGAGATTCAATTGCCATTCCCTGCACCATGCACCAATTCGTTGCAGATCCTCCTGCATTTCAGTACAATTTTCCATTGTTACAACCTCTCGATATACTACAGCATCATCCGCAAAAAGCCTCAGTGTACTTCCGATGCTATCCACAAGGTCATTTATACATACTGTGAATAGCAACGGTTCTACGACACTTACCTGCGGCACCCCTGAAATCACTCTTACTTCGGAAGACTTCTCTCCATTGAGAATGACATGCTGCGTTTTGTTATCTAGGAACTCTTCAATCCAATCACACAATTGGTCTGATAGTCCATATCCTCTTACTTTGGTCATTAAACAACTGTAGGGAACTGTATCAAACGCTTTGCGGAAGTCAAGAAACACGACATCCATCTGGGAACCCGTGTCTATGGCCCTCTGAGTCTCGTGGACGAATAGCGCGAGCTGGGTTTCACACGATCGTCTTTTTCGAAACCCATGCTGATTCCTACAGAGTAGATTTCTAGTCTCCAGAAAAGGCATTATACTCGAACATAATACGTGTTCCAATACGTGATATCCTTGTCTCCGATCAACCGTCGCCGTCAGGGACAACGTACTAGGTTCTATTATTCACGAAGTTTTCTAGACATATCTGGGAAGTTATTCAGTATGCTCGTTAACAGTATGAGTGGGATACTGTGAAAAACGCTTTCGGAAATATATGAAATCTCTTAATGCTGCTACGAAGCGTCAAAAACCAAGAGACTGGTCACAAACTCTTAATCTATTTAATGAGCAGATAATTTTAGTAGCTATATAGAAAGTATAACTGAGGATCGGTTTACGTGAGGAGCGTTTTTTCATACGTAAAGATGTAGTTAGAATCAATGAAAGGTATTCGTCTTGTTTCCGAAAACAAAAGTTAAAGTTGAGCTGCAACTTCGCGGATAGCGTACAAGCAGCAGCGTCTACATCTAAATGATTACTTTACAATTCACACTTGCGTGTTTTTCAGACGGTTCTAGAAGCACTTTCAGACTATTTTTTTATCGTTCTACTCTCAAACGGCATGGACAAAAAATGAACGCCTAAACTTTTCTGTGGTACCTGTTATTTTATCAAAAATGGTTCAAATGGCTCTAAGCACTATGGGACTTAACATCTGAGGTCATCAGTCCCATAGAATTAAAACTACTTAAACCTAATTATCCTAAGGACATCAGACACACGCATGCCCGAGGCAGGATTCGAACCTGCGACCGTAGCAGCAGAGCGGTTCCGGACTGAAGCGCCTAGAACCGCTTGGCCACAACGGCCGGCTGTTATTTT
The DNA here is from genome assembly GCF_021461395.2 of Schistocerca americana. Lineage (NCBI taxonomy): Eukaryota > Metazoa > Arthropoda > Insecta > Orthoptera > Acrididae > Schistocerca > Schistocerca americana. Next base: position 514,498,520 of record NC_060121.1, on the reverse strand, counting down.
ATCACGAAGCTCTTTTCCGCCTACGTAGGTGTGGATCAACAAAATATTTTCGCATTCGGATCAGAAAGCTGATGATTCGAATTCGTGAAAATATCCCGCCGCAGTGAATAACGTCTTCGTTTTAACGATTGCACCCCAGCTCGCTTATTACGTCCTGACATTTTCTTTCCATTTCGCGATAGCACACAAAAGGAGCTGCCCTTCTTTGAACTTTTTCCATATCCACCGTCAGTGCAGTCTCGTAAGGATCCATACCGCATAGCAAGCCTCCAGAACCACCTTCAGTGCAGTCTCGTAAGGATCCATACAGCACAGCAAGCCTCCAGAAAAGAACGGACAGGGGGAGTGCAGAAAGTCTATTTAGTAAATCTGTTGGATCTTCTACATGTTCTGCCGAGAAAAGGCAGTCTTTAGGTTCGCCTTTCACACAACACTTTCTATGTGATGTGGTTGTTACTAACTGTAATCCCTAGGTATGTTGTTGAAACTACAGCCTGTCAATGAGTGTAATTTATCGTGTACCTGAGATTTAATGGATTACCTTTGTACTCATGCGGAGGACCTCAAGCTTTTGCTTGATTAGGATCAACTGCCACTTTTCGCACGACGCTCATGTCCTGTCTACATCATTTTGCAGTTCATTTTTATCTTCTGATGAATTTACTAGACGGTAGCAAAGAGGGCGGCTCTGGCTGTCTCTCGAAATGTCTATTTACATAGTTTAAGAACAGGAGAAGGCTTGAAACATTTCCTGGGGGATTCGTAGGTATCGTTTCAGTTTCACTAGGTGGTGTCCCGTCAACTACTACGAACTGTGACCTTTCTGACAAGGGAACCTCCCCATCGCACCCCCCTCAGATTTAGTTATAAGTTGGCACAGTGGATAGGTCTTGAAAAACTGAACACAGATCAATCGAGAAAACAGGAAGAAGTTGTGTGGAACTATGAAAAAAATAATCAAAATATACAAACTGAGTAGTCCATGCGCAAGATAGGCAACATCAAGGATAACGTGAACTCAGGAGCGCGGTAGTCCCGTGGTTAGCGTGAGCAGCTGCGGAACGAGAGGTCCTTGGTTCAAGTCTTCCCTCGAGTGAAAAGTTAAGTTTTTTATTTTCAGACAATTATTATCTGTCCGTCCGTCCGATGCGAGGTAACTGCGCCGTAGTATGGGGACGCTACACCTAAACAAACATCGAAACACACGACGTCAGTCGATTACAGCGCACGGAAGAGAGAGTATTCCTGCTAACGAGGCTCCCTGGCTGGCAGCTGACTGTTCGCTACTTTGGACGAGAGTGCATTAAATACGTGAGATGCATTCCGTGGGCAATATGAATCCAGCAAATACAGCTCGCGACTTGAATATCAAGTTCAATGAATATTGGAGAGGCACGTCCTTTCGTCTACTAATCGCACGGTTTTGCGGTGCGGTCGCAAAACACAGACACTAAAGTTATTACAGTGAACAGAGACGTCAATGAACGAACGGACAGATCATAACTTTGCGAAAATAAAGAAAGTAAACTTTTCACTCGAAGGAAGACTTAAACCAAGGACCTCTCGTTCCGCAGCTGGTCGCGCTAACCACTGGACCACGGCGCTCGTGAGTTCATTCTATCCTTGATGTTGCCTATCTTACGCATGGACTACTCAGTTTGTATATTTTGCTTATTTTTTTCATAGTTCCACACAACCTCTTCCTGTCTTCTCGATTGATCTGTGTTCAGTTTTTCAAGGTCTATCCTCTGTGCCAACTTATAACTAAATCTGAGGGGGGTGCGATGGGGAGGTTCCCTTGTGAGAAGAAACCACGGATCCAGCCGCGCAGCTGAAACGGGGCTGCACAACCTCATTGTTCCTCGGCGTGGACATCGGAAACAGAAAAAGCGGCCGCGGTGCTCTCGGTATGCCCCGGCTCCTCCGCGGAGTGGATTCGAGCCAACTGCGTGTGGCCCTCCAGTTCCTGGTACAGATCTCTAAACGGACGCGAGCGAGCAGGGGGCGCCGGCGCGTTGATTGCCTCCATTTCTGGCAGCTCAGTGGCACACAGAAGCGAGCGACTTTTTGTGATCGGCTTCGGACTCACGCCCCCTGTGAGTAACCTCCGCGCGGCGTCTACCTCAGGGGGCCTTTCTCAGGAAGCAGCGACTCACCGGCATGACGCACAGTTCTGCCACCAGGTGTTTCGCTACTTCCGCTGGCAGCTACTTTACCAGGCGCCTGTCTCTCATTTTGCGCTCACTGATCTTCTGTCGGACAAAAGAGATAGGACATAATCCCGGCCTCAAGGCTGAAAGCTAGTTTAAACACTACATTACTACAGCTATGCACGACTCCGAAAATTGTTTAACGCAACCGGTCATTAGGCACCCATGCTACATGCATTCTAAACCCCCTATCATAATCCGTACCTACAAGTATTTTTCAAGCACCCGCGGACATTAAAATTGTTTTCGCCTGACGGTAGGCTTGCGCTTCGCCTGAACTAGTCTGCTCCACATCTGCTACTCTGTGAATAAGTGCCTGGCAAAGGGTTCTCCGAACTACCTTCAGACCACTACACTATCATCCCGCTCTCCAACGGAGCTTGAGAAAAATGAACACTAAAATCTTTCCCTACGAGCTCTGATTTCATTACGAAGATCATTTGTTCTTACGTATGTTGGCGACAGTAAAATGTTTTCACATTCAGAGGAGAAATTTGGTGATTGAAGTTTCGTGAAAAGCTCTCGCCGCAGAGAAAAACGACTTTGTTTCAACGACTGCTATCCCAACTCGTTTATCATATACGTGACACACTCTGCCCCACTTTGCGATCGTACAAAACGAGCTGCTCTTCTTCGGACTTTTTCGATGTCTTTCGCAAATCGTGTCCGGTGAGGATCCCACACCCCCCAGCAATACTATACTACTGGCCATTAAAATTGTTACACCACGAAGATGACTTGCTACAGACACGAAATTTAACCGACAGGAAGAAGATGCTGTGATATGCAAATGATTAGCTTTTCAGAGCATTAACACAAGGTTGGCGCCGGTGGCGACACCTACAACGTGCTGACATGAGGAAAGTTTCCAACCGATTTCTCATACACAAGCAGCAGTTGACCGGCGCTGCCTGGTGAAACGTTGTTGTGATGTCTCGTGTAAGGAGGAGAAATGCGTACCATCACGTCTCCGACTTTGATAAAGGTCGGATTGTAGCCTATCGCGATTGCGGTTTATCATATCGCGACACTGCTGCTCGCGTTGGTCGAGATCCCATGACTGTTAGCAGAATACGGAATCGGTGGTTTCAGGAGGGTAATATGGAACGCCGTGCTGGATCCCAACGGCCTCGTATCACACTAGCAGTCGAGATAACAGCCATCCTATCCGCATGGCTGTAACGGATCGTGCAGCCACGTCTCGATCCCGGAGTCAACAGACGGGGACGTTAGCAAGACAACAATCATCTGCACTACACAGTTCAACGACGTTAGCAGCAGCATGGACTATCAGCTCGGAGACCATGGCTGCGGTTACCCTCGACGCTGCATCACAGACAGGAGCGCCTGCGATGGTGTACTCAACGACGAAACTGGGTGCACGAATGGCAAAACGTTATCTTTTCGGATGAATCCAGGTTCTGTTTACAGCATCATGATGGTCGCATCCGTGTTTGGCGACATCGCGGTGAATGCACATTGGAAGCGTGTATTCGTCATCGCCATACTGGCGTATCACCCGGCGTGATGGTATGGCGTGCCATTGGTTACACGTCTCGGTCACCTCTTGTTCGCATTGACGGCACTTTGAACAGTGGACGTTACATTCCAGATGTGTTACCACCCGTGGCACTACCCTTCATTCGGTCCCTGCGAAACCCTACATTTCAGCAGGATAATGCACGGCCTTTCTGGACACAGAAAATGTTTGACTGCTGCCCTGGCAAGCACATTCGCCAGATCTCTCACCAATTGAAAACGTCTGGTCAATGGTGGCCGAGTAACTGGCTCGTCACAATACGCCAGTCACTACTCTTGATGAAATGTGGTATCGTGTTGAAGCTGCATGGACAGCTATACCCGTACACGCCATCCAAGCTCTGTTCGACTCAATGCCCAGGCGTATCAAGGCCGTTATTACGGCCAGAAGTGGTGGTTCTGGGTAGTGACTTCTCAGGATCAATGCACCCAAATTGCGTGAAAATGTAATCACATGTCAGTTCTAATATAATATACACTCTTGGAAATGGAAAAAAGAACACATTGACACCGGTGTGTCAGACCCACCATACTTGCTCCGGACACTGCGAGAGGGCTGTACAAGCAATGATCACACGCACGGCACAGCGGACACACCAGGAACCGCGGTGTTGGCCGTCGAATGGCGCTAGCTGCGCAGCATTTGTGCACCGCCGCCGTCAGTGTCAGCCAGTTTGCCGTGGCATACGGAGCTCCATCGCAGTCTTATCACTGGTAGCATGCCGCGACAGCGTGGACGTGAACCGTATGTGCAGTTGACGGACTTTGAGCGAGGGCGTATAGTGGGCATGCGGGAGGCCGGGTGGACGTACCGCCGAATTTCTCAACACGTGGGGCGTGAGGTCTCCACAGTACATCGATGTTGTCGCCAGTGGTCGGCGGAAGGTGCACGTGCCCGTCGACCTGGGACCGGACCGCAGCGACGCACGGATGCACGCCAAGACTGTAGGATCCTACGCAGTGCCGTAGGGGACCGCACCGCCACTTCCCAGCAAATTAGGGACACTGTTGCTCCTGGGGTATCGGCGAGGACCATTCGCAACCGTCTCCATGAAGCTGGGCTACGGTCCCGCGCACCGTTAGGCCGTCTTCCGCTCACGCCCCAACATCGTGCAGCCCGCCTCCAGTGGTGTCGCGACAGGCGTGAATGGAGGGACGAATGGAGACGTGTCGTCTTCAGCGATGAGAGTCGCTTCTGCCTTGGTGCCAATGATGGTCGTATGCGTGTTTGGCGCCGTGCAGGTGAGCGCCACAATCAGGACTGCATACGACCGAGGCACACAGGGCCAACACCCGGCATCATGGTGTGGGGAGCGATCTCCTACACTGGCCGTACACCACTGGTGATCGTCGAGGGGACACTGAATAGTGCACGGTACATCCAAACCGTCATCGAACCCATCGTTCTACCATTCCTAGACCGGCAAGGGAACTTGCTGTTCCAACAGGACAATGCACGTCCGCATGTATCCCGTGCCACCCAACGTGCTCTAGAAGGTGTAAGTCAACTACCCTGGCCAGCAAGATCTCCGGATCTGTCTCCCTTTGAGCATGTTTGGGACTGGATGAAGCGTCGTCTCACGCGGTCTGCACGTCCAGCACGAACGCTGGTCCAACTGAGGCGCCAGGTGGAAATGGCATGGCAAGCCGTTCCACAGGACTACATCCAGCATCTCTACGATCGTCTCCATGGGAGAATAGCAGCCTGCATTGCTGCGAAAGGTGGATATACACTGTACTAGTGCCGACATTGTGCATGCTCTGTTGCCTGTGTCTATGTGCCTGTGGTTCTGTCAGTGTGATCATGTGATGTATCTGACCCCAGGAATGTGTCAATAAAGTTTCCCCTTCCTGGGACAATGAATTCACGGTGTTCTTATTTCAATTTCCAGGAGTGTATTTGTCCAATGAATACCCGTTTATCATCTGCATTTCTTCTTGGTGTAGCAATTTTAATGGCCAGTAGTGTATAACAGAGGACGGACAAGCGTAGTGTAGGCAATCTCTTGTTGTTTCTTCTAAGTGTTCTTCCTATAAAAACAGAGGTTTAGGTTGTCTTCTCCACAACATTAGGCGTGTGATGGCACCAGTTCAAGCTGTTTGTAACTGTGGTTCCTAGGTATTAAGTCGAATTGACAGCCTTTAAATACGTGTGATTTATTGTGTAACCGAAATTTAACGGGCGTCTTTTTGCACACATGTGGATGACCTGACACTTTCTTTTACTGAGAGATAATTCCCATTTTTCGCACCATACATGCATCATGTGTAAGACCTCTCGTAATTGGTTTTGATATTCTGATGACTTTACAAGACGGTAAATAACAGCATCATCCTCAAACAGTCTAAGAGGGCTGCTCAGACTGCCTCCTAAATCGTTTTGTAGATCAGGAACAGCAGGAGTCATATAACCTTTATTTGGGGAAAGCCGGATATCACGTCTGTTTCACTCGATGATTGCTACGCACTCCGACATTTTCGACAGGCGATCACAAATCCAGTCACAGAACTGAAGCGATACAATACAGGCACGCAGTTTGATTAGAAGTGTCTTGTTGGGAACGGTGTCAAAAGCCATCTGCTAAAGTCAGGTGCCGTAATTTACATTCCACCGACTAGGAGCGTAAGGACTGACTGTGACTACAATTTAATACAACACAGCCTGTCGTATTTTTGACACGTTACAAAACTTACAGTTTCCTGTCTTAATTAATAAAACTTATTTACGATTTTTTAAAGAACATTTCTGCATCTCTTGGAAGTCAGATGAAGTCGCTACAAGTAATCGTAACAATGCAAACTGTCAAATGTTTGTAATGTAGTTCGTTTCTCAAATATACATTAACTGACAATAATGTTAAATCGTGTTAACGTGCTGCGTTTCTCAACGTAATAAGAGTCGCATCGTGTACTTGTAAATATATTTTAGAGAGACTTTGAGAGGCTTACACCATTTACACTACACATTATCTACACTGATGCGACAAAACACTATGACTACTGCCCACGGCTATATCTAATCTCGCCAGGTGGAGCTGAGGCCGCTCGACGCAGTAAGGCAAATGCATAACCGGAGCAGAGACGAGTGGGGAACCACTGCATCCCCGACACGGTTCGCAGGTAGGGAAATCCACTGACATAAGCGGCTCTGACAAAGAGAGGATTGTTTTGGCTCGGCGCCTGGCAACGGGCATCCCGGAAACGACGATCGTGGCCGGCAGTTCTCGTGAAACTGTACTGAGCGTCTATGGAGAGTGGATGAAGGGCGGTGAAAACACGAATAGGCGACAAGGTGCTGGGCGTCCACGCCTCTTAACAGCACATGGAGTGTGGAGGCTTGCCCGTCCCGTAAAGCAGGATAAGCGGCACAATCTGTGGGAGGCCGGACGGCGGAATGCAGAGCTGCTGCAAATGCAAGTGTTTGGGAGCACACCGTTCTGGGCACATTGCTGAACACGGAGCTCCGCAGCTGACGACTCCTAAGAATTCCAGTGCTGGCCCAAGTACATCGTCATTTACGATTGCAGTGGGTACTGGACCGTCGACACTGCATCAACAGAAAGGTGTCGCCCGTTCGGATGAACCACGTTTCTTGTCGTACCAGACCGATGGCCGCGTCCGGATACGCCGGTATCCAGGCGAAAGGCCGTTGGGAACGTGCACCACATTACGAATGCGGGCCGATGGGGGCAGTACATTCAGCTGCGCTTCCACCTGAGCTGTGGCTGTAACCGAAGGCACCGTGACAACTTTGCGCTATGCGAGTGGCGCCAGGTGGAAATGGCATGGCAAGCCGTTCCACAGGACTACATCCAGCATCTCTACGATCGTCTCCATGGGAGAATAGCAGCCTGCATTGCTGCGAAAGGTGGATATACACTGTACTAGTGCCGACATTGTGCATGCTCTGTTGTCTGTGTCTATGTGCCTGTGGTTCTGTCAGTGTGATCATGTGATGTATCTGACCCCAGGAATGTGTCAATAAAGTTTCCCCTTCCTGGGACAATGAATTCACGGTGTTCTTATTTCAATTTCCAGGAGTGTAGATCGATTTTGCACAACAAAATCATTAATAAACCAACCACGTACCGGACGCCCTCACATTCTGACTAATGCAGATGTGAGATTTATCATGAGGGAAACCTAAAATCAGCGCTCCTAAGTTGACTGGGGGAGTTAGAGTCCAGGGGAAAGAAGGCATGTGCCAACACAATCAGAAATACCTTCAAAACGTGTGGGTATGACGGCCAGGTAGCGTACAAGAAATTTTGAGTTAGTGAACGGAATCGAAAGAAACGTCTTCGTTTTGCGATGGAACATAGATTCAATAAGGAAGACTTCTGGAATAGAATAATATTTTCTGATGAGAGTAAATATAACGTATTCGGCTCGGATGGCAGGCGAATGGTGTGGCGTAAGAAGAATGCGGAGATGTTGCCACACAACCTTGTGCCAACGGTTAAACACAGTGTGGTGTGGGGCTGTACGATTGCTGCAGGTGTTCGAAAATTAAATTTCATAGAAAGTACAAAGGATCACCATATGTATATCAACATTTTAAAGAACAATCTGAATCCTAGGGCCGAAAAATTAGGTCTGCAAGGAAATTACATTTTTCAAAAAGATAAGGACCCAAAGCATACGGCTCTATTACAAGGCTGTGGTTCCTGTATAATACTCCAAAACAACCTCACACGCCTCCTCAGAGGCCAGACATTAATCCTATTGAACACTTTTGGAAAGTACTGAAAGATAGCATCAAGAGAAGATACATTTCTAACAAGAGAGACCTGAAAGAAGCACTTCAAGACGAATGGGACAAAATTCCAGCCTCTCTGACGGCAAACTTGGTCAAGTCGATGCCCAGACGACTACAAGCAGTAATAGATGCAAAAGGAAACCCCACTAAATATTAATTTTTGTAATTGAAATCATATTTTCAGATTGTAAATTTAAAAAAAATGAGTGGATGAATACTTTTTGAAGTAGCCCTTGAATAAATTCTCAATTTTGTCAAATTCGCTATTGCTATCGATGTATTTATTTCCTCGTCTATCAATAAAAATGACTTTCCAAGGTTCGTTACATATGACTGGATGTTCACATTTTATGTTCCCTTCTTTCACGTGAAATATACTTAGCTTTTTCTTTAAATTAAAACTATAAGAATACTTTTTAGACTCCCTGTATGTCACGACAGTTGAACATTCCGTGGTCCAACAGTCGAAAGTTCTACGAACAACTGAGACATGGTATCCGTAAAAACTTCACATTACGCACCAACTTTTGCCACGTGACGCAGACATTCGTATAGACTTTGATGCTGCGTATCTTGCAAGTGTTCATGTTGGCGATGTGTGTCCGTGGAGCATTTTGCGACGTGGTGAAGAACACATTACGCTCACTGGAGCAATGAACACGCACATTTAGTGTTCGTCAGTGACAACGAACATTCATGAAGTTCCCCTGCAGAGTGAACACGTCACTGTGTGGTGTGGCTTCACGGCGCAGTTCGTGATTGGTCCAGTTTTCTTTGAGGAACTCGGACCCAAAGGACCAAGAAAACGCAGCGCGAACGTCACACGTTTCTGTGATCTGCTTGGCCAAGATGTGACCCCTGCTCTGTAGGAAAGAGGTGTTTTGGACTCAGCAGTTCGGATGCAGCTCCACCTGACCTTGCTCGTGAGCCCATTCGGTTACTCCGTAACACATCTGGAGAACAAAGAAGTCACTGGCCGATTGTTTCAAATTGCGTTGTCACCAAGATGACCAGACTTGAACTCTTCTATGTGGACATTAAAGGGTGTTTCTTTCAATGGTTCTTCATTATTTCTCTTATGCTTGTCCTTACAAACGTTTCCGCTAAGTCTCATTCTTCTAAGATCACTCATGTTTCATGGGGCCCTATGACTTCGCGAAAGTTTAATTATAATCGATCTGCATTCTCATAGTAATCATTACGCGATACCCAAGCGAGATGTAGTAATACGTTGTTCGGCTCTGCCCGGAACGTGCTTATCGAAATTCCAATAGTAAATGGAAATGCCGTGTGGCTAAGGCCGCCCGTCGGGTAGACCGTTCGCCTGGTGCAAGTCTTTCGAGTTGACCGCCACTTCGGCGACTTGCGTGTCGATGGGGATGAAACGATGATGATAAGGACAACACAACACTCAGTCCCTGAGCGGAGAAAATCTACGACCCATCCGGGAATCGAACACGTGCCGTTAGGTATGACATTTCGTCGTAGTGACCACTCAGCTACCAGGGGCGGACATTCCAATAGTAAACCTCTCGGCGATACACAACGCCTCTATTTTGACGTCTACCAATGGAGTTTTTTGAGTAAATCTGAAACGCTATCGCATCGAGTTAAGGATTCCGCGACGAAACGCACTGCTCCTCGCTGTACCGTCTCTACGTCTTCAGTTAATCCTCCTTGATAACGGCGTAAGGTTGACAAAAACACACTCAAGAAATACCTTCAATGCTTGATGTCCTCTTTGACGGCGACGGCATCTTCCTACAAGATCACTGTTCGTGTTACAAGCCCAAAATCGTGCTTCAGTAGCTCGAAAGAGCACGACAATGAATACACTCTGATGTCTTGGCTATCAAATTGGCGTGATCTAAATCCGATTGGATACAAGCTGGACGCTGTCGAGTGCCAGTTTCGCGCTTAGTTTACGGGAATTGCAAGACGTATGCGTAATGGTGTCACATACCTCCGGAAACCTACCAAGGACTTACGAATCCATGCCACACAGAACTGCAGCTGAATAGTATTCCAGACAGGTGGGCATAATAGTTCGATTCATCACTTTATGCCATATGTGAAATACAACAGTCAGAACATCGAGGAAAGACTCCAGAAGAAGTTTTATGTCCTGGAATTTACATCTACATCATACTCCGCAAACCACCTACCGGTGTGTGGCAGAGGGTACCTGTGGTACAATTAAATGACCCTCCCCTCTCCTGTTCCACTCGCGAATGGGGCGTGAGGTGAATGATTGTCGGTAAGCCTCTGTGTTAGCTCTCGTATTTTCTCGCCGTGCTCATTTCGCGACATGTCTGTGGGAGGAAGTAATATGTTGTCCGACCCTTCCAGGAAAGTGCTCTCTCGAAATTTCAAAGGTAAACCTCGCTGTGATGCACAACGGTTCTACGGTTCTCTTGTAATGTTTGCTATTTGAGTTTGCTAACAGGGAACCTCCCCATCGCACCCCCTTCAGATTTAGTTAGCAGAGTGGATAGGCCTTGAAAAACTGAACACAGATTAATCGAGAAAACAGGAAGAAGTTATGTGGAACTATGAAAAAAATAAGCAAAATACACAAACTGAGTAGTCCATGTGAGATAAGCAATATCAAGGAGAGTCCGCGCGTAGGAACGTCGTGGTCCCGTGGTTAGCGTGAGCTGATGTGAAACGAGAGGTCCTTGGTTGAAGTCTTCCCTCGAGCGAAAATTTTAATTTTTTGTTTTCAGACAATTATATCTGTCCGTCTGATGCGATCACTTTTTTGGGAGTGATAATCACATCCACAAGAAAACCTAAATCGGGCAAGGTAGAAGAATCTTTTTACCCATTCGCCAAGTGTACAAGTTAGGTGGGTCGACAACATATTACTGTCATATGACGCACATGCCGTCATGAGTATCGTATAGAATATATCAGACGTGTTTTCCTGTGGAGGAATCGATTGACCTATGACCTCGCGATCAAATGTTCTCGGTTCCCATTGGAGAGGCACGTCCTTTCGTCTACTAATCGCACGGTTTTGCGGTGCGGTCGGAAAACACAGACAGTAAACTTATTACAGTGAACAGAGACGTCAATGAACGAACGGACAGATCATAACTTTGCGAAAATAAAGAAAGTAAATTTTTCACTCGAGGGAGGACTCGAACCAAGGACCTCTGGTTCCGCAGCTGCTCACGCTAACCACGGGACCACGGCGCTGCTGAACTTCCGTCGTCCATGTTGTTGCCTATGTTGCGAAAGGACTACTCAATTTGTATATTTTGCTAATTTTTTTCATAGTTCCGCACAACTTCTTCCTGTTTTCTCGATTGATCTGTGTTCAGTTTTTCAAGGCCTATCCACTGTTCCAACTTATAACTAAATCTGAAGGGGGTGTGATTGGGAGGTTCCCTTGTAAGCATCTCTGTAACGTTCTCGCGCCGACTAAATTATCCCGTGACTAACCGCGCTGCTCTTCGTTGGATCTTCTCTATCTCTTCTGTCAGTCTTATCTGGTAGTGGTCCCAGATTCATGAATAATAACAAACAACGCCTTCCTTCGTGAAAGACCTACATTTCCTTAAGATTTTTCCTATGAATCTCAGTCTGGCATTTGCTTTCCTACTATTTGTTTTCTGTAGTCGCCCTGGATAATTACTCCTAGGTATTTTGCGGTGTATACTGTTTCCAGCAATTAGTCATCAGTAATGTAGTTGTACAGTAGTGGATTTCTTTTCCTATGTATAGACAATATGTCACACTTATTTACGTCCAGGGTCGGCTGCCAGAGACTGCAGCATTCATCAATCTTCAGCAGCTCATTTTGCAAATCGATACTGTCTTCTGACGTTGCTACTTTCATATATACCACAGCATCATCTGGTAACGTTCTTAAAGAGCTTCCGACGCTTTCTACTAGGCTACTTGAATACACTGCAAATAGCAAGGAACCTATTACACTTTCTTGGGATACCGGCGAAATTACCTTAACATCTGTCAATTTTATTCCGTTTAGAGCGACATGTCGAGTTCTATTTGCAAGTAACTCTTGAATCCGGTCAAAAATCTGGTCCGATATTCGGTAAGCTCATTTTTTTTCAGTAAACGGCAGTGCCTTCCTAAAGTCAAGCAACACAACATGAACGCCGTATTCTACAGCGCTATGGATCCCATGGATGATCAGAGCGAACTAGATTTGTAGACATACACTGTCCCCTCCTTTCCCCCATACGCCACACCAGCAGCTACAGAAAAAAACAAAGTGTTCTAGATTAATCTAGTTTAAGACAGTTTATTTTTAAGTAACATTTCTCTATGTATGTACACTCAGTCGCAAAAGTATTCGGACAGCACGTAACGGGGCATAATTTTGCAGTATGCCGCATGAACAAATAGAGAAATTGCACTTTGTAATGTATTTGGGACTCTGGGTACGATGTCGCAACGTAAAATACGCTTCAAATACGAAGAATTGTTCTTGGACATGTGTCTGTTACGCAATATTTCCTGAAAACGGCATGGGAAGGTGCAACAAAAGTATTCGGACAAAGGCGGACAACGTGAGAGACTAGTTCATTCCGAGACGCACAGAGGGTGAAGCGACTGCAGTGTGTCCGACATTTCCGGGAGACGATAGCGATGATTAGTAAACACGTATCACGACCCTGTGCAGTTCGACGATGGGACGCAGAGGGAAGAGTTCTACGTTCGAGTAAAGGCAACTTGTCGTTTATCATCACGCGAAGGGGAAAACCTGCAGGGAAATTGAAGCAATACTGAACAATTTACGAAATTATTAAACGGTTCGAGAAAGAAGACCGATTGGAATTCCGTTGCAGTACAGGACGGCCACGGACATCTTCACAGAGAGATGAACGTGTGATTGTGCGAAAGCTACAACAGAATCCGAAAATATCTGCCACACGAATTGCAAGTGAGGTGGAGGGAGACCTTGATATAAAAGTCCATCCCGAAACCGTGCGGAGAGTACTGCGACGATCGCAGTACCACGGTCGAGTGGCACGGCGAAAGCCATTCATAAATGCAGTGAACGAGAAGAAACGTATGCAGTTTGCGAGGGAATACGCCGAATACCATCAGGCTTGGTGGAATCGGGTGATATTTTGCGACGAATGTAAATTTATATTATGGCAAAGTGACGGAAAGGCAACCGTGTGGCGAAAGACCAATGAAGAGCAGACACACAGGAACCTCAAACCAACAGTAAAGTTTGGAGGTGGGAGCATCATGGTGTAGGGATGCATGTCCGGCAATGGTGTGGGTGATTTAGTGTTCATTGATGATACGATGAAGGAGGAAGCGTATTTGAATATACTGCGAGGACATTTGAAGCAGAGTGCACGACATCTAGGTATTGCGAACAACTTTCATTTCTATCAGGATAATGATCCCAAGCATACCCCGCATATTGTACAAATGTGGTTGCTCTTCAATTGCCCGCACGTATTGCACCCCCCTCCCCAATCATCAGACCTTAACCCAATCGAACATTTGTGGGATAAATTGAAACGGATCCTCCGCGCGCACAACATCTATAAGAAGGCGACCTTGAAAGAGAAACTGCGCCAAGCATGGCCAAATATAGGCCCAGATTTCACGAAAAACCTCGTGGAAAGTATGCCTACTAGATTGGAGGAGGTATTGAAAATGAAAGGTGGACCCACAAGGTATTGACATTTTCGTCGTACAACTTATGAACATTTATTGGACAGTGTCCGAATACTTTTGTAGCAGCAGGGTGTGCGGGATGTTTCATTTTTGTTGTTAATTTTTCTGTTATTTATGTTTTGGAAACGAAATAATACAATAATTCTTTTATAATTAATGTAGTTACGCATATATATATATATATATTGCTAATAAATACGTTTGGGTTTCATAGTCAGTGTTTCACGAGTACTCATTGTGAAACTTCCCACTGTCCGAATACTTTTGCGACTGAGTGTATGTATAAACGCTTGGAGATCAACAGAACATGTTCGAAACGCGTTGCATTATGTTAGATTAAGCATAAAATAAAAAGTGACTGGTAGCAGAAACTTGAAACACATAATTATCCCACACAATCACGGTTCACAAACATAGACATTATGGCTGAAAATAAAGAGCGAACCAAGTTTCGCAAGATCTCTGTCTGCGAAATCCATGCATCATAATCCTTCAGCATAAAAAATGTTCCATAAGTCTACAATAGATCGACGTCAGTGATGTAGGCCTTCAATTACGAGCACCCGGAAACGGGAATGAGATGCGCTTTTTTTCCATTCGCTAGGTACCATTCGTTGTTACGGTGTTCATGACGCTTTCAGTAAATTTTTGTAATTGCGTAAGTGACAAGTACTAACGCAAAAGAAAGAGGTACGAAAGGCATAAGGGCGTGTTGCCATTTCCAGTCCTTGCGGATATCAACAACGCATCTACCCCCTCGACTCAGCATCATTCGGCACGGCTGGCAGAAGGACGTGCGCGGCCGACCCCAGTGACCCCGGCCGTGGCCTTGCGCGGTCGTGCGCCTCCCGTGAACCCTCGTGCACGTCCGAAAGCGGTGTTTACCAACAGCGGCTGCAGGTGCCGCGCATCGCCGCACCGCACCTCGTGACGCGTCGTGTTATTAGCGAGTTCCCGCTAACCCGCCGCCAGCCGCACAGGGCGTAAGCCGCACACTGCTCTAAGCAGCGCGGCACACCCAACGTGCAACGAGCAAGTTGCGGCGAAGCAGGACACCAGAGGCGCACTGAACAACAGGGAAACTACACTACTGGCCATTAAAATTGCTACACCACGAAGATGACGTGCTACAGACGCGAAATTTAAACGACAGGAAGAAGATGCTGTGATATGCAAATGATTAGCTTTCCAGAGCGTTCACATAAGGCTGGCGCCGGTGGTGACACCTACGGCGTGCTGACATGAGGAAAATTTCCAACCGATTTCTCACACACAAACAGCAGTTGACCGGCGTTGCCTGGTGAAACGTTGTTGTGGTGCCTCGTGTAAGGAGGAGAAATGAGTACCGTCACTTTTCCGACTTTGATAAAGGTCGGATTGTAGCCTATCGCGATTGCGGTTTATCGTATCGCGACATTGCTGCTCGCGTTGGTCGAGATCCAATGACTATTAGCAGAATATGGAATCGGTGGGTTCAGGAGGGTAATACGGAAGCCGTGCTGGATCCCAACGGCCCCGTATCACTAGCAGTCGAGATGACAGGCATCTTATCCGCATGGCTGTAACGGATCGTGCAGCCACGTCTCGATCCCTGAGTCAACAGATGGGGACGTTTGCAAGACAACAACCATCTGCACGAACACTTCGATGACGTTTGCAGCAGCATGGGCTATCAGCTCGGAGACCACGGCTGCGGTTACACTTGACGCTGCATCACAGACAGGAGCGCCTGCGATGGTGTACTCAACGACGAACCTGGGAGCACGAATGGCAAAACGTCATTTTTTCGGATGAATCCAGGTTCTGTTTACAGCATCATGATGGTCGCATCCGTGTTTGGCGACATCGCGGTGAACGCACATTGGAAGCGTGTATTCGTCATAGCCATACTGCCGTATCACCCGGCGTGATGGTATGGGGTGCCATTGGTTACACGTCTCGGTCACCTCTTGTTCGCATTGACGGCACTTTGAACAGTGGACGTTACATTTCAGATGTGTTACGACCCGTGGCTCTATCCTTCATTCGATCCCTGCAAAACCCTACATTTCAGTAGGATAATGCACGACCGCATGTTGCAGGTCCTGTACGGGCCTTTCTGGATACAGAAAATGCTCGACTGCTGCCCTGGCCAGCACATTCGCCAGATCTCTCACCAATTGAAAACGTCTGGTCAATGATGGCCGAGCAACTGACTCGCCACAATACGCCCGTCACTACTCTTGATGAATTATGGTATCGTCTTGAAGTTGCATGGGCAGCTGTACCTGTACACGCCATCCAAGCTCTGTTTGACTCAATGCTCAGACGTATCAAGGCGGTTATTACGACCAGAGGTGGTTGTTGTGGGTACCGATTTCTCAGGATCTATGCACCCAAATTGCGTGAAAATGTAATCACATGTCAGTTCTAGTATAATATATTTGTCCAATGAATAACCGGTTATAATCTGCATTTCTTCTTTGTGTAGCAATTTTAATGGCCAGTAGTGTATATCATAGGGTGTGCCTCCTCTCGTTCATAAATATTCTTTTGGTGACTGGGTGGTACAATCGACAAATGTCTGGTGGACAAGAAAACTACTCTCAGCACTCGCCAGTACCTCAACCACATGAGTGTCGAATCTGTTTCCGCATCCGCAGATTTTATACAGGATATCCATGAAGTCTTCTTGTACAGGGAATTCTAATAAATATTCTGCATTCTACAAATATTAATAATTATTAATAAATAATAATAAAATGAATTCTAATAAATTTTAATTTTTCCAGTTTAAATGATGGCTCTGTCTAAAGAAGAACGAGTGGAGTTGGTACTTTTATGTGGCCGAGAAGGATAGTCGTATCGCAAAACTGCGTAGTAACTGAACCTTCGGCAGCCTCATCGTCAAACTATTTGTTTTACTCTTCTTTTCTTCTTTCTCCTTTTGCTTGTCCTTCTTTCCTGCAGTGATGCAGGGTCGGCATGGTTAATCGGATTTGGCAAGATTAATTTAACGGGTGGCCGTATGCCCACCCGGGACAGAATTAGTGTACCCCAACTGTCTGTGTCTAGTGTAAGCCATAGAATAGTGTGAATGTGTTCAGACGTCTGTGAGCCGTGTAACTGAGGCAGGACGTGGGGACCAGCCTGGTATTCACCTAATGTGATGTGGAAAACCGCCAAAAAACCACATCCAGGCTGGCCGGCACACCAGCCTCCGTCGTTAAGCCGCCCGGCGGATTCGAACCGGGGCCGGCGCGCTTACCCGAGTCCAGGAAGCAGCGCCTTAGCGCTGCGGGTCAACCTATTTGTTTTACTGCCGTCGGGAAATTTATCACCAAGTTTAAGGAAACAGGTAGTGTGCTGGACAAACCCCGTTCCGGACGACCAAAGACTTCAAACGAAACGAAAGAGACTGTCTTGGCCAAGGTTTATGCTAGCCTAAAGAATTCGCTTCGTCGGATATCCACGGAGTTTGGTGTTCCAAGGTCAGCCATCCACAAAATCCTGGAAGAGGAGAGGTTTCATCTGTACAAGTTACAGGTATTGCATCACTTTAATGAAGATGGTTCCGACAGACGCTTCTAGATGTGTGAATGGTTTACATATAAATTTGATGAAAATATCAGTTTTATTAGGGACTGCGTGTTGATCAGAGATGAAGCTGTGTTCTCTGTCAATGGTAAATTCCACACACAAAATCTTTGGTACTGGTCTGAAAGCAATTCACACTGGATTAGTCCATCCAGGCAGCAGGGCTGCCAAAAGTTTACGGTGTGATGTTGTTTGAGGAGAGCTCACGTGCTAGGACCTTTCTTCTTTGATGAAGATGTTACAGGTGAGACTTCTCTGAACATGCTAAGAGACAAATTGATGCCTCAAACTGAGCGTTTGGATGAAGGACGTCCAGATTGGCTTCAGTGTGATGTGGCCCCTGCCCATTTTGCTGCAGCTGTGAGAGACTGGTTGAATGACAATTTTCTTCACTGAACTGAGAGATCACGTGAAGTGGTCCCCTCGTTCGCCAGGTCTTTCTCCCCTTGATTTCTTTATCTGAGGTAAGCTGAATATTACGGAATTAAACCACCTGACAGAATGCGTTACCAGTCAGTGTGCTAAAATCGACAACAATTCAGACCTGTTCCACCGAGTTCACCTTCATGTTACAAAGCGTATCAAATTGTACATTGAAAAGCACGGAAATCGTACTGAAAATATTATTTACTAACATTAAAGTAACTAAAATGTGCTTTATTATTGTTTATTAGAATTCCCCATGCACCTAGGCTTTATGGACACCCTGTGGATTTGAAAAACACTCTAACCTGTTCGGAAGGCCGTTACTACGGCGGTGGGCTTTGTGCTGTCCAAATTTTTCGTCTTATGTTATAGGACATGGTGCTCTAAATTCCTCCATAAGAAAGTAGAGGCCGATCGTGCCCGCACTGCAACACAGTCTGTCGCATTCCTGATACGTTCGGTTGGTCACCTCTCTGAAAGAAGTTTCACTCATATGATCGTCGATTTTGCTTTTATTTCCCGAAATGGCCTTCGGATGATGTAGGAATGCCTTACAACTCAGAGCAGCACTCAGTTTTGAAAAGTAAAAACAAATCTCCACTGACAAACCATATTTAGTGACTAAGCGCCTATGTATTGCTGCTATAATCATTAGATTTTATGATGGTTACAACACTGTAACCGGCTATCAGTTACAACCCTTAAAGTCGCAACGTGAAAGAGAGATGAAATTTATCAAAAAATTAAATTTAATCATCATAGTAAGCAACGTATACAGAAAAAAGTGTGTTGTGCGGGTAATTTCACTTTGGATTACAATTGTGAAATTATTCACAAAATTGACCTTTATTGTCTTAATAACCGACAAAAACAAACTGGCGAAAAGTAAACAATGAATTGTTTTAAGCAGGATGTACAGTTTTCAACCACCCATCATTTCATGTGGTATATTTGAAAGCAAATTCGCATATTTCGTAGACACAACCCCACATCTCGAAACTTCCATGTACTCATACCGCCTAAAACAAATTATAGTCCTAAAAAACAAACAAAAACTGGGCTAAAATATGATAAAATTTGTATCAAAACTACATTCTGCCGCAGTGATTTCATTTCGATACCACTCATAAAAACAGTAGTACAAACTCAAATTTACGTTACAGTAACTTCAGATGTACTTACTTCCACTGTCAATGATCCTCTCAATATGGCCAGTATAAAAGAAAAAAAAACAGCATGTCACAATCTCCTACTATCACGTAGGACAATCTCAGCGCCGGCAGTTGCTTTGGGCGCTACAAGTGAGTGGTCTGATGCACCACATCCATAGAAGTACCTCAGCGTACTTTCAGATGAATTTGCCTTGCAACAGCATAGGTGGCGTCATGCTAAAGGCAACGGTACTCCGGTACTTAAAAAAAAAAAAAAAAGAAATGGGGGTTTCAAGAAGAAACCACAGGTACTCTTGGGTATAATGAACTAGCATGTTAACAAGACATTGACTTTCATAGTTCAATGTGTTACAAAGACTACACGTCTCCTCTGTAGATTCAAACGGCCTCATTTTCCATTACAGTCATGTTTTTGTGAAATTATACTTTTTAATTATCATTCACAAAGATGTTGGCAAACTGTTCGAGGTATTTAACAAGCAATAAGTTTACAGATCTGATCTCACTTAAATGTTTATCGAAGTCGTTTTCCATGCTGACACACCAAATAAAATCAGGACTCGCAGCTAAATCAAATTCGTTATTCTGATTTATATTGACGGAAAAATATCGCAACACGAAGAAGGAGCTGTGCAACATAAACGAAAGTTGGTACGCCTGTTTCTAGATCTGAAAGCTGATGTCTGTTCAGATTTCGTGACAGTCGAGTTAGTAGCGCCACTGTGAGGATGCAAATCAGGTTTGCTTTAAATATACGCTCTAACGGTCGTGAGCGTTAGTTACCTTTGAGACTGGACGAGTTGATGTTAGGCAAGAATGCCTTTTAGGGACAAAAACGCCGTTGTCAACATCTCACTAAGTTTGAAAGAGGTTGTGTAATAGGACTACGAGAAGCTGGATGCTCCTTCTGCGATATTGCAAAAAGACTTGGCAGTAATGTAGCCACCATACATGACTGCTGGCACCGGTGCTCACGAGAATGTACGGTCGCGAGAAGATCGGGCTCCGGACGGCCATGTGGCACTACCGAGAGGAAAGACAGTCGTATTCGGCGTATAGCTCAAACGCATGGTACTGCATCTGCAGCAGTAATTTCAGCACTAGTTGGCACCACAGTGACACGGCGAACTCGTACAAATCACTTGCTTCAAGGACAGCTCCGAGGCAGACGCCATGTAGCGTGCATTCCAGTGGCCCCCATCCACCACCATTTTCGACTTTAATGGTGTCAAGCGAGAACCCGCTGGAGGGCAGGGTAGAGGCCTAATGTGTTTTCTGGATCAAAGCTGCTTCTGCCTCGGTGCCAATGATGCTCATCTGTTGGTTAGAACGGGGGTGGGGGGTGGGGCGGGGGGGGGGGGGGGGGGCAGTTGAGGGCCTGCAGTCAACCAGTCTGCGTGCTACCCACACTGGACCTGGATTATGGTGTGGAATGCGAATTCGTATGACAGCAGGAGCGGTCTCGTGGTTATCCCCCGTAACCTGACCGCCAATTTGTACGTCACTCTGGTGATCCCGCCAGCTGTGCTGGCATTTACGAAGGGGTGTTTTCCAACAGGATAACGCTCACCCACATACCGCTGTTGTAACCCAGCTTGCTCTACAGAGTATCGACTTGTTGCCTTGGCCTACTCGATCACCACATCCGTCTCCCTTCGAGCGCATACAGGATATGATCGGACGACAACTCCAGCGTCATCTACAAACAGCATTAACAATCCTTGTATTGACGGACCAAGTGCACCATGCACGGAACTCTATGCACAAAACGACATCCGGCTCTTGTACAACACATAGCATTCATGTTTACATGCTTGCATGCAACGTTCTGGCGGTTACACCGGTTATTAATGTACCAGCATCTCACATTTGCAATGGATTATCTCGCGCTCACAGTAATCTGTGATCTTTCAATGTTAATCACTTAAATGTGTTACATAGACGAAAATATTCCTGAAATTTCGTTGCTCTACATTAATTATTTTTTGTGGTTTGATTGTTCTTCGTCAGAGTATTAAGAGTAAACGGCTATTAAAATAATAGTCGACGAATATCATGGCTGCTGAATAAGAACTGAGCAATTCATTTCTATTGAATCTGCTACAGATGAAAGGAATCTCTCGTTTTATCAATCATGTAACGTTACTTACAAAACTGAACAAAAATAACGAAAACATATTTGTATTGAGTCAGTGGAAAATAGCTATTTCACAACGAGTCCTGGTGATATTTAATTACTAGAACGTACCTTTTTCCCGTATTAAATATACTGAGAGATAACTCAATTATCGTAACGATTTTTCTTATTGGGTGAAACATTTGTATCAGTGATTTCATTAGCTGAATCACTTGCACCAGTATCACTATATTTCGATTCACTAAGAAACTCCCGTCGACAGCTGATTCATTAAAGGCAGATCATTGGTTCAATACAGGAACGGACTAGCCGTGAGCTTCACGAAGGAGTCATTTCAGTATATAGCCCAAGATATACAGGGAAACTACAGATGATGTTATCAAATCAGGATTTAATAGGCGTTCCCTCTGGGTATTTGATTAACAACTGCGTTCGTGTTTTCCTCGTCTTCGTACATCATTCTAGGAGAGAGCAATGCAGTTCCCTTTACATGGCAAACGCACTTTTTTCTCTAGTTGATGTCATTGTTTTATAGAGAAACCTTAATCACCCCAAAAACAAAAAAAGACCCCATCGAGAAATAAAGAATGAAGCAAAGGAAGTGACAAGTACTATGAAACCCGAAGACGTCTATCTTGACCAGAAACAGCTTAAGATGAAGAAAGAGGAAAAATTTGAAAAAGACCAACATAGAAGGGAGGAGCGGAACGTTATTCGCAATAATTCTTCTCTCCGCTAGTATTACAGCTGGAATTTCACGACGATACAGTTTCAAGTTTGCGCCACAAAGGGTATTTTGTTTTCATATGCAGCTCTAGGGACAGAAGCGTGAACTACGGAACAAACATAGCGTGCATGTTACTGTCGTCAACTTGTGACGGGCAGCGAAGCGTACTTCGATATTTGAGAGGCCCAAACCGAATGAAATTCACAGGGACATGCGTGGTATGCATTATTCTAAGAGGGCCGTGTAAACCTTAGTAATTCGCTACTCTCCAGGCGGTTGGTAACAGCAGAAATCTCGCAGAATGTCGGAGCGACTGAGGCAGCAATTCTGAATATCCGACGTATGTTCTAATTGACGGGGTCGCGAAGTGTAACGTTATTTTATAAAATAACTTTGTGTTATTCACATTTACTTTATGATGCGTTGTTGAGCAAACGGCGTGCTTAATCAGTTTTATTGTTAGCAAAATTTTACACGAATCGACTAGGCAATGAAACTCCCAGTACCAACAAAGAAGTACAGTCACTGCAAAATAAATTCAGCCTCTTGAACACTGAATCCTAAGGCCCTGTTCTCATAACAAATAAATTAAATTGTCTTACCTCTAAAGCAGCAACGGAGTAACGCGATATATTCTGGTCTCTCAGTGCAATGCTGGCCGTAATAGTTGAAATGCACATGAAATTCATTTGTCTGATAAACGTGAAAATTTAAGAAAATCAAACTTCTTTGAAAAATATATGGCCTGGGCTGGGAGGCGGTAATGATTATGGTGAACTACTAACACTCAGATTTTTTTGGCAAAATTATATTTCAAGTTAAGTTTGGCTTTTCAAAAACATCAGACAATTGAAGTTACATCACTCACAATTGATTCACAAGCAATGAGATTTAAACAGCAAGTATTATCTAACTTCATTAATCCAGCATAATGCAAATCATCAAATTACACATAGCCCTGTTAACAAATCTTGAAAGCATTATAAAACTTAAATATCTAACTAGCCTTTTGATCAAAACCGTTTACGTATATTCTAGGGTTACTCAACAATTACAAATTATCAGCCAACTCATCTATACTAACGCGCTGGCAAAAACAGAAATCATAATTGTTTAATACACTTACCTTGGTTGCAAGAAGACTTCTGCTTCCAAGTTCAACAATATTGACATACCTAATTTAATCTAACTCTTGGTGGATTCACAGTGCACACCCTCAAAACTGCCTACTCCATCGTCTTTCCCTCACAGACAGCTACCTACAACTGTGCGCCCAGAGCTCTCTTACTCCAATAAAGCAGTACTGTATCTTTGGCTTTTCATTTTAATTTATTAATATTCTTATCTTATTCTCGTGCCATATACAAATGCGCCCCAGTATAGTCCTTTCAATGTAAAAAAACAGTTCAACATTTCCTGTGGTGCGGTGTACAATACTGTTCATGACACGTTGAAATTTCGAAAAATTAGAGCTCGCTGGGTGCCTAATAACCTGACAGACAATCATAAGGGCCAGCGAATGATTACAACCTTGGATCACTTAACGCGTTACACGGCAGAAGGGCATGGCTTTCTGAAGAGACTCGTGAATGTACCACTACACATCCGAAACCAAGCAGGCCTCTATGGAGTGGAAACATGCTCGTTCCCCAGCACTAAAGAATTCGAAGTGACTCAGTCCTAGGAAAGTGCTTGTGACAGTGTTCTGAGACACGCAAGGACAATACGCATGCATACAGTTATTTGTGGACTTCGCTGAAAACGGGAACATTGTGAATGCTGCAGCCTACATGAAAGCTTTGGTTAAATTCGTGACAAATACCACAATATTAATGCTAACGATATCAAACTTCTTCATAACAATGCTCGCCCCTGTTGCTGCTACTGTTCGTGAGAAAATCGCCAAATTTGGGTGGGAAGTGCTACAGTATCCACCATACAGTCTGGACTTTGCACCGTCGGACTTTTTGGTCCCAAGGAGAAATTCCTGGCTGGCCAACGCTTCGCGACAGACGCGGAAGTCAAATTGCCAGATGGCTGTACTTCTACTCCTACCAAACGGACTTCTATGGACATTGCATCATATTGAAACTGGTACTACGATGGGAGAAATGTGCTGAGAACGTTGTTCACTACGTATAAAAGTAAGTAAAAAATGTAAGTTCTTTTTTTGTTTTGTTTTGTTACCAGTTAAACTTTTGGGAATTTCTAAAATCATTGGGGGAAGTAGCAACAAAACGACTATTCACGTTGGTGTGTAGAATATATGAGTCTGGCGATATACCATCTGACTTTCGGAAAAGCATCATCTACACAATTCCGAAGACGGCAAGAGCTGACAAGTGCGAGAATTATCGCACAATCAGCTTAACAGCTCATGCATCGAAGCTGCTTACAAGAATAATATACAGAAGAATGGAAAAGAAAATTGAGAATGCGCTAGGTGAGGATCAGTTTGGCTTTAGGAAAAGTAAAGGGACGAGAGAGGCAATTCTGACGTTACGGCTAATAATGGAAGCAAGGCTAAAGAAAAATCAACACACTTTCCTAGGATTTGTCGACCTGGAAAAAGCGTTCGACAATATAAAATGGTGCAATCAGTTCCAGATTCTGAAAAAAAGTAGGGGTAAGCTACAAGGAGAGACGGGTCATATACAATATGTACAACAACCAAAAGGGAATAATAAGAGTGGACGATCAAGAACGAAGTGCTCGTATTAAGAAGGGTGTAAGACAAGGCTGTAGCCTTTCGCCCCCACTCTTTAATCTGTACATCGAGGAAGCAATGATGGAAATAAAAGAAAGGTTCAGGAGTTTAATTAAAATACAAGGTGAAAGGATATCAATGATACGATTCGCTGATGACATTGTTATCCTGAGTGAAAGTGAAGAAGAATTAAATGATCTGCTGAACGGAATGAACAGTCTAATGAGTACACAGTATGGTTTGAGAGTAAATCGGAGAAAGACGAAGGTAATGAAAGTAGTAGAAATGAGAAAAGCGAGAAACTTAACATCAGGATTGATGGTCACGAAGTCAATGAAGTTAAGGAATTCTGCTACCTAGGCAGTAAAATAACCAATGACGGACGGAGCAAGGAGGACATCAAAAGCAGACTCGCTATGGAAAAAAAGGCATTTCTGGCCAAGAGAAGTCTACTAATATCAAATACCGGCCTTAATTTGAGGAAGAAATTTCTGAGGATGTACGTCTGGAGTACAGCATTGTATGGTAGTGAAACACGGACTGTGGGAAAACCGGAACAGAAGAGAATCGAAGCATTTGAGATGTGGTGCTATAGACGAATGTTGAAAATTAGGTGGACTGATAATGTAAGGAATGAGGAGGTTCTACGCAGAATCGGAGAGGAAAGGAATATGTGGAAAACACTGATAAGGAGAAGGGACAGGATGATAGGACATCTGCTAAGACATGAGGGAATGACTTCCATGGTACTAGAGGGAGCTGTAGAGGGCAAAAACTGTAGAGGAAAACAGAGATTGGAATACGTCAAGCAAATAATTGAGGACGTATGTTGCAAGGGCTACTCTGAGATGAAGAGGTTAGCACAGGAAAGGAATTCGTGGCGGGCCGCATCAAACCAGTCAGTAGACTGATGAAAAAAAAAAAGGGGGGGGGCGTTCAAAAAGAAACGAGCCGGAGTCTGGAATGTGCAGACCAGTGACAGGAGGGTAATATCGTTTCGTGTGTAACGATGTTGGTTCCGACCAGAGCGTGGAAGTTCACAGACCGTCTCTATAGGGCACGCGTGCACGTCACGTGACTAAACAGAGCTAGCAGCAGCGTGCATAAATCGTCCAATGCTGCCAGTCGCATTGCTGACAGTGACACGGAGGCGTCAAAACAAGAACAAAGAGATGTTCGTTTTCTGACAGCGGAAGGAGTAGGAGGAACGGATATTCATCAATGAATGTCACAAGTGTTCGACGAACACTGCATGTCGCTTGCAAGGGTCAAGGTGTGGCAGAAGCGCTTTAGGGAAGGACGGGTGTCGTTAGCTGATGATGCACAATCTGGAGCACCACACTGCATTACCGATGACATCGTCCAGCTAGTGGATGCACTCATTACTCAGAACCCCCGAGTAACAGGGAAAGCCACAGCCGCCGTGCTCGGATTGAGCGTCGGAAGTGTTCACACCATCATGAAGGAACGACGGGGTGCCCCACAGTCTTCAACCACACCAGGAAGCATGTCGAATAGCGCACTGTCTTGCTCATCTGCAGCGCTATACTCGGGAAGGGTATGCGTTCCTGGTACGAGTGGTGGCTGGAGATGAGCCACACTTCGAACCAGAATCAAAACGACAAAGTCTCCAGTGGAAGCACCCAGGATCACCACCACCAAAAAAAGCTATGGGCATCCACACCAGTGCAGGAAAGGTTATGCTGACATTCTTCTTTGACCAAGGTGGCCCTCTTCTGATTCACTTCCTGCAGCACGGGACAACAGTGAATGGCCAGCGCTACTCGCAAACCTTGACCACCCTTCGCCAAGCAATCAAATCAAAACGACCAGGCAATCTCACCCGTGGGGTCATTCTGCTCCACGACAATGCAAAGCCTCATACGGCCAGCACAGTTGCGGTACCCCTGCAGAAATTCAAATGGTAGGTTCTCGTCCATCCTCCATACAGTCCGGACCTCTTTCCCTGTGATTACGCCATTTTTGGTTCCCTTAAAAAGGCTCTGAGGGGCAAACGATTCACTTCGGACGACGACACCAAGCCGTACGTGCGGAACTGGTTAACATCGCAGTCCCTAGAATTTTATGACACAGCCATTAACCGCCGTGTGTCACAGTGGGACAAGTGTCTCAACAGCCAGGGTCAATACTTCTAACATACAGGTACTGGTTTCTGTAATCATGCCTCCAGGTTCTTTCTTTTTCAACGCCCCTTATAAAATTATTGTGCGTTACTCTCCGATCTTTCCTCGTGGATGAGAATGATCACCATCATTGTACTTACTCGTATTGTAAATAGCCTGTTTATATGTCTGTATGTTGGCAGCGCCATAGACTGCATAACATCACTGACAGCGCTGTGTGACCTCGCTAATAAACTCGGTGGCTGGTCGGACTCGCAGTTAGAAGTTGATAGTTACCAGTGATGGAGGTACGCAGTGTGTGAGCGAGCGGACGATCTGGACTTGTGTCCGTCATGGAGATTTAGTGTTCGCTGGAAATGGATTGTAAAATGATGATTGATGTATTTGCTAATGCTTAGGAAAAGGAATTATTGACGATTATGTAATTTTTGGAACTGTATGTCACATGATTAAGGTAAAATCTGCTAAATACATTGTTTCTCTGCAACAAAATCTTTGCTCTGCTAACCACATGCCCATTAGTAGTTAGAGGCTATAGTAATTAGAATCTTTTATTTAGCTGGCCGTAGATGCTGCTTGCTGTATTTGCTGTAGTTCGTGTCATGAAGATTTTCTGTGAGGTAAGTGACTTACGAAATGTATGGGTTATTGTTAGGATTTCTTCTAATTCAGGGCCATTCTTTCGTGTTAATTATTTGCAGTCAGACTGCGTTGCGTTTGTATATTGTGGGCAATAAGTGAACAGAATAAGTTTGAGTTGTATTTGCCAGGGAAAATTCTGTAGGTCAGTGTTTGAAATGATAAAAACAAGCAAAGAGACTGTAGATTCACAGTTTCACCCAGCAGCGTTCAGTACGTTCAGTTGCATTCAGCAATTTCATCTCGAGGCAAAGACTAGAAGTTTCACTCAGTGGGTTCAGTTTCACTCAGCAGTTTAAGAAGGTTTATTAAGCATTCAGCAATTTAAGTAAAAACGTAGTTTCACCTCTGTTATTTCACTTTAAGTAAAAAGTTATTAAGAAGTTTCAGTATGTCGAAAAAATGAAGGAAAGAAGGAATATGTCCCTAATAATGTAACTCAGTCATTATATTGTATTAAACTATTTATGTCAAGGTACATCCAAAAAAAAACTCACCTTCAGGAGCTAACTGCCGTCCGCGTCATACTGCAAATCTAAATTAAAAATAACGGGCAGCCAGCAGAGACTACAAATGGCTCTGAGCACTATGGGACTCAACTTCTAAGGTCATCAGTCCCCTACAACTTAGAACTACTTAAACCTAACTAACCTAAGGACATCACACACATCCATACCCAAAGCAGGATTCGAACCTGCTACCGTAGTGGTCGCGCGGATTCAGACTGAAGTGCCTAGAACCGCTCGGCCACCCCGGCCTGCTGAGACTAGATTTCCTCACATTATAATGGACGGAAGGAACGACGACCAAGCTATAACATTCCATCCAGATCAAGATTGTCAGCGACAAGTCTGGGAAATAAAGAAGGAAATCGGCCGCATCCTTCCAAAGAAATCATTCCGACATTTACCTGAATGGGTAAAGCAATCACGTATGAGGGTGAACTTAAAAGTAATACTTCGGAATTTTTTATGTGAAAACGCTTAAAGCTTTTCAAATAAAACAAACGTCACGTACAATGATCGATAACAGTTAACCCAAGAAGTTGAATCGTTGCAGATGTCGCAGCTTTGGGTGTGGTCTGGCACTGTCGTGCTAAAAGAGAGAGTGCCCCAAGTGTAAAAATAAAGACTAAATATGTAGAATGTTAATACCGTTTGTTCTGCTTAAAAAGCTTTAAGAGTTTTCACATAAAAAGTTGGGGGAATTACTTTTCAGCACGCCCTCATAAGGAAATAACCACGTGGATTTTGGCGAACATGTTAAATCGGAAAGCACAGCTGCCTAGTTCTGCAAGAGGTCCGCAGCATGTCGCTGGATCTGGATTCTGTAGGGGTGCAGCAGTAGTTCAGTTATCAACTAAATCGGGAACTATTGAACTACGTAATGCAGCGTATGTGAATGAACAGGCGAGGAGATCCACTACTGTCACATTACATTATCGATGACAAGCTAAATCACCGCAAACAGCAAATACCGTAAAATAACTAGGAATAACCATGGAGAGGATAGATCACATACAAAACAGGAAAATCAGATGCCAGACTGAGAGTCACTAACAGAATATGTTTATATATATAGCTTGCTACTACGACTGATCGTATCAGCACACCTTGAAATTAAATTATATATTTGTATTTACTTTAAACTACTCTGTCGACAGCTACAGTCACACGGCCATACACACACATGGTATCGCATAGCAAGGCCAGTCTCCAGTGCGACACAACATGGTTATGGTCAGACGCCATAGTGAGTGTTCAAAACAAGAACTATATCCTGTTTCCACCTGACGTCGTGAAAATAGCTTGCAAGTGAAGATTCCTCCACAACAACATCCACGGGAGAAATGGGATACAAAAAGCGTTTGTTCGACTGGTTTGTGACTTACGTTCATTAGTCTGGGACCCTCATGAAAAAGGATTCATGGAAAAGATACGGAAGACACAACAAAAAGGCAGGCCGCTGTGACCGAGCTGTTCTAGGCACTTCAGTCCGGAACCACGTGGCTGCTACGGTCGCAGGTTCGAATCCTGCCTCGGGCAAGGATGTGTGTAATGTCCTTAGATTAGTTCGGTTTATTTAGTGTTAAGCCTAGGGGACTGATGACCTCAGATGTTATGTCCCATAGTGCTTAGAGCCATTTGAACCATTTCAACGAAAAGTGTAGGCGTTGCAAGGAGGCGTTGTGCATCACGGATAGGTTTGAAGAAGAGTCTGGCGACATTTTACTTTCCTCTAGATATCTCTCGCGAAACGATCACGACAAGAATATCAGATGAATTAGAAGTAATGCGGAACTTTACCGAAAATCGTTCTTCCCACGCACAGTTCGTGAATGGAAAAGGAAAGCGGGTACAAACGTAGTGGCACCAGAAGCACCCCCTGCGACACACCGTAAGGTGACCCGCAGAGTACAGATGTAGACGTAGAACGACACGGTTTCATGAAGCGGCGAAATATATCACCTGCTTAGAAGTGCGAAGTAGACAGGGACGATAAATCCTAATTTGCATCTAGCTGTAAGAGAGTGAAGCTTTCATAGCGCCGGCTGTCAGTGTGTGAAAGGCGAAGCGGTGGTATTACGCGCATAGTGACAAGGGAAAGTATTCAAAGAGTGATAAGTAACACTGAGTAGTTTCTCTGCATGTTGCGTTTCCTCATACAGCCTTCTTTACCTTTTTTGCGTCAAGTGATTCTAGAAAACTGGCCTGATGCGAACAGGCTTCGCGCACCGATGGCTCCGTACAAGCCTAATTATGTATACAGACAGTTCATCCGTTCCGGGAATGGAGAATCCGAACGATTTTTGCATGTTGCCAACATTGTTACTGTCAAGATATCGATCCCAGATATTCCAAGACTTCGAAAGCGTTTCACTTGTAATTTCAAGTTTGACGTCGGACAACAAATAAAAAGATGGCTCTGAGCACTATGGGACTAAATTTCTGAGGTCATCAGTCCCTTAGAACTTAGAACTACTTAAACCTAACTAACCTAAGGACATCACACACAACCATGCCCGAGGCAGGATTCGAACCTACGACCGTAGCGGTCGCGCGTTTCTAGCGCCTAGAACCGCTCGGCCACCCCGACCGGCGGATAACAAATAACAAATGAAATACTGTTCTCTTATGATATAATACAAATCAACAATTTTTGTCTTTCTCATTTACTTCTACTGCGAAACCTCGCTTCTCCCAAATTCCACTATTCTATGTCAACGGGAACTACACTATAGGTTTTAAGCAGTAAAAAAAATGGTTCAAATGGCTCTGAGCACTATGGGACTTAACATCTACGGTCATCAGTCCCCCTAGAACTTAGAACTACTTGAACCTAACTAACCTAAGGACATCACACACATCCATGCCCGAAGCAGGATTCGAACCTGCGACCGTAGCGGTCGCGCGGTTCCAGACTGAAGCGCCTAGAACCGCTCGGCCACTCCCGCCGGCTGAGCAGTCAGAGCAATTACATTTTAAGATGTCGACGGTAACACAAAACAATTTGTAGGAAAGACGGAAGTCTATGTTCGACTTTTAAAGGAAATTATGTAAGAAATTGGAGCTTTTCATATGTGACGGTATACGGAACTCTCGCAAACTATTGTTGAAGTGTTTTGGAGTTGCTTCATATCAGACTGAAAGGAGGAGAAAGCAATGAAGACTACACTTTACCTCGTTGAGATCAGTAACATTAAGACACGCTAGAACCTCTGCTAAACAGGGCTGTGGAAGCAAACCGGCCGTTATTTTTTTAGAGGAACCATTCCGACACTCGGGCCAAATTATTTAAAGAAATTTTAATTATACTCGTATTAATTCCCCATTATTTGCACAGAGCTTGTTATTACGGCTGTTTGTATCAGCACTCTTTTAAATGGTATATTTGTATGTACTTAAAACTGCTCTGTCTGCAGCTACGACTGCCATACACGGCGATACACACACACACACACACACACACACACACACACACACACACAGGTCATCGCACAGCAAGGCAAGTCTCCAGTGCGACACAACATGGTTATGGTCAGACGCCACAGGGAGTGTTCAAAACAAGATCTATATCTTGTTTCCACCTGACGTCGTGAAAATAGTTTGCAAATGAAGATTCCTGCTCAACAACAGACTGGAGTGGACGAGCAGCTCCACTAACCTGATGTCTAAACTGTCTCACAGCGTCGCGGCATCCGCTAAGTGTCGTACTGTCCGTGTATCAACACACTGTCACAGCCAACAGACTGGACATACTACTAGTAAACCATTAACATCCACTGGAATCAGTGTTATATCTGTGATAGAATTGACATCCCAATAGTCATACTACAGCTAGATCAAATCAAATGGCTCCGAGCACCATGCGACTTAACTTCTGAGGTCATCAGTCGCCTAGAACTTAGAACTAATTAAACCTAACTAACCTAAGGACATTACACACATCCATGCCCAAGGCAGGATTCGAACCTGCGACCGTAGCAGCAGGGCAATTGCGGACTGATGCGACTAGAACCGCTCGGTACAGCGCCGGGTTTCACTAAACCACCGAGGGTTGGCTCTGAGCACTATGGGACTTAACAGCTATGGTCATCAGTCCCCTAGAACTTAGAACTACTTAAACCGAACTAACCTAAGGACATCACACAACACCCAGTCATCACGAGGCAGAGAAAATCCCTGACCCCGCCGGGAATCGAACCCGGGAACCCGGGCGTGGAAGCGCGAACGCTACCGCACGACCACGAGCTGACCACCTAGGGATAGACGTTGCACTGAGCTGCCAGTGCTAACACACAAGCAACGCTGTTTGAAATAACAGCAGAAATCAATGTGTCGTACGACGATCGTCTTCGTTATGATAGTGCGGTGAAATTTCGCGTTAAAGGGCTATGGCAGCAACCGACCGACGCAAGCGCCGTTGCTAACGGCACGACATCGCCTGCAGCGCCTCTGCTGGGCTATTGACCTTATTTGTTGGATCCTAGACGACTGGAAAATCGTAGCCTGGTCAGGCGAGTCCCAATTTCAGTTGGTAACAGCTGATGTTAGGGTTCGAGTGTAGCGCTGACTCCAAGAAGCCATGCAACTAAGTCGTCAACAAGGCACTGTGCAAGCTGGTGGTAGCTCCATAATGGCGTGGGCTGTGTTTACATCGAATGGATTGGCTTGCCTTGTAGCAACTGAACCGGTCACTGATTGGAACGATTATATTCGGCTACTTGGTGACCATTTGCATCCCTTCACGGAATTAATGTTCCCAAACAACGATGGAATTACTATGGATGACAAAGTACCATGTCACCAGGTTACAAGTGTTCTTAAAACCAGATTGGTTTGAAGAACATTCCGAACAATTCAAACGAATGATTTCGCGCGACATGAATCCCACCGAACATTTACCAGAGAAAATCGAGAGTGTGGTTCGCGCACGAAATTCTGCACTAGTAAAACTTTCGCAGTAATGGACGGCAGTGGACTTCCAACGACTTGTTGAGTCCATGCCGCGTCGATCTGCTACACTACGCCGGACTAAAGGAGGTCCGACACGATATTAGGAGATATCTCATGACTTCTGTCACCCCAGCTTAACTGACAATATTATATACAGTTGGGAGTTTTATTTTTCAGAAATGGCTCAACATGACACTCGCACCTAACGATGCTGCTGCTGCAACTGCTGTCCACCACTCAGTAATTATTAGCGCCATCTCGGTCCAAGCTAGATGCAGAGAAGGAACATGTACAAGAAAATTTTAGGATGCCGTTGTCACTATTTAGAGCTTTTGACCGAAAAATAGAATCCTAGCCGTTATGTAGCCAGAACGGGGCAACATTTTATCACGCACAAATTATTGGGTGATGTTGACTGTGAAGCTTTTCTTCTTGTTAAAGCTGAGACAAAAAAAAAATTTAAATTAGTTGGGAGTACATCCAGTGATTCTCTTACATTCAGAAACTAAAGACAAGCTAGATTCTTATACTGAGCCTCAAGATGACTAAGCATCTAAGCATAATTTTTTCGGTACTTTTAGAAACCCAATCAGGGGTACAGAGAGTGGATAGCACAATAATAAGGGCTAACTACCGACTGAGAATTGATGTGCGAGAATGAAAAGGACAAAAAGTCTTCTGCTGATTCTCTCACTCGTGCCTTCCTTATAATGCACTCGCCAGACCATAAGTTAAAGAAGGACCTTCCTTATTTGACTAATTCATCACTACATAAATGTTTGCCTTTAATCTGGGCACAAGAACGGATGAGAGTATCTGTTGCTGCATTTCAGTACGAAGACGCTCGAGTGTATAAGATGCACAAACAATCCACACAACAGTCCACGAGCGTGACCATCTACGTACATCACAAGGCAAAAGAGTGTAACAACAGATCATAAACAGAGTCAACAGAAGAAAGTTATGGTCCTGTAATGCTGTGTAGTTAATCACGATCGCGAAGACAGTTACTCCAGAAACGTGCACTGAACTTCCTGCAAAATGTGCAACTCCAAGTACATCAGACAACGAAATAAGACATCCAAGCACACGAATGTAATTCGTAATAAAAATACAAATGATGTTCAAGGCAAACATGAGCAAATCCATTATTTCATGGCCGAAAGTAAAGTAAATGCTACCTTCTCATCTAATAATGCCAACGCTTTATCTGTAACATGCAGAGCGAATAAAGTGCCTCTGAAATTTCTAACCGACATGTAATTTTCGCTTTCTTTAATCAATCTGCAGATAGACAAGAAATTGGGATCGCCAAAATTAACTGAATTTCACAGTTCGCTATTTAGTTACAGCGACCAAAAAATACCGGTCAAAGGAAAATTCATAACGGCTGTTGCATACATGCAGTTTACCAAACAAGCCGAATTTACAATAGCAAGTTCACACAAAGCAACAAATTTAATGGGTCATGACAAATTTAATAAACT
Organism: Schistocerca americana; assembly: GCF_021461395.2. Taxonomy (NCBI): domain Eukaryota; kingdom Metazoa; phylum Arthropoda; class Insecta; order Orthoptera; family Acrididae; genus Schistocerca; species Schistocerca americana. The sequence continues at coordinate 514,463,871 of NC_060121.1, read as the reverse complement.
GGGCATTACAGTCCAGGAAGGGGTGTTTCAGATTGACACTGACATTCCTAATAAGGACTTACAAAAGCTCTTGCAAAAAATATGTCATTTTTTTCTAAAGCAACAAGTAGCATTAACAACTACGAAGTGCTCACTACTTTGAGCTGAGTTCTAAAAAACCTTTAATGCAGTATATGCATTAAGGGACAAAGTGAAACAGGAACTAAATCGCCTCTACCAGAACAGCATTATAAAATCAATTACCAGTAGCTAAACGGCAACGCTAATCGTTTTAGAACAAAAAATGAATGTCATATTAGAGCTCTTCGGTGATTTCAAGGCGGCAGTCAATGTGCGATCCACAATTGACTCATATCGAATTCCGAATTAAAGCCAAAATTTGCTCCTGGTGTACGTTTTACAAAACTAGATTTGAAGGCGGCCACTACCAAATACCTCTGCATGACGAAACACACAAATTCTTGGTCATAAATACTCTGTTTGGACTAAATCAATGCAGGAGATTGCCATCCAGGAGTGCCAACACATCTAGTATGTTCTAGCGACACTTAGAACAATAAATAAGGGAAATCCCCAATGCTTTGAATTTCCTGGATGATAACATTACCTCAAGGGAAACTCCATAAGAACTGTTACATAATGTGGAAAATGTATATAAGATTTCATAAGCACTCAAGTAAAATGTAAGCACGAAACTGCATAGTTTTCCATCGGGAAGTTCAATACTTGGTACACACTCTGTCACACAAAGACAGTAAGGTGACCTCGAAACACACTGAAGCAGTTAAGAACCTTCTAGTTCCAAATCCCTCAAGTGACTGCATGCTGTTCTGGGCTAAATTAATTACTGAACAAAGTCATCCATGTGTAGCACCATAAATAAATCGCTTCTCAAACTACAACTCAAAGAAACAAAATGGATCTGGAACAACGAATGCCAAGGTGCATTTGAGAAATTGAAACATAGTTTACTATATGAGGATACAACTGTTTAATAAATTTGCCACGTGTTATCGTCATCATCAAACTAAAGTTAATTATTTGTGAAGTTCTTCTGATAAACTATTGTTCATTGTAGTTTTTGTTGTGACGGTTTCCTTACAGTCATCTTTATGTTGGGCACCGAGTGTGTTAGGCAACACAAAAGAAATAGAGTTGCGAAAAAGTCACACTAAAATTTTTTTCAGCAGTCGAGGAAGATATTTATCTTATAATATTCCACTCACACACTACAAAATGTTTGTAAATCAGGTTATTAACTTCAATCAATGATGGACGTCTACAGACCGAAAATATATATATATAGTGGTAGCTGGTAAATCCAGATTACAATATACAGAATCAGAAATAGATTTAAGCAAAATCGCGTGAATGTACATCCAGATGGCACAATCAAAATCAGTAGCGAAAAAAGCTTCCTCACACATTTACAGAATTTGCTTACCACAAGAATTGTTGTAACAAACATGCTGACGTTCTGACGGAAGTATTTAAACTGCAGCAGAGCAACGATTGACGTGTTTGCAGTCTTGCACGCTGTATGTCGCTGCTGCAAGTCAGTTCACATGACTTTATAAAACCATTCTTCCAGAAAAAAAAAAGTAACTACTAAGTGAACCAAGAAGTCTGCAGCCCACTAATTGTTAACGTAGAAGAATGTATCAGATAAGCGTTAGGGCACGTCCTGCATCCACACAATCCACTTCACAATGTGTAGCAGACGAGCAGTTTACAATTATAGGAAAGGAAATTAAAAGGCAACTGTCAATGGACCTCTCAGCGCTATTTCCCTCCTTATTATTCGTTCATTCACGCTGCACACAAAATTCAGTAACTGTACACGGAGCATCTGGCATCACCTTTTTATGAAATACGTGTGCGCTAACTTCTCCATACAATAGGACTGTCGAAACGTGGTTTACATTATATTATATTAGATTAGATTAAGTTTAGTTCCATAGACTAAAATTGAGATGATTCTCGTGGGTGTGGAACATGTCAAAAAACGTTTGAATGTATAGTACTTACTACCCTGATCATTTGTCAGGAGATTGTCAAAATAGGTGATTACATTATAGTAAACTGTAACTGCTAATATTTACAGAATTAATATGCTGTCAGAATGAAACATTGTTACGCACTTTTAATAAATTTATCATACACAAAATACCTAATGTTGACTGTTGTGACCAAGCGCTGTCAAAACTGAAATCTAAAAGACATTTTTTACTTAAGCTGGTCTAACTGTCCCAGTCAAGATATTCATCTATAGAGTAGGAGTTGCCTATCAAAATGTCTTTCAAACTGTTTAAACCATGCTTTATCTGAAACCAAATTTTTAATGGTTGCTGGCAATTTATTGAAAATGTCTTTTCCTAAATATTGGACCTCTTGTTGGACCAAGGTAAGTGAATTTAGGTCTTTATGTAGATTGTGCTTATTCCTAAAGTTGATACCATGTATTGAGCTATTGGTTGCAAATTACTTGCAGCAAATTTCATTAAGGAATAAATATACTGTGAAGCAATGGTTAGAATACAAAGTTCCATGAACAGGTTTCTACAAAAAGTTCTTGAATTTACACCACAAATGAGTCTTACAACAAGATTTTCCACGCTGAAAACTTTTTCTCGTTTTGATGAGTTACCCCAGATTATGATCCCGTATGACATAACAGAATGAAAGTAAGCAAAGTATGCAAGTTTTTTTTTAATATTTATATCTCCTGCCTCTGACATCATTCTCACTGCAAATACAGACTTGTTTAGGCGCTTAAGCAATTCCTTGGTATGCCCTTCCCAACTGAATTTATCATCGAGTTACAATCACAGAAATTTAACACTGTCAACCTCTTCGATCTGCATGTCTTCATATGTTATACACATGCTGGAAGGGGGTCTGAACTGCATGTAGTGGGTCTTTTCAAATTTTAATGACAGTGAATCAGCTTTAAAACATTTACTAATGCCAGTGAAAATTGGATTAGCAGCTTTGCTACTTATTGCAATGTTTGTATTATCTGCAAACAAAACAAACTTAGCATCTGTCAATTTAACAGACGAGAGGTCATTAATTTACACAAGGAAAAGCAGCGGACCCAAGGTGGAACCCTGAGGAACACAACATGTAATTAATTCCAAATCAGATGAAGAATGACTGCCTACTGCATAGGTATTTCGTAACGACACCATTTGTTTCCTGTTAGTTAAATAGAACTCAAACCATTTCGCAGCATTGCCGCTGACACCATAATATTCTTATTTACTTAAGAAATTCTGTGGTTCACACAGTCAAAGGCATTTGAGGGGTCACATAAAATGCCAGTAGCCTCTAATTTATTATCTAATGAATTAAGTACATTCTCATTGTAAGTGTAAATAGATTTCTCTATATCAGAACCCTCAAGAAACCCAAAGTGTGAGTTAGAGAATATCTTATTTGTAGTCAGATGCTTAAGGAGACGCTTGAACACGTTTTCAAATATTTTTGAGAAAGCCAGCGAAAGTGAAATTGGTCGATAGTTTGATGGTATCTCTTTATCCCCCTTCTTGTAATGAGGCTTAACTTTGGCATGTTTTAGCCAGTCCGGAAATGTTCCGCTGATAGGAGACTGATTACACAAATAACTTAAGATAGAATTAAAATCACAAGAGCACTCTCTGATTAAATTCGTTGATATGTTATCGTAAACACTAGAATACTTAGATTTTAAGGATTTGATGTGGATGCTACTTCTTTGGGAGCTGTGTCACTTCCATTTTACTGAAATTAATTTTAAAGACTGGTTTCAGATACTCTGCTGCACTGTTCACCGATCCTGTAACCCCAAGCTGTCACTAACAGAAATGAAGTACTTGTTTAAGAGGTTTGCAACACTACATGCATTTGTTACCAAAGTCTCGTATATTTTTAGAACTATCTGTTCATCTTCCTTTCTGGCCCCAGTTGTCTCGGTCTTCACTATATCCCATATAATTTTTATTTTGTTGCCTCATGCAATTATCTTTTTCTCATAATAAAGCTGCGTCGATTTCTGGATTACTTGCTTCAATATTCTGCAGTATGCTTTGTAATGCATTACAATGCTAATATCAGAGCTGTTCCTAGATACTAGATATAGTCTCCTTTTTGTCCCACATGATATCCTTATTCCTTGTATAGTCCATGGTTTATTTTTGACCTCTGTGTGATTTGGGTCACCTTTAGGGGAAAATAGTTTTCAAAAGCAGAAGTAACTTTGTTAATGAATGCTTTGTATTTTCTATTTGAGTCAGAAGTATCGTAAACGTCTATCCAGTTCATGTCTTTGAGCAATTTCTTGGTTTTTGACTGATTTATTTCCCTCCTGTACTCAGATTTAAGAGATCTTTTATCCTGACAAGTTCAACATCAAACACAAGATGCTGCATGTCATGATCAGATAGCCCATTTTGTGATATGAAATTTTTCCCTAGATTTGTCTTTGAAGATATTATCGACAACCGTCTCAGAGCATATACATATCCTAGTTGTAAACCTCACAGTTGGAACTAAATTGAATGATAGTGTTACTGATCTCAATAATAGTTCACTGACAGAGCATTTCAATAAATCCACACTGAAATCACCAGCACAGCAACCACTCTTTCCTTGCTATTTACTGTCAGATGGGATAACAGAGATTCCAGACTTTTTATGAAGAGGTTAAAAGTTCCAGAAGGTGATCTGATATACTTATTACTATAAATAACTTATTATGAAATACCACTTCTGCTGCACAAGTATCTAAGTGCTTCTCGCCGCGCGGTCTACGTTGCCTTGTCACGGTCCGCGCGGCTGCCCCCGTCGGAGGTTCGAGTCCTCCCTCGGGCATGGGTGTGTGTGTCGTCCTTAGCGTAAGTTAGTTTAAGTTAGATTAAGTAGTGCGTAAGCTTACCGACCGATGACCTCAGCAGTTTGGCCCCATAAGATCTTACCACAAATTTTTTTATGTGCTGCTCAGAGCAAAATTTATTAATATCAATACTCTTAAAATCAAAACAGTTTGTGACAAATGTGGCATCTCCTCCTTCCCCCATATTTTCTCTACACAAGTAAGAAGCTAACTTCAATCCCGTAACATTTAATTATCAACACCAGTGGTCACATGATGTTCAGAGAGGCAGATTATATCAACCGGTTTGCTTAACTCTAATTCTTCAACACAAATAAGCAACTCATTAAGCTTACCTCTTAGTCCTTGATTATCCTGATGCAATAAGAATAAATGTAGTGGCTGAATTACAACTAGACGAATTTGATTTTCCTGTCAATTTTTCAGTATCTCTAGTTTTAATAATTCAGAGATACAGAGACATGTAAAACGGCAGAATACGGCGCTGCGGTCGGCAAGAGTCTGGCGCAGTTGTTAGATCGGTTACTGCTGCTACAGTGGTAGGTTATCAAGATTTAAGTGATTTTGAACGTCGGCGTCGGCGCACGAGCGATGGGACACAGCATCTCCGAGGTGCCGATGAAGGGAATTTTCCCACACGACCATTTCTCAAGTGTACCGCGAATATCAGGAATCCGGTAAAACATCAAATCTCCGACATCGCTGCGGCCGGAGAAAGATCCTGCAAGAACGGGACCAATGACGACTGAAGAGAATCGTTCCACGTGACACAAGTGCAAACCTTGCTGCGGATTTCAATGCTAAGCCAACAACAAGTGTCAATAAGCGTACGAACCATTCAACGAATGGGCTTTCGGAGCCGAAGGCCCACTCGTGTACTCTTGATGACTGCACGACACGAAGCTTTACGCCTAGCCTGAGCACGTCAATACCGACTTTGGACTGTTGATGACTGGAAACATATTGCCTGTTCGGACGAGTCTCGTTTCAAATTATATCAAGCGGATGGACGTGTACGGGTATGGAGACAACTCCATGAATCCATGAACCCTGCAGGAAAGCAGTGGACTGTTCAAGTTGGTGGAGTCTCTGTAAAGATGTGGGGAGTGTGCAGTTGGAGTGATACAGGGCCTCTGATACGTCTAGGTACGACTCTGACAGGTGACACGTATGTAAGGATCCTTTCTGATCAGCTGCATCCATTCATGTCCGTTGTGCACTCCAGTGGACTTGGGCGATTCCAGCGGGACAAAGAAACACCCATCACGTCCAGAACTGCTATAGATTTGCTCCAGGAACAAGCTTCTGAGTTTAAACACTTCCACTGGCCACCAAACTCCACAGACATGAACATTATTGAGCATACCTGGGATGGCCTGAAACGTGCTGTTCAGAAGAGATCTCCACCCCCTCGTACTCTTATGAATTTATGGACAGCCCTGGACGATTCATCGTATCAATTCCATCGGGCACTACTTCAGGCATTAGTCGATGCCACGTCGAAGTGCGGCACTTCTGCGTGCTCGATATTAGGTAGGTGTACTGGTTTCTTTGGTTCTTCAGTATAGGATCATATCGGCTGGTTCAGGTAGTACTGAGCCTGACTTAGCTGCTCTATGACTCTTCTTATGGTACGACTTCTGTGACTGTGTCGAACTCGTGACAACAGAATCATTTGTCATTTCTGCTAGACCTTTATTACGCAGGGACGATATTCAATAAAAACAACATGCCGTAATATTAGATGGAATAAAACAGGTACACTTTCTTAAAAGTTGTTGCTTTTGATTTGACCGTAATTTACATACATTCTGAAAGATAATGGAGATGAAGCTGTCGTCAACCCGAGAGACTGCTTGAACACGACTTTGCTTTACTAGGCATACCCCTATTAGAAGTGGTCTGGCCATGTCTTCCACCGACTTAGGAAGTGACTTGTCAGGGAGCGGCCGGGGTGGCGGCGCACTTCAAAGCGAATCGCACTTTTCAGATTTACAAACCATTATCAGAGGTGAATAAAACAATGAGTGGCTGTATAAATCATAGAACCGACTGGGGACTGAAAACCGGGCCTTTGGACTGATATTCTGACAACCAGTGTAGCCACGGAAACAGCATGAAATGTAGTTCGAAATAAAAAATTAAGTGAGAGTCAAAGTAGAAAGAATAGATAGCCAAGAGAGTGTTCTCGTGCCCTTTAGTGACGACCGTCGAGTCCTGTCTAGGAATATACGAAGAGTCTCTAGTGGCGTACTACTCACTATCCTGGTCCTAGTAAATGCTACATTTATTGTTAAACAGTTCCGCAGCTGTGTTCCAACCTCCAAAAAACTAGTCTGTTTGTAGTGATGTAGCTCTGGGAAACCTATGTAAAAATGTATAACTTCTTTCGTTTCTCATTTATTTTATTTTACTTCACTTCGTTCGTAATAACTGTAAATTCTTATGTTCCAGTGTGTAAATAGGTGACCTTCGTTATGAGTTCTTGTACGACAATCGAGTTTTATTAACTCTGGACAGTGAGGAGTTGGAAGCGAAGTCGTGACCGAATCGCGTGACTGCTCTTTGCTTTCACGTGCCGCCAAAATGCTGGAAATACAGTGTGAGCTGTGTTAACGCGGAAGCCAGGAGGACGGTGATTAACGGTGAGTAAACCGTGGCATTCAACTGAATGAACAAGGAAGATTTCGCCAGAACTTTGGGCGGAGATCGTATACTTGCAGCTCGCACGATATGTGATCGGCATTAATATGAACAGCATTAGGACTGTGATTAACTGTGAATAAGTTATGAACTGAGTTGTTAACTAAATAGGCAAATATGGCTTTGCGAGTACCATAGAATGGGACTGTGTTACGTGGGTGGGGCTATGCTCCTTAAACACAAATGTGGCCACAATATCAATGTTTGACGATACAACCAAGAGAACAAGAGTCTGAAAATTACATGAAACGGACGGATAAAGAATGTGGAGACCTCATTTACAAAATATAGATCGCCAAATGGCACAATAGTGAGCCATAGTCTTCACGGAACGTTGGAATTCAGTCAGTCACGCGGTAAAACGCAGCTACGAAAATAGTTTTATGGCAGACTATTAGACAAGGCAAGCTCACATGTGCGCAAGTTCCTCTCTATTTAAAACAAAACGTTGTTCCGTTTGTAATGACCGGTAGTACCATGTCTGAAAATTGGTGATTTCATAACAAAGAAAATACCTCCTGTCTTCCCCTAACTCATTTAAGTAGTGGTCACTATTGAGACGCACTTGACAACGGTTTATCGCATAAGTCTGGCTGAAAATTATTTTATTTAGTAATTTGAAATTATTAGTGACTTTGCGAGTGTATACCCGTAATACTAATAGTGGTACAGATTGCCAAGTGCTTACAAGTAATGTGACATTACATCAAAGCAGTATTTAAATACACTCCTGGAAATTGAAATAAGAACACCGTGAATTCATTGTCCCAGGAAGGAGAAACTTTATTGATACATTCCTGGGGTCAGATACATCACATGATCACACTGACAGAACCACAGGCACATAGACACAGGCAACAGAGCATGCACAATGTCGGCACTAGTACAGTGTATATCCACCTTTCGCAGCAATGCAGGCTGCTATTCTCCCATGGAGACGATCGTAGAGATGCTGGATGTAGTCCTGTGGAACGGCTTGCCATGCCATTTCCACCTGGCGCCTCAGTTGGACCAGCGTTCGTGCTGGACGTGCAGACCGCGTGAGACGACGCTTCATCCAGACCCAAACATGCTCAATGGGGGACAGATCCGGAGATCTTGCTGGCCAGGGTTGTTGACTTACACCTTCTAGAGCACGTTGGGTGGCACGGGATACATGCGGACGTGCATTGTCCTGTTGGAACAGCAAGTTCCCTTGCCGGTCTAGGAATGGTAGAACGATGGGTTCGATGACGGTTTGGATGTACCGTGCACTATTCAGTGTCCCCTCGACGATCACCAGTGGTGTACGGCCAGTGTAGGAGATCGCTCCCCACACCATGATGCCGGGGGTCGTATGCAGTCCTGATTGTGGCGCTCACCTGCACGGCGCCAAACACGCATACGACCATCATTGGCACCAAGGCAGAAGCGACTCTCATCACTGAAGACGACACGTCTCCATTCGTCCCTCCATTCACGCCTGTCGCGACACCACTGGAGGCAGGCTGCACGATGTTGGGGCGTGAGCGGAAGACGGCCTAACGGTGTGCGGGACCGTAGCCCAGCTTCATGGAGACGGTTGCGAATGGTCCTCGCCGATACCCCAGGAGCAACAGTGTCCCTAATTTGCTGGGAAGTGGCGGTGCGGTCCCCTACGGCACTGCGTAGGATCCTACGGTCTTGGGGTGCATCCGTGCGTCGCTGCGGTCCGGTCCCAGGTCGACGGGCACGTGCACCTTCCGCCGACCACTGGCGACAACATCGATGTACTGTGGAGACCTCACGCCCCACGTGTTGAGCAATTCGGCGGTACGTCCACCCGGCCTCCCGCATGCCCACTATACGCCCTCGCTCAAAGTCCGTCAACTGCACATACGGTTCACGTCCACGCTGTCGGGGCATGCTACCAGTGTTAAAGACTGCGATGGAGCTCCGTATGCCACGGCAAACTGGCTGACACTGACGGCGGCGGTGCACAAGTGCTGCGCAGCTAGCGCCATTTGACGGCCAACACCGCGGTTCCTGGTGCGTCCGCTGTGCCGTGCGTGTGATCATTGCTTGTACAGCCCTCTCGCAGTGTCCTGAGCAAGTATGGTGGGTCTGACACACCGGTGTCAATGTGTTCTTTTTTCCATTTCCAGGAGTGTATAATTAGATGATGTAAGCAAGTGCCAAACTTCAACTAACAAATTGCAGTCACTAGAGTTCATAGTCACTACTATTACGTGCTGCACCAACAAAGCCCCACCACAAAGTTAATATGTTTCCCTCATTTGGTTCCTACATTTTTTTCTGTTAATTTCTATAACAACAGACACACATATTAACACTCAATACTGCTTACAAAGACGCCATGTGTCGATTTTGTAGATAATAAATGTTTCCAGTTTCTGAGTGAGGGAAATCGGCTTATGTCGTTGCACTGTGCGCGAGATTGCCAATCATGATCTATGACTTGCTCTTAATGGCCGAGAGCTGCAGACGCTGTGTTCAGATTTGACAAATGTCGGGCATGTGCTTGGCTGTTTTTGTTTACATTTTACTTGAGTTGTTTACGTTTACCTAATCAATCTTTTCTTTTGAGTTAATGGAATTGTGGGTCCATGAAACCATATTATTGGTCAGCATTTGTGTTGTGTGTCTGTAAGTAACTAAATTTAATGGCGCCGAATAACTTCTACGTTTTTTAAATTTTTTTAAATACCCGATGTGTAGAATCAGTTAGAAAGACATAGTCGTATGGTAATTATCGTCTATGGTACCCCATCATGTGGTATTATAGTCTGCCGAATCCTAGCTTCTTAACTTCACAGGCTTTCGTTACTTGCTTACACCACGCCCGGGTTCCCGGGTTCGATTCCCGGCGGGGTCAGGGATTTTCTCTGCCTCGTGATGGCTGGGTGTTGTGTGCTGTCCTTAGGTTAGTTAGGTTTAAGTAGTTCTAAGTTCTAGGGGACTTATGACCACAGCAGTTGAGTCCCATAGTGCTCACAGCCATTTACTTGCTTACAACGGCACTTTTCCAACGTCAAGAGTGTGTCTGTCCAGTGCAGATTGCTGTAATGAGTGCGTGTCACATTCAGTGGCATCTTTGTGTTGTTGAGTGCCGTGGACAATGAGAAATGGGGAGGAGGAGGGGGGGAGGAGGAGGGGGGGAGGAGGTGCGCCTCGCTTTGACGACCAAACAGTGCGGGTGCAAATTACTTCCACGATGAGTATTTTAAGACCCTAACTGTGAGTCAGTAGCAACGCCGAAGCGTATATTAGCGGCCTCAACGTGGGAGGTAAGCCATAATCTGGTACATAGCTCCGAAATCCTATAAACCTTAAGTCGGCTTTGTACTCAGCAGTGCAAACAGCGGCAAACAGTGAGATAAAAAGAGGAACACCAACAGGGGAAGGCGAAGCCATTCCGCTGACAGTAAGCGTTACGTCATCAACACCTTGACCGAACGCCACCATACTAATACTAATGTACTTTCAGGTGCCTCATGAATCAGTTACTAAAAAAAAAAAGCCTTCCTACAGATGAAGAAGTGAGTGTATGATGGCTTTTGCGCCTGTCTAGCTTTACTGAGAATTTTCATTTGGAGATCGCTACACAGCATGTTCGAAAGAACCGACACTACATAGTCATTTAATACCTACAGACCTCGCTGACTGCAGGCCGAATGCAACCGAGATGGGCTCGGGGCAAGGTGCATACCATCAAGAAGGTATGCACCTCGAAAAGATTGGAATACTTTTCGACCAACTGCAATGAATGGACGGTTGACAACTGCTCAAATCGGGGGAGAAGATTACAGGCAGAATGTTGCCATGAAACTAGAAGAACCTTTTACTGGAAACTAGGTCGAGTTCTCGAGTTCCACGTCTGGAATCATGATGCGGGGAGTTACGTGATAAAGCAACACGACTGATTTGCTAGTTGTTGGAGCACGATGAATGCTTGCTAATTTGTGGCAAGAAAGCTGAACTTTGTGGTGATCCCCCTAGTGACCAGGGTGCCAAATACGCAGCCGTCACATTAATGTGACCATTTGTTAAAAGCCTGAATAATAACCATTTGCCGCGCGGACGTGCAGGAAGACTGCCAATGAGTATATCTTGGAAGGTACCGATATTGATATAGAGCAATGCGGACTCCAACGATACATTCATACTTGTGTTGATCCATTGTAGCTCTCATAGTGATGAGATCACACAAGGATCGCTGACCGGCCGATGAGGAGACACTGCTGGTAGTCCCTTGATTAATCTGGCCAGTGAGTTGCCCAACAGTCTATTCAGCCATACTCATCTCGGCAGCCGTCGTTCACCCATCACCTACTGTCCGCGGTGCACCACAGTTTCCTCGGTGCCTGTTTTGGATAGCGTCGTTTTGCCATGCACGGTATACTTTAAGCACGCGGCACACGATCAGTTTATAAACTTAGCCGTTTCGAAATACTGCCACCCTTGGTCCGAAAGCCAATGATCATGCTCCTTTGGACATCAGATAAACCGCTCCGTATCCCCATTATGAAACGACTTAACTGTTTTCCTTGTCCTCCGACACGCTTTATACGAGGGCAGTTCAATAAGTAATGCAACACATTTTTTTTCTCGGCCAATTTTGGTTGAAAAAACCGGAAATTTCTTGTGGAATATTTTCAAACATTCCCGCTTCGTCTCGTATAGTTTCACTGACTTCCGACAGGTGGCAGCGCTGTACGGAGCTGTTAAAATGGCGTCATAACGGATGTGCGTTGCAAACGAGCAGTGATCAACTTTCTTTTGGCGGAAAACCAGGGCATCTCAGATATTCATAGGCGCTTGCAGAATGTCTACGGTGATCTGGCAGTGGACAAAAGCACGGTGAGTCGTTGGGCAAAGCGTGTGTCATCATCGCCGCAAGGTCAAGCAAGACTGTCTGATCTCCCGCGTGCGGGCCGGCCGTGCAAAGCTGTGACTCCTGCAATGGCGGAGCGTGCGAACACACTCGTTCGAGATGATCGACGGATCACCATCAAACAACTCAGTGCTCAACTTGACATCTCTGTTGGTAGTGCTGTCACAATTGTTCACCAGTTGGGATATTCAAAGGTTTGTTCCCGCTGTGTCCCTCGCTGTCTAACCGAACACCATAAAGAGCAAAGGAGAACCATCTGTGCGGAATTGCTTGCTCGTCATGTGGCTGAGGGTGACAATTTCTTGTCAAAGATTGTTACAGGCGATGAAACATGGGTTCATCACTTCGAACCTGAAACAAAACGGCAATCAATGGAGTGGCGCCACACCCACTCCCCTACCAAGAAAAAGTTTAAAGCCATACCCTCAGCCGGTAAAGTCACGGTTACAGTCTTCTGGGACGCTGAAGGGGTTATTCTGTTCGATGTCCTTCCCCATGGTCAAACGATCAACTCTGAAGTGTATTGTGCTACTCTTCAGAAATTGAAGAAACGACTTCAGCGTGTTCGTAGGCACAAAAATCTGAACGAACTTCTCCTTCTTTATGACAACGCAAGACCTCACACAAGTCTTCGCACCCGAGAGGAGCTCACAAAACTTCAGTGGACTGTTCTTCCTCATGCACCCTACAGCCCCGATCTCGCACCGTCGGATTTCCACATGTTTGGCCCAATGAAGGACGCAATCCGTGGAAGGCACTACGCGGATGATGAAGAAGTTATTGATGCAGTACGACGTTGGCTCCGACATCGACCAGTGGAATGGTACCGTGCAGGCATACAGGCCCTCATTTCAAGGTGGCGTAAGGCCGTAGCATTGAATGGAGATTACGTTGAAAAATAGTGTTGTGTAGCTAAAAGATTGGGAAATAACCTGGTGTATTTCAATGCTGAAAATAACAACCCCTGTTTCAGAAAAAAAAATGTGTTGCATCACTTATTGAACTGCCCTCGTATATCCTCCACTGCTAGTACTGCCACCTGTTGTCTGCGAGTCGTTATTGCACGTTGACGTCGAACACAGGCGGCAGTCACAATAACGTAACTAGACCGCAATGCACATTCCAGGAGGATAATGCATGACACCTTGCAATAACATGTTGGTGCTCGACTGATATGCCCAGTCCTTCGATTTGTCACACTAGAAGATTACGAATTAGAATCGCGTTCTGCAACTATGCACAGACATGAGCCGTTTGCGGCACATGAAAATTTGTACCAGATTGTGACTCGAGCCCGGACTTCATGTTTATCATGAGCAGTCAACTTAATCACTTTGGCTACCCGAGCACGCCTAGAGGACCGATCCAAACTCAGATCATGTAAAAGACAAATATTATATCCTCATTTTACCGCGTCGAGGTAGATGGTTACTATGTCTGTGTTTTTACAATATCTGTATGTACACAGCACAAAGGCCTTCAGACATGCCATTGACCGTTGCACCCGTGGCAAACATTAAGAAATAGGCAATAAAATTCTCTGGATATGTGGCCTCATTATCAGTGTGAAAATTCTCCGACGTACCACTGTCGCAAATGGCATTCCTCTCGACCACTGTCGCAAATGGCATCCCTCAGGATGTTTTTGCAAACAACTAGCAGAAACACCCTGAGGAAAGCCATTTGCAACAGAGTCCGGAACATCTGACAAGCCGGCCGCAATGGGCGAGAGGTTCTAGGCGCTTCAGTCGGGAACCGCGCGACCGCTACGTTCACAGATTCGTATCCTGCCTCGGGCATAGATGTGTGTGATGTCCTCAGATTAGTTAGGTTTAAGTAGTTCTAAGTTCTAGGGGACTGATGACCTCAGATGTTAAGTTCAAATGGTTCAAATGGCTCTGAGCACTATGGGACTTAACTTCTGAGGTCATCAGTCCCCTAGAACTTAGAACTACTTAAAGCTAACTAACCTATGGACATCACACACATCCATGCCAGAGGCAGGATTCGAACCTGCGACCGTAGCGGTCGCGCAGTTCCAGACTGTAGCGCCTAGATCCGCTCGGCCACTGCGGCCGGCAGATGTTAAGTCCCATAGTACTCAGAGCCATTTGAACCATTACAACTTCTGACAATTTTACACACTGAAGATACGGTCACATACCCAGCAGAATTTTATTGACTATGACAACGATCGCGGAAGCCTATGCTTACAATTACGATATAGATTAGCATTCCGCGACTATGTACAAGTCAGTTATTCCGTAGTGTTTACACAGCTGCAAGCATCATGCCTGGATCGGTCCTGGATGCATGCCCGGAGAGGTGAAGTGGTTAAGACGACCGCTTGCGGTAAGGGGGAAATCCGGTTTCGGGTTCTAGTCCGGCATAAATTTTCACGTGTCGCGAACAGCAGACGTCAGTGGATAGTCGCAGAATCTGAATCTATTTCGTAGTGTTTACCAAACCTGTAATCCTCAGTGGCAGTGTTTACTCCTCCAGACACGCATAAATGTCTGAAGGATATTTTATTGTGAAGATACAGACACAGTACAAACACAGGCATTTTAAGCATGTATCACAATACAGCAAGTCTCAGGTGCGATGGGAAGACTTTCATACCAGCCTCCGACTGGCATTGCTCGTGAACTGACAAAATACAAATGGTTCAAATGGCTCTGAGGACTGTGGGACTTGACATCTGAGGTCATTAGTCCCCTAGAACTTACAACTACTTAAACCTAACTAACCTAAGGACATCAAACACATCCATACCCGAGGCAGGATTCGAACCTACGACCGTAGTGGTCGCGCGGTTCTAGACTGAAGCGCCTAGAACCTCTCGGCCACAGCGGCCGGCCAACTGACAAAGCATGTGTTTCAAGTATGGCACAAAATTCCTCAAAATGACATTCGCAGTCTGTTCACTCGCATGCCACAACGGATACAAGAATGTATTCGTGTGTACGAAGTTGATGATGGATTCGGAACGGAATGAGATTTTAAGCATTTAATACAAGTCTTGCGGTGAACATATCAGCAGAGCTTGTAGTGTCTGAGGACTGTTTCATGATGTAACATTTTACATTTCCGCCAGCGTGCAGCGTGTAGTCAGTACGGGAAAGCGTGCGACAGGTGTGGGGTCGCGAATATTCGTGCGGCCAGGCGCGGCGTGAGTCACGGGCCTGCCAGGTAGGAAGAGGGGCGGGCGCCAAGTAGGCCAGACGGCACGTCACTCGGCAGAAATAGGAGCGCCGCGCCGCGGCGAGCAGCGCTCGCCTGTGTTTATCTATTTACAACCTGTCGCCTACGTGACGCTCAGCGGCTCATCATCGCTATGCCACTCTCCCAGGTCTGCCCCGCCTGTTTACACAACACTGCTACTCGCAAGAACGATCTGATGCCTGAGAAGCACTGATTACTCGACTAACCGAATAGTAGACACGGCGTAGCGGCATCTAACTCGATCGCGTTACGAGCTACATGCACGCACCAGTTCTAAAGGAGTCCAGGTAACAGCAGCAGTAGCAGTGTCAGTAGTAGGAGCAGTAGTTTCATTCATCTATGGATACATTTTGCACAGATATTGCACATGTCGTAGTATTCCAGTTTAAACATAAAAACATCATTCCTAAACACAGGCACTTGCATACGTGTAGGTGTATTTTGACAAGGATGGAACAGGTAATCGGCTTTGGTTACGATTGCCAGGTGTTCGGTATTAGCAGAACGTGTCCGGCTTTTCACGATAGTGTCCGGCCAAATATATACAATACATTTTCTGTGAATATGGACAACCATCAGCTGCATAATGGAATGGCGACAATGAAAATAAGTGGTGGACTGTGACTCGACCAGAGATACCAATAGGCTAGCCGAGTACACTTCATGGGCAGCCCAAACTTCCTTATGTCATCATTCATTTGACTACAACCTACATCGGCTATGTACATTCCAGTACAGGGGACATGCATGCATCTACGAATTGCATCGTACTTATGAACAACAAAGGCACCACAGTATCGTATTTAAAAGTCGATACCAGGCAAACGACTTTCAGTTAAAATGTCAGTACGGGAGCATACATAATGGATGTAGTCGTACAGGATGGAGCCATGTGGTTGACAGCAAGTGGAAGTTTCGATCTGGCAGTGAAGCGTGCACCGATAGCCTAATTGTACGGTGACTGTTCGCGATAAGCGGGAAATCCGGGTTCGATTCCCGGTCCGACACAAATTTTCATTGTCTTCGTGCCATTATACAGCGTCATTCCATTATACATGAGTGAATGTCCGAAGGAACACTGCATTGCACTTCTTAACAACGTACGCACCGCAGTATCGTAAATATTTACAAGTCTCACCCGTCTGGGGTTTGCTGGGCTTTTTAAAGATGAAGTTGTGAAAGAACAGCTAGCGCCAGTTCCAAGCTAATGACGTAAGCGCGAGTAGTAAGTGTAAGACTGTGTGTGTGAATTACTAAGGGACTAAACTGTTGAGGTCATCGGTCCCTAGACTTACACACTACTTAAACTAACTTATGCTAAGAACAATACACACTCCCATGCCCGAGGGAGGACTCGAACCTCCGGCGGGAGTGGCCGCGCAGTTAGTGACATGGCGCCTCAAACCGCGTGGCCACTCCGCGCGGCAAGTGTAAGATGGAATAAGGAAATATACCCTAAGAATGTCTAGATATACTAACAAATGTCAATTTTATGTGTGTGTCCCATGTTCTTCGTAGGCCGAAAGTGCCTGACACTCAATGTGGCAGCTAAACGAGGTTAAGTAGAATGTGTCGAATCGTGCCAGTCTGCCCTGTCCCATGATGGTCGCGCGTCGCTCCCACCTTGTACAGAGATTTTCCCATGATTATTCAACGAAATTTCCACAAAAAGTAACGTTCTTCAAAATGTGCTTTCATACGAGAAACATTGATGCTTATTTTTACTAACGGTTACCGTTATTTCTTTGAAGTCTACTTGAGTGATCAAAGTTATTGAATATATTTTCGAAGACGAATAATTGTCTATTTTGTTTTTTGAAAAACTTTTAATTTGGTATAAGACTCTCTTAGGAAGAATACTAGGCAAATAAGAAGACGGAGCACTTAGTTGCTATAACAATGAAAAATTAAAAAAGCTGTTACTGATTGTTTAGTTCAAGCATGTTCAAGGTTGATCTCGCAAAATACTAATTGATTATCAAGAAAGGAATCACAATACCTAACTGACTGTTGCTATTGAAAATAGGTAGTTCAGCTTTTATGGCAAAATGTCCGGCTAAATAACGCTGAGCCTGGCTTTTCTATTTTTGGATCTGACAACCCTAGCTGTGACCTTATTGTTCGAACCACACCTGCATTTTCTGAAAGTGATTGAAGTAAACTTGAACGAGGACGGCCGTATGAAGACTAGAGCCTCCATGACCCCATTCACAAGGCCAGTGTGTTTAATAAAGAACAACCCTATTCACTTTATCTCTACAATACAGCTTCGCAAAGTAGTTCTTCTATAATGTAAAAAGAAAGGGCTACAATGATCATTCCTCTCTCTCACTGTACACACATTATTTCACAGTACAGCGCTACACACATCAACAGCTGGCATCAGTACCATTATGATGATTTCTGGTTGCGATTCGGTGTACCGCAACTTCCCAATTTGCTTGTCTGAAGAACTGATTCAGCGACCATCCTTAATACGCAACATATTGACTTAAGACGAAGGATATGATGCAAATATTATTACATTCCAAAAATTTGGAGTAGTGTTTTACAGGAAAGAAAAGAGAAACATTGAAGTACAGAAGCGCGGTGTGGAAATGAGAGATTTATTGATATTATTATTATTATTATTATTATTATTATTATGCGTTACATTTTAGACCGAATTGCAACTTTGTGTTTTCTAAGTAATACGTCACTGAACTGACTGTGTTGTTCAACAGGTAGTTTTTAAATAAGTGTTCTTTTGCTCTTTTGTAAACTCTCTAATGTCCTTGGGGGACCTATTATACAACTTCATTCTTTGGTATAAAACTTTGTTTGAGTTTTATGTTTATTGTTTACTGATAAATGTGATTTCGGCCTAGATCTCGTTCCAAAGTAGCCAACTGATTTATTTGCGCAGTAATCATCAAGGTTCTGTGCTTAACTCATTGGTAAATTTACTCATACGGTTCAGATAAAATCCCCAGTATTTTGAACCTTTCTTTACAATGAGTCCAGTACCGTTGTTACTGTGCAAGAACCGAAAGGGAAAATGGGGAAAAGGAAAGATGCTGAGTGGAGTGTGGTTCATGGACGTAACAGATATGCAGCTGATGGTTTTCTGCAATATCAACAACACAAACAAATACCAACTTTGTGCGGATTTCATATCTTCTGCTGCGCAGAAATTGACTTCAGTGGTAGCAATGAAACTGTGACTAAAAGTATTATTTCTAGGTGATTTAGTTTTAAAAGATACCAGAGTAAACAGGTTGTAATGTGTGGGAACGAGACGACAGTTTCGAAAACGCATAAAAAATTATATTTTCCCGAAAAAATGAAGCATCAGAAATAAGGCGGCAAGTGGTTGACTCGTATTTGGAGAAGACGTGGATACATATGCATCACACTGCGAACAAATGTATTTCTGTTGTGTACACAACAAATATCGTGAGAGGCCGTAACCACACAGGCACAAACACTCGCCTGGTGACTATCATTTCCGAGGAGCAGCCTCCAGATGGTGCCCTCAAATTCGGACCACTTTCTGCTTCCGTGCCTCCACCACCAATAGTGCTGCCAGCTGACAAGGGGAGCACTATAAGCAGCGGAATACAATGCTCCCATCTTATACTGGCAGAGATGGAATTCATTCGGCCAACATGCACAAAACATAAACCACCATACGCACACAGTTCCACTCCTGCAGTTCAAAAAAAGGTTCAATTCTGGAAACATCCCCCAGGCTGTGGCTAAGCCATGTCTCCGCAATATCCTTTCTTCCAGGAGTGCTAGTTCTGCAAGGTTCGCAGGAGAGCTTCCGTAAAGTTTGGAAGGTAGGAGACGAGGTACCGGCAGAAGTAAATTTGTGAGGACGGGGCGTGAGTCGTGCTTGGGCAGCTCAGTTGGTAGAGCACTTGCCCCAGAAAGGCAAAGGTCCTGAGTTCGAGTCTCGGTCCGGCGCACAGTTTTAACCTGTCAGGAAGTTTCATATCAGCGCTCACTCCGCTGCAGAGTGAAAATCACATCCTTCACCAAATTTTTCGCACATTTCGTTACGGCTGGATGCGACACTGTTTTTGATTCAGATAAAGCCATAATTTCGCGGTGAATCTTTGCGAAATTTAGACGTGTTGTCGACAGGCATCTTACTGTCCCTCGTGCTTCGGCTTTGGAGTACGTTCCCAGTTGCAGCGCTAGTTCGCTCGCACACTGTGGTGCACCTATTATCCGCACCGAAGCACAACTGTGTCTGCAACAAACCCGGAACATGAAAGTTACTCTCTTCTGACACTGTGCGACTTTTGTTGCGTAATTGTCTTAGCGTGGGACGACACGTGTAACTTACTTTCTGAAGATAACCTGACTTATGACCGGGCGAAAATTACATGTTTCACAAACAATCTGTTAATTAAAGGACGCTTGAGGCGGTCAAGGCTAGACGAATTTTACGAACAGCTTGCCTGTTCGCGATTTTCTGTATGATGGATTGTTTATTTGCTGTAAAAAGTTTCCTAAGTAGCTTTCATGGCAAAATGTGCCTGATCGTCAGTGCAGCTGGAGTTGCAGTTACTTCTGCTGTTGGGGTTGACTGAAACTTCAACACGAGTAGAGAGTACACACATCATTTTCTGATGTATTTCAGGACAAAAATAATCGAAAGTTGAAATCTGATTTTTAAATTTGTCATCAAAGACATTTATTTTTCAGCTTGATTCGTAGAACTGCAGACAGCTCATTTGGCTCTTTTACGATGCTACGAATTACTCACAATGCAAGCGTTCATGTCACATGCCATGTTATATACCCTTTACTGTTTTCACATGCGTATCTGTAAGCTACACCTAGTAAATCTGGTGGCCAGTGAATCTCTCTACAACAGACGATGCCTGATTTCTAGAAAGTATCATTCGTACGATAATGCAGTGTCTTGTCGCTAAGAAGAAAGATGCAATGTGCCTTCGGACATGCAACACAGACACTGCATTATCGTATTTGTCCGCAGATACCAGGCAGCGTGTGTGTGAAATCTGATGGGACTTAACTGCTAAGGTCATCAGTCCCTAAGCTTACACACTGTTGTTGTTGTGTTCTTCAGTCCTGAGACTGGTTTGATGCAGCTCTCCATGCTACTCTATCCTGTGCAAGCCTCTTCATCTCCCAGTACCTACTGCAGCCTACATCCTTCTGAATCTGCTTAGTGTATTCATCTCTTGGTCTCCCTCTACGATTTTTACCCTCCACGCTGACCTCCAGTACTAAATTGGTGATCCCTTGATGCCTCAGAACATGTCCTACCAACCGATCCCTTCTTCTAGTCAAGTTGTGCCACAAACTCCTATTCTCCCCAATTCTATACAATACCTCCTCATTAGCTATGTGATCTACCCACCTAATCTTCAGCATTCTTATGTAGCACCACATTTCGAAAGCTTCTACTCTCTTCTTGTGTAAACTATTTATCGTCCATGTTTCACTTCCATACATGCCTACACTCCATACAAATACTTTCAGAAACGACTTCCTGACACTTAAGTCAATACTCAATGTTAACAAATTTCTCTTCTTCAGAAACGCTTTCCTTGCCGTTGCCACTCTGCATTTTATATCCTCTCTACTTCGACCATCCTCAGTTATTTTGCTCCCCAAATAGCAAAACTCATTTACTACTTTAAGTGCCTCATTTCCTAATCTAATTCCCGCAGCATCACCCGACTTAATTCGACTACATTCCATTATCCTCGTTTTGCTTTTGTTGATGTTTTATCTTATACCCTCCTTTCAAGACACTGTCCATTCCGTTCAACTGCTCTTCCAAGTCCTTTGCTGTCTCTGACAGAATTACAATGTCATCGGCGAACCTCACAGTTTTTATTTCTTCTCCATGGATTTTAATACCTACTCCGAACTTTTCTTTCGTTTCCTTTATTGCTTGCTCAATATACAGATTAAATAGCATCGAGGAGAGGCTACAACCCTGTCTCATTCCCTTCCCAACCACTGCTTCCCTTTCATGCCCCTCGACTCTTGTGACTGCCGTCTGTTTTCTGTACAGATTGTAAATAGCCCTTCGCTCCCTGTATTTTACCCCTGCCACCTTCAGAATTTGAAAGAGAGTATTCCAGTCAACATTGTGAAAAGCTTTCTGTAAGTCTACAAATGCTAGAAACGAAGGTTTCCCTTTCCTTAATCTATCTTCTAAGATAAGTCGTAGGGTCAGTATTGCCTCACGTGTTCCAGCATTTCTACGGGATCCAAACTGAACTTCCCCGAGGTCGGCTTCTACCAGCGTTTCCATTCGTCTGTAAAGAATTCGTGTTAGTATTTTGCAGCAGTGACTTATTAAACGGATATTTCGGTAATTTTCACACCTGCAACACCTGCTTTCTTTGGGATTGGAATTATTACACACTACTACTTAATCTAAATTATCCTAAGGACAAACACACACACCCATGCCCGAGGGAGGACTCGAACCTCCGCCGGGACCAGCCGCACAGTCCATGACTGCAGCGCCCCGCCCGCTCGGCTAATCCCCGCGGCACCAGGCAGTGACTTTCAATTAAAATGTCCTCCCCTGAAAGGGAATTACATAACTTGTGAACGAGTGCAGGTTGTGGTGCAGGAACGACGACGTATGGAAGTTTGGATCCGGCCGTGGGTCGTACACGCATTAGCCAAAGCGCTTCAGGCGCTAAGGCGGGAAATCCGGGTTCAGGTTCCGGTCCAGCACAAATTTTCATTGAAGTCATTCCCTTCTACAGCTGCTGGTTGTTCGTATTCGATACTGCGAATCAATTTTATGTAAGTAACACTGAGTTGATTTGCTGCCTTGCAGTCGGAATGTGTCTCCCATAACCAGAGAACACAATACTGCGTATTAAATTATCTATAGGAACTGATGACGCATGAAATTTACTTACTCTACAAAATCGGTTGGTAGTACCACAGACCAAACA
Source organism: Schistocerca americana (assembly GCF_021461395.2). NCBI lineage: Eukaryota > Metazoa > Arthropoda > Insecta > Orthoptera > Acrididae > Schistocerca > Schistocerca americana. Next base: position 514,441,253 of record NC_060121.1, on the reverse strand, counting down.
GCTCATTGTCGTTCACAGCCCACACACATTTATAAAAAAACTGAAAAGAACGGGAACCCCCTCTTAAGCCTTGCGCAACTCGTGTTCATGCCGTTTATTGCTTGGCATCTTGTCACTGCGGTCATGGCAACTCGTGTCTTATTCGATTTACTGGCGTCACTAAATTGATGGCTTACCTGCCCGTGAGTGGCAGCAGCAGCGCTTATTGACACGAGAACTGTGGTACTATCTTCGGAGCGACTGCTAGTATATCAGGGTCGCGCTGTGTGGAGTGGAGGGTGGAAAACGGACATCAGTTCGGTTGGGTCGCAGCAACGAACAGGTCCATGCAGCGCGGGGGCAAGCCGGGGCCGCTGGCGGCGTGCTGCCACTGCCGGATCGAGGAGGGGTACCTGCGTAAGCGACGACTTCGTTGCACACCGAACCCTGGACGTTTAAGTTGAGTAAAGAGTTAACTGCTAATGCAACCCCGACTATTCTGAGATCTCGCCTTTGGTTGGCGGGTTGTTGCTCCCAAGGCCGCTGAGACTGGCGGTAACAAAAAAAATGGTTCAAATGGCTCTGAGCACTATGGGACTTAACATCTATGGTCATCAGTCCCCTAGAACTTAGAACTACTTAAACCTAACTAACCTAAGGACATCACACAACACCCAGCCATCACGAGGCAGAGAAAATCCCTGACCCCGCCGGGAATCGAAATCGGGAACCCGGGCGTGGGAAGCGAGAACGCTACCGCACGACCACGAGATTCGGGCTGGCGGCAACAAGTGAAGTGATTGGAGGCGGTGAAATATTGCAGCCGTCTTTCTCCATTTGTTATTCATCATTGAATTTAGCATTATTCTTATCAGTGAAGTGCAACCGGCGGTATTTTCTGCCTTGTGGCCGCTAACGCCCCAGTTACCAGCCCTGGAGGTTAACGTACTTTTCCAACAGTGTACCTTTCCTCGTCGTGTTGATGCTGTCCAACACGGCGTGTAGCTCGACAGCCTCTTGTATTGTACTGCGCATTTTTTTTGGGGGGGGGGGCGGGGGGGGGGGGGGATGTCTACCTTGGTTCTAGTGTTTCCTTCGGCCTTGGCTGTTTTCGGAAGACGTAGTGCTGTCTGTCTCTTCGCCCTTGCCTAAAAATATTCCAACGTTGTACCGGTGATCGGACGTTAGGCGGATTGGTTAGTCGGTCGGTCGGCGCATAAGCTGCCCCTAGTTGAGTTGCCATCCTGTTACGTGACTACAACTTTTGGCTACCTGTCTCACCTTACCTTATATTTGAGTTACCTTCCCAGGCTGACCCTTGGAACACTTGCTGAGAAACGTTGGCCTGATTCCTTAGATTGTTATGTTGTTTTAAGGGTATTTGTAATTTTCTAATTATTGTTGGTGTGGCCTTCAGCCGAGCAATAATTTCACTTCTTTCGTGATAAGGCCTTCAGCCGTATTATAGTAACTTTTTTTAGTAAACTTGTTTTAAAAGCAAGGTATTTACTTTAAAAGTGCTATTTGCAATTTTTCTTCTGATTTCTAATTCAGGCCTTCAGGCGTTTGTGATTTGAAGTTGTGTGTGGCCTTCAGCCGAGCAATATTTTTACTTCTTTCATAATAAGGCCATCCGCCGTATTACAAAAGTTTTTTTTAAAGCAAACTTGTTTTAAAAGCAACGTATTTGTTGAAATGTGTGTTATTTGGAATTGTTCTTCTAAGTTCTAATTCAGGCCTTCAGCCGTTTGTTGTTTGAGGTTATTGTTGGTGGCCTTCGGCCCAAACATTTTTAAAAGAGATTGTTTCAAAATTTTAATTTCTTTACATAAAGTTTACTTATTTGTTGTGCAACCGAGAATAACTGATTAAGGCTCTGTTCACAATCGTAACTTTAACCTACCCCATCCTGAGAAATCAGTTCTCACCCGCATTCAACGTATTTTTATTCAGTAATTTCTTCTTAGAGCACGAAAGAGCTGCGTTACTGAATTTGTCTAGAATTGTTGTTGTTGCTGTTGTGGTCTTCAGAGCTGAGACTGATTTGCTGCGGCTCTCCACGGTAGTCGTGCAAGCCTCTTCATCTCTGCTTTACTGCCGCACCTACGTCTACATCTATCCTCTGCAAACCACTACGAAGTGCATGGCAGATGGCACGCCCCACTGTACAACTTGTTAGGGTTTCTTCCATTCAGGTATAGAGAGTGCGAGGAATGACTGATTAAATGCCTCTGTGCTTGCTGTAATTAATATAATTTTGTCCTCACGATCCGTGAGTCAGTGATACGTACGGGGTTGTAGTATGTTTCTAGATTCGTCATTTAAAGCCGGTTCTTAAAACCTTGTAAGTAGAATTTCTCGAGGTAGTTTTCGTGTATCTTCAAGAGTCTCTCCGTTCAGTTTCTTCAATATCTCTGTGAGACACTCTCCCACAAAAGAAACCCGTGACCACTGATGTTGTCGTCGTATACGTTTCGTATCCCCCGTTAGTCCTATTTGGTACGGATCCCACACACTTGAGCAATATTCTAGAATGGGTCGCACGAGTGATTTTCAAGCAATCTCGTTTGTACACTGATTGTAGTTCACCAGTATTCCGCCAATAAACCGAAGTCTGCCACCCGCTTTACCCAAGACTGAGCCTTTGTGATCATTCCATTTCACATCCCCACAATGTTTTACACCCCGATATTTGTATGAGATGGCCGATTCCAAATGTGATCCGTTGATATTATAGCCATACGATACTAAGTTTTTTTTTCGTTTTGTGAAGTTCAAAATTTTTCATTTCTGAACCTTTAAATCAAATTGCCAATCTTTGCACCACTTTGAAACCTTATCAAGATCTGACTGAATGTTTATGCAGCTTCTTTCAGACAAAACTTCATTATACGTAACTCCATCATCTGCAAGAAGTCAGAGGTTACTATTAATATTGTCTGCAAGATCATTACTATACAATACGAACAACAAAGGTCGCAACACACTGCCCTATGGCACCCCTTAAGTTGGTTCTACGTCCGATGATGGTTCTCCATCGAAGGTAACATGCTGCGTCCTCCCTATAAAAAGAATCCTCAATCTAGTCAGAAATATCGCTTGTTACCTCATGTGATTGTCATTTTCTCAACAAGCGTACATGTGGTACCGAGTCAAGTGCTTTTCGGAAATCAAGAAACTGTGTGTCTACTTGACTGCCTTCATCTAAAGCTTTCGTCATGTGACAAAAGTGTGAGTTGGGTTTCGCATGATCGATGTTTTCGAAATCTATGCTCGTTGACAAGGAGGAGGTCATTCTGTTCGGGATACCTCACCATGTTAAAGCTGAGAATATGTTCTAAGACTACACAACAAATCGATGTCAAGGATGCTGTATGGTTGTTATGTGGATCACTTCTACAACACTTCTTGTAAATGGGTTCTTCCAACTAACCGGCCGCGGTGGCCGAGCGGTTCTAGGCGCTTCAGTCCGGAACCGCGCGACTGCTACGGTCGCAGGTTCGAATCCTGCCTCGGGCATGGATGTGTGTGATGTCCTTAGGTTAGTTAGGTTTAAGTAGTTCTAAGTTCTAGGGGACTGATGACCTTTGATGTTAAGTTCCATAGTGCTCAGAGCCATTTGAACCATTTTCTTCCAACTACTGGATACGGTATTTTGTTCGAAGTTTCACGATAAATTATAGTTATCAGAGGAGCTAACTCAGCCACAAATTCAGTACAGTATCTGATAGGTCTTCCAACGGGCCCTGGAGCTCTGTCCAGCCTACATCCACTGAATCTGCTTACTGTATTCAATCCTTGGTCTCCCTCTATAATATCTGACCCCCACGATTCCCACCATTACAAACTAAGAATTCCTCGATGCATAATTATCAATCCTATCAACAGATCCCTTCTTTTGTGCAATAAATTGTTTTTTTCCGCATTCGATTCAGTGACGCAACATTAATTATCCGATCTAATTGTCTAATCTTCAGCTTTCTTCTGTAGCACCACTTTTCAAATGTTTCTATTGTCTTCTTGCTTGTAGAGTTTATTGTTCAGTTTTCACTCCTGTACGAGGATACACGTCACATAATTACTTCCAGGGAAGGCGTCCTACCTTTTACAATCATATTCGACGTTACACATATTTATCTTTTTGCAAAGCGCTCTTTTTGCTATTTACAGTCCTTATCGCTTTGACAATCATCAGTTATTTCGTTGCCCAAACAGCAAAACTCACCTACTACTTTAACTGACTGATTTCCTAATCTAATTCTCTCGGGATCGGTTGATTTAACTCGACTGCATTCCATTACCCTTGCTTTGCTTTTGTTGATATTTATTCCTCTTTTTTATGTTCAACTGAGCTTCCAGGTCCCTTGACGTCCTCGACGGAATAATAATGTCAGCGGCAATCCTCAAGGTTTTTATTTTCTCTTCCTGAACATTAATACCCTCTCCAACATTCTCCTTGGTTTCTTTCACAGCGTGTTCAATGTGCAGATTGAATAACATCGTGGTACACCCTTGTTTCATCCGTTTAACTACGCCTTGCCTTACGTAGCCTTCGACTATAATAACTGCAAAGTTTTGAACACTTTTCGTTCCCTGCATTATTCCCTGCTACTTCGACAATTCCAAAGAATTTACTCCAGTTTACACTGTCAAAAGCTTTCTGTAAATCTGCTGATGTTCTAAACACAGTATTTCTTTCTTTCACTCTATCTTCTACTATAACGGATGGTTATAACTGAAGTGCAGCTAATCACGGAGGTTCAGTGTGGGCTGTAATTTTCTTACGGCAGTGAAAATTGGTAGATATTCTAATGCCTTAATGCAGAACGAGTTTAAGCTGAAAAAAATGGTTCCAATTTTGGCCACCAGGTGTAAATGTGGCGCTGTACACTTATGACGGTATGACGTCGACGCTGTTATTTGACAAGCCGTAGCGTGAGGGAAAAGTGTGCACTGTTAGTGAAACTGTTTTATGTGAAAGGCACAATTACAGTGCTGGAGGAGAGGCCCGATGTCGTTAAATTGTTTAAAAGCGATGATAATGAAATTTTGAAAACACGGGTGAGAACGGTGCGGCACCTGGAAGAGGAAGGCGTCCTATCCCAGTAGAAGCTATTGACGGGGTTGCTGTTGCTGTAATCAACTCAAACCTCATGATCAGCAACAACGGTCTGAATTCGCTCGTCGATTTCTGGCACGGATCGAAGTTGATGGCATGTGGACGAGCAATACTCTGTGGAATGACGAGGCACACTTTACACTAGAGGGTGTAATGAATACACAGAACTATCAAATTTGTGTTGTGCGCGAAGAACCAATGCACTCGCAGTGCGTGACTGCGTGGGGTGGACGCACAAGCATCTTCATTCTCGGTCCGTTCCTCTTTGAAGAGAATACACCCAATGGGCCTGTCAGGTTTACCGTGACGTCTGAAAAGTTATTCAGATGTGCTTGTGTGCTTTTACAGCATTTGCTTCCTGCTCTGGAAAAGCGCAACTGTGTGGAAACCACTGCTTTCATGCAAGATGGTTACCAGTAAAATCAATATTATATCTCTCTCACTTGTTTGCCCTTTTCTACCCACGTCCCCTTCCTAATCCATTCTAATTGGAAACATATCTATGCGCTTTTCTTGCATACACAGCGTCATAGTTGCATCTGGTGGGTAAAATTGGAACTCATTTCTTTGCAGCGTACATCGGTTCCGCATTACCGCCCTAGCATAGCTAATAAGTTTAGCACTACTACTCCCATACTGGACGTCCTCGGGTAGCTGCACCTCAACTACGCTCCTGGAAATGGAAAAAAGAACACATTGACACCGGTGTGTCAGACCCACCATACTTGCTCCGGACACTGCGAGAGGGCTGTACAAGCAATGATCACACGCACGGCACAGCGGACACACCAGGAACCGTGGTGTTGGCCGTCGAATGGCGCTAGCTGCGCAGCATTTGTGCACCGCCGCCGTCAGTGTCAGCCAGTTTGCCGTGGCATACGGAGCTCCATCGCAGTCTTTAACACTGGTAGCATGCCGCGACAGCGTGGACGTGAACCGTATGTGCAGTTGACGGACTTTGAGCGAGGGCGTATAGTGGGCATGCGGGAGGCCGGGTGGACGTACCGCCGAATTGCTCAACACGTGGGGCGTGAGGTCTCCACAGTACATCGATGTTGTCGCCAGTGGTCGGCGGAAGGTGCACGTGCCCGTTGACCTGGGACCGGACCGCAGCGACGCACGGATGCACGCCAAGACCGTAGGATCCTACACAGTGCCGTAGGGGACCGCACCGCCACTTCCCAGCAAATTAGGGACACTGTTGCTCCTGGGGTATCGGCGAGGACCATTCGCAACCGTCTCCATGAAGCTGGGCTACGGTCCCGCACACCGTTAGGCCGTCTTCCGCTCACGCCCCAACATCGTGCAGCCCGCCTCCAGTGGTGTCGCGACAGGCGTGAATGGAGGGCGAATGGAGACGTGTCGTCTTCAGCGATGAGAGTCGCTTCTGCCTTGGTGCCAATGATGGTCGTATGCGTGTTTGGCGCCGTGCAGGTGAGCGCCACAATCAGGACTGCATACGACCGAGGCACACAGGGCCAACACCCGGCATCATGGTGTGGGGAGCGATCTCCTACACTGGCCGTACACCACTGGTGATCGTCGAGGGGACACTGAATAGTGCACGGTACATCCAAACCGTCATCGAACCCATCGTTCTAGCATTCCTAGACCGGCAAGGGAACTTGCTGTTCCAACAGGACAATGCACGTCCGCATGTATCCCGTGCCACCCAACGTGCTCTAGAAGGTGTAAGTCAACTACCCTGGCTAGCAAGATCTCCGGATCTGTCCCCCATTGAGCATGTTTGGGACTGGGTGAAGCGTCGTCTCACGCGGTCTGCACGTCCAGCACGAACGCTGGTCCAACTGAGGCGCCAGGTGGAAATGGCATGGCAAGCCGTTCCACAGGACTACATCCAGCATCTCTACGATCGTCTCCATGGGAGAATAGCAGCCTGCATTGCTGCGAAAGGTGGATATACACTGTACTAGTGCCGACATTGTGCATGCTCTGTTGCCTGTGTCTATGTGCCTGTGGTTCTGTCAGTGTGATCATGTGATGTATCTGACCCCAGGAATGTGTCAATAAAGTTTCCCCTTCCTGGGACAATGAATTCACGGTGTTCTTATTTCAATTTCCAGGAGTGTATAACCAGTGAGTAAGTCGGTTCAGCCAGAATTGCCTCGCGTGTTCCGGTCACACGTGAGCAAGTTTCAAGGTGTGAAAAGCCGGCGGCGGGGAGGGGAAGCTGGCGGCCGAAGCAGACCGCCGGGAAGGCTGGAAACCGTAGCCGTGCAATGCGTGCGGTTTTGAATTACTGCCGAGTGTCGCACCGCGCCGCGGCGCGCAAGGACAAGCTGTCGTAAGGAGCTTACAACTTGCAGTAATGCCGCGAGTACGCGAGAAGCGTCACAAAGAAACCGCCCCGCTGCACAGCGTCGCCCGTGGTAGACTTCGTGCAGCACGGAGCATCGGAGGCTGAACAATCCCAAAACATCGCGGCGATTCTAGGCGTAAAGCAGGGTCGAGATACCGACTGCGCTCTCCATCATCCCCGTGACAAAAATTTACGTTAAAGGTCAAATGGTGCAAATGGCTCTGAGCACTATGGGACTTAACTGCTGTGGTCATCAGTCCCCTAGAACTTAGAACTACTTAAACCTAACTAACCGAAGGACATCACACACATCCATGCCCGAGGCAGGATTCGAACCTGCGACCGTAGCGGTCGCGCGGTTCCAGTTAAAGGTCAAAAGATTCCTCCGTATCAGTTTGGATTAGTGGTTCCGCTGTGGGTTTAACTGACGAATATAATCCAAAATCCCAGAAACGTCGCTCAGTGGAAGAGGAGTCAAAATCAGCGAACACACGTGTCGACTTATCCGTAGATCCTCGACCGTTACTGAGAAAACGACGGTCAAAGTTTTCGGCGTGATTTTGATGCCTTTTAGCGAGCGATATTCTCAATAATGGCACAGTGGCTAGCGTCGCTGCCTCTCACTTTTGCGCCACAAGTTCTAAACCCGACTATTGTTTTTCTTTCTTTCTTTTTCAAAAAATGGTTCAAATGGCTCTGAGCACTATGGGACTCAACTGCTGTGGTCATAAGTCCCCTAGAACTTAGAACTACTTAAACCTAACTAACCTAAGGACACCACACACATCCATGCCCGAGGCAGGATTTGAACCTGCGACCGTAGCGGTCGTGCGGTTCCAGACTGTAGCGCCTTTAACCACTCGGCCACTCTGGCCGGCATTCTCTTTCATTTATCCATCCACGTCCATGGAAGGTTACTACATGACTGTTTCTTATAAAATTATGGATTGCAAGGGCGTTATATCAATTCTAAAATTATAACTTGGTTTCCCGATTATCTCATACATTTATTATATAATATATATGCGTTATATTTCATTCTTATAACCTATCAATCCTTATATTAATTCTTATAGTTTATTCTTATGTTTATTCTTATGTTTATTCCTGAGGAATATTTGGTGCATTCTCTTGGGTAATACCGATCGTAGAAACATTCAAAACACAGAAGTTCCGAAAACGACAAGCATCGGTCGAAGGGAGGTTTGCCACAATAACATATCTTCCAATGAATCACATGTCGGAAAGAAACGACGCTAAAATTGCTGAAGATTTCACGTGTTGACAATAATTTCGCGACAAACCACGCATTACGGATCATTTTTCCGAAAACGCGCTTTTAGTTGATTATGAATCAAGATACTTTACAGGAATTTCGCCGAAAACTATTTCAAATTATTTCCTCATTCATTTTTTTTAAATTCATTCATCCGGCATGTAACTAGTAGACAAATAACGCCACTGCTATATCAGTATACAATCGTGTAATAATATTTTACGGACACCGGTAGAGAAATGAAAAACAAAAATAAAAATAATAATCGGGTTTCGAACACAGGGCGCAAAAGTGTGAAGCCATGACGCTAGCCGCTGTGCCACCACTTCGTCTGAACTATTTATTCACTAAAAGACAGCTAAGGCACCTCGAAATTGTTTCTGTCGTTTTCTAAGCAAAGGAATCCAGAAGATTGGAAGACCGCACTAATTGTCACTATATTCACGAAAGGGAGTACGAAGAATAGTAGAAACTACAAGGGAGTCAGATGGATACCACACAGTGCCAAGGTATATGAAAAGATTCTGCAGATCAGAATTCAAGCGAGGGTCGAGAACAAACTGAGAACCGAATAGCACGATTTCAGACGTGGGAGGTCAACTGGTGACTTCATATTGGCAGTGAGACAGTTCCAGCAGCACTACTACGAATTTGAGGACGACATTGCGATTGCATTTCTCAATATAGTAAAGGCATTTGATAGCGTCTGTAGAAGAAAGATCTCGGAACCACTAGAAAAGAAGGGAGTGGTAAAAGAGAGAACAAGCAGAGTGAGGAGACATACTGCGGAAGTCTGAGTTCTGTGAAAGTGGGAAAATGAAAGGACGGATTGGTTCCAGCAAACCAGTGCTGTGGAACAGGGGCAGTGCACTGTCACCTCTCCTCTTCATTGTCGTCCTGGATGAGATAGGTGGCAGAAATAACTGAAAAAGACAAGATGAAAACAATGGTGTTCGCGGATGACTTTATGACCTGAGGAAACACGAACGAGGATAAATCAGGAAGAGCTGGTTGTTTAGGAAGAAACTGTGAGACAGTATGGAATGAAATTTTAACTAAACAAATGTGAGATCTTGGTCACAACAAGAGAGAAAGATAGACCAACTAGCGGAATAAGGATTGGAAAAGAAAAGCTGGAAATTTGTGGTAAGTTCCTTTGGGACCAAAATGCTGAAGTCATCGGTCCCTAGGCTTATAAACTAATTAATCTAACTTAAACTAACTTACGCTAAGGAAAAACACACACCCCTGCCCGAGGGAGGACTCGAACCTCCGACGGGGGCAGCCGCACGAACCGTGACAAAGCGCCCAAGACCACGCGAACCGTGACACTGCGCCTCAGAACCGCGCGGTTAAGCACTGGAGGTGAACAACAGTCAAGTACTTGGGAAGTGCGACACAGGAAAATGAAAGAAATGATAAAGAGATCAGTGAACGTGGCAGACAGACAGATGCATTCCTGCGAAGTGTTAACAGCCTAGTTTGGAACCAAGACGTACTACAAAAAGCAATATATACAATCTCCTTAATACTAACCTATGCATCTGAAACATGAGTAATGAAGAAAGTAGATGTAAGGAGATTACAAGCATGTGAAATAAAGTTTGTCAGAAATAGGATACGAATAAGAAGAATAAACAGGATGAGGAATGAAAGGAATAGTGAACGAGGAACTCTTGGAGAGCAGAATAGAAACACCAAGGCTAAGGTGATATGGACACTTAAAGACACTGTAAAAGAAGAGGATTCCGAAGAGTATACATGAAGTGGAAGCGTGAAGGAATTGACGAAGAGGAAGATAACGGGATAGATGACTGTAAGGTGTAGAAGAGTGCGTTGAAAATGAGGACTGGACCAGAATAACACAGAAAGATGGCGCGAAAACAAGAATAGATGGCAAGGCTTATGTTCCAAACGGACCTCGGCTGGGGCTGGAAACTGTTCAAGATGATACTGATGATGCGGACACAGGATCATCGACATTGGACCGTGGATCAACGGAAACGTGTCGCTTAGTCGGATACATCATATTGCTTGTTACACCAGGTCTTTGATCGTGTCTGGATACGCCGTCATTCAGGTTAACGGCTGGGAACAGACATCCCGCAATGAGCGCTGACCGGTGCGGGTGGCGGGGGATGGGGGAGGCGCAATATCGTGCCACAGGTGTAGCCATCCGTGTTCCAGAGCAGCTTGTGGTTGTAATCTACCGCACCGCAAGACCTTAATGGACTAAGTAAATATTACTGCACACCACTTGAATCCCTTCATGCTTGATGTTTTCCCTGACGGCGACAGCAACTTCGAGTAGGATAATTGTCCGTATAACAAGGCCAGAATCGTGCTACAGTCGCTCGCGAGCACGGTACTGAACGCACGCTGACGTCTTGGACACCAAGTTAGGCTGTTCTGAACCCGATGGAAAACGTCTGAGACGCTATCGGGCGCCAGCTCCAGACTCACAAACAACCAGCCTGTGATTTTCGAGACCTGCGTGACCTGTGCCTAGACATGTGGTGTCTCATTCCCCTGGAAACTTACCGACGACTTGTCGAATCTGTGACACCCATTGCTGTACTGAGTTTCAAATGTGGGCGCAATTGAGAGGCGGTCACGATGTTTTGTCCCATCAGTGTACAGCATACTACCTCATAAACAGTATAAAGGAAAGAAAGAGAAATACAGAACATTAATTTATTACTAGGATCAAAAAGACATATCTACAAAGATTTGAAACATTTAAGTTACGAATGAAAAGACACTAAACAGGGATACACATGCATTCGCCAATATCCCACAGCATTATTAATATCCGCGTGGATGTCTGCTTCCGTACTGTTTCGACTGCGTGCCAGCCTTCATGAATCGTGATGGCTTGTGAGAGGTGACGTGGCAGTCTCTCGGCAACTCATGACCAAATCCTTTCGGTTATGCAAGAAAATGGGAGACCAGGCCAACATACCGTCTTGCGTTATCTTGCTCACATGGAGACCTCCAAACAAGACCCAAGCACCGACCTTCAGAAGCCAGAAAAGTAAAAGACGCTGTCTAAATTACCGGCTATGCGAACCAGAGATGATCCTGTTGTTTACACAGTAAATGCAAATGTCGTGTGAAAATGGTTCAAATGGCTCTGAGCACTATGGGACTTAACATCTACGGTTATCAGTCCCCTAGAACTTAGAACTACTTAAACCTAACTAACCTAAGGACAGCACACAACAACCAGCCATCACGAGGCAGAGAAAATCCCTGACCCCGCCGGGAATCGAACCCGAGAACCCGGCCGTGGGAAGCGAGAACGCTACCGCACGACCACGAGATGCGGGCAATGTCGTGTGACTAGGGCCTCCAGTCGGGTAGACCGTTCGCCTGGTGCAAGTCTTTCGATTTGACGCCACTTCGGCGACTTGCGCGTCGATGTGGATGAAATGATGATGATTAGGACAACACAACACCCAGTCCCTGAGCGGAGAAAATCTCCGACCCAGCCGGGAATCAAACCCGCGCCCTTAGGACTGACATTCTGTCGCGCTGACCACTCAGCTAACGGGGGCGGACGTTTACGCAGTAACATCCCATAACATCAGCCCAGATGTTGGGCCCGTGCAATGATGGTGAATACAATCTGTCTTCGATGACCCCACACATGTAAACGTCCATTGTGATTCTGTACTCCAAAGACTGGGAAGACGACGACGTCGTGCTGCTCCCGCGTCCGCGTTTCACTGGGCGCACGAGGGCCGGTTCAGCTATCTCTGCCGCAGCATCAAGAGAAGCCGCAATAAGGGGTGCTGTGCTGATAGCCGGTGGTGCCGTGGTCCATGCGTCGTAACAGTCTCCGCGTGGACATTTCTCTTGTTGCGAACAATCTCATTTCCTTAGTGTTTCTATACGTAATGCGGCCCTCTCCTAAACTGGTCGACTCTGTATTCACGATAAGCGAGCATTAAATTGCGAATCGATGAACTGCAGTTCCGACAGACCACGGTCCTGGTGACGTCGAAATTCAAGGCTTGCTCCTTCTCACAAGACGCATAACACGAAATTCTCACAAACAACTAACATTCAAATGGGATTTATGAATAGAACACCCTCTGCGTAGTGTTTAATCGTACAGAGAATGTAAGTGGCCTCACTTCCGCCTACTTTGTGCGGTTGCGCTGAAATGCCGATCATTTACAGAACCAACTACACCATCTGATCAAAAGCATCCTGACAACCCTCTGCAATCCAGATATGATCAGTAGATATCGCAAGAGGCGGACCCGCCAATACACAAGGAGACAGGGAGTATTGTGTTTTCAGTTGAGAAACGGTAAAAGTATATATATACTAAGATGGTATCTCTTCTTTCGGACAAGTCCGAAAGAACAGATACCATCGGTGACCATGCAGCTCGTTAGAATGAAATTACAATGAAATGAACACCCTTAGCTGCTTACAGGCGTTGACATACGTCAACGGGGACAGATGAAAATGTGTGCCCCGACCGGGACTCGAACCCGGGATCTCCTGCTTAATGGCGGTCTGTCCCCGTTGACGTATGTCAACGCCTGTAAGCAGCTAATGGTGTTCATTTCATTGTAATTTACACGGTAAAAGCACAATGGGACAGTCAGAAGAGGTCACTGACTTCCAACACGGACTACTCATTTAATGTCACTAACGAATCCATCAGGGACATTTCAGATCCCCTAAAGCTGCCCGTTTCGACTGCTTGTGAGGTGACTGTGAAGTGGAAATGCGAAGGAAGAATTACAGGTAAACCAAGACCAGGCGGGTCACATGAAATGAGGGACAGGGAGAGGCGAGCATTGCGGAAGTTGGTAGTAAAAAATCTCGAGAAATCAGTGGAAGGAATCAGTCGTCAGTTCCAAAGTGCTATGAACAGTTCAGCTAGTACAATGACTGTCTGCAGGGAGTCAAAAAGGTTGGGGTATAATGGTGGAGCAGCTCCTGATAGCCACGCATTCGTGTAGTCATTGCTAAGCGACTCTTGAAGTCGTGCAAAGATGGACGCTGCTGCAAAATGGATGAGTAGGAACGAGTGATTTTGAGTGGCCAGTCACGTTGGGAAGGTTTGGGCCTGACGAATGCCTGGAGAAAGTTACCTGCCATCATCTGAAATGCAAGCAGTGAAGCATAGAGGAGATGGTGTTGCGGTATAGGGTTCATTTGGTTGTGGTTTTGATGTGGCCTCCTTATTACGTTGAAGAAAACGCTAAATGCGGAAGGATATGAACACGTTTTACGGAATTGTGTGCTGCGTATAGCAAGCGAAAAGCTCGGAGACGATGGCTGTTTGTATCAGAATGACAATGCTGTTACAAAGCAGTATTTATGAGGGAATGGTTTGAGGATAACAACATTCCTTAAAGGAACTGGCCTGCCAAGAGCTGTGAACTGAATCCAGTGGTAGCCCCTTCTGGTTGAGTTAGAATGTCGATTTCGTTCCAGATCTCATCGTCCAACATCATTACAGTCGAGGAAGAATGTGCTACAATTGCTCCACAGACATTCAGACACACCACTCAAAGTATGCCCAGCAGATTTCAAGTCGACATAAAGCGAAGAGCGAAGACAACCTGCATTAATGTCGACTAACAGGTATCCGGATATTTCTGACCAAACAGTGTATTTAGTAAGTATTCTTTGTGTTAATTAGAGGTGCGTCGCATGCCGCCTTCGTGGTGTTGCAATTTTATTGGACAGCAGTATTATGTTTCGGATATTTTGTACACCTGGTGAGTGGATTTTTGCACGACGTGCTCTGAAGTTATCATCATCAGAAAAGGCCAGCACGGTTCTGTAGACCCACTATAATACTCTCCTTATGGCAAGAGCACAGCGTACGGAGCTCAGCTGCCATTTAAAGGCGGCTCGTGCTTGGGAAACAAGAGAGCAAAAAGGCGTCCGTAATTTGTGGAGCAGCTGGCACGGCGCGCCCAGCTGGGGAGCCGCCTCCGCCGCCTCCACCTGAGGCCTCGCTTGCCGCAGTGGGTCGCCCGCCACCTAAAATAGGCCGGCTATTTACACTAAGTTAATTAGCGGCGCGGCACGGCCAACGGCCCCAGACACGCTGGCCGCGCCGCTTTGGCCGGCCAGCCACGCCGCCACGCTCGTCGCGAGGCAACTATCTGTGGATAGCAGTCGAGGAAGTGACCAGTGAGCTCAATAGTAAACAAGAGAGGCTACTCCACGATCCAAAATCACGTCACGGCCGACATGTTAGGTGGGCGGAAATTATCAAATCGTTCTGTTACACACGGTCTAGCGGTCCCACCCCAACCTAAATACATTCCAACATTTAAAAAAATGACGTTCCACGAAGGAATAATCCGAATGGGGCGAAATTTCGTAGACGTGGTGTACATATAAAGGTAAACAAATCATTCAGTTTCAGAAATATTGAATAATTTATTCAAGAGAAAGAGCTTCACAGGTTGAGCAAGTCAATAACGCGTTGCTCCACCTCTGGCTCTTATGCAACCAGTTAATCGGCTTGGCATTGATTGATAGAGTTGTTGGATATCCTCTTGAGGGATATCGTGCCACATTCTGTTCAGCAGGCTCGTCAGATACAGAATTCCAGCTGGTTGGTAGGCCCTGTCCGTAATACTCCGAATGTTCTCAATTGAGGAGAGATACAGCGACCACGCTGGAAAATGAAGAGTTTGGAAAGCAGTAGCAACTCTCGCAGTGCGTGGGTGTGTATTGTCTTGCTGAAATATGAGCCGAGAACGGCTTTCCATCAAACACAACAAAATGATGCGTAAAATATCGT
The DNA here is from genome assembly GCF_021461395.2 of Schistocerca americana. Taxonomy (NCBI): domain Eukaryota; kingdom Metazoa; phylum Arthropoda; class Insecta; order Orthoptera; family Acrididae; genus Schistocerca; species Schistocerca americana. The sequence continues at coordinate 514,425,772 of NC_060121.1, read as the reverse complement.
CGATGTACCAGGTGCTGTAACTGTCCGACAAATGACAACCAAAGGGTTTCTACTATAAAATGAAATGGCACCACAGACCACCACCCCGGGTTGTCGGGCCATAAGGTGCGTAACAGGCTGATATCCCATCGCTGTCCAGGGCATTTCCTGAGAGGTCTTCAATGGTCATCGGGGCTTAGCTCGAGGCGGACTCATCACTGAAGTCAATCCTAAACCAATCAATCAGATTCCAGGCCGAATGTGCCCGACATCACTGCAAACGGGTTTGTTCGTGTACAGAAATCACTCCGTCTTCAGGCCACGAGTGGCCTACCGGGGCCATCTGACCGCCGTGTCATCCTCAGAGGAGGATGCGGATAGGAGGGCCGTGGGGTCAGCACACCGCTCTCCCGGTCGTTATGATGGTATTCTTGACTGAAGCCGCTACTATTCGGTCGAGCAGCTCCTCAATTGGCATCACGAGGCTGAGTGCACCCCGAAAAATGGCAACAGCGCATGGTGGCATGGATGGTCACCCATCCAAGTGCCAACCACGCCCGACAGCGCTTAACTTCGGTGATCTCACGGGAACCGGTGTAGCCACTGCGGCAAGGCCGTTGCCGTTCGTGTACAGAGACCAATAGTAATTGGCATAAGGGGCGCCAAGAGCTTAGCCCACTTTTTGTGAGCCGCCAGTTAATGGTACCTGTGGTCACTGATGCACCAGTTTTGCACGATGATAATGATGAATCAAGGGCTCTAAGTGCCACTCTGACAAACGTTCTGACCTCACTTTCTGTCGTCTCTCTAGGTCGACCGCTTCCTCTTGGCGTTGTGTTGGGCTGTGGTTCTCCTATTCCTGCCATCATCGTCGAATAGTGGCATCGTTCCTATTCAAAAGTCAGGCGATTTCCCGATTACTCCAATGCGCTTCTTTGACCCCAACCGCACATCCTCGCTGAAATGCTGACATCTGCGTATATCGTACACGCGCCTGTCAGCGAGGTATAGTTACTGTCCAGGTAAGTACACACAATAAAATTCGCCAAGACTTCGTGCGCTGGTGTACTATACATGGCAGCTGCGCGTTAAAATTGCACTGCACCGGCACACATTCATTCGTCTGCTGCCACAATTTACTATTTTCCATTTTCTGTCAATACCTGTATGAGTATCAATTTGTGTCCAATTTGTGTAATTCCTTCGTGGTGTACCGTTTCTTTTTTGTTTTGCTATTTTTGTTTTTGTAATTTAATACACTGTGCAACAAAGTAGGGGATTACTTTTTTGAAACCTAGCCATTTTCTCCCTTTGTGGCGCAGAAGTTCGAAATCTGGGTCGAGGGTGCCTACGATGCTGCTCTGCAATGGTTAACAAGCGTGAACCCGGTCGACGTGTCTCACCTTGGGAAGGTTGTCATACCTCCCCTTATCCCCATCTCATCGCATCTCTTGACTCCTTGACGGAGAGCTGCGACACCCAAAAATGAAATCACACGCCCGAGGAAAACATTTCAGAAACACTGCTGCCCAGAATCGACACGAAAAGCCCTCAGATGGTGTCATAACAGGCGTGAATGAAATCCCCCTTCCCTAGAGGCGTTCATCTTCACGCGTTACACGGTCGAAAATGACAGTTTGCAATGCGATTTGTACAGGACGACAATCTTGACGACTTTTTACACTGCTGACAGACCCCGAACGATTCAACCTTTCTCTATGGACAACGGCAGGCTGAAACCCCACTGAACAAGATTCACCTCTTTGGAGGTTAGCGTTTACGCAATGTTTGCTCTAGTATACACGGTGGAACCATTATGGACAGTTCAAAAGCATTCGATGAAATTTTAACATGATGCGCAGCAGAAAAATGTGTTTATGGTTTTTGACCCCTCCTTTCTCGACCCGACTTCTGGCGTGTGTATGGGGTGGGGTTGCCATATTAACACACGAATGAAAAAAAAAAAAAAAAAAAAAAGCAGCAAAAGGTCCCTCTAAAACCCCACTTCGGCAACATCCTTAGTGCGAACTGCGCACCTTTGTTGGGCACTTTAAAAATGTCCCTGTACAGAGATACACACCCACCGATCCCTTCCCGCCGGCTGGACGCAATCCTGTCTAGTCCCTGCTGGCAGCATGCGAAATGTGAGTGGTGTCGAAAGTGTTGTGTGAGACACATGGATTTACTCGTACATTGGACAGTCAAAGAAACTGGTACACCTGCCTAATATCGTGTAGAGCCCCAGCGAGCACGCAGAAGTGTCGTAACACGACGTGAAATTGACTCGACTAAGGTCTGAATTAGTGCGGGATGGAACTGACACTGTGAATCCTGCAGGACTGTCCGTAACTCCGTAAGAGCACGAGAGGGTGGAGATCACTTCTGAACACCAAGTTGCAAGGCATAACAGATATGCCAATAATGTTCGTGTCTGGGGAGTTTGGTGGCCAGCGGAAGTGTTTACATTCAGAAGAGTGTTCCTGGAGCCCCTCTGTAGCAATTCTGGACGTGTGGGGTGTCGCATTGCCCTCTTGTAATTGTCCAAGTCCATCGGAATGCACAATGGACATAAATGGATGCAAGTGATCAGACAAGATGCTTTCATATATGTCATCTGTCAGAGTCGTATCTCGACGTATCAGCGGTCCCATATCACTCCAACTGCACACGCCCTACACCATTACAGAGCCTCCACCAGCTTGAACAGTTCCCTCCTGACATGCAGGCCCCATGGATCATGAGGTTGTCTCCATACCCGTACACGTCCATCCGCTCAATACAATTTGAAACGAGAATCGACCGAGCAGGCAACATGTTTCCAGTCACCAACAGTTCAATGTCGGCGTTGACGGGCCCAGGAGAGTCGTAAAGCTTTGTGTCGTGTAGCCATCAAGGGTACATGAGTGGGCCTTCGGCTCCGAAATGCCATATTGATGATGTTTTGTTGAAAGGTTTCCACGCTGACTCTCGTTGATGGGGCGGCACTGAAATCTGCAGCAATTTGCGGAAGGGTTGCACTTCTGTCAGGCTGAACGATTCTCTTCAGTCGTTGTTGGTCCTGTTCTTGCAGGAACTTTTCCAGCCGCAGCAAAGTCGGAGATTTGACGTTTTACCGGATTCCTGATACTCATGGTACATTCGTGAAATGCTCGTACGGGAAAATACCCTCTTATCGCTACATCGGAGATGTTATGTTCCGTCGCTCGTGTACCGACTATAAAACCACGTTCAAATTCATTTAAATCTTGACACCTGCCATTGTAGCAGCAGTAACCGACCTAACAACTGCGCCAGACACTTGTCTCATATAGGCGTTGCCGACCGACCGCAGTGTCGTGTTCTGCCTGTTTACGTATCTCTGTATTTGAATAGGCATACCTATACGAGTTTCTTTGGCCCTTCAGTGTATTTACTCTGCATTGGCTGGATTTGTCAACATTGTTCAGAAAGGTAAGTCAGCTACTATAGACTTTCGAAGCATCTATGATGATCAGAGTATCGTAGGCGCTCCTGGCGATATTGTTTATGCACAGGTTGCTCTGATTAATCAACGTTGTTGTAAATTTATCATAAAATGTATGGGAGACACTGTAGGCCCACTACCAAGTCGATACAGAAGAATCCTTAAAAAAAAAAAAATGCCAGCCTTGAGTATTACCAGTGACAGACATATATTCGCAAGGAGATTCCAACTCAATGAACTAGGGGTTTGTAACAACGTACAGAAAAGTTGGTACTGAGATGATACCTATCAGTTTTACGAATATGCAGCGTCTAAAAACTTTGGTAAAGGAACAGAGAAAAGCAGCAAAAGCTGTTTCAGAGATTCAGTAGTTGACTGGGAAATTAAAATACGCTCTCACTCTTCTTACATAAATTATGAAATAATCTGGTCACCAGCATAAAAGTTTCATATTTTTAACTGATTTATATGTAGTTGTAAAACATTACTCATTCTTGCATAAAAATGGTTAAGTACCAACATGACTAACTAGTAAGAAACAGTTTCCTCGACAGTATGAAAGTAATTCAAAGGCATTATCTGCGCACACCTGTTGTTATAATTGAAAATCTGGGTGTTGTTAAGTATTGTATTTATGTGCCATTTTGAGTCTGAATTCTTATGCATTTTATTTATGTGCCACGCGGAAATATGAGGGTGACTGTCTATGCGCCACATATCAAGGAGAATTTTTCCCTGTCAGTAGAACAGAGTATATTCCATTATGAACAATTAAACTTAGACTTTAATAATATCTAGAAAACTAGAATGTATGAAACATGCAACAAAATATTGTCTTTTCGAAGAGGACTATTTTGAATGTTGGGACTGGAACGCAAGTAGTGCAGGTGGTGAGGGGCGCAGACACACGTCGTTCGGCGTCTTCTCCTTTGGAGTAGTGCTGGACTGTAGTCACACACGGAGTACAGTGAAGTGTATCTTTGAACTGTGATTATTATCTGGGCCAACCAGCAGCAAAATTCAACAAATCGGATCCTCAAAATTACAGACTAATATCCTTAACATCGGTTTGTTGCAGGATTCTCGAACATATTCTCAGTTCGAATATAATAAATTTCCTTGAGACAGAGAAGTTGCTGTACATGCACCAGCACGGCTTGAGAAAGCATCGCTCCTGCGAAACGCAACTCGCCCTTTTTTCACATGATATCTTGCGAACCATGGATGAAAGGTATCAGACGGATGCCATATTGCTTGACTTCCGGAAAGCGTTTGACTCGGTGCCCCACTGCAGACTTCTAACTAAGGTACGAGCATATGGGATTGGTTCCCAAATATGTGAGTGGCTCGAAGACTTCTTAAGTAATAGAACCCAGTATGTTGTCCTCGATGGTGAGTGTTCATCGGAGGTGAGGGTATCATCTGGAGTGCCCCAGGGAAGTGTGGTAGGTCCGCTGTTGTTTTCTATCTACATAAATGATCTTTTGGATAGGGTGGATAGCAATGCGCGTCGGTTTGCTGATGATGCTGTGGTGTACGGGAAGGTATCGTCGTTGCGTGACTGTAAGAGAATACAAGATGACTTGGACAGGATTTGTGATTGGTGTAAAGAATGGCAGCTAACTCTAAATATAGATAAATGTAAATTAATGCAGATGAATAGGAAAAAGAATCCCGTAATGTTTGAATACTCCATTAGTAGTGTAGCGCTTGACACAGTCACGTCGATTAAATATTTGGGCGTAACACTGCAGAGCGTTATGAAGTGGGAAAAGCATGTAATGGCAGTTGTGGGGAAGGCGGACAGTCGTCTTCGGTTCATTGGTAGAATTTTGGGAAGATGTGGTTCATCTGTAAAGGGGACCGCTTATAAAACACTAACACGACCTATTCTTGAGTACTGCTCGAGCGTTTGGGATCCCTATCACGTCGGATTGAGGGAGCACATAGAAGCAATTCAGAAGCGGGCTGCTAGATCTGTTACTGATCATCACGCGAGTGTTACGGAAATGCTTCAGGAACTCGAGTGGGAGTCTCTAGAGGAAAGGAGGCGTTCTTTTCGTGAATCGCTACTGAGGAAATTTAGAGAACCAGCATTGGAGGCTGACTGCAGAACAATTTTACTGCCGCCAACTTACATTTCGCAGAAAAACCACAAAGATAAGAGAGATTAGGGCTCGTACAGAGGCATATAGGCAGTCATTTTTCCCTCGTTCTGTTTGGGAGTGGAACAGAGAGAGAAGATGCTAGTTGTGATACGAGGTACGCTCCGCCACGCATCGTATGGTGGATTGCGGAGTATTTATGTAGATGTAGATTTATCACTGATACTGGCAGAGAACTGAACGGTTATACACAGAACGGTCACATTAATGTGACTAACTGTCAAAAGCCTGTATAGCCTTTTGATGTGCGTGAAATACAGGAAGAGGCAGCTTGGCGGGCAGGGAAGTACAGTAAACACATCCTGATGCTCTTCGAACCACGCACGTACAATACGAGCTATGTGACACGTTGCATCGTCCTGCTTGTAGACGCCACCGTGCCGAGGACAAACAAACTTCATGTTGGGGGGGACATGGTTGCCAAGGATTGATACGTACTTGTGTTGATCCACTGTGCCTTCCAGAATCATGATATCACACTGGAAATGACACGAAAACATTCTCCACACCATAATGCTCCCTGCTTGTTGCAGGGTGTTCGGTTTCATACGTTTCACGCCGTACACGTCAACGGCCATCTATCCGAAACAGCATAAAGCGTGATTCATCTGAAGAGGCCACCTGTCGGCACTCAGTGGAGGTCCAGTGTAGGCGTGAAAATTCTAGCCTTCGTCGCCGATGAACAGGAGTCAGTCAGCAAGGTTGCATGAACCAGAAGCGTGATGCGGAGGCTCACACGCAGCAAGGTTCGCTTAATGGTCAGTGAGGGGACACTGTTGGTAGCCCCTTGCTTCATCTGGGCGGTCAGTTCCTCAACAGCTGCACTTCCATTCAACAGTAAACATCTCCGCAACCGCCGTTCACCTTTGCCACCCATGAAACCACACTTGCCTCGGGGCCGGTTTTGGATAGCGCCATTTTACCACGCACGGTACACTTCAACCACGGCGGCACGTGACCAGTTTACAAATGCCTCCACCCCTGGCCCGAAAGCCAATTATCATGCCCATCTGGACGTCAGGGTAAACCACTCACTTTCCGCTTTACGAGAACGACTGCACTGTTTACTTCGTCCGCCGAACACGCTATGTATACCGTTCACTGCTGCTTCTGCCAAATTCCATTTGTGAGTGATGACTGCACGTTGATATCAAACGGTGGTCACATTAATGAGACTGGACCTTGTACCATGCTCGAAAGAGCAAAAAGTAAACAAACTCCTACGACAAGATTTTCATAGCGAGCAATGCCGGTTAGTGTTATAACACCGCGGGTCAAAATGTCTGGCGTTGACTTTCCAATCAGTCATAGTATTTCTGTCTGTCACTTATCACTTCTTTCATCTCCGTCCCTGTTTGCTTTTGAGAAAAATACGAAGCTGCACCTGGTTCGGTGTCCATATTCAACTGTTGGTCTCCCTGTAGCTTTATTGTTATTTATTTGTTTATTTGTTTACAGGGTTCTGTGAGACCCTGAGAACCAAAGAATTTGTAGAGAGTTATTATATTTGATTGGAACATTCAAAAATAAATAAAGTAAAATAAAGACATAATAAAAGACGAGAAATATTATGAGGGAGTAAACCAATAAATAAACATCAGGAGAAAATATTCGTATCTACAGTAAGGAACTTTCGCAAATAAGAGGACTAGTGTGGTCAAGGGAACATTTTAATTCATAGTGACTACTTGGGGTTTATCATTCAACTCGTTCAGTTCTGCTGTAGGCTTACTCAAAATGAAACCTGCTGAACAGTGCACACCTTTCTGTACAATGAAGGGCTTATCACCTCCAGTAGGTCCACATCTAGTAGAAAACCGTGGTGTTAAAATGATGAATCTTGAGGTCGATGACACCTTTACCTTCGCCGGCCGTGTCAGGGTCGAAAGGCGCTGACTTGCTAGTGTACCACCAGTTACCAGTCCTCAGACAAGAAGGAACCAACATTAGTGAAGTGAAATATAGTTTGCGAGGGGGGGGGGGGGGGGACTACAGACGACCATTTGGAGTGCACTGCGCGGTTGGCCAGTGTCATGCGCCGCGCCCCTAGTTGACGCAGGTCGTGCATTCTGCGCGGGAAACAGACACCGGTGGAGAACTAGAGCATACCGCAGCGCTGCAGTGCCCGTGTCCCCACCACGTCCCTGATGGTGCTACCTGCAACAGGTGTTTTCTTTACAGTGCAGGGCAAAGCCGTTACATACGAGGGTCAGTCTTGAACTCATAACTGTCACCCCGAGAAAACAAAAAGGTAGTAGCTCTCAAAATAGGAATATATTCAAAAAATAAGGACTGAATATTGCCTAAAGAACAGAAAACTCTATATAAAAATAACTGAGGGCAACTAACACTAACACAGACAAAAACAGCACATCTGCGATTTACCAACTCATGTGCCAAGGGTGCAATTCAATTTACATTCGACAGACAAGTAGAAATGTCAACATCAAATACACTGAACACACAAGGGCAAATAAGAGTAACAGCAGTCATTCCACATTTGCTGGTCATCTCATGGACAAAAAACACACGCCGACCGCTGTGGCCGAGGGACTCTAGGTGCTTCAGTCCGGAACCGCGCTGCTGCTACGGTCGCAGGTTCGAATCCTGGCTCGAGCATGGACGTGTGTGATGTCCTAAGGTTAGTTAGGTATAAGTGGTTCTAAGTATAGGGGACTGATGACCTCAGATGTTAAATCCCATAGTGCTTAGAGCCATTTGCACCTATTTTTTTTTTTTTTTTTTGACAACAAACACAGACCAACAGACATAAACACAGACTTAAAATTCTTACATGCAGCAACAACAGTCCTCCACAGAAACTTACAACAGAAGAAAATTATTACACACAAAAAGCCATAGGGTAAGGAAAAGGAGAGGAATCAATACACGGCACTGTGCAATGTAACGATGTTCTCAGCTCTAAGAGAACTATCACAAGACCAAGAGTCTCTCTCTCTCTCTCTCTCTCCTCTCTCTCTCTCTCTCTCTCTCTCTCTCTCTCTCTCTCTCACACACACACACACACACACACACACACACACACACAAGGCCCAATGTCACTGCAAAATTCAGAACTCCCGCCCAGAATAGACACAACAAGAAAAAAATGTACATAACACAAGTACCCACATTTGCATAAATAGACCTCCCCGCTTCCCCAGTCTCCATTTTATATAGCCTAATCATAATCATGATACGCTTCAACGCACTTTCCGAAAAAGAGTACTGTCACCTAAGAAACGCTCGTCTAAAAGTAAAATAGCAAATCTTTGTTTATGGCACATATAGTATAATGACACTTGTGCTATAAAAACCAAACAGAAAAAATAAATATATACATAAAATAAAAATATCGGCAATATCACATTACGCCCAAAATTTGGGAAATTACGTAACAAAACACCGACAAATACTTATTAACGGCAGATAACACTCTGGAAAGTAATACTTTTAGCTGTGCTGCAAATACCAGACTGACTTGTGAACACCAATATGTAATTCATATACTATGGTACATACTTATTTTTCCCGTTAATGTTTCCGTCAGTACTTTTCTTAATGTAAATACTACAGTCTCAAAGGCAGGTAAATATCATAATCCATATATTCTTTGTATGTTGTGTAACAGAGAGCAAATAAAGCCCACTGTACATGGAGAAACTTCTCCGAAACACATATGGGTACGAAACAAGAAAAAACTTGAGTTACTAATTTTTCATTTCATTCCACACAGGTCTGCATGTCTACAGTCCTGGTACACACTAAAATCCCTCCGCAACTTTAGCAACCAAAACAAAATGTAACAGCCCAGTGATGAGGTGGAATATTGCGCGGTAGTTCTTTTACTGCCTTTGAAGGTTCCAATGGGCTCAAGCAAGTGGCAGACCATCTCTCTGTGGAGAACTGGGAATCTCTGGTGATCGAAGACCGGAGTGTCACTAGTGATGTGAAGTGCTAAAAGTAAAGTCCCATGGCGCGAATGGCTGGCAGACTCCGAAGGGACATTTCAGCCGCATAACTGGAAAGATTTTGCCTATCCTTCGCTCCCGCAGTCACCTTTCGCTCCCGTAGTACGAGCTGTGTATGTGGGTGTATCTGTTAAGTGAAGGTGACTGTAGAGTGTGTGTGTGTGTGTGTGTGTGTGTGTGTGTGTGTGTGTGTGTGTGTGTGTGGCGTCGAGTCATGTTCGTGGTGGAGATGATGAGAAAAGGAAGGAAGGAAGGAATGAAGATTGGGTTGAACGTCCGTTGACATCGAGGTCATTAGAGACAGAGTACAACCGCGGATGCATCCTTGATGGTGAAGGAGGTCGGCCGTGCCCTTTCGAAGGGACCATCCCGACATTTGCATGGAGCGATTTAGAGAAATCACGGTAAAACTAAATCAGGATGGCCGAACCTGGGTTTGAACCGTTGCCCTCCAGAATTCGAGTCCACTGCGCCACCTCAGCAGATATCTGCAATTTCATATTTGCAATGTATAGCTGGAGTCAGCCCAAACAATTACTGCTCGTCACGTCTTACAAGCGACGCCCAGTGTCAACAGAAGGCGTCGGATAGTTTGCCTCTACAAACAAAATTATCTTTTAATTGGAATTATACGTGCCCATTCGACAGAGCACTCCCAAACTAATCTAGTTTGATATTCGTTTTATCTATATGCTGGCCTGCTAACATGGACAGTAAAACAACAAGAATGAACTCCGATCCCTCAGTGACTAAATTGCGCTGCATGCTTGGCGTTAGCAGTCAGTCCCGGCCAGGGCAGTACTGTCGCCACTGGTGAACTTGTAATTCTGCTGGTTATTCCAATATAAGGAAACTGAGTTACTGTTTCGACTTTCTTTGTACCAGTTTTAAATGTATGCTTGCTTTAGCTTGCCGTGAGAGAATGGAGTACTTGATTTAGGGGTATTAATTTCTAATTTTGTTCCGAATAAGCTGTTATACAATATGATGGTGAGCGAATTAATTTCTTGTTCATTTTCTCCTAATTTTACGATGCTATCTGCATATGCCAGTCTCTTAAAACAGTGCTCTAGTTTTGTTCCCAAGTTGTGATGATCTTATTTTCCTGATGATCTACTCCGTAATAAGGTTGAGAGAAATGGTGACGAAGTGTCCCCCTGTTGGACTCGGGAAGTAGCATGGAACATTTCCGAGAGACTTCTATGGACTTTAAAAAAATATTATTTTTGAACACACGTGTTTACCAGCTGTATTAATTTGTCTGGGATTCCAAACTGTTTCACAGTCATTCACCAATAGTTTCTGTTAATACTATCAAATAATTTCTTTACGTATATGGAAAGCACAGGCGTATAACAAATGTCATAAAATCTACCCTTGGGTACTTTTAGAATTGGAGACAGTATGAAAAACAGACTACGTGGCACGCGAAAGTGTTTTAACAAATATGTCTGAAAAGGCCTCTGGCCGAGCGGTTCTAGGCGCTACAGTCTGGAACCGAGCGACAGCTACGGTCGCAGGTTCGAATCCTGCCTCGGGCATGGATGTGTGTGATGTCCTTAGGTTAGTTAGGTTTAAGTAGTTCTAAGTTCTAGGGGACTGATGACCTCAGTAGTTAAGTCCCATAGTGCTCAGAGCCATTTTTTAAATAACTCTGGACTGGAGCAAGATTTATGGTTGAAATTTGGTCCACTGGTCTATCGGACCTCAGTCTAAGATAATTGGTATCCGTTTCACAAACTCTTGCTTCGTTTGGATTTTACGCGCAAAAAACGCGTTTTTCTCGGAAGTGTTTGAAGCGCGCCACTTCTACACTATAAACCTGTGGGAATTGGTTCAAACTCTGCACGTAGGTAGATAAATTAACAGAGTCAAAACGAATTTTTTTATCCAGTAATCTTTACCAGTTGTCGAGATACGATGATTTAATGACGAGCTAAACGTGGCACGTAAAATTCGTTCTTAGGTGAACTGAATGCGCGGAAACGATTTAAAGTGTACGAAATTAACAAAAAATGCGTTCTTACGATAAAATTGAAGACTCACTTTCAAAAATCTAGGTTCATTCGGATTTTAGTCCAAAAATCACGTTTTTGTGAGTCTTTTATGCGCGCCACTTGTATGTTTCAAAATTGCACGAATCAGTTCATATTGTGTAAGAAAGTAAAGAGATACATGTAATTCATTGTCGTCTTGTTGTTTCATGAAAATTATATCGGTTGCCACGATATAAGCAACACGGTTCGAAAGAGAACAAAAAACCCTATACGGGATTAGTCGTCGCCCTGGTCAACAAAAATCTACAACGGATGCCAAGCTATGACAACCTAAGGTTAAAATTATAGTAGAGTAAAAGTTGGGAGCCAGACTGAAAAATGCTACTATCGTAGCACAGAAAAGGCGAATATGTCCTGGGCAGAGTTAGGGATGTAAAAGAAGGGAAGCAGCTTTTCAACTTATCTGACAGCTTCAAAGACATTTAAGTCAAAATACATATACGCCCTTTTTTTACGAGTTAACCCTACGACCCCAGCGCAGTGAGCTCTCTTAGACCCGTCCCTTGTGATGTGTATGGTGAGAGGGTTGTAAGAACAAATAGTCACAAATTTAGGTGCCTCTAGAGAATGGGATGCATCTACAACTGGAAGTATACGAGAGTGCGGATGCATGTGTCGCAAACTTTAATGACATGTTGTGTCATATCGCACGACATGACAGCTGTCATGTTGGATGACATGATGGCATGTTACACGACATGACGTCACGTATCATGTTACTTTACTTGCCACGATGCATTATATTACATGACGTGGGCAATAATACTAACAAGTAAACAGGCATGAATATGTTAAAATATTTTGATTTTAATGTATTTTAAGCTTCCAGACAAGTGGAAAAGGCAGTTCCCTTCTTTTATATCCCTTACTTTGCCAAGGACATGTTCGACGTTTTTTGTGCTACGATAGGAGCATTTTTCATTCTGGTTATAACATCTTTTTATTCTGCTACTAGAACCTAAACCACATGTTCCTCCGTAAGAACGGAAAACTTGCAGAAATGTGGAGAAAATGGTGATCCAGGCCGCGCCTCTAGAGCGTATGCTTTGCCAGAACGCCGGGTACTAAAGTATTTTCATCTGACTGTTGGCTATGTTTCTTCCAACGGCTCGGACAAATGCCGGACGGAAGTAAACGCTGAAGACGTGACCAGCGAGAATAGCGCACCACGTAAACGCACTGGTTCCGTGGATCGATGGAGTGCATGCATCCCACCTGCTGCTCGACAGTCTGAGGACTGCCATTAGCCAGTTTTCCGCACACCTCTAAGCCAAATTTAAACCGATTCATGGTTGAACTACACCGTCTCTTTTTAAGCTACTAGATGGAATATCACGTAGTTACTCGTTAACAAACAATGATATTTGGCGAATATAAAGGCAGAGATACAATTAAAAATAGGAAAGGAGAGTATTGTTTAAATCAGCATCGAAAATGAAGTCATTGCGATAGCTGGATACGTAAACTATGATGGAAAACGAAATCAACTACACAAAGGAACGTTACCGGAATCCGGTTGATTTAGGTTGGTTGGTTGGTTGGTTGGTTGGTTGGTTGGCTGATTTGGGGGAGGATACATAAAACGGAGTCGTCGGTCCCATCGGATTAGGAAAGGATGGGAAAGAAAGTCAGCCGTGCCATTTCAAAGGAATCACCCCGGTATTTGCCTAAAGCGATTTAGGGAGATCACGGAAAACCTAAATCAGGATGGCCGGACGCGGGTTCGAACCGTCGTCCTCTCGAAAGCTAGTTCAGTAGGCTAAGCACTGTGGCATCTCACTCGGTGTTGACTTACGGAAAAGACTGACAATGTAATTACGGGCCGGCCATGGTGGCCGAGCGGTTCTAGGCGCTGCAGTCCAGAACTGCGCGACAGCTACGGTCGCAGGTTCGAATCCTGCCTCGGCCATGGATGTGTGTGATGTCCTTAGGTTAGTTAGGTTTAAGTAGTTCTAAGTTCTAGGGGACTGATGACCTCAGATGTTAAGTCCCATAGCGCTCAGAGCCATTTGAACCATTTTTGTAATTACGGATATGAACCCAGCACCATCCGGTTGATAGTCCAGGGCTCCTAACATTTCTGCCGGAGACATGCCATATGATAAGACGTACATCATCATACTGCAGTTTTAACCAACTGAGTGGTACATTGATAAGACATTGGATTCGTATTCTGGAGGACGTCGGTTAAAATCCCCATCCAGCCACCGAGATTCAGGTTTTTCTTTATTTTTCTGGAATAGTTTTACACAAATACGGATGTTCATGATTTGAAATGGCATGTACTCTCACGATCTAGTGATCGACAGCACGAAAGACATAATTCTTGCTTCACTTTTTCATGTGTTATCTAATTCTCGTTAGAGCCTGCCTCTGGTCATCTTTTTTTTGTCTGTGAAAATGCCAACAACCGGCTAGTAACACTCCCTGAATTTCATGCAGATACAAGACCTAAACAACACTCAAAAATCTCCTTGCTTTCAATAACGAGTTTAGAGCGATTTTAAAATATTAAAAATTTCACATAATCTCTTTCTTACCGCTATACAAAGTTTATCTTTCCTATAAATCAGTCTCTGACCAGGGCGCAGATTTTTACCGCCCGTTGTTCTAAGTACTCTCACGTAATATGGAAGAAACCAAACAACGAAGCTAGTTGTGGAGAATAGTGTTCTCCAGTTAGTTTGTTCTACAAGGGACAGTTAAATAACGACGAGACAGACGGCAAAAAGGTAAGTAAACTGTTGAATGTTTCAAGAGTAATCGCTATAACTGCTAATACATTTATCCGAATGTGAGACAAGACCGTCAATGCCACAATGTGGAAGTATGTTTGCGGTTGCCTACGAAACCGTGGTTGTACCGAGCAAATGGACGGGCACGAATGTCTTTCATCATGGCTCCAAAAACATGGAAATCGCATGGGTAGAGATCAGGACTGCATGCACATTGTGTACCAGGGCTCCCTAATGTTGGGAAGATCGTCTCGACTAGGCTGCGTAAGCATCGCTGGGAAACCCTTACGCATCCTCAGTACAGTGTTGATCTCTCCCGATGCTATTTGCATATTTTTGTACCACTAAAGAAAGACTTCAATGGCCGCTGATTTGCTTCGGACGAAAAGGTGCGAGCATAGGTACAATCATGGTTCCGTAGGCAACAGCAAACGTTCTTCCCTGAAGGCACTGACGTTCATGTTTGAGAGTGGGATTAATGTATCAACAGTTATGACGATTAATTTGCAGATAATAAACAGGTTTACTTACTTCTTTTCCATGTGTCCCTTATATTGTAATACGTTCCATGGATCGCTTGTATCATCATTAGTAATGATGCAGTGCTTGTTATATTACAATGAAGTGCCGAAGAAATTGGTACAGGCATTCGTATTCAGATACAGAGATATGTAAACAGGCAGAATACGGCGCTGTGGTCGGCAACGCCTATATAAGACAAGTGCCTGGCGCAGTTGTTAGATCGGTTACTGCTGCTGCAATGGCACGTCAGCAACATTTAAGTCAGTTTAAACGTGGTGAAATAGTCGGCGCACGAGTGACAAGACACAGACACACATGATGACTGCACGACACAAGCCTCTACGCCTCGCCTGGGTCCGTCAACACCAACATTGGACTGTTGATCAATGGAAACATGTTGCCTGGTCGGGCGAGTCTCATCTCAAATTGTAACGAGCGGATGGACGGGTATGCATACAAGTAGCAGGGAACCGTCCAAGCTGGTAGGGCCAACGGCATAGGGCTGGCTAGTCGAATCGTGCGGTATCCAGATGAGAGTATCATACGGATGTGGCAGTGGCCCAATATTGGACGAACTGTCTGTCACTCCTGACGAGCAAAAGGGAGGATCAGCGGACTGAGCACGAAGCATACAGAAACCACTTCGCATCTGCACTTGCAATTCGAGAACAAGTAATGGACTCCGTGGGACATCTTGTGTCATCCCAAAGCATTGGTCGCAGACTATCAGTAGACGGTCTGTGGAATTACCATCCCACCACAATACAAAAGGCTCCGTCTTGAGTGGTGTCACGATCGGGAAGAATGCATTGCTGATGAATGGCGTCGCACCGTATTCGGCGATGAATCACGACAGTACGGATGAACATCGTCAGCGGGGATGGCGGCGACTTCTGGCATCATACTGCGACAGTAACCTACGAGAGTACTGCATGATACGGAGGTTGGGGCCCGCGTTTCGTCTATGCCGAGAGTCGTCTGGAGCATGGAGAGAAGAAAGAGCACACACGTCATTGGGTTGGCTATAGGACTCTTGATTCTTTCAAAAATATCAGAAACCCGTATATCTATCTTTAAAAAGATATAAGTGTCTGCCCTCGATATACCGAAAAAAAGGTATCGATATATCTATATACTGACGGAAAAGATATCGACATACCGGCCTATAAAAATATTAGCTACACATTGTAAATATACCGTTAGTTTTAGAGCTGTATATTTAAGTACTGATTTATTATTAGGTATTCTGTACATCAACAAGCTAGCAGCCTGCTTATCCCCCTTAGAGCAAGAACTGAAAGCATAACGATCCGTGTTCACGCTTGGCGATAACCACTTTGCTAAGAATGGTAACTGTACGTAAGTGGTACAGTAAAAGGTGCACCATGGGCCATCGTTCGGTTTCGTCACATACCAGATTTGTCCGGAACATTTCATGTCGACTTCCTTGTTTCTTCATTTGTGCAAACGCTAGCGACCTAGCAGTTGTAGTGTCAAATGGCGTGGTGAAGTTAAAAGTTGCAGTTTCTGTTGGTAGCGCCGAGTACGTCAGCATTTCCCATCACACGCGTCCGTCCACTGCAGACATCAGTCTTGTCATTTAGATTTTTGTTCATTTCCAGCAACTTTCAAGTAACTTCCGGGAATTCAGCCAGGTAGCACTTTCAGCGACCGCCGATATTTCGGCGGGAGAACAACCCGCCATTTTCAAGGCAAACTGCAACGGACAGGCGACGTACGCGCAAATTTAAAACCTCGGTTCTCGGACTGATGCAGGAAAGTTAGCACACACACACACACACACACACACACTGAACCGAGGGTTTAAATTTGCATGTACGTCGCCTGTCCGTTGCAGTTTGCCTTGAAAATGGCGGGGTGTTCTCCCGCCGAAATATCGGCGGTCGCTGAAAGTGTTACCGGGCTAAATTCCCGGAAGTTACTTGAGAGTTGTATTCCCCAGGAGAAACTCAGGTCAGACATTTCCAGCAACTGTTTGTGAAAAATACCGATGTGGAGAAACAGTACACTAGTTGCGTTAGAAATCGTTTTTTAACGCAGCTAGTGTGCTGTTTATTCACGGGTGTGCTATTTCTTAACATCTGAAACTTGTTATTCTATTTTCAAAAAATGGCTCTGAGCACTATGGGACTTAACATCTATGGTCATCAGTCCCCTAGAGCTTAGAACTACTTAAACCTAACTAACCTACGGACAGCACACAACACCCAGTCATCACGAGGCAGAGAAAATCCCTGACCCCGCCGGGAATCGAACCCGGGAACCCGGGCGTGGGACGCGAGAACGCTACCGCACGACCACGAACTGCGGACATTCTATTTTAACCCCCACCCCGCACCTCCTCCAGTGCAATCGGACTTCTTTGCACCAACTATACTTGGTTCACACACTGAGAGAGAAAGTTTGGACGTGATGAATGCTCAGAAGTAGTTAAACTCCTTTGCATAGTGCAAGTGAAATTATGTTCTCCCACAGTTTCAAATATTTACCGGAAACTGCGAAAAAATACAATATAATATAAAAAATATCGGCGCTCGATATTGCCATTTCGATGTCGACATAATGGGTAAAGAAATATCGCTGCTTTATACAGATGTTTTTTGGGGAATAGATCGATTTAACTGTATTATATCGACGGCCCCAGTAGGCTATCGACGCCGGTTGTGGTCGCCGCTGTACCCGCAGCTTTCCCACGGCGGCGCGTTCTGCGAAACACGACCCGCCCTATCTGCTTGCCGCCGTGTCGTGTCGACGGCCGGCTCACGGCGAGGCGTGAACGTGAACATGCGGGTGCTCCAGCCGGCCAAGGGCAGGCGGCGCACGCCACGCGCCTGCCAAACTCCCGTGACGGCCGCAGAACGCCCCGGAGAGCAGAAATGGCTTCCCCACTGCAGGCGGCGCTCCTCTTTCAAGAACTGTCAAGCCTGTGTTGTTCGCCCAAATGTCTTTTCTTCGGTATCTCGTTGTGGCAACACGAGCTTTGTACCCGTTCTATAGAAAAGTTTAGTGTAAATATATAAAAACTACAAGTTTCGTTTTAAATCTTAAGTTTTCTGCGAAACACAGTGCTCTACTTTTTTTAAATTTTTTTTATTTTTTTACTACTCACACATATGGGAGGAGGAAACGAAATAGAACTTCGGGTTTGTGACGTTAATTCGGTGATTAAAAAAAATGGAGTCATATTCAGAAAAGACACGACAGTACGAGTAAAGCAGTCGCGCCCTCAACTGCAGCAGGCTGGCCCAGAACTGCTGTAACTGGTCCTTGATACCCCGGACGCTGTGACGGAGTTCATGTCCGAGCTGGCCGCGAGAGTACCTCAATATCGCACGGACAGTCCATAGAGAAAAGTGGTGTGTGTGGACAAGCACTGCCCTGTTGAAAAATGACACCACAGTACTGTCGCATGTGAGGTAACATATGAAACTGCAGTATGTCAGTGACGTACTGTCAGCCATCAGAGTTCCGCCAGTCACTGCCAGCCGTGACGTGCAGTCACACCCCATGACTCGCCACCCCTTGACATCAGGACTAACACCGCTGTGACACTCCAACACCGGAAGAATGGCATCTCTTGCCACGTCTCCGCCATACACACCAACGATGGTCATCGAAGGTAGCGCAGAACCGCGATTCATCACTGAATAAAATTCGATGCCTTACGTCAGCTGGACTCGCATTCGGGAGGACGACGGTTCAATTCCGCGTCCGGCCATCCTGATTTAGGTTTTCCGTGATTCCCCTAAATCGCTCCAGGCAAATGCCGGGATGGTTCCTTTCAAAGGGCACGGCCGACTTCCTTCCCCGTCCTTCCCTAATCCGTTGAGACCGATGACCTCGCTGTCTGGTCTCCTTCCCCAAACAACCCAACCCAACGCAACCCATTCGTCAGCAAGACATGTTTCCCGGTCACGGTGCCAAAGTTTCCCGGTCACGGCGCCAACCAATCGCAGCCGTTCGTGTTGTGGTGTTAACGGCAGCCTACGTATGGGACAGTGTTTCCCTAACCAGACTGCTGCTACACCACGACCAATGGTGCTGGATGACACAGACTGTCGCAGGGAGTTCATTACTTGTTCTCGGATGGCAGGTGCAGATGTGAACGTGGTTAATATGTCCTTCGGTAACACTACGGTGAGCAGTCCTCGTGGTGGTCAGACATGGTCGACTGGAACTTTAACGACTGTGTCTGCCATCACATCACGTACCGATGCAGCCCATCGTCGGGCCATCACGCCCACAAACCCCAATATATCACGTTTCGATCAACCGGCGAAACGGAGATCCACAATGAGCCCCCGTTAACTCTGTCAGGTGCTGATAACGCTGTCCCAAACAAGGGATGGAGCGTATTCGTGTCCATCACAGTTATCACCCCACATCTGACTTTGTCCATGCTCCCTATACAGGGGATAGGCAAAACAATGCGAACACCTGTAGTTACTTGGGAACGGTTTATTAGCGCCGGCCGCTGTGGGCGAGCGGTTCTAGGCGCTTCAGTCCGGAACCACGCGACTGCTGCGGTCGCAGGTTCGAATCCTGCCTCGGGCATTGATGTGTGTAATGTCCTTAGGTTAGTTAGGTTTAAGTAGGTCTAAGTTCTAGGGGACTGATGACCTCAGATGTTACGTCCCATAGAACACAGAGCCATTTGAACCATCTGAACGGTTTATTAATAAGGGGTTGGACATTGCGCGCGCGCGCGCGCGCGCGCGCGCCCGCGCGCGCGCGCGCGCGTGTGTGTGTGTGTGTGTGTGTGTGTGTGTGTGTGTGTGTGTGTGTGTGTGAAAATTCCTAAAGGACCAAACTGCTGAGGTCACCGGTCCCTATCTTACACACTACATAAACTAACTTATGCTAAGAGCAACAGACACACCCATGTCCGAGGGAGGACTCGAACCTCCGGCGGGAGGGGCCGTGCAGTCCGTTACATGGCACCTCAAACCGTGGGGCCACTCCGCGCGGCCACCCTTGGACTCGTGGACGTTTTAAACAGTAGGGTATGGACATAAGCGAAAAAAAAATGCCACGGCTCAGAAGTTCATGTGAGGTATAACATGGGTTACTGATGCCACAATGGTACCAAGTTTCACCACAATTCTGCCCAACGCCACTATGAACGTGTCACACGCTGAGGATGTCGTCAAAGCCCCTCTTCACCCATTCTTTTGACGTCTCTGCGATGGCGGTCAGAACCGCGACACTCAGCGTTGAAATCGCATTTTCCTCTTATGGGTGGCCGAAGAAAGCATTTCAGACACACCACCGCTCAGAATAGACACGAATAGGCATCAGGTGGGTTGCATTAAGGGCGTCAATGAAACCACCTCTTTCCCTGGGGCGTTCATTCTGTCAAAAACGGCAGTTCGCAGTGCGATGAGCAACAGGAAGATCTCCCTGACACCCTCGGACATTTGAGCCCTTCCCTAAAGACCTTATGGAGCTGTATCCCCAATGAACGTAATCGTACCACTTTGGAATACACCGCGACCGCAACATTTGCTCTCGTCTACAGGATGTAATTACTAGGGACCGTTAAAAACCATTCCAAGAAATTTGAACGTGATCCGAAGGAGCAAATTTGTAATACGCCGGGACCGCAATATTTGCTCTCGCGTACAGGATGTAATTACTAGGGATCGTTAAAAACCATTCCAAGAAATTTGAACGTGATCCGAAGGAGCAAAGTTTTCCAACCCTTCGTAATACATCTACGCTCTGATCAACTTTACTTCTAGAAATGACACTTCGGCAGGACCACGTGGAAACGCGGAACATAGTAGCCACATCCCGTACGGAACCCTAAGGTTGGTTTGTACACCGTAGTGCTTTGGTAGGTTGGAGTTCCTATGCCACTGCCTTCCTTCATTAATTGAACTCACTTACCCAGCCAGTTATAGGGAACCTACGGTTTAATGTGGAGTCGGAAAGACGAAGCATCTCGGCAGTTTTCACAAGAGAGGTGAAGCAAGTAACAAGTGACAGATTAAAGGATCGAACCCGTGATCACTGGGTTTTTAGTCTGGTACTTCGCTACTTGAGCCTCCGAGACAACACGCTAGTAATCTTACATTTCACTCATTTCGCTCAAAATCGCAAACTATACAATCTTCAAAGATGGAATAGACACAGTATCTTCAAGATACAGCTGCAACGTGCTGCCGGCCGAAGTGGCCGTGCGGTTAGAGGCGCTCCAGTCTGGAACCGCAAGACCGCTACGGTCGCAGGTTCGAATCCTGCCTCGGGCATGGATGTTTGTGATGTCCCTAGGTTAGTTAGGTTTAACTAGTTCTAAGTTCTAGGGGACTAATGACCTCAGCAGTTGAGTCCCATAGTGCTCAGAGCCATTTGAACCATTTTTGCAACGTGCTTTCAGTTTGGTTTTATTTGCGGCAGCAAATTTTTGAGATGAAACAGGGATGAATACGAAAACGCGTTCCCTGATGACAAGAAAATTCTCGAAAAGCTGGAAAATTTTTTGTTACTAAGTTAGGTGTAAATATCAAGTCAATGAAATCTTAAGAACATTTTCATCTCCTACCCTGGTTACTACCACGATGTACTCTTGAGTTAACCTATTGTCGTTCCTAGCGGCAAGACCTAAGCGTTCGTCCATTTAGTTTGATTACGAGAAACAGATCAGCAGGTTTGTAAATAACCTATTGTTACGTTTCCTGACCAGCCGCTCCCTATCAGCAGCTTATGGTAAAGAAAATGTCTATAGTGAGAGTCCTCATCAAACAAATCTGTTTCGATAATCCGCGTATGAATATAGAGTTTTCCCAGGAATTTTCCATTTTTTTCCTGCTTCCGCTTCTTTCACTACAATTTTCTTGCCAAGCTCAGCGCTTTTGTTTGTATTCAAAGTCGCAGCAGTCCTTCCAATCATCTTATTAACGGAGAAAAGTGCATCTCCAATAAATTCAGCTTTATCGAAGTAGACACGTGGCAGCACTTCTCTTGGCCTACGACGTTCGCCAGTCCCCTGACCAAGAGAACATCGTCCAACGTTTGTATTCATAAAATCTGCCGATCCAGCTTTTGACTTCGTCAAGTATCACACAACAGTTAATCGTATGTTTCCAGGTGTTCAGCCGAGTTGTTGCTTCCATTTCACGCAAAAGTGTTGCGAGTTGTTCTGTTATGTGTACTCGTTGCATGAATTTCAACCAGACCTAGAAGCAGACTATTAATAAATCACGCATATAAAACCTGAAATATCACTTTACACAACAGAAATAACAAATAAAAAAATAAGCTCGACCACTGTAAGAAATGAAAGACAGCAACGAACGCCACACAGAACGGCAAGCTGCTTGAACATGAAGCAGAGCGCAGGTGGGCAGTGTTGTAGTGGTGGGAATCTCGCGACATTGTTGACATGCCCAAATGCCTCGTCCTCCTCCTTTCTACGGAGGTGCCAACACTGAAGCAGTCCTCATACGAGACGTGTTTCTCTTCGCGTTCCACGCTAGACATGTATCCTTCGTCGTTACTGCAGGGTCTGGAACGACCTCACGGAACGTGCTCCTCATCATCTTTGTAACTGCACCGTTCTCTGGCGGCAGTGCTTGGCTGCACCTGGTGCGGAAATCTCACAGTTTCTTTACGAAAATAGACATGAGTACAATAGCTGTATTAACTCCGTTAGCGATTGCCGAAGAAGAGCCGAGAATCCGCGAAGAAGAGCCTGGACACGCTGATTGCTTGAACGGCCAGTTGCTGTTACAGGTGCACTACACATGCAGTACAACGATATGAGATACGTACAACAGGCTATTCGTTAACGGAACTGAATCTGCATTAAACTTTCGGTTTTAAATTGAATAAAGTTAAAGTATTGTGTGTAATGTCAATTTCCTTATGCATAGCATTGAAAGTCTCGACCGACATCAGCCTGATGTAATATACTTCATCATTTAGATGTCAAGATCCACATTCTTTCCGCAGTTTCATTTGAATGGAAAGGTGGATTTTTTAAAGCTACCAACCATCACTGAAAAATATACTTACCGCCAAGATGCAAACATGAGGCAGTCCACAAAAAGAAAGAGATACATGTACAGGAAATCCATCATAAAAGACGCCATGCACGTTTCCTCTGCTGTATCGGCATATATTTGCGACTTAGTTTTTCAGCGTGTAGCTGAAGTCACCCCAAACAAATGCTGCTTATCACGACTTTCATGCGACGGCCAGTGACAACGGAGGGCGTCACTTTGTTTCCCGTAACAAACAAAATTATTTTTAAAGTGAAATTTTAGGTGACTATTCGATAGAACGCTACCAGATCAGTCTAGTGTGGTATTCATTATATCGACATGCATTAACACGAACGTTAAACCACAAAGAATAACCACTACTCCAGCAGCGACTATGCAGCGCTGCTACATGGTGGTAGCAGTCAACGTGGCCTGCTTATTAATCGTGTTTTGACGATCTTATTGACGTAATGTCGATAAAACGAATATCACACTAGACTCATTTGAGACCAAAGAACCAAAAAATTATTGCGATCTTATTTACAGACTTCAGGTCTTCAGTGAATCATAAGAGACCGCCGTATCGTATGAGCACGTAAAATCCCCCTTAAATATAATCTAGCCGCGCGGGGTGCGGTCTTGGACGTCTTGTCACGGTTCGTGCGGCTCCCCCCGTCGGAGGTTCGGAGGTTCGAGTCCTCCCTCGGGCATCGGTGTGTGTGTTGTCCTTAGAGTAAGTTAGTTTAATTTAGATTAAGTAGTACGTAAGCCTAGTGACCGATAACCTCAGCAGTTTGGTCCCATAGTCCTCACCACAAATTCCCAAATATAATTTTTTTTTTTTTTTTAACGAGAAACACACAGGCGCTTTTCGTCGACTTCGCATGAAGAATGTAATGAGCAGCATTTGTCTGGGGTGACTTCAACAACACATTGCAAAAGCTAAATTCCAAATATCTGCCGTAATACCACAGACAGTGCATTCTGATGAGTCTCTGGGGCCGTAACTGTGTATTTTTAGGCAAAGTTTCATAACAGCGATTTCTTACAGGGACTGGTAGTCACGATAAGTCCCTGCAGAAACATTCCAGTCGCTGGCCTATGCAACAAGAACAGGAGCAAGAACATAGATAATATCGAGTATTGCGGTTCATACGTCTGTTAAATTAGTAAGAAAGTCCCGAAATGTTTTAGAAAACAAATGGTGAACAAAAGTTGTGGGTAGCCAGATGCGAACCCACTAGCTTCCCCTTCACATTTCACCACACTATTAGTTACGATATGGTTTCAGAGCTACAGCAGAGTCTACATTATGCGGTACGCAATGTTTGCAAATGTTTGAAGGTTTTAACCTTAGGTGTCATACTTGAATATTTAACTATAAAAAGCTGTACCATAAACGACGCGTTTTTGATCAGTCATCAAAGCACTGAAACGACGTAATTTCACCAATATGTAGCTCCCTGTATTTTGTTATACAAAATCGTACCAAACACGTGGCATTTTCGAGAGATCCGTGCCGATACTCCAAAACAGCTTATATTCATCTACATCTACACCTACATTGATACTCTGCAAATCACATTTAAGTGCCTGGCAGAGGGTTCGTCGAACCACTTCACAATTCTCTATTACTGCAATCTCGTATAGCGTGTAGAAAGAACGAACACCTATATCTTTCCGTACGAGCTCTGATTGCCCACATTTTGGCGTGACGATCGTTTCTACCTATGTAGGTCTGTGTCAACAAAATATTTTCGAATTTGGAGGAGAAAGTTGGTGATTGGCATTTCGTGTGAAGATTCCGTCGCAACGAAAAACGCTTTTCTTTTAATGATGTCCAGCCCAAATCCTGTATAATTTCACTGACACTCTCTCCCATATTTCGCGATAATACAAAACGTGCTGCTATTCTTTAAACTTTTTCAATGTACTCCGTCAGTCCTATCTGGTAAGGATCCCACACCGCGCAGCAATATTCTAAAAGAGGACGGACAAGCGTAGTGTGGGTAGTCTCCTTAGTAGATCTCTTACTTTTTCTATGTGTTTCATAGCGCATACGTTATAATCCAAAAACAACCAAACATGGACTTCATGCAGTATGGTGTCCCCTATGTTCTGATTGTGACGAACTACTTACGTCACATCTCACTGACCAGTTTCTCTCCACGAGGAAAAAATGTGACTTGGCAGATGCTACCTTTCACGCTTCGCAGTGCAGTGCAACGTGTAATGCCTCCTCGCTGTGACGTCACAAAACTCGTCCAGCTCCTTGTCCACAAACGATTTCACGTCATGTGATTTGGTTAGATAGTTAGTTACGTGTTTCCATGAATCAATAGCACGGAAAACCGTTATGATGTCGAACGTGTAAATTTTTTGTTTACATTATAGTGTTATACCTAAATATTTCTATTATCTATCCCATTCCCTTAAATGGCATAAAATGCATATATTATACCTCCTGATTTATTTACTCATATTCAAGAATTCATCTATGGTATAGAAAGAGTTGTCAAGGAGGTATGATTTCAATTTGTTTTTGAAACTATTACTGCTGTCTGTCAGACATTTTATTTCATCTGGTAATTTATCAAAAAGTTTAATAGCTGCATATTTTACCCCTTCCTGTGCCAAAGACAGGTTAAGTAAAGGATAGTGTAGGTCTTTCTTTTTTCTGGTATTGTAATCAGGAATGTCGCTGTTGATTATAAAATGGTCCATGTTGTTGAGAAAAAATTTCATTACTGAGTGAATGTGCTGTGAAGCAGTTGTAAGAATTCCCAACCTTTTAAACAGATGCCTACAAGATATGCGACTATGAACTCCACACATTATTCTAACTACTTTCTTTTGAGCTGTGATACCTTTTGCCTAAGTGTTGAGTTGCCCAAGAATATTATTCCGTATGACATCAGAGAGTGGAAATATGCAAAGTCTGTTAGCTTACTAATTTCTACATCCTCGAAATTGGCAATTATTTTGGTTGCAAAAGCTTTTGAACCTACTCGCTTTAGGAGATCCAAAATATGAATTTTCCAATTAAGATTCTCATCTATATGTACACCCAAATACTTAGTATGGGCTACCATGGCTACTGACTTCTTTTGATGTGTTGTGTTTATTGAAGGAATTATAATTTCTGCAGCAGAAAATTGGATGTACTGTGTTTTTTAAAGTTCAGAGCAAGCCCATTCGCAGAAAACCAATTAATAACTTTTCCAAAGACCTTATTTGTATCATTTTCTATCAGACTTTCTTTTACAGGATTAATAATTGTGCTTGTATGATCACCAAACAGTGTCAGTTCAGCATCTTGTTTCACATAAGAAGGGAGGTAATTCACATATATCAAGAACAGGAGGGGACCCATAATCGAACCTTGTGGAACACCTAATGTAATTTCACCCCAGTTAGATGAAGTGGCAAACTACTTTGACTCACTTGAAGCATATAAAGTGACTTTTTGCTTCCTGTTCTGTAGATATGACTTAAAACACTCATATGCTGTTCCATCTATACCATAGAATTGTAATTTCTCTAACATAATGTCATGGTTCACACAATCAAATGCTATGGATAAGTCGCAGAGCATTCCTACTGGTGACATTTTACTATTTAAAGACTCTGCTACGTGGACAGCGAAATTGTATATTGCTGTCTCAGTGGAACGGCATTTCTGAAATCCGACCTGTGATTTACTAAGTATCCCATTACTGTTGAGATGGCTAACCACTCTTGAGTACGTTACTTTCTCAAATATTTTCGAAAATGCTGTAAGCAAGGATACTGGCCGGTAATTATTGACATCTGTGGTTTCCCCCTTTTTGTAGAGAGGCCTGACAGTGGTATATTTTAACCTGTCTGGAAAAATACCCTCAGTCAGTGATACATTACATATGATACTCAAAACATCAGCTGTAATTGCTCCACATTGTTTTAATAACTTGTTAGAGATGTCATCTACTCCACTGAACATTTATTTTTCAAAGATTTAATAATTTTCCTTATTTCACAAGAGGTTGTTACATGAAACATAATCTGACTAAAATTTTTCAAAACTGACACTTCCATGTACTGCCTGGCTTTTTCTTTTGAACTATTCTCACCAATTTTTTCTCCTACACTTGTTGTTGTTGTCGTGGTCTTCAGTCCTGAGACTGGTTTGATGCATTTCTCCATGCTACTCTATCCTGTGCAAGCTTCTTCATATCCCAGTACCTACTGCAACCTACATCCTTCTGAATCTGCTTAGTGTATTCATCTCTTGGTCACCCTCTACGATTTTTACCCTCCACTCTGCCCTCCAAAGCTAAATTTGTGATCCCTTGACGCCTCAGGACATGTCCTACCGACCGATCCCTTCTTCTAGTCAAGTTGTGCCACAAACTTCTCTTCTCCCCAATCCTATTCAATACCTCCTCATTAGTTACGTGATCTACCCACCTAATCTTCAACATTCTTCTGTAGCACAACATTTCGAAAGCTTCTATTCTCTTCTTGTCCAAACTATTTATTGTCGATGTTTCACTTCCATACATGGCTATACTCCATACAAATACTTTCACAAACGACATCCTGACACTTAAATCTATACTCGCTTCCACACTTAGTGATTGTTAAATACATTGGCTACCTGTGTACTGTTGGTTAACATGGTCTCATTCTCATTAACAGTAATGCTACCTACCCCAGTGGTTACTTTTCCTGTCTCCCTTCTAACAACATTCCATAATGATTTGATTTTATTGCTGGAGTTCTTAATTTCTTCTCCGACATACATATTTCTTTATTTCCTTACTACTTCTCTCAGTATGTTACAATAATTTTTACAGTGTACAACTACTTCTGGATCTTTACTATTTGCTGCTGCCTCATACAGTTTTCTTCTGTGAGAGGACGCCTTACGGTAATTTTGACCAGAGTATAGGCAGTGAACGGACCAGTCACCTGCTCCCACGGTAGATGTCTCCGCTCACTCGTAGGCGAGTAAACCAGCTTATCAGACTGGCGCGAAATGAAGAGCGACGGACTGGGGGAGCTGGCAGGGCAGCCAGCAGCTGTCAGACGTCCCCAGCCAGCGGCCTGGGCACGCGGTGAGTCACCGCCACCTGTGGGCGAAGCCACAGACGCCGCCTCCCGGCCTGCGTGAGCGCTCTGACACACGCCCACGCGTGGCCTCCGCGACTCCAAAGCGGCCCAGTTAGCAGCATTCCACGCCAACGGTGCCTCGTAAGGCACAGCTCCAAAGAGGCAACATCTCCGCAACAAGTAGTATGCCGCATGTGACACGCAGCAGTTCGACCCCGACGACACAAAGCAACAGGTCTCATGGGTGCTGTAGAGTGTCTCAGTTAACTAACTGTTGCCAGTCGCATGCGCCATTGTCGGCTGTAGTGTCTATTTGCGTCTTCCTTGACGAGTGCTCCAAGGCGCACTGTCATGTGGACGGGAAAACTGCTGCGTGTTAAGACGCGCCACAAAGCGCGTCAGCCGGCCGGAGTGGCTGAGCGGTTCTAGGCGCTTCAGTTTGGAACAGCGGGACCGCTACGGTCGCAGGTTCGAATCCTGCCTCTGGCATGGATGTGTGTGGTGTCCTTAGGTCAGTTAGGTTTAAGTAGTTCTAAGTTCTAGGGGACTGATGACTTCAGAAGTTAAGTGCTCAGAGCCAGAGCGCGTCAATAACGTACGCACAGAGAGCATGTTACAGTGATATCGACTTATAACACGAACTCTGGAATTCTTGGTTTTCCGCGGTCGCTGCGGCGTATGACGTGGCAATTAACAACAGGAAAAGATGATAACGGTCTTATGAGTCACATTTTAGTTGAGGAAACATGACGGGAATAGATTAACTGACAGGAAAAGTAGGGGAGATTGGCATTTTTTTTTTTTCGAAAAGGTCTTCATTTTGAGGACAAATACACGTTTGGAAATTATCTGAGTTCGTGCGAGAACAATTACCGATTCCTACAGAAACGTGTGCAACAGTAATGAATGACTTGTGTCCTGGCACACGTCCCATCCTGCTTGGCGCAATCAGAACGAAGACCATAATGTGGGATGACGCTCCTGCTACGCTATCTGTATCACAGTGAGAGGGAAAAAGTCGCCTGCGGTGCTTAGCACAGATGATTCTGGAACGGAGAGGAGAAGTAGTTGGCTTCGAAGGAAGTGAAGAAGTGTTCAAATACTTAAGGATCCAGTTTAAGAAAAATTCATTTCTCAAAATGGTTAAAATGTCTCTAAGCACTATAGGACTTAACATCTGAGGTTATCAGTCCCATAGACTTAGAACTACTTAAATGTAATTAACCTGAGGACGTAACACACATCCGTGTCCGAGGCAGGATTCGAACCTGCGACCGTAGCAGCAGCGCGGTTCCGGACTGAGGCGCCTAGAACCGCTCGGCCACATCGGCCGGCTTTATTTCTCAATACTTCATACTTATAGGGAGAGGTTTCTTACTGTGGCTTAAAATCTTTGCAACATCATTAGTACATCGTACAACTCTATATGTTAGTTCATTTTAGCAACTCCGCGTCGTTGATTTACACCTTCTGCGTGTTCTGCTTGCAATTTATTTTCACAATACACAATGAAATAGTTTAGTCACGTTGGAAGACAATTGCGAGAAAGTGCTTCATTCTCCAATTATGACACACAGACAATATCAGCTACTAATCGTTGCGACTATACGCAATCATACGCAACAGCAGACATGTGCGAAACAGCCCTTCTTCTTATTCTTCTTCTTCTTCTTCATATTCCGACAGACAGAAAATATCAACTGATACTCGTTCCTACTACTAAAGACCAATTCTACAGACCTAGTTCTTTGAAAGACAGAAAAAAATGGTTCAAATGGCTCTGAGCACTATGGGACTCAACTGCTGAGGTCATTAGTCCCCTAGAACTTAGAACTAGTTAAACCTAACTAACCTAACGACATCACAAACATCCATGCCCGAGGCAGGAATTGAACCTGCGACCGTAGCGGTCTTGCGATTCCAGACTGCAGCGCCTTTAACCGCACGGCCACTTCGGCCGGCGAAAGACAGAAAAATCAAGATATTAACTGTTGCTGGATACTTGTCTGAAAGTCAGGTGTCCTCCCTCAAATGTGTACAAACTCCTCGTAATTTTTACTACATCAGTATCCAAGTGTCACTTTATGGTGACTGTCGCTAACAACTCTGTTGTTGTGCTGCTCCTGGCTGCTTTCTGGTAATCAAAATGGTTTAAATGGCTCTGAGCACTATGCGACTTAACTTCTGAGGTCATCAGTCGCCTAGAACTTAGAACTAATTAAACCTAACTTACCTAAGGACATCACAAACATCCATGCCCGAGGCAGGATTCGAACCTGCGACCGTAGCGGTCACGCGGATCCTGACTGAAGCGCCTAGAACCGCACGCCCACACCGGCTGGCCTTCTGGTAATCACTACGATATCTAGCCTCCTACACTGCCCGTCTGAATACTGGTTTTTCAAGGACTCTCGTGCGAGTTTGACCTAAGCACATGTTTTCCCTAGCTCTTTCCAAGGTCTTGCTAAGGATTCTTCCAGAAACTTCCAGAAGTTTCTCCAACGTTCTGACTGTATGCCAGCGTCATCTTGATGCCCGAGGGTGTTGACAACACGCCTGACTTCATACGGCGAACTGGACCACTTTCTGATGTCCGCCTAACAACTTGTGTGTTGTCTTGCATATTACTCTTAATAAAGTTTCCTCACAGCCTAATCACTTCTTACACTAAAAAAATTCGTAAGCCATGGCACACATACAGATGTTTACTGAACTGAAGTATTACTGAACTGCTGTGTTAAATATATCGAATGTGACTAAATGTAAGTAAACAGTTATGTTCCATTGTAAATTATCGATTGTGTTCATCCACGAATTCCTTTTTTACTTGTACCGGGTGGTTATAAATACGCTTTCCCTATTTAACACGTTATAATACGGAAACAAATTACCGTAAAAGTTCCAAACTTGGTAATATTACTGTCTAGGACATGGGGAAGAGAAATAATGCAGAATCAAATCAACTCAATGTGCTGCTAGAGTACATCATACCATTACATATTAATATTCTGTCCAAAAGTGAACTGCGGTTATTTCGTTCACAACGGAGAATTCACCAACGACGTAACTAATGGCTGATCTCCGAAGGGAGAGTGCCGCTGACAAACACAATACCAATCTGAAGCCTGACACAATACTAATTCCGGGCTAGATGGACGATGTTAGACATCGTAGTCGAAAAAAGTTTTTGGATAATTAACAAAAAGAATTCCAGAGTTCCTACGATAACCAACAACTAAGAACTAATTTGGCGAGCATTAAATAAATACAACAACATTGAAACCTGAGTATGCTCTCCTCACTAGCACGCAGCTTTTCGTAGTCCAAAAAATAACAACTCACGTCGACACGTAGACACCACGTATCAACGTCACTCTCCGAGTATTATGATGGAACACACGCTAATAGCGATCGACGAACATGAACTTAACCAACAGCTCTATTCACTTTAAAAAAAAATCTAACACTGCTGGGCGTTAGTAAACTTCCATGAAATATTATGTATTTGTACCCCGTTCGTTTCTAATGAAGTAACGATATTATTATTATTATTACGTCTTATTTACATCCTGTCGCGAACCTATTCGCAAAATTCGTAAGTCATGGCACACATACAGGAAGTTTATTCAACAAAAGTATCACTGAACTGCTGTATTAAAAATATCAAATGTGACTAAATGTAAGTAAACAGTTATGTTCCAGTGTAAATTATCGATTGTGTTCATTCACTAATTCCATTTTTACTCGTACTGGGTAGTTGTAATTACGCTTTTCCTATTTTACACGTTATAATACGTTATCAGGAGAAAGAAAACTGGCGTTCTACAGATCGGAACTTGGAATGTCAGATCCCTTAATCGGGCAGGTAGATTAGAAAATTTAAAAAGGGAAATGGATAGGTTGAAGTTAGATATAGTGGGAATTAGTGAAGTTCGGTGGCAGGAGGAACAAGACTTTTGGTCAGGTCAATACAGGGTTATAAATACAAAATAAATAGGGGTGATGATGCAGGAGTAGGTTTAATAATGAATAAAAAAATTGGAGTGCGGGTAAGCTACTACCAACAGCATAGAGAACGCATTATTGTGGCCAAGATAGACACGAAGCCCATGACTACTACAGTATTACAATTTTATATGGCAACTAGCTCTGCAGATGATGAAGAAATTGATGAAATGTATGATGAGACAAAAGAAATTATTCAGGTAGTCAAGGGAGACGAAAATTTAATAGTCATGGGTGACTGAAATTCGGGAGTAGGAAAAGGGAGAGAAGGAAACACAGTGGGTGAATATGGATTGGGGGAGAGAAATGAAAGAGGAAGCCGTCTGGTAGAATTTTGCACAGAGCACAACTTAATCATAGCTAACTCTTGGTTCAAGGAATACACATTAAAAAACATAGCTTTTACAAAGTTTAAACATCGATTTTCTTGTCGAGACTAAGTTGAGTCGGTTCTATTGCGTAATGCGAAACGAAAAAATCGGAACAAAAATTTTTGGTTCGTTACAACTGCGTATACCAATGGTTCTCAACCCTTCTCAGACCATTACCCCTTAGTGAAATCAGATATTAGCTAGTACCCCCCTCTCCCTCCCCCCTGCCCACCATATCACCATCAACACTACAACCATTAACATAAGCGCCTAACTAATTTTCCTTTGAACAGTTCCATTTCTAAATGACCGAAGATAATGATATTTAGTGTTTGTTGCCGTTTCATAAAACAATGAACTAATGAGTCACTGAGACAACTGGTACTACTTATTTTCTAACACCGCTTTCTTCTAGAACGATGGAGCAAATTTCAGTGCATCGCTATTGCTTCCAGCAATTCCGTCTTGGAGAAGAAAGCTGACTATCGACATTGAGGGTAGATACTTGTTATAAAACACGCTTGCGTGCACTACTGCCTTGCCTAGCGACACTTGCTTCACCTACGAGCCGGCCGCTGTGGCTGAGCGGTTCTAGGCGCTTCCGTCCGGAACCGCGCCGCCGCTACGGTCCTACGTTCGAATCCTGCCTCTGGCATGGATGTGTGTGATGTCCTTAGATTAGTTAGGGTTTAAGTAGTTCTAAGTCTAGGGGAGTGATGACCTCAGATGTTAAGTCCCATAGTGCTCAGAGCCATTCGAACCATCCATCACCTACGCTCTACACTCCCATTTAAAATCAACAAAATTAAAATAAGAGCACTAAACTTGTTGCTTAAAAATCACTTGATTGCTGGAATCCTTACTTCTGAGTTGGCAGAAATTGGACAATTTCAGGCTCTGAATGTTTTGTGCCTGAAGACAGCCGCTAATAATAATAATAATAATAATAATAATACAGTGTAGGTCCTACAGCAGTGGAGTAGCCATTACCTAGTTACTGTCTGTGTTCCGCTGTCAATTAGTTGAGTGTTGCGAAGTGAATAATGAAGCAATTTCTGGTCTACTGCGGGAACTAACTTCAACTCAGAAAAGGCATTTTAATGAGGTATTTAAGTATATGAAACATAAAAGTCTTCATTTTACTGTCGTAGAAGAATGGTAGGAGACATTTACACGCTGGATGGACTAGGTGAAGGTGAGGAAAATTTTGTTCATAAATTCGTTTCTGTAATCTCCACCACATTATGTCACACGTTAATGCTGGTATTTTTAAAAAATATATATTTTTCTGAACTTATTTAATCAGTATTGCGGTTTCACGAATTAGCGATAACAGAAATGGATTTTAAAGTTTATTTAGTTTCGTGATCGAAACTCAATTTAACGGTTCTGTTTTATTCCTCAGAAATTTTCATTTTACCCCTCAGGGGGTAATTGCCCCGAGAGTGGGGATCACTGATTTTAACGAACATTCTATTAAGCAGGTGGTCACAGTGTTTCGGCCCGTCAGTGTATATCGGACGCAACTAATCAGAAAGTAGTCTGCCTCAAATATTCCATTTGTAACACGCATCCAGAAGTGGGCGCTAGTAAAATTTTAAAGTATTTCCAATGTCAGTTTCTTCAGAAGCTGGATATAGCATAGTCAAAGCAAAGGACTCCCATCTGTGATTGCTGACCAGGCATGGGCAACCTTTGTTAACTCGCGGGCCTCATACACATACCGGGTGACCAAAAAGTCAGTATAAATTTGAAAACTTAATAAACCACGGAAGAATGTAGACAGAGAGGTAAAAATTGACGTACATCCTTGGAATGACAAGCGGTTTTATTAGGAAAAAAAAAGTTGTCGGGCCTTTTTTCTTTGAGGAAATGCGCAATTCTAATTTTGTTACTGCTACCGTGACGGGTGAGAGGTACGCCGATATGTTGCAAAATCGGACCATCCCCAGCCTGGATGATAAACACCTGCTGGGACGTACGATGTTTATCCAGGATGGCGCTCCTCCCCACATTGCTAGACGCGTGAGAGATCTCTTGCGCGCGTCGTTTGGTGATGATCGTGTGCTCAGCCGCCACTTTCGTCATGCTTGGCCTCCCAGGTCCCCAGACCTCTCAGTCCGTGCGATTATTGGCTTTGGGGTTACCTGAAGTCGCAAGTGTATAGTGATCGACCGACATCTCTAGGGATGCTGAAAGACAACATCCGACGCCAATGCCTCACCATAACTACGGACATGCTTTACAGTGCTGTTCACAACATCATTCCTCGACTAAAGCTATTGTTGAGGGATGATGGTGGGCATATTGAGCATTTCCTGTAAAGAACATCATCTTTGCTTTGTATTACTTTGTTATGCTAATTATTGCTATTCTGATCAGATGAATCGTCATCTGTCGGTCAAAACAATGGCTCTGAGCACTATGGGACTTAACTACTGAGGTCATCAGACCCCTAGAACTTAGAACTACTTAAACCTAACTAACCTAAGGACATCACACACATCCATGCCCGAGGCAGGATTCGAACCTGCGACCGTAGCGGTCACGCGGTTCCAAACTGACGCGCTTAGAACCGCACGGCCACACCGGCCGGCATCTGTCGGTCATTTTTTGAACTTTTGTATTTTTTTGGTTCTAATAAATCCCCATGTCATTCCAGGCATGTGTGGCAATTTGTACCTCTCTATATACATTATTCCGTAATTTATTTAGTTTTCAAATTTATATTGACTTTTTGATCACCTGGTACTTAAGCTCGCGCGCCGCAACGTTACTGGTAAGCAATACAGTGAATTGTTATGTCGACTTTGTCAATATTTAATTCAGCAGATAATTTATTGTGTTTATAAAACCTTTTTGTGAAGCGACCATAGCAGGTGCTTCATCACAACAAACTCTAGCGATTTCATTCACTACAGATTGAACGTTTCCATGATTTCTTTCACTTCTTCAAAAATTTGTTCAACACTAATGGTTCCTTTCAATGGCTCTAATGCTAATAACTCTTCCGTTATACTGCACGGAGTATCTACACCACGAACAAACCTTGGTGCCGGCCGGAGTGGCCAAGCGGTTCTAGGCGCTACAGTGTGGAACCGCGCGACCGCTACGGTCGCAGGTTGGAATCCTGCCTCGGGCATGGATGTGAGTGATGTTCTTAGGTTGGTTATTCTTAAGTAGTTCTAAGTTCTAGGGGACTGATGACCTCAGAAGTTAAGTCCCATAGTGCTCCAAGCAATTTTTTTTATTTATTTATTTTTTTTTTAACCAAATCTTGCTAAGTGAGTTGTGTCTGACAAATCAGTGCTCGCGTCCAAAGCGACCGCAGATGCTTCCAATGTGGCAGCACGATCGCAAAAATACTTTTATGTCGTCAGCCGTCATACCAATTGGTTGAACAACTATTCGTCTCGATGGACTCATTTGTTCGGACATAGTACATCTGCAACTTCCAACAGGTATTCCTTTACGAATTCGCCTTCAGTAAAAGGGTTTAACGATTTGGCAGTTTTTTCCTTCTTAATATAGAACTGGCTTTAACGGAATTGTCGTACTGTGTCCTCGGTTTGGCAAACATTTGCTGTTGCCTTTTCAGACTGGAGATTAATATTTAACGTTACATTTCTGCAATTTCCCTTTAAGCTGTTGTTGAGCAATGTGTTTCATATTATTTCCCAGCGGACACTGATTCACTGCACAACAAGCAGCCAGGTTTATCTTTACACGTAAGAAAGCTAAGTTCCTTTCCTTTGGAACTGACGACATTTTGAATCTACTTTTCTCATCTTAATGTCAGACATTTTGAGAATGAACGAAATAAGGACATATGGAAACAGCTGCACTAAATCAGCGAACCACTAGCACAGAACTTTGTGCTTGAACCGAAAATGGATAACTCATTTGTTCAGCAAGGTGTGGCTCCTGCTTCCATTCTTCAATTCTGCATATTTCGCGATTAGTCGGTACATTTCGTGCCACTGTCGCCTACTACCAACGTTTGTGATCTGTCACTGCGTAACAAAGACGTAGACAGTAAGCTATAAATAACTTGCGCGATTTGTCAGCTCTGATCCAGAGGCGAAAATACTTCTCCCAGCATCCCTCCAAGGCAGCAAGCAGTTTCCCCCACCCTCCGCTTGCACATAGGCACATGGGCCATAACTCTGCGCTCAGACTGGACATGTGTTTTTCGTAGTTGCTAAAATCCAGCGTCGGTAAAATGACGCTGAACGCGTGTTGGGTAAGCAAAATTTTAACTGATATGTGTCATGAGCTTCATTCCGAGGCAAACAGAGCGTCGGCGGAAATATCCGTGACGGGCGGAGAAAAAATGCGAGCGCCTCGCTTTCTCGCACAGATTTCTTCCGCGGGCCGGACTGAAATCAATCGCGGTTCGGATCCTGCCCGTCGGCCGCCGGCTGCGTAGCCTTGGTGGAGAGATTGAAAACCACACTACCATCTTACTTCTGGCAAACATCATAATGGTTCCTTCAGTACATCCAAGTTAGAAACAATCTCCATCTCTGGTTAGCTAAGCTAATGCTCGTCACTAGTGATGGAGGATTCCCTTCTTTTTTTAATATTTCAACGCCTTTATGCGGTATAGATACATCTTTGTAAAAGAACTACATCAAGGTAAAGTTATCGTCTACACGAAGGATGGTTTGAACAACACTGTGCTTTATTCGGCAAGGCTTTACTGGAGACAGTTTCCCCTTGTTTTCCTTCGACCATTGTAGGAACACCTATTCCGAACTACGACGGAAATCGGTAGTTTCCACGAACAGAAATCACTGCAAGAGGTGGTCTGCCATTTACGTAGCACCAGGGTACCCAGTGAAAGAACTGTTTCCGCTAAAATTTACAGGGCCACAAACTTAATTAATCACCACACATCATCAATGACTGTAAATATTCCTGCTCGTAAAGCTTAACAAGCAGCGTACTATCTCGCAAGACGGGGAGATCCACGCAAACCCAGATAGAATACACGACAGTGACTAACGATTGTTGGTGTGGTACACTAGACAGACTGAACGTGGTTTTTCGGCTGTTTTCCACTGTCGTTTAGGCAATGCTCTACTAATTGTCCATGTCCACGTCAGGAAATACCGTCCAAAACAGTTCAAAGGCGATAGCACACACAACAGACGTTACTCCATTGGCAGAGTAATGGCGGATCTACATCTACATCTACATGATTACTCTGCAATTCACATTTAAGTGCTTGGCAGAGGGTTCATCGAACCACAATCATACTATCTCTCTACCATTCCACTCCCGAACAGCGCGCGGGAAAAACGAACACCTAAATCTTTCTGTTCGAGCTCTGATTTCTCTTATTTTATTTTGATGATCATTCCTATCTATGTAGGTTGGGCGCAACAAAATATTTTCGCATTCGGAAGAGAAAGTTGGTGACTGAAATTTTGTAAATAGATCTCGCCGCGACGAAAAACGTCTTTGCTTTAATGACCTCCATTCTAACTCGCGTATCAAATCTGCCACACTCTCTCCCCTATTACGTGATAATACAAAACGAGCTGCCCTTGTTTGCACCCTTTCGATGTCCTCCGTCAATCCCACCTGGTAAGGATCCCACACCGCGCAGCAATATTCTAACAGAGGACGAACGAGTGTAGTGTAAGCTGTCTCTTTAGTGGACTTGTTGCATCTTCTAAGTGTCCTGCCAATGAAACGCAACCTTTGGCTCGCCTTCCCCACAGTATTATCTATGTAGTCTTTCCAATTGAAGTTGTTCGTAATTTTAACACCCAGGTACTTAGTTGAACTGATAGCCTTGAGAATTGTACTATTTATCGAGTAATAGAATTCCAACGGATTTCTTTTGGAACTCATGTGGATCACCTCACACTTTTCGTTATTTAGCGTCAACTGCCACCTGCCACACCATACAGCAAACCACACGAGTTCCCTCCCACACATTACGTGGTGTTTGTGGCGAAAAGAAGGGGATGCGGCAGCCAAATTGACAAATGAAGGAAACAGTCGATCTCGTGCGGCACTCTGTCACTGCACTATACACCGCAGGAGTTGGAGAAAAATATGGGAACATCGCTAGAAATGCATGCTTTAATATAAATGGAGACGCTAGCCATGTCTGCAGGTGGTACTGATCTATTTGACTGCGGGCGGCACCAATGCAATGCCTTGAAAGTGTCAGCCGTGGTCAGAACAGTGTTCTGTATAGCTGTGAGTGCATTATGTCGGAGCTAAGTGATTTGAACGTGCGCAAATTGATGGTGCTTTCGTAACTAAGGTAGCCGAAGTGTTTGTTGTTTCAAGAGGCACCGTATTGAAGTTTTATACAGCGTATAGGGAAAGCGGAAAAACACAACGCAGACGTAAGGGCATTTTGAGTGATCGTGACTGACAGTAATTGAAAGGAGTTGTGACGAAAAATAAGAGGACGGCGGCTGCAAACGTCACTGCATAACTAAATGTCGCAGTCGCGAAACCTGTCAGCACAAAAACAACAGGAAGGGAGCTCCGTAAGCAGCGAATTGTGAGGTGATCTGTAATTGCAGAACCACACATCAGTGACGCAAATGCCCGTGGCAGGAAAACGTAGTGCCGAAGCAATAAACCTTGGCCGAGCGGTTCTAGGCGCTTCAGTCTGGAACCACGCAACTGCTACTGCCTCGGGCATGGATGTGTGTGATGTCCTTAGGTTAGTTAAGTTTAAGTAGTTCTAAGTTCTAGGGGGCTGATGACCTCAGATGTTAAGTCCCATAGTGCACAGAACCATTTTTCTCACTGTTTTCAACTTCTGCCAGAGTTTACGTCTGGCATACGTCGTCCCAAGCCTACGAAGCGGACTGATTGCTGCCAAGAGAGAAACATGGCGGGGAGTCGCTGCTGTTTTGGCAGCTATATCGTGGTATTCGATGTGCGGTATAGGTACTTCCCAAGCTAGCATTACTGCCAAAGAATATGTGACTAGTTTAGCCAGTCAGGTCCTTTTCATGGTGCAGTATTAGTTCTCCAATAGTGGTTGTAATGGGACAACTTCCTCTAAAACTGCCTTTTTTTATAGAAATAAGCGATACCATTTATACTATCGATTCTTGTATAGGTGACCATCATCTCAGTTGTTTAACTAAAAGAATTTCATATGATTTTGTATACGGTGTATTATATTTCAGACAAAAATGTATAAAAAGAAATTAACTTGTTACATTCTGTATGTAAAGTTAAAATTATTCTTCTTTTAGAAATATTTGAAATCAAAATTTATGGTATACTTAAAATTCATATTATTATTCCTATAATTAATCTAACGCTAATTATTAAATTTATTTCTAGAATCATTTACAAAATAATCATATATTTTAGCGAAGATTCTTCCTTTGTCAAGAACGTTTGTAAACTCTTTTGCTTTGTAAACTCTTTGGAATTTGTGAGTACCGTAGAATGTGGGTAGTAGTGGGCATGCCTCTGATGGAGACAGACGTATTTATACGATCGACACTAACAATGTAATTTGTGGCGTGATAGAAGTGGAAATTGTAAAGACGTCGTGATATTGTCGTCAGTAACCCACAACGTTAAATCAAAATTTCAGCCCCAAGAATGCACCCCTAGACACAAAAAGCTGTAGCCAACAACAAGGGAAAATGAAGATAAGTAAAAAGTTTTTCTTCTCTATATCTTACGCCTCTCGAAGCTTCCAAAATTTGTGCAAAGACAGAATTTTAATAGTGATATGTGGGAGGGTAAGGTTACATGGTGCTGTATTCCAAGACTACAGGACCCCTCTTCATAGAGCTCGCATCGTCCAGGACGATGATAAATTGTCGCATCTCCTCTTGCCACTATAGTACCAGAACTTAATATATTATAGAGTCTTTGTGGTCTTCTTTGGAGAGAAGGATGCGTTATCGCTGTTCACCGTCATCATCGTTACCTGAACTTGCCACTATTTTGCGGGAAGAATGGTGTAAGACTCCTTTCAAAACCAGGTAGGTCCTGTTCTTACCGATTCCCAGACGAATGGACGGAGTTTTGAATGCCAACGGTTTTCCAAAGCCGCATTAGGCATGTTAATATTTTGTTATTTTTGTTGTTGGTGGTGGTGGTGGTGTTCCCACATTTCTGTTCACCCCCTGCATATTCCTGAGTGATAGCCTTTTCATTTACTCTAAATCCACTGGCGTTTCAGCCGGCCGGAGTGGCCGAGCGGTTCCAGGCGCTACAGTCTGGAACCGCGCGACCGCTACGGTCGCAGGTTCGAATCCTGCCTCGGGCATGGATGTGTGTGATGTCCTTAGGTTAGTTAGGTTTAAGTAGGTCTAAGTTCTAGGGGACTGATGACCTC
This sequence comes from Schistocerca americana, assembly GCF_021461395.2. Lineage (NCBI taxonomy): Eukaryota > Metazoa > Arthropoda > Insecta > Orthoptera > Acrididae > Schistocerca > Schistocerca americana. The sequence goes on along the minus strand of NC_060121.1, from coordinate 514,385,066 downwards.
CGAAGTTAAGTCCCATAGTGCTCAGAGACACTTGAAACATTTGAACTACTGGCGTTTCAATTCAGGCAGGGCGCGGTTTGTAGAATCCACAGTTCCATCACAGGAGGAGGTGCAGCAGACTTCATTAGGTCGAGAGGTACGGACCCGGAATGCACCACCGATATGACGATGGATAAGCACATCACAGAAGAACTGTAGAGTAGAAGCGAGACGTAGCCTCAGATAAACAAAGAGTGAAATGTAATCGATTAACGAGAGGTATTAATGAGCTGTGTTGATGGGAAACAGGTTTGAAACCAAACGCTGCGCGGTTAGTGGGAAGAACGAGTTGCGTGCGGTTCCGTTGACCCGGTGCCGACCACTGAGCACCAAGCAGGCAGTTTTCGGAGTGGCCGCGTAGGTGTCGCGGCGAGCGGCGGCCGCCGGCCTTGGAAGAGCGGAAGTGGCGGAGGCCTGTCCTGCCCCACGCGCCTCCCACGTGTCGTCACGCCTTGCCCGCGCTGCCCCGCCACACACTGCTCTGCGACACGTTCAAGGGTCGAGCCGCGCACGTGGGAAGAAGTCGGCGGTCCGGCTACCGGCTTAACTGGCGACCACGACGTAAGACGTATACCGTAAGTGACTAATTAGACCGATTTACGGGTGTGCGCATTTGGCAAATCATCGATGCTGTTTTCCATTTCATGAGAGACGTCTAAGCATAGACAGCTGATGACAATCGATCCTAAAACATCAAAATTTTTATTATGGAGTTAAATGGTGAATTTATTGAATGGGTGTAAAAATGTAAGATGCAAAATAAATTGAAATTATCACACAGATAATATTGTGGGTAGAGCAAACCAAAGACTGCGATTCATTGGCAGAACGCTTAGAAGGTGCAACAGGTCTACCAAAGAGACTGTTTACACTACGCTTGTCCGCCCTATTCTGAAGTATTGCTGTGCGACAAAGTACAAAGAAGGGCAGCTCGTTTTGTATTATCGCGAAATAGGGGAGATAGTCTCACAGACATGATACTTGAATTGGAGTGGCAATCATTAAAACAAAGGCGTCTTTCGTTGCGACGGGATATTCTCATGAAATTTCAATCACCAGTTTTCTCCTCCGATTGCGAAAACATTCTGTTGCCACCCTCCCTACATTGGGAGAAATGATCATCACGATAAAATAAGAGAAATCAGGGGTCGCACAGAAAAATGTAAGTGCTCGTTTTTCCCGCATGCCGTTCGAGAGTGGAGCGGTAGAGAGACAGCTTGAAGGTGGTTCATTGAACCCTCTGCCAGGCACTTTATTGTAAATAGCAGAGTAATCACGTAAATGTAGATGTAGAATACATCTAACAACACATTTATTAATCAATAAATACAGCAAAGGACTTGAAAGAGCAACTGAAATGGATGAAAAGCGTCTTGAAAGGAGGATATTAAGATGAACATCGACAGAACCAAAACAACGATAATGGAATGTAATCGAATTAAACCAAGTGAGGATGACGGAATTAGATTATAAAATGAGATATTTAAGTACTACGTGAGGTTTGCTATTTGGCAGCAAAATAACTGATGATGGCTGAAGTGGAGAGGATATAAAATGTAGAGTGGTAATGCAAAGAAGATCGTTTTTGAAGAAAAGAATTTCGTTAACATCGAATGTACACTGAGGTGATGAAAGTCATGAGATGCCTCCTAATAACGTGTCGGCCCTACTTCTCCCGGCACAGTGCAGCAACTCACGTGGCATGGATTCAACAAGTCGTCTGAAGTCCCCTGCAGAAATATAGAGCCATGCTCTATTTACAGCCGTCCGTACTTGCCAAAGTGTTGCCAGAGCAGGATTTTGTGCACGAACTGACTTTTCGATTATACACTAACTCATTTCTGGCGATCTGGGTGGCCAAATCCTTCACCCGAATTGTCCAGAACTTTCTTCAAACAAATAGTGAACAGCTGTGGCACGGGGACATGACGAATTGCCATCCATAAAAATTCCATCATTTTTTCGAAAATATAAAGTCCATGAACGGGAGGGGGAATGCAGAAGGCACCATCTGCCACTAACATTGCCAAATCCAGAATAAGTTGCCGACCTCTTGGGCACACGAAAGAACTGATCTGAACTATAACCGCAAGTGTAGATGAGTACAAAACATGTGATTAAATGTTCGTAATTGTACCACAGTGTCGTCCAGATAATCAATACAGCACCACACGCAGTAGTTTTACCAAAAGGTAAGTTTCTTGAAAAACTAGTTTGATATTATAACGCATGACGAAGGATCAACAATAGTGGACGTATCATCAGGTATGGCCCCACAGAAACGTAACTGGTTCACTAATGTTCTCAGTAGACATAAAACATTTATCAGTCATGTACGACAGCACTCTCAATTGATACGCTGACACTTCTGTCGAACACAGGAAAATATTTTCGCTCGTTGGTCATAGGGAAATGAAAGACATGAGCAGTATTTCCTCTTGTACGATGGATGGTAACATTCTTTAAATGTCTATAAAAAGAAGATAATGTCAATAATGAAGAGGAAAAGCCCGATAGTACCCGGCTCTTAGATTAGTGGTGAATATCGGAAATGCACCATATCGCAAGTAGCGATAAGAAATGGGACGAGCTTGGACTAGCAGTATTAAGGAAAGCGAATCTATTTGTAGTAAGGGATCTGAGAAAGTAAAAAAATGGTTAAAATGGCTCTAAGCACTATGAGACTTAACATTGGACGTCATCAGTCCCCTAGACTTAGAACTATGTAAACCTAAATAACCTAAGGACATCACACACATCCATGCCCGAGGCAGGATTCGAACCTGCGACCGCAGCAGCAGCGTGGTTCCCGACTGAAGCACCTAGAACCGCTCATCTACAGCGGCCGGCTAGAAAGCAAAGTTCTAGTATATTTTCCATCGTTTGAAAGACTTATCAGGTAAGGATGATGAACGAAATCGAACAAACTGACACACCACTAGGATCGTAACAGGCTAGTATGGTGATGTCCCAAAAGAAAGTGTAACAAATATGCTCAGGGAAATTAATCTCTGGATGACAGGCGACGTACTTCTCCCGAAACGCTGTTGGATAACTTACGAGAACCTGTATTCCAAGATGACTCCGGAACATTTCTACTTCTACCATCGTGTACCTCGCTTGGGGATCATGTAAGAAGTAATCTTCCCTTGGCTCAATACACGAATGGAACAGGACAGAAAATTGCTAACGCATATACGAAGTATTCTTCGCCATTTACTGCGCAGTGCCTTGTGGCGTATGCACGTGGGAGTAGTTTTTTACTAACCAATCCGACAGCTTTTCACAAAAGACACACTCATCTCGAATGCTAAAAAAGGCAGTGTGCATAAGAATCGTACAGCTTACCCACGCATTGCCACACTCATCGGCATTGCCATAAACATCGAATACGTCGTACCGGATGACCTATGGACTATTGATCGGGGTGTGGCTAGAATCGGCTATAAAAGTCCGGCGAAATGCGGACACGATTCTTATTTATGCGCCCTGAACGACAAATGTAAGGAGAACAACTAACTAATCAACACGTATGCACGCCCTGCTCCCATATTTCATGTGAGTAAAAAAAAAAAAAAAAAAAATCCGGACTTTCAGGGTGGTAGTTACAATAACATGTCAACCACTTCTACAGAGAAATGCATATTGTAGAGACATAAGCCTTGTATCTTATACTTCAATAACGTTATATACGCTGAGATGCCGGTAAATAAAACACTCACCAGTTCCAACTCCTTGTTATTTACGATCACACAACTACATAACGTTCACTTTATATTCTCGTGTATTGATAAAAGAAAGAAATGTTTCTGCCGCGCAGTAATTACATCCATGTTGGCGACCTCCTACAACGGTAAATATAATATATTGGGAAGCAATCTAATTCTGGCTAAATATTTCATTTACTTCGACAATGATCACGTCTTGTTTGAAAAATCCAAAAATTCAACCAAATTTATATATACAAACTGATACATAATCTGGTGAAACACCTAGCTTAGAAATTTAGGTGTTTATAAAAAGTTACCAACTTTCGATAGTTCATCACTCGCTAAAATATCTGAGAGGATAGAGAAAACACAATAAATTTTAGATTATGATAAGACTTTTGAGCCGGCATAAATTTCACATATTAAATACGTAAACTAAGTCTCAAACCTAATTTAGTAAACATTTTTAATTCTCAAAGATACTTGTACCGAATTCACATTTGGAATTATGTAACATTAAAAAACATTTTCAGGAAAAAGATAAAATTAACTTCGAATGTCTAAAGTGGAGATATTAATTTAACATTATCAACTTTGTTTGATACTTAGTCTGCATTAATAATTAACAGAGACTTTCATATATATACACGGTGTTACAAAATGGTACGGCCAAGCTTTCAGGAAACATTCCTCACACACAAAGAAAGAAAATATGTTATGTGGACATGCGTCCGGAAACGCTTACTTTCCATGTTAGAGCTCATTTTATTACTTCTCTTCAAATCACATTAATCATGGAATGGAAACACACAGCAACATAACGTACCAGCGTGACTTCAAACACTTTGTTACAGGAAATGTTCAAAATGTCCTCCGTTAGCGAGGATACATGCAACCACCCTCCGTCGCATGGAATCCCTGATGCGCTGATGCAGCCCTGGAGAATGGCGTATTGTATCACAGCCGCCCACAATACGAGCACGAAGAGTCTCTACATTTGGTACCGGGGTTCCGTAGACAAGCCCTTTCAGATGCCCACATAAATGAAAGTCAAGAGGGTTGAGGTCAGGAGAGCGTGGAGGCCATGTAATTGGTCCGCCTCTACCAATCCATCGGTCACCGAATCTGTTGTTGAGAAGCGTACGAACACTTCGACTGAAATGTGCAGGAGCTCCATAGTGCATGAACCACATGTTGTGTCGTACTTGTAAAGGCACATGTTCTAGCAGCACAGGTAGAGTATCCCGTATGAAATCGTGATAACGTGCTCCATTGAGCATAGGTGGAAGAACATGGGGCCCGATCAATGCTAGTACTGTAGAGCAATGAGTCGCATGTCAACACAATCACCGAAGTCAACATTACCTTCCTTCAATTGTGCCAACTGGCGGTGAATCGAGGAAGTACAGTACATACTGACGAAACTAAAATGAGCTCTAACATGGAAATTAAGCGTTTCCGAACACATGTCCACATAACATCTTGTCTTTATTTGTGTTTGAGGAATGTTTCCTGAAAGTTTGGTCGTACTTTTTGTAACACCCTGTATACATACTCATGCTCATACATTAAGGATAATTGCAGAATGTGGTGCCACACACCGTGGCACTACGCAAAACTGGCGCTAATACCATAAGTACATTGGAAACACACACGACACAGATCTGTAAGTCCACGGTATTGGTGATAAAGATGAGAAAACCGTCCCAAAACACGTTCTGCAAAACGCCACTGTTTCCTACGCGTGTGCCCCGACATCAATATGGGATATAATCACCATGCACACGTACACACGCCGCACAACGTGTTGGCATACTTTGGATCAGGTGGTCGAGCAGCTGCTGGAGTATAGCCTCTCATTCTTGCACCAGTGCCTGTCGGAGCTGCTGAAGTGTCAAAAATGGTTCAAATGGCTCTGAGCACTATGGGACTTAACATCTGTGGTCATCAGTCCCCTAGAACTTAGAACTACTTAAACCGAACTAACCTAAGGACATCACACACAGCCATGCCCGAGGCAGGATTCGAACCTGCGACCGTAGCGGTCATGCGGTTCCAGACTGAAGCGCCTATAACCGCACGGCCACACCGGACGGCTGCTGAAGTGTCGTAGGGGTTTGAAGACGTGCAGCGATACGTCGACCGAGAGCATCCCAGACGTACTCGATGGGGTTTAGGTCTGGAGAACAGGCAGGGCACTCCATTCGCCTGATAGCTTCAGTTTCAAGGTACTACTCCACGATGGTAGCTCAATGGGGCCGTGCGTTATCATCTATCAGGAGGAAGGTGGGACCCACTGCACGCCTGAAAAGGCAGACATACTGGTGCAAAATGACGTCCCAATACACCTGACCTATTACAATTCCTCTGTCAAACACATGCAGGGGTGCACGTGCACCAGTCATAATCCCACCCCACACCATCAAACCACGACCTCCATACAAGTCCTTTTCAAGGACGTTAAGGGGTTAATATCTGGTTCCTGGTTCACGCCAGATGAAAACCCGACGAGAATCACTGTTCAAATTATACCTGGACTCGTCCGTGAACATAACCTGGGACCACTGTTCCATGGACTGTGTTATTGACACCAGGCTTTACGGGCTCTCCTATGACCAGAGGTCAGTGGAATTCACCTTGCAGGTTTCCGGGCGAATAAACCATGTCTGTTAGTCGTCTGTAGACTGTGTGTCTGGAGACAACTGTTCCAGTGGCTGCGGTAAGGCTCCGAGCAAGGCTACCTGCAGTACTCCGTGGCCGTCTGCGGGCATTGATGGTGAGATATCGGTCTTCTTGTGGTGTTGTATACAGTGGACGTCCCGCACTGTAGCGGCTGGACACGTTTCCTGTCTGCTGGAATCGTTGTCGTAATCTTGAGATCACACTTTGTGGGACACGGAGAGCCCGTGCTACGACGTGCTGTGTTTCACCAGCATCCAGTCACCCTAGTATTCTACCCCTCATAACGTCGTCAATACGTGTTCTTTCAGTCATTTTCAACACACAGTCACCATTAGCACGTCTGAAAACGTCTGCACACCTACTCGCTGCACCGTATTCTGACGTGCACCAACACACCTCTGCGTACGTGAACTGCTGCCAGCGCCACTGAGCGACGACCGCAGGTCAAATGCACGCATGGTCATACCCCGAAGTAATATAAACCCGCAAACCGCCCACCAGAGCGTTGTTTCAGCATGTATCAGCATTATCCTTAATTTATGAGCATGACTGTATATATATATAATTTGTGTTGACATTCTAAAGTTGCGCCATGTTTTCCACCGGAAAACTGCGAAAGCATTTGCTTCTCAGATATGTCAGATGTGTAAAGAAAAAGAATTATTTGTTTATTCTGGCGTGTGTCAAAGTATTGTATGTGTTTAAATTATAATGTGTATGAAAGATTAGGTGGAACAACAAGTAACAATAAGCAATGAAGATACACTCCTGGAAATGGAAAAAAGAACACATTGACACCGGTGTGTCAGACCCACCACACTTGCTCCGGACACTGCGAGAGGGTTGTACAAGTAATGATCACACGCACGGCACAGCGGACACACCAGGAACCGCGGTGTTGGCCGTCGAATGGCGCTAGCTGCGCAGCATTTGTGCACCGCCGCCGTCAGTGTCAGCCAGTTTGCCGTGGCATACGGAGCTCCATCGCAGTCTTTAACACTGGTAGCATGCCGCGACAGCGTGGACGTGGACCGTATGTGCAGTTGACGGACTTTGAGCGAGGGCGTATAGTGGGCATGCGGGAGGCCGGGTGGACGTACCGCCGAATTGCTCAACACGTGGGGCGTGAGGTCTCCACTGTACATCGATGTTGTCGCCAGTGGTCGGCGGAAGGTGCACGTGCCCGTCGACCTGGGACCGGACCGCAGCGACGCACGGATGCACGCCAAGACCGTAGGATCCTACGCAGTGCCGTAGGGGACCGCACCGCCACTTCCCAGCAAATTAGGGACACTGTTGCTCCTGGGGTATCGGCGAGGACCATTCGCAACCGTCTCCATGAAGCTGGGCTACAGTCCCCGTTAGGCCGTCTTCCGCTCACGCCCCAACATCGTGCAGCCCGCCTCCAGTGGTGTCGCGACAGGCGTGAATGGAGGGACGAATGGAGACGTGTCGTCTTCAGCGATGAGAGTCGCTTCTGCCTTGGTGCCAATGATGGTCGTATGCGTGTTTGGCGCCGTGCAGGTGAGCGCCACAATCAGGACTGCATACGACCGAGGCACACAGGGCCAACACCCGGCATCATGGAGTGGGGAGCGATCTCCTACACTGGCCGTACACCACTGGTGATCGTCGAGGGGACACTGAATAGTGCACGGTACATCCAAACCGTCATCGAACCCATCGTTCTACCATTCCTAGACCGGCAAGGGAACTTGCTGTTCCAACAGGACAATGCACGTCCGCATGTATCCCATGCCACCCAACGTGCTCTAGAAGGTGTAAGTCAACTACCCTGGCCAGCAAGATCTCCGAATCTGTCCCCCATTGAGCATGTTTGGGACTGGATGTAGCGTCGTCTCACGCGGTCTGCACGTCCAGCACGAACGCTGGTCCAACTGAGGCGCCAGGTGGAAATGGCATGGCAAGCCGTTCCACAGGACTACATCCAGCATCTCTACGATCGTCTCCATGGGAGAATAGCAGCCTGCATTGCTGCGAAAGGTGGATATACACTGTACTAGTGCCGACATTGTGCATGCTCTGTTGCCTGTGTCTATGTGCCTGTGGTTCTGTCAGTGTGATCATGTGATGTATCTGACCCCAGGAATGTGTCAATAAAGTTTCCCCTTCCTGGGACAATGAATTCACGGTGTTCTTATTTCAATTTCCAGGAGTGTATATCTCACTGACAATTATGATCTCCACTGATTAACTTTGATTTTACAAAACCCATTATTTAAAATTTCTGCAGAGCTGCTACAACGAACCTGGAGATGCAAACTACGCATCTCCGACTCAACGAGATCATAAAAAATAAGTACATTCCTCCGATGAATGTTCTTGGGCATAAAGGAAGCCGCCAGCGGTGGCCGAGCGGTTCTAGGCGCTACAGTCTGGAACCGCGCGACCGCTACGGTCGCAGGTTCGAATCCTGCTTCGGGCATGGATGTGTGTGATGTCCTTAGGTTAGTTAGGTTTAAGTAGTTCTAATTTCTAGGGTCGTCGCACGGTGGCGCTGGCAGCAGTTCACATACGCAGAGGTGTGTTGGTGCATGCCAGAGTACGGTGCAGCGAGTAGGTGTGCAGACGTTTTCAGACGTGCTAGTGGTGACTGTCCCATAGTGCTCAGAGCCATTTTTGCATAAAGGAATGGCCAGTCACAATGCCTACGTGCTGCACTGAAGACTGATTGGTCCAAAGGACTGCGAGTTAAAATAATTCGGCGGAGCTGTTGGGAGTTGGCGAGGTGCGAGAGTCGGGAGGCAGCCGTGGTGGGGTATAGGAGGCCAGTTTGTAGCCCTCTGCAGTGGTGACGGTATGTATTTTGGAAGTCGTAGTCAGGGACCAGCAAAGTGAGGCTGACGACCCTTAGTTCGTGTAACAGCATATGTGTGGCAGGGTATAGAAATTATGCGGGTCCGCCAATGAAGGTTTCAGAGGAAATCTTTGGTACACGTTAATGGAATAAGGAAATAGTGCAGCGATTTAAACCTGCCCGTAAACATGAAGCAGTTGTCACGCTGTTGATGTTTGACAGGTAGGCAACCTGGCAGACCTGACTGTACCGCAGGATGGCCTAATCCATAAGTACAGCAGCAACTCCGCCCGTACCCCCTCCCCATCACTGATGTCTAGGGTGTACGTCATGGGTCCGTGTTGTTTTTGGGGTATTTTTCATACTGTGACTTGGGCCCACTCGTTCATGTTACCGTGAACGTCAACCTGGTTGCTCATTTCAGTATCCTCGTTGTACAAGTGTTACCGTTTCATCTACATTTACAGAATGAGTATGCTGTGGACACTACCCTTTTCCAAGGTGGCAACAGCCATGTTCAGAGTGCTGCTGCACTCTTACATTCCCGGCACGCTATTGTAGCTCAAACTGCCCTGGTAACCTCGATCTGCCCCGTTAAATTCCACCCCTCTCTTAGCCCAAATTTGTTGGTTCTACCTGGATATGGCATGTATGAATAAATTCTGCTCTAATCAGCGATGTGTGGTGTTAACTGGCTATACTGAATTTTGCACTGCTGCCGGTGGTTTTCATCCCCATACACCAGAGAGTTTTGCATGTAGAGATTCCGATGCAAAGAGAATGAACAGGTCTCCGACACTTAATTATGTGAGCTTGATACGAATGAATGGAGACCTCGTGGAGGAAGGAAGTGGCGTTAACTTGCGGTTTTCCTGTAGCTATCTGTCGCCGCCGCTGCCGTCACCGGCGCTGCGCAAGAGCTGATAGCCTACGCAGTATCTGGGTGCCACCTCCCCCCCCCCCCCCCTCCCACTCGTGGTCCAGGGTCAGGAACTGTGTCTGTGTCCTTGCCCCAAGTCTCCCAGCTGAGCAACCTGGTTTCACAATGTAACAATGAACAGATGTCGTAGTCATAGAACCAATACATTTCGAATAGTGGTATCGAACGAAATTGAAACGTTTCAGAAGTCCGCGTCGAGTAGGAACCATGCCGATCAGCACCGAAAAAACGATCAGCACCGAAAAAACCATCAGCAGTGAGGGAATTCTGCGATCCCACCGGCCCCCCCCCCCCCCCAACCCTACCTATCCTGTCGACAACACCCACATTGTTGTTTTGTTAATTCTCAAAGCCGCCTAGCGCGTTTATTCGTTAATTGAGATCAACATGACCTTACAATCAAGTAAAATGTACCCATTTCTTTAACTTTTTTTGAGGGATACAATACAAAGCATGGTACAACACACAGCCAAAGTCGCACTGTTTCCTACAACATCGCGATTCTTTTCCACTGTTTCATCGACGAAGGCCGTGAAAAACAAAACAGCAATACCAAAGTTCAATCTTAACACTTTCGTTGAATAGGATCACTTGAAATAACGATAATGATTCCAGCTAGTAGCCACACTGGCGTAAATTATTTCTTATGGAAATGGACCCCAGTGTCCCAGAGATAAATTAAAAATGGTTACAAACCCTAAGCTTCGATTAAGGTTTTCTGGAACTTTCCCTTGGTAGTCACGCGAACCCCGGAACTCTAAATATTCTTCGAAATTTTATCTTACGTAGTCCTGTCGTCTTCAGCTGCATATAATGTTAAGCAATGTTTATACTTTTTGCTCAGGAATCGACTAATTACAACTGAATGAAATACAGTTTATAAGCTGCTTCTGTGTTTTGTTTCTGTCTGAGGTTTAGCCCAACTTTACAGAACCTAATAAGCATTGAACTGTAACGGATCTGTTCCATAAAAACACGGGAGAACTGCCGGATATCAGTAACGTTCTGCCACGATATTTCGGCGCAGAGTCTTCTGGCCATCTTCAGGTGAATGCCACTGTAGTAGTACTGGCGAGTACGCGCTGAGCTCCGCTATTTAAAGCCTTCTGAGGTGACATTGCGCATGCGCTGCTCAGCGTGCGCGTTCATAACGGCTCCGTGCGCTGCGCCTCGCGCCCTCCACTGTGGAAGCCTGGCGTATCGGTGTCAGGTCGATTTCCATCTTTATGCAGATAACTACGTCGACTACGAAGTTTCTCTATAACAGGATTCCAAGCAGAGTTTAGCTGACAACCGCTATCTCGATTGATGAGAGTCTCGTTGTCAGACAATCTTATTTCCACAGATTCATTGATAATCGAGCTCCAAAAGTTTGATGTATACGCCAGGCTTCCACAGTGGAGGGCGCGAGGCGCAGCGCACGGAGCCGTTATGAACGCGCACGCTGAGTAGCGCATGCGCAATGTCACCTCAGAAGGCTTTAAATAGCGGAGCTCAGCGCGTACTCGCCAGTACTACTACAGTGGCATTCACCTGAAGACGGCCGGAAGACTCTGCGCCGAAATATCGTGGCAGAACGTTACTGATATCCGGCAGTTCTCCCGTGTTTTTATGGAACAATCAGTACGCCGGGAAAGCTTTAAACATCACATCGTAACGGATCTGAATTCAGCTTGACTTTGTATTAAATGCGCAACGGAGGTAAAACAGTTATCTGGTCCTAATTAAAACTTCCACTTACCTCGTGTCTTGACAACACTGTTGATTTCTCTAAAGCACAACAGCAAACAGCAAGCAGGCAGCGACTAAGCTAGATTTCTGTTTCTAAATACATATTCAAACAGTTGCATGTGGTAATACGTAGTGACAAAGAGTGAGGTGGGGAGAGTAACTATTTTTATGAAATGATATGGCAAGACAACGATTTTAGAATGAAATGTATACCCAAAAAGACTGAGAAATACTTCGCGTCATCTTTACACATAATATTGGCCTGAGCAACACTACGCTAAACAAAGTGAACAATTATTAAGCAAAGGGTACAATGTTAACAGAGAATTTCTATAGAACAAATAGCTTAATCAATTAATATGCAAATCCATGACTCAGGGAAGTGGGGTGGTCTTTCTCTCAGATCTGAGCAAGTTAACTAGCTGACAATAAGCATTCCTAGCTGCGCAGCGCTGCGGTCTTACCTCGAACTACTTCTATTCAAAAATAATGACATTATTCAAAATACACGGTGTACAAAAAAATCATCCGATTTGGCTTGTCTGTATTTCTGAAGGTAATAGATACATACAATGAATTTTGTTTATTGATGAACGAGAAACTCAAGAAGTTTTTTTTCGTACCGTTTCATAGGTGTTCAGTATGCCCCCCCCTACCCCTTGAGATGTAAGGCACATGTCAATGCGGTATTCAGATTATTCCCACATTGCAGCGAGCATGTCTTGAGCTACAGATTCCACAGTTGCTGTTACGTGATGTCTCAGTTCATTCATTGTTGTTGGTAGCGGAGGCACATAAACAGTGTCTTTTATAAACCCCCACAAGAAATAATCACATATAATCAGGTCTGGTGACCTTGGAGGCCGGTAATGTAGGGCTGAATCATTTGGTCCAGTGAAAGTCTGGAAACAGATTTCACATGGCAGTTACAAGAAGAACAGTACTAACAAAGTTCAAATGGCTCTGAGCACTATGGGACTCAACTGCTGTGGTCATTAGTCCCCTAGAACTTAGAACTACTTAAACCTAACTAACGTAAGGACATCACACACAGCCATACCCGAGGCAGGATTCGAACCTGCGACCGTAGCAGTCGCACGATTCCGGACTTCGCGCCTAGAACCGCGAGACCACCGCGGCCGGCCAGTACTAACAAAGGAACAAGAACATAACATTCACGAAAGTTGCCACTGAAGATGCGTTGCAAAGGGTAAAGGCGAAACGCATATGGCACAAAAACTGTGTTTCATTCAGTTTTAATTGGATTATCCCAAAGTAAAAATTATTAATATACCGAATCCTCCCAAATATTCCCCACTTTCACGTTACGATAACTGTCTGGAAAGCACAAAGTTCGACAACAGCCCACCCAACTCTCATAGTAGGGAGTCAAAGATGAAAAAAGAGTCCACTCAGAATCTCCCCGTGATTGTCTTCCATACATCTCCGGATCCTACTCTCCAGTCCTTCATCCACTACTACCGGGACCGCCGATGACCAAGCAGTCCCTTCACCCCCCCCCCCCCCTCCCTCCTTTTAAACCAACCAACCACTGCTACTACTTCTACTACTAACACATCCCACTACACCTTCCCTCTATTCACTTTTTCTTTTGCCCTTCCTCACTAACATCAAATATGTCCTAGTTGAAATAAAGCAGGGTAACTGCCTTTACGGATTTTCGGTCAATTGGCAAATTTGATTCAGCGCACTTCCTGCTAACACGGTAATGATTAATTTTAAATTCCTTACAACTAAAATGAAGTCGAAAGAATACCGCCTACGTCAAATACGGTAAGTTAACGAGGTGCATATTCACACTGTAATATCGCACAACTAGAGCATCGGAAGCTCCGTAGGGCCGACTGCACGATGCTGTTGCCGTAGGAAAGTTGCAACGACAGGAGACTGCAGCGAAATGCAGGAAGGCATGCAAGGGATTGACGATTAGTGCAGTGGCTGGCAGCTGGCACTGACTCTCGAAAATAAATCTTCAATTTCAAGCACCACTTTCAACTGAGCAACAATTTCCTTTATGAAGAAAAATCGTCTAGTGAAATGGTGATCGATCGTTTTCGTCCACTGAATCTTTGGCTCAAGAATTGCTTTCCAACGCGGACGGATGCATAACTAACAATAACAATGTGCTGATAATATTCACGTCGGGTCTGCAGCCGGATCGTATAGTCTTCTAGACAAAATACACTCCTGGAAATGGAAAAAAGAACACATTGACACCGGTGTGTCAGACCCACCATACTTGCTCCGGACACTGCGAGAGGGCTGTACAAGCAATGGTCACACGCACGGCACAGCGGACACACCAGGAACCGCGGTGTTGGCCGTCGAATGGCGCTAGCTGCGCAGCATTTGTGCACCGCCGCCGTCAGTGTCAGCCAGTTTGCCGTGGCATACGGAGCTCCATCGCAGTCTTTAACACTGGTAGCATGCCGCGACAGCGTGGACGTGAACCGTATGTGCAGTTGACGGACTTTGAGCGAGGGCGTATAGTGGGCATGCGGGAGGCCGGGTGGACGTACCGCCGAATTGCTCAACACGTGGGGCGTGAGGTCTCCACAGTACATCGATGTTGTCGCCAGGGGTCGGCGGAAGGTGCACGTGCCCGTCGACCAGGGACCGGACCGCAGCGACGCACGGATGCACGCCAAGACCGTAGGATCCTACGCAGTGCCGTAGGGGACCGCACCGCCACTTCCCAGCAAATTAGGGACACTGTTGCTCCTGGGGTATCGGCGAGGACCATTCGCAACCGTCTCCATGAAGCTGGGCTACGGTCCCGCACACCGTTAGGCCGTCTTCCGCTCACGCCCCAACATCGTGCAGCCCGCCTCCAGTGGTGTCGCGACAGGCGTGAATGGAGGGACGAATGGAGACGTGTCGTCTTCAGCGATGAGAGTCGCTTCTGCCTTGGTGCCAATGATGGTCGTATGCGTGTTTGGCGCCGTGCAGGTGAGCGCCACAATCAGGACTCCATACGACCGAGGCACACAGGGCCAACACCCGGCATCATGGTGTGGGGAGCGATCTCCTACACTGGCCGTACACCACTGGTGATCGTCGAGGGGACACTGAATAGTGCACGGTACATCCAAACCGTCATCGAACCCATCGTTCTACCATTCCTAGACCGGCAAGGGAACTTGCTGTTCCAACAGGACAATGCACGTCCGCATGTATCCCGTGCCACCCAACGTGCTCTAGAAGGTGAAAGTCAACTACCCTGGCCAGCAAGATCTTCGGATCTGTCCCCCATTGAGCATGTTTGGGACTGGATGAAGCGTCGTCTTACGCGGTCTGCACGTCCAGCACGAACGCTGGTCCAACTGAGGCGCCAGGTGGAAATGGCATGGCAAGCCGTTCCACAGGACTACATCCAGCATCTCTACGATCGTCTAGCAGCCTGCATCGCTGCGAAAGGTGGATATACACTGTACTACTGCCGACATTGTGCATGCTCTGTTGCCTGTGTCTATGTGCCTGTGGTTCTGTCAGTGTGATCATGTGATGTATCTGACCCCAGGAATGTGTCAATAAAGTTTCCCCTTCCTGGGACAATGAATTCACGGTGTTCTTATTTCAATTTCCAGGAGTGTATTTCGACGTCCACCTGGCTGCCATCTTCACGTGAGAAAGTGCCAGTCTCACCGTAACTGATTCGCACTGTGAATGGCGGACCTTTTATACCTCGTGAAAAACCAACAGCGTGTACGCCAGGAATGGTTGCTGCTGCCCCGAGACGCAAGCGTCCTAGAGGTGAAAGTTAGTACAAATGCTGAATAGCTATCGAGTATCTACGTTAATAAATTCTGTCACCAAGTCAAAGACAGTTGTTCATTATTGTCAGATAAAACAAGATTCCGCATTTTAAATCTACGAGAGCGTGCTGAAAAGTAATGCCGCCGAATTCTTTACGTGAAAACTCTTGAAGCTTTTTAAATCAAACAAACATTAATAACATTCTAAATCTGTATTCTTCATGTCTGCATATTTATTTCTCAACATAATTCAGCGTGACGAATAAGTAATACAACTCTTATTTCTCGCTCAGTTTGAGTTGAAAAATGCGGCATTTGTTGTGAGAATCACGGAATACTCCCGTTTCAGTCCCTATAGTTTCATATAGTTCCTATAGGTGACGGCACTATAAATAGCCTTGAATACGGCGTCTGAAACGGATGGGCGTTCCAAGCACAGCGCTCTCATTGAGTTCCTTCAGGCGGAAAACCACAGCATTGCAGATGTTGATGGGCGCTTGCACAACGTCTACGGAGACCTGACAAAAGCACGGCGAGTCGCTGGGCGAGGCACCTGTCATCATCGCATCAACATCGCCCAAAACTGTCCAATCTCTCGCGTGCCGGCCGCTCGCACATAGCTGTGACACCTGCAGTGTTGGAAAGCGCGAAAACACGCACTCGATCACAATCAAACACCTCGCTGCTCAAATGGACAGCTCTGCTGGTAGTGTTGACACAATCGTCCACAAGTTGGGGTACCCAAAGGTGTTTGCCCATTAAATTCGTCGTCGCCAAACAGAAGACCACAAAGACAAACGAGGGAATATTTGAGCGAAATTGCTTGCGCGTTACAAGACTAGTAGCGACAATTTTTTGTCGAACCCACAGCCGGTAAACTCATGGCGACAGTCTTCTGGGAATCTGAAGCGGTTATTCTGTTTGATGTCCTCCATAATGGTGCAACGATCATCTCTGAAGTGTATTATGCTACCCATAGGAATATGCCCCACAGATATCACGATCAAATACAGAGCTGCAAGGCACTGGTTAAAGATGGGGAGAATAGACAAGGTACACAATCTAACTGGTGTGTCGATAGAGACGATACGTCACCTCTCCTCTAAAGAAAAAGTTGAAAGTCACACCTACAGCCGGTAAACTCATGGCGACTGTCTTCTGGGAATCTGAAGCGGTTATAATACAGAGCTGCAAGGTACTGGTTAAAGATGGGGAGAATAGACAAGGTACACAATATAACTGGTGTGTCGATAGAGACGATACGTCACCTCTCCTCTAAAGAAAAAGTTGAAAGCCACACCCACAGCCGGTAAACTCATGGCGACTGTCTTCTGGGAATCTGAAGCGGTTATTCTGTTTGATGTCCTCCCTCACGGTGCAACAGTCAACTGTGAAGTATATTATGCTACCCATAGGAATATGCCCCATACATATCACGATCAAATACAGAGCTGCAACGTACTGGTTAAAGAGGGGGAGAATAGATAAGGTACGCACAAAAAAAAAAAAAAAAACTGGTGTGCCGACAGAGACGATACGTCACCTTAAAAGTTGGAGTTTGGATACATGTCAAAGTGAGAGGGATGGAAGTGATAAGGGACATAGACTGCACGACTTCCTCCTTGACATAAGGGAGCGGTTGAGAATTAAACATATCGATCCCAGACGCAGTATGGTACATTTCTTAATCGGACACGGGCCTTATACCACGCACTTAAACAGTGTGAGTCTGAGGCAGATGCCTACATGCACATGCGGGGAAGAAGGCTCCCCATAACACAGTCTTTATCTGCGGGCAATAAGCGAATAATAGACATACACTACACTTAGACTACACAGATACAGACGTAGATATATACACAGCAATAAGAGACGAAGAACAATGGGCACACTGCATATTTGTGGTCTTATGGGACCAAACTGCGGAGGTCATCGGTCCCTAAGCTTACGCACTACTTAATCTAAGTTAAACTAACTTGCGCTAAGGACAACACACACACCCATGCATGAGGGAGGACTCGAACCTCCGACGGGGGGAGCCGCGAGAGCCGTGACAAGACGCCCCAGACCGCGCGGCAAATTGGCACAATTAAACGTATTGACTAACAGTATTTCAAAAACAACACACGAAGAGTACATGCGGACACGATATAATAGACATGAGTATGTGCAACGTAACAACAATCTCCAGAGGGTGGACAGCGATACCCACAGTGACAGCGAAAACAGTGACAATGAGGAGGAACAAGAGGAAGAAACGAAGATGTGACAGTAAATAAGCATAAGATGCTGGCGATCTAGCCGAGAAATCACCAAATGCTGTACACGTATGGGTACCTAAAGTTAATATCCAGAAATAGTTCAAAATGGTTCAAATGGCTCTGAGCACTATGCGGCTTAACTTCTGAGGTCATCAGTCGTCTAGAACTTAGAACTAATTAAACCTAACTAACCTAAGGACATCACACACATCCATGCCCGAGGCAGGATTCGAGCCTGCGACCGTAGCGGTCGCTCGGTTCCAGACTGTAGCGCCTAGAACCGCACGGCCACTCCGGACGGCTAGGAATAGTAATAAATAGGATAAGCAATACTATTTCTCTATTAATAACTATTTGTGTGTGTGTGTGTGTGTGTGTGTGTGTGTGTGACTGGCGGTCAAAGCCTCGAAAAAACCATTCCGAGGTATTCACAGTTAGTCGCATTCGGTGATGGTACTAACAAATCTCTCCTCTATCCTATCATGTTTTTATATCCTTCTTAAAAAACAGCACAATTTTATTTACACCTTATTATTGTTATTTTGAAAAGTATCATCTTTTTATATCCTTCTTAAAAAACAGCACAATTTTATTTATACCTTACTATTGTTATTTTGAAAAGTATTATTCTTTTTAAATGTTGTAAATAAAACGAAACTAAACTTCAAAAGGATGAAAAACGAAAATTGTAAGATGTACGAACTGTTTTAAAACATGAGGTAACAGGTCTATAATTTGGCAATGAATAAATAAAATAAAAACAAATAAATACTCACAGGAAACTGAAGAAACGACATCAGCGAGTTCGTCGCCACAAAAACGCAGCGAACTTCTCCTTCTCCATGACAACGCAAGGCCACACACAAGAGGAGCTGACAAAACTTCATTGGTGCTCCTCCTCACCCACCCTATAACTCAGACCTCGAACTTCCATCTGTTTGGCACAATGAAGGATGCACTCTGCGGGAAGGAGTACGTGGACTATGGGGAGATCAGTGATGCAGCGAGACCTTTGCTCCGATGTCGACTAGTGGAGTGGTGCCATGCGTGCATAGAAGCCCTCCGAATAAGGTGGCGTAAGGCCGTCCCATTGAACGGAGGTTATGCTGAAAAGCACTTTTTGTAGCCATAAGACTGGAGAATAATATGGTGTATTGGAATCATGAATATTACGAACCTTTTTTCAGAAAAAATGTTGCGTTACATATTGAAAGCCGCTGGTACAACCACACTCTGCAGTGCTCGACGACCTCTGTCTCCTGTCTGTCAGTACATGAGCTCTGCCTGGCGTTGGTTTAGATGTGGTTCTTTCTTCGTGTTTCCACTTTCCAATTACATCGCAAGCAGCCGAACTGAGCACCTTTAAGAGGCCTGAAATGTCCATGATAGATCTATTACTCAGGTTAACATACAGTGACCAGACCACATTCGAAGTCACTGAGTGCTCCTAAAAGACCCAGTGTGCTGTTACTGGTTCTCTGCTGACACCACAGTAGTCCCCGCCTCCTATTACACTGACGGCTCCGCCTCTTGTGACTTCTAGTGGTCAGCTCTGCATTACATAGCGGTGCCCCGAGACTGTTGATCAGATTATGTACTGGGTGATCAAAAAGTCAGTATAAATTTGAAAACTGAATAAATCACGGGATAATGTAGATAGAGAGGTACAAATTGCCACACATGCTTGGAATGACACGGGGTTTTATTAGAACCACAAAAATACAAAAGTTCAAAAAATGTCCGACAGATGGCGCTTCATCTGATCAGAATAGCAATAACTAGCATAACAAAGTAAGACAAAGCAAAGATGATGTTCTTTACAGGAAATACTCAATATCATTCCTCAACAATAGCTGTAGTCGAGGAATAATGTTGTGAAAAGCACTGTAAAGCATGTCCGTAGTTATGGTGAGGCATTGGCGTCGGATGTTGTCTTTCAGCATCCCTAGAGATGTCGGTCGATCACGATACACTTGCGACTTCAGGTAACCCCAAAGCCAATAATCGCACGGACTGAGAGGTCTGGGGACCTGGGAGGCCAAGCATGACGAAAGTGGCGGCTGAGCACACGATCATCACCAAACGACGCGCGTAAGAGATCTTTCACGCGTCTAGCAATATGGGGTGGAGCGCCATCCTGCATAAACATCGTACGTTCCAGCAGGTGTTTATCAGCCAGGCTGGGGTTCAAATGGTTCAAATGGCTCTGAGCACCATGGGACTTAACATCTATGGTCATCAGTCCTCTAGAACTTAGAACTACTTAAACCTAACTAACCTAAGGACATCACACAACACCCAGTCATCACGAGGCAAAGAAAATCCCTGACCCCGCCCCAGGCTGGGGATGATGCGATTCTGTAGCATATCGGCGTACCTCTCACCTGTCACGGTAGCAGTTACAAAACCAGAATCACACATTTCCTCGAAGAAAAAAAGGCCCGATAACGGTACGTGTGGTAAATCTAACCCATACCATGACTTTCTCGTCGTGCAATGGAGTTTCCACGACAGTTCTAGGATTTTCGGTAGCCCAAATTTTGCAGTTGTGAGCGTTGACAGACCCTCGGAGCGTGAAATGAGCTTCGTCGGTCCACGACACGTTACTCAACCAGTCGTCATCTTCCACCGTCTTTTGAAACGCCCACACCGCAAATGCCCTCCGCTTCACTAAACCGCCGGGTAACAGTTCATGATGCCGATGGATTTTGTACGGATAGCAGCGGAGGGTACGCCTAAGCGGCAACCAAACAGTAGTGTGTGGAATGCCGGTGCGACGTGTGACTGCACGAGAGCTGACTTCCCCGTGCATAGACGAACCCGCTACAGTCTCCATTTCTTCCTAAACTGTCTCAGCAGCATTACGCCTTGTGCTCGGTCGGCCAATACGGGGTCTATCGTCTAAACAACCCGTGGCTTCGAACTTCGAAATCATTCTCGCCACAGCTGCATTTGTCAACGGACCTTTACCCGTTCGAATCCCCTTCCTATAGCGATAGGATCGTAACGCTGAAGTAACACATTCCCCATTCTGATAATACAGCTTCACCAAAAGCGCTTTTTCAGGTAACGTCAACATGCTGCGACTGCTGGCGCATCTGATTCTCTCTCTCATTACAGCTCCTTTTATACACGATTGTCATGCACAGTCACTGACATTTTGCTGTCCAGCGCCATCTGTCGGACATTTTGTGAACTTTTTTTTTTTTTGTTCTAACAAACCCCATGTCATTCCAAGCGTGTGTGTCAATTTTTACCTCTCTATCTACACTATTCCGTGGTTTACTAAGCTTTCAAATTTATACTGACTTTTTGATGACCCGATACTTTCTAGTCTTTATTTCGTAGGTCAATTTTGCGCCCTCTCTGTCCCTGCGCTCACGGAGGATGGAGGGAGGCGTCTCTTGTCACACCGTCGGTACGACGCTGGCTATGAGGTCGGGGTGTGAATCGTGGCTTGATAGCTCAGCAGGTAAGAACATTACTCGTGGAAGGCAGGGTTACGGGCTCTGTAGGCAGATGAAATCTTCCAGAAGTTACGGATGAGACGTGGCTGCAGAGCAGTAGTCGGATTCTTGACGGGCAGCCGCGCCTGCAGCGCTAGGCTACCGGCAGAGTCGAGCACCGTCGGGTGTGAATCGGCTGGTGGTCGGAGGCTTCCCAGCGTGGCGTTTTTGCCGCGACGCGGGCCTGCCACATAAAGGGCCGGCGAGGGCCTCGCGGCCTTTGTCTGGGGCCCGTCTGCTGCCTGCTGCTCGCTGCTCGCGGCCCACTTCCGCTCCCAGGGCAGCACAACAGCGCCGCGGCCAAAACAAGTTCTCGGCCGCCGGGTCCGCCCATCTGCACAAACACCGGGCGCACTGGCATTCCCAGCACGGGGGATGCGACCGCTGCCACTGCCACCCAAGTGCTTGGCTCGTTTTAGCAGTTGCCAACGGGTTCATACGCACGCACAGAGTTGAAGACGTATATGAGCAGCGCCTTCTCCCGCTACTGGCTACTTTACGTGTTGCTGTTAGCTCCACGAGCAGCAGCAGCTACCAGCCAGATGCAACCCGGAAAAATTCTTCTGGCGCAGCAGAGCAGTCAGAGTCGATGTCGGGTGTAGTCTCCACGTCACTCGTGTTTAAGTTTCATGATTTTGCTGTTTTCTCTTCATTCACAGCTCTCACGTCAAATGCAAACAAAACGGATTTCTGTGGCTTGAGGCTATCGAGTGATTCACCATATTCACATTACTAGGAAAGACTAAAATACGTTGTTAGTTTCAGTTTTCCTATTTTATTTCCAAGTTCTTAGTTTTGTATCCCACCTGGGAGGCGGCGCGAGGGTAGGAACGGGAAAAGGTAATACAAGTCGGTACTGTAAGAACGTGGTTTACTGTTGCAAAAACAAGGTGATAAACGATTACATAACTTTGTACGTAGGTGCGATGCTGAAGCGAAGTATCCTGGCTGGCTGCACCTGATGAAATGGACTGAAGTAGTCGCAGAGCTCGTAGACCTCGACAGCACCGGCTAGAGGGCGCTGTCGTCTGTGTCTCTCGTAGTGCCAACTTGAGAAACTATTCCGTGGCATCGTTACTATCGATACCACACTTAGCAATCTAGCATTAATCGTCTCGTAGAACAATGAAGTTATTTTTGTCGGTTTGCTAGATATATTTCGCTTTTATTAATTTTTCCGCAAGGGCAGTCTTTGTTTCAAATGAACTGTTTACTTCTACACTACTGGCTATTTTCAACTGCTGGCTGAATTTCAAGTGCACGTTTTCATCTCCTCGACGGTACTTTTGTTCTATCTTTGCAACTAAAAAAAAAATGCATGTTTTGTCATCTTCTGGCAGGTATGGCATTCTGCCATAATAAAAAACCAGGCGTGAGACAATTCAGTACTGGTACACCAAAACAATTGGCAACCCAAAAACCACACTGAAGAGCTTAATACCAGGTAGTGCCCTACTTCAGCGTGAATCTAGATATACGAACGTGCATTTTAAGCCGAATTAAGCATTTTGGTATAATTTACGAAATTCCGATGCTCTTGGAGTATTCTCTGATGTCCTGTATCTCTTATGACAATGTAAGATCTCGTAATGCTATATACATACGAATACACATAAATGTTGACTTGAATATGCGGATTGCGCGGTCCCTCCTGCCGTAGGTTCGAGTCCCCCTTCGGGCATGGGTGTGTGTGTTGTTCTTAGCATAAGTTAGTTTAATTAGTGTGTATGTCATGTCTAGGGACCGATGACCTCAGCACCTTGGTCCTTTAAGAATTCTATAACATTTGAACTTGAAGATAACTAAGCAGGCAAATCAGGTCAATGGTATGTATTGTTTCAAATATACTGACAGTTTCAGCAGAATATTACAAATCTGCCTTCCGTGAAAGACAATGTTATTCGATAACAACACATATTTCAACAACTGTCAGGTGCCTTTCCTAGGCTTACATTGTTTCGTCATTTGTGTTGTTAACTTCTTAAATTTACAGAAAGTCAGTCTTCGGTAAATTACAGACTAGCGGCAAACCATGATTTATCACTTACCTCATAACATGGTTTTACATTTGTTCCTGGAATAGAACATAAACAGCCAGTTATACAGTTTCTTGGCTTCGCAGGTAACCTTGTGAATTTTTTATACAGTTTGAAATAGTCCTGAAAACATCGTTGTAGCTTATTGTCCTTAGTTCCGGTGTATAAAAATTTTTTTTGCAAGAAATTTGTATTCCTTGTACTACGCGGATGTAAACCTGATTGGAAATGCTAGCTAACAGTATATAAGGGTATGAATAACAAAAAATCAATGTTAAAGTTACCACATAACAAAATAGGGTACTTTGTGTTGTAGAGTCCACTTTTGAAATGAGTATTACACCAAAGAATGGTTTCTCATTTTGCATGCCTTATGTGGATAGGATGTGGTTAAACAATTGCCTAAGTACAATAACTCTGTGTGTCACCAGCGAACAATATGCCTCCGTGCTGCACACGGTCACGTGATGTCCTAGTAAACACGAAATTCCAAACAGAAACAGAAACGCGAAGAAAGACGTATGAGTACTGCAAACACCGAGAACGGGCTTTTTACGTCATCGTAGTTGCGCATGCGCAGTAACGCTGAAGCCCCCTGGCACTTGCTCGAAAATAACCTCTTTTTCTCTGTATCCATGTTCGCGTTCGGTGACAAGTAGTCTCGAGATGACGAAATTCCCATTGAGCTGGCGCTCAGTTTTAATCTACCAGACTGCGTCTCAACTCCGCTACACAGCTACGGATTCATTCTGCAAGAAATCCATAGGTTGACAGTTGAGCTCTTTCATCGAGATATCCTTCCTAAGATCCTCCTCGTATAATATTAACCTTTTGAGTACGAGTGGTTTCTGCCTAAAAATACAATTTTCGTATGTACCTATGCCTTTCGCGTGAGACCACCGGTAATATTGCAAGACAGACATCCAGTGATACACTGAGGTACTTCTAGGAATGTATTGCATTGTTGGGTTGGGTTGTTTTGGGGGAGGAGACCAAACAGCGAGGTCATCGATCTCATTGGATTAGGGAAGAACGGGGAAGGAAGTCGGCCGTGCCCTTTCGAAGGATCCATCCCAGCATTTGTCTGGAGCGATTCAGGGAAATCACGGCAAACCTAAATCAGGATGGCCGGACGCGGGATTGAACCGTCGTACTCCCGAATGCGAGTCCAGTGTGCTAACCACTGCGCCACCTCGCTCGGTGTAATGCGTTGTAGTAGTCACAGCGTTGAAAGCATTAGTCGACATGGTGAGTTTGCTAGATGACTGTATGAGATTGTGACAGTGTAAGCAAAGATTGTATACCTAAATTTTTTGTAAAGTAAATTATAGTTTATGCCACTGTTGTTATGAGAGGTTTAGAAATGAAACCAATGGAGCAGTATGTACTTCTGATATAAATTTATTAAATTTTAGGCCCACTTTTGTTTGTTATTTAGGAAGGTAATTTACTGCACCTTACCGGTATTATGAGTTCATGGGATTTCGAGATATGGGATTGCGTCTAGAAAAAATGCGAATCTCCTTTCAAATATATCTCACGAAATGATGGGTAGTTGAAAACTATATGTCTCAGTGATTTCAAAGTGAAACGACAACTTTAAAACAATTGACTGTTATCTTTTTGCCAATTTCTTCTTGTATTCGTTGCTTACTATGGTGATAAACGGTGCGTCATGGCATGGAAGCAACGAAGCCTTTGCAGGTGGCTGGAGGGAGTTGGCACGGTATCTTCACAAACAAGTCACTTAATTCGTGTCAGTTCTAGCGATCTGGTGGGCCAGCACATCAACTGGAACTCGCCGTTGTGTTCCTCGAACCACTCTATCACACTCCTGGTCTTGTAACATGGGGCATTATCTTGCTGAGAAATGCCACTGACATCGGGAAATACACTACTCGCCATTAAAATTGCTATACCACGAAGATGACGTTCTACAGACGCGAAATTTAACCGACAGGAAGAAGATGCTGTGATATGCAAATGATTAGCTTTTCGGAGCATTCACACAAGGCTGGCGCCGGTGGCGACACCTACAACGTGCTGACATGAGGAAATTTTCCAACCGATTTCTCATACACAATCAGCAGATAACCGGCGTTGCCTGGTGAAACGTTGTTGTGATGCCTCGTGTAAGGAGGAGAAATGCGAACCATTCACGTTTCCGACTTTGATAAAGGCTGGATTGCAGCCTATCGCGATTGCGGTTTATCGTATCACGACATTGCTGCTCGCGTTGGTCGAGATCGTATGACTGTTAGGAGAATATGGAATCGGTGGGTTCAGGAGGGTAATACGGAACGCCGTGCTGGATCCCAACGGCCTCGTATCACTAGCAGCCGAGATGACAGGCATCTTATCCGCATGACTGTAACGGTTCGTGCAGCCACGTCTCGATTCCTGAGTCAACAGATGGGGACGTTTGCAAGACAACAACCATCTGCACGAACAGTTCGACGACATTTGCAGCAGCATGGGCTATCAGCTCGGAGACCATGGCTGCGGTTACCCTTGACGCTGCATCACAGACAGGAGCGCCTGCGATGGTGTACTCAACGACGAACCTGGGTGCACGAATGGCAAAACGTCATTTTTTCGGATGAATCCAGGTTCTGTTTACAGCACCATGATGGTCGCATCCGCTTTTGGCGACATCGCGGTCAACGCACATTGGAAGCGTGTATTCGTCATCGCCATACTGGCGTATCGCCCGGCGTGATAGTATGGGGTGCCATTGGTTACACGTCTCGGCCACCTCTTGTTCGCATTGACGGCACTTTCAACAGTGAACGGTACATTTCAGATGTGTTACGACCCGTGGCTCTACCCTTCATTCGATCCCTGCGAAATCCTACATTTCAGCAGGATAATGCACGACCGCATGTTGTAGGTCCTGTAAGGGCCTTTCTGGATACAGAAAATGTTCGACTGCTGCCCCGGTCAGCACATTCTCCAGATCTCTCACCAATTGAAAACGTCTGGTCAATGGTGGCCGAGCAATTGCCTCGTCACAATACTCCAGTCACTACTCTTGATGAACTGTGGTATCGTGTTGAAATTGCATGGGCTGTACCTGTACACGCCATCCAAGCTCTGTTTGACTCAATGCCCAGGCGTATCAAGGCAATTATTTTGGCCAGAGGTGGTTGTTCTGGGTACTGATTTCTCAGGATCTATGTACCCAAATTGCGTGAAAATGTAATCCCATGTCAGTTCTAGTATCATATATTTGTCCAATGAATACCCGTTTATCATTTGCATTTCTTCTTGGTGTAGCAGTTTTAATGGCCAGTAGTGTATGATCGTCATGAAGGGGTGTATGTGGGCTGCAACCAGTGTACGATTCTCCTTGGCCGTCATGGCGCCTTGCATGAGCTCTACTGGACACATGGATGCTCACGTGAATGTTCCCCAGAGAATAAAAGAGCCGCCGCCATGTTGTCCCCTTCCCGCAGTACAAGTGTCAAGGAGCTGTTCCCCTGGAAGACGACGGATGCGCGCTCTCCCATCGGCTTGATGAAGAAGATATCGAGGTTCATCAGACCATGTAACGCTCTGCCGAAGTGCCAACGTCCAGTGTGGATGGTCACGTGCCCATTTCGGTCGTAGTTGCCGATGGTCGTGTTGTTAACATCGGCACATACATGGTCGTCGGCTGCGGAGGTCCATTGTTAGGAGTGTTCATTGCACTGTGTGTTCGGACACACTTGTAATCCGCCCAGCGTTAAAGTCTGATGTCAGTTCCGCCACAGTTCGCCGCCTGTCCTGTTGTACCAGTCTGCTCAGCGTAAGACGTCCCACATCTGTAATGAGGGATGGCTGCCCAACACCACGACGGTTGGACGTGGTTTCACCTTGGTTGCGCCACCTGTTGAAGACACTCACCACAGCACTCCTCGAACACCCCGCAAGTCGAGCAGTTTCCGAAATGCTCGTGCCGAGCCTGTGGGCCATGACAATCTGCCCTCGATCAAACTCAGATAGATCGCGCGCCTTCCCCATTTTACACACGGACGGCACGCTCACTGATACTACAGGCGCTGTTCGTGCGTCTGACTAGCAACATTTCCTCGCTAGGTGATGCTGCTATCGCTTGTAGGGGTTTATATCGACAGTACGTCGGTTGTCATAATGTTCTGGACGATCAGTGTATACTGCTCCACTTCTATTAGGGCCAATTCTTTAATAAATCAACACAATGGCGCCTTCGACACATGTATGCTTTTCCATAATGGCTGAACCGAACTCTCTCGTTACACGTTCGCTCTTTATAGACTGCTAATGAAAACCGCTAATTAATAATTATCGTATTCCAATACGGAAGGGAGAAACGTAAGGAAATAAATAGGAACGTTATTCTTTCTCATCCGAGGCTTTCCATTGCCTCAGGCCGTGGCCAATCGCTGAATTATTTCTTTGATATCTTCTTAAAAAAGTTACACATTTTAATCCTACCCACGATGTAAGGTAGAAGGTATATGATAAGTTGCACCTTCTGCGTAAGGTGCTAGTCCGGCACGATATATACACTGACGACCGTATGTTAAAGGTCGCATGCGTGTCCAAAAACGACAATCGACCCGATGTAGTAAGAAAAGTGATCCACGCACCGGGCGATACGTTTCCATTGATTCACAGTGGAATCTAGATGGCGTCAGATAGCTGTCTATTCTGCCTTACAGACTGGGCAACCTTCTGATCTCCGCGTTCTGCGACGAGCCGTGGGTGTCCAACATCTTGTCGCCTACTCGTGGCAGACGTATTTTATGGGACAAACTCCCCTGCAGTCTCTCCCTCGTCGTCCGCATTACCTGCGATTGATAGTGACATATACCCTGCAAGAGGTAAATAAATACACTTACTCAAGTACTAAAATTTAATACAATGTTGCAAAACTTAAGGACGAGACCGATAAAGTAACATAACAAATTAGCTATTCGGTGGAAATGAATGAAAGTGCGGGAGGAAGTTGTTTGAGGTTTCCCAGACATGTACAGACAATTGTACGTAATATGGCGTAAGGTCGTCTTGACTATAGCCTCTACAAGAGGCAGTTGAAAGAACGGGAAAAGACACGGTGTGTGAATTAGTGAGCAGTTACGGTGGACTTTAGCGGTGCTCTTCACTACAACATGGCACGGAGCCAACATCTGGATGACTCCGCACGGGGAGAACCATCGGGAAACTGGAAGAATGACGAAGTGTGACGAATGTAGCCAAAGAGTTTGGTATTGCTCACAATATTGTTTCTTGAGCATAGGGAGTGTTCCGAAGCACAAGCACTGCTGCCCGAAGGAGAGGAGGTAGTTGGCCACGGTCAGCTACAGCAGCAGATGACTGCCACTGTCTGCAAATGGCAAGAAGGATCCCACATGAAACAGCAGGTGCAATTACAATCACATTTAGTAGGACTGCAAAGTACGCTCCACAGTGGCACGGCGACTGCATGGGAGTGGTCTCCTTACCCGACGACCAGTATGTTGCATTCCTTTTACACCCACATAGTGGCGGCACTGTTTGCGATGGAACCAAGAGCATAGGGACTGGGGCAATGACAAGAGGGGTCACCTGCTCTTCTCAGACAAGACCAGATTCAGCCTGGGTAATGATTCTGGACGTACCCTCATATGGCGGGAGATAGGAACACGTAATGCACTGAGGCACACTGTCGAATACGATAGATCTGGTGCTCCAGGTGTCATTGTATGGGGAGGCAAAATGTTGCATGGGCTTACTGACCTCCAAATCTTTGAACACAATACACTCACTGGTCAATGTTACTGTAATGCTGTACTCCTTCCTCATGTGCGTCTTTTCAAGGGTATATTTGTCCGTAACTGCATTTTCTTGATGACAATGCGAGATCGCATCGAACAGCACAGCTGGAGGAGCTCTTGGAACGAGAGGATATCCGGCAAATGGGCTGGCCTGTCTCTGCCCCCACTCAAATCCCGCGGAGCACGTGAAGGATGCATTGGGGAGGCGTACTGCAGCACGTCCACATGCACCAGCGACCATCCAGCGGTTGTCAACAGCGTTGGTGGAGGAATGGAACCCCCTACCACGAGAACTCGTTCCTAGCCCTGTGGCCAGCGTGGGAGCACGTTGCAGAGCATTCACTGCCTGCATTCTGATCACAGACCATATTAAGAAGCAAATCCTGCCTTTTGTAATGTCCAAGGGATCATCATAAACAGCAGTGACTTCAATATAATTATTGTTTTTGAATAAATGTGTCATATCCGTTAGTCATGTTTGCTTTCAGTTACCTTATGTGCTATACTGCAGCAGTTTCATTGCATTATGTTACCTGTCAATGAAACATCATGCGAAAGTTACATTCGTTCTTAAGTCTCGCACACCACAGTACTTTTGTTTCGGGCAAACTAAAAAAACGGTTCTGACCAAGGGCTTCCCTCTGCTCCACTTTCAGTTCGCCTGGTTGAAAAGTGCCTGACTCTACACGCCAACATCCGGATCTACATAGACCATCAAAAGTAAACAAAAAGATGTGCAATAACTCGGTATCAAGTGCCAGCTGACACTCAATCCTAGGTGCGAATCCAATACCTCTGTTAAGGTTGTAAACACACATTCGCATGTCTACAGCCTCTTTGATGAATGAGTCCAGATAGCCTTCAAGTGTGGGCTATGTCTGGTGCTTATTTGTAAGACTGTGTTCGACAACAGCAGAGTTTTATAGATTATTCCTGCACTTGGTGTGTGGTCCATGTTCGGTACAGAGCTGGAAAACGGTTCTATTAGATCATTCCACGAAGCTAATGCGACGTTCTGACGTCATACTAGCGAAACAGGCAATGCTTCACAGTTGTTAACTAGGTATGGGAATTCAATATACATCCTGAGCTCCTTCCTTCCCCCTTCTACGCTCATCTCCTCCTCCTCCCCTCCCTCTCTCTGTGGATCACCTCCTCCCCCTTCTTTATCCCCATTTACACCTCCCACACCTCCCCCGCCTCTATCCACTTAGCCTCTATCTGATTTGTAATCTTTTTTATTGTTACTACTAACGAAACCTTCATTCCGACTTTTTATCGCTTAAAATGAATGGGTAAAACAGTTGGATCATTGGTCTATTGGGTATGAAAGTACTCTCTAGTTGCTGGATCTGTGAGTATAGTAGCTTCAAAGGTGGCGTTTCGCATAGTATTAATGTGCGGATAGGTAGAATTACAAAGTTTCGGACGATTCAGATTTTGCAGTAGCAGTCTAATCATAAGTCAATAAGCCATAAACACACTACTCCTGTTTTCCATAAAACAGACAGCAAGGAAAAAAACAAAACAGCGCATTGTTGTGTGTATAATTTTTATTGGAACTACTTATATAAACACATATGAAAAACAAATGGTGTGAAGGTTTACACGTCTTGCTATCGTAGTTCAGACCCTGCGCGAAAGATAATGACACTGCACATTTTCACAGCACAGCACAGCATTTTCTTTCTCACAGTCGGTCATAACAAAAATTCTTTACATTGTTGTTTAAAAGAATATATAACTGATCTCCGTCTGAATGTTTATTAGTACATCGTGTAAAAATTTGAAAGAAATCTGTCAGGAACTTTTCGATACTACTGGTAACATTTCTCTATTATATACTACAAATATGTATGTATGTAATATGTATAATAAAAAGCAATTAAAAAATAAGCTACTTCCGTCCGAATGTTCATCAAAATACTGTGTAAAAATTTGAAGATAATCGAAGAACTTTTGCAAATGTTTGGTAACAAAGTTTTCCATTTATATATAAAATATACATTTATATACTTAAAAATAGCCAACTGTGTCCAAAAATTCATCAGAATTTTATGTAAAAATTTGGAGTAAATCGAAGAACTTTTCGAGATTTTTGGTAATCATGTTTCTCCTTTATGTACTACATATATATGTGTACGTTACATACACTTAAAAGAGATGTAGCCTATGTCCATAGAAATGTTCACCAAAGTACATGTAAAAATTTGAAGTAAACCGGTCAAGAACTTCCCGAGATTCTTGTTAAAATCATTCCCTTCTATGTAGTGTATATATATTTCAAAGACTGTGTAGCCCATGTGCGTCCGAACTTTTATTAGAGTATCGTGTAATACTTTGAAGTTAATCGATCAAGAACTTTTCGAGATTTTTGGTGACAACATTAAAGCACGACTTGTCTTTATATAGTAGTATGATTATACACACCTGCGCCTGCGTCACGGAAATGCTTATGGCTCTGAGCACTATGGGACTTAACATCTATGGTCATCAGTCCCCTAGAACTTAGAAGTACTTAAACCTAACTAAACTAAGGACATCACACAACACCCAGTCATCACGAGGCAGAGAAAATCCCTGACCCCGCCGGGAATCGAACCCGGGAACCCGGGCGTGGGAAGCGAGAACGCTACCGCACGACCACGAGCTGTGGACCGGAAATGCTTAAAAAGCTGAACTGGCAGGTGCTTGAACGCAGGCGCCAATTATCTCGCGAAAGCCTACTTACAATGTTTCGAGAACCAGTACTAAGGTGAGAGTCAGCAAGGGATCACAGACAGGAGATTAGACTAATTACAGCAGGAACAAATGCGTTCAAGCAGCCGTTCTGCCAGCGCTGCTTACGCTATGGCAACAGGAAGCAAACCTAACATGATTTACCGTGGTGAGTGCCCCCAACAATGGATCGGGTGGCTTTGTAGATAAATTAAGCTAGATACGTCCACATAGAGTATCTTCGCAATTGCGCGATTGGCTGTTGAAATCTATATCACTAAACCGCTACCTCGAAGCACCATCCCAGTTGCAGACTGCCTACTTGCAGACTTACAGGGTCAATAAACATTTGATTTTCAGTACTTCGTGCTGCTATTGACCGAATTTAAAAATATTGTGAACGAAATACACAGTCTACTCACATTAATGAGTCAAATCCTGTCAAAGGCGTGGGTAACCACTTTTTTGCACCTTGGATCTCTGAGTGGCGTGCAGGAAGAGGGGCGACGAGTATGTGGATGGTACAGACAGTGATGTGGAGCCACGCCCACTCCAGTGCCGTGAGCAGCTGCGCTAGGTTTCTTGGTTGAGGATACGTGACGCGAACAGTCCGATGGACCGGGGAGGGGTCCCCCACAGAGTCTCGATTAGGTTTAAATAACGGCAGTTTGGTAACTCATCCTGGTGTTCTTTGAATAACGCACGTACACCCCGAGCTGAGTCACACGTTGCAGTGTGCTGCTGGTAGATATTATCGAGCCGAGCAAAAACAAAATGCATGTTGGGGTGGATGCAGAATGACGAGATCACCCAGGCAATTCCACGAATACATTCCTCACACCATAAGGCCCTTTTCTCAGGCCTCTACTCTTCTAACGATTGTTGCAGGATGTTTGCTTTCAGTCCGAAAGAGCATAAAATGTGATTCATTCGTCTGGAAAGGCTACTTATAGCCACTCAGTGGACACCCAGTTGCGGTATTACCAGCCTTCGGCTCAGATGCACAGCATTCAGCATGGGTCCATCAACCAGGCGCCTGTTGCGGATACAGATATGCAGGAACTTTCGCTGAACGGTCGTTGAGGAGACACTGTTGGCAGCCCATTGGTTCGCATTGGCGATCAGTTGCTCAACAGCTGCACATCTTGATAATCTTTTCATATTTTTGGGCAATAGTCATATAATAATATTTGAATGGAATTTCCGTCATTTGACTGTACTACTTATTTATTTTACATTACTGTCATGATTTCGGCCATAAGCTACTACCAAGTACAACAATGTTGGCTGTAATTAGACTTTCTTAAGTTATTTTATATTAATACAGGGGAACTCGGGGCAGAACGGGATAGCGGGGCACAATGGGAAATTGCTCTTTTCTAGACTGGACAGTGTTGCAACCTGTTGTATGGGCATGTAACTATTTCTCCGAATGGAAGGGAAGTGAGGGCAGCCATTCTGATTTAGTTTGAAGTGAATTGTTGTCCGTCACGTTACCGCTTGCGTTGTTCTAACGTTTGGTGAATTTCAACGCCAGGTAAGCTGTTAATTGTATAGCCTAAAATGACACATTCCCTTAAAGTGCATGGCATTTGCTATACTTGAGTTATTTAATGCGTTTAAATACGTCAGTTATTACACTCCATAAAAGTTGTTAACCTCAAAAGTGCTCTTGGGGCAGAACGGGACGGGGCAGAATGGGATAGTGACCCGTTCTGGCCCGTCATATTTTGATGCAAGTACAAAGCAAACCCAGCCTGGATGTTCATGGATGCCAGACTCTCCCAACCAGCTATGTTCGCCGATCATCTCAGCTTTCCAGATATCGCCCGAGTCTGTCATTCCAATCCCACTAATCTGCCAAAATACTCGGCGGACTACAAGACGAAAAGGAAAAACCGTCGTATTAACAGATTCTCCTTATAAGAAGGAACTGCAGAGTGCTGTCGCACGTAAAGTAGGCCTACAGAAAGGAGGAGGGTGCATTAATATAAACAATGTCAGGACAGAGACATCAGGTACAATACAACTTAAGGCAAAAACGTCAAACTGTACACCCAAGAAAACCAAAACAGAGGACATCAAAGACCTTAAGAAAAATAAAAGGAAGAAGATGATGGAGAAGAGAGAATCAGAGAGAGAGGATGCTGAGTGTCTCTACTCCGTTGCTAATTAGGGCTGGGTCGCATACCAGAGTGGGCACACAATTCATGTGCTGGCATAGACAGTGAAGATAAAGAGGAAATACTGATTTGTGACTGTTGTGGAAGGGGCTAGTAGTTAGTGGTTTGGTGGTTATTAAGCATTGTACATTTTTCAGAATGACATTAAAATACACTCCTGGAAATTGAAATAAGAACACCGTGAATTCATTGTCCCAGGAAGGGGAAACTTTATTGACACATTCCTGGGGTCAGATACATCACATGATCACACTGACAGAACCACAGGCACATAGACACAGGCAACAGAGCATGCACAATGTCGGCATTAGTACAGTGTATATCCACCTTTCGCAGCAATGCAGGCTGCTATTCTCCCATGGAGACGATCGTAGAGATGCTGGATGTAGTCCTGTGGAACGGCTTGCCATGCCATTTCCACCTGGCGCCTCAGTTGGACCAGCGTTCGTGCTGGACGTGCAGACCGCGTGAGACGACGCTTCATCCAGTCCCAAACATGCTCAATGGGGGACAGACCCGGAGATCTTGCTGGCCAGGGTAGTTGACTTACACCTTCTAGAGCACGTTGGGTGGCACGGGATACATGCGGACATGCATTGTCCTGTTGGAACAGCAAGTTCCCTTGCTGGTCTAGGAATGGTAGAACGATGGGTTCGATGACGGTTTGGATGTACCGTGCACTATTCAGTGTCCCCTCGACGATCACCAGTGGTGTACGGCCAGTGTAGGAGATCGCTCCCCACACCATGATGCCGGGTGTTGGCCCTGTGTGCCTCGGTCGTATGCAGTCCTGATTGTGGCGCTCACCTGCACGGCGCCAAACACGCATACGACCATCATTGGCACCAAGGCAGAAGCGACTCTCATCGCTGAAGACGACACGTCTCCATTCGTCCCTCCATTCACGCCTGTCGCGACACCACTGGAGGCGGGCTGCACGATGTTGGGGCGTGAGCGGAAGACGGCCTAACGGTGTGCGGGACCGTAGCCCAGCTTCATGGAGACGGTTGCGAATGGTCCTCGCCGATACCCCAGGAGCAACAGTGTCCCTAATTTGCTGGGAAGTGGCGGTGCGGTCCCCTACGGCACTGCGTAGGATCCTACGGTCTTGGCGTGCATCCGTGCGTCGCTGCGGTCCGGTCCCAGGTCGACGGGCACGAGCACCTTCCGCCGACCACTGGCGACAACATCGATGTACTGTGGAGACCTCACGCCCCACGTGTTGAGCAATTCGGCGATACGTCCACCCGGCCTCCCGCATGCCCACTATACGCCCTCGCTCAAAGTCCGTCAACTGCACATACGGTTCACGTCCACGCTGTCGCGGCATGCTACCAGTGTTAAAGACTGCGATGGAGCTCCGTATGCCACGGCAAACTGGCTGACACTGACGGCGGCGGTGCACAAATGCTGCGCAGCTAGCGCCATTCGACGGCCAACACCGCGGTTCCTGGTGTGTCCGCTGTGCCGTGCGTGTGATCATTGCTTGTACAGCCCTCTCGCAGTGTCCGGAGCAAGTATGGTGGGTCTGACACACCGGTGTCAATGTGTTCTTTTTTCCACTTCCAGGAGTGTATTTTCTTATTTAGAAGAACGACTTTTTAATTGTTTAAATTACACATTCCTTAGTATGAATTACCTGTTATACAACATTTTGTCATAGTTTAATATGATATTCGTAATTCAAATTCAACGTTTATGCAATAATTTAACAAAAAATACCCTTATCCCATTCTGCCCCGTGGGTGGGGCGGAACGGGAAATATGCTAGACTTTCTTTGAAAAATTGCAAAAAATGCAAAACGCATTGCTTTAAGTGATTTTAAAATAAGGTACATTAGGTTACACTACAAGGTGTTTTTTATCACTTTAAGAATTGTTTCCTTGTGTTCCCTTATTTTATAGAAATTGTTACACAATAAGTATCCCGTTCCGCCCCGAGTTCCCCTAATGATTTCAGCCTTAAAGTATCATCATTTATAACAATATTGGGTATAATTAGTCTTTGTTAAACTCAATTGTGCCGCGCGGAATGGCCGCGCGGATTGTGGCGCCATGTTACGGATTGCGCAGCCCCTCCCGCCGGAGGTTCGAGTCCTCCCTCGGGCATGGGTGTGTGTGTGTTGTTCGTAGCATAAGTTAATTTAAGTAGTGTGGGACCGATGACCTCAGCAGTTTGGTCCGTGAGGAATTCACACACACAAAATGAACTGTTTCATGTCTGAAAAACATGTTTGCTACATGTCTGCCACTGATTTCGGTAATTCTGTACTTACCTACACTCTGGAACACACAGTTCAATAGATCCTGACGATGACTTCGCATAACATTGTCTAATTATACCCAGAATTGTTGTAATTGAAAACAGCTGAAGGCCGAAATCACGATAGTAACATAAAATAAAGAAATTGTGCAGTCAAATGGCGGAAATTTCATTCAAAAAATTACACGCCTCTTCGTCAGTACACATCGCCGCAGCCGTTGTTCACCCCTATCATATACGGCCGTTGTCCATCACAGTTGCCTCGGCGCCGATTTTGTACAGAACCATTTTGCCAAACATGGTGTACTTTAACCAAGACAGCACGCGAACAGTTTACAAGCTTAGCCGTTTCCAAAATGCTTTCACTCTTGGTGCGAAAGCCCATTATTATGCCTTATTGGACGTTGATAACTCGCTCCGTTTCCGTATTAGAGAACGAATGCACTGTTATCTGCGTCCCCTCGACACGCTTTATATACCCTCCACTGCTAGTGGTCCCACCTGCCACCTGTGAGTGGTTATAGTACGTTGACGTCGAATATAGGCGGTCACTACATTGATGTTGCTGGACCGTACACTATAATTAGAAGCTGTGTGTATAAGACTTGCGGCACCGTAATTCAAGATGCACAAATTACTCTGATCATATTCAGTCAGCATTTGAGAATCAGAGCACTCGGCGCCTTTCATTGAATCTTACGCATAATTTAGATGCGTTACGAAGCTTTTTTCCGCTGACACTCTTACAAAATGATGACTTGAAAAGAGTTTATTGCTAACTACATTTTCACTGCTCATGCAGTAAAATTGCAACATCAAACATGGCGTTTCAATTAATTAATTCTTTACCATAGTCCGATTAAAATTACTTGATAGTTGGCTCTTCACGCGTTGGAGCTGGTTTCCACCAGCCAGAGCGCTCAGTGTCACGTCCGAACCGTTTGCAGTTGCCGAACTGCCACTACATCTACATCCATGCTCTGCAAACCACCTGACAGGGATTCCATCGAGCTCTGGAGTTTTGTTCAGTAATAACGACTTCAGCTGCTTCTCAACTGACACTAATAATATTCCATTCATCTTTTCAGTGATACGAGCATTACACTGGGGCGATTCTCCCGGGTCTCCTTTGTAAAGGCACATTTGAAAATGGAGTTAAAGTTTTCAGCTTTTGCTTTGCTACCCTTAATTTTAGGTCCTGTCTCATCCGCTAGGAAATGAATACCAACTTTGGTGCCACTAACTACCTTTACATACAACTAGAATGTCTTTGGGTCCTGTGAAAATTTATTTGACAATATTCTGCTACCGTAGTCATTAAAGACACCACGCATTGCTCTGTTGACAGACAAACGCATTTCATTCAGCATCTCTCTTACTACGGCCCTACGCTTTATTTTACACCTATAATGCAGTAAGAGTCGAGGGGCATGAAAGGGAAGCAGTGGTTGGGAAGGGAGTGAGACAAGGTTGTAGCCTCTCCCCGATGTTATTCAATCCGTATATTGAGCAAGCAGTAAAGGAAACAAAAGAAAAATTTGGAGTAGGTACTAAACTCCAGGGAGAAGAAATAAAAACTTTGAGGTTCGCCGATGACATTGTAATTCTGTCAGGGACAGCAATGGACTTGGAAGAGCAGTTGAACGGAATGGACAGTGTCTTGAAAGGAAGATATAAGATGAACATCAACAAAAGTAAAACGAGGATAATGGAATGTAGTCGAATTACGTCGGGTGATGCTGAGGGGAATTAGATTAGGAAATGAGACACTTAAAGTAGTAAAGGAGTTTTGCTATTTGGGGAGCAAAATAACTGATGATGGTCGAAGTAGAGAGGATATAAAATGTAGACTGGCAATGGCAAGGAAAGCGTTTCTGAAGAAGAGAAATTTGTTAACATCGAGTATTGATTTAAGTGTCAGGAAGTCGTTTCTGAAAGTATTTGTATGGAGTGTAGCCATGTATGGAAGTGAAACATGGACGATAACTAGTTTGGACAAGAAGAGAATAGAAGCTTTCGAAGTGTGGTGCTACAGAAAAATGTTGAAGATTAGGTGGGTAGATCACGTAACTAATGAGGGGGTATTGAATAGGATTGGGGAGGAGTTTATGGCACAACTTGACAACAAGAAGGGATCAGTTGGTAGGACATGTCCTGAGGCATCAATGGATCACAAATTTAGCATTGGAGGGCTGTGTGGAGGGTAAAAATCATAGAGGGAGACCAAGAGATGAATACACTAAGCAGATTCAGAAGGATGTAGGTTGCAGTAGGTACTGGGAGAT
Organism: Schistocerca americana; assembly: GCF_021461395.2. Classification (NCBI taxonomy): domain Eukaryota; kingdom Metazoa; phylum Arthropoda; class Insecta; order Orthoptera; family Acrididae; genus Schistocerca; species Schistocerca americana. The sequence goes on along the minus strand of NC_060121.1, from coordinate 514,346,341 downwards.
GAAGGAGCTTGCACAGGATAGAGTAGCACGGAGTGCTGCATCAAACCAGTCTCAGGACTGAAGACCACAACAACAACAATAACAATGCAGTAATCTCTGTTTCTTTAGAAATTTCTTTACAGTGACTTTGTACCATGGAGGTTCTATCCCATTATGACTGGGTACATATCTATGTAGTGCATGGTCAATTATTCTTTTAAACTTGAGCCATAGTTCATCTACATGCTCCTGCCCTGTGCTGATAGTTTCAAGTTCCTCACTGAGATATGACACTAGTGATTTTTACTTAGTTTACTGAACATGTATATCTTTCTGCTTGTTTTAACTATCCTTTGTACTTTGGTAACCAGTGTTGCCGCAACCGCAAGATGGTTTCAGTTTCGATGTGGACATCCTCAAAGAGGTCAGGTCTGTTTGTTGCCATTTGATCCAATGTATTTCATCATGACTGGGGTTCCTAACTATCTGCTCCCAAGTAGTTTCAGAGAAGGCATTTATTAATGTTTCACAGGGTGTGTTATCACGCTCACCACTACCAAAAGTATAATTTTAGCAATTAATTGTTGGATGATTCTACGCAATCTCCTCTCCAGACTGATTGCACTTCCCCTGTATTCTACCAATGAAACGAAGTCTATCACCTGCTTTACCGACTACTGAACCTATGTGATCATTCCATTTCATATCCCTACAAAGGGTATGAGTTGGCCGATTCCTAAAGTGACTCATTCATACTATAGTCATACGATACTAGATTTTTTCGTCTACTGAAGAGCACAATTTTAGATTTCTGAACATTTAAAGCAAGTTGCCAACCATTGCACCACCTTGAAATCCTATCAAGATTTTACTGAATAATGTTGCAGTTTCTTTCAGGGAGTACTTCATCGTGGATAACTACATCATCTGCAAAAAGTCTAAGGTTACTATTAATATTGTCTGTAAGGTCATTATTATATAACATGAATAGCAAGGGTCCCAACACACTTCCCTGGACAGACCTGAAGTTACTACTACATCTGACGATTATTCTCCATCCAAGAAAACATGCTGCGTCCTCCCTACCAAAAGTTCTCAATTCAGTCACAAATTTAGGGGGACCCTGCAGTTCTCAACCCTACGGCGCACGTCCTGGAAATCGCAGCCTAGCTTGTCACAGAACCTTCGAAGTCTCTGGTTCAGACCTTCCACTCCACTCAGAACCGAAGGGCCAGATCAGCTCTAGTGACAATGCTACAAATTGTGAGCTTCGCTGAAACTCCATGCACAAGGCTGGTCTTCTCAATCTTGCTGTCAGTCGCTGGAATGACCCACGTATGATCTCAGAGCCCAGACGGCGGGCATCATTCGTTCCAAAGTGCGCCAAAATCTGCAGTTGGTTGCACCCTTTTCCCTCAATGGTTGCAGGAACACCCTCTTTAACATATTGAATGAGGACCCAGGCATACACACTGAGTGCAACTGGTGTCCTTTCCCGTCCCTTGTTGCCATTTCACTAAGAAGTACCATCATTCGCCTTACCGACGATTAATAGATCTTAGCCTTTCGCGTTTGCCTTCTCTTCACACCGGACAAAACAGCTGAAGTTAATCCCACTGGCTCAGTTTCGGTTTCACTGAAAGACAGCACCTCAAACTTGTTGGTTAGGGGAATTTGTACAACAGCCTGAGCCCTCCTTGGTCCCCGTCCACCTTGTACAGGACGCCTAGATCTACCACTAACATGCCACTCGCACTCAAGCGGACGAGTAACGACAGATCCTGTGCTTCCTGCAGAGGAGACAGAATCCACAGGAAGGGAGAGTACTTGAGGTACCTCTGGTACCGGAGTCACAGGTACACGACTCTGGTGAGCACTTCTAACGTACTGATTCGCAGCAGCTTCCAATCGTAGTCATTAATCACGGAGATTTACAGCTGCTTACGAACGTCAACGAACTCATCGCGTGTTCGAGAACTGCATTCACAGTGCGGCTGCATTTTAACTGGTGCGATGTATTTAAGGGCAGTGAACGAATAACTTAATTAGGTCCGTTAATTATATTTTAATCTGTTGAGCTAAAAGTTGCTAATTTCCTACGAGAACTGAAGCAAATACACAAAACGAGATTTCTATTTGAGCAATACAAAAACCTGTGGTAAAAATTAACAGTTTGCTAAAAAGTTCTGAGGTTAATTATAGTTGTTACCTAACTCGATAACAAAGTTAATTTACAATAACAGCAGATAATAGACAGGCCTCCTCCTCTTTATGGGAAAACTAGACGTAACATAATATGTTAGTTAGAATATCTGCTAGAGTAACAAAATCACAAACGCCGATTTACTACATTGCTCGTAGATTATACAAAGGACAATGGTGGCATCCGATAATTGACAAAAACGCACATGTATTTTTGTTGGTATACAACTTCAATTAGTTCACTTCTAGTTCCTTGTCCGGCTTTCTTTGTTGGTGTGTTTTGATCCTGAATCCTGGGTCTAACAGCTTTTTTTGTATTTCTTCACACATGATAACCACACCAAAAACAACAACAACAACAACAACACACACACACACACACACACACACACACACACACACACACACACACACACACACACACGCGCGCGCGCGCGCGCACTCACACACACCAATGCTAACGAAATACACACGTTTCTTACACAGAACTAACCAAATTCGAATCGATCCTGCAACACAAGACGCGATTCAGCGTCATTTATACAGTTATTATAATCCTAGACATCGGCATACACTAGATAAGCTTTGCACGACAAAAAAAAAAGTCAAATGTGTGTGAAATGTTATGGAACTTAACTGCTAAGGTCATCAGTCCCTAAGCTTACACACTACTTAACCTAAATTATCCTAAGGACAAACACACACACCCATGCCCGAGGGAGGACTCGATCCTTCGCCGGGACCAGCCGCACAGTCCATGACTGCAGCGCCTCAGACCGCTCGGCTAATCCCGCGCGGCATTTCACGACATTGTGCAAAGCCGAATTTTTTAAGGCTCTCAATTAATCGTTGTGACTTGGATATCAGCGTTTCAAATGCAAGTCTTCTGCAGTGTAATGGCACAGAGTAGTGGTTACCATGTAAATCTGACGTGTAGAAAATCCAAGTTTCGAATCTCGACAAATGCAGTGAAATTCTTTATTTTCTAAATAGAATAAAATGACTTTGATTACCATTTTTATTCAATTAACTGGTTTCAATATATTTTTAAATTTCTAGTACTTTGTCGCGTCATTTTCATCCTACTGATTTTTTATTTGCTGTTATTTTTCTTCCTATCATTCTTTTTTCGTTTAGAATCTGCTTGTTTCTCCTGTAATCTGCAGCCAAGTGCCAACGAGGACTGCTCACTGTCGGGTAACGCGGCATCCCGTGCAGCCGGTGTCAGGATACTTTCAGGTAACAAATGCCAGCGAGAAATTACAGTTTGCTATTCCTGTAAAACTGAAATTTTGCTGCGGATGATGGCTGCGCAGAGGAACACATTATGAAAATTTTGTGTCTTCAGTTTTCTCGTAGAGATTAGCCTTAAACAGTGTGAACAAGGCGATCTTGATTTTTTTGCTCTGCCGCAGATCGTTGACCGCAGTTTTCTCGGATACACCGCGCATCACGAGGTTGTGGTTAGGTTAGGACAAGAGTTTAAATCCGGGGTACAAAACGCGTCGCCTGCCGCAGTCGCCTGGTATCAGCTGTCCGCAGAGCACCTCCCATTTCCATCAAAACTCGCGGCGGCCGCTTCCAGCACTGCTCCGCATTACATAGTAACAGCATATATGAAATGACCTGTCGTCTGTAACCGAGTGGTAGCCGGCAGCGGATGTGGCAGCATTGTAGCGGCAAGTAACAGACGTCAATTATCAAGTAATTTTAATCGGATTATAGTAAATCTATTCGAAACTTATGCACGCACACCACTGAATGTGCCTGCAAAATTATCACTGTGCGACACATATGGGGAAATATGATATTTTATACAAGGGACCTCGATTCTTCGAAGAATCGGGGGACGGGGGTTTACTGGTATTTGGCTATTGGAACCCGATACGTTATACTGGACTGTGAATATTCTACAGAAACAAATGTAACATCGGCTGTGCCCAAACGAAGATTAATAAGAGCTCTAATGTTTTCAATACGCCTGAAAAATATGCGTATGGCTTTTTTGACCGGCAGACCCATCGTGGGGAGTTAGGCCACGTGGTGCAAGACTTTTTACTTATTTGACGCCACTTCGACGACTTGAAATGACGATGAGGCCAACACACGCACAAACCAAGTACCGAGTGGAGGAAATTCTCGACTCGGGCGGGAATTGAACTCGGAGCATCGTTATCAAGAAACAGCAATGCTAACCACAAGACCACGAGCAGATGACTTTCAGTATTCATAAACGATTCGTCACAATGGGTCAGCAGCATTGTAAGGCTCGCTCGATGACGATGCATTTTCGCACTTTCTGAATCCTCTTCCTCCTGAATTCCAGAAAGACTTGATAAAATTTTCACTTGGTGTAATGAATGGTAGCTCTCTTTAAATGAAGATCAATGTAGGATACTGCCTATAACAAAGATTAAAAAAACCGATAGTAAATGACTTCAAGATTAGTGGTGAAAATCTTGAGTACGTCATACTTAGGGGTAATACTAAGAGATGATATCAAATCTGTATTGCACAATGTGACTCCGCGATGATGTTACAAACTTTCAAAGATGACGGTGAAAGGTAAATGTATCAGTTTGAGGCAAGAGACCCTAGTCCGGAAACGACCGAGTCGAAAGCTATAAGCGAAAATCTACTCCAGTTCCGCCTTAGCTTCGCATAACGCTCCAACTAACGTGTCCGACTTGCGAACCCTGATCATTACGTACAGTAGTCCCTCTGAATCCTACCCGATGCCCTCCGAAAACTTCTCCTCTTGATGGACCAGTTATGATGCACGTAACTTGATGTCAGCGAGACCCAAAATCCTAGGTCCACGGTATAATTACTGTTCAGAATTGCGTCCCCGAGCGTCAATGCAGACGTGGCATCATTATATAAAAATTCTATCGTACCCGTTCTAATGTCGGCAGTGCCGTTTGAACACTGTCGCGGGCAGTGAGAATTCTTGCCAGATCCTCTTCACAGTTGACAGGCGTCTCGTATACACAAGACGTTTCACATGGCCCCACAAGAAGAAGTCAAGTGGGGGTGACATCAGGTGAATGTGCTGGCCACGAAACAGGGCTTCCTCTCCCTATTCATCTTTGAGAGAATGTCTGATACAGGTGTTCACGAACCCTCAGTGCAATGTGAGGTGGGCCTCCGTTATACTGGAATCACATCCATTGATGAGTAACAAGTGTGATATGTTTCAGGAAGAATAATCGGGTCTAATACGTAATCATTGACTTTTCCTGCCCACACGCTAATCGATAATCTGTTTTGGTGGCTCTTCAAAACTGTAAAGTGCGGATTCCGGTCCAAACATGACTATTAGCATTCCGTCTGGTGAAACGGGATTCATTCGCGAAAAGTACACAGGCAGGAAAGTGAGGAACGATTGTAAGGCGCTGCAAGCACCAATGCTGAAAACGGAAAGGTCCGAACTCAGCAGGACTCAAAGCATGAATGTTCTGTGGATGGTATGGGTGTAGCTATATTTCCTATAATACTCGCCACACGTAACTCTACGAAACATTCCTATCACGTCCAGCTGAACGAGTGGTCATTACAGGCTCCACATCCCCTCAAGTAACTACTGAATCTTCAAGTCGGGAGTCCGTGTAGTCCATTTTCTTCCTCAGTCGTTGTACTGTGATACCAACTGCTCTATTTCACTTAATCGTTGCAACTGTCTTGGCAACATGGAGTGAGCCGATGTCTTCCACGCGGATATTTGTTCATTTACAACGTTTCTGCTTCCCTCTTGCTTCTGTTTGCTTGCCCAAACAGGAAAATTATGTCTGCAAGTTACTTCAGTGCGTACAACTCCATTTGGTTGGTGCTGATCGACATTAGGGCTTCAACTTGTAAACACAGACTGTAGTCTACCATAGTACAGACATTGTACATCACGACTGCTCGTGTCAGTAAACTGTACACCATTTGCAATGGATTAGTTCAGTTACTACTCCAGCCTCCACACCTAAGTGCCCGTCAGACATTCTACCCTACAATCTTACTGACAACAGCATCGGTACGTATAATGTACTCAGACCGACTTCCTCTCATCACTTTTGGTCGTTTCCAAACCAGGGTCCCTTACCTCAAATTGATACATTTAGCCTCCTCCACCAACGCTGAAAGTTTGTATCATCATCACGGTATAACCCTGCACATAAAATCTGTATTAGGATGGGCTAATGGAAGACGCTAGTGCGTCCTATTCTAGAGTATTGCATCAGGGCCTGGAGTTCATATGAAGTAGGTGTGACAACAGACACACAGAGAATTCGGAGACGTGCTGCTATGATCGCAACAGGTCGGCGTAGCCGACGTGAAAATGTAGCAGAAATGATCGGAAAACTTGAATTGGAATTCTTGGAAGAAAGACGATATAATCTTTGCGAAACCCTGTTCAGTAAATTTAGGGAACCGCTTTTCGAATATGGCAGTGCTCCCATTATGCTGCGCTCAGGGATCTAGATAAAACATAAAAAGAGATTAGGCCGCGATCCGTACGCGAAATGAATAAGAACGAAAACTGACATTACTGGTACGATACTGCACCCGCCCAGCAGTTTTCCGAGCTTTGGAGAGTATTTAGGAGGTGTGTCAGAAAAGTAATAAAACTGACAATACTGCGAGAGATCTGGAAACGCTGTGTTGTTCTACTTGTGTCGAACCTCTTCCAGATTCCCAATCCGGGTTTCAGTTCCGTACAGCCATAACGTAATTTTTGACGTAACAGCAGAATTTAGAGCAACGTTGTGCCTTCAAGTTTTGGGTTACACTTCGGGAATCCGTGAGTGTGACCTCTGACAAGTTGAAACAGGCCTATGGGGAATAATCTTTACCAAGAGAAAAAGTTTTTCGCTGGCACACATCATTTTAGGAAGGCCGAGAACACGTTGAAGATGAACCTCTGTCAGGTAGATCTTCAACTTCAAAAACCGACGAAAACGACGAACGTGTGCGTGCTCTTGTGAGATTCTTTCTCTGGGACAAACTGTCAACCCGGGGCTTTTACAAAAATGACCTTGAAAGGCTCAGGAAAAGGGTGAATCGAGTGGGACCGGACATTGCAGGCAAGTGGATACTGCATCATGACAACGACAAATGTCACCCTGCCACTTGCATCACGGAATATTTGACCTCAAAAGGCATTGCTGTTGTTCCACAGTTCCCCTATTCAATTGATCCGAGCCCTTGCGACATTTTTTTTTTCCTGACATTGGAAAACGTCTTAAAAGAACGTCATTTTGGAACTGTGAAGCACACTATAAAAAAAAAAGTGACCGATTGTTAAAGGCCCTTCCAGTTGAAGCCTTTCACATGGTTGCTCGAACAAAAATTAAAAAAAAATTGGTAGACAAAAAATCAGTCTCATTACTCTTCTCCCAGACCTCCTATACAAACATAAATGCATCTTTGTGTGTAGATGTTAATCTCTGAGACTCGCTCTCAGCGCGCATTTCATGCTTTGCTGACACCTCCCTTTTCATTATACGTTTTCATTCCTTATACAAAGCTGTAAGTGTGGTCGTCAACGAGCGCGCGCACTCTATCCCGGGCACTCTGGTGTGCGGGGGCGTGGCTGGCGAGGTGTGGGTGTGTGGGGGCGGGGCCGCGGCGCCAGACGGCGCCCGGGACCGCGCGGCTTGCGCAACGCTGACGTCACGGCGCAGGCTGCCTGCACTGTGCACCGCAGCTGCCAGCCCGCTCTCTGCTCCAGGTACGCCCACGGCAGCCTCCGTCGATCGCTGTTGCGTAACAGCACAGACCGCCGCGCGTGTGATCTCAAGCCGTCTTACGGTTGCCAGCAAACTCAGGCGTTATCTGCCAACTCTTCCTGTACGAGGAAATGACGCAATCTACACATCTCTTTAAAAATGTTCAGATGTGTGTGAATTGGTTCAAATGGCACTGAGCACTATGGGACTTAACTTCTGAGGTCATCAGTTCCCTACAACTTAGAACTACTTAAACCTAAATAACCTAAGGATATCACACACACCCATGTCCGAGGTAGGATTCGAACCTGCGACCGTAGCGGTCGCGCGGTTCCAGACTGTAGCGCCTAGAACCGCTCGGCCACACCGGCCGGCAAACCGCTGAGGTCATCGGTCCTTAGACTTACACACTACTGAAACTGACTTATGCTAAGAACAACAGACACACCCATGCCCCAGGGAGGACTAGAGCCTCCGGCGGGAGGGACCGCGCAATCCGTAACATGGCGCCCTAAACCAAGCGGCCACTACAGCGGCACGTCTCTTAAGGATTATGGGAACGACCAAGAGAGAGGCCTTCTAAAACGTGGCCTATAAAACATATGTTCCAAAACGTCGCGGATAAAAACGGGATTTTCCCGGCGCTCATATCTAGAGTTCGATTGGTGATAGAAATGTCAAACAATAAATAAATAGTAAATGTTTTGGATAGACATTGAGCTAGTGACCATTTGTATACCCAACAGAGAGTAATTATCCTTACCTATTGCACATTTTCTCCGGCTTAGGCAAAGGCAGCAAAGCGTTTAGTTCTTTTCGCAGTACATGTGGTCAACAATGCGTCTTAAGGGCTTTATGGAGGCACCATTTCTTTCATGGCCGGATCCTAAGAAAAAAAATCGTAAAACATGATTTTTTTGATACCAAAACAGACTCACGGTTTCCAACAGGGCTACGAACAGCAAATGGCTCAAAGTTTTACTACGTATTTCTAATATCCCGATCTCGAACAAGCTTCGAAATTTTCTTGGTATCTTTATCCGATTCCGAGAGGTTCAAAGTTACCCTACTTGTACACGTAAGATACAGACGTAAAATGCGTAGTCTATAGAGCGACGTAGCACGGAGAAATATGCTACAAAGTGTCTCCATTATCATCAGAAGGGCTATGGGAAGCCCATGTTTTAATACTCAAGAACATCCAAAATTTTTGTGCGCGTAAAATCCGGTATGAGTTGTAAAATTAGTTTTGTGTTGTATCAATTCCACATAAGTAAAGTATCAAAATTTTACTAACCCATAAAGTTCTTTTCATATGAGTGAAATGCCCTGCAGTGGCAGGAAAAAAAGGGAACCATCGGAAAATTGCTCCTATCGAAGCATAAAAAATGTGAATACGCTCCTGCTTAATTAAAATAATGTGACTGGGAAAAGTGGGGTAGCAGCTTGTCTCATTCTGCTTTCCTCAGCACCTTTAAACACTTTTCCAAACTTTTTGGTATGCGAACATATTCCCGTTCTATTGAAGCTGAGAGAGAAGGAGACAGTGGTACTGGGAAAGAGTTACAAAAGAAATGAATACTGGAAGATAGTAGACAGCGCTTGTGGTACAGAAAGAGCGAAGGAGCCAGTGGCTGTGTCAGAGGAAGAGAGATACGCAGGGCAGTGGAACATATTGACAGCGACAGAACAGTGTATGAAATGAGTGAAGAGACAGTGCCACTGGGAGAGAAATAAAGAGAAGGAGATAGTGGCAATTGGTCAGAGACAGTGACAGTGAGAGACAGAGTCTGTGACAATGACAACGAGGAAGAGAGAGAGAGAGAGAGAGAGAGAGAGAGAGTGTGATACTGAGAGGAGACAGCAACAGTGGGAAGGAATGAATGAGATAGTAGGAAAAAGAGAGAGCAAGAGGAAGGCATTGACAGTGAGAGGAGACAGTGCTATTAGAACAGAACGAGGGAGACTGTGTCTGTGGGACACGGGACAGAGACAGTTAGAGAGACACAAAGAGATAATGAAAATGGGTTGGGATGAATGAGTGAGTGAGAATGGGTAAGTGGGAGTGGATGGGTGTGAGCCACTTACAGCGATGGACTGGTGGCGGTGAACGAGTTACAGTCAGGGGAGCTTGTGGGAGACAGAGGTGAGCTGCATGCTGACGAGAGCGCGAATATGTTCGCATACCAAAAGTTTAGGAAAATTTTTAAAGCTGCTGAGGAAGGCAGAATGAGGCAGCTGGATTTCCACTTTTCAGTCAGTCTTTTAATAAACTAGAACATATTAGACTTCTTTGTTCTCTGATAGGAGCATTTTTCCGCTGGTTCTCTTCTTTCTAGCTGAGAAAGAGTGCTGCAATCAAGTAGGGAAATGTTTTAACTCTGTATCATGAAGCATGCGAGCCTGTCAGCTTTGCAAAAAAATAGTTCAAATGGCTCTAAGCACAATGGGACTTAGCATCTGAGGTCATCAGTCCCCTAGAACTTAGAACTACCTAAACCTAACTAACTTAAGGACATCACACACATCCATGCCCGAGGCAGGATTCGAACCTGCGACCGTAGCTGTCGCGCGGTTCTGGACTGAAGCGTCTAGAACCGCTCGGCCACAGCGGCCGGCCTCGTCAGCTTTCCAGTAGCAATAGTAATTCAGGTGATCCGCAGTTCAATTTGCGACTGGTTTCACGTACATTATCTGGAATGTGACAGACTACCACAGTTGGGATACGGTCGTAGCTGTCACTGAGATGAGGAGCAGACGAGAGGTGGATTTCCGCACAAGTAGCGACTGTCCACTCGAAGGCAAATCGTAATCTTCCTATTCGGCGTATAGACAGCAGATGAGGATCGTTTATTCAGGTATTAAGGGTCCGAGGGAACGCACATCATACAAAAATTAGTAAATCCCTGGAGACATCACGTTAAAACCGTGCATTCGGTGAGAAAGAAAGCCCATAAGTTTCTTCTGTATGCCTAGTCCACTTCAAGCCACTCAGTTCATGGTTAGATCCCGCAGAGGTATAAGATTGGCGAGATTCTGAGTGCTACGTTGCGCTCTCTGTTCCATATGATCCCCAACAATTTCTCTGGCATTCACGTTGCGTGTACACACGAAAAGAAATCGACTACTGTACAACTACGGTACTGAAGATAAGCTGTTGGAAACAGTATGTACTGTAAAATATCTAGAAGTAACTATCCAGAGCGACCTCAAGTGGACTGGTGAGGAGCACTTTTGGCTACTGGGCAGCAGTTTTTACAACCCAGCGGGTAGTACCCAGAGGAAAAAACACAGAGGCAGTGCCGCAATGGTGGTCCCTACTTTAAATGAGACAACTGCAGCACACACACAGTGAGCTCAACCTTTAGCTCGCAACACAGCCTGCGCCAGATAGACCGTTAAGACTTCTCGAATTCTAGTTCCTCAGATCTACCTGCTGTAGAACTCTGGTCCCCTCTCACTGGAAATTAATTCACGGCCCTCACCTACCAAACCCAGTACTACATCTGGGATTCCCAAATTCTTAGTCAGGAGCAAAGCATAAATGTCCACTCCCTGAAATCACCCTGAGTCCACGTCTATGACGTTCCTATCATCCTACTCTCAGCAGTGCAAAGAGGTCGAAAGAGTTGTGTTTAGGTGAGTACACATGAAATGGGATTTACAGTTCTTCTTTCGCAGTTGTTTACTGCAGGAGAGGCCAATGGATTGTACTTTAATCTATATGTGCTAGATTTTGCGGCAGTCTTTTTTTAGGGTGTAGTACATAGAGATTTATAGACGTTTCTCGTCCAGGAGCGAATTTGAGATCTTTTGTTAAAGTGAAAATAAACTTTGTTATTCCCGTGGATCTAACGTGGTTATTTATGTGTGACTTTAAGACTTTTGTAAATTTTAACTATTGTTCGTAGAGTTGTTCTTTTCCGAGCCCGAAGACGTGGCAAGCAACCATTTGTAAATTATGTGCGGTAACGTTGCGGTATACGATTTTTCTGGAAGGATTAGATGACTCCTCTCTGGGCTCAAATCGCCGTTGTGAAATTAATGGCCAATTAACCCGTATCACAATTCAAACCGAGGCTTACGACACTCACCAAAGTAATTGCAGAAGTACTGGAGTGTGTGTGATTGAGCAGCGTCCGCCAATAATTTTGTCCTTCGCCAACCATGAAGTAAATTGGCTGCGCAGTGTAATCGCACGAAGTCGGGCCAAGAGGATAACGGCAGAGGACGTTGCATTCCGACTTCCCACGAAGGAAAGGGGATGGGAGATCACAGGATGGAACATTACAACTGTTTTACGTCTTGTAGCTCAACGAGCACTGTATGTTATTTGTAGAAAATTAGATGTTTCGGTTAATATTAACGTCCAAATGTAGTACATTTACGATGGCCCTGTGAGCTGCAGCTCTTCATTTTTTTTTTTAATCCTCATCGCTACTTAGTCTGTTCATTCTTTGACTGACTTTAAAATGAAATAAAATGCACACATTCCAATAATTCTTTAATGTATGGTACAATTCAAAACATGGAAAACACACTGTCCAAGACCTAACCGCTTGTAACAAAAACGTGATTCCTTTTCCATTGCGTATCAGTGGAAAGCTGTAACGATATCAGTTGCAAAATATCCTCATCACACTTTCGTTGTGTGGCTCACATAACGAGAGTAGTATCTGAGGTAGAAGCGTCTCCGTTCCAGGGGCATGTTGTAACACTGCTGCTCAACACAGTCCAATATGAATCACTTCATGATTTCCTTTATCTCCGCTCTCTCCCATTTTAGTAGCTGCCACTCCTTCCCACCCTCCCCCACCCCATTTTCTTCTTCTTCTTCTTCTTCTTCGTCATCTTCTTCTTCCCATTCCTTTTCGTCTTCCCACTTCCTCTTTTCTCTTGTTGTTGTTGTTGTTGTGGTCTTCAGTCCCGAGACCGGCTTGATGCAGCCCTCCATGCTACTGTATCCTGTGCAAGCTCCTTCATCTCCCAGTACCTACTGCAACCCACATCCTTCTGAATCTGCTTAGTGTACTCATCTCTTGGTCTCCCTCTACGATTTTTACCCTCCACGCTGCCCTCCAATGCTAAATTTGTGATCCCTTGATGCCTCAGAACATGTCTTACCAACCGATTCCTTTTTCTAGTCAAGTTGTGCCACAAACGTCTCTTCTCCCCAATCTTATTCAGTAACTCCTCATTAGTTACGTGATCTACCCACCTAATCTTCAACATTCTTCTGTAGCACCACATTTCGATAGCTTCTATTCTCTTCTTGTCTAAACTATTTGTCGTCTATGTTTTACTTCCATACATGGCTACACTCCATACAAATACTTTCAGAAACGACTTCCTGACACTTAAATCTATACTCGATGTTAACAAATTTCTCTTCTTCAAAAAACGCTTTCCTTGCCATTGCCAGTCTACATTTTATATCCTCTCTACTTCGACCATCATCAGTTATTTTGCTCCCCAAATAGCAAAACTCAGTTACTACTTTAAGTGTCTTATTTCTAATCTAATTCCCTCAGCATCACCCGACTTAATTCGACTACATTCCATTATTCTCGTTTTGCTTTTGTTGATCTTCATCTTATATCCTCCTTTCAAGACACTGTCCATTCCGTTCAACTGCTCTTCGATGTCCTTTGCTGTCTCTGACAGAATTACAATGTTATCGGCGATCCTCAAAGTTTTTATTTCTTCTCCCTGGATTTTAATACCTACTCCAAATTTTTCTTTTATTTCCTTTACTGCTTGCTCAGTATACAGATTGGATAACATCGGCCGGCCTTAGTGGCCGAGCGGTTCTAGGCGCTACAGTCTGGAAGAGGGCGACCGCCCCGGTCGCAGGTTCGAATGCTGCCTCGGGCATGGATGTGTGTGATGTCCTTAGGTTGGTTAGGTTTAAGTAGTTCTAAGTTCTAGGGGACTGATGACCTCAGAAGTTCCAGTCAACATTGTCAAAAGCTTTCTCTAAGTCTACAAATGCTAGAAACGTAGGTTTGCCTTTTCTTAATCTTTCTTCTAAGATAAGTTGCAAGGTCAGTATTGCCTCACGTGTTCCAACGTTTCTAAGGAATCCAAACTGATCTTCCCCGAGGTCGGCTTCTACCAGTTTTTCCATTCGTCTGTAAAGAATTCGCGTTAGTATTGTGCAGCTATGACTTATTAAACTGTTAGTTCGGTAATTTTCACATCTGTCAACATCTGCTTTCTTTGGGATTGGAATTATTATATTCTTCTTGAAGTCTGAGGGTATTTCGCCTGTCTCATACATCTTGCTCACCAGATGGTAGAGTTTTGTCAGGACTGGCTCTCCCAAGGCCGTCAGTAGTTCTAACGGAATGTTGTCTACTCCAGGAGCCTTGTTTCGACTCTGGTCTTTCAGTGGTCTGTCAAACTCTTCACGCAGTATCGTATCTCCCATTTCATCTTCATCTTCATCCTCTGCCATTTCCATAATATTGTCCTCAAGTACGTCGCTCTTGTATAGACCCTCTATATACTCCTTCCACCTTTCTGCTCTCCCTTCTTTGCTTAGAACTGGGTTTCCATCTGAGCTCTTGATATTCATACAAGTGGTTCTCTTTTCTCCAAAGGTCTCTTTAATTTTCCTGTAGGCAGTATCTATCTTACCCCTAGTGAGGTAAGCCTCTACATCCTTTCATTTGTCCTCTAGCCATGCCTGCTTAGCCATTTTGCACTTCCTGTCGATCTCATTTTTGAGACGTTTGTATTCCTTTTTGCCTGCTTCATTTACTGCATTTTTATATTTTCTCCTTTCATCAGTTAAATTCAATATTTCTTCTGTTGCCCAAGGCTTTCTACTAGCCCTCGTCTTTTTACCTACTTGATCCTCTGCTGCCTTCACTATTTCATTCCTCAAAGCTACCCATTCTTCTTCTACTCTATTTCTTTCCCCCATTCCTGTCAATTGTTCCCTTATGCTCTCCCTGAAACTCTGTACAACCTCTGGTTTAGTCAGTTTATCCAGATCCCATCTCCTTAAATTCCCACCTTTTTGCAATTTCTTCAGTTTTAATCTACAGTTCATCACCAATAGATTGTGGTCAGAGTCTACATCTGCCTCTGGAAATGTCTTACAATTTAAAACCTGGTTCCTAATTCTCTGTCTTACCACTATATAATTTTTCTGTTACCTTTTCTTATTCTTTTCGACTGTGACAAAAAATGCCACCATACGGACATAGTCCCCGGGGCTCGCGACCCGGCTCTCGCAATCCTAGCTATGCCACAATATGAAGACCTCGCCAGTAAGCAAGTTTTACTGCATGTAAAACATGGTACACGACGTGCTTTATTCATATTAGTTGACAGTTGGACGATAAACTGAGAAATGATAGGTCTATTTCGAATTTCTGAGTCTCACTAATGGCACGTTTGTTAGAAACGGTGCATGTAGACAGTGCTAATCGCGAAAAACATTGCTGTAAATAATAGTAACGTGTGCTGTGTTCGTGACAAGTGACGTGGTTAACGACGGCTCAGATAAAGGTCCTGTATATGTTCCTGAAAGCACATGCGCTTCAAAAGCTGTTGGTGATGTATTAAAAAGGAATCATTACATTGGCAGGTAAACAATGTTCTTCACGTGAATTTAACGTGGCAGTGTGACGATAGGTATGCTAATGGCGATGCACAACATTGTTTATATGCTGTAGTAAGGTGGGAATAAAATTAATTTTATATTTTTCTCAACCACAAATTAATTTTTGAGGTTTTTATACTTCATTATTGAAAAGAATGGCAATGCAAATCATAGTTTCCGAAACGGAAACAGTACGGACCTTTCAAATTTTAATTTTGGAGAAGTTCCACAGTGATGTTTTGTTAACTCCCGGAGAAAGTGAAGAGTAGTAAGTCAATGCTAAACCATGTTAAGTGCACTCAGTTTGTGAAGTAAACAAAGTGATGTAACCACTGACACATTTTTAAGAATAAAATTTTGGACATAATTTACGATTTTAAATATGTGTCATTTCTCTAAAAATATTTGAAAACAAAGACTTGTCTGAATTAAAAATTCATACAGGACGTGAGAGATACATCTCATTTCTGAGATTTTATGCAAACTTCACTGTGCAATTTCTCAAAACCAACAGCTTGTTTCTTGTTTACAGCCGCCCTCTCCATGTCTCGGGCAGTACAGAAATGGTAACAGGATCTTTTGTGAATTGAAGGCATGCCGTTACGTGACTCCCCATATGGCAACAGGACAAAGATGGTATGGTTCAGGTTCCATGTAAGAATGCAGGTTTCCTCAGATCTTGCTCACGGTCTTTGGAACGAGATGAGGACTAAAGGGCGGATGCTCGTGTCTCCCACAAAGTTGGTGTAACTTCTGCTTTACGATGTTTTCCACATGGGGACGTCCGTTATCATGAAGCAGCAGCACTCCTTGTCGCAGTTTACCCAGACCTTTCGCCTTAACTGCAAATCATAATTTCTCCAGTGCTGCGCAGTACGGCTCCCCAGTGATGGAGACACCAGATTCCTTGAATGGATGAGGCTGGTCCCCGAGATCGACCGGAGTCTTGTGTCGAATCGCGACCAGCACTGAGCTTGGCGTGCTATTCCACAACGGTGGTATTCAACATACGTGTTGCCCCATACACCTTCTCCATTTTTCGATGGATGTGTACCGGTATTTGTCCTTCGGCAGCCAAGAAAAGATTAACAGCACGTTGGTCCTGTTAGGATGCATTTGGTAATAACGTCGCCATACCTTACGTTTCCGCATTTAGTGCACGCACGTTGGAAATACATGAACGTCAAACTAATCCATTGCCTACATGTCGGTGCTTATATCTCAGCATCGGAGAAGCGGTACGTTGCATGTACGCTGCAGAACGCTATCGAACGTACACTTTTTGATCCCCCTTATATTTATGCACGACTCAGACCTGCAGCTTTACTTCGTCGGTATCAGTACCGGGAGAAGAGCTCGGCCCATGGTAAATTCGGGCTCCGCATCGAACTTGTGACGTCACACTAGTCGCCTCGTCCGACATACACCACAAACGCTCGGCTACGTCTGGAGCCAGGCGTGAATTCAGTATGTCACCGAACAGGTACCCAACAAAGTCTTTAACTCTGTCATGTGTTAACAAGAGCGTGAGTCTATTTAAACGTGGGGCTACGAAAATAAGATATCTGTATGGTGCGAAAAGTGGCAATTGACCCTGAATAAGGAAAAGTCTGAAGTTATTGTTCAAATTACTCTGAGCACTATGGGACTCAACTTCGGAGATCATCAGTCCCCTAGAACTTAGCACTACTTAAACCTAACTAACCTAAGGACATCAGACACATCCATGCCCGAGGCAGGATTCGAACTTGCGACCGTAGCGGTCACGTAGTTCCAGACTGTAGTGCCTAGAACCGCTCGGCCAGTCCGGCCGGCGAAGTTATTCACATGAGTACAAAAAGAAATCAGCTAAATTTCGATTAAGCGATAAGTCACACAAATCTGAAGGCTGTAAATTCAAATAAATACTTAGGCATTACAATTACAAATAACCTAAATTGGAACGACCACACAGATAATATTGTGGGTAGAGCAAACCAAAGACTGCGATTATTGGCAGAACACTTAGAAGGTGCAACAAGTCTACTAAAGAGACTGCTTACACCACGCTTGTCCGCCCTACTCTGGAGTATTACTGTGCATCAGGTGGGACTGACGGATGACATCGAAAAAGTACAAAGAAGGGCAGCTCGTTTTGTATTATCGCGAAATAGGGGAGATAGTGTCACAGACATGATAAGTGAATTGGAGTGGCAATCATTAAAACAAAGGCGTTTTTCGTTGCGACGGGATCTTCTCATGAAATTTCAATCACCAGTTTTCTCCTCCGATTGCGAAAACATTCTGTTGGCACCCACCTACATAGGGAGAAATTATCATCACGATAAAATAAGAGAAATCAGGACTCGCACAGAAAAATTTAAGTGCTCGTTTTTCCCGCATGCCGTTCGAGAGTGGAACGGAAGAGAGACAGCTTGAAGGTGGTGCATTGAACCCTCTGCCAGACACTTTATTGTGAATAGCAGAGTAATCACGTAGATGTAGATGTGGTCTCAAACGGTCACAGAAGCTCGTAAGACCTGTAATTTCACGTGCTGTGTCGTACGCTGCAAGGCCCGTAGATCTGTTTGGCCCCGGAGAAGAGGTAATGACAGAAAAAAAAGCTGTGATGGCGCATCGAGAGTCGTGCATACATCGCTCAGTCGGTAGAGCAACTCCTCGCGGTATGCAAAGTTCCGAAGTTCGAGGCTCGGTGAGGCACACAGTTTGAGCCCGCCTGGAAGGTTCACATCAACGCCCACCACTCCGCTACACAGTGAAAATTCATTTTGGAAACTCATATACAATCTGGGTGCCATTGTGTATCAGTTTAATAGTGGTGTGAATGTACCCTGTTCGTCTCTTTCACATGAACTTGCACTCTGCAGCGCAGTATTAGTTAAAATGAGTTTTGTAGTGGTTTTAAAACTTAGTGCCCGAACGGGACTTGAGTGCAAGTGCCTAGTTAACAGGTTCCGCAGAAACCATGCGTTCGATTCCGGTATTCAGGGACCATAGCAAAGCGCCACCTCAGGTAGCACGCTGGAAATGATCTGTGAGGTGGAGCTCTAAGAACTACTCTCTTGCGAGAAAGCGGACATGAGCGTCAGTCTGTAAGAATGCGCGTTCCTGACGGCCGCCTTGGCGTCCTAGAGGAGCCGTGTCCTTCCGGGATATGCACGTGACAGCGGCGTGCAGCTGAGTCACGGAGATACCCACCGTCCAGCTGCGTTAGTCAGCGTGCCGCTGCCGCTGGCTCTTACGCAATATGTGGGAGTTCAACTATCGGGTAGCAGAGGTCATCATGTAAAGCTGAACAGCACTTCCCCGTAGCCTGTGTCACGCTGTTACTCAACATGACCAGCTTCTTGGTCTCTTTATTTCGTTTTCCTTCTTTGCGACGTTTGCAAATTTTTCCTACATGCAGTTCCTCATGAAAAAAAAAAAATTTACAAACATTTCGTACACTTTGACGATGCTGTATCCAAACAGCTATTTTCACGTCACCTTCCAGGACTGCTATATATTGCTTCCTTTCCGAGAACGGTGCGATACTAACAGATCAAAAACTTCCTGTAACATTTCCAAGCAAGTTTAGACACATATCACGCAGGATACATGAAAAATGCGCCTAGTAAAATTTTCGCAAATTACACATGGTATCACAAGTGTGGATGTATTACGGTGTTCTGAAAATTGCGCTCAGTAAAATTTGGACCCAGTGAAATTCTCGACGAGAAAAGGCGAAATTTGTGCCAGCATTCTTGGAAACTACCTGCTCACTATTTCACGGCCTGTAAGCGCCCCGAGAGTCTTCGGCCATCGAGAACGCTCCGTATGCCTGCAGTGAGGTACTGTGTCGACCTGTCCAAGCGACGTGAACGGAGCCACTCAAACGCAACGTAAACTCTGCTCTAATAGGAAAAATCGTGTTATTCACTGCCAACTTCAAAAATTCGTTAGTCTGTGACTACGTAAGCAGATGCCAAACTGAGATTCATAGGAAGGATTTTAAGGTCATGTAACTCAATCACAAAGGAAATGGCTTAAAAAGCGCTTGTTCGACCGATTCTTCAGTGATGTTCATCAATTTGGGACCTTTACTAGGCAGGAATGATAGTAGAGATAGAGAAGATTCAACGAAGAGCAGCCCGTTTCGTCATTGGTTGGTTAGTCAGAGTGAAAGCGTCACAGGGATGCACGATACACTCCAGTGGCAGACGTTACGAGCAAAGTGTTGTGCGTCACGAAAAGCAATACTGTTAAAATTTTGAGAGAGCACTTTCCAAGAAGTGTCACACAACATATTACTTCCGTCCCCATACATCTCACGAAATGAAAATTCGAGAAATTAGAACTAATACAGAAACTTCTACATCTACATCTACATCCATACTCCGCAAGCCACCTGACGGTGTGTGGCGGAGGGTACCCTGAGTATCTCTATCGGTTCTCCCTTCTATTCCAGTCTCGTATTGTTCGTGGAAAGAAGGATTGTCTGTATGCTTCTGTGTGGGCTCTAATCTCTCTGATTTTATCCTCATGGTCTCTTCGCGAAATATACGTAGGAGGGAGCAATATACTGCTGGACTCTTTGGTGAAGGTATGTTCTCGAAACTTTAACACAAGCCCGTACCGAGCTACTGAGCGTCTCTCCTGTAGAGTCTTCCACTGGAGTTTATCTATCATCTCCGTAACGCTTTCGCGATTACTGAATGATCCTGTAACGAAGCGCGCTGCTCTCCGTTGGATCTTCTCTATCTCTTCTATCAACCCTATCTGGTACGGATCCCACACCGCTGAGCAGTATTCAAGTAGTGGGCGAACGAGTGTACTGTAACCTACTTCCTTTACTTACCGGCAATCATTCTTCCCACACGAAATTCGCGACCGGAACAGGGAAGTGAGGGTCAGTTAGTGACACCAGAAGAACCCTCCTCAACACCGTTAGGTGACTACGGAGTATTTTGTAGATGTTAAATTATTTTACGTCGCACACTCTGTCTACATCTCCCTCACGTTCCCCTCTCTACCTGCGAGCGGGAAATACAAACACTTAAATCTTTCCGTGCGAGCTCTAGTTTCACTTATTATATTGCAATGATCATTCCTAACAACGTAGGTGGTCAAAAAAATATTTTCGCAATCGGACAAGAACGTTGGAGATTGAAATTTCGTGAATAGATCTCGCCGCAAATAGAAATGTCTTTGTTTTAAAGTGTATCTTTTTTAATATAAAGTTTTGTAGTGCTGAGGCATCTTCTACTTCGCAATAATGACAGTGATATGCTGGAAAACACCATAAAGAAGACGAACGCATATAGCGCTTGGAGTGGGAGACGCAGCAACGTACAGATTTACGCGTCTTATATATATATATATATATATATATATATATATATATATATATATATATTGCACGTACCATACGCTGATCCCCGAGTATGAACCACATCTTATTTTATATTTATTTTTAATTACGCTTTGCCATATAGCAGAGATGTGATTTTTAAATTGCGTGCCGCGCGGGATTAGCCGAGCGCTCTCAGGCACTGCAGTCATGGACTGTGCGGCTGGTCCCGGCGGAGGTTCGAGTCCTCCCTCGGGCATGGGTTTGTGTGTTTGTCCTTAGGATAATTTAGGTTAAGTGGTGCGTAAGCTTAGGGACTGATGACCTTAGCAGTTAAGTCCCATAAGATTTCACACACATTTGAACACTTTTTTTTTTTTTTAATTCCGTGTTCGTAATGTGATTTTTCATGTTTTCCTTCGTAGCTTTTGACGTTCCCGTCATAAATAAAAATTCTTTAACTGAGTCCGACAGAAAAGAAAATAAATTAAGGTCACTTCCGACTGTAAAAATTTTGGTCTCCAGTCCGATTCATCACTACCCCGCTTAGCGGCTCTCGGCTCTTCTAACTGCCAAGCAAGGGCAGGGTTGGGGGCAGGAGGCATTAGGGGACATATCCTCGACCTTTTCTCGGCGCGAATTTCACTGGGTGCAAATTTCACTGAGCGCAGTTTGCAGAACACCGTAGTATATCCACACAAGTGCAATTTACGAACCTGCAGCAATAGTAGTAACTTCTTATTAAGGGCGAATCGGTAGGGCAATTCTTGTAAAATGGTTCCACCAGACAGTCCCTTACGACTCACCGCTCGTGTCTGCTCCCTTGATCCGCAACATGCCTGTATAAGCTAGTAGCACATAGCTTTGATTGACATCTTTTAGATCGTTGATTTATTCGACACCGCATCCTGAGCGTGTATCCGTGGAAAATTCGAAGTACTCGCGATTACAGTTTGCAAAATCAGATAAAATAATCCTGTAACAATTAAAATATAAGGAGCAGTCGAATGAGAACCAGATGGATGGAAAAAGTAAGTTAACTGTTTATTATTTGGAAAGTAACCGCCGTAACTGTTAATACATGTTCCCATCATGGGACAAGAAGGTACCTTCATGGGAAAATGTTTGCAGATGCCCACTGAACCATGATCGCAACTAGGCGGACGGCTACGAATGTATTACTTCAGGGCTCTAAAAATATGGAAGTCACGTGGGGAGAGATTGGGACTGTACGGAGGAAATTTAAAGGCTTCCCAACGACGCTTCTGCAGCGCACTCTTAAACAACCTTGGCAGCATATCGGACCTTCTTTTTAAGTGGTTTTTGTTCTATTGAAGCTATTTGCCGTCACCAGAGAGACGTTCGTTAAATTGATGTTATTACCTTGTTGTTGTATCTTGTGTGTAATACTGAGTTGTTCCAGAAAAAGTTCAGAGTAATGGCTAATTTGATATGATGTAGATGACTGACTGTTGAGCCAAAATTATGAAGCATGTGTGCTGAAGGCAGGTGGATGTTTACAAGCAGACAGCTTGGAAAAGATCAACTGGGATTTAAACACGAAACCATTGAACTCCGTTAAGGGAAGCTACCTGTTATGTTACCAACTGCGATTATTTTCATGTTCTGTTTACATATTGTTTTAATAATTATTAAGCTGTTGTTGTTGTTGTGGTCTTCAGTCCTGAGACTGGTTTGATGCAGCTCTCCATGCTACTCTATCCTGTGCAAGGCTCTTCGTCTCCCAGTACCTACAGCAGCCTACATCCTTCTGAATCTGCTTAGTGTATTCATCTCTTGGTCTCCATCTACGATTTTTATCCTCCACGCTGCCCTCCAATACTAAATTGGTGATCCCTTGATGCTTCAGAACATGCCCCTATTCTCTTCTTGTCCAAACTATTTATCGTCCATGTTCCACTTCCATACATGGCTACACTCCATACAAATACTATCAGAAACGACTTCCTGACACTTAAATCAATACTCGATGTTAACAAATTTCTCTTCTTCAGAAACGCTTTTCTTGCCATTGCCAGTCTACATTTTATATCCTCTCTACTTCGACCATCATCAGTTATTTTGCTCCCCAAATAGCAAAACTCCTTTACTACTTTAAGTGTCTCATTTCCTCATCTAATTCCCTCAGCATCACCCGACTTAATTCGACTACATTCCATAATCTTCGTTTTGCTTTTGTTGATGTTCATCTTATATCCTCCTTTCAAGACACTGTCCATTCCGTTCAACTGCTCTTCCAAGTCCTTTGCTGTCTCTGACAGAATTACAATGTCATCGGCGAACTTCAAAGGTTTTATATCTTTTCCGTGGATTTTAATACCTACTCCGAACTTTTCTTTGGTTTCCTTTACTGTTTGTTCAATATACAGATTGAATAGCATCGGGACGAGGCTACAACCCTGTCTCACTCCCTTCCCAACCACTGCTTCTCTTTCATGTCCCTCGACTCTTATAACTGCCATCTGGTTTCTGTACAAATTGTAAATAGCCTTTCGCTCCCTGTGTTTTACCTCTGCCACCTTCAGAATTTGAAAGAGAGTATTCCAGTCAACATTGTCAAAAGCATTCTCTAAGTCTACAAATGCTAGAAACGTAGGTTTGCCTGTCCTTAAACTTTCTTCTAAGATACGTAGAGTCAGTACTGCCTCACGTGTTCCAACATTTCTACGGAATTCAAACTGATCTTCCCCGAGGTCGGCTTCTACCAGTTTTCCATTCGTCTTTAAAGAATTCGCGTTAGTATTTTGCAGCTGTGATTTATTAAACCGATAGTTCGTTAATTTTCACATCTGTCAACACCTGCTTTCTTTGGGATTGGAATTATTATATTCTTCTTGAAGTCTGAGGGTATTTCGCCTGTCTCATACATCTTGCTCACCAGATGGTAGAGTTTTGTCAGGACTGGCTCTCCCAAGGCTTTCAGTAGTTCTAATGGAACGTTGTCTACTCCCGTGGCCTTGTTTCGACTTATTTTAAAAAAGCTCTGGTTTTTGCACGGTGTTTCAAGGTATTGAGCTTCTTTTGAACTCTCGAGAGGTTGGAGTTAATTATGTTTGAGCCTTGCTTTCACGGTATTGTTTTAAGGTACTGTTACTGGAGCGGAAATTGGGAGTTTTACAAGTTGTTTAATTTGAATAACTGTGTAAGATTTGTAATTGGTACCTAAACTCAATGAAAGAGTCCTAGCCTTCTTTCCTTCTGCCCAGTTCCGCCACACGAATAATAACCTACGTTTATGACTATGCTTCTCCTCTGTCTCAATTCCAACTCGTCTGCTCAGTACGCAAGAAGCTAAACCTCTAACACGTCGGAAAGATAAAAAAGTTAAAGAGTCGTCGACGGAAATACCATAGGAGGAACGAAAGCTGGAATTTTGAGTCCTGAGCCGGTGGAATTATTAGAGAAGAGAACATTCACTCTGATTATGCAAGATCGGGGAGGGACATCGACTGTAGTCATAATCAAGAAACCATCCCAGCTTTCGACTTAGGTGATAAAGGAAAACTATTGTAAAGCTGATAAGTCCGCTTACAACCCCTGAGAAGACGGACGACTGCGCTCAACAATAGCAGAAGTAATGAGATTTATACTACCGCACGCATGATTAGAATAGGCTTTACCGAGAATGCGGTCGACCTGGTACCGAGTGGAAATTTCTAATGGCCGCATTATTAAGCATGCTGGCCGGCCTGGTCGAAAGGTCCCTTCGACGCATTGAGTTAGGGCGCGGTGCTCTTGTACTAAAGGGGAATTTCCCCTGCTCTGACCGGAGAGAGAGAAAGCAGCAGAGCAAATATACAGAGGTATGCCGCACAAAGCGCAGCCGAGATGGAATTCGCAAAGGAGGGGATCCTGGCAGAAGACTGTCCTGCTGTCCCCTAGATGAGGGATTAGGGCGCTCTCTCTCTCCCTATCTCTCTCTGCCGTGACGTCAAAGAATCTTGGATACATCAAAACTCGCAACACTTGTTTCCTAGATTTGTCGACGGAAGACAGCACTACACGTACAGCTCCCTGCACATGTTCAATATTTATTGACAATACTATTTTGCCACACATTCAGTATACAGAGTGACCCTCATGCCGTTAATAATATTGTCAATATCGTCAGCTGGTATCGCGATTTCGTAACTTTAAGATGCGGTACACCTAAAAGGAACAGTGTGCCAGAATTATATTAGGCATACTGAAGAAAAAACGAAAAAGAGGAAAAAGGCTCAAGAATGTCTGAGAACACAAGTAGCTCCTTGTCGCTGGATAATTTACTGACTGAAATCAGAACCATGATTGCGAAATATTTCACAAACTATTTACAGGTAAATCAGAACCACGGTCCCGAAATATTTCATTAACTACTTACAGATAAGTCCTGGATGTAGGATAAATTATTAATGTTGATACGACAGAGAATTAAAATACGTTAATGAGACAGGCGATTACACTCATTGAGAGATTAGAAGTAACTTTGTAATTTCTGCCTACAAGCTGGTCATTCGAATGGTTGAAGTCTACTGCTGTAATATTAGCAAACAAAATCAGTAATTTGTTATTAAAATGTGTGAAGCAATTTATATATGAAGCGGAATGATACATTCAAGTACACTGTCCGATCAAAAGTATCCGGACACCTGTTAGTGAACATCTGTGTGGGGTGTGTCCATCATTCACTTTTATGATTGCTTGAACTCTGATATTTTTATTTCTAGGAACACATTCAGTGAGGTGTCTGAATGTCTGTGGAGAAATGTAAGCCCACTTTTCCTCAAGAGCTGAAAATAGAGAAGATAGTGATGCTGACCGCTGGGATCTGGAGCGAAGTCAACGCTGTAACTCACCCGTGGGTTCAGGTAGTGGAACTAATTTCTCTCATTTTATCGTCATAGTCATTTCGTGAGAAACTCTTCTTTGGACGTGCGCTCTATGAATTTCGACAACATACCTGTCGGTCATACACAAGGCCTCTCTTGCAGCGTGTGCCACCGTGTTTGTTGAGCATTCCCCCAACTCTCTCCCGCTTACTAAACAATCCTGTGACAAACGCGCTGCTCTTAGTCGGACCTTCTCTATCTTTCGTACGAAAACGATGAGCAATAACCAGGTATATGCTGAACCTGTGTTTTGTAAGTCACTTCCTTCATGGATGTATTACATTTCAGTGCTCTTCAGCGTCCTTTGGTGTCTCTGACAGATTTACAATGTCGTCGACGAACCTCAAACTCTTTATTTCATCTCCTTAAACTTTAATTGCCTTTATAAATTCCTCCTTAGTCTCCTTTACTGTTTGCTCAATGTACAGACTGAAAGCATCACGGATAAGCTACAATCCTCCCCTCGCTCCTGTTTCAACCACTGCTATTGTTTCATGTCCTTCGACTCATAGAATTGAAGCCCGGTTTTGTGTATAAGTTAGGAATAACTATTCGCTGCATGTTTTTCATCCCTGATACCTTCTGGATTTAAAAGAGTATATTCCATATTCTATCGGATGTAGCTTACAACATGTTGAAGCTGAGTAAGTGTTAAAGGACACCAGAAGTAACCAGTCTGTCTGCGTATAGAATATATTCTGTGTACAAGTGTGAGAAACTGTTCGAAATAGTCATTTTATCTTGAAACTGTTCCACTGGTTCGTGTTTGCATAAAAACGACAATATGGGGTTGTAGGTCCGTCTTGAGGCAGAACATTTTTGTCTGTATTTATTTATTCCCAAACTAGTTTCAGCGACAATGTCGCCATCATCAGTCGGTTCTTTTATTCTAAAACACGTAAAAAATAGCATCATTATAAACATTACATAACATTATTGCATGCTTGGTTGCAAATATTGTGTTCTGTGAATAGTTTCGTATACCTTGTTTACTGTGAGTCATAGCGTGGTTTTTATGTTTGTTGCCATCATTTCCGGCAAATTTTTTGTATCTTTGATGCCGTTTCTTGTGCATTTAGCATGTCATCTGCAACTCTATGAGTGGCTGTTACTAAACAAATATGAAAAATAGCACTTACGAACTTCAGCGTTATACTATTGGGAATTGTGGTAGTGCTATGGATACAGCTAAGGAATTAAAATCACTACTCCACGAATATCAAAACCGATTTACAATCCTCAAATACAGCAACAGTTTAGACAGAAAAATAACAACAGCAGAACATTATTACATACCAAAGGCTATAGTGGAAGGGAAAAATAAAATACATGAGAACCCAAGACCTACAACAACACGCAACACGCTCATTACCGCTCTAAGAGAATTGACACAGAACAGTAATCCCCCTCCCCACACACACACACACACATAGGCAAGTTTACTTCCCCACCACACAAAGAGACATAAATATGAAAAACAAGTCCCCAGAAGTCCCGATACAGTTTTCAAAACCTTCTCTCAGTATGCGATAAAATCCAGAGACACACGAGAACATCAAGATGGTGTAATGTTTTGGATTGCGACCAAGGTGTAAAACTTGAGCTTTTCTGTGTTTAAACGTAACTGCTAGCCGGCCAGCAAGGTAATAATCTAGTGCATACGAAAACTGTATCGGTAACACTACCGCATTTCCCTAAGTATAGCGCTAACATATATAAGTCCACTTTTTCATAATTGTTTAATAACAGCCACTCACACAGTTGCAGATGACATACTGTACGCCGACGAAACGGCAACAAAGACACAGAGAATATGCCGGAAATACGGTACAAACGTAAAAACAGTGCTGTTACTTAAAGTAAGTATTATGACGCTATTGACAGAGCACAATATTTGGAACCAAACAGTGCACATGTAATACATGTTTTATAATGTTTACAACGATGCTCTTTTTGTATGTTTTAGAGCAAAAAAATCGACTGATGACGGCGATATTGTTGCTGAAACTAGTCTGGGAACAAATTCATAAAACCAAAAGTGGTTTGAATCAAGTCGGTCCCATAAAACGATTTGGTTAGCGTTCGAAATGTTTGCATAGCGTATACCTGAAGCGAAACATGGTAACTAGCCCGGTATACACCTACTGAGATGTGAGTAACCGCCTAAAAACCACCTCCAGGCTGGTAGCTGCAACAACCCCTCGTCGTTAATCCAGTGGGGACATTCGATCCGTGGCCTGAATACCTCCGCGAACTCGAAGTGGTAGCGTTAACACGCGCGGCTACACCGACGGGTATACAACATGCATGTCGTAATGAATGCAATGAGAAATGTGTGGAGTACCTGGCTAGACGTAAGAGAGGTCCTGACTGTCCCAATCCTACAGAACAAATAAATACTGGGTGATCAAAAATTCAGTATAAATTTGAAAACTGAATAAATCACGGAATAATGTAGATAGAGAGGTACAAATTGACACACATGCTTGGAATCACTTGGGATTTTATTAGAACCAAAAAATACAAAAGTTCACAAAATGTCCGACAGATGGCGCTTCATCTGATCAGAATAGAAATAATTAGCATAACAAAGTAAGACAAAGCAAAGACGATGTTCTTTACAGGAAATGATCAATATGTCGACCACCATTCCTCAACAATAGCTGTAGTCGAGGAATAATGTTGTCAACAGCACCGTAAAGCATATCCGGAGTTATGGTGAGGCATTGGCGTCGGATGTTGTCTTTCAGCATCTCTAGAGATGTCGGTCGATCACGATACACTTGCGACTTCAGGTAACCCCAATGCCAATAATCGCACGGACTGAGCTCTGGGGACCTGGGAGGCCAAGCATGACGAAAGTGGCGGCTGAGCACACGATCATCACCAAACGACGCGCGCAAGAGATCTTTCTTTCACGCGTCTAGTAATTTTTTTTTTGTTCTAATAAAACACCATGTCATTCCAAGCATGTGTGGCAATTTTTACGTCTCTATCTACATTATTCCGTGGTTTATTAAGTTTTCAAATTTATACTGACTTTTTGATCACCCGGTATATAAGAACAGCATCGCCAAAGAATAGCCTTGTGGAGCTTTCGACGTTATCCACTGGGCATGCGCAGCCTATTTTATGAATGCGTGGTGTCTGTCTTTTCGGACATGTCCGAAAGAAAAGACAGCACGTGGAATCCGCAGCTGTGATACATATTATGCAAATCAAAGGTGGAGCGGGGAAACGGAAGAAACTCTTAATGACAGCTGCACAGCCGTGCCAGGATAGTCCACGCAACTGCGATAAATACTGTGTCCGGATGGTGCAGTGGTTAACGCAACTGCCTAATAAGCAGGAGATCCCGGGTTCGAATACCGGTCTGACACACATTTTCATTCGTCGCCGCTGATCCTGCATAAAGTCCCGATGCAGGTGACACCAATATTTCCTTCCTTTTACTTTCTTTTCTCCACCCGCTACCTCCAATGTACATAATATGTGCAGCCTACTTAAGGCTACACCGCTTTCTGGACCTGTTTCTGTTGTTGCCGTTCAACCTGCTGTCTGGAGCGTCCAGCCAGTCTGCAGCGGCGCGCCTCGGAGGTGCCTGCAGGACGGTGGTCCACCGCAACGCGCGCCCTTGACCCACACGGCGGCGGGCGACCGTCTGTTGCCATGGCGACGGGCCCACGGAAGGCCTGCGGGAAGATCGGCGCCGGCTGGCGCGTCGCCACGCCATACCACGGCCAAGGTTCGGGCCGCGCGTTGTGCAACGCGGAACCTCCCGCCACGCGGCACGCGACCCGTTCGTGACACAACAGGGAACTGACGGAGATTGCGGGCTGCTCACTGAAACGAGGGGGTACAGCTCACACGTCTGCCGCCACTCTACCCTGACTGCGACGGTCCGTTTAGAAAAGCCACAGTCGGGAAGGAGAATGTGAGGTTCTGTTTTAGTAACCAAAATCCCTAGATCTCTTTGTGTACGCTACATCAGTTTTCTGTCACGTTTTCTGAACCTATCAAATGGTTCAAATGGCTCCAAGCACTATGGGACTTACCATCTGAGGTCATCGGTTCCCTTGACTTAGAACTACTTAAACCTAAAAAAAAAATCGAAAATGGTTAGTATGTTGTGCGGGAAGGCAAACTGATCGGTTTTCGAGAAGGAAGCCATATCCAGAAACGCAGGGATTCGGCGCTGGAGAGCGCCGAAGTACGAGAAAGAACGGTTGTGACGGTTTGTTCTTATCTCAATACGGAAGGTACGCAACCGTTTATCCATCTGTGTATTGCAAATGGACGACCTGAACCTAATAACAACCCTGTGCATGTGCTACATTCCTCCATTCAGCCATTTAGCGCATCCTTCTGTGGGACTTGCGTGGTCTGCCAGCGCAGTAAGATTGTTAATAGCAATGAGACAAGTACCAGTACACAGCTGCCGAAATGACCGACGCGGAGTTTGCATGTGGCAAAGCGGATTGCAGTGGGAGGGCTGCGATGAGATTGTAAGTTTTCCAAACAAGCGTATCTCACATCATTTCACGTTCGCGTCCATCGAGCGACGCCTCAGGGAAGCTGGAAAGTCGCACTTAGGTACTTTCTCCCTGAGATGTGTCCACTGAACACAAATGTAGCACTTTATACTGGGTACTTCAGAATACTATCCCCAGTCTACTGCTTGTCCTCTGGTAGGTGCTGAAACGTCATGCGGATCGTCTACGCTCGGCTCGAACACTACAGTTGGAGGAGGACAACGTTCGGAGGGGACCCAGCCACCAGCACTCGGCATGTGACACAGACGGGTAGAAAAGTGCCATGTGGCGTTTTTCACACGAACACAGGTTCCATGCACACCATCTGCAGAAATTCCAGGCATTACGGAGGAGCGCTACCCACGACGGGTACGGTTTGCGCAGTGGTATTTACAGCAATGCATACTCCAGCCACATTTCCAGAGCTTGGTGCTATTTATGGATGAATGTACGTTTACTAGAGGCAGCATTGGGCGGAAGAAAGTCTGCGTGTGAAGATGGTTCAAAATCACTAACACAGGGCCGGTATTAACATTTGGGCCGCGATAATTCGTGATCATATCATTGGCCCATATCTACTGCCAAGCAGACTAACAGGACAGATCTACCTCACATTTAGCTCCAGCAAAGATTGATGTCGATGTGCGAAATCACTTCAACGCCACATAGCCCAGTCAATCGATCAGTAGGAGGGGACCAGTTCCCTGGCCAGCATGGTCATCAGATCTGACACCTCTCCACTGTTTTCTGTGGGATAGTACGAACAGCATGGTTTATGGCGTACCTGTAGCGGAGCATCTTGTTGCTCGAGTCCACGGAGCGATTGGAATACATCAAAGACAACCGCACGTCTTGGCTCGTGTGCATGAGGCTCAGCACCGCCGATGTAGGCTCTGCAATGACGTGGGAGATACGGAGCTCTAAGTAATGTAGAGAGCGCTATGTGCTAGTCATGCTGAGTTTACTGAGGTAACGTGGGACGCACACCCATCTCAGACTTCGACGCTCTCCAGCGCCCAAGCAGTGCGTTTTCGAATATGGGTCCCTTCTCTAAGACCGATCAATCTGCCTTCCAGCACAACGTAATAAGTGTTGTGTGTTTTTGGGACACCCTGCATACATCGAAGAAGAAATGACGAAATTTAAAAGAAAGGTCCGGAAGTGGCATTCAAATTCGGGGAAAAAGGTTGTAAATGATACGACAGGCTGATGACAATGCTATCCTCAATGATAATGAGGAAGATTTGCGGGACCTGTTGAGTGAAATGAACAGTTTGGTGAGCACACACTACGGATTGAGGATAAACCGAAAGAAAACGAAAGTGAAGTAACGGGATGTAGCAGGACTGAGATTAGTGATAAACTTAACATCAAAATTGGGTACCACGAAACAGGCGAATTGATGGAGTTCTCCACCTAGGAATGAAAATAACACATGACGGACGAAGCTACGAGGACATGGAAAGTAGACTAGCACAGGCCACGAGAGTGTTCTTGGCCAAAATAACACTAGTATCAAACATCGGCCTACATTTGAACAAGAAACTTCTGGTAATGTACGTCTGAAACGCACCGTTGGATGTAAATGAGGCATGGGCTGTGGGGAAAAAAAGAGAATCGAAGCTTTTGAGATGTAATGGAGATTACGGGGGACTGGTATGATAAGAAATGACGAGGTTCTCACTGGATCGGTGAGGTGAGGAACGTGTAGAATGTATTACCAAGAAGAAGGGGCAAGATGAAAGGACATACATTACGACATCAACGAATAACTTCCACGTTATTAGAGGGAGACGTACAGTGTAAAATCTCTAGAGGAAGGCGAAGATTGGATTACGTTCAACCAATAATGGAGGACGTTGAGTGCAAGTGCTTCTCTTAGATGAAGAAGTTGACACAGAAGACAAATTCCAGACGGATCGTGTCAATATAGACAGAATACCGACGATGGAAAATTCCAGAAAATGTGCAGTTTTCTTCACCGTAGCCTCCTCTTAGCTTCCACATATTTTTGAAAGACTGTTTTACACGCCCCTACTTTCTTTTTCTATCCAGCTTCTTTCCCCTTTTTTATTGCAATCGCTGGTAGTCTCCGTTCTCCCACACTGCTCAGTATCTACTCGTATTTCACGCTCTCCATTCAATGTTTTTCCGCTCTTTGTGAAATTCACATCTTAAAAGTATCTAGTTTTTTCTATCTTTCTTCCTCACTGTTCACTTTTCAGCACCATACAGGAGGACATACCATACAAACCACTTTATCAGACTTTTCCTCAAATCTTTGTATATAATGGTGTAGGAAACTCTCCGTTCCTTACTAAATACCTCTTTCACAAGCGTTATTCTGGCTTTAACAATGCGTTGCACTTCCAGCTGCTTTCTATTCTGCTTCCTAAATACTTAACCTCTGCACATGTTCTAATATCTCTCCATTCAGCATTACTTTTGCCTTTTTATTTCATTGTAGTTCCGTAATTATATTTATTTTAGTTCCATGGTTCTTTCTTTTAGCCAAACTATTTCTTGCAAGTCTTTTACTTGCATTAATAGAAGGGCAATGTCGTCTACAAATATCAGCATCAAATTTACCTCCAGTTTTTACACTCTTGTCATTTAACGGGCAGTACGCAATCGCATTGTCTAAGCACAGGTTAAAAACGGTAAGAGACAGCCAACAGCCGAATCTTACTCCTTTTTCTAATTGAGCCCAGTTGGTGAACGCTGCTACTCACGCTTTGAAATCATATTTCATTTTATCATTTTTAAACCGTGTGATTGCAATGACGTTCTCAAAGGATCATGGGTAGGGTTGTGCACACACAAGATAAATTATTTGTAATTTTAAGAAGTCAAATAGTAGGTAATAGGTAAAATAGTCCCCCATTCGGATCTCCGGGCGGGGACTACTCAAGAGGATGTCGTTATCAGGAGAAAGAAAACTGGCGTTCTACGGATCGGAGCGTGGAATGTCAGATCCCTTAATCGGGCAGGTAGGTTAGAAAATTTAAAAAGGGAAATGGATAGGTTGAAGTTAGATATAGTGGGAATTAGTGAAGTTCGGTGGCAGGAGGAACAAGACTTCTGGTCAGGTGACTACAGGGTTATAAACACAAAATCAAATAGGGGTAATGCAGGAGTAGGTTTAATAATGAATAGGAAAATAGGAATGCGGGTAAACTACTACAAACAGCATAGTGAACGCATTATTGTGGCCAAGATAGATACGAAGCCCACACCTACTACAGTAGTAGAAGTTTATATGCCAACTAGCTCTGCAGATGACGAAGAAATTGAAGAAATGTATGATGAAATAAAAGAAATTATTCAGATTGTGAAGGGAGACGAAAATTTAATAGTCATGGGTGACTGGAATTCGAGTGTAGGAAAAGGGAGAGAAGGAAACATAGTAGGTGAATATGGATTGGGGGACAGAAATGAAAGAGGAAGCCGCCTGGTAGAATTTTGCACAGAGCACAACATAATCATAACTAACACTTGGTTTAAGAATCATGAAAGAAGGTTGTATACATGGAAGAACCCTGGAGATACTAAAAGGTATCAGATAGATTATATAATGGTAAGACAGAGATTTAGGAACCAGGTTTTAAATTGTAAGACATTTCCAGGGGCAGATGTGGACTCTGACCACAATCTATTGGTTA
The DNA here is from genome assembly GCF_021461395.2 of Schistocerca americana. Taxonomy (NCBI): domain Eukaryota; kingdom Metazoa; phylum Arthropoda; class Insecta; order Orthoptera; family Acrididae; genus Schistocerca; species Schistocerca americana. Next base: position 514,312,419 of record NC_060121.1, on the reverse strand, counting down.
TGACCTGTAGATTAAAACTGAAGAAACTGCAAAAAGGTGGGAATTTAAGGAGATGGGACCTGGATAAACTAAAAGAACCAGAGGTTGTACAGAGATTCAGGGAGAGCATAAGGGAGCAATTGACAGGAATGGGGGAAATAAATACAGTAGAAGAAGAATGGGTAGCTTTGAGGGATGAAGTAGTGAAGGCAGCAGAGGATCAAGTAGGTAAAAAGACGAGGGCTAGTAGAAAACCTTGGGTAACAGAAGAAATATTGAATTTAATTGATGAAAGGAGAAAATATAAAAATGCAGTAAGTGAAACAGGCAAAAAGGAATACAAACGTCTCAAAAATGAGATCGACAGGAAGTGCAAAATGGCTAAGCAGGGATGGCTAGAGGACAAATGTAAGGATGTAGAGGCCTATCTCACTAGGGGTAAGATAGATACCGCCTACAGGAAAATTAAAGAGACCTTTGGAGATAAGAGAACGACTTGTATGAATATCAAGAGCTCAGATGGAAACCCAGTTCTAAGCAAAGAAGGGAAAGCAGAAAGGTGGAAGGAGTATATAGAGGGTCTATACAAGGGCGATGTACTTGAGGACAATATTATGGAAATGGAAGAGGATGTAGATGAAGATGAAATGGGAGATATGATACTGCGTGAAGAGTTTGACAGAGCACTCAAAGACCTGAGTCGAAACAAGGCCCCCGGAGTAGACAATATTCCATTGGAACTACTGACGGCCGTGGGAGAACCAGTCCTGACAAAACTCTACCATCTGGTGAGCAAGATGTATGAAACAGGCGAAATACCCTCAGACTTCAAGAAGAATATAATAATTCCAATCCCAAAGAAAGCAGGTGTTGACAGATGTGAAAATTACCGAACTATCAGTTTAATAAGTCACAGCTGCAAAATACTAACACGAATTCTTTACAGACGAATGGAGAAACTAGTATAAGCCAACCTCGCGGAAGATCAGTTTGGATTCCGTAGAAACACTGGAACACGTGAGGCAATACTGACCTTACGACTTATCTTAGAAGAAAGATTAAGGAAAGGCAAACCTACGTTTCTAGCATTTGTAGACTTAGAGAAAGCTTTTGACAATGTTGACTGGAATACTCTCTTTCAAATTCTAAAGGTGGCAGGGGTAAAATACAGGGAGCGAAAGGCTATTTACAATTTGTACAGAAACCAGATGGCAGTTATAAGAGTCGAGGGACATGAAAGGGAAGCAGTGGTTGGGAAGGGAGTAAGACAGGGTTGTAGCCTCTCCCCGATGTTGTTCAATCTGTATATTGAGCAAGCAGTAAAGGAAACAAAAGAAAAATTCGGAGTAGGTATTAAAATCCATGGAGAAGAAATAAAAACTTTGAGGTTCGCTGATGACATTGTAATTCTGTCAGAGACAGCAAAGGACTTGGAAGAGCAGTTGAATGGAATGGACAGTGTCTTGAAAGGAGGATATAAGATGAACATCAACAAAAGCAAAACAAGGATAATGGAATGTAGTCTAATTAAGTCGGGTGATGCTGAGGGAATTAGATGAGGAAATGAGACACTTAAAGTAGTAAAGGAGTTTTGCTATTTGGGGAGCAAAATAACTGATGATGGTCGAAGTAGAGAGGATATAAAATGTAGGCTGGCAATGGCAAGGAAAGCGTTTCTGAAGAAGAGAAATTTGTTAACATCCTGTATTGATTTAAGTGTCAGGAAGTCATTTCTGAAAGTATTCGTATGGAGTGTAGCCATGTATGGAAGTGAAACATGGACGATAAATAGTTCAGACAAGAAGAGAATAGAAGCTTTCGAAATGTGGTGCTACAGAAGAATGCTGAAGATTAGATGGGTAGATCACATAACTAATGAGGAAGTTTTGAATAGGATTGGGGAGAAGAGAAGTTTGTGGCACAACTTGACCAGAAGAAGGGATCGGTTGGTAGGACATGTTCTGAGGCATCAAGGGATCACCAATTTAGTATTGGAGGGCAGCGTGGAGGGTAAAAATCGTAGAGGGAGACCAAGAGATGAATACACTAAGCAGATTCAGAAGGATGTAGGTTGCAGTAGGTACTGGGAGATGAAAAAGCTTGCACAGGATAGAGTAGCATGGAGAGCTGCATCAAACCAGTCTCAGGACTGAAGACCACAACAACAACAAGAAGTCAAATGAGGTCACATTGTAAGCTGCTGTCACATCTTGCGAACTGTTAAATCTCAGTCACATAGTTCATCTGTAAAATGTGTTTTAATCCATACATATTATAAAAATGGATGTACGTACATATGTATGCACAAAACTGCCGCATGAAGCATGACGTTTTAATTAATTACTTCTTTACTACAGACTGTGGCTCTGAGCACTATGGGACTTAACATCTGTGGTCATCAGTCCCCTAGAACTTAGAACTACTTAAACCTAACTAACCTAAAGACGTCACACACATCCATGCCCGAGGCAGGATTCGAACCTGCGACCGCAGCAGTCGCGCGGTTCCGGACTGAGCGCCTAGAACCGCTAGACCACCGCGGCCGGCTTACTACAGACTGTATTCGCGACATATTTTGCAGACAATATTCAAATATACTACTGAATATACCAGCAAAATAATATTATTGGACGAGAGATAGTTCACGAGCTATGATGTCATAAACACTGAGATGCGTGAAAAACTGCCACGTCATGCATGACGTTTACATTTATTACTTCTTTGCCACTATCTCTAATCACAACACATCTCGCAGACAGTTGACACTTACACCACCGAATGTACCTGCAAAACAGCGTCATCGTACGACAAATAGTTCAAATACGTTAAATACATGTGAAACGAATTTCACATGTGCGTTCGCGGGCAAAGCCAAGGGTAAAAAACTCACCCGAAACTGCTGGAACGAATTTGAATCAAATTTGGTACACATATTAATTACGATCTGGCAAGAAATACTGTGCGGATAACAACCACCAGCTTCCTATTGGGAGGTGGGTGACAATGTGCAGAGAGAAAGGGGCGGGAGGAGATGGACACAGGTAGGGAGGAAAGAGGCAGACAGAGAGAGGGGAGAGGGAAATGGGCAGAGAAAGAGGATAGAAAGAGGAGGACAGAGAAAGAAAAGAAGAGGAGATGGACAGGTAGAGGCGGGAGGAGGAGATGAACAAAGAGAGGGGGAGGAAGAGACTGAATTAGATAGGGGAAGAAGATGGAAAGAGGGGAGAGGAGCAGGTGGACTGAGGGAGGGACGACAGATAAACAGAAAGAGGCAAGAAGAAGATGGTCAGACAAAGGGGCAGAAGGAGATTGGTAGTGTGTGGGATGTAGGAGGTGGATTAATAGAAGACTGGAATAAATATATACCCGACAATTATCTCGGAGCTATCTGAATTCGAACGTGGGCAAACCGTTTATGCTCATAGAATTGGTTGCTGGATAGGACGACATCTGCGAAAGTCACTGCAGAACCCGAAGTTGTACTTGCGAACCCAGTTAGGTCCTAAACATCACAAAGGGGCTCTCTAAGCTGGGAACTGCAGGGCGAGCTGGAATTCGGAAACCACTCGTAGCAATCCAAGTGCCCGTAGCAGCATAACGTGGTGACCAAGCCATAAAACATGGATTGTGGAGCAACAGTAGAACGTCATTTGGACAAGTAAGTCTTGTTTCATACTTCCAACTTTTGGCCGAGTTTATGCCCCAAGAGTGAAACGTGGCGACCGTTCGCTGACAATTTGGGCAGCCATATTACATGGTTACTATGCATGGTCGCATTACTTCGACGGATTATGTGACCATTCTGACTAATCAGGTCCATCCCATGTTACAACGTTTGTTTCCCAGTGCTGATGCTGTGTACCAAGACGACAGTGCGCTTGTCACGCAGCTCGCATCGTCCGTCTGGATTTGTGAGCACGAGGATGAATTATCGCATCTGCCTTGGCCACCACAGTCAGTACATCTCAGTATTATTGAGCCTTTGTGGTCTACCTGGGAGAGAAGGGTGCGTCATCGCTATCCGCCCACTTCATAGTTACCTGAAAAAAAAAAAGAAACCACACACGTCCAGTGTTTATCAGCTCCGGGACAATTGGAAATCGTTCTGATGCCTAACACAGTTTCAGGCTCGGTAATGCGTTGCGTTTTTCGCGTTGCCATATTTTTGTGCAATCCCTGTACGATCTACTAACAGTCCACACTTAGTAAAGCTATGTTCAAACCATCTCTTTTTGACAGTGGCTTCACTTCGGTATTAATCTTCCCTAATAACGATACGCGAGAAGAGATTAATTCTTTCTTCCAAATGTTCCGCTCTAACACCTCTGAACAGCTCTTGTAACTGTCTCGTAATGAATGAACCACCTGTTACAAATTTAGCAGCATGCCCATGAATTTCTTCAGTGTCCTCCTCTAATCTGACCTGGTGAGAATCCGAAACATTCGAGGTCTGTCCGAGAATAGGTCGCACAAAATTGTCACGCGGTCTCCTTTGCAGCGGCATTAAGCTTTAACAGATCTCTACCAATAAATCTAAGTAGTCTACTCTACTTCTGATCTTGTTATTTCGCTCCACTTCATATCGCCTGAAAACGATGTGCCCCGATAGTTACTTGATATGTCTGTGCCCTGCGGTACTTTGTTGATACAGTATTCAAAATCATGTACGTCAGACAGGCTGTCAACAACAGAAACATTTTCCCAATTGTTTCCCGGCATGTCTTTGCAAGTCATGAGCTGAATTTTAAAATTCTGCACAATGAACGTACTGAGCACTTCCCGTGTGTAGCGGAGAGGTCTGCACAAGACAAGGATCTCGGTCGCACACAATAATTACGCCTCCAGGAATTTCTATCCGTACTGTCTTATGGTCGCCAGTAACAGACAGATACAAAACGGGAACAGACGTTCCCTCTTATGCTAACATTTCTGATGACTACTTTAACACGGTTCTAGCTAATCCCCTAAATCCTGCGGCAACAATCTCTGATTATCGACCTTTGACTCTGCGCTGGCCTATGCCGCACTTGCTAGATGTTTATTCGTCATAATGCTGCTTGGCGAGCGACTGGAAACAGGCAGCAACAGTTTCCTTTACGTTCCAAGAGCAGTTCAGCCCGTCGTAAAAACACTTAGAAAAATGTCTCACTCCTCAGCGATCCTCCGCGTTTAGACCTTATCGCTACGCAATAACTGATATATCTGTCGGATGCGGAAATCGGCCGCAATAGTTACTTCGCGAATAAAAGAAGAGGTATATCTGCGAATACCTTCAATAATTATTACTTTATGCTTAAATGTTAAAGGATTGTATCAGTATTATTACGCAGTTTTCCACACTATTACACGTGTATCTTATTCACGTCCTCTCAGCAGCTGCCATACATCTAAGTCGTCCTGTTTCTTTTGTACACTACAGTCGGAGGTTCAAGTCCTCCAAATGTTCAAATGTGTGTGAAATATCATGGGACTTAACTGTTAAGGTCATCAGTCCCTAAGCTTACACACTACTTAACCTATATTATCCTGAGGACAAACACACACACCCATGCCCGAGGGAGGACTCGAACCTCCGTCGGGATCAGCTGCACAGTCCATGACTGCAGCGCCTCAGACCGCTCAGCTAATCATGCGCGGCTCGAGTCCTCCCTCGGGCATGGATATGTGTGTTTTTCTTAGCATAAGTTAGTTTAAGCAGTGTGTAAGTCTAGGGGGACCGATGACCTCAGCAGTTTGTTCCCTTAGAAATTCACACACATTTGAACATTTTTCTTTTGTAGCAGCAGATCTCAAATACGCAAATATCAAAACATACCACGTAGTGATGCATAGGCTGTTGTAGTACGAAAAGTCTTTCTGAATCTACATTTCATAGTGTGATCCATGTTTGACTACAACACATATCATAAATAACGTTCGGCATAAAATCGAAGAACTTTTCAACGTTGCTGTTAACTACATTTAAAAGTGCACAGTGCTCTGCTTTTTACGGCGAGAGGCGAAAGGTGTTGATATGATCTAGCATTGTAACAAATTATCGCACATACAATAAACGAACTACGTGATTTATATTTGCCAATATGCAGCGTGTGACAACTTATACTACAACTTAATTTGACTTCTCAACTTTGTGGCAATGTTCCGCAGAAAGTTTCACAAAATTCGTTTCAACAAATTCATAAGATATTTCGGACCAGAGCCTCGTCTACTCTTGCGGGTTCCTTTCGCAGTCGAAAAAGTCAAGGATAAAAAAACCTGTGGTTGCAAACACCACTTTGACGTCACGGGTCGGAAAGTCCAAGCGCGGAAAATCCAGGACACCACTGTCGGTAGGGGTCTTCCTCGTTCGCTCTCTCGTTCTATTCCAAAAGTGTCCTTAATCCAGAAGCCGATAACATAGTAAGAAGAGGCGCTTGGACAGGCTGAAACGTTCCCTTAGAAAAATTATGACTGACATTGCTGGAAAACCTCTTGCGTTATTTGATTTTCAAACAGCTGCGCAAAGCTCAACGTACTCAAACAGTTTTCCCTAAACTTATTCTGATCATCACTAAACTGACACACAATTTATAGCGCAACGCAATCTGACTTTCAATAATCCCTACAAAAGAATGGCCCTGACTAACAATAACCTATAACTTTCATGATTCACTTACCTCACAAAAATCTTCGTTACTCGAACTACTGCAATACAGCGAGCGCCAATACTAAATAAAAGTGCGGTTCTAGGCGCTACAGTCTGGAGCCGAGCAACCGCTACGGTCGCAGGTTCGAATCCTGCCTCGGGCATGGATGTGTGTGATGTCCTTAGGTTAGTTTGGTTTAATTAGTTCTAAGTTCTAGGCGACTGATGACCTCAGAAGTTAAGTCGCATAGTGCTCAGAGCCATTTGAACTAAATAAAAGATTCTAACTACTGAAAGCACTAACTACTGATAGGTATAGTTAGCAAATGAAAGATTTTGATAGAGAACAAATAATGTATTTACCTTAATAGTGTTCAAAAGTCATCATATATATATATATATATATATCTATAGATTCATGACATCCATCTCTACAAATTTCCTTTTTCTGGCGGACACACGTCCAGATCGTCCGCTTATAGCAACCTCTCAAAACTTTGGCATCTCTCTCTCTCTCCACATCCACCACTGCTGGCGGCTCATCTCCAACTGCACAACGCTACGCGCTGTTCCCATCCAACTGCCCAACACTACAATAGCGAATATACAGACAATGCCAACCAGCCACAGACTCCACACAGCACAGTCAGTGATTTTCATACAGAGCGCTACGTGGCGTTACCAACATAAAAAACTAAACAGCCTACTTACAAGGTGAATTCATTTAAAACTAGACGGAGTTGGTTAAGTCGAACTTACTACACCTTCTACATCACAATGCATTCAACGTAAGGGACGTGAATGCAGTAATCCAGACATGCTCGCAAAATTATGGGATGAACTTGACTGTCGTCTTGATATTTAACGTGCGTTCGGTGAAGAGCGTAAAGAACATTTGTGATCCTAAACGTAAATGTTAAAAGTTACCCAAGGTTGCATGTTCATGCAACCAGAAGACGTATCTTGTAAAATAGGACGGTTCTCTATAAAATTCAAAGTTTGCAGTCCCAAGTTTCTATCTTCATTAACGTAGAAGATAAGTTGTTGCGGTGTTGAGTGCGAAAAGTGGTGTGATGAAGCTCTCCACTCTACTCTACTCTGTGCAAGCCCCATCTCCGAATAACTCATTCGTTACACGATCTACTCATCAAATCTTCAACACAAGCAGCTTGTAATGAAATTGTATGCTTCTGGAATATCGTCTCAGTTATGTGACTGGCTCTGTGATTTCCTGTCAGAGGGGTCAACACCTCGTAGTAATAGACGGAAAGTCATCGAGTAGAACAGAAGTGCTTTCTGCCGGCCCCCAACGTAGTGTTATAGGCCCTTTGCTGTTCCTTATCTATATAAACGATTTGGGAGACAATCTGAGCAGCCGTCTTAGGTTGTTTGCAGATGACGCTGTCGTTTATCGACTAATAAAATCATCACAAGATTAAAACAGATTGCAGAACGATTTAGTGATCCTATATAACGAAAAGTGTGAAGACATCTACATGAGTGTTAAAAGGAATTCGTTAAACTTCGGTTACACGATAAATCAGTCAAATCTAAAGACCGTAAATTCAGCTAAATACCTAGGAATTACAATTACCAACAACTTAAATTGGAAGGAACACACAGACATGTTGTGGGGAAGGCTAACCGAAGACTGCGTTTTGTTGGCAGGACACTTTAGAAAATATGACCGGTCTACTACGGAGACTGCCTACACTACACTTGTCCGTCCTCTTTTAGAATACTGCTGCGCGGTGTGCGATCCTTACCAGATAGGACTGACGGAATACATCGAAAAACTACAAAAAAGGGCAACTCGTATTGTATTATCGCGAAATAGGGGAGATAGTGTCACAGACATGATACGTGAATTGGAGTGGCAATCATTAAAAGAAAGGTGTGTTTCCTTGCGACGGAATCTTCTCAAGAAATTCCGAACACCAACTTTCTCCTCTGAATGCGAAAATATTTTGTTGACACCAATCTACATCGGGAGAAACTATCACCACGTTAAAATGATGGAAATCAGAGCTCGTACGGAAAGATATAGGTGTTCATTCTTTCCGCGCGTTATACGAGATTGGAATAATAGAGAATTGTGAAGGTGGTTCGATGAACCCTCTGCCAGGCACTTAAATGTGATTTGCAGAGTATCCATGTAAATGTAGATGTAGCACCACATTTCAAAAGTTTCTGTTCTTTTATAGTTTCAATCGTTTCTTGCTCACGTTTCACATCCTTACAGGGCTACATTCCAAAACAACTACCTCCCGAAAAGAATTCCTAATAAAAATGGCTCTAAACACTATGGAACTTAGCATTTGAGGTCATAGACTACGAACTACTTAAACCTAAGTAACCTAAGGACATCACACACATCCATGCCCGAGGCAGGATTCCAACCGGCGACCGTAGCAGCAGCGCGGTTCCGGATTGAAGCGCCTAGAACCGCTCGGCCACAGCGGCCGGCGATTCCAAATACTTAAATACATATTCGACATTAAAAAAATTTCTATTGTTCCGAAACGATTTTGTTGCCATTGCTAGTCTACGTTTCATATCCTCTCAACTTCAGTCATTAGCAATTATTTTATTGCTCAAATAGCGAAAACCATCAACTACTTTTAGTGTCTTGTTTCGTAATCTAATTCGCTCGGCATCGCCTGATTTAACTCGAGTACATTCCCTTAGCCTTAATTTGCATTCGTTTATGTTCATCTTACATTCTCCCTTCAAGACACTGTCCATTCCGTTCAACTTATGTTCCAGGCCCTTACAATGTCATCGGCAAACCACGAAGTTTTTACTACTTCTTCCTGAACTTCAATTCCTACTTTTTTGTTTTCTTTGCTGCTTGCTCGATGTACGGATTGAATAACATCTGTGATAGGCTACAACCCTGTCTCATTCCCTTCTCAACTACTGCGTCCCTTTCATATCTTTCGACTCTTACAACTGTCGTCTGGTTTCTGTGCAAGTTGTAAACAGCCCTTCGCTCCCTGTATTTCATCCCAGCTACCTTCAGAATTTCAAAGAGCGTATTCCAGTCGACAATGTCCAAAGCTTTCTCCAAATCTAGAAAATCTGTAAAGGTAGGTTTGCCTTTCCTTAACCTGCCTTAGAAGGTAAGTTTTAGGGTGAAGTACTATCTCAGGTGTTCCTAGATTTCCCCTGAATGCAAACTGATCTCCCCAGAAGTTGATGGGAGACACAGTCTAGTACAGTGGCTCCCAGTCTTTGTGGAACCATTGCCCCTGTGAGTAATCAGAGATATTCGAAAAATCACTCGAATGCTAGATTCCTTACGTCTGAAATTCCAGAAATGCGATGACTTCAGGCTGCAAATGCTTTCTGTATGAACAGTGTCACAAATAATAATAACAATAATAATAATTATAATTATAGTAGTCGTAGTTGTACTAGTACAGTGTAGCCCCTACAGTAGTGTAGTAACCGTTACTTAATTCCTGCTGCATTGTGCTGTTATTAGTTCGTTGTTCTGTTACGAAATGAATAATGAAGCAGTTTATGGTCCATTGTGGTAACTAGCTACAACTCGTAGCAGGCGTCTTCAGCAGATATTTAAGCAAAAAAATGGTTGAAATGGCTCCGAGCACTATGGAACACAACTTCTGAGGTCATTAGTCCCCTACAACTTAGAACTAGTTAAACCTAACTAACCTAAGGACATCACAAACATCCATGCCCGAGGCAGGATTCGAACCTGCGACCGTAGCGGTCTTGCGGTTCCAGACTGCAGCGCCTTTAACCGCACGGCCACTTCGACCGGCTGATATTTAAGCGCATGTGGTTTATGTGCCTGGGTTTTACTATCATAGATGCATGGTAGGAAGTAGAGAATACGCGTGCAGTCGGTGGACTATGTGAGGAAGAATATATTCATACATTTGTTTTCATAAGCTCTAACAACCTCCACCATATCGTGTCACGCGTTAATGGTGGTATTCTTAAAAAATGTAATTACTACCAATTTAGGTAATCGGAATTACAGTCTAACGGAATGGTGATAATATTAATGATCTTTTAAAGATAATTAAGTTTCGTGACCGAAATACATTAGAAACATCAGAAAATTTCATTTCATCCCACAGGAAGTAATTACCAGCAGGCTGGGAAATACGGGTCTGTGAATAACAATAATAACACCCACAACTCAATAACGACTCAAATTATAACAATTGAAAAGTCAAGATGATGAAATGTTCCCAAAAGCCGCATAGCTGTATGAAGGTGCTTTATTCGCAGCTACCGGTTTCACGTCAATATATACTCATCTTCAGGATTACAACGGTTACATTTCTATAATGCAGATGGACAATTACGGAGTCCCAGCTTACGGGGCCAGCGCATTGCTAGTCTCCACAGGCTGCTTACACCACTGCGGCCTGTTAGCAATAAAGCGGAAGCATGTGCATGAGACGGGATTGTAAGTGTTCTTTACATTGGTTTCATACAGTTGGTGTCTACCGGATCATATAATATGTCCTACCGAGTGTTATCCGGCCTAGCTCATTCCGCAGTCATGCTTTGTACATTTTGACAAACAGCTCTTGCGTGTACTCAACTTTATTATGACAACCCACCAATGTGGTTTGACTCCTTAACGTGGATAACTTCCGTAATTGTCCATCTACGTTATTGAAATAGTGTACTCACTACACTCCTATCAGTCAAAACATTATGACTACTGCCCAGCGCGACGTTGGATGCCGCCTGGTAGGGTTGGGTTGTTTGGTGAAGGAGACCAGACAGCGAGGTCATCGGTCTCATCGGATTAGGGAAGGACGGGGAAAGAAGTCGACCGTGCCCTTTCAAAGGAACCATGCCGGCATTTGCCTGGAGCGATATAGCGAAATCACGGAAAACCTAAATCAGGATGGCCGGACGCGGGATTGAACCGTCGTCCTCCCGAATGCGTGGGATAGCGTTGCGAGCAAGTCACGCGGTAGGAAAAATATGTAGCCGGAGCAGACAAGAACGAGGGATCACGTTATCGAAGATATGGGCTGCAAATGGGGAAATCCACTGAGATGAGCGACTCTGACAAAGGGCAGATTATTTTTACACAGAGCCTGTGAACGAGCATCACGAAAACGGCGAAGTTGATTGAATGTTAACGGTCTACCGCCGTCAGCATCTACGGAAAGAGGTATAAAGACAGTGAAACTACTACTATGCACTAAATGGTTGGACGTCCATGACTTTTCACAAAATGTGAGGTTCGGATGCTTGTTTACTCTGTAAAGTTAGATAGATGGTGATCTGTGGCATCTCTGCCGAAAGGGCACAATGCTGGTACACGCAGAAGTGTTTCGGATCACACTGTTCATCGTACATTTTTAAACATAGAGCAGATCATCTCTACTTGTTTACATGTCGACCCAACGACATCGTCATTTACGATTGGAATGAACACGGGGTCATCAAGATTCGACTGCCGTCCAATGGAAACGTGTCGGCTCTTCGGATGAATCACAATTTTGCTACACTAGGTCGTTGGTGTCCCCACAAAAGCCGTCATTGAGGTGAACGGCTCGAAACGCGCAGCAAACCACGAACACAGGCTGATAGGAGCAGCATTATACTTGGGGATGCATTCTCCTGCGCTTGCGTGGGACTTGCGGTAGTAATCGAAGACACGCTGACAGCTGCTATCCACCTGCATCCCTGCATGCTTGATGTCTATCCCGATGGCGAAGTCATGATCCAGCAGTTTAACTATCAGTGTCTCGAAGCGAGAACGGTGCTACAGTGGTTTGAAGAGCATTATAATAAACTTCAAATTCAAATGGCTCTGAGCACTATGGGACTTAACTGCTGAGCTCATCAGTCCCCTAGAACTTAGAACTACTTAAACCTAACTAACCTAAGGACATCACACACATCCATGCCCGAGGCAGGATTCGAACCTGCGACCGTAGCGGTCGCGCGGTTCCAGACTGTAGCGACTAGAACCGATCGGCCACTCCGGCCGGCACAATAAAATTACGTTGATGTCTCCGCGACCAAATTCGCCTGATGTAAATCCTATGGAACCCATAGGGACCGCTATCGGGTGCCATCACCGCGTTTGCAAATAAGCGGCCCATTATTTACGCGAATTACATGACCTGTGTGTAGATATCTGATGCCACATTCCTCCACAAACCTACCACCAAACTGTCGGATCCCTCATACGTAGAATCAGTGACGTGTTTCGTTCCAAAGACGAACAAACAAGCAGGTGGTCATAAAGTTTCGGCTCACTAGTGTCAAGTTGAAGAAGCGTCTGTACTGGCGTGAGGCACGTATTTGCGTATAAAGCACCTCCATACAGCTATGCAGCTTTTAGAAACACCTCATCATTTTTTACTTTTTAATTGCTATACACTACTGGCCATTAAAATTGCTACACGAAGAAGAAATGGAGATGATAAACGGGTATTCATTGGACAAATATACTAGAACTGACATGTGATTACATTTTCACGCAATTTGGGTGCATAGATACTGAGACATCAGTACCCAGGACAACCACCTCTGGCCGTAGTAACTGCCTTGATACGCCTGGGCATTGAGTCAAACCGAGGTTGTACGGTGTGTACAGGTACAGCTGCCCATGCAGCTTCAACACGATACCACAATTCATCAAGAGTAGTGACTGGCTTATCGTGACGAGCCAGTTGCTCGACCACCATTGACCAGAGGTTTTCAATTGGTCGAACGTTTCGTGCAAATGGCTCGAACTGTTCGTGCAGATGGTTGTTGTCTTGCAAACGTCCCCATCTGTTGACTCAGGGATCGAGACGTGGCTGCACGATCCGTTACAGCCATGCGGATAAGATGCCTGTCATCTCGACTGCTAGTGATACGAGGCACTTGGGATCTGGAGAATGTGCTGGCCAGGGCAGCAGTCGAACATTTTCTGTATGCAGAAAGGCCCGTACAGGACCTGCAACGTACGGTCGTGCATTATCCTGAAATGTAGGGTTTCGCAGGGATCGAATGAAGGGTAGAGCCACGGGTCGTAACACATCTGAAATGTAACGTACACTGTTCAAAGCGCCGTCAGTGCGAACAAGAGGTGACAGGGACTCGTAACCAATGGCACACCATACCATCACGGCGGGTGATACGCCAGTATGGCGATGACGAATACTCGCTTCCAATGTGCGTTCACCGCGATGTCGCCAAACACGGATGCGACCATCATGGTGCTGTAAACACAACCTGGATTCATCCGAAAAAATGACGTTTTTCCATTCGTGCACCCAGATTCGTTGTCGAGTACACCATCGCAGGTGCTCCTGTCGGTGATGCAGCGTCAAGGGTAAGCGCAGCCATGGTCTCCGAGGTGATAGTCCATGGTGCTGCCAACGTCGTCGAACTGTTAGTGCAGATGGTTGCTGTCTTGCAAACGTCCCCATCTGTTGACTCAGGGATCGAGACGTGGCTGCACGATCCGTTACAGCCATGAGGATAAGATGCCTGTCATCTCGACCGCTAGTGATGCGAGGCCGTTGGGATCGAGCACGGCGTTCCATATTACCCTCCTGAACCCATCGATTCCATATTCTGCTAACAGTCATTGGATCTCGACTAACGCGAGCAGCAATGTCGCGATACGATAAACCGCAATCACGATAGGTTACAATCCGACCTTTATGAAATTCGGAAACGTGATGGTACGCAGTTCTCCTCCATATTTTTATGATAATTTGAATGGTTAGTGAGTGTGGAGTGCTGTTTTGTTATTCAAAGTGTTGTGAGCTGTGGTTGTCCTGACCAGACTGGCCTAGTAAAATCGGATGAATGTACTGTGACGTAGCTGATTTACTTGTTAATGAAGTAGCATGTGGATGCAGAGATCAGCCGCGGGTCGCTAGTACGGCAAGGCGGCTTTCCTCGTGCTCTTGCTGCTCCACCGCGCCGGGCCCAGAGGAATGCCGGGCTGGCGCGGTCCCGCGGGAATTGGGCCGAGACGCGGCGGCCCTTTTCATCCCACGCGCGGGCAGCGGGCAGGCAGGCCCGGATCAGGCTCCGCGGCGCCGACACCACGCGGCAGAATAGCAGCGCCGCCCGCTTCCTGGCTGCTGCGCCCGCCAAGCCGCCCTAGCGGCAAGCAGCCAGCTGAGCACGCCGCGGATTTAGGTCGCGCTGGCCAGGCAGCGCGACACCACGGGACGCGTCCCTTACACCTCCCACCAACAAATAAATTCATACAAGCATACCGGATCGAAAGCTGTACCCACTCAGGAGACATCACACTAATGCCTCGTAGCACCACCTCTGACCTTGAAAATGGTCAACAGTGCGAAGTCGAGACTCCACAAGTTTCTTTCGGCAATCCGTTTCCAACTCAAGCCGCTCACCGATCGTTACTTCCAGTTGTTGTTGTTGTTGGTGTGGTCTTCAGTCCAGAGACTGGTTTCATGCACCTCTCCATGATACTCTAGCCGGTGTAAGACTCTTCAAGTAACTACTATAACAGACAGCCTTCTGAATCTGCTTAGTGTATTCATCTCTTGGTCTCCCTCTACGATTTTTACTCTCCACGCCTCCCTTCAATGCTAAGTTGGTGATCCCTTGATGCCTCAGAACGTGTCCTACCTACCGATCCCGTCTTCTAGCCAGGTTGTGTCACAGACTCCTCCTAAATTCTGTTTAATACCTCCTCATTAGTTACGTGATGTTGTTGTTGTTGTTGTTGTTGTGGTCTTCAGTCCTGAGACTGGTTTGATGCAGCTCTCCATGCTACTTTATCCTATGCAAGCTTCTTCATCTCCCAGTGCCTACTGCCGCCTACATCCTTCTGAATCTGCTTGGTGTATTCATCTCTTGGTCTCCCTCTACGATTTTTACCCTCCCTGCTGCCCTCCAATACTAAATTGGTGATCCCTCGATTTCTCAGAACATGTCCTACAAACCGATCCCTTCTTCTAGTCAAGTTGTGCCACTAACTCCTCTTCTCCCCAATTCTGTTCAATACCTCCTCATTAGTTATGTGATCTACCCATCTAATCTTCAGCATTCTTCTGTAGCACCACATTTCGAAAGCTTCTATTCTCTTCTTGTCCAAACTATTTATCGTCCATGTTTCTCACTTCCATACATGGCTACACTCCATAAAAATACTTTCAGAAATGACTTCCTGACACTTAAATCTATACTCGATGTTAACAAATTTCTCTTCTTTAGCAACTCTTTCCTTGCCATTGCCAGTCTACATTTTACATCCTCTCTACTCCGACCGTCATCAGTTGTTTTGCTCCCCAAATAGCAAAACTCCTTTACTACTTTAAGTGTCTCATTTCCTAATCTAATTCCCTCAGCATCACCCGACTTAATTCGACTACATTCCATGATCCTCGTTTTGCTTTTGTTGATGTTCATCTTATACCCTCCAACCTACCTAATCTTCAGCATTCTTCTGTAGCACCACGTTTCTAAAGCTTCCGTTCTCTTCTTGTCTAAACTATTTATTGTCCATGTTTCACTTCCATACATAGCTACACTCCATAAAAATACTTTCAGAAAGGAGTTCCTGGCACGTAAATCTACACTCGATGTTAACAAATTTCTCTACTTCAGAAACGCGACATTTTTGCTGTTTCGTCCCTATGACGATTCATAACACGTTCATTGTCTTCAGAATAGATGAACAACCTTTGTTGAATATACAGGGTGACACTGAAAAACAGGAACTCTTCCACAATCCAATAAAACTAGACGTGATGAAGGAAAGAAACTGCATTCATAGTAATTGAGACCTTACAACTTTGCCATTTACGAAACATTGGTGGCATTTATCATTTTTTAGAAATTACTTCCTTTGCATGGCGTCCTCCTGGACGAACACATTCGTGAAATCTGCTGCTGAGATTCTTCACTGACCGCTGCAACATCTCAGCTGAGTTACTGTGAACTGCATCCCGGATTCTCTGTTTTAACTCATCCCAGGTTCTTGGTCGAGTCGTGTAGACTTTGCTCTTGATATAGCCCCACAAGAAAAAATCACAAACAGATAAATTTGGCGATCTAGGGGGCCAGGGAATATTACCGAATCGTGAGATCACACGGTTGCAAAAAATTCTTGCACATATGCCACTGATTATCGTGCAGTGTGTGATGTCGCTCCGTCCTGTTGACAGCAGGCTTCTTGAACGTTTGGAAAGTTGTTCAATGCAGGTGTATCGAAAGTTCGTAACATTTCCACGTAACGATCGGGACTGACAGTTATAGTGTTCCCTGTTCACCTGCGAAAAAATACGATCCGGTAATCCCATTTGGTGAAACACCACACCATACTGTCACTTTTTACTAGAGTGTAAAGGGCGCTCATGAAGTCATCAGAATTTGTGTTTGGCCAATAACGGTAGATCTGTTTATTTACATAACCTGTGAGATGAAAATGTGCCTCATCTGATATCCACATCTTATTTAAAAATTCATCCTCATTGTTTATTTTTGTTATCATTTGTTGACAGAACCCTAACCGCAACCGGTAATCGTAGTCCTTCAATTGTTGCACCATCTGTAGTTTGTACGGATGAAATTTTAAACCAAGATGAAGAATTCTGCGAACACTCTCCCGGGACATCCCAACCACTGCTGCTTGCTTACGAATTGAACGCCGTGGGCTCCGTAAGACAGACTCGCGTACAACATCAATGTTCGCTGGAGAACGCACACTTCTTGGTGGTCCTGTTGGTTTCTTTTTGAGGGCAGATCCAGTCTCTTCGAAGTTATTAATCCTACATTTTATCGCGTGTTTCGACGGAACGGCATCATGAGGTCCTAAAACTCCTTCTGCGACGCTACCAAACTATAATTGTATTCTTAAAACATTTTTATGGCTAACACGCGCTGTTGTCCGTTTCAAAGATCCGTGAGTACAGAAATGGCGGACTGTTCACTCGCTAACCGTCGTGAACCCGCAGTGCTGCCACCTGCCCATGGTTGCCACTACTCATTTCAAATATTCCTGTTATTCTGTGTCACCCTGTACCTGCAGCTACTATATGGCCTTATTCCAACAGTTTTTACCCTACAATGAAGACGTTTCGGTACCAGTTCCCAAATGCACGCATGGAAGCTCTTTTTGTCATTTTGAATACTGGCGCTGGTGCATCTTCTATGAAAATCTTCATTTGATAGAAATTCGTGAACTGGTCGAATCTTTTCTTGAAATATCTCATCGAGCACCTACAGCTGCCTATATTTCGGTTCGTGCATGGTTCCATTCAACAAGCAGTAACTTTTAAAATATTTTCACAATAAAAAAATCCTGTTTCAGGCATAATCTATGTACTTCAGGGGTGCAATGATGTAAAAAAATCCATTTTACCCTCCGTTTCGACCAAAACCTGCACTTAAGTAATGAGGAATATATGTTCAGGTCTTAAGCATGTCTTAGAGAGGTTGAAAAAAATCGGCATACCAGCTGCAAATAAAGTTTTATTGTAACCTTTCACCCAGTTTACGACAGTTTTAAAATTATCTTATTCCGAAGGTGTAATGGACCTTGTCACCGTGGTGATTAAGTACATTGAATAAAGCCAAACGGCTCTTGTCATATGAAACGTTCATCTCAACAACATGACTTATGATTGGAGCATTGTAGTATTACAGGTGTGCAGATCAAACGCCAAGTGTAGTCGGCCATTAACGTAAAGCTGTTGTTGCGGTGAAAGTTGACTTATAAAGCGTGTCCCCCCCCCCCCCCCCCCAAAAAAAAAACACCGACAACGGTTTGTATGTCGTGAAGGAAGGCAAACTGATCGGTTTTCAAGAATTAACCCATATCCAGCCCAAAAGCGCACAGTTTGGGCGCTGGAGAGCGTCGAGGTCAGAGAACGAACGGTTGTCACGGTTTGTTCCGATTCGTTTTGGTGACTGAGTATGGACGGTACGCAATCCTTTGGCCACCTGTATACTGTGGACGGACGAACTGAGCCTGATAACAATCGTACGCATGCGCTATATTCCCACACGCAGCTCTTCAGCGCATCCTACTGCGGACCCTGTGTGCCAATGCAGTTACGTTGTTGACAGCAGTGCGACATGTATCAGCACACAGCTGCGAAAATGACCGGCATGGTGCTTGCCTACAGTAGAGCAGACTGCAATGGGAGAGCTGTTGCAAGACTGCGGAACGCTTTCCACCAAACAGACGTAACAAACATCATTTTATGTTCGCGGCCATCGGTAGACGCCTCACAGAAGCCGGAAAGTTGCACATAGGTATTTTCTGCCTGAGCGTTGCCCATTG
Source organism: Schistocerca americana (assembly GCF_021461395.2). Taxonomy (NCBI): domain Eukaryota; kingdom Metazoa; phylum Arthropoda; class Insecta; order Orthoptera; family Acrididae; genus Schistocerca; species Schistocerca americana. The sequence goes on along the minus strand of NC_060121.1, from coordinate 514,293,547 downwards.
TATAGCAAAGCAGTAGCAGTCTGTACTTGATACTAGTAAATACTATCCCCAGTTTATTGCTTGTCCTCTAGTAGTTGCAGAATCGTGATGGGGGTCATCCACGCTCACTCGAACACCACAGTTGGAGGAGGACGTGCTGACAATGTTCGAAGAGGACCCATCCACTAGGACTTGGCAGGTGGCACGCGTGCTGCACACGAGTAAAAGTGCCGTGTGGCGCGTTGTTCTTCAACACCGTGCACACCATCCGCAGGAAGTCCAGGCATTACGGAAGGAGGACAACCGACGACGAGTTGTTGTTTGCGCAGTGGTATTTACAACAGCGCGTACTCCAGCCATAATTCCAGAGCTTGGTGCTATTCACAGTTGAATGCACGTTTACTAGAGACGGCGTATTAAACTTGCACGGTATACGTGTTTGGACGGACGAAAGTCAACGTGCGCAGGTGATTCAATATCATCAACGCAGGGTCGATATTAACGTCACTGGGTCATATCTATTACCAGACAGACTAACAGGACCGATCTCCTTCACATTTCTCAGAGATGTTTTGCCTTTCCTTTTGGATACAGTGCTACTAGATGATCGGATGGACATGTGGCTGCAGCGAGACGGAGGTCCCAGCACACTTCGATGTCGATGTGCGGAATCACTTGAGCGTCGCATAAATTGGTAGGGGTGGACCAGTTCCATGGCCAATAAGGTCGACAGATCTGACACCTCTCGGTTATTTTCAGTGGGGTAGTCTGAAGAGTATACTGTAACGTCAGTAGTCGACCTTATTGCTCTAGTCCATGAAGTGATTGAAATACTTCAAACACAACCGCACGTATCTGATCATGCCCATGAGGCTCAGCAGCGCCGATGTAGGCTCTGCATTGACATGAGGTTCGCAGTTCGGAGACCGTTTGTAATGCACACAGCGCGATGTGCTACTCATGTTGAGTTTACTGAAATAATGTGAAACGCACACCCTTTCAAGACTTCTACGTTCTCCAGCGCCCAAGCCGGGCCTTTTTGGATATGGGTTGTGTCTTCAAAACTGATCAGTGTGTCTTCCCACAAAACATACTAAGCGTTGTTTTTAGAGACGTTCTGTATGCATTAAAACACAGTGATAGCATCTGGATTACAAGCGTGCATATGACAAATAGCAAAAGTCAAGGTGCCGGCCATGGTGGCCAAGCGGTTAAAGGCGCTACAGTCTGGAACCGCGCGGCCGCTACGGTCGCAGGTTCGAATGCTGCCTCGGGCATGGATGTGTGTGATGTCCTTAGGTTAGTTAGGTTTAAGTAGTTCTAAGTTCTAGGGGAATGATGACCTTAGAAGTTAAGTCCCATAGTGCTCAGAGCCATTTTTGAAAAGTCAAGGTACTTAATCAGCATATGAAGTAATATAGTCCATCACACCTTTTGAAGAAGACGCTTATAAAATTGTCGAAACGTAGGTGAAGTGTCTCAGTTACCCTTCGGACTGGTTGATTTTTTCAACCTCTCCAATTTAATGTTCACATTGTTATATCAGGCAGGACATGAGAGCAACGACACCTTATGTAAGTGCAGGCGGCACCAATCCTGCACGAAATCGGACCAAAGCGTAATCTGACAGCAGGAGGGAAGACAATGAGCAGCGCAGTTGGCGTTTGGAGGCGCGCTGCACGCCGGCAGCTGCCGGCTCGGGTGCAGCGGGCCCGTTAATTAATATTGTGGCACAAACGAGCGCGCGACAATTAGCGAGCGGCTCGTAATTAGCGCTGCTTGTTTATTTGCACTTCCCGGCGCTCTCCGTGGGAACGTTGACACTGCGCGCGGCGCTACCAGCCACCGGCCGACAGCGCTCACGGCGCGTCCGCGAGACGGCTCTGCACTGCGGCCGTGTTTATGTCAACATCCAGGCCCAGGACGGTGTCCACCAGGTGGCGCAGATCCGCCGTCGTCTTACTAACGATAACGGAGGGCGATTCTCACAAGGCAACCTCCCCATCGCACCCCCCTCAGATTTAGATATAAGTTGGCACAGTGGATAGGCCTCGAAAATCTGAACACAGATTAATCGAGAAAACTGGAAGAAGTTGTGTGGAACTATGAAAAAAATAAGCAAAGTGTACAAACTGAGTAGTCCATGTTCAAGATAGGCAACATCAAGGATAGTGTAAGGCCAGGAGCGCCGTGGTCCCGTGGTTAGCGTGAGCAACTGCCGAACGAGCGGTCCTTGGTTCAAGTCTTCCGTCGAGTGAAAAGTTTTCATTTTTTATTTTCAGACAATTTTTATCTGTCCGTCCGTCCGTCCGTCCGATGCGAGGTAACTGCGCCGTAGTATGAGGACGCTACACTTAAAGAAACATCGAAACATCCATAAGAAAACCTAAATCGGGCAAGGCAGAAGAATCTTTTTACTCAATCGCCAAGTGTACAAGTTAGGTTGGTCGTCAACACATTCCTGTCATGTGACGCCCATGCCGTCACCAGTGTCGTATAGAATATATCAGACGTGTTTTCCTGTGGAGGAAATGTTTTCGGTTCTCATTGGAGAGGCACGTCCTTTCGTCTACTAATCGCACAGTTTTGCGGTGCGGTCGCAAAACACAGACACTAAACTTATTACAGTGAACAGAGACGTCAATGAACGAACGGACAGATCATAACTTTGCGAAAATAAAGAAAGTAAATTTTTCACTCGAGGGAAAATTTGAACCAAGGACCTCTCGTTCCTCAGCTGCTCACGCTAACCACGGGTCCACGGCACTCCTGAGCTCACACTATCCTTGATGTTGCCTATCTTGCGCATGAACTACTCAGTTTGTATATTTTGTTTATTTTTTTCATAGTACCACACAACTTCTTCCTGTTTTCTCGATTGATCTGTGTTCAGTTTTTCAAGACCTATCCACTGTGCCAACTTATAACTAAATCTGAGGGGGATGCGATGGGGAGGTTCCCTTGTCAGCGGCATCGTACATGTTAACGACCTACAAAGTTGGAAGACGGCACAGGTTCTTTCGACCAGCCTATCTTCCACTTTCTTTGCTCATGTTCTGTGGTCATATCAAGAGATCGTCAGTTTAGTAGTCGTAAAAGTCGTAGAGGGAGACGAAGAGACGAATACACCAAGCACCTTTAGAAAGACGCAAGTTGCAGCAGTTATTCGGAGATGAGGCTTGCACAGGATATGAAATGAAATGATATCATCGTACGGCACTTTCGGCCGGGAGGCCCTATCCAGGGGAGTTCGACCGCCGTATTTCAAGTCCTTTTTAGTTGACGCCACTTCGGCGACTTGCGAGTCAGTGATGATGAAATGATGATGAAGGACACACAATACCCAGTCATTTCGAGGCAGAGAAAATCCCTGACTCGCCGGGAATCGAACCCAGGACCCCGCGCGGGGAAAGCGAGAGTGCTACCGCAAGACAACGAACTGCGAACTGCACAGGATAGAGTAGCACGGAGAGCTGCATCAATCCAGTCTTCAGACTGAAGACAACAATAATAACTGTGCTCATTGAGGTTATTAGAAAGGGCTGACGGTGGTTGTACGCTGAATTCAGTCGTAGCTAATGCTTGTAGTCATCTGAGATCCAGGAGACGAACGCTTGTTTCCCAACGCGAAACCACCGCTGTGACTCGGCGTTAAATCCTGTGGACCTGCCACCAGATACCCTGCGCTGCCACTGAACGAGTCGTCTTTAAACTGTGGTGGCACGTACGAACGGATGAAAGCCGAGAGCAAGCTCCCCTATTATAGCTCTGGCATTGAGGCTAAAACGTTAGATCAAATTGTGAAAAATACGCTAGTGAACATGCTTTGAACTATTGTGTGGCTCAAAGGGTTCAAATAGCTCTCAGCACTAAGGGACTTGACATCTGAGGTAATCTGAATTATTTAAACCTAACTAATCTAAGGACGTCACACACATCCATGCCCGAGGCAGGATTCGAACCTGGACCGTAGCGGTCGCGCGGTTCCAGACTGTAGTGCCTTGAACCACACAGCCACCCTAATCGGGGAACTATTGTGTCCTTACTGGACGAACAATACATCTCCCCAGCGTTATTTACACTAACATTACAAAGAGTTCAATGGTCTCTGTTGGACTCCTTTCATGCTAATTTCTGAAATATGTTGTCATTTACGGCATACATTCCACTTCTAAATTTACTGTGGTGTTTCTGACTCTATCTGGGAGGAGACAGCAGTGGAACGTGTTACTTTTACACATAATCAAGAACAATCTGTCACACTACTACACTTTAAACCACAGTTTACATGTAATTCATGTCACACAGTCTGATACGGAACCTACATCCGCTTTCTTTTATACACTGTATATGATGGTTCAAGAATCATAAAAGAAGGTTATATAAATGGAAGAAGCCGGGGGATACTGACAGGTTTCAGATAGATTATATAATGGTAAGACAGAGATTTAGGAAACAGGTTTTAAATTGTAAGACATTTCCAGGGGCAGATGTGGACACTGACCACAATCTATTGATTATGAACTGTAGATTAAAACTTAAGAAACTGCAAAAAGGTTGGAATTTAAGGAGATGGGACCTGGATAAACTGAAAGAACCAGAGGTTGTACAGAGTTTCAAGGAGAGCATAAGCGAACAATTGACAGGAATGGGGGAAAGAAATATAGTAGAAGAAGAAAGGGTAGTTTTGAGGGATGAAGTAGTGAAGGCAGCAGAGGATAAAGTAGGTAAAAGGACGAGGGCTGGTAGAAATCCTTGGGTAACAGAAGCGATAATGAATTTAATTGATGAAAGGAGAAAATACAAAAATGCAGTAAATGAAGTAGGCAAAAAAGAATACAAACGTCTCAAAAATGAGATCGACAGGAAGTGCAAAATGGCTAAGCAGGCATGGCTAGAGGACAAATGTAAGGATGTAGAGGCTCATCTCACTAGGAGTAAGATAGATACTGCCTACAGGAAAATTAAAGAGACCTTTGGAGAAAAGAGAACCACTTGTATGAATATCAAGAGCTCAGATGGAAACCCAGTTCTAAGCAAATAAGGGAAAACAGAAAGGTGGAAGGAGTATATAGAGGGTCTATACAAGGGCGATGCACTTGAGGACAATATTATGGAAATGGAATAGAATGTAGATGAAGATGAAATGGGAGATATGATACTGCGTGAAGAGTTTGACAGAGAACTGAAAGACCTGAGTCGAAAAAGGCCCCGGGAGTAGACAACATTCCGTTAGAACTACTGACAGCCTTGGGAGAGCAAGTCCTCACAAAACTCTACCATCTGGTGAGCAAAATGTATGAGACAGGCGAAATACCCTCAGACTTCAAGAAGAATATACACTCCTGGAAATTGAAATAAGAACACCGTGAATTCATTGTCCCAGGAAGGGGAAACTTTATTGACACATTCCTGGGGTCAGATACATCACATGATCACACTGACAGAACCACAGGCACATAGACACAGGCAACAGAGCATGCACAATGTCGGCACTAGTACAGTGTATATCCACCTTTCGCAGCAATGCAGGCTGCTATTCTCCCATGGAGACGATCGTAGAGATGCTGGATGTAGTCCTGTGGAACGGCTTGCCATGCCATTTCCACCTGGCGCCTCAGTTGGACCAGCGTTCGTGCTGGACGTGCAGACCGCGTGAGACGACGCTTCATCCAGTCCCAAACATGCTCAATTGGGGACAGATCCGGAGATCTTGCTGGCCAGGGTAGTTGACTTACACCTTCTAGAGCACGTTGGGTGGCACGGGATACATGCGGACGTGCATTGTCCTGTTGGAACAGCAAGTTCCCTTGCCGGTCTAGGAATGGTAGAACGATGGGTTCGATGACGGTTTGGATGTACCGTGCACTATTCAGTGTCCCTTCGACGATCACTAGTGGTGTACGGCCAGTGTAGGAGATCGCTCCCCACACCATGATGCCGGGTGTTGGCCCTGTGTGCCTCGGTCGTATGCAGTCCTGATTGTGGCGCTCACCTGCACGGCGCCAAACACGCATACGACCATCATTGGCACCAAGGCAGAAGCGACTCTCATCGCTGAAGACGACACGTCTCCATTCGTCCCTCCATTCACGCCTGTCGCGACACCACTGGAGGCGGGCTGCACGATGTTGGGGCGTGAGCGGAAGACGGCCTAACGGTGTGCGGGACCGTAGCTCAGCTTCATGGAGACGGTTGCGAATGGTCCTCGCCGATACCCCAGGAGCAACAGTGTCCCTAATTTGCTGGGAAGTGGCCGTGCGGTCCCCTACGGCACTGCGTTGGATCCTACGGTCTTGAGGTGCATCCGTGCGTCGCTGCGGTCCGGTCCCAGGTCGACGGGCACGTGCACCTTCCGCCGACCACTGGCGACAACATCGATGTACTGTGGAGACCTCACGCCCCACGTGTTGAGCAATTCGGCGGTACGTCCACCCGGCCTCCCGCATGCCCACTATACGCCCTCGCTCAAAGTCCGTCAACTGCACATACGGTTCACGTCCACGCTGTCGCGGCATGCTACCAGTGTTAAAGACTGCGATGGAGCTCCGTATGCCACGGCAAACTGGCTGACACTGACGGCGGCGGTGCACAAATGCTGCGCAGCTAGCACCATTCGACGGCCAACACCGCGGTTCCTGGTGTGTCCGCTGTGCCGTGCGTGCGATCATTGCTTGTACAGCCCTCTCGCAGTGTCCGGAGCAAGTATGGTGGGTCTGACACACCGGTGTCAATGTGTTCTTTTTTCCATTTCCAGGAGTGTAATAATGCCAATCCCAAAGAAAGCAGGTGTTGACAGATGTGAAAATTACCGAACTATCAGTTTAATAAGTCACGGCTGCAAAATACCAACGCGAATTCTTTACAGACGAATGGAAAAACTGGTAGAAGCCGACCTCGGGGAAGTTCAGTTTGGATTCCGTAGAAATATTGGAACACATGAGGCAATACTGACCCTACGACTTATCTTAGAAGCTAGATTAAGAAAAAGCAAACCTACGTTTCTAGCATTTGTAGACTTAGAGAAAGCTTTTGACAATGTTGATTGGAATACTATCTTTCAAATTCTGAAGGTAGCAAGGGTAAAATACTTGGAGCGAAAGGCTATTTACAATTTGTACAGAAACCAGATGGCAGTTATAAGAGTCAAGGGACATGAAAGGGAAGCAGTGGTTGGGAAGGGAGTGAGACAGGGTTGTAGCCTCTCCCCGATGTTATTCAATCTGTACATTGGGCAAGCAGTGAAGGAAACAAAAGAAAAATTCGGAGTAGGTATTAAAATCCACGGAGAAGAAATAAAAACTTTGAGGTTCGCCGATGACATTGTAATTCTGTCAGAGACAGCAAAGGACTTGGAAGAGCAGTTGAACGGAATGGACAGTGTCTTGAAAGGAGGATATAAGATGAGCATCAACAAAAGCAAAACGAGGATCAGGAATGTAGTCGAATTAAGTCGGGTGATGCTGAGGGAATTAGATTAGGAAATGAGACACTTAAAGCAGTAAAGGAGTTTTGCTATTTGGGTAGCAAAACAACTGATGACGGTCGGAGTAGAGAGGATATAAAATGTAGACTGGCAATGGCAAGGAAAGCGTTGCTAAAGAAGAGAAATTTGTTAACATCGAGTATAGATTTAAGTGTCAGGAAGTCGTTTCTGAAATTCTTTGTATGAAGTGTAGCCATGTATGGAAGTGAAACATGGACGATAACGTGCCGCACAACGATCGCATTTCGAGAAGAAAATCGAAATGCTCAGAACGAGCTGCGACACGAGAAGCAAATGTCACCACCAAACGGCGGCCGGACGTAGTAATACCTCCCGGCCCTCACAGGCGAAGTTACGCAAGAAAGCGAGACAAATGCCTCAGTTTCCCCCCCGGAGCCAAATGCGTGGACGAATACGTATATGCCAAGTTAACATAGAAGGATACACGAGGACAAAAGGAGACATCCTCACAAAGCTACTAACAGAAGAAAAAATTGATGTGCTGACCTTGCAGGAAACACATCTATCAGAAGAAAATATCTCGAGACTTCTAATACCAGGCTATGAAATTGTGGGCTATAAAGCCCATAATAAACACGGTATTGCAACACTGATCAAGAAAGAACTGGTTGATAATATTGAGGAAACTATGCACCACGAATTTGCCGTGGGAATCAAACTAAACGATATGACTGTGTATAACGTGTACAAGCCACCTTCAGAAAAATGGGAACAACCTGTTTTACCTAACCCACAACACCCTGCAGTCATAAATGACGATTTTAACTCCCACCACCCCAGATGGGGCTATCAGTCTTGCGACAAAGAAGGACTCATGCTGGCAGACTGGGCAGATATAAATAATTATACATTAATATACGATGCAAAAGATACCCCCACCTTCTGTTCAGGAGCGTGGGGCACAACATCAACGCCCGATCTTTGTTTTGTCTCATCTGGAGAAACTGGAATAGCACTTCCGTCCAAGAGAACTGTACTGAGCCGTATTCCTCGGAGCCAACACAGACCAGTTATTATAGACCTTGGGATCCAAATACCAGTAATAAAGAGCCCCCCTATAGCCCGCTGGAACCTCAGGAAGGCTAACTGGGTTAAGTTTAAAGATACCATTGAAAATAATGTAAACAGAATTCCCCCAATTCCAGAAAATTACGACAGATTTACGAAGTTAATTATTAAAGCGGCACATAACTCAATACCAAGAGGAGCGCGGAAAGAATACATCCCATGCTGGACAAAGGAGTGCGAACAACTACTCGATGAATATAACAAAACAGAGAATCCAGAACTAGGAGAACAGCTCATAAGAGCTATGGACGAGGAACGCAAACAGAGATGGCAAAAGCGGATGGAACAAATGGACTTTACGCACTCCTCACAGAAGAGCTGGAGTCTACTGAGGAAACTTGGCGGAGCACAATTCAAGGGACGGAATATCAATAATAAAATGACCCCTAACAAGATATGCTCTTCTATACTACAAACATCCAGAATCCATGCCTCCGCCTCGAAGAAAAAAGAACTGCACCAACTGATGAACGAAGAGCTAGATGCAAGCGAGGAGGAAGCAGGTTTAGTGAACTGGGTAACACAAGAAGAGATAAATATAGCACTAAAGAAAATGTCACCTGGTAAAGCAGCTGGCTGTGACGGCCTTCTTCCAGAATTCTTGAAGAACCTCGGGCCAAAGGGAAGAGCATGGCTGTCTTCTCTTTTCTCTAATATCATAGATACTAGTCGGTTACCAAAGCAATGGAAAAACGCACAAGTCATAGCCATCCAGAAACCAGGGAAAACAGGAGAGAATGCTAAAGATTATAGACCGATATCTTTATTGTGCACCACTTACAAGCTGTTTGAACGAGTCATCCTAGGCAGAATAGAAAGTAAAATAGAAGCTGCTCTTCCCCCAGAGCAAGGCGGTTTTCGAAAAGGAAGAGATTGTTGCGACCAAGTTCTCGTCCTAACCACTTTCATTGAAAGAGGTTACCAAAACAAAAAGAAAACGGGCATGGTATTATTAGATCTCACCTCAGCATACGACACCGTATGGACAAAAGGGATACTGTATAAACTGTCAAAAGTCGTGAAATGCAAGAAGATCATAGATCTAGTCAGAAATATGTTGATAAACAGGAGATTCAAGGTATCTCTGAATGGGAAAACAAGCAGCTACAGGACACTACAAAATGGTCTCCCCCAAGGGTCTGTTCTGGCTCCATGCCTTTTCAATTTATACATAGCGGACATCCCAAACCTGGAATCTCGTTCTTTTATGTATGCAGATGACATCGCTATCGCGGCTCACGCCAACACTTTCGAAGAACTGGAAGAAATTTTAAACAGGGATCTGGAACGACTACAACAATATTATGACAACTGGCACCTCAAAGTAAATCCGACTAAATCCGTGGCATCAATAATGCACTTGTGTAACAAAGATGCAAATCGTGAGCTAAAAGTGCAAATAAAAGGTAAATTGTTGAAAAACGATAGAACGCCAAAATATCTGGGTGTTAAGCTAGATCGCACTCTCACATATAAGAGCCACCTGTACGAAGTCGCCCAAAAAATGAAAACAAGAAACAACATCATAATGAAACTGGCAGGAACAACCTGGGGATGTTCCACTGAAACTCTACGCACATCAGCACTGGCACTTCTGTATAGTGTAGCGGAATATTGCGCACCCGTCTGGGCCCGCAGTAGGCATGTCAGATATATTGATGTGCAACTTAACGAGACAATGAGGCTCATAACAGGAACAGTAAGACCCACCCCGAAACCTTGGCTGCCCGTCCTTGCCAATATCGAACCACCCTCGATTAGACGTGAAAGAGCAATCCAGAGGTACAAAGAAAAGTTCAGGGACCTCCCTCCTCCCCCTGACAGATTGATGTCAAGAAATCCCTTCTGGAAAGAACTCAAACAACAGATTGATATCGATAACCTGTGGAAACAGCAATGGCAGGAAAGCAAAGTGAATAACAGTTTCCTTATTGAGGACCCATCTCAACGAGTTCCAGGCTTCCAACTCCAACGTAGAGTGTGGGTAACCCTAAATCGTCTGCGGACAGGTGTTGGTCGGTGCGGATATTTGCTGAAAAAGTGGGGTTTCTCCCAGGACCCCAATTGTGAGTGTGGAGAGAGTCAAACCATGCAGCATATAGTTGAGTGCGACGTACACGGACTTAAGGGAGGAAATCTGATGGACATACATGTGATAAGTGACCAAGCACTTTTGTGGCTGGAAACCCTGAAAATTTTATTGTAAATCATTGTTAATGTTAATTTAAATTTTTATGTTGATGTTTGTAAGTGTATCACGCTTTGCCTGTAGCTGAACGAGAAATATAAACTGGGAAGGCAGGGGAAACAGATCTGTCATTGACCATATAATAACAGATCAGGAATTCAGGAAGGCTGTGAGGGACACACGTGTATTCAGGGGATTCTTTGATGACACTGATCACTATTTAATCTGCAGTGAAATTGGTATTGTGAGGCCGAAAGTGCAGGAGGTCAGGTCCATGTGTAGGAGGATAAGAGTGGAGAAACTTCAGGATAAGGAAGTCAGACACAAGTACATAACAGTGATCTCAGAAAGGTACCAGTTAGTTGAATGTAGTCAATTGCAGTCACTGGAAAAGGAATGGACAAGGCACGGGGACACAGTATTAAAAGTGGCCAAAGAATGTCTTGGATCAGTAGTGTGTAAAGGTAGGATGAAGCAAACAGCTTGGTGGAATGACACAGTCAAGGCAGCCTGTAAAAGGAAAAAGAAGGCATATCAAAAATGGCTACGTACTAGAAATCAGCTAGACAGAGAAAGTTATGTTGAAAAAAGAAACGAAGCCAAACAGATAATTACAGCATCCAAGAAGAAATCTTGGGAAGACTTTGGAAACAGGTTGGAGACCTTGGGTCAAGCTGCTGGAAAACCATTCTGGAGTGTAATTAGCAGTCTTCGAAAGGGAGGTAAGAAGGAAATGACAAGTATTTTGGACAGGTCAGGAAAACTGCTGATGAATCCTGTTGATGCCTTGGGCAGATGGAGGGAATATTTTGAAGAGTTGCTCAATGTACGTGAAAATATGATCAGTAATGTTTCAGATTTCGATGAACAATGGGACAGGAATGATGATGGAAATAGGATCACATTTGAGGAAGTGGAGAAAATGGTCAGTAGATTGCAGTGCAATAAAGCGGCTGGGGTGGATGCAATTAAGTCGGAACTCATCAAATCCAGTGGAATGTCATGTCTTAAATGGCTACAAAGAATAATTGAAGTGGCGTGGGAGTCAGGACAGGTTCCATCAGACTGGACAAAAGCAGTAATCACACCAATCTTTAAACATGGAAACAGAAAAGATTGTAACAACTACAGAGGTATCTCTTTAATCAGCGTTGTGCGTAAAATCTTCTCGGGTATTGTTGAAAGGAAATTGGATGAAAATCAGTGTGGGTTTAGGCCTCTTAGAGGGTGTCAGGACCAGATCTTTAGCTTACGGCAAATAACGGAGAAGTGTTATGAGTGGAACAGGGAATTGTATCTATGTTTTATAGACCTAGAAAAGGCATATGACCAGGTTCCTAGGAGGAAGTTATTGTCTGTTCTACGAGATTATGGAATAGGAGGCAAACTTTTGCAAGCAATTAAAGGTCTTTACATGGATAGTCAGGCAGCAGTTAGAGTTGATGGTAAATTGAGTTCATGGTTCAGAGTAGTTTCAGGGGTAAGACAAGGCTGCAACCTGTCTCCACTGTTGTTCATATTATTTATGGATCATATGTTGAAAACAATAGACTGGCTGGGTGAGATTAAGATAGGTGAACACAAAATAAGCAGTCTCGCATATGCGGATGACTTAGTTGTGATGGCAGATTCTACTGAAAGTTTGCAAAGTAATGTTTCAGAGCTAGATCAGAAATGTAAGGACTGTGGTATGAAGATTAGCATCTCCAAAACAAAAGTAATGTCAGTGGAAAAGAGATATAAACGGATTGAGTGTCAAATAGGAGGAACAAAGTTAGAACAGGTGGACGGTTTCAAGTACTTAGGATACATATTCTCACAGGATGGCAACATAGTGAAAGAACTGGAAGCGAGATGTAGCAAAGCTAATGCAGTGAGCGCTCAGCCACGATCTACTCTCTTCTGCAAGAAGGAAGTCAGTACCAAGACTAAGTTATCTGTGCACCGTTCAATCTTTCGACCAACTTTGTTGTATGGGAGCGAAAGCTGGGTGGATTCAGGTTGCCTTATCAATAAGGTTGAGGTTACGGATATGAAAGTAGCTAGGATGATTGCAGGTACTAGTAGATGGGAACAATAGCAGGAGGGTGTGCACAATGAGGAAATCAAAGAAAAACTGGGAATGAACTCTATAGATGTAACAGTCAGGGCGAACAGGCTTAGATGGTGGGATCATGTTACACGCATGGGAGAAGCAAGGTTACCCAAGAGACTCATGGGTTCAGCAGTAGAGGGTAGGAGGAGTCGGGGTAGACCAAGGAGAAGGTACCTGGATTCGGTTAAGAACGATTTTGAAGTAATAGGCTTAACATCAGAAGAGGGACCAATGTTAGCACTGAATAGGGGATCATGGAGGAATTTTATAAGGGGGACTATGCTCCAGACTGAACGCTGAAAGACATAATCAGTCTTAAATGATGATGATTTAAATTCTCTTTTATATATCACCGGTTGTTGTAAGATGACTATTAAAAGATTATAATTAATGTTAGTCTGGTTGGGAATTTGGTAAGCTAGACTGGATACCTAGTCAAACAGTTGCTCAGTAATGCAAGGTTAACTTCCCCAGATAGCTTACAGCTTGTAACCCGCTTTCATTGTATTGAATATCAGCACCGCTTTCAGAACAACTTAATGCATCAACATTACAAAACAGAGTGTAAAATATTTTTATACAAGTAGGCAAATAAGGCAGAAGGGATAGGTAACACTCCATCAGAATTTCTAAAATCATTGGGGGAAGTGACAACAAAACGACTATTCACGCTGGTGTGTAGAATGTATGGGTCTGGCGAAATACCACCTGACGTCCGGAAAAAAATCATCCACACAATTCTGAAAACTGCAAGAGCTGAAGGGTGCGAGAATTACCCCACAATCATTATCGCACTTAACAGCTCAAGCGTCCAAGTTACTTACAAGAATAATAAACAGAAGAATGGAATAGAAAACTGAGAGTGTATTAGATGTCGAACAGATTGACTTTAGAAAAGTTAAAGGTGCCAGAGAAGCAATTCTGACGTTGCCGCTGATAATGGAAGCAAGACTAAAGAAAAACCAAGACATGTTCATAGGATCTGTCGATCTGGAAAAAGTGTTCGACAATGTAAAATGGTACAAGATGTTCTAAATTCTGAGAAAAATAGGGGTAAGCTATAGGGAGAGACAGGTAATATACATGATGTACAAGAGTGGGCGACCAAGAACGAAGTACTTGGATTAAAAGAGGTGTAAGACTGGGATGTAGTCTTTTCCTCTACTGTTCAATCTGTACATCGAAGAAGCAATGAAAGAAATAAAAGAAAGGTTCAGGAACGGAATCAGAATCCAAGGTGAAAGGATATCAACGACACGATTTGCTGATGGCATAGCTGTCCTGAGTGAAAGTGAAGAAGAATTACATTATCTGCTGAGTGGAATCAACAGTCTATTGAGTACAGAATATGGATTGATAGCAAAGCGAAGAAAGACGAAAGTAATGAGAAGTAGCAGAAATTAGAACAGGGAGAAAAAATCAGGATTGATGATCACAAAATAGAAGTTAAAGAATCCTGCTACCTAGGCAGCAAAATAACTAACGATGGACAGAGAAAGGTGGATATCAAAAGAAGATTAGCACTGACAAAAAGGGCATTCCTGGTCAAGAGAAGTTTCCTATCAAACACAGGCATTGATTTGAGTAAGAAATTTCTGACAATGTACGTCTGGAGCACAGCGTTGAATGGATGTGAAACGTGGACTGTTGGAAAACCTGCACAGAAGAGAATCGAAGCATTTGAGATGTGGTGCTACAGACGAATGTTGAAAATTAGGTGGACTGATAACGTAAGGAATGAGGAGATTCTGCGCAGAATCGAAGAGGAAAGTAATATGTGGAAAACTCTGACGAGGAGAAGGGACGGAATGACAGGACATCTCCTAGAACAACGGGGAATAACTTCCATGGTACTAGAGGGAGCCGTAGAGGGGAAAAACTGTACAGGAAGACAGAGATTGGACTACATCCACCAAGTAATGGAGGACTTAGGTTGCAAGTGTTACTCTGAGACGAAGAGGTTGGCACAGGAGAGTAATGCATGGCTAACGACAACATAGACTAAAAATTTAGATATTTTAAGATTTCTTTTCCACATCAAGTGCAAGAAGTTAAACATGAAACATACGTTAGGCCACATATCTAGTCGCACTAACTAAGTTGATTCTTGGTGCAGTGGATGATGGATGCGACCGTAAATGCATTTTCCATTTATAGTCGCTCCCAACAGCCACCATGCCAGGTGTAACTTAGTTTGCGAGAATAATAGGTAAAACCGGACAATAAATATTAATGTCTTAATTTAGACGTTAAATCTGCATTTATGCTACGCCGTGGCTCTACAAACTTTATACCGTAAAATATTGATGAGGCGATCTGTTCAGCAATGTTTCTCAAAGCGGACTCTTATTCACAGTTAACAGGACTACAGCAATCAACCACAAACGCGAGAAAAAAGAATATGTGCTCACAATTTACCAGTGTCAACAGTAGCGGTAATAGCCGAACCGAAGCAAAGCTTGGTAATTTGAATCTTGATAAAATTGAGATTGAAATTTTCGTCACCAGCAGTGACTGGGAGATACAGCCTTCATAAAGTCTGGTAGTCGTTTGAACGAAATTTTAAAGAGCTGTAATCCATTAAAAAATCAGTACATTTCCATAATTCGTGGAATAGATGACGTTTACTCAACCAAACTAATACAGTCACTAAAACGTTGAGAAACATTGCGAGCAAAGTAAGAAAGCCAACAAACATAATGACAGGCATCTCTCACGTACGTCATGTGGTAGAATCTAACACCGTATGTAAAAATTCAAAAGGCTGGACTGTACATACAGAAAGATCTGCTGGTCAACTGCAAATCCTTAGTATCCTATATCTCTTCTATTTACTGTTAATGCCCACTAATTTCTTTGTAGCATGGAGAAACAAACTTACGAAATGCATCGGTATTATAGGTCAAACGTCCTAGCAGATTAATGTGGCTTCAATCTGCGAGGAAGTTTCATTTCACTGCACACCAACTGCAAGGTGAAAATTCCTTCTGGATTATTAATGATTTATACAAGTAATTTCACATATCCCTATCAAATTTTAATTTGTTTCACGTTACCCATAACAGAAAATAGAACGATGTGATTTTGATTAGAAAATTATGATTCAATATTCCTTTATTATAATTCCACGCGACAAAAAATATAGAATTTAAACAGAAGCAAAAAAAAGTTGTTGTAAAGGAAGATTTGAACATTCATTCAGCTAAGAATATCAACTTAGCTTTTAGCTATTGTTTTGCATTTAACAGTGGTCGCAAATTATCTCATTTTAGAGCCAACTTCAACCTGATTATTCTTTTTTAAAATTGTGTCGCACAGTTGTAGTAAACTGATGTCTGGACACAGACTTTCAGATCCTATAAATGTACATAAAGGAAATCGTACAAGGCCTGTCCACAAGGCCCCCTTGTCAGATGAAAGCTCAAACATACGCTCGCAGTTGTAAAATCTATAAAAGCTACTGTTTGACCAAGGTACAAACACACACAGAGCGCGTAAGAAATCCGACCATAACTCAAACACATTTCAGTCATTTTCAAGAGTATGGAAAAGAACGACTCGCTAAATGTGCCATCTAGTGGCAGTCCTGAGTGTTGGTTGGCGTGACATCACAACCCGCGACCCCAGAAAGTCAGAATTTAACGCCCAGTCCGCTGTGGCAGATGAGGCTGAATAGAACAAGGTCTGAGAACAACTGGCAGCAGGTATGCAAAGGGCTGCCGGCCGGCTATTTGACACAGCAGCGGCCGCCACAAGAGGACGCAGCCAGAAACACAGGGAGTCACTGGACACACAGAGGTGGAAAAGCAACAGCAGGGGTTCAGCTGTATTGTTCCTGCAGCCAGAGGAGAAACGCGCAACCTCTTTCGCAGATGTTGCGTAGGAATACGAGAGCGGCGATTGTTCCCACGCAAAGTGAGGTGCAGTCCACGTTTCAGCAAGGGGCCTCGTATTGTCTCCTGTTCCCGCTAAGATTGGTATCTGCTCCTTGGAGAGAACATTTCTCGGTAAACTGCTGGTGGCAGGAGACTGGGTGACCGAGAAGGCTGTGGGGTTTTTCTAGGTCAAGTAGATGCTGCCTGCGAAAAATAATAGTATGTTGATTGGACCAAGGGCCGTGCCGTAAGAAATCATCACAGCGGACGCCAGTCGATGTACTAGTATTGGAGGAACAGATTTTTCCCGTCTTATGGACTAAGGCAGAACAATATGAGAAGTGACGCGCAACTGGCGTACGAGTGTTTCCCGAGCTTTCGATTCGCGGTTTTCATTGGTTGTCGAAAACTCCACTCGGAGCTTTTCGCGGTCTGGGAGATAGAGTGTGGAAGAGGACAACACTGTCATGGTCCGCCCAATAGTGCGGACGAAATTTTCGTTTGGGATCTGCGGAAGAGCGCGGACAGAATTCCACCTTGCTCTGAGGAAGAGTGTGGACGAAAGGTCCATCGCCCGACCCGGCGCTGTCACGTATAGCATCTCGAGTTTTCTACCCGTATGGTAAGCACTGTGCAGCACCGACGGTAGGAATCTTGAGAGCAAATTCTCTCATTTTTCTGCTCACCCACGGAAGCAGCAGTTGTTGTCCGATGCTTGGGCATTATACACTGAAGAGCCAAAGAAACTGCTAGACCTGCCTCTAATACCGTGTAAGAGCACGCAGAAGTGCCACAAAACGATGTGCCATGGACTCGACTAATGTCTGAAGTAGTGCTGGATGAAATGGATGCCATGAATCCTGCAGGGCTGTCCATAAATCTGTAAGAGTACGAGGGGGTGGAGGTCTTCAAAAAATGGTTCAAATGGCTCTGAGCACTATGGGACTTAACATCTATGGTCATCAGTCCCCTAGAACTTAGAACTACTTAAACCTAACTAACCTAAGGACAGCACACAACTCCCAGCCATCACGAGGCAGAGAAAATCCCCGACCCCGCCGGGAATCGAACCCGGGAACCCGGGCGTGGGAAGCGCGAACGCTACCGCACGACCACGAGATGCGGGCGGGGTGGAGGTCTCTTCTGAACAGTACGTTGCAAGGCATCCCAGATATCTACATCTACATCTGCATCCATACTCCGCAAACCACCTGACGGTGTGTGGCGGAGGGTACTTTGAGTACCTCTATCGATTCTCCCTTCTATTCCAGTCTCGTATCTTTCGTGGAAAGAACGATTGTCGGTATGCTTCTGTGTGGGCTCTAATCTCTCTGATTTTATCCTCATGGTCTCTTCGCGAGATATACGTAGGAAGGAGCAATATAATGCTTGACTTCTCGGTGAAGGTATGTTCTCGAAACTTCAACAAAAGCCCGTACCGAGCTACTGAGCGTCTCTCCTGCAGAGTCTTCCACTGGAGTTTATCTATCATCTCCGTAACGCTTTCGCGATTACTAAATGATCCTGTAACGAAGCGCGCTGCTTTCCGTTGGATCTTCTCTATTTCTTCTATCAAACCTATCTGGTACGGATCCCACACTGGTGAGCAGTATTCAAGCAGTGGGCGAACAAGTGTACATCAACCTACTTCCTTTGTTTTCGGATTGCATTTCCTTAGGATTCTTCCAATGAATCTCAGTCTGGCATCTGCTTTACCGACGACCAACTTTAAACGATCATTCCATTTTAAATCACTCCTAATGCCTACTCCCAGATAATTTATGGAATTAACTGCTTCAAGTTGCTGACCTGCTATATTGTAGCTAAATGATAAAGGATCTTTCTTTCTATGTATTCGCAGCACATTACACTTGTCTACATTGAGATTAAATTGCCTTTCCCTGCACCACGCGTCAATTCGTTGCAGATCCTCCTGCATTTCAGTACAATTTTCCATTGTTACAACCTCTCGATATACTACAGCATCATCTGCAAAAAGCCTCAGTGAACTTCCGATGTTATCCACAAGGTCGTTTATGTATAATGTGAATAGCAACGATCCTACGACACTCCCCTGTGGCACACCTGAAATCACTCTTACTTCGGAAGACTTCTCTCCATTGAGAATGACATGCTGCGTTCTGTTATCTAGGAACTCTCCAATCCAATCACACAATTGGTCTGATAGTCCATATGGTCTTACTTTGTCCATTAAACGACTGTGGGGAACTGTATCGAACGCCTTGCTGAAGTCAAGAAACATGGCATCTACCTGGGAACCCGTATCTATGGCCCTCTGAGTCTCGTGAACGAATAGTGCGAGCTGGGTTTCATACGATCGACTTTTTCGAAACCCATGCTCATTCCTACAGAGTAGATTTCTAGCCTCCAGAAACGTCATTATACTCGAACATAATACGTGTTCCAAAATTCTACAACTGATGGACGTTAGAGATATAGGTCTATAGTTCTGCACATCTGTTCAACGCCCTTCTTGAAAACGGGGATGACCTGTGCCCTTTTACAATCCTTTGGAACGCTACGCTCTTCTAGAGACCTACCGTACAGCGCTGCGAGAAGGGGGAAAGTTCCTTCGCGTACTCTGTGTAAAATCGAACTGGCATCCCATCAGGTCCAGCGGCCTTTCCTCTTTTGAGCGATTTTAATTGTTTCTCTATCCCTCTGTCGTCTATTTCGATATCTACCATTTTGTCATCTGTGCGACAATCTAGAGAAGGAACTACAGTGCAGTCTTCATCTGTGAAACAGCTTTGGAAAAAGACATTTAGTATTTCGGCCTTTAGTCTGTCATCCTCTGTTTCAGTACCATTTTGGTCACAGAGTGTCTGGACATTTTGTTTTGATCCACCTACCGCTTTGACATAAGACCAAAATTCCATAGGATTTTCTGCCAAGTCAGTACATAGAACTTTACTTTCGAATTCATTGAACACCTCTCGCATAGCCCTCCTCACACTACATTTCGCTTCGCGTAATTTTTGTTTGTCTGCAAGGCTTTGGCTATGTTTATGTTTGCTGTGAAGTTCCCTTTGCTTCCGCAGCAGTTTTCTAACTTGGTTGTTGTACCACGGTGGCTCTTTTCCATCTCTTACGATCTTGCTTAGCCCATACTCATCTTTTTTTTAACGCTCCACAACAGCACAGCACTATGAAAAATTTATAAAAAGATTATTTAGTGTTCCCCTCCACGGAATTCTTTAGTAAAAGTCGAAAGATTTATTCATTTGAAGGCAAACCAGAGCTCAATAATGTTCATGTCTCGAAATTTTGTGGCCAGCGCAAGTTTTTAAACCAAAAGGAGTGTTCCTGGAGCCACTCTGTAGCAATTCTGGACGTGTGGGGTGTCGCATTTTCCTGCTAGAATTGCCCAAGTCCGTCGAAATCCACAATGAACATGAATGGATGCTCATGATCAGACAGGATGCTTACGTACGTGCCATCTGTCAGAGTCGTATACAGACGTATCAGGGGTCCCATATCACTCAAATTGCACACGCCCCACACCATCACATAGCCTCCACCAGCTTGAACAGCCCCCTGCTCAAAATCAGGGTTCATGGATTCATGACGTTGTCTCCATACCCGTACACGTCCCTCCGCTCGATACAATTTGAAACGAGACTCGTTCGACCAGGCAACATGTTTCATATTTCCAGTCATCAATAGTCCAATGTCGGTTGTTGAAGGGCGCAGGCGAGGCGTAAAGCTTTGTGTCGTGCAGTCATCAAGGGTACACGAGTGAGCCTTTGGCTCCCAAATCCCATATCGATGATGTTTCGTTGAATGGATCGCACGCTGACACTTGTTGATGGCCCAGCCTTGAAATCTGCAGCAATTTGCGAAAGAGTTGCACTTCTATCACGTTGAACCATTCTCTTCAGTATATTTATATGGATATGATATTGATGACCTGCAGCCGTCTAGAACGAAATTAGAATTATATTAATACCTTCAGCTGCTGACGGGCATTGATATATATCAACTGGGGTAGGTGAAAATGTGTGCTCCGACCGGGACTCGAATCCGGGATCTCCTGGTTATATGGCAGACGCTCTATCCATTGAGCCACCGAGGGCACAAAGGATAGCGCTACTGCAGGGACTATCTCGCGCACGCCTCCCGCGAGACCCATACTCTCCTCTTGTACGTCCGCACACTACATTCGTTGTGTCCCACCCCAACACACTCATCACTCGTGGAAGACATTCTTACCAAGTCCTGTAAGAGTTAGAGGAAAATGTGTGCATCCGCACAGAAAGAAGTCCCATAGTGCTCAGAGCCATTTAAACCATTTGAACCTGTTGGGTTCGATTAAGGATCATCTTGGCCTGAGGAGTCGCGGTGTGTACAAGTTTCCTTGTCAGCGTGGAGAGGCATATATAGGCCAGACATGTCGCACAGTACAATAACGCTGCGATGAACATCAGGGTCATACACGCCGCCGGCCCGAGTGACCGAGCGGTTCTAGGCGCTACAGTCTGGAACCGCGTGACCGGTACGGTCGCAGGTTCGAATCCTGCCTTGGGCATGCATGTGTGTGGTGTCCTTAGGTTAATTAGGTTTAAGTAGTTCTAAGTTCTAGGGGACTGATGACCTCAGAAGTTAAGTCCCAGAGTGCTCAGAGCCATTTGAACAATGTTTTTCATACACGCCTACACAAACCGGAAAAGTCGGAAATTGCAGAACACTGAGTACAGGACATCGCATGAATTATGAAAAGGCGGAAGTTTCATCCCCGGTATTATCTTTCTGGGACTGCGTCATTACGGAAGCAACACATATCTGTATAGCTGATCTCGTCATCAGGGATGCGGGATTTCGACAGAGCACACGCTGCACCCTGCATTGGCTGCTATTAAATAACGACGAGAAAATCAAGATTTTTTCGATAACAGACCCGTCATAACATTGGTCTAATGTCGTCTTTCAGTGAGTGACTGTTAGTAAACGTAACGTACAGCGCACGCGCAGGAGAGCCGCTCTGACATTTTCGCCAGAGGGTGTTTCAGTTTGGCGCCACATATCTGCAAATCATTGCGCGTGCGTGATTTCCGCGCCTGCTCATTCTTCGCGCGCGTGCCGATACCGTCTGTCGTACCTAGTCACCAGCAAGTTTCAACCACCTGAAGATGTCGGACAGTTGCTCCAAGGAAATATTGTGGAATTTGCACAACGTCAACTCGTGAAGACTATTTACAGGAATGCAGCTATTTGCGTGTATAATAAAAGAATTCTGTAGCCTGGCATTTTATCGTGTAATATTTCAAACAGCTTCTGTCATCCTGTGAGGGCAAAACGAGAAAAATCTGCGCTTGAACACGCAACATTTAAGTACGCCTCCAAGAGAAACTCTATCATACACAAACAGGTCTCCGTTTTGCAAATTTCCTTTGATTTAAGAACGTCACACAACTTATAATCTCATTCTTCGCAGCTGCATCGAAATATTTCGAAATAATTTTATGTAGAAAATAATCTTGTTCCATTTCTACTAAGTCCTGTATTCTGACGTTTGGCCTTAACATCAGGGAATGATTACTCATATCGGGGTTTCCGGTAAATGAATGCTGTATGAAGTTACTTGTGCGCGTCTGTGGTGTACCATGTATTTATTATAAAAAGTTTCGCACCCAAAACTTCAGTGCTGCCATTATGTGATATTTTTGTTATGAGCGTGTCAGCACAGTCCTTGTCCAATGACAGCCAGGAAAGCAAGACGAACTACGTCTCAAAAAAATTATTCACACGTGAAAGTAACTAAGATAGAAAGTCAAAGAAATAGTAAGATTAAATAAAGCTTCAAATACGTGTCATGTGAGACAATACAGGTTGCTCGTGCCTCCGTGAAGAAAAGGATACATCTGACTAAGAATTGTGCCACGATCCAATTCAACCGAAAGTGCTTGCTGTGCGCAGCTACGCTGACGCATGCTCCGACATCGCTTCTCGGCATCGTTTCTCAAGTTTGTGATATTAAAGGATGGGGGCGCGAAATAGCCTAAATAATAATGAAATCACTCTATGAGAAAAAATCATTTATTATAAACATTTTACTTACTATAAATACAAATGTAAAGAAAAAAATTAATGTGATTGTTGCACTTGTTTTTCATTTAAAAGTTTCTCCATACGTGGATACGTCAGAAACATACAAAAGCAAATTGTTTTCGAATGATAAAAAACGATTCCTGTACTTAGTTTTTGCCGCAACTACAGACGACAAACCGTTTTCCCCGACATGGGCCGTGACGAAAGAGATTAACATTTTCAATACTCCTATGACTATGTTTCGATATTCATTTCGAACAGCAAGCCAAAACGAATTTAAATCTTCAGATGTAAATTGCAGTTGTAGCATTTTGTCCGCAGACATTTCGATGAGCTGGCCGTGAATCTCAACTGGTTAACTTAGCAGCGACAATAGCGTTTTCACTAAAACGATTCCGTACCCATCTCTCTGACAAACCGTTTTCACGTGAATGTGATTATATGCGTGATTATATATGTAATTGTAAAATACCAAATAATTTTTTACATTTATAATTACTATCAAATTTCAGTTAGTAATATTAAGGCTTACTGTTGTTATTCCTCTGAGTGTTGAAGGGGATTGCGTAATATTAATTTCATTTATATTTACTATTTGGGGGGGGGGGGGGGGGTCGTGGAGCTAATAAGGTTGAGCTGTGCTAAGGTAATGGTTCGAAAACGAAGAAAAAACTTTCGAAAATAGAATCAATTAACATAAATGTGAACGCACCTAAGACAGAAAAAAAAAACAGTAGAATTACAAAATCGTTTGTTACTTGCTGTAGTTTAGTACAACAACGCCGGCACCAAGCGTTTACCGTGGCGGAACGACAGAAAGAGGATTGCGTGAGCTGCTTAGTGCCGCTCAAGAGTACACCGCTACGCTGCAAAGACTTCCACGCGCGGCAGGTTGCCCTAAAATGGCGCTTCCTGCACGTCTTCGTCGGTTGCACACGTATAAATATTATACACGCCATTTTTTTCCTTTTTGCAAGTGCGAAAACTGCACGTTCACTTCCGCAATTAGTTCGCTGGGAGCAGTTACTTAACGACTGTAGCTAATTATATCCGCACTTTCAGACGGCCTTCTTTACGCACGGGCTTTGCATGCATCCGCGGTTTTAAGTATACTTCGCAGAACACAATTAGACACCAACGAATGCAGATGCAGTTTAAGCTCTTTTACAGCGCAGTCATGGGTGCGTT
The DNA here is from genome assembly GCF_021461395.2 of Schistocerca americana. Taxonomy (NCBI): domain Eukaryota; kingdom Metazoa; phylum Arthropoda; class Insecta; order Orthoptera; family Acrididae; genus Schistocerca; species Schistocerca americana. The sequence continues at coordinate 514,269,578 of NC_060121.1, read as the reverse complement.
GCTAGTAGTTTTCAGCAGTACACTGTTGCACAGGCTTCTTCGCAGTGAAGTGCTCACTCATCTTCCTCTCTGCATTTGCCATTTTTTCTCGTGTCCTAGTCTCTCTGACAGCTATTAGGCCCTCAGGTGAACATCGTTGCAGCTTACACGTGGACTGGCTCTCTTCCTGGCTCGGTTTATTTAGAATGAAAATTCGTTCATGTGCGAGATTCGAACCTGGGTTCCCAGCTCGCTGGGCAAATGCGCTAACCACTACACCACCCTGGCTTTGCACAACTGCACGGACTTTCCTATCACGACTCTCTCCTCAATCCAAATTCCCAGTCACGCCTCAGTCCATTTCGTATTCCCCATAAACACTAATAGCACTGTAGACGACCTCCAACTGTATTGGAATAGCACCTCAGCATCGAACGATACGGGGGATCCTGCCTGAAACAGAGACAAATGTGCTTAATCAAATTAAACTATATGGTTTCGGAGACCTTTTCAAGTCACAAACATCTGTGATGTGCTTATGCAGACTGAAGCGACGAATGAAAATTTGTGCCAAGGTCGGGATTCGGACCCAGGTTTGCTGCTCACTACGCAGATGCGTTAATCACTACGCCATCCTGGCACTGTTGCTTTACACAACTGCACGGACGTCCCTTGCATGCCTCCGTCCTCAATCCAAATTCCCATTCACACTTCAGCACACTGCGATCAGGATCGTTGACCTACGACGGCAAGCTGAGCTGTCTGAGAACGTCTTGCGGTGCGTTTTACACCTGTGCTCCGCCGGCCGGTGTGGCCGTACGGTTCTAGGCGCTTCAGTCTGGAACCGCAAAACCGCTACGTTCGCAGGTTCGAATCCTGCCTCGGGCATGGATGTGTGTGGTGTCCTTAGGTTAGTTAGGTTTAAGTGGTTATAAGTTCTAGGGGACTGATGACCACAGATGTTAAGTCCCATAGTGCTCAGAGCCATTTGAACACCTGTGCTCCTTGCGCCTAGCCGCTGTGCGCCTGTGCTTGCCCCACTCATAAGTAGACACAAGCGCGTAGCTGCATGCTACGCTAATGACCAATTTTTTTTATGTTTCTGAGCAACAGTCTTACAATATTTTTTAAAGAAACTCACCACCATTTGACTCTTTTATTGTTTAGTAAAGTACAGCCCATGTTTCGGCCTTTTATGTCGTTTTCAAATATTTGATTTATGTCTTTAACATAAATTGTTAAATGTCTTGCAATATATGCTAAAGACATAGAATCTAGTGACCAAGCTGGCGTCGCGAGTCAAATGCACCTGTGAGGTCGTCCAATGCGCAGAGGATTTCTTTATCTGAGCCAGCTAGGTGTCCTGGCGATGTGCACCAGCGAAACTGTAGCCTAAATGTGGCTTCTGAAGGCAGCCTGACGACCACCAATATTACTATGAGGAAGGAGACACTTAGTACATTCTTAAAATTTACAACGAGCAGGTTAAGAGTATGTAATTAAGTGTATCTTGCTCCTCTTATAAAAAATGTAATCATAATGATGAATTCTAAATGTGAGAAAACTTTATATTAAGAAAAAAAACTAACAATCATCAAAGCAACATGCTTGCAAAGTCTCTCAATCTCGTATATCATGAATACAGAAGACTCACATGGGGAATTCGTACACTGAAACATTACAAAAAATTTGAAGCGTCTGGACATTTTGTAGTTGCTCTGATGAATTCAAATCGCTGGCTGAGCCGGACGCGTTTAATGTTGAAATTTCTGAATCCCAGAGGGAAGCAGTTTCTGTCTTTATGGACCTGCAACATACAAGGCCTAGCTGCAAGCTAAGGAAGAAATACCAGACATGAGATTTTCGGTTTCCGATTCTACTCACCTTTCTGTCATGAGACTCGATACACATGCTGCGAAGGTTTTTAACTTTTCGGAAATGCAGGGTTGTCATAATTAGACTTCCGATACTTGAGAGGGCCACCTTGAAAAGCTAGTGATCGTTGGGCAATGAAACTTTGTGGTAACATTTGTAAAGACCTGCGGAAGACAAATAACGAACAAACTATTCAAAAAAAAAAAAAAAACACAATTTACACAGGAGAGGATAAAATTTGTTAATTGTGTACCATGTATAAGTTCCACGTCAGGAACATTGCTCAATTTGACGACCATCTGCATCTACGACAGCCGGATGCTGTGGTCGAGCGGTTCTAGGCGCTTCAGTCCGGAACCACGCGACTGCTACTGTCATAGGTTCGAATCCTGACTCGGGCATGGATGTGTGTGATGTCCTTAGGTTAGTTAGGTTTAAGTAGTTCTACGTCTAGGGGACTTATGACCTCAGATGTTAAGTCCCATAGTGCTTAGAGCCATTTAAACTATTTTGCATCCGCGACAGCCTACAACCGCACTAGAGATAACGTTTCACAATCGTTTGCAGCACGTATCGAACAACGGACCATGGAATGTTCAGCTGTCGTGACACAGATCGTAGATTGGTTGCAAATGGCTCTGAGCACTATGGGACGTAACTTCTGAGGTCATCAGTCCCCTAGACTTAGAACTACTTAAACCTAACTAATCTACGGACACCACACACATCCATGTCCCAGGCAGGATTCGAACCTGGGCCGTAGCAGCAGCGCGGTTTCGGACTGTAGCGCCTAGAACCGCTCGGCCACAGCGGCCGGCGGGTAGAGCGCTGACAACCTTTCCCAGACGTACAGGGTGACAATTATTGAACTTTATGAAAAAAAACGTAAATTGTTGCAAACTACGGCTTGCACACACTTTATTCAACATCTAAAGTCACTATAGATATTCAGATTTAGGTTATGACAACTTCGATATGCCTGCCATTATTGGCGATGATGTGGCGCTGACGAATGTAGAAATTCTGCATGACCCGCTGAAGTGGCGGAATATCGATGCTGTCGATGACCTCCTGAATGAATGTTTTCAGTTCAGCAATTGTTTTGGGGTTTTGCCGTACACTTTGTATTTACTAAATCCCCACAAAAAGGAGTCGCATGTGTTGAGACACGGAGAATATGGTGGCCAATCGAAACTCATGCCAGTAGCCTCTGTGTACCCCAGAGGCAGAATGCGGTCCCCAAAGTGCTCCTCCAGGACATGAAACTCTCTCTTGCTTCGGTGGGATCGAGCTTCGTCTTGCATGCACCACATCTTGTCGAAATCAGGGTCGCTTTGGATAATGGGGGTGAAATCATCTTCCAAAACCTTCACGTACCGTTCGGTATTCATCGCGCCATCAAGGAATATCCCATCGATTATTCCGTGACTGGATATTTAACACCATACAGTCACCCGTTGCGAGTGAAGAGACTTCTTGATCGCGAAATGCGGATTCTCAATCCCTTAAATGTGCCAATTTTGTTTATTGACGAACCCATCCAAATGAAAGTGGGCTTCGTCGCTAAACGAAACAATGAATGCGCATACTAATGCCCATCACGCCCCGCGGCCAACCGTGCAGTTTGAACGTCCTAACGGAAACCGTTCATAAGTTATGATAATTTTATTTCATATAGTTCAATAATGCCTACCCTGTATCTTTTTTGAGTGTCTGCGACTGTATTGCACACTGATGCTCGTGTTTCAACACTACTTCGCGCATCAGTGCCGGCAACTAACGGCAAATCATGACACTAACACTATTAACAACGCAAAACATTCAGCGCGCTGTCTGAACATTATTCCTACACAGTTGGATGCTCATACGTAAATAGTTTCCCGCTCAAGTAGCGGTCGTTTAATCATAACCACACTGTATGTTCCCCTAAGGGTGTGAGCTGATCACCCATCGTGAAAGTTTCACTCCCTGAGAGCAGCAGGATAAGGGCCTCGTTTGCAGAGTCTACGTCATTATTTACTTTGGGCTTGCGTCTTAGACAGCCCTAAGAATCTGGAGCGATGGTTTTCCTCATATCTTTTCAAAGGGTAAACCTGACATAAGTTCTAACACATGATGTCCATATTGTTGCTCGTCTCTCTCTACTATACTGGACAACTAACAGTGAAGGAAAATACAGAAACGCTGTACTATGGGGCCACTAGGTTAGCTCTAACACTTAGAATTCGTACTACCGGAGAGTATTACCACCACACAAAATTCCTGTTCAAGTTATCTTCTGCATAGAAATCAAACATCACCATCCCTGGAAAACTACATTACGATAACGTCATGACCACTTAACATTTCTTTGTTCAATGTGTGTGAAATATTATGGGACTTAACTGATAAGGTCATCAGTCCCTAAGCTTACACACTACTTAACCTAAATTATCCTAAGGACAAACACACACACCCATGACAGAGGGAGGAACCTCCGCCGGGATCAGCCGCACAACATTTCTTTCTCTGGAAAACAATACGCTTTATTTCATGCTTAAGCAGTTACAGAATATGCGAATGTACAGGGTGATAGAGCTGCCACTGACGAAATCGGTTTATGCAACCCGCAGTTCTACGTACATCTGGCGTTCATAAACCACGTGTGAGATTTTCATATTCTCTCGCTTGGTACATGCGAACTCTTGTCATTGGGCTATTACGCCACCGGCATAGTCGGCTATTTCGTTAGGATTATTAATTTAAACATCGCAATGAAAGAAAAACGACTTTTGTAAACGTTACGCTAAAACTAATTACATTCACAGTTCGATCCCGGCTTAATCTTTACAAGCACAGAAGTTTCGTAGTGAGAAGGCCTGACGAATACAGTGACGTAATTGTTTGTTTTATGGTGTTAAAATTCACAGAACTGTTAGGTAAAATTTACACAAACGTCAATTTTACTATTTGTAAACACTCTACTAAGGCGGAGGCGTAATGAGGCCAGTCAATGGAGGCCAAAAAAGGTCGAATGCACAAAACAATTTGTGCAGTCGCAAATGTTAGTGCAGTGGTGGGCTGGAGCGCCATGAACAACATAGAAATCCTCACTTATGAGGGATTAGTGTGCCTCATTAGGCGGCAGCGCGGAATTGCTTCGATGCCTCCCTTTAATCCGACCTGGTGCGGATCGCAAGAAGTACTCGAGAATGGGTCGCACTGCTGTACGGTACGCGGTCTCTTTTACATATGAGCTACACCTTGCTAGACTTCTCCCAGTAAATCTGAGTCGTCTATTCGCCTTCCGTACTACCGTCCTTACGTGCTGGTTCCATTACATATCTCTTTGCAACGTTACGCCAAGATATTTAATCAACGTGACTGCGTCAGGCAGCACACGACTAATACTGCGTTCGAAAATTACACGACTGTTTTTCCTACACGTCTGTATTAAGTTACATTTTTCTCTATTTACAGCAAGCTACTTCTCATCACATCAACTAGAGATTTTATCCAAGTCATCTGACATCCTCCTACAGTCACGTCGTGACGACTCCTTCCAATACACCAGCAAACAGCCGAAGATTGCTGTTCATCCTGTCCATCAGATCATTTATGAATACAGAGAACAAGAGAGGTCCTATATCCTGAGGTGATCCTGACGATACCCTTGTCTCTGATGAGCACTCGCCGTCGAGAACAACGTACTGTGTTCCGTTACTTAAAAAATCTTCAAGCCACTCACATATCTGGGAATCTATTCCGTATGCTTGTACATTTCTCAGTCTGTAGTGGGACATCGTGTCAAACACTTTCCGGAAAGCTGGGAATGTGGAATGTGCATGTTGACGTTCATTCACGGATAGCAGAATATCGTGCGAGGAAAGGGTAAGCCGAGTTTCGCAAGTGTGATACTTTCTCAATCCATGCTGATCTGTTGAAAGAAGTTTTTCTGTGCAAGGAAGTTCATTATATTCGATCTCAGAATACGTTCAAGAATTCTGCAGCAAACCAATGTTAAGGATATTGGTCTGTAATTTTGCGGATTCGTAGAGTAAGATCCGAACGGACAATGTTGGAGACAAGTTTAGTTAATCATCCCAGTAATCACCTCAGATGATGTAGGGAAATCGTGGTAATACTAAATTTGGATGTCATACGGGGAGATGACCGCTGATCAGCCCAAATTCAAGTTTTGCCTCTTGGCCACCTTGGCCGGTCACGAAATAAAGTGTATTCCGTCTTACTACTGTTATCGCAACAAAATGGTATCTGTTTTCCTTCAGCGCTGGGTTTTATCTGACGAGAAATATGCTTCAACGCACGACATATTCAGACAAAGGAAACATATCAGCTTATCAAAACGATAGTCAAAATAATTCCACAGGGCAATCGAGGAATACTGTTAACCATTTACTTGCTGTACCGCTGCTCGTGGTCTCGCGGTAGCGTTCTCGCTTCCCGAGCACGGGGTCCCGGGGATTTTTCCCTGCCTCGAGATGACTGGATGTTGTTGTGTCGTCGTCGTCATCATCATTCATCCCCATTCCGGTCGGAGGAAAGCAATGGCAAACCACCTCCATTAGGACCTTGCCTAGTGCGGCGGTGCGGGTCTCCTGCATCGTTCCCCTACGCCAGGGCCGGCCAAACGCTGCACAGTGTGCAGACATGCGGAAGTGCTGCACATGTGCGCACGAGTGCGACAGCGAGCGACAGCGACATCTGTTATTAGACCTGTGTCCTAAATGAAAGGCGGCGGCTCCACTTCCCTGTTTATGTGGTACAAGCAAGAGTGCAACATACCCCGTGTCGTTTACCCCTGGTGACCGTAACCTTAACAGAGAAGTACTGAGAAATGGCAAGTACTGTGAAAAAGCAAAGGGCGGGAGATCTATGTTCTCAGTCGTTTAAAAATGACTGGGAACTGCAATTCTTTTTTGTAGCCGTTGGTGAAAATTCACAGTGTTTGCTGTGCCGCCGTAAGTTTTCAATTGAAAGACATTACAATACATATCACAAAGATGAGTGTGGTGTACTCAACAGTGAAGAACTGCAAGTCAAATTAAATGTCCTTCAGAAAATGGATGAGACACATCAACTCGATTTTACTGTACGTCAAAGTAACTGATACTTAGTTTCTTGTGTTACATTTATGTCTGTTTTACTGTACGCTGTACAATGTACTGTTTTCAATTTTCCAGAATGACAAACACACTAAATCTTCACTGCAACAAGTTTTAAAATCTCATTAAGAATTGCATAGTCTGGGAAATCCTTTTCCGAAGGGGAGTTTGTGAAAGGGTGTCTGATTGATGCCGCAGAACTTGTGTGTCCCACGAACGTTAGCAGGTTTCAAGAAATCAGTCTGTCCAAACAAACAGTGACAAGACGTATCAGAGCTATGGCCGGCGATCTGCACAGGCAGCTAATAAATAAGGCTAAATACTTTGTTGCTTTCTCTGTTGCGCTCGATGAAGCAACAGATCTTACAGTTACAGCCCAGGTCGTGATATATATACGAGGTGTCGATAACGCACTTTGTGTAACAGAGGAGCGACATCTGTGCGTAGAAACATGCACTACATGAACGCTGACGGCTGCGGCGTGCACGCTGTGACCCGGAAGTTGCACATGTGCAAGAGCACCGCACGCGTACAGAATTTCTGGCCGGCTCTGCCCTACGCTCTGTCACGGAGTATGGGACTTCATCATTATCATCGTCAAAGAAATTTATGGAGACCCACCAAGTGGTGAAAAAAAAGGCTCACTCCATAGTACTGGATAACGTACATGCATAGTAGCGTGTTTGTAATCTAAACGAGACGGTAAGATAAAGCAAAAAAAACGGATCTGCATAAAAGACGTCTGTGCCGGAACCGGAAAGAGTCGCATACAGTTGAGACGGCAGACGCATCTCGTTCCGAGAACATAAGCGGGAGCCACTATTTTAAGATATATTTCAGTCTGCTAGCAAGCACTTTGCTACGAACCGTTGGAGCGCATCCAGGGCAGACAACCTACTTCGATTAACTACCGAATAAAGTCGATTTGCGCGAAGGAAAAAAGGATCTGATGCACGCTTGCGGTTAACGTCACTGTACACTCCATATATGGCGTAATGAATATTAGGTCTTGCCAAGAACATTAGCTAGTGACGGCACTGGAAAATAACGCGGGCAGAAATGCAGCTGTAATACTCCGGAACCTTATTCCACTTTTTTCCCCTTCTCGCATTTTACGACGACACGCCCGTTATCTGCATTGTAATAGGGGTTTCAGATGTAGTCGTAACTCCGTTCTCCTCTGCAAATGTTGCTGCAATACAAGCCAAAAGGATCGGACGGGATGTCGTTTCCACGTAATGTACGTGAGTCAACGGCTTTTCAAGCAACTTCTAGTGGCGCCTGAAATTCCTGGAAAATTGTTCTCACTTTTACAAGTTTCTCCAGATGCCCTGTTCCTAAAGCTTCCAAAATTATTCAGAGCTGATTTCTATCGTGATTATTTCTGTGAATATGCCCTGTCTTTCGTATTCATTAAAAAAATATCGTCCGGGCTAGATGCATAGAAAAATATTTGTTTATGTTTCGGTACCTATTAAGCTTTATAACTTTAATTATCCAACATTGTACACAAGGAGCTCAAACATTATTATGCATGTTGGTACAGTTCACACTGGGCACCGTTTGTAGCTCGACAGATATCGAAAAGGTACTCCACTTCTCGCCACATGTTCACAAGCATGGAGGTTTCACGGCCTCGACTGCGGCGTACATCCGTTTTCTCAAATCTACCACATCTCGAACCCTTGTTCTATAAACAATGTCCTTGCCAAACCCTCATCCAACCTAAATTCAGCGGAGTCAGATCGGGAGACCGAGGCGGCCAGGCAATGGGAGCCATTTCCGATCCAACGAGCAACAAGCTTCTCATGGAGAAATGAGAACGATAGAGTGGTGAGACACCATCCTGCTGGAAAATGCCATTGGGAGGCATCTGTGTAACTGCATAGTTCGCCAAAATGCCGATGCAGTTATGCCCTGTCCCTGGCACGCATGCACCGTGTGACGACTCAACAAGACGTGACGACACTTCGAGAGTGTATCTATCGATTGTGTGTTTACGCAACGACATAAAATGTCGAGTTCTTTCACTATACAGCCGGCCGGAGTGGCCGTGCGGTTCTAGGCGCTACAGTCTGGAACCGCGCCACCGCTTCGGTCGCAGGCTCGAATCCTGCCTCGGGCATGGATGTGTGTGATGTCCTTAGGTTAGTTAGGTTTAAGTAGTTCTAAGTTCTAGGGGATTGATGACCTCAGATGTTAAGTCCCATAGTGCTCCGAGCCATTTGAACCATTTTTTTTCTTTGACTATACGGATTTGTTTACGTATACCGCTAGCCTGGACAGCCAGTATATTGACGCTGAAACATCCGCCTATTACAGCCATAGTGAAAGCTACATATGTTAGGGTTCATCATGCAGTCGACAACGAGGTCAATGGAGACGGAGCACAGACGAGGAGTCCGGAAAGAAGGACTAGGAAATACAGTCTTTTTTCCAAGCGAGGCATGGAAATCCCGAAAAACTGAACCACCATTTCGGTTTATTTACGTTATCAAGTATTAAGTTTATGAAAGCAATTATCCAAAATAAAGGGAAGATTCTTCCTCCTCATTAACTATAACATGCACATCAATGATGCTGAAATAATCACAGTTGCTGATTACATAATGCCAGATATCATATCTTGCACATGTACCATGTTCAGATTTCCATCTGTCAGAAAAATAATAAAGCTGAAGATAATGCTTGTTACTTATTATTACCAGACTATGACAAGGAAATGTAGTGCGTTACACATATTAAAGATACTTGTCCTAAATGATCTATGGTATCCATGCAAAATGTAATCGAGATTGACTGGACGAATATATCTACACGCTTTTACATATAAGTTTCACGAGGACAACTGAGTAATTGTGAATGAATGGTTGCAATACAGTAAATCAAGGTACGGAACTTAATGTGAAACTTCAGCCGTTTAGTTCAAGCGACCTCTTATAATAGAATCACAACACTGCTGACTTAAAAACAAAACTGAGCAACAGTAATAACTGGTGGACAGCTAATGCCCATCTATCAAGACCCTAAAACGACCCACTCCACTAAGTTTAGGAAATAGATACGCCACCCTTCATAAAAAATTTTGACTACTTGTAGTTTGCAAATAAAGCTGTGTTTTCAGTCCACAAAGTTTGAGCTGTTTTTCAGTTATGGTACTTTGCATCCTCAGGATGCCACAGACTCCTTCATTTTTGGACTAAACATAACAGTTTCTCACCGTCCATGTTTCGTGTATGAAAACGTCGGCCGATTCGATCGAAGAAAACAAACTGATTTGAATTTCACTGATTGTCGGTCGAAGTCTGTACGTTCCGAGTGTTGAGATCGGATGCATTGTGACTGCACTGGCGAACTGAATTAAAAAGATGGGGCGATGTCTGTTGTCGGCGGAAGCGACAGATGGCGATGACACTGCAACTGCAGCCTAAGGACGACCGAAACGGAACTGGATACATACACAGATGTTGATAAATTAGGGCACGTCCGAAGGAACAGCACTGTGTTGGCGATCAACAGCCGATTTCGATTACGAAATAATTCGCAAATTGTGATTATGATTTCGTGTCAGGTGTAGAATATTTCAGAGCAATGAAAATTTGTGCAGGACCGGAACTCAAACCCGTTTTTCCCCACTCGTTGCGAGCGGTCGCCTTAATGACGTAGGCTATCCGAGCGCGCTTGCAAGAGCGGCCCCAGCTTCCATTTGTCCTGATGTCCACATTCCCAGGAACAGTGCTTCGGACTGTATACTAAAACATATACCCTGCTTTTCAGTACAGTGTTTCACGCCAGAGCAGGACAATGTGACGACAGAGAAACAGTGTCTCCAGCCGTGCGGAAATCAGTGTAGCACAGTGCGAGCAGTAGAGAATGTAGACACCAGGACAAATGAAAGTTTGGGTCGCTCCTGGAAGTGCGCTCGGATAGCCGAAGCAATTAAAGCGACCGCTAGCGACAAGCGGGAAATCGAGTTCGAGTCCCGGTCCGGCGCAAATTTTTATTGGTTCTGAAATACAGCTGAAGCAGAACCATAGTCGTAAACTGCGAATCACCGAGTAGGAAAAAGTATTAGTTTAGCATTACCAAATTTTTTGAAAGCACTCTTAAACTAAGAGTCAATATATTTCCAGGTAGCAGTACATGACTTGTATTGGCAATGTCTTTATTTTACAGGGAAGGGAGAACAAAACTGTATTCGTGAGTGGTAACGGCAGGCCACCGTTGAAAACGGTCCTTCAGTTAAACTGTTTACTTTAATTGTCGCCGCCCCCCCCCCCCCCCCCCCCCGTCTTGCCCGCACGTGCTAGCCACACTTAATTTGGCAGTGTGACTCACTGTAGCAGCCAGCTGTCTCTAGAGGGTTCTCTGGTCTGGCGCTAACTTGCTTTACGATTAGCGGTTTCAAGTACTCAGTAGCTGACACCACTAGTGTGCTGCATCTCTCCACAATAAAACACGGCCCATACCGAGATGGCGCACGCGCTATGCCTAACACGAGCGTCTCTGGAATACCGACCAAGATGACAGTTTTTGTTCTGCTACCGCAGTAGTAGCTGGTGGTTAAGATGTCTAAAGTATTCTTAGAATAAAATCGAAAATGAAATAGTATTACCTTTTATACTGCAAGAAGGGTACGGCAGTGACACGGTGAAGCGGTTTCTTACCTGGAAGAAAGAAAGGAAAAATACGTAAATGATTGAAGTATTTATTCAATGATGAAACTCGACGTGTGGCATTTCCTACAAGCCTGAAAGTGTACCTCCAGCAACTACATATTTAGTTAGTATCATTTTCCAAACGTCACTTACATGACATACCATAATTAATTATGTCAAACCAATCAATTTACATACTGTGAATTTAATAACAACAACATGAGATTGTGCGTCCGCCTTCATGCAAAACACTTTTATTATTTATTTATAACCGAACTAGTTTCAGCGACAATTATCGCCAACATCAGTGGGTTCTTTGTTCTAAGACATGCAAAAATAGGATACTGTCGACAATAAGCAAGAATGAAGACCGCGTGATTACCAGAGATGAAGGGACATGCTTCATAAGTTTGTTTTATAATCAAGGAATCCACAGATGATGGCGACATTTGTCGCTGAAACTAATCTGGGAATAAATAAATAAACAACAAAAGTGTTTTGCATCAAGGTGGACCCACAACCCCATATAGTTGTTTTGTATGCAAACACGGACCAATGGGAGAGTTTCAACATAAAATTCTTCTACATTTTATATTTTCTTTGACGCAATAACAGCCATGGTGATACATCTCTCGCCAGTGTCAGCTACCACTGGCCTTTATCAGAACGATTGCAAGCCGCGCACCATATGGTCATCAGGGGATACTTGTTAGACTCACAGTTGATGCTTCTTTCAATTCTTCTGATGTTGGCCAGTGGTGGTTCATACCAGCTAACCACATGAAACATTTTCTGTGATTATGTCACACAGTATATTAGGTGTACAATAAAAAAATTAAATCGGTATCTGCGAGACAAAAGGTCATTTTTTCAATTTTACAGACTTTTTAACGGAACTGACTTTTATTTATTAGCCGCACATTTCCCATTTACAGATATTATTCTACTGTCAACAGAACTTCAGTTCGCAAAATAGTAATAGGTACACTTCTCTATACAAGGTGGTTAGAAACAGTCTGAAAGCTTGTACGGGTGCCACAGGGTAGGCTGTGCTGAGAAATAACTGTTATTCGATGCGTTGCACCGTTTCCGAGTTAAATTACGCTGCAAATATACAGTCAGGTCGTTGCGCACGCAAATTCAAGCGGCTCACCACATTGCAGTTTATCCCATGTGCCCAAAAACTAACAAAACAGTCTCTATCAATATATGGACAGTGGCATGAAACAAACAGATTAAAGCGAAACGCATTTTGGAGACAAATGCAAAAAGGGGTAAGGCCAGCGTGAATAAGGTTGTGACCCAGAAAGAAAAATAATAATGTTTAATCACCTCTAACGAGACAGTGATTGGCTGAAGACTTAATGGCAACACAGACACGATTCAGTGGGGAGATCCCCATTATATAAAAGCATTTTGAGACCTAACATTAAGGCTATCTATCTCTCTCTCTCTCTCTCTCTCTCTCTCTCTCTCTCTCTCGTCTCGCGGCGGACCGCACAAGTGTGTGGAAATAAGCGAAGGTGTTGACAGTTTGCTTTCTGCGATACGCTTCATGTATCGTGGCGACTGAGAGCAAAGCGGTAGTTAAATATTCCTGTGGGAATTTTTGCGGGCAGTGAATTGTGCACATCGCTGCAACCCATAGCAAGTGTGCAATAGCCATTATTTCGACTGGGGTATGACTAACGTTCTACGGAATGCAGGAAAGTTGCGACTGACTCAATTCAGTCAAAGCCAGAGTAGAGAATTACCGTTTCAGATCCAGCACGGAGACAACGCCGTTGCAGATGCCGCTTGGTAAGGTACCATCGCGCATTTAGAGACAGCAAATGTTGAGTCTAGATTTTTCTCACTCCAACTTGTGTACGATTTGACCATTGAATATCAAAAGCTAGGATAGTAACCTATCCTCACATTGAGTATATGAGAGTTTTTCATTGCTTCAAAAAGTAAATTTATTCCCCACCAACTCGGAGCATTGACCAGCTACGACTATGTAGATTTAAATGAGCTGATGAGGATTTTTAGTATTCATTCTTTCTTGTGATAAAACATTTTCATGTGTAGAGATAACGATTTTAATAATCGTCATTTCAGGATGTCCAAGTATTAAATATTTTGTTACTGATTATGAAAAGTAACTGAACATGATTGTTGTTTATCACTTGAGCCCTGAAAGCAATAGTTGATAAATTATATGCAGAATAAAAAAGGGAATAGCTGTTTTGTCTTTTTAGAATAGACCCCAAACTTCCAATTTTATTAATTCACGCATTCTAGGTACCTGACAACAGCATTTCTAATGATTTTTGTTACGATCCGCATCTGATATTAGCTACCTTACAGTGCCAGAGTCATATTTATTTAGAATATATGATTGACACCTTGGGCTTGAGAAGACAGTTAAGAGGTTTTGTCCATTTGCGCGCTACGTGGTAAGCTAAGTTTCTACACATTAGAACACTCACTGTGCAGACACAAAAGTCGGATGTACAACAATCTCCAATAATAATTAACTCGGAAACGGCGCAATGTATCGACTTTTTTTCTTAACAATTATTTCTCAGCACAACCTATCCTTAAGAGCTTTCTAGACTGTTTCTGACTACCCTGTATATCCTACAAGTTCCTCAACAAAAGCAATTTCCAGAACGACTGAAAAGATAACATCAATATGTGTCACTCAGTTCATTTCAAAACTTTCTAGCACAAATTTGCTAACCTGTGTTTGTACTGAAGTCACTTTTAATAATAATAATAATAAGAAGAAGAAGAAGAAGAAACAGAACTCAGTTTTTCGGCCAGTATTTTAATTACCAATATTATTATTAGTTTTTAAACGCTATCGTTCATTTGAAACAAAGTTATGAAAATATTCGATATCTATTTTAATGGTTTGAGATAAAACATATAGCTCTTTCTATGAGATTCACATGTCTCACACCAGCTGGAGAACACCAACTTACTCGAAAGACAGTAGTTAAGAAACGATATCGGAGGATACTCTTTCCCACAGCTAAAGTAAGGACATATGTCAAACAACATACTGTGACAAGGTTGCTAGTAAGTAGATTACGTTCTCTTATTTTCTTGTGACAACAATCACAAAAGTATTTCAAAATGCAGTTACTGGTTTCGATCAGCCATTGGTTATCCTTACTGTGTCCTCAAGCACACTTTCGATACAATTACGTAAGGATCGCGCTGAGATGTCAGCGTAAGGTAATCAAAAATAGTTCAAATGGCTCTAAGCACTATGGGACTTAGCATCTGAGGTCATCAGTCCCCTAAGACTTAGAACTACTTAAACCTAACTAACATAAGGACATCACACACATCCATGCCCGAGACAGGATTCGAACCTGCAACCATAGCAGCAGCGCGCTTCCGGACTGAAGTGCCTAGAATCGCTCGGCCACAGCGGCCGGCTTAAGGTAATCACTGCATCTGGAAGTGTTTCTGTGATAATATTCGAAAGGAAATAAAATAAAATTACTAGTCAATTACATAATCTCCATTAACAATACGTCATTTTTACCAACGTAGGATACGTATAACAATAGGAGTGGTAGAAGTTGTCAACACCTACGAATTGAATGTAACGCAATATGCTACAGAACTAAAAGTCATTGTAACAGCATAAATCTCGACCTAAGAACGTCCTCGTGACTTATATTACGATTAAATTAAGAATTAGAAATTCATTTCACTGTTCTGGCCGAGGTTTCGAGGGAACTCGGCAAAACGTACGACTAAAATAAAAAAAGGCTATTACAGCCGATTTCAAAGCTATCAAAGGCATTTTGCTCATGCATTAAATTTCGCATTTTATAAGTCATCTGTTCAAAGACAGGCACTGCCAACAACGAAAAAGTCTACTGAAGTGATTAACAGACAGCCACCAGAATCTGACTAAATTCGCTTACGTTAATGCCGGCAATAAATATTCAACTAGGTCAACTAAGTGCTTTTAATTGCGTGGTGCCGGCTCATTTCTGTCGGTGCCCGTTAGGGATCTACAACACATCTCATTCTCTGTAATTAGATCGTACTCCACCAGATTACCGCCAACGACTCTTGTAATCAGGCCACTAAGTCTAAGTTAATGGAGCGAGCATGACATTTCTAGATAGTATGTTACATGTTCAGAGTTTATCCACAGCTAAATTTTGTAAATAACACTGAAAATTGAAAAAAATTGCGTGTAAGTATGCTATGTTCTTAATCTTATTTAGTTTCTAACACAGAATTTAATACCGAGGTAATATTAAGTGATTTCGTTAAAAAACCTTCTTACAGTTTTTCTGAAAGTGTTCACGGCAGTGTCCAGTACAATTTATTAATGATTATTGGGTAGCATCTCTAACAGATTAACCCTATAAAATAAGTGTGTAAGTAAAATAACACAGCGCTAACGTTAGTACCAACTTAACTTTATCCACTGTCGAGGTGGAGCACACAGACTGTGGATGCAGTTTAAAACACTGTTTCCGACAGCCGTAACTAGTCAAACGTTGTACTTAGTCATAAACCACAAATAATTTCTCCGACATTATTACATTTTTAAAGGCATTCTCCAACCTGTTACTTCGCGATTTCACGCCACGTAACGTTCCACATTCCTGCAAAGAATAGGCTCGTCGCGAAGTGAAAGTAAAGTGAAGTAAAGTAAGATCGTATGGCACTATTGACCGGCAGACACCAAGGCGTAAGTTCAAGAGATGAAGGAGAATAACTTTATTTCCTTCCATCCACTGGAAAGTTTCCTCCTCAAGTGCAAACTGGTATAAATGACTGTTGGTTGCATGTATAGAATACTGTTAGTAATTCTAATCTCTTTGCGGGGTGATGCTACTGGCAAAGTGGTCTTCCTCTCATCTACTAACACCGTCCCTTGAGCCCATTCCATAAGGTGCTATGAAAAACTGGATTGTTTTGGAAATCACCCTTATGCAAACACAATTAGTTTATTTTTATATTTCCCCAGACATGTTTCGACACCAATGTGTCATCTTCTGTGGGTTAAATTTTTATTTTCTGTAAAGTACAATATCACATTTGAATAATTTAACTACAATAGGCCTAAGAAATACAATATTTGCAATTTACTTCGTTTTGTTTGGACACTCACCTTAAAATTACATCGCTAATTGAACTGTAATTTTTTTTGACTGCATGCATCTGCAAACTATCCATGGAGAAATTATTGCGTATCTGTCGAGAACTGTTTCGAGATTAGAGGTTATGTACGTTTCAGTACTTACATTTTCCGTCCTGTTGCGTGGCCCTGGTTGGTGTCTCAATCAGCTACTATTTAGTGCATTGCTTTCGCTCAGTTCTACATAAATTTCCGCTCACTACTTCACCTCACGTGTACTTACTCAAAATGTGGCGAAATGTGATCTGAGCAGACACTTCTAACAATACACTCAGTGAGATGTGTCATGTTATTTCGTTGCTCACTTGTTCATCGTTGGTCTTGTGTGTGTTATGGCGCTGATTTTGAATGTGTATGTGTGTGTGTGTGTGTGTGTGTGTGTGTGTGTGTGTGTGTGTGTATGTGTGTGTGTGTGTGAGAGAGAGAGGGGGGGGCGGAGGAGATTGAAAGAAGGGTGGGGAGAGAACCAAGAAAACAGAATTTTTTTTCCTGTTATGTTTTTTGTAGGGAGTCACATTTGTATAGTTCATTGAGTGTTCCAAACATTGTTTTGTTGCACAGTGTTGTATTTTCATTCAGGACTCTCTTTCCCTGTATTATCGCTTTTTGCATGTGGTAGTTCTCATCTATTGTGAGTTTTTGATAGAGACTGTTGCTTTCTCTGAGGATCTTAAGATCAAGCTCAAGACGTTAGTGCTATGACAGTGAACGTCTGTTCTTGCTAGACACACCCTGGCAAGGAAAATTTCTTCTCCAGCACCACGATTTGAAACAACTATCTCCAGTTGAAATACTGGGTGTTCAGACAGTAACTATACAGTGCCATGTTGTGGTGTGCTAAGTAATGACCGACATGATTTTCAGTTATTAATAGAACATTTTCCAATGCTTAACATGTTTAAACCATATTTGACAGGCATTTGTATTTGTTCGCAGGTCCGGTCTGATTGAAGACAACGTCTTGTGTGACATCATCGTAATCCGGGTCATCATGTTGACGACTGAATATAAGAGTGTTTCTTGTGGAACAATGCAGAAAAGTTTAGCTCAGCAGTAGAAGCTGCATTTGCAGCAAAGTTCCCAGGAATGACGATGCCTAACGGCAATGCTGTACGGAAAATCATCTAGTAGTTTCGAAAGACCGGAAGCGTTGACAATGCTCCAAAATCAGGCAGGCCGTCCACATCCACATCCGAAGAGAAAGTGGCGGAGGTGCAAGACGCGGTGCTGCAAAGCCCAAAGAAATCGGTTAGACGACTAGCTCAGCGCGCCCGTGTCCGTGGGTTCCGCTCACAAAATTCTCCAGAAGTCACTGTCCATGAATCCGTACAAAATGTCGGACGTGCATGAACTGAAAGATACCAATCGCTCGACGAGTGTGAACTTTTACATCTGGTTTCTGTCCTGGAGGGATTCTTGACACAACGTTTTTCACAGGTGAGGCATAGTTTCACCTCTCCGGTTACGCGAATAGCCGGAATAGTCGTGTTTGGACTACAGAGAATCCGAATAAATTTAAGGTGTCCCCACTGCATTATCAAAAGGTTGCTGTTTGGTGCGCTGTGACTCGTAAAGGCATCATTGGGCCGATCTTCTTTCAGGATACCATAAATGCAGAACGGTACCGAACTGCATTCTGGAGCCCTTCCTAACTGAATGAGGACGAAATTGAGAATGCCTGGTTCCAACAGGATGGGGCGACTGCACATAGCGCCCAAAAGTTAATGAACTTTTTGAAGGACATCTTCGGTGACCGCATAATGTCTCGAGGATTCTGGCCTCCGTGTTCACCCAACTTGGCTTCACCGGATTACTTTCTATGGGGTATGTTGAAGGAAAGGCCAATGAAGGCAACCGCACACGATACAAGAACTCCAAGCAGCAATGATAGGTAACATTCGGAACATCACTCTCGACTTTCTGACAACGTCTTTAAGAACATGCAGAAATGTGAGCAACCGTATCTTCAAATTCAAGGGGATTCCTTCCAGCATCTCTTATAACTTCCATGACTTTAATACGACAAGTTATGAACTGCATAATTACTTACTGAACACCCTGCACAATCGAAATCGAGTATTTTAGCTGTCATGGGTGCGGCATTACGTAGGGACCTCAAAAAGTAAGGTACACTCGTCGCCCAACGCTAAGATCTTCGCGCCACAAGAGTGGAGACAGTGTCAGAAAAGAGAAGACGCGGTGCGGATAACAGATGCACCACAATGTTAAGAGTGAAATAGCGCGAAAACCGGTAATGCACTCTAACGTCGAAGTACGCGGGACACTACGATTCTTGTGAGCAAAATGTCAAAACTGCAAACGATTGACAATGAAATTCTGCTGGTAACTCATGTGGACCAAATGAAACGTCTTATCCAGCGGTAATGAATGGTGCATACGGCATTGAAGAGGCAAAGAAACTGGTACACCTGCCTAATATCGTGTATGGCCCTCGCGAGCACGCTAAGTGCCGCATGGACTCGACTAATGTCTGAAGTAGTGCTGGAGGGAACTGATACCACGAATCCTGCAGGGCTGTCCATTGCTCCGTAAGAGTATGAGAGGGTGGAGATCTCTTCTGGACAGCATGTTGCCTGGCATCCGAGGTATGCTCAATAATTTTCAGGTATGAGGAGTTTCGTGACCAGCGGAAGTGCTCACACTCAGGAGAGTGTTCCCAGAGCCACTCTGTAGCGATTCTGGACGTGTGGGGTGTCGCGTTGTCCTGCTGGAATTGTCCAAGTCCGTCGGAATTCACAATGAAAATGAATCGATGCAAGTGATCAGACAGGATAGTTACGTATGTGTCACCTGTCAGAGCCGTATCTAGATGTATCAGGGGTCCCATGTCACACCAACTGCACACGCCCCACACCAATACACTAGCCTCCATCAGCTTGAACAGTCTCTTGCTGACATGCAGTGCCCATGTATTCATGAGGTTGTCTCCATATCCGTACACTTCCACCTGCTCGACACAATTTGAAACGAGACTCGTCCGACCAGGCAACATGTTTCCAGTCATCAACAGTCCAACGTCGGTGTTGACGAGCCCATGCGAGGCGTAAAGCTTTGTGTCGTGCAGTCCTCAAGGGTACACGAGTGGGCCTTCGGCTCCAAAAGCCCGTATAGGTGATGTTTCGTTGAATGGTTCGCAGGCTGACACTTGGTGATGCCCAGCACTGGAATCTGCAGCAATTTGCGAAAGGGTTGCACATCTGTCACGTTGAACAATTCTTTTCAGTCGTTGTTGGTCCCGTTCTTGCAGGATCATTTCTCGACCGCAGCGATGTCGGGGATTTGATGTTTTACCGGATTCCTGATATACACGGTAAACTCGTGAAATGGTCGTACGGGAAAATCCCCACCTCATCGCTACCTCGACGATGCTGTGTCCCATCGCTCGTGCGCCGACTATAACACGACGTTCAAACTTACTTAAATCTTGATAACCTGCCATTGTGGCAGGAGTAATCGATCTAACAACTGCGCCAGACACTTGTCTTATATAGGTGTCAACGACAGCAGCGCCGTATTCGGGCTGATTACATATCTCTGTATTTGAATAAGCATGCCTATACTTGTCTCTTTGGCGCTTCCGTGTATTTTACCAAGGTCGCACATACGTGGGTGATACTGATCCGCAATACAACCCAGATCTCGGTTCATGCAATTTCCATTCTTTAGGGAAACTAAAAGAACACTCAAGAGATTTTCCAACGATGAGGACGTTTACACTATGATTGTCAAATGGCCCCGTGACCGAGCGCGGATTTCTGTCGTCGAGGATTTGAACGATTGTGTAGTGCAGCATTCAATGGAAGTTACTTGGCCTGCCATAATACTATCCAGCTTCTTTTTGAAATCCGTTCGTAAAGTTAGAGCTCACAAACGGAACTTCTTATGCTGATTTTAGTATTGTGAAGGGACTGGTACACATGCTACAAATAGTAAAGGGCTATTCAAAAAGAAGAAACAGATTGCCAACATTTATTGCAAAAGATACAAAAACAATTGCAACGTTCCTTGAAACAGAAAAGTTGAAACTTTTATGCACTCAATGTGAGCAGAAGGTATTCCACTATAAATACAAAAACCGTGGCACATTTCCTGCCACATACGAAGCAGCTGGTCTCTCGTTATTGAATTCACAGCTTCAACAATGCGATGTAGCGGACTTTCAAGAGTGTCAAGCGTACGGGGGATAAGAACGCGGTATTTTACGAAACCCCACGAGGCCTGAGGTCTAGAGACCTGGGAGGCCACCGGCGATGAAGCCCATCTTGTGTTCCTCCTCTTCCAATCCAATTTCCTGGAATGGTGTCCTTCAGGTAACGTCGGACGCGCTTACAAAATGACGCGGGGCGCCATTTTGCATGAAGATGAAGTTATCCGAATCATCTTCAGGTTGAGGAAATAACTGGTTTTAAAGCATGTCTAGATAAGTCAGTCCTGTCACGGTTTTCCCCATGAAGAAGAACAGCGCCAATGCGGCCGTTATTGGAACGTCTACCCGGGGGGTTCAAATTTTAAACTGTTGTCTGTTCAGGAACGCTAGAATTATGGTAATTTGGAAGATATATATAAACGTTTGAAATCCGTTCCTCCTGTTCGAGTGGCCCTGTAGGACGAGCAGATTTTGGGTGGTAAATTTGAAAACCACGAGAAAGTATGCTAATGAACGTGACACTTCCACTCTATCGACGTTCTTCGAGACACAGGAGATCCTCAGTTGCACGAGAATTCGGTTCGGTTTATGTTGTAGAATCACCTCCACAGTCATCAGAAGTGCCTTACAAAACTCATGGTAATACTTCGACACATTTGTAGGAGAGGGACATCAATTCTGCTGTCTTTATTACTCCTCCAGTAGCAGCGATTTTATAAGAGTGGTTTGAGGATGTGCTCGATCTTTAACATATTTAAAAATTCTTATCGTAAAAGATCTTCAGGAGTAAAAGTAGCTATGAGCGTAACCAACGGATTGTTATAGAACTATTATTACTTTTCACTATATGTTTAACGTCGTAACTATTATTACTTTTCACTATATGGTTAACGTCGAAAGTTCCATGACGCTTTTCGTGAATGATGCTCTTGTATCTAAAGAAGTCGCAACGCTAGAAAACTGCAGCAAAATTGAGGAACACCTGTGGAAGATCGGCTCTTTGCGAAGCGAACGGCAACCAACCATCAACATAAACAAATGTAACGTATTACCCGAGCACGATATCGTTGCACTTGGCCTGTCTCTATGTTGCCACGTATAACCAACCCTCTTAGTAAATTTAGTTTAGTTTAATGGCTCTGAGCACTATGGGACTTAACATCTGAGGTCATCAGTCCCCTAGACTTAGAACTACTTAAACCTAACTAACCTAAGGACATCACACACATCCATGCCCGAGGCAGGATTCGTACCTGCGACCGTAGCAGCAGCGCGGTTCCGGACTGAAGCGCCTAGAACCCGTCGGTCACAGACGCCAGCTTAGTTTAGTTTCAAAAGAAAGTAGACTATAGGAGGATAATCCTGTTAACAGGAAAAGCTCATCAATACAGTTACCCTTTTTACAGGATTTGACCGTGTATTGTGTCTAATGGATAAGTAAATCAGACTATTCAATTCTTTTTCTAAGTTCTTATCCAACGTTTAGAAAGAAACGCGGTATGAATAGTGTTATATTGAAGCTAGGACAATTCAGTTGCAAGTTAATTTAATGGTTTAAAATATGAACTAACGGTCGCCAGTCATCCAGGCGATGAAGCAGTGAATTATTGGAAAAGCAGAAGTATAAATTTTGACTACTTTCTTGCAACTGTTGAAGTTCCTTCATCAAATAAATATTACTCCACGCAAACATGTTGGTGCAGATAGTGGAATTATTTGACTACTACACCCTTATACATTACGTTTTTAAAAGAGAAAAAGCCCAGCAGATAACTTCAAGGAAGCTAAAAAAAAATTTGGCCACGGGGGACCTTTAGAAAAGCACTTTCCATACCCAACAAACTTAAATACTAAAATACTTAGATACTAAAGCACACACTTTTATACTGAACACTTCAGATCAAGAAAACCTCTTTCTTACTGCATTTTCCTTTCAAAAACTTTTACTCTTTGAACTAACTCTATAGAGTCATTTGACAGATTCTAGTAACTTTACTTCACTCTGACTGAATTTACGTAAGCAAACTTTTACTGTAACGCTTTGCAATAGTTAAGAAAACTGTTAAAGCAAGAACAGTTTCACTATATTTCTCTGTAATGTACTAAAGCATTGACGTGTTATTACTCTAACTGAAATTTTCATGTCTTTCAGTGAAACAACTGAGACAACTTTTCTTTAACTATTGCTCAAGATGAAAATATTTATGAACTCTTTAACTTTATGATACAAAATTACATATAAATTCACTCTATTCAATTCATTACTGCAGTATTTAGTCCCTCACACATATTTCTCCTTATTTACACAAAAACAATTTAAATGCTGCCTCTTAATATTAACTTGGCACTTCATTGGTCTGTAAAACAGGATAGTCGGATTAATCAAACACCACGAAGGAACCCTATATAGGTGTAGGACTAGGATGAAATAACAGTATGAACCAGTTTCTTTGAGGTTCAAGAATTATTATTCACTAATAAAACGAAGTTTAAATAATGGTTCACACTGTTCGAAAGTAAAATACCAAAAAAATCTTATCTGGTGGCTGCAGGCTTGGGTTGGCGAACAATTGTAGCGGTTACACTACCCACAGTACGACCTGCAAGTATCTTGTTGCGGAAAAGGTCGATATCGTGTTGATGAATGGCTATTGTGATCAAAATGCTCAATGGGCGTGTGCTATGAATGCTATGTACGTATCCGTTCGCCGGATAGTTGCGTTATTTAAGGAAACAGGAAGTCTTCAGCCACGTGTGAAACGTCAACCACGACCGGCAACAAACGATGATGCCCAAGTAGGTGTTTTAGCTGCTGTCGCGGCTAATCCGCACATCAGTAGCAGACAAATTGCGCGAGAATCGGGAATCTCAAAAACGTCGTTGTTGAGAATGCTACATCAACATCGATTACACCCGTACCATATTTCTATACACCAGGAATCGCATGGCGACGATTTTGAAGGTAGTGTACAGTTCTGCCACTGGGCACAAGAGAAATTACGGGACGATGACAGATTTTTTGCACGCATTCTATTTAGCGACGAAGCGTCATTCACCAATAGCGGTAACGTAAACCGGCATAATATGCACTATTGGGCAACGGAAAATCCACAATGGCTGCGACAAGTGGAACATCAGTGACCTTGGCGGGTTCATGTATGGTGTGGCATTATGGGAGGAAAGATAACTGGCCCCATTTTGTCGATGGAAATCTAAATGGTGTAATGCATGCTGATTAGCTACGTAATGTTCTACCGATGTTACTACAAGATGTTTCACTGCATGACAGAATGGCGATGTGCTTCCAACATGATGGATGTCCGGCACATAGGGTGCGTGCGGTTGAAGCGGTATTGAATAACATATTTCATAACAGGTGGATTCGTCGTGGAAGCACCATACCATGGCCTGCACGTTCACCGGATCTGACGTTCCTGGCCTTTCTTTCCGTGGGGGAAAAAATGGTTCAAATGGCTCTAAGCACTATGGGACTTAACATCTGAGGTCATTAATCCCCTAGAACTTAGAACTACTTAAACCTAACTAACCTAAGGACATCACACGTCCATGCCCGAGGCAGGATTCGAACCTGCGACCGTAGCACTCTCGCGGTTCCGGACTGAAGCGCCTAGAACCGCACGGCCACCGCGGCCGGCCTGTGGGTAAAGTTGAAGGATATTTGCTATCGTGATTCACCGACAACGCCTGACAACATGCGTCAGCGCATTGTCAATGCATGGGCGAACATTACGGAAGGCGAACTACTCGTTGTTGAGAGGAATGTCGTTACACGTATTGCCAAATGCATTGAGGTTGACGGACATCATTTTGAGCATTTATTGCATTAATGTGGTATTTGCAGGTAATCACGCTGTAACAGCATGCGTTCTCAAAAATGATAAGTTCACAAAGGTACATGTATCACATTGGAACAATGTTCAATCGTACCTACGTTCTGTATTTTAATTTTAAAAACCTACCTGTTACCAACTGTTCGTCTAAAATTGTAAGCCATATGTTTGTGACTATTACAGCGCCATCTATCACAAAGCGAAAAAAGTGGTCCAACTAAAACATTCATATATCTTTACATACTACACGAATATGTAATAAAAAATAGGGGTTCCTATTTTAAAAAAACGCAGTTGATATCCGTGTAACCTATGGCAGCGCCATCTAGTGGGCCAACCATAGCGCCATCTGGTTTCCCCCTTCAAGCTAGACAAGTTTCGTTCTTTGTAGTTTTTTCGTTTGACGCTAATTTCGTGAGATATTTGGCCCGATCACGACCAATGGACCACCCTGAATACAGAAAATATAATACCAATATGCGAAAATTTTAAAGCAAAACACTACAAAAAATTTAGATGAACCATAAACAAATAGTGATATACTACAAGAGAGGCGTCGTCCACAGCCTTGTAGTTCACTGTTAACACTGTGAAAGCGTACGTTGTTAGAAGGGTCAATCAGTATTCTACTTCCTCCTGCGTATATCTCGCGAGAGGACGACGAAGGTAAAATTAGAGGAATTCGAGCTCACACGGAGGCTTAAAACTACCATTCTTCTCGCGAACGATTTGCGACTGCAAAAGGAAATGGGGAAAGTGACACTGATACACAAAAAAATGGTTCAAATGGCTCTGAGCACTATGGGACTCAACTGCTGTGGTCATCAGTCCCCTAGAACTTAGAACTAATTAAACCTAACTAACCTAAGGACATCACACACATCCATGCCCGAGGCAGGATTCGAACCTGCGACCGTAGCAGCAGCGCGGCTCCGGACTGGAGCGCCCAGAACCGCACGACCAACTGATACACAAAGTAACCTCAGCCACATAGCGTAAGTTGGTTTGCGTTGCACACACTCATAAGCCAAAATATTATTATCACTGCCCACCGCGACTTTGGATGCCGCCTGGTGTCGTAGCGGGCACGTGACATGGTAATAAGTATGTAAGCGGAGTAGACACGAACGGGGGATCATCCTAGCGATGAAAATGGATGAAAACGGGGAAACCCATTGAGGTAAGCGACTTTGACAAAGGGCAGATTATTGCTGCGCAGAGGCTGTGCACGAGTGTCACGACAACGGCAAAGTTGATCGAATGTTCACGTGCTGCTGTCGTGAGCATCTACGGAAAGAGGTAGAAGGACAGTGAAACTACAACTAGGCGCTAAATGGTTGGACGTTCACGACTCTTCATACAACGTGGGCTTCGGAGGCTTTGGTGATGTGAAAAGTAAGATAGATGGTGATCTGTGGCATTTCTGCCGAAAGAGCACAATGCTGGTGCACGCTCAAATGTTTCGGAGCACACCGTTCATCGTACATTGTTGAACACGGAGCTCCGCAGCAGACCACCCCCAAGTGTTTACATGTTGACCCAACGACATCGTCAGTTACGACTGCAGTGGGCACGGGACCAACGAGATTCGACGGCCGATCAATGAAAACGTGTCGGCTCTTCGGATGAATCACAATTTTGCTACACTAGGTCGATGGTCGACACCACAAAGGCCGTCATCAGGGTGAACAGCTCGAAACGTGCAGCAAGCCACGGACACAGGCCGGTGGGAGCAGCATTATGCTTGGGAATACATTTTCCTGCGATTGCGTGGGACCTGCGGTAGTAATCGAAGACACGCCGACAGCTGCAAACCACGGACCCAGTACCGTACTACAGTGGTTTAAAGAGCATTACAGCGAACTCAAGTTGATATCTCGGCGACCCCGTTCGGCTGATGTAGACCCCATGGAACCCATCTGGGTCGCTATCGGGCACCTTCACAACGTGTGCAGATGAGAGGTCCGTTATTTACGCGAATTACGTGACCTGTGCGTAGACGTCTAATGCTGGATAGCTCCACGAATCTACCAACAAACGTTCGAATCACTGATACGCAGAATGAGTAATGTACTTCGCTCCAAAGACGGAACAAAAACTATTAAGCAAATGGTCTAATTTTTCACCTCATCAGTGTAGATGTAGATGTAGGCGCAGCTATCGAAATAAAAATGTGATAAGTCAAAAGAGTGAGTTAATTCAATCTAGTACCGAGCGCAGAAGGTATGCTACACCCTTCGCATTTGTTGCATATACGAGTGAATTTTGTCAGGCTTAAGCCACTGGATGTGTTTTCTGGAGGAATGTGGCTAGCGAAGCACATATGTAGATGTAGGTGTAAGTACAGAAATAGAAATTTGACGCGTAAAAGAAGTAGGTTCAAACTAACATCGAGCGCAGAACTTATGCCTCTTGCCTTCGCATCTGTTGCGTAAACGAGTGAATTTTCTCAGGTCTATGCCAAAGGACGTGTTTTCTGAAAGAGCGTGGCTCCGATTCCCATAGGATTATCAGTTTGGCTCTCTAAATACGGGAAACATCATTTTAACAAAGCTACAGCTCTTGCTTTTTCCTGTCCTTTGAGAATTTACTTTCTTCCGTCTAATTAACGACGAAAAGCTCGCGAATGTCAAAAAAGGAAACATGTTAATTAAGCACGTCCCGAGGACCATTGTCGCGTTCGCTGAAGTAATCACCCGTCATCCTCATCCTGACCGATGACTGACTACAAAGATTACATCACTGATGTGGGTCTTACTGGTCGCTGACTGCGCTTACGAAACCGGTGGGATTCGACAGTTTAATCGGAACGTCCAACATCGCCTGCTGCTTACACTTAGCCACACAGAGCGAGGCGGCGCAGTAGTGACACACGATTCGTATTCGGGAGAACGGCGGTTCAAGTCTCCACATGGACATCTGGGTTCAAGTATCGCGTGGTTTCCTTATATCGCTTAAGGCTCGGACGGAGCTCGTATTCCCTATCTAGTGACATCATCGTCGACGGGACGTCAGACCCTAATCTTGGTTCCTTCATTTCACTTAGCCCCCTACTTTTACAACCATCATTTAATCTTTGGCGATAGAAGTCTCAGGATAATGGTTTCCACAACGAAGTCCGCTGTCTACAGCATTGTTACCGCTGAAACAGGAGAGTTTAGTTTAATCACTGGAAGTTAAATGATACCAGTTGTTGATGGTGCTAATGAATTTAATGAGCCGGCCGCTGTGCCCGAGCGATTTTGGCGCTTCAGTCCGGAACCGCGCTGCTGCTACCGTCGCAGGTTCGAATCCTGCCTCGGGCATGGATGTGTGTCATGTCCTTAGGTTAGTTAGGTTTAAGTAGTTCTAAGTTCTAGGGGACTGATGACCTCCGATGTTAAGTCCCATAGTGCTTAGAGCCATTTGAGCAATTTGAATTTTGATTTTAATGAAAGATATTTTACTATAAACATAAAACATTGTTACTTGATTGGAGCACAACCGATCACTATCAAAAGGCTGAATTAAGAAAATAAACAAGGCCCTGCCACTCTAATGTGACCACTGTCTATGTTCGATGTCAACGTACAATAACCACTCACAGACGGCAGTTAACAGCACTAGCAGAGAACGGCATATAAAGCGTGTCGGGAGGGACGGGGATACAATGCAGTAAGTGTCATAATGCAGAAACGGAGTGATTTATCTGACGTCCAAAGGCCTTGATCAGTGGCTTTATGGCCAGCGGTGGATGCATTTCCGGAACGGCTAAGTCTGTAAACTGGTCGCGTCCCGCCGTGGTTGAAGTATGCCGTGCCGGCAAAATGGCGCTATCCGAAACCCGCGCCGAGGCAACTATGGTGCAGCACGAGACATAGACGACAGGGGTGAACGACGGCCGCGGGGATGTCTACGGGCGAATAGACGTGCAACTGTTGAGCAACTGACCGCCCACATGAACAAACAGACTACCAACAGGGTCCTCTCAACGACCGTTGCTGCGTTTTGCCCTCCGCACCAGGCTCATGCTTCATGCAGCCATGTTTAACGCTGCTCATCGGCGACGAAAGCTGGAATTTGTACTCTAATATCGCAGCTGGACGGCCACTGAGTTGCAGTAGGTGGTCTTTTTCAGAGGAATCGCGTTTTATACTCCATCGGACAGACGGCTATTGGCGCGTACGGCGTGAAACGTCTGGAGGGGAGTCGGGAGTGTCCGTGCCGGAGGAAGGAGGATTATGGTCTGGGTAACGTTTTCGTGGCATTCCAGGTGTGACACCGTCATTCTGGAAGGCACAATGGATCGTCACAAGCATATACCTATTCTCGAGGGGAACCATATCCAGCCCTACATGCAGTTTTTGTTTTTCCTCTGCACAGTGTCATCTACCACCACGAAAATGCAACGTACCATACGGCTCGAAGTATATGTCCACGGTTCGACGAGCATATTTTTTGATTTAACTAAGGCATTTGATTGTTTTGATCACAAAATATTGCTCCAGAAGTTGGACCACTACGGAATACGGGGAGTAGAACAATTGGTTCACCTCTTACTTTAACAACAGGCAGCAAAAGGTCATTATTCACAATGTTGATAACGGCTGTGATGTGGGGTCTGAGTGGGGTACTGTCTAGTGGGGGGTGCCCCAGGGGTCAGTGTTGGGGCCACTCCTGTTCCTTATTTATATAAATGATATGCCCTGCAGTATTACGGGTAACTCTAAAATATTTCTGTTCGCTGATGGCACTAGATTCGTAGTAAAGGATGCTGCGTGCAACACTGGCTCGGTTCCAAATAGTGCATTACATGACCTAAGTTCATGGCTTGTAGAAAATAAACTAACGCTACATCACAGTAAGATTCAATTTTTACAGTTTCTAACACACAATTCAACAAAACCTGACGTTTTAATTTCACAGAACGGGCATATGAATAGAGAAACAGAACTGTTCAAATTTCTAGGTGTTCAGATAGATAGTAAGATGTCGTGAAAAGCCCACGTTCAGGATCTTGTTCAAAGACGTAATACCGCCATTTTTACTACTCGAGCGGTATCAGAAGTGAGTGATCGTTCGACACGAAAATTAGTCTGCTTTGCTTATTTTCATTCGCTTATGTCGTATGGCATTATATTTTGGGGTAACTCTTCCCATTCCAAAAGGATATATTTTGTTCAGAAACGGGTGGATCGGGCAATAAGTGGTGTGAGTTCACGAACTTCTTGTCGACCCCTGTTCACGAGTCTAGGTATTACGACATTGGTCTCTCAATATATATATTCCTTACTGTCATTTCTTGTTAACAACATCAGCTTATTCCCAAGAATATGCAGCTTTCACTCGGTTAATAGTTGGCAGAAATCAAACCTGCATTTGGATCCGACTTCCTTAACCCCTGCGCAAAAATGTGTGCAGTATACTGCTGCATCCATTTTCATTAAGCTACGACTCAAATTCAAAGATCTTAGCAGTAATCCAAGCGCTTTCAAATCGAAACTGAGGAGTTTCCTCATGGGTCACTCCTTCTATTCTGTCGAGGAGTTACTTCAAAAATCAAGCCGATTCTTATTGTATTGTTGATTGCTTTTACTTAAACTTATAGTCTGGCTTTTTTCAGGTTCATAAACACTTATTTTTATCAGTTATTACTTTAATGTCGTAATTTCACGTACTGACACGCTCCATGACCTTGGAGACTTGCTCCTCAATTTGGTCCTACCGAACTTTACGTGTAAATAAATAAATAAAAAGCACCGGGATGAGTTTACAGCACTTTTTTGACCACCAAACTCCCTGGATGTAAACCCAATCTAATATCTGTGGGGCCATCTCGATGGGGCTGTTCGCACCATGAATGCAAAAACGAGAACCTAGCGCAGCTGACAGCGACGCTGGAGTCGGCATAGCAACTCATTTCTGTCAGTACCTTCCAGAACGTCGCACTCTTCCTGCGCGTCTAGCAGCGGTCCGCAGTGTATAAAGTAGTTTTTCACATTAATGTAACTGGATGCATTACATGAAAATAGAAGTACATTTTAGTTAATGGATGAGAAACACAACAAATTTGCCAAATTATTCACATAGTAACGGATTATTAGTTTACAAAACTCCAAGTGCGTTCCTTGTAGTGTCATATCCAAAAAACTGTCATTGTCAAATAACTCGACTCTAAAATCAGAAAAAAATGTAAAGAACACACAATATTTCGTGAGATGGTCTGTGTTTCGTCCAGCCTCGCCGTCAATCTTATTGTGTCTAGGAAGTCTGCATACTCGGTTCGCTAGAGAAACAATCAAACAACTCGTATTATTGAGTTTTCTTCCAATCAAGCAAATACAATACTTAACTTTGGCAATTACACAGATGTGTCGCAATCAAAGGGCGACATACGAAACGCCGGCCGGGGTGGCCGAGCGGTTCTAGGCGCTACAGTCTGGAAACGCGCGACCGCTACGGTCGCAGGTTCGAATCCTGCCTCGGGCATGGATGTGTGTGATGTCCTTAAGTTAGTTAGGTTTAAGTAGTTCTAAGTTCTAGGGGACTGATGACCTCAGAAGCCGGCCGTGGTGGCCGTGCGGTTCTAGGCGTTTCAGTCCGGAACCGCGCGACTGCTACGGTCGCAGGTTCGAATCCTGCCTAGGGCGTGGATGTGTGTGATGTCCTTAGGTTAGTTAGGTTTAAGTAGTTCTACGTTCTAGGGGACTGATGACCTAAGATGTTAAGTCCCATAGTGCTCAGAACCATTTGAACCATTTGACCTCAGAAGTCCCATAGAGCTCAGAGCCATTTGAACCATTTTTAACATACGAAACAAAACAATCTGTCTTTGCAGTGACTGCTGATCTCTAACTCACATAAGTCTGTCATGAAGTGCAGTCGGAGTCGCTTTCTTTGATCTCTAGCTGACAGAAGTCTGTCCTGAACTGCTACCGAAGTCGCTATCGCTGACGCTGCTATCCAAGTGGCTAATCTTGAAGCTGCTGTTGAACTGGGCCGTCACCAGTCGGTCGCGGCGCTTATCTTCTCTTCACACAGGGGCCGCTGCTGTCGCGTTGTAGTGCTGGAGGGAGGTCAGGTCAGCGAGCGATTGGCTCACTTCTTCTCACAGCCTTCTCTTCCCTGTCGCTCCCGACTGCAGTGCCGGCCCTTGACTTGACGCGTACCTCTCTGTCTGTGGCATATGTCTCAAAACAGGTATCTTATCTACCAGAAGAATAAATGAAATATTCGCGAAATTATTCTGAACATGCCACAACGGTATATAATAGCTTACGATGTTAAATCCGTCGAGTCTCTCGGTTGAAGTCAAAGTCACATTCGTAAACCACAGTGGCGCTTAAAACAACTGCTCTCTGACTCCAAAGCGCTATGACGTATAAGACGACCACAATATTATTACACCAGGGAGTGAGGGCACATCGGTCGGCTCTTCGTGAGTTTTTATTGTGATACTTCACGAGGACGCGCTGAACCACTTGATACTATTTGCACAACTGTCTGGAAATCATTCACATTGCGATGCGCTTTTTCAGTCAAAACTGTACTTGTTTCCTATAACGTCACTATGTGTTTGTGATAACGGCCACGGGAAGCCAAGTGTAATAATATCGTGGTCAGACAATAGGATGTAGATGCAAAGATGGTAGTCTCTACTCCTACAAAGAAGTGCCATTCGTGGGCATAACCTTTTATAATGCTAATATAAACGTATTGTACACCGATGCGCCCCGTGGTAGAACATCTAAATTTAGAAAAACAGAAGGGAACTTGTGCTACACAGAGACCATGTTACGAATTATCAGTGTAACAAAACCGGATATAGGCTTACATCGTTTTACATCGTTAAAATGGATGTAGTAAGTGAAGGCCATATTTAATCAGTGGAAAATCGAATAAGTCATTAAAATACATTTGTAATGTTTGATCTAATTAACGCAGTATAGGTTTTTCGGATAGCTACTAGTGCACCTACATACCAGGGCGTGCTAAAAAGTAATGCCTCTAAATTTTTAATTCTGTTCTCAATATGGATTGAGGTACTACATGTCATGCATATTACTAGGTCGACTTTCCCGCTTCACTGACGCAAGTTGTAATCTTCTGCCGCAAGAGAGCTCCGAATTGTAGCGTGCAACATGGCCGTGTGTAACGAAACTGTGTTGGTGTGTAAGAAACAGTGTGCTGTAATCGAGTTTCTAACTGCAGAAAAACATGCTTCCAATCGAAATCCATAGAAGTATAAAATGTGCGTACAGTGGAGACTGTATCGACATCAGTAGGCGACAGGCGATGAGAGCTGGTTCACCATTTTGACCCCAAAAACAAGAGGGCATCAATGGAGTTCTGCCAAAAAGGA
Organism: Schistocerca americana; assembly: GCF_021461395.2. Lineage (NCBI taxonomy): Eukaryota > Metazoa > Arthropoda > Insecta > Orthoptera > Acrididae > Schistocerca > Schistocerca americana. The sequence goes on along the minus strand of NC_060121.1, from coordinate 514,236,440 downwards.
TCACCTACTCCTAAAAAGTACAAGACCATGCCATCAGCAGGCAAAGTCATGCATAAAGGCACCATCATAAACTCTGCAAGGTACTGCGAGATCCTCAGAAACCTCAAAGCACGAATTCGAAGAGTTCATTTACACGTGGAGCACCCACAGTTTCAGCATGACAATACAGGACCACACAAGGGCGCTGCGACATATGCAACAATCCGACGGCTTTGGTTCACTGTCATCGATCATACTCCATACAGTCCCGACTTGGCACATTCCGATTTTCAGCTGTTTCCAAAACAGGAAGAACACCTTCGAGGACTTCACTATGACAGTGATGAAGCCGTGTAACTAGAGGTGAGGTCGTGGCTCCGTCAACAAAGTCAAATTTTTTACATGACCGTAACAACAAAGTCATATCTCGTTGGGAGAAAGCGTTCGTCGACAGGTGACTATGTTCAGAAATAAATATGTAAGCATGAAGAATAAATATGTACGCATGAAGAATAAAGTTGTAGAATGTTATTAAATATTGTTTTATTTTAAAAATTTTAAGAGTTTTCACATAAAAAATTGCGAGACATTACTAATTAGCACACCTTCGAATACACTGATTGGACAAGAAAGCATGTTGGTTCCACCTTTGGACCGCAACACACCAGCGATTTTGCGTGGAACGGACTCGGCAAGTCCTTGACACCAGATGAGATTTTCACTCTGCAGTGGAGTGTGCGCTGATATGAAACTTTCTGACAGATTGAAACTGTGTGCCGGACCTAGACTCGAACTCGGGACCTTTGCCTTTCGCGGGAAGTGCTCTACCAACTGAACTACCCAAGCATGACTCACGACCCGTCCTCACAGCTCCAATTCTGTCAGTACCTCGTCTCCTACCTTACAAACTCCACAGAAGCTCTTCTGCGAACCTTGCAGAACTAGCACTCCTGGAGGAAAGGATATTGCGGAGACACGGCTTAGCCACAACCTAGGGGATGTTTCCAGAATGAGATTTTCACTCTGCAGCGGAGTGTGCGCTGATATGAAACTTCCTGACAGATTAAAACAGTTTTAATCTGTCAGGAAGTTTCAAGTCCTTGATAGGTTTCCTGTGATATGTGGCACCAGATATCTACGGACAGGTAGCGCAGTTCCCAAGAATTACGGCCGTTCGTTTGTGAGTTCGGATCTACTGGCCCATAGAGTTCCAGACGCGTCCCATCGCGCTCAGATCACGCAGATTAGATGACCAAGACCTCAGCGTCGGACCACTATGACGCTTATCAAACCACTGTAGTGCGGTTGTCATGGAAGATGTCAAGCATGAAGGGAAGCCGGCGGTTTGCAAAAACGTTAACGCAGTCCACAGCTGTCATGGTGTTTCGATTACTGCTACAGATATCACGGAAGGCCAGGTGAACGTCCCTCATATGATACTACTTCCGAGCCGATCTGCATCCATGCCCGGCCTGTTTCGAGCAGTCGTACACCTTGAAGACAGCGTATTCGGACACGGCCATCGACGTGATGTAACAAGAAACGTGATTCATCTGTTCAGGCAACACGCATCCAATAATCCACGGTTCGAGTCTCCTTGATTCCTTTGCCATTGCATTGGCAATCGTTAGTATCTTTGGGTCTACCTGCGAACAGATATACACTCATGCTGAAAAATTAAGGATAACTGTAGAATGTGGTGCCACACAACGCGGCACTACACAAAACTGGCGCTAATAGCATAGGCACATAGAGAACACACACGACACAGATATGTAAGTCCACGGTATTGGTGATAAGTTGAGAAAACCGTCCCGAAACACGTGTGCTACAAAACGCCACTGTTTCCTGCGCATGTACCCCGACATCAATATGGGATATGATCACCATGCACACGTACACAAGCCGCACAACGGGTTGGCATACTCTGGATCAGGTGGTTGAGCACCTGCTGGGGTATAGCCTCCCATTCTTGCACCAGCGCCTGTCGGAGCTCCTGAAGTGTCGTAGGGGTTTGAAGACGTTCAGCGATGCGTCGATCGAGAGCATCCCAGACGTGCTCGATGGGGTTTAGGTCAGCAGAACAGGCAGGCCACTACATTCGCCTGATATCTTCAGTTTCCAGGTACTCCTCCACGATGGCAGCTCGGTGGGGCCGTGCGTTATCATCCATCAGGAGGAAGGTAGGACCCATTGCGCTCCTGAAAAGGCGGACATACTGGTGCAAAATGACGTCCCGATACACCTGACCTGTTACAGTTCCTCTCTCAAAGACATGCAGGGGTGTACGTGCACCAATCATAATCCCACCCCACACCATCAAACCACGACCTCCATACAGGTCCCTTTCAAGGACATTAAGGGGTTGGTATCTGGTTCCTGGGTCACGCCAGATGAAAACCCGGCGAGAATCACGGTTCAGACTATACCTGGACGTGTCCGTGAACATAACCTGGGACCACTGTTCCAATGACCATGTACTGTGTTCTTGACACCAGGCTTTACGGGCTCTCCTGTGGCCGGGGTCAGTGGAATGCACTTTGCAGGTCTCCGGGCGAATAAACCAGGTCTGTTCAGTAGTCTGTAGACTGTGTGTCTAGAGACAACTGTTCCAGTGGCTGCGGTAAGGTCCCGAGCAAGGCTACCTTCAGTACTCTGTGGCCGTCTGCAGGCAGTGATGGTGAGATATCGGTTTCTTGTGGTATTGTACATTGTGGACGTCCCGTATAGTAGCGCCTGGAAACGTTTCCTGTCTGCTGGAATCGTTCCCATAATCTTGAGATCGCACTTCATGGCACACGGAGGGCCCAGCTGCATTGTTTGACCAGCCTCCAGTCGTCCTAGTATTCTACCCATCATTACGTCATCAATATGTGTTCTTTGGGCCATTTTCAACTCACAGTCACCATTAGTACGTCTGGAAACGTCTGCACACTTACTCGTTCCACCGTACCCTGACAGGCACCAACATACCTCTGCGTATGTGAATTGCTGCCAGCGCAACCGTGCGACGACCGCAGGACAAATGCACCGCACGGTCATAACCCGAGGTAATTTAAACCCGAAAACCGCCCAGCAGAGCGCTGTTTCACCACGTGTCAGCATTATCCTTAATTTATGAGCATGAATGTAGTTCCTGTTCTGTGGTGCCTCGTGCTCAACAATGTCCTCTTAACGGTGTACTCCGAAACACTTGGCCTCCACCGGCACTGTACTCCGTCGTCAGACGTGTCACAGATGGTCGCCTGTCCTGCTTTACAGACAGGGCAAGCCTCCGACCTCCACGTGCTATCGTGAGGAGTGGACGTCCAACACCTTGTCGACAGTCGTGCTTTCACAGTACTTCAGTCAGTGTCCACTGATGCTTACGACAGTAGCATCCATACAGCCAACGAGCTTCGCCGTGGCCGAAATGCTCGTTCCCAGGTGCCGGAGCAGAACTATCTCACCTTCGTCACAGTCGCCTATGTCAGCGGATTTCCCAACTGCGTCCCGTATCGTCACTAGGATGGTTGTCTGCTCCGTTTTTGTACTTTCCTCACCGCGTGACGTGCCCGCATCCACCAGTCGACATTCGATCCCGGGGTGGAAAGCAGTCGGCATGTTGCCTCAGCAGTGTATTTTGAATCTGTTTGTATTACAGGTATTTTAAAGACGTTTTACCGCAGATTCGTTATGTCGCTTAGGCGCTGTTTGTAGCGAGTGATCTTAAAAGTTAATGAAAACTCAGTGTGATCACGTATTGCAATAAATCAGTACGTAAGTGTTGTTCTTAAGTGGGTGGACCATTAAAATATGTTTTTGATACATACAGATCAATTACTCACATTTATTAAAAAAAATGGTTCAAATGGCTCTGAGCACTATGGGACTTAACATCTATGGTCATCAGTACCCTAGAACTTAGAACTACTTAAACCTAACTAACCTCAGGAGAGTACACAACACCCAGCCATCACGAGGCAGAGAAAATCCTTGACCCCGCCGGGAATCGAACCCGGGAACCCGGGCGTGGGAAGCGAGAACGCTACCGCACGACCACGAGATGCGGGCTCACATTTATTAACAAACTGAACTTCTTACATGATTTACGTCATAAAGAAGTCAGAATACTGGACCATATACGGTAATTTGTCCAACCAGCCAATCCTGCAAGTCACAATATAATGGTATCCAAGAAATATTTTTTTCTGAACGATAAAAAAAAGAACAGAAACATCATTAAGTAAGAAATATTTATTGCAATATTTGATAGATTCACAGGCTACTTCTCAGCTTAGGAACCATCTTCGTTCAGGCATTTATCGTAATCATGTCGTAAGAGTCTGCTACAAAAGTCCAGAGCCGCTTCATGAGACAAAAGTGGTGGAAGCCACTTGTGGCAAGGTCAGGACTGTAGGATGGATAGTCGAAGATCTTCCGTCCAAACTGATTCAACACATTTGGTGGCGATGGCAGCATGAGGTTTGAATTGTCATGAACCAGCGTAATGCCTTTCGATCTTGATCTCCCTTTCCAGATTTTTCATTGTCTGACAATAGCAATGAGCACTTATCGTCTATCCTCACAGTAAAAACTCCGTAGAAGGACATAAAGTCGATCCCAGAAGATAGTGCACATGATTTTTTGAAACAGAATGTCTGCTTGAATTTGATCTTGACAGATAGACTGCTACTGCCATTTCTTGGACTGTTGTTTCTGGTGTGGCATGCGACACCCACGTTACATCTCCAGTGACAACATGGTTAAGAAACTCGTCACCTTTCTCTGCGTACTGCTATAGGAATGTCAATGCTGCGGCCAGACGTTTACTTCTGCGTTCCTCTGTCAACTGCCTTGGTACCCACCTAGAATACACTTTGGGAAAACCAAGCCACACTAGACAGTTTCGTGCAACAGCAAAATTGCTTGCCGCACACTTTCCATCAGTTCTGGTGCATCCAAGGATTGTCGGCCAACTGCGGTATTCGTCGTGAATATTGGTTCGTCCTTGAAAAAATTGCCAGCACCACCGTCCGACCATACCGCCGCTCATAATTTAGTGTCCACACACGTGGTACAACTGGCGATGGATCTCTGCTGGAGATTACTTCCGAACGTGCAAGAATCTGATAACTGCACGAAGCTCGCAGTTGACGGGAGACGATATGAAATATGGAAATTTGTGGTAAGATCTTATGGCACCAAACTTTTGAGGTCATCGGTCTCTAAGCATAGACACTACTTAAACTAACTTACGCTAAGGACGACACACACACCCATGCCCGAGGGAGACTCGAGCCTCCGACGGGAGGAGTCGCGCGAACCGTGATAACACGCCTCAGACGATATGACAGCAAACCTTTAATGACAGCACGGTGCGGTAACCACTGACGTCAAGCGACTGAAACTGCACTGCATTATTCCCAGTTACCACCTCTGTACTTTTGCGCACGCGCATTCCTATCCGACTGCTCATGCTGTCTCTGGAGGCGACCGGAACTTACTTTCCGGCTGCAACCAAATCAAAGAAATCAGTACGAGAAACCACGTGACAGATGTGGTGAGTTAGGCTCACAACAGCCCAGGGGCAGAGAAGAGAAGAGAGCAGCGGCGGTCCCACGGCCACGGCGCAGTGGCGTGCGGCGAGATCCTGACCTGGCTCACACAAGAAAGCCAGCGCCACGGGCTGCAGCCCGCCGTGGGAGGAGGCGGCCGACGCCGAACACACGTCACACTTACTTAACGAGGAACCGCAGGCCGCAGTACGCGCGCTAGGAAAAGTTCAGGTCGCGGTATCTCATCTGCAAGGTGCGGTAAAAACAGAATTACGGAAGCACAAATGTACATGAAAATTGCAATGCATTCATCTACATCTTCATCTATAATCTACAAACCACATGTCAGGTCATACCTTGTCCTGACGTACGTAACAACCACATAAAAATTTTCGTTTCCTTTCCTTTTGCTCTGGAAAGAAGTGACGGATGTATGCCAGTGCGCAGCTGTAAAAATATTTTTTTCACTAATACGGGCAACCTGACATGGAGCAAGATCTGTGAACTCTGATAATTATGAAATAGGTCGACAGTTGCAATACTTGCCGACAAAACGCAGCTTTGATATGCGGACAGTAAATACCACACACACAAGAAGTTTAATGAGGCATAATTAGGCGTAATTAGCAATAGTTAAGGAAAACAAAACTAATTACATCTTGGGTTTAATACTGCATTACGAGTGTATCATATCAGTTCATGTTATCATTAAAATAAATGTTTAATTTCCAGTTGCATCAGAGTGTTTAGCAAACTGAAATCTTTTCTTCAATGTTCGTTCCAGTATTCTTGCTCAGTGCAGTTGGTTGGCAAACAAAACTATTGACTAGCAGCCACATACAATACATACACTTGGGCTGTAGACTAATGTACAAAGTAAGTATTAGTGTGGGCATAATTTGTTTACAGGGTCTCTCATATACATTGTTGACTGACTGAGTAAAAGATAGCTGCAGGAGGCAGATTGCTGAGAAGTAGCGCCAGGTGGTATGAGCACTGTTCTGCCCTGTTTCCGATGGAAGGCACGTAAATTAATCTGTTACATATGTAAACCAGAGTGTATATTTGAAAGTATATATGTCTGGGGTCTTCTCCCAAACCCATTGAACGATTTCAACCAAATTTAGCACAGAACCAGCAGGCCTTGTGAGTCTCAGCACTGGGGGTTTTATAACCTCCTAGCTCCAATAGGAGTGGAGGCTAGGCAAAAACGTGTTTTTTCCAGCCCCTCTTGTGTAGGCTATCCTGCATAGCAGGTATGTTCTGAGGGAACAGTATCAGCCTGCCAAATCAATCTGCTTTGCAGGTTAGCGTGCATACCAGAGGCAAGAAACGGTGCCTGCTTTATTGACCTGCTTTGCATGGCAGCCTGTACATTGGGGATAAAGAAATGCTTTTCAGGCCCCTGATGTGTAGCCAGTCCGGCATTGTGGGAGCAGTATTGCACTGCCACTGGTTTACTGAACTGTACTGTAAGGGCTACATGTGCCAATACGCTTGGCTGCGGACAGGTTGAGATGAATAGAGGAGGGGATGGACAAGGTGATGGGAAGGGGGAAATGGACAGAGAGAGGGGTGGAGAAGAAAATCTATGAGGTAGGTGAAAGCTGTAGAGGGGCAGTGGGCAGGTGAAAAAGGAAGAGGGGGAGTGGTAGACAGAAAAATACAGGGGGAGGAGGATATGGTCAGAGGGAGGGGGGGGGAGATATGATCAGACAGAGGGGGTGGAGGAGATGGAATAAGATCTGGGGACTAGGAGATGAATAGACAGACAGAGTGGGGAGGAGAAAATATTCATAAAGAGGTGGGAGAATGACGTGGTAGACAGATGTAGAAGGAAGTGGACACAGGGAGGGGAGGGAGAAAGTATGTTCAATATAAGTGTCAAACACATACATGGGCAAACCATGAGAAAAAGGTTAGTCAGTTAATAAACAGAGATTTTAATTATATACCACAATGTGTGATACACTCTGAACTGTGTAAACAGAGATTTTAATTACATGTCACGATGTGAACGCGTGATACAGTCTGAAGACCACGTATTAGAATTTCTTCAAAAATTGCTCTGAGCACTATGGGACTCAACTGCTGTGGTCATAAGTCCCCTAGAACTTAGAACTACTTAAACCTAACTAACCTAAGGACATCACACACATCCATGCCCGAGGCAGGATTCGAACCTGCGACCGTAGCGGTCGTGCGGTTCCAGACTGTAGCGCCTTTAACCGCTCGGCCACTCCGGCCGGCTAGAATTTCTTCCTGTTCCATTGTTGTATGTCAGTGAAAAGAAGGAATACTTAAATGACGGTACACGTTGCACTCACCATAATCCTCTCTTCCAGGTTTTCACAGAAGAATACACAGAAAGTGTGAGAGGTGGCTGGTTGACCGATACTCTTATATTCATCACACAACACTGTTTTTTAAAATTATATAAGAAGACTCTTATAGGATAGCAGGTGCCTGTCTTCAAGCGTATGCCAGTTGAGGTTTTTCAGCGCCAAACACTGTGACGGCCTCCCTTCAGTGACAGATATCTGTAATCATTCTTGCTGTCCTTTATACTGTGTGTTAAGGAAGTGTAACATAGTTTGAAAGGATTTAGTAAGGACCAAAGTAAGAAAAAAAAATTCCACGTAAACATGGGCTCTAAAACGCATGCTTTAAGAGCTAGGAGAGCTTGCTCATCTTCGCTGCTGTGAAATACATCTTTTGTACTGCAAGCTCTTTGTTATACTGAACGACTCACAGAATGCAGTAAACAAATGAGAACACAGTATTCCGTCACTATGAACAGCAGAGCTTCTAATGTAATCCGTTTGCTATTATATACATTACATTTGCCAGACCATAACAGAAGATCATGTTTGCCATTTATCGTTATGATGCTAAGTGTAAAGAGAAAATGACAACGTGAAAACATTTCACAAACATATCACAACTCAAACTGGTATAACAACAAATGTGTGAACTGCTCTTACCCAGAATTGGAATACGATTTACAATAGCAACACTAATAGATATTTAGTGCACGGTGTATCCATGGACAATAATAGAGGAATGTGTCCTCATTTGTTTACTGCATTCTGTAGATCGTTCGTAACAGCAAAGAGCTTCCAGTAGAAGAACGATATTTCACAGTAGCGAAGATGAACAAGTGATCATAGTTCTTACGGTATGCATTTTAGAGCACTTGTTTACAGGAAATTTTTTCTTGTTTTGGTCCGTACTACCACCTTTCAAAATATGTTATACATTTTTTAACACGCAGTACAAAGGACAGCAAGAATGGTTACTGAGTTGTGTGATTGTCTTTATCTTGTTTTGGTCCATACTACCACATCTAAACATATGGCATAATTTGTTTCAAAAGTCTATATACGTCAAATACCCACTTTTAGGCATACTGGTATGGGCTCCACACACTTGAGCAATATTCTAGAAGCGTCGAATTAGTGGTCTGTAAGCAGTCTCCTTTGTAGAGTGACTGTATTTTACTATTATACAACCAATCAACCGACGTCTGGCACCTGCTTTACTTACGACTTAGTCACTTCGTGTCAATACCTACTGTTGTATCTATGTATTGTATGAGTTTATGGCCCCAACTGCGACGCACTGATATTGAGTTCAGAGTATACGACGCTTTGTGAAGTACACAATTACATATTTTTCGACATTTAATGCAGGTTCACAACCTTTGCATCACTATTAAACCTTATCAATATTTGGAGGAGTATTAGTGCAGCTCTTGTCAGACATTGCCTCAACATTAACGATAAGTGCAACATCTGCGAAGAGTCTGAGCTTTTACTAATAAGGTCTGCCTGATCTGCAATACACACATGAACATCAGGGTCCCAACAACGTTCCCTCGTGCATGTCTGAAGTTACTTCTGCTTCTGCCGACAATTAAATGGTTCAAATGGCTCTGAGCACTATGGGACTCAACTGCTGAGGTCATTAGTCCCCTAGAACTTAGAACTAGTTAAACCTAACTAACCTAAGGACATCACAAACATCCATGCCCGAGGCAGGATTCGAACCTGCGACCGTAGCGGTCTTGCGGTTCCAGACTGCAGCGCCTTTAACCGCACGGCCACTTCGGCCGGCCCGACAATTAAACACAGCCCAATACTTCCACCTCTTGTTAACTTCACTTGATCGTCTCAGTTTTCCAAACCTTCCCACACTGCCTGTTCCATTATGTTCATCCACTTTTTCTTTTATTTCACTACTTTATTGTGGTTCTCTACGTGCTTCACATACCCCATCGATACAAGAAGTTTCGAGACTAGATTAGTACAAAACAGTTAAAAGTTAAGATGGCGCTTTCAGTGCTTCAAATTTTCTACATAGTTCCACAGCCCCCCCCCCCCCCAATCCCCCACCCTACCCTCCACTTCAGCACAACGCACAGATTGTTCATAGAACCAATAGAAAAAGTCCTTCTTTGACATCTTTTACAAATCGCGTATCACATTTGTCGTTAAAGCGTAGACCGTTTATGTGACTTTCTGCTCGTCATCATTTGGGGGCAGGATCGTACTGATAACACCAACTCTAGTCACCCCTGACGATATATTCTAGAAAACAAGTGCCTGCGTTTTCTCATTTCAGTTAAATTGCGACGGGCGTCGAGACGTGATTTTTGTTCAAAATGGTTCAAATGGCTTTGAGCACGATGAGACTTAACATCTGAGTTCATCAGTCCCCTAGAACATAGAACTACTTAAACCTAACTAACCTAAGGAGATCACACACATCCATGCCCGAGGCAGGATTCGAACCTGCGACCGTAGCGGTCGCGCGGTTCCAGACTGTAGCGCCTAGAAACGCTAGGGCCCCATGATTTATTTTATTTTATTTATTATTTTTTCCAGGAGTCAGAGTGTGCGGGACAAACCTTGCATAGACTTTTCTCTTCTTCAAACCATTCTGGAAAAATCTTCAACGCTTTATTTAGAAACGTTGCTCCACTGCGATTTGTTACCCCTTCCCCCCACAACTGACTGGTCGAATGCGCATCTGTTCTTTACAGGTGTTATCAAATGGTTCAAATGGCTCTGAGCACTATGGGACTTAACATCTGTGGTCATCAGTCCCCTAGAACTTAGAACTACTTAAACCTAACTAACCTAAGGACATCACACACATCCATCCCCGAGGCAGGATTCGAACCTGCGACCGTAGCGGTCGCGCGGTTCCAGACTGTAGCGCCTAGAAACGCTAGGGCCCCATGATTTATTTTATTTTATTTATTATTTTTTCCAAGAGTCAGAGTGTGCGGGACAAACCTTGCATAGACTTTTCTCTTCTTCAAACCATTCTGGAAAAATCTTCAACGCTTTATTTAGAAACGTTGCTCCACTGCGATTTGTTACCCCTTTCCCCCACAACTGACTGGTCGAATGCGCATCTGTTCTTTACAGGTGTTATCAAATGGTTCAAATGGCTCTGAGCACTATGGGACTTAACATCTGAGGTCATCAGTCCCCTAGAACTTAGAACTACTTAAACCTAACTAACCTAATGACATCACACACATCCATGCCCGAGGCAGGATTCGAACCTGCGACCGTAGTAGTCGCGCGGTTCCGGACTGACGCGCCTAGAACCGCTCGGCCACCACGGCCGGGAGGTGTTATCTCAAGATATCATAGTTACTGCGCTGATGTCACTTATACGCCAGGAACGTTTATGGACAACAGTGTACGCTGTTGTTTTGTACACTGAAGAGCGGAAGAGACTGGTACACCTGCCTAATATCGTGTAGAGACCACACGAGCACACAGAAGTACCGCAACACGGCTTGGCATGGACTCGACTAATGTCTGCAGTAGAGCTGGACGGAATTGACACCATGAATCTTGCAAGGCTGTCCGCAAATCCGTAAGATAACGAGGGGGTGGAGATATCTTCTGAACAGCACGTTGCAAGGCATCCCAAATATCCCCAATAATGTTCATGTCTGGCGAGTCTGTTGGTCAGCGGAAGTGTTTAAGCTCAGAAGAGTGTTTCTGGAGCCACTCTGTAGCAATTCTGGACGTGTGGTGGTGTCCCATTGTCCTGCTGGAATTGACCAAGTCCGTCGGAATGAACAATGGACATGATTGGATGCAGGCGATCAGACAGGATTCTTACGTACGTGTCACCTGTCAGAGTCATATATGGACGTAATATGGGTTTCACATCATTACAGAGCCTCCACCAGCTTGAACAGTCCCTTGCTGACATGCATTGTCCATGGATTCATGAGGTTGTCTCCATACCCGTACACGACCATCCGCTCGATACAATTTGAAACGAGACTAGTCCGACCACGCAACATGTTTCCAGTCAGCAACAGCCCAACGTCGGTATTGACAGGTCCAGGCGAGGCGTAAAGCTTTATGTCGTGCAGTCATCAAGGGTACACAAGTGTGCCTTCGGCTCCGAGAGCCCATATCGATGATGTTTCGTTGAATGGTTCGCACGCTGACACTTGTTGATGGCCCAGCTGATCATTTCCTTTAATAATATCAACAATACAATACTGTGAAAAAAAGTTAGGAGATATTCCAAGGAATAAACCCTTCTTTCGCAAACAAATATTGACGATTGCATGTTAAGTCATTCAATAACCTAAAAACGAGCCAAAGCATTAAAAAATCACTGCGGTATAAAGGCGCTCTATGTTTAAGGCTACAAGAAATCTGTGCGAGAGAAAGAACATGTTAAGAGAAGAAGAATAAATCCGAAGCGTTGAAAACACAGCTACAAATTTGCCTAATGAATAAGAACTTGTGATGATTCCTTAATTTGACGGTGTTAGGACTGTGTTGTCACCAGCCGCAAGTGGTCGGGCAACACCGGAATCCATGCTTCCAGTGGAAGCAGGCAAGCCTCCTCCGCTTCGTAATCATATCTCCCTCAAATGAGAGGCAGTGGTTCCTTTTTGCGAGTCAAAAACAATAAGGAAAAGTCCTGGGCGTAAAATGCTTGTTAAAACTCGTGGATTCTACTTTCCAATTTTTTGAGAAAGAACAGTTGTTGTTAGTCGGTTATAATCTCTCTACTAATACCTCTGGCTCCGTTAACACGTAAATTAACTTTCATTTACAGGCATCGTGCCAGTTCAATCAATTAATCAAGAAATAGCACCGCGTTTTAAACGTAAAGTGAAGTTTACGCCTATCTTAACATTCCTCAAAGTCACCTACAAATGTTACCAAATAAGCAGCAACCAGTCGCAAAATCATGTTTTCTTTATTTACTTTTGCAAATCGATTTCAACTGATTAACAGCCATCATCGGTGCTTTTCAATGTATATGGTCCCTGAGTAGTAACACTGTCTAAAGCACAGGTTGCTGCTTATTTGGTAATTTTATGGTTTACGGTCGCTGCGCAACTTGGGAATCATATGGAGCCTACCATTCAGACCAATAAATATGTTTGTGTCGCACACTCAGCCAGCGATTGTGTTGTGAGTCACAAACACCAGAAAGCTTTTCTTCATAAGTTATTAATACTCTTCGAAGTTCCTCTGTGTTATTTAGCTACGAATGTTTACCAGGCGTTATGAAGTCTGGAGTCTATTAGCAGCGTTTTTATTGCAGTCTCATCAAATTAGCAACGTTAAAACTCTGATAAGCGGTTTCTTAGCTATGTATGTTATTACTTGACAACACACTTGAAATTCTCTCATACAGTCACTAGCGTTGAGTCGTTATTCCTTTAACAAGTCACCGAAACTTTCACGACCAGACAGTTCTCCAAAACCGCGAAGGTAATTAAATACGTTTCACTGTAGCAAAATCTGGAATAGTCACAGATATTGTTTTACACTTTGCACTCGTAATAACTCGCGCCTAAGAATGTACGTATTTCCTGTATGATGTCAATATGAGAATCTCCAATTAAAACTTAAATTTGTCCGTCCGCCTTGTGAAAATTAACTCTCCAAGCCTTTTGAAACTAAATAACAATGTTTTCATTATATCTGCTCAGTCTTTCGAATGTCCACATTACTTTTCTTCATTACCGTTTTAAACCACTGCTGGTCATAGAATGATGATTTTTCTTAGTGAACAACTTTTTAATGACCTGCTCACTAGCTCAGATACAACAGTATTGACAACATTTTTACATTTCATTTTATTTCAATTTTAATCAAAGGAATAGCTCGACAGTGCCTTCGCATTTCGTAGGAGCTCGCTAGCTGCCGGCGGACTGCAATATCACTCAACTACCTCTGATGCAGCGATGCCCATATCCATCTGGGAGATCTAATAGTCTTTCATGACGGATGTGAAACAGATAGAGCTCATACACAATATTTAATACATAAACAATGTAATTATACGAAGATATATCAGTAATTAGCTGGCGTCGCTTTGTTTGGATTTTATACTTAATGTGTTATGAATGTTTCATTCGTAAACATTGCAAGTTGAAAGCAACAACGTAAATTTCTTTCAAAATGTCTTCTTGATCGGTAGCGTATTGCTTTGTAATAACTAGAACATACTGGAAGAAAGTAGTATAAACCATTCGCTATGATGTGTTAAGATTTATTTGTGTGTGTGTGTGTGTGTGTGTGTGTGTGTGTGTGTGAGAGAGAGAGAGAGAGAAAGAGAGAGAGAGAGAGAGAGAGAATTCCTAATGGACGAAACTGCTGAAGTCAACGGTCCCCACACGCTACTTTAAACTAAATTAAACTAACTTACGCTAAGAACAACACACACACACACACACACACACACACACACACACACAATCACATGCCTGAGGGAGGACTCGAACCTCTGGCGGGAGGGGCCGCGCAATCCGTTACATGGCGCCCCAGACCGAGCGGCTAAGATTTATGTATAAAAACCTTTGTATCCACAGTGCAATACCTTGGCAGCATTATAATATTCAACCAGTCAGAGCCACTTCAGTATAAACAAGCGATGTTTATATTTCTGTGTATGTATTCACTGTTTCAAGAACTGACAAAATACCCTGACAGAACGTCAGTTTTAGCTTGTCTCCCGTCATTTTATGGATTAAATGGTTTATGAACTATCTTGTATTAAATTTTCCAACTGAAGATGACATTTCACCGCCCAGCCTAATTACACACTGGAAAAAACAATGCGTCTCAATAGACTGAACACAACACTAGATACATTAATTTAATAATAATACATGGGCGCCTGAGGAGCGCAGCATGCTGCCGAAACATGTGACAACTAGTGTTGTGAAATAAGCATGAACAAGGAATTGAAGCTGAAACTTGTGATTTTTTAAAATATAATTATTATTCGTACTGACTACGACGATTATGGCGACAGCATCCTTGTTTACGAGTTCAGGAGGAGCGCAATTTGCGTACTGCTGCTCCACGTTTTTGACGTTTTTTCCGTTGGAGGATATAACGAGTACCGAGAAGCTGCGGTTTAGCGTGGCAGCAACTGCGTACCATTGCATAACCACATCGATGGAGATATTTCCGTTTAGTTCTTGGAAAGTTTCCTTTTGCAACTGCTTACGCTTGCTCCTATATTTACATCGCCACTTTACTGATATATGAGAGCACGCAACTCTTCAGAGCACGCAGCACTTCTGCTTTTAGCACTGATTTGCAGTAATGATATTCCTCTCAGGTGTCCATTCTGTGTTCAGTTTAGTCTCTGTTTTGTCACAGTCTACTTACAGTACATTGTCGGTATCTCTCACTACGGATTCTCCAATATTACATCTTGCAGTTCATGGTCGTATGGTCATTTTAACTGGCAGCATTAGTCTGTTGTAATTCCACGCGACACGCAGAGTGTTCTTATGCTCCAAGCACGGAGATGCTTTCAGAGTAGGGAACCGTTCCTCATTTTTGGTGCGGACAAGTTACGCATTACGATATCATCAGCTGAAGGAGACTGTGTCTGGAAGGGTGAATACGGCAAACTCTATCATTTCACGAACTGTTTCCATAAACAGTAACAGTTACGAAGATTTCAAAATGTTTATAAAAATCCGTTTGATGAGCTATGATCATTTTATGTAATATACGAAGGTCTTAATTTATACCATAGGGTGAGTAACAAATGTTTTCGATGTAAGACAGTAAGGCTGGTTTTGAGAAATTATTTGTGTGCTAGGTATCGTTGTACACATTGTTAAGCAATTACAGGATCTGTGTTGGCTGACCACACTACTGCGAAGAGAATCATGTGATACCTTCTTTCTGGATGAGTTTTGTTAGCGCAGTTTATGAACAGAAATGACGTTAATTTTTTTACTCTGACTTAACGTGTATGAACACCTCGTCGATTTCTATTCTTCACAAGACATTGTGTTGCGCAAGGTGCTTCACTATGTTCCCGAACCATTTTGCCTGCCGTGATACCGTGACGAAACATTTTGTCATTTTCAAAGAAAACTTCATTGTGACTCCCATGCTTTACAGTAAACAAAGAAGCACATCGCCCAAAATACTGTCAATTTTCTCTAGTATTCAAGTCAAGTGTACGTAGCAACAAGTTCTACTTCGGTGATGTTATAAAAGCAAAACGAGGAAAAATCGTCCACATACACTTTACTAGATTTCATATGAATGCACATACGAAAGGAATGGATTCAAAGTAAGAAGCGATGTAATCCTGACCAAGCCATTTATTTTCCGGTTTGGTGCTGTATGACTAGACAGTTCTCGAGTATGGCTTCAAGTACATCAATGTGCGAAGCAATTATCAACCCCTAGGTTTGTTGAACTAGGGGTATTCTAAGATGTTGGGAATTTAAAAATCGGTGATTCATTATCGATAATGAGGTCATTGTAATATGCATGTTAAGAATAATTTTTCTGTCATTTAACTTTATAACTTGTCAAACAAGGCCACTGGCGGGGAAAGGGGGGGGGGGGGGGAACTCAAGGAGGAACATTCTCTATGGTTGTAGCTAAGCGCGGATTAATGAGTTTCATTGTTCATTCACTTCATGCTTTCGTGGTGTCAAATGGTTCAAACGGCTCTGAGCACTATGAGACTCAACTTCTGAGGTCATTAGTCCCCTAGAACTTAGAACTACTTAAACCTAACTAACCTAAGGACATCAAACACATCCATGCCCGAGGCAGGATTCGAACCTGCGACCGTAGCGGTCTCGCGGTTCCAGACTGTAGCGCCTAGAATCGCTCGGCCACTCCGGCCGGCTTTTTCGTGGTGTCAGCTGGTGTGCACTAATATTGTTTGTAATATTTTTTTTTTTTAACTGGTGAAATTGATACCGTACTTCGAATTACGTAAGTACAGTTTTCGTTTATGAGACGTTAGATTAAACTGATCCACGTACGAGGTTGGATCAATAAATAATACCTCCTGTACCACAAAAAAATTAATAATGAACATATAAGCCTAATAGTGGGATTAGTACAGATCAAAATAGCCTGAACTGTTTTTTATACATTACTATTAAATACAGTCACTATGCTTTTTTTACATTTACTCCATCGCTGAAACTAGACACCGAAACCAGTTTCGAAAAATTCAGAGTTTTGCTTCTTGATAAACGATTTTAGAGCTGTTTTAATCTTATCCAAGAAGAAAGAGTATGGGGACGATGTACTGGACATCCGCAATGTGCGGCGATGCGCGAGAAAGTTTGGTAAATGAGAAACGGACACTGCAGGTGAACCGCGTATAGCCCAGTGGACAGAGTCTGTCACAGATGCCAAACGATGAGGCGCTGACAAAATGAGAGGAGGACACGAACGCATTAGGCTTCACCATTAACAGTGAAACGCGGGTTTTAAAAATCATGGGTCGAGAAGGAAAACCCCGAATTTTTCCAAACTGGTTTCGATGCCCGGTTTCAAAGATGGCGCAAAAGTGTGCAACGCATGGTGACGATGTTGAATGGCAGTGTGTAGATGGCAGTTCAGGTTGTGATCCGTTCTAATTTCGCTGTTGTATGTCCATTATTATTTTTTTCGTGACAGAGGAAGCAGTGCTTAGTGATCCGCACTCGTAAGTATAAGTACGTACTTACAGGAAACCGAGATACCCACAATTAAGATTTTTCAGATGTTTGTGTTCTGTCAGTTCTAGAACAAGTCTACTCTTTTCGCTTGTTACTTTGAAAGCTAAGTATTGCGAATAATAAAAACATTCAGTTCTCTTTAAATTATACGCGGTATGTGTTCATATCAAAGACGATTATCAAACGATACGCCGTATTCGTTGAGAAGCGATGTCAGCTGTTGATATTTAAATTTTTTAACACTTACCTTTTTAGTAACAGCACTACCAAAATGGAGACGACTTCCGTATTACGTTAAATGGTTATAATTAAACTGCAGCAACTCACGGAGGTCCAGTAAGGGCAGTAATTATCGTTTGACGCGAAACTTGGTAGAGACAATGACGTGACAAAATTCATGGTATATTTCCTAGTATCGTGTCGGACCTCCGTTTTCCCAACGTACTGCAGCAACTCGGCGTGGCATCCACCAGACAAAGCGTTGGAAGTCCCCTGCAGAAATAGTGAACCATGATGCCTCTATAGCTGTCCATAATTGGAAAAGTGTTGTCGGTGTAGGATTTTGTGCACGAACTGACCTCCCAATTTGGTCGCATAAACGTCCAATGGGATTCATGTTGGGCAATCTGGGTGGCCAATCCATTCGCCCCAATTGTTCAGAATTTTCTCCAAACCAACTGCGAATAACTGTGATCCGGTGACATGGCGGATTGTGATCCATAAAAATTCCATCGTCGTTTAAGAACATAAGGTTGTCATAGAAAGTGAATGGCTGCAAATGGACTCCAAGTAGCCGAACACAACCATTTCCAGTCAATGATCGGTTCAGTTGGATTAGAGAACCCACTCCATTCCATGTAAACACAGCCCACACCATTATGGATCCACTACCAGCATGTACAGTTCCTTGTTGACAACTCGGGGCACAGCCTCGTGGGGTCCGCACCACACTCGAACCCAACCATCAGCTCTTACCAACTTAAATCCGGACTCATCTGATCAGGCCACTATTTTCCAGTCGTCTAGCGTCCGATCGACATTGTCACGAGCCGACGAGAGGTGCTGCAGGCGATACCGTGCTGTTAGCAGAGGCACTTGTGTCGGTCGTCTGCTGCGATAGCCCATTGACGCCGAATTTCGCCGCACTGTTCTAACGGATACGTTTCTGTGGTTGTTGCTTGTCTGTTAGCACTGACAACTCTATGCAAAGGCCGCTGCTCTCGGTCGTTAGGTGAACGTCGTCGGCCACTGCGTCGTCTGCGGTGAGAAGTAATGCCTGGAATTTGGTATTCTCGGCACACTCTTGACGCTGTGAGTCTCGGAATACTGAATTCCCCAACGACTTCAGAAATGGACTGTCCTATGCGTCTAGCTCCAACTATCATTCAGTGTTTAAAGTCTGTTAGCTCCCGTCATGCGGCCATAATTACGTCCGAAACTTTTTCACATGAATCACCTGAGTACAAATGATAGCTCTGCCAATGCATTGCTCTTTTATACCTTGCGTATGTGATTCTGTAGCCATCTGTACATATGCGTATTGCTATCCCATGACTTGTCACCTCAGTGTATGCTAATGCGTTAATGCGGAATCGATTCACGATCGAACAAAATTAGCTCCAATTCTGGCCACAAGGTGCAAATCTGGCGCTGAACACTGTTGTATGACGGTATGACTTCCAAGCTGTCATATGAGAAGCCATTATGTACGTGACCAGTATGGCTATCGAGAAGAGAGACCATGCGCTGTTAGCGAAACTTTTTTAAGCGAATGGGAGCAATTACAGTGCTGCGCTGAGAGAATATCGCAAAATGAAAGGTCTGAGAAGAGCCCCGATGTCATCAAATGATGTAAAGAAGATCACAATGAAATTCGAAAACAACGGTGAGCTTGATGTGACATCTGGAAGAGGAAGGTGTCCTATCTCGGTGGAAGTTATTGACGACTTTGCTGCTGCAGAACACAAATGTGTGTGAATTCCTAAGGGACCAAACTGCTGAGGTTATCGGTCCCTATACTTACACATACTTAAACTAACTTAAGCTACGAACAACACACACACCCATGCCCGAGGGAGGACTCGAATCTCCGGCAATCCGTGACATGCCGCCTCAAACCGCGCGGCGCTGCTGTAACTAACAATGCAAAAAGTGCCCCAAGTAGTGCTAGTGTTCGTGCAGTGTCATGAGACTTATCTATTCCACGGTAAACAGTATGGAGAGTTTAGCTATTTTACACCGGTCCCCGTACAAGATCCAGGCGGCACAGCAACAGAAACCTCATGATCCGGAGCAATGTTCTGAAATTACTCTCCAGTTTCTGGCACGGATCGAAGTTGATGGCATGTGGCCAGGCAATATTCTATGGAGTGACAAGGCACATTTTAGAGTAGGGGTGCAGTGAATACACGGAATTGCCAAATTTGGAGTACTGTTAAACCGCGTGTTGTGCACGAAGATCCACCGCACTCGCCATATGTGATTGTGTAGTGCAGATTCACAAGCGCCTTTATTCTCGGTCCTGCAGAAGCACCAGATGTGACCTCGAGTTGTAACTGGTCCCCCCCCCCCTCCCACCCCCTACACACGCACACCAAGAAGCCTTGGATGGAACTTGCGTATCGTGGGCGAATGCACTCTGGAATAGGCAGCTCACCATGTCTACACTATCCATTTGTATGTCGATCACTCGGGGAGACAGAATCTACTCTCGTCACTGAAGACATCAGAGACCCATTCCACTCTCCAGCCAATTCTTCCACGATACCAGAGCAGTCATCATTGGCGGTATCGTGGTTTCAGTGGCAGCCTGGGCAGAGGCGCACGTGATCGTAATCATCCAGCAAGCAGATAGGGTCCCAGATGCCACAGCATGCGCAACATGGATGATGTTCGGTCGGCCACCGCTGCTCGCACAGTGTCTCGATTTTGACGTGCGTCTGTACCACGCGGACGTCCAGGGCCTGGCCAGTGTTCCACAAACCACTCCTGAAAACACCGATCCACCAATACATTGTGCCCAACACGTGCAGCAATCGATCAACATGTCCATCCAACGTTCCGCAAAGCCCACAATGCGACCCCGTTCAGCGGCTGATGTTGTTCAGCACGAGTACTTACTCGTCGGTGGGGCACGGTTGTAGCCTAGAATAAATGTTAAAAACACTTTTCACTTCTAAGTATACGACATTCATTGATAGAGGATCAAAACAGAGACAGAGAGGCCTCTTTGAACGTCATCTGATCGCCAATTACCGTGACAAATGAATGGCTAACACTATAACTCCTCAGTATCCACGTACTATACTCTGGTGCAACTGAGTAGTGTCCAACAGTGTGTTTCCTTTATTTATTTCCGGCAGTGCAGATTCGAACAAAAGTGTAAAAACTGCCACTCCAACTGAAAGTGCAAATTTTGAACATTTTCACCGATGCAGAAGATGCTCATTTTTTGCTCAACTAAAGGTAACCATTAATACTACTACTATTTTTCCATTAATCTCATCTGACACCCTTTCACTGTAAAGCCAACAACTGTATCGTTCATTTAATCGTAAGTGATAAACCGAAGCAGTTGTCACCTCCAAAAAGGCCAACGTTGTACTTGAAAAAGAAGTTGTAGTTCCGAAACAACAAAAATATTCCTACACTATAGGATGTAACAACGGGCAGCGTTTGACGAAATATCTGTTAATACCGCTAGAGAAATAAATGAAGTAAGTTTTGAAACTCTGAGCACTTAACGTCAGAATTTTTTATGACAAAGGAAAATTTGTGCCAGGCCAGGAAACTAACTCGGTTGCTTGGTTGGTTTAGGAAAGGGGACCAAACACCGAGGTCATCCGTCTCATCGGATTAGGGAAGGATGGCAAAGGAAATCGGCCGTGCCCTTTCAAAGGAACCATCCCGGCATTTGCCTCAATCGATTTAGGGAAATCACGGAAAACCTACAGAGCGAGGTGGCGCAGTGGCTAGCACACTGGACTCGCATTCGGGAGGACGGCGGTTCAATCCCGCGTCCGGCCATCCTGATTTAGGTTTTCCGTGCTTCTCCCTAAATCGCTCCAGGCAAGTGCCGGGTTGGTTCCTTTAAAAGGGCACGGCCGACTTCCTTCCCCGTCCTTCCCTAATCCGATGACACCGATGACCTCGCTGTCTGGTCTCATTCCCTAAAACAAACAAACCCAACGGAAAACCTACATCAGGATGGCTGGACGTGGGTTTGAATCGACGTCGTCCTGAATGCGAGTCCAGTGTGCTCACCTCTACGCCACCTCCCTCGGTCGAACTCGGTTCACCTGCTTATCGCAAGACGTCGCTTTAACACACAAATCCTCCTACAAAAGCGTGCAACATCGACCCAAACATTCAATGTGACTTACATTTCATCATCATTTTTCGGTACCAGAGTGTCTCTTTTTGATACTAGCAACATCATAGACTATGAGGAAGGTCGTTGGCTCACTGCTGGAAGTGTCCTCGGGTGGCCTAATTGGTTAACGCTAACGTTCGCAATTAGCAGGAGGTCCATATGAGTTCCCCAGTTTGGCAAATAAAATTCACTTGTCACGGTACATCCACGCAGTTTCAACTTGTCACTAACGTTCCACGCAGCGTATTCTCCGCTAAACAGTGCGAATACAATGACGGAAATGGGAAGTGTAACTCTACGAGTACTTTGGCCAAACTGTGCCACACAGAAACTTCACTATTTCCATACCTGTGAGATATGTTGAACAGGATGTCGTCCTTACCCTAGCTTATTTTCAGCAGAAACAAAAGCCATTCATACATACGAAGAACGAAGTGAGTACATGACGGCCGCTATGTGTATCTAGCGTTACTGGGATTTTTCAGTTGGAGATCGCTACACAGCACGCTCACAGTATCAGCACGTGTAGCTTATCACCATCCTTCGGTGTTTGTGAAGGGTCGAGTGATTGGCACAAAGAAAACGGGAGCATCGTACCTACAGATCGCACACACAACTGGCTGTAGCGCAACGAATGCAGAACGAATGGAGCCGATATGGGCTCAGGGCAAAATATGGCGAGAAAAGTACGCAAGAGCCCTTCCAGCAGGACTACACCACGAGTAGATTGTATGATTGTTCTACCGGCTGTGACGAATAGAGAGATGACAACAGTTGAAACCTGGATAAAGGTTACAGGTGGAGTGTCACCACGACCTGTCAGAGTAGAGTACTGGAAGTTGAGTTAAGGCCTGAAGTCGTTTACCGCTGATACCAAACCAAACACAACAGAGACTTGTATTGTGTAGAACAAGAGTCAACAAGGACATTGAGTGGCATTCTGTGGCATACAGCAAAGTGTATTTCTTTGCTCGTGGAGATCACATCGACGTCAACGTGTCCACAGAAGAGCCGGTGGCAGCTGAATGGACGCAACGACTGTCCAGACCCATTTTTACGCAGTTCCTGAAATCATAGGGTGGGAAGTTGTTAGATATAACAACACGATTCAATTGTCTATTGTTGAAGGACGATGAATGCTCGCCAGTATGTATCATGAATGTTAAATTCTATTGCCTTTCATGACCAGAGTACCAAATAGTGTACTCCAGCACGATAATACAAGACCCGAGACAGCTGCTCGCACCACAAACGCCTTGAAGAATGTATGGATGCTTGAAAAATCTGTCCAGTCCTCTGATCTGTCACAACAGAGCATGTCTACGATGCGATGGGAAGTCGTACCGGGATCCAGTGAGAAATATCGCTGAACTGACATAGCATGTGTTTTAGGGATGCCAAGAAAGTCCTCAAGATGACTTTTGGAGGTTGTTTCTTTCTAAGTCACAGCGAATCCAACAGTGTATTGGTGCCTATGAGGGTCATACCTCATACTGATGCTGATCTGTATCAGTTCGTAATAGAACAAGAGTTTAATCATTAAACACCCATTGTGTGGTTAACATCTCCACAAAGTTTGATAAATATCTCAGTGATTCTTCACGGTCTTACGCCTTCCATTTCCGTCAACGTATCTCATCTCTGCCTGAAGTATTACTCAGAAATGTAGCTGAGATCCATGTTATCTGCTAAATAACATCGCTAGTGATGAGACTGGATGCAACAGTTTGGATCCGAAGTAAAGGTTCACAGAGAGCGTGGTCGCAGAAAACAGATCTCTGCACCGCACTTCGACGGACTCTCAACATATTATGGCAGAAACACTCCAAACGTTCCCAAAGAAGCTCTATTGCACAGTCTAAATCAGCTGGAGATTACTTGGAAGGTTAATAGAAGTGCCTTGTTTTGCCCTAGTGAGAGAACCCGCCTCTGTACCCGAGATCGCCTAGGCACGATTTTGCGGTGGACTGGGAGGCATGCTGGCTCGAATCCAGGAGGTGGTAATTTTCACTGGCCGTATTTGGCCGGCTAAGGAAGGAGAAGTGGTGGCAAAAACTCCTGAACACCAGCTATGCGCCAATTTTTCCTGGATTAAACTCCAAACCGCTTTGCAGTGTCTACTCAAGTGAGGACACGTGACACTGTTGACGCTAACTGGTCCGTCGGATAGGGACGTTCAGTTCAGCGGCCATGTTCGTGAATAGATTATGCGCCGGCGCCAGGTTTCACTCCCATCATCTTAACAACACAAACCAACGCTACACTGTAAAAGACCTCATCACAGCCATTCACACGTCACAGATACACTCATGACAATTCATAACAGGTAGGAGGAACCAACTCCACAGCGTTACCGTGTCTACTCCCCCACGCTCGTTCGCTGAGTATGAGACTACCCTGTATTTGATGAGTAAGAGAAAAAGCACGGCGTTTCAATCTGTGCAGAGTGAAGTTAATGGGCGGCAGCGCCTGGCCTCTGCTCGGCCGGGAGCGGACCGCCGCCTGCGGCCACTCCGGAATTCGAAACCCGGCCAGCAGCGGGAGGCCGGCATTCCGCGACCGCCCCCGCCACACCCTGCCCCACGAGCTCCGCCCCCGCCGCCTTCCAGGCAGCTGGGCCCTTTGCGGAGGCGTGCCCTGGAAGCTGCGGACACACCACAACCTCCGTGTAGGCTGAAAGCCTGTCTTACACGTGTGACAACTCGCTCACAATCGACAACTGGCGTTGGGTGCTACAGATTAGAAACAGAATCAGTAAGAGTGTAATTTCAAAGTAATATACCGGCTTCCGGCCTTCACGGTGTAGTTGTGCGAGAATGACGAGGCTGAGAACGGTGGCGAAGCAGCCCTGTCCTACTTGTTGACTCATTCTCTCACATTGAAGCATGATGGAGTGAGCTTAATTCTGACTTAATACGGGAGCTGAGTGCACGGTCTGGCTGTTGTACAGTAGCACTGACAGGACCAAATAACCGGCGGAGTCAGATGAATCTACCGAAGATATATTTTGCGTGACTGTCGAGAGTGTAAGACGAAAATTAAGTGATAAAGTGTACACAATGCAAACGTACTGCAGTTCGATGCTATGGTCCACGCTTCAAGCAAAAAACGTACAAAGTTCGTCCCTAGCAAACAAAATTGTTGTATCTCCATTCATTCCACCTCCACCATCAGAAAACATATGCTCCATTAAAATGAAAACTGGGCATAAAGCAACGTCACCGTTATGTCTCTGCAACCATAAAGCGCTCTGTTCGTTATTACTTTGATCATGGCAACCTGCGTTTATCGGCTTATCATTGATTTCTGTCCTTTGTTCGTATAATGCTGAAAATTTTTTTCAACAGTTAATCGGCATTTACAGAATACACTTCATACCCCTGTCCTGTTCTCGTGTGCTGCCGCCGTAGACTCGGTAACATGTTGAAAATGTGTGTGTATGTCAGTGTAATTGGTAGTCATGTACTGAACAGCGACTAAATATTAAAATAAATTTACAACAGTCGCCGAAATACAAACAATATACAGCGTGTTTCACAATTCATGTTACACCCTTCTAGACTTTGTAGAGAGGACTTAGTGGATCAAGCTTTACATAGGAACCCATGTCCGGGAACATCACGGTTTTAGCTTGAAACTTTCGACTTGTTAATTTCTGGTACAGGACACCTACCGCAGTTTGATACACCTTTGAAAGTTTGTAACATCATCACGAAATCGCTTTGATTATACACACATCAAAAATAGTTTTGCGTCACCCCAGTTCCCAGAACTCCTTAAGATAGACGTTGACTGTGGATACTGTATTACAGACAAAGTGCCTTTGACTGTACAGAGATATCACTAAACCCGTCCAAAGATGTAAACAACCATACATGAGCAGTGCCTATTACACGGAGGGGTCCGACAGCCGATCAGTTCGTCATTCCACCAGGCAAGAGGTACACGGTTCGTGTTGTCTGTAGTTCAGCCATTCCTAGACGGTCAATACCACAGTTAGATCGCGTCCGCATTGTGCCAGGAAGGGTTCTCAACAAGGGAAGTGTCCAGGCATCTTGGAGTGAACCAAACCGATGTTCTTCGGACATGGAGGAGATACAGAGAGACAGGAGCTGCGGATGATATGCCTCGCTCAGTCCGCACAAAGGCTACTACTGCAGTGGATGACCGCTACCTACGGGTTATGTCTCGGAGGAACCCTGACAGCAGCGCCACCATGTTCAATAACGCTTTTCGTGCAACCACAGGACGTCGTGTTAGGAGTCAAACTGTGTGCAACATGCTGCGTGATGCGCAACTTCACTCCCGACGTCCATGGCGAGGTCCATCTTTGCAACCACAATGCTATGTAACGCGGTACAGATGGGCCCAACAACATGCCGAATGGACCGCTCAGGATTGGCATCAAGTTCTCTTCACCGATGAGTGTTGCATATCGTTAGAGACGTGTTTGGAGGCAACCCGGTCACGCTGGGCGCCCTAGAAATACTGTCCAGAGAGCGCAGCAAGGTGGAGGTGCCCTGCCGTATTGGGATGGCATTATGCGGGGCCGACGTACGCCGCTGGTGGTCATGGAGGGCGCCGTAACGGCTGTACGATACGTGAATGCCATCCTCCGACCGATAGTGCAACCATATCGGCAGCATATTGGCGACGCATT
This sequence comes from Schistocerca americana, assembly GCF_021461395.2. Lineage (NCBI taxonomy): Eukaryota > Metazoa > Arthropoda > Insecta > Orthoptera > Acrididae > Schistocerca > Schistocerca americana. The sequence goes on along the minus strand of NC_060121.1, from coordinate 514,209,888 downwards.
TGTCTTCATGGACGGCAATTCGCGCCCCCATTGTGCACATCTTGTGAATCACGTTCTTCAGGATAACGACGTCGCTCGACTGGAGTGGCCGGCATGTTCTCCAGACGTGAACCCTATCGCACACGACTGGGATAGGTTGGAAACGGCTGTTTATGGACGACGTGACCCACCAACCACTATGAGGGATCTACACCGAATCGCCGTTGAGGAGTGGGACAATCTGGACCAATAGTGCCTTGATGAACTTGTGGCTAGTATTCCACAACGAATACAGGCATGCATCAATGCAAGATGATGTGCTGCTGGGTATTAGAGGTACCGGTGTGTACAGCAATCTGGACCACCACTGCTGAAGGCCTCGTTGTATGGTGGTACAACACGCATTGTGTGGTTTTCATGAGCAATAGAAAGGGCGGAAATGATGTTTACATTGATCTCTATTCCAATTTTCTGTACAGGTTCCGGAACTCTCGGAACCGAGGTGATGCAAAACGTTTTTCGATGTGTGTACATATAAGCGCTGGCGCCTGTAACTTCGACGCACTGTAGCGTCGTTGGATGACGTTTCCGCACAACGGTTCCCACGTCTCTTCTATAACCTCTAGAAGTGTGTAACATTAATCATGAAACATACTGAACATACTGGGTGTCCCAAGAGGAATGGTCGGCATTCACAGATACGACAGGAATGATCATTCGAAACAAAAAAGTTAAGTAAACATGGGCTCTGAAATGCACACGATACGAGCAGTTGTTCAGGAGACGAGACGTATTTCACAGAAGCAAAAATGAACAAATGCTCATAGCTCTTAATGTATGCATTTTAGAACCCATATTTACTAGACTTTTTAGCTTAGAATGATCGTTCCTGTCATATCTCTGCATATTGACCATTCGTCCTGGGACTATTCACTGCTAACCGATTATTCATTGTTTTAACGTGTACGAGCATATGGGGCAGTCATAAAAACGTGACAGATGTGGATAAAGTGAGTAAACAGTTTATTATTTCAAAAGTAATCAACAGTTAATTCATTTATCGCACTGTTTGACAAGACTATCAATGCGTTCATAGCAAAAAGATTCTTTTTGTCTATGGAACGAAGATTGTATCCAGGGGTGTAGCTCTTCGTCCGAATCAAACCGACAGCCACAAATGTCTTTCTTCAGAGCTTCAAAATTATTCAAACCTCACGGCGAGAAATCGGGACCGCGTGGGGGATGTGTAAGGGCTTCCCAACGACATTTCTGCAGCGTCTCGAAACAACCCTGGCAATATGTGGGGCCTCCCACATTCGTGGCCGTCGACCTGCTTCGGAGGAAGAGGTGCACGACTGGGCTCAATCACGGTTCCGCTGACAACCGCAAACATTTTTCCATGAGGACATTGGCCGCCTGGTCTCGCAGTGGGATAAATGTATTAACAGTTATGGCACTTACTTTCGAAGTAATGAACAGTTTATTTACTTTTTCCCACCCGTTTCGTTATCATTTGACTGCCCCCTATAACAATCGTCATGCCACGATTCCACAGATATACTTGGGAACTCGTGTACTCGCTCTCCTTTCTGGTATAGTCCACTTGTGGCCTACAACAGACAGAAGTGATGAGTTTTCAGTTAAACTGGCTACGGCGGAGACTCGCAAGTCGATTCGACGAGCGTAAGGAGACGGTGATTTTGGGAAGGACATCACAGCAACCGCTGACAAGTTTAAAGTGTGTACACAGGAGTCATTTCTGATCTCTTTTGGGTTCGTGTCACGTGACAGCGAGTAAATCAACCGGCAGCCACGCCACGACTGGGCAGTGACGTCAACGACCTACTGATTGCCGAGGACAGAGCTCTAAAATCCTGAGTGCGTTGAAGACTGTGCGTGTGCAGAGACAGGGGACCCTGGTGTCGACTGCCAACATCGGGAGTGCAGACGAATTCTCAGCGCACTCATGTTATAGTACTAGGTATCGCGCTTTTGCACCGTGTGGCGTACCTCTTCACCAGAACGGAACTTCTTTCCTCCCTCTGCGTCTTTGAGTGGTCCAAACATATGGAAATCACTTGGCGCAAGGTCTGGTGAGTATGGTGGAATGGGAAGACACTCAAAATGGAAGTGAACCCAGGTTTCGTCCCCAGTAACGATTCTTGCAAGGAAGCCATTACCTTCTCGTTCGCCGGCCGGAGTGGCCGTGCGGTTCTAGGCGCTACAAAAAAAATGGTTCAAATGGCTCTGAGCACTATGAGACTTCTGAGGTCATCAGTCCCCTAGAACTTAGAACTACTTAAACCTAACTAACCTAAGGACATCACACACATCCATGCCCGTGGCAGGATTCGAACCTGGGACCGTAGCGGTCGCGCGGTTCCAGACTGTAGCGCCTAGAACCGCTTGGCCACCACGGCCGGCCTAGGCGCTACAGTCTGGAACCGAGCGACCGCTACGGTCGCAGGTTCGAATCCTGCCTCGGGCATGGATGTGTGTGATGTCCTTAGGTTAGTTAGGTTTAATTAGTTCTAAGTTCTAGGCGACTGATGACCTCAGAAGTTAAGTCGCATAGTGCTCAGAGCCATTTGAACCATTTGAACCTTCTCGTCCAAAGCGCCTAAGAAGTTATTCACAAGCATCAACACGTCGTTCTCTCATTTCAGGAGTCAGCTGCCGTGGCACCCATCTTCCAGACACTTTGTGAAACTGGAACACATCATGCACAATGTGTTGTGCTGACCCATGACTAATCTGTAAACATGCTGCAATGTCATTCAGTGTCACTCGGCGGTTTTCCTTCACTATGGCTTCAACTGCTGCAATCTTCTGTGGAGTCACAACTCGTTGTGCCTGACATGGACGAGGAGCATCTTCCACTGAAGTCGCACCATTTGCGAACTTCCTACTCCATACGTAGACTTTCTGCTGTGACAACCATGCATCACCGTACTGAACCTTCATTCGTCGATGAATTTCAATAGGTTTCACACCTTCACTACGCAAAAACCGAATAACAGAACGCTGTTCTTCCCTGGTGCAAGTCGCAAGTGTGTCGGCCATCTTTATACTGATAGTGCGACGGTATGTGTGCATCTGAACTATGGTGCCAACTACAGGCCACTCTGCACGCTGTTTGTAGCACGATTACCAACTTACAAGATAACGGCGCGAAATTTCGATTTGTTATTACAAATTTAAGGTTTTCGTTTGACTCACCCTAATACAATCCAAGACAAAAAAATTGTAGACAGAATATCGATTTCGTCCCATAGCGACTATCTTCAGATTTTCAAAACAGACGAAGCCGTTTCTATATCACTGAACGACAAATCCGGTTCTTGGTAGCCAGAGCCAGTTGCAGACTGCCTCTCGTTGGCTTCCCAGGACAACAAAAGTTTGAGTCTCCGTGTTTCATATAATTACTGACAGAATTTACACATTTAGAAATTTATTCACAGTTGCGAATACGAACAACCATCTTCTGTATAAGGGAATGACGACGATGAAAATTTGTGCCGGACCGGGACTGGAACCCAGATTTCCCGCTTTACGCGAGCGGTATCCTTAAGCGCTTTGGCTATTCCTGCACGACTCACGGCCACATCCAGACTTCCACATGTCGTCGTTCCTGCGTCACTTGCATGTCCGAAGGAACACTGCATCATTCTTCAAAACAACAGCCACACAGAAATATCGCATTTAAAATGCTTTCAGACTCTGTTCATTAAGAGGTATAAATTGTTGTTTAACGTTATTACATTAAGACTAGTATCACAATTAGAAACACTGTTTATGTCTTGATGCACAAATACCGTAGATAAATCTTGCTTTTTTAGGTGAAACTTTTCAACCGTTTGGCGTGTGACGAAATGCGTCTATGGGAAATCGGTTAGGCCTGTGTACTGTACTTCCGATTTCCAGTTATAGACTTGTCGTTTGTAGAAGTACCGATGTTTTATCTGATCCAAAGTATCTGGACACACCTATATAATGCGGAACCGACCACGAGATGTCACGAAAGGCGAAACCGCTGGTATAAAAGGCGGCGGGGAGTAGTGTGTCGTCAGCATAGAGGCAACAACAGCAGACTGAGTCGGTCAGGAGAACACAGCGACTTCGAAAGCGGGCTATCACTGAATGTCACCTGAATAACAGATTCATGAGGGACGTATCAGCTTTTCTAAAGCTGCCCACGTCGGTTATTGGTGATGTGATAAGGAAGTGGGTGCGCGAAGGAAGAATTACAGTTAACCGAGGACCAGGAATACCTCGCTACTGACCGACAGTGGCTGTCGAGCACTGTGGAGTGTTGTAGGAAGTTAAAAAGAATAGGGTACAACGGTCGAGAAGCTTCTGACAAGCCACACATTTCTATAGTCAGTGCTAAGCGATACTGGAGGTCGCGTAAAGAGCGAAGCCACCGGAGAGTGGATGAGTTGAAATGAGTGATTTGGAATGATGAATCACGCTATACCCTGGGGCACTCAGTTGGAAGGATCTAGGTTTGGCAAATGGTTGGAGAACACTACCTGGCATCATATGTATTGAATGGAGGTGTGTTCGTCGTGTTAAGTTGTGGTCCCCTTACTGTGCTTTTGAAAACGCTAAATAAAGACAGACATAAATACATTTCACAGTATTGTGTACTATGTATAACAGAAGAACAGTTCGGAGAAGACGATTGTATCACCGTAACAAAGCACTGTAATGTAAAGGAGCACCTGTTACCGTATTTCAACAGACTATAATATGATGCGGACTATAAGAAGCACCTAAATTTTACAGCAGATTTTTTTAAATGACCTTTTTGCCATTTTCTTTGTTAGACTGCCTTTAAAATCCCTGAAAATCGTCATCTGCTCTTCTTTCTTCTCCTTCTTCCCCTCATCCTACTCCTTCTTCTTGTTCATGTTCTTCCTCTTTGTCGTCATCGTTGTCCTCTTCGTATATAAGATGGTCTTCACTGCCATCGAAAGTGTTACTTGTGCCGCACTTCTTGAAGGATTTAACAATAATGTCTTCGCTCACTCTAGATCACGTCCGTTTTATGCAATTCTTTGATTGTAGATCGTTTTAAAGCTCCCTTCGGCGTGAATTCATTTTGGGTTTCATTCATCATCCATTTATTCCATTCTTCTCTTTCAAATGGTTCAAATGTCTCTAAGCACTATGCGACTTAACATCTGAGGTTATCAGTCCCCTAGACTTAGAACTACTTAAACCTAACTAACCTAAGGACATCACCCACATCCATGCCCGAGACAGGATTCGAACCTGCGACCGCAGCAGCAGCGCGGTTCCGGACTGAGGCGCCTAGAACCATTCGGCCACAGCGGCCGGCCATTTTTGTCTCATGTAGACTTTAAATTGTTTACTTATCGAGACATCAAGAGGCTGCAATTTTGAAGTAAGTCCTCCCGAAGTAACAGCAATCTCTTTCTTTCCCTATCTCAGTTTCTCTTTCACAGAATTTTTCAAATGACTACAAAACTGATCTAGCACAAGAAGAGAACTGTTGCTCGATAACGCACCTTTCCTTCTCTCTCACACTCTGTTAATTCATAATTTCATACCAGCCTCGTCCAACCAGCCCTTGTGTTGTAGGTGTGGCAGCATTTCCGAAGGTTTTAACATCATTTAACGCTTGAAAACAATCACTGGATTAAGTTTGGTGCCGTCAACACAACATGAAAGGACAATAGTGTAGTGCATTTTTTCATGTCCACTTGTTTTTACAGCTAAATCGTAGCACCTTTAGTGGCAACGGTACATCAGATGTCAAAGGAGTTTCGTTCATATTCGCCATTTGGCTTAGTTCCACACTGGTTTTCTTTCGCTGATGAATAATATAGCCACGGAAAGATAATATTTTTTGTTCATACTCTTGTGGCATTTTCTGAGATATTTTGGTTTTGGTTCGCATTCTATGTCCATGACGCTTCAGCAACGTGTAGCACCAACCAACACTACGCTTAATGTTTGTTAGGTTCCACCGTAGCTTATGAGCTTGTATTTGAATCATTTTTGTACTCCATTTTGCAGCGCCCTTGAATCCACTTCAATACGTCATCTGGCAGTTTTGTCCACTTTTCATTCAGTCATCTATTTGCTCATTTCGTCTTCCACTGTTTTTCTTAGTTCTCCATTACTAGCCCCCAATCGCGAATGCTTTCTTTCTGTCGGTGGAGTGTTTTAATGCCGCTCAGCTGCTCTGTTCCTATGTTCTTCTGGACACGCTAGTAGTTTTAATTTAGAGCCCGCATCACAGGAATACCTTTTATTTTCTTCCATTACGAAACTAGCTACAAAAATAAATATTTTACTGTTACTGATAACACAACTCACTTTCAGTTCAAGTACTTGGCACAATAGACTGTAATGACGCATCGTAGGTTAGACAGTATTTTGGGTTTGGAATGGCTAGTTGCGAGGGAGACAGAGTGTTAGCAGGCTTGTGCATTCCCACAACTCGCGTTCGTCGCACGGTGCAGTACTGCTGCCAGTTGAATCCAGTGTTGTCAGATAGAGACAAGATTCCCGCCGCATCGAATATATGGCCATTTTTAAGACTGGCGGGAATTTTAAATCAAACAGTGGAGATTTTTATATTAATTTCTAGACACATACTGAATCGCCAAACAAACTGGTATAGGCATGCTTATTCAAATACCGAGATATGTAAACAAGCAGAATACGGCGCTGCGGTCGGCAACGCCAATACAAGGCAACAAGTCTCTGGTGCAGCTGTTAGATCGTTTACTGCTGCTACAATGGCAGGTTATCAAGATTTAATTAAGTTTGAACGTCGCGCTATAGTCGGCGCACGACATAGGTGACACAGGATCTCCGAGGTAGCGACGAAGTAGGGGTTTTCTCGTACGACCATTTCACGAGTGTACCGTGAATATCAGGAATCTGGTAAAACATCAAATCTCCGACATCGCTGCGGCCGGTAAAAAATCCTGCAAGAACGGGACCAACGACGACTGAAGAGAATCGTTCAACGTGGCACAAGTGCAACTCTTCCGCAGATTGCTGCAGAATTCAGTGTTGGGCCATCAACAAGTGTCAGCGTGCAAACCATTCAACGAAACATCATCGATATGGGCTTTCAGAGCCGAAGGACCACTCGGGTACCCTTGATGATTGCATGACACAAAGCTTTACGCCTCGCCTGGGCCCGTCAACACCGACATTGGACTGTTCATGACTGAAAACATGTTGCCTGCTCGGACGAGTCACGTTTCGAATTGTATCGAGCGGATGGACGTGTACGGGTATAGAGACAACCTCATGAATCCACGGACCCTGCGTGTGAGCAGAGGACTGTTCAAGCTGGTGGAGGCTCTCTAATGGTGTGGGAGAGTGCAGTTGGAGAGATGTGGGACCCTGATGCTTCTAGATACAACTCTGACAGGTGACACGTACGTAAGCATCTTGTCTGATCACCTGCATCCATTCATGAGCATTGTGCATTCCAACAGATCTGGGCAAATCCAGCAGGACTATGCGACACCCTACAAGTCCAGAATTGCTACAGAGTGGCTCCATGAACACTCTTCTGCGTTTAAACACTTCCGCTAGCCGCCCCACTCCCCAGACATGAACATTATTGAGCATATCTGTGGTGCCTTGCAACGTTCTGAGCTCCAACCCCTCGCACTCTTATGGATTTATGGACAGCCCTGCAGGATTCACGGAGTCAGTTCCCTCCAGCGCTACTTCAGACATTAGTCGAGTCCATGCCATGTCGTGTTGTGGTACTTCTGCTTGTTCGCAGGTGCCCTACATGATATTAGGCAGGTGAACCAGTTTCTTTGGCTCTTGAGTTTGCTTGTTTGGGGGAAGAGACCAAAGAGCGAGGTCATTGGTCTCATCAGATTAGGGAAGGACGGGGAAGGAAGTCGGCCAGGTCCTTTCAAAGGAACCATCTCGGCATTTGCCTGGAGCAATTTAGGGAAATCACGGAAAACCGAAATCAGTATGTCTGGACGCGGGATTTGGCTCTTGAGTGATATACACTACTGGCCAATAAAATTGCTACACCACGAAGATGACGTGCTACAGACGCGAAATTTAACCGACACGAAGAAGATGCTGTGATATGCAAACGATTAGCTTTTCAGAGCATTCACACAAGGTTGGCGCCGGTGGCGACACCTACAACGTGCTGACATGAGCAAAGTTTCCAACCGATTTCTCATGCACAAACAGCAGTTGACCGGCGTTGCCTGAGAAACGTTGTTGTGATGCCGCGTGTAAGGAGGAGAAATGCGTACCATCACGTTTCCGACTTTGATAAAGGTCGGATTGTAGCCTATCGCGATTGCGGTTTATCGCATCGCGACATTGCTGCTCGCGTTGGTCGAGATCCAATGACTGTTAGCAGAATATGGAATAGGTGGGTTCAGGAGGGTAATACGGAACGCCGTGTTGGATCCCAAAGGACTCGTATCACTAGCAGTCGAGATGACAGGCATCTTATCCTCATGGCTGTAACGGATCGTGCCGCCACGTCTAGATCCCTGAGTCAACAGATGGGGACGTTTGCAAGACAACAACCATCTGCACGAACAGTTCGACGACGTTTGCAGCAGCACGGACTTTCAGCTCGGAGACCATGGCTTCGGTTACCCTTGACGCTGCGTCACAGACAGGAGCGCCTGCGATGGTGCACTTAACGACGAACCTGGGTGCACGAATGGCAAAGCGTCATTTTTTCGGATGAATTCAGGTTCTGTTTACAGCATCATGATGGTCGCATCCGTGTTTGGCGACATCGCGGTGAACGCACATTGGAAGCGTGTATTCGTCATCGCCATACAGGCGTATCACCCGGCGTGATGGTATGAGGTGCCATTGTTTACACGTCTCGGTCTCCTCTTGCTCCCATTGACGGCACTTTGAACAGTGGACGTCACATTTCAGATGTGTTACAACCTGTGGCTTTACTCTTCATTCGATCCCTGCGAAACCTTACATTTCAGTAGGATAATGCACGACCGCGTGTTGCAGGTCCTGTACGGGCCTTTCTGGATATAGAAAATGTTCGACTGCTGCCCTGGCCAGCACATTCTCCAGATCTCTCACCGCCTGGTCAATGGTGGCCGAGCAACTGGCTCCTCACAATACGCCAGTCACTGCTCTTGATGAACTGTAGTATCGTGTTGAAGCTGCAAGGGCAGCTGTACCTGTACTCGCCATCCAAGCTCTGTTTGACTCAATGCCCAGGTGTATCAAGGCCGTTATTACGGCCAGAGGTGTTTATTGTGGGTACTGATTTCTCAGGATCTATGCACCCAAATTGCGTGAAAATGTAATCACATGTCAGTTGTAGTATAATATATTTGTCCAATGAACACCCGTTTATCATCTGCATTTCTTCTTGGTGTAGCAATTTTAATGGCCAGTAGAGTACAAGCAATTATTTGGGGACAATAAGATTAGTGAATGGACTAGCCTGCCCAGAGGCCTGAAATGAACGCATTGGGATGGGTTAGAAGGTCGGCTTAGCGCCAGATTCCTGCATCCAACATTACTAGTTCCTCTGGTCGCGGCTTTTGGGAAAGAATGCGCTGCCATTTCTTCACAGGCACTAAAGTGTCCCCAGCAGAGTTGAAGCCATCATAAAGACGAAGGGCGAGACACCCACCTTACTGTCCGCTAATAGGTGTCCGGATACTCTCGATGACGCAGTGTACCACTAGTAGAAGATAAGACAGTGGTCTGGAAAATTTACGCTGTGCAGCCGATGAAACAGAGAGGCGACTGCCGGAGTGGGAGTTCGTGTATGCTAGCTGGCTTAGCAACGCGGAGGAGCGGCGGGGCGCAGTGCGGGCGCTAGAAAGCGGCGGCGGCGGTTCAGGCAGCAGGCAGCGCTGCAGCTTCCGGTAGGGCGCCTGCCGGCCGACCATCCGACCGGAGAAATTGGCCCGGCTGGAGAAAGCCCGCCAGGCGAACCGATACGTCATCGCGGTCGGCCGCCTGCTGGGGAAATCGGCGCGATACGGCCCGCTCTGGTCTGCCCTGCTCTGCTCTACGACTCGTTAGCGGGCAGGACCCAGCCGCGGCCACGCCCGGTGAAACACGCCGTGGCCTGCGTGGGCGACCTGCCCACTGATGACTTGCCCGTCTCCCGTCCAGCCCGCTGCTCCCCACGTCCGCTTCGCTGCGCCAGGCCGGGACGAATCGGTCGGCGTCAGAGGCGACAAAAGTAAAGATCGTGTTTCCTTTTAACAACGACAGGACTGAAGGTTCCGTAGGAGCTGAAGATTTTACGTATGAGCGAGCACACATCGTGCGACTGTGCGCTCTACGAAGACCTTGCAGGTAGCGGCCGTCAGGCAGTAAACACGCTGAATCTCAAAGCAGCGTTGGGGAGCGGGTGAACCAAAAATGTTCAAATGTGTGTGAAATCTTATGGGACTTAACTGCTAAGGTCATCAGTCCCTAAGCTTACACACTACTTAACCTAAATTATCCTAAGGACAAACACACACACCCATGCCCGAGGGAGGACTCCAACCTCCGCCGGGACCAGCCGCACAGTCCATGACTGCAGCACCTCAGACCGCTCGGCTACTCCCGGGCGGCGCGGGTGAACCTGGCGCATATTGGACGATGCTACAGCTGCAGTATGCAAGAAGACTTCACGAGGCATTCAGCCACACGTCAGCACACTGGAGAAAACGTCGCTGTATTATAGCTTGCTGTTTCGTCGCTTGTTTCCAGTCTTATTTCTAGTAGCTATTGCCTCGCAGGATGTATCTGTACTTGTCACATTTTGTCATAGATTAAGCGACCACAGGTAGCATCTCCATTGACCTTGGGTATCGTACATTTTCAGTCGCTTTAATCCGATTTTTCTGACTCATAAACACGATTTTCTGTTATGATGCAAAACCGGTAACTGTCGCAGATCTCGAGGAGTTAATAGTAGTAGGGTACCAGGGCTTCCCTGTCTTGCTTGTGATGCTAAATTTAGAATATTTTAAAAGAGCATATGGGTAATGGCAAAACAGAATTACCGAGTGACCCGAAAGTTAGTTAACATTTGGAATTCCACTAATTCAAGTACTAATGTAGGCAGAAAGTAAAACTTAACACTCTTGTCTGAAATGACATGGGATTTTAGTGAAACGAGAAACGAGGGCAAAAGCTGGCCAACAGATGGCGTTGGACAGCAACACGTCAGTGATGTCGAATAAGGCGTGACGGGAGCGAGTACACTCATATGTTATAAATTGGCATCATCTCTAGCCAGGCTGATAAACACCTCTGGATATGCAGGATGGCGCTCCATCCCACATTGCTACACGTGTGAAAGATCTGCACATATCGTTTGTTGAGGATTGCGTGCTTAGCCGCCACTTCAATCATGCTTAGCCTCCCAGGTACCCAGATCGAAGTCTGTGTGATTATTGGTTGTGGGGTTACCTGAAGTCACAACTCTACCGTGATTTTCCGACACCATAAGGGATGCCAAAAGACAACATCCAACGGCAAGTTCTCAGCATACCTACTGGTACGCCGTACAGTGCTGTTTACAACATTGTTCTTCGACCACAGATACTTTTGATGAATGACGGCTGTTATCTTGAGCATTTGTTATAAAGAACATCGTCTTTGCTAAAAAAAACAATTGTTATGCTAATTACTGCTTTTCTATCATCAGAATAGCCATTTGTTACCAATTTTGTGCATTTTTTGGTTTCAATAAAGCCCCTGTGTCATTTCAAGCATTTGTGTCAATTTTTACAGTCTACCTACGTTATTCCGTGAAGTATTGAATTTTCAAATATTAACTGACTTTCTGGTCACCTGGTATAACGCTCTGAAGTAACTGGGAAAGACTGGCGAGTAGGGCGACTTGGAGTGGACAACCAATAAAATTTCTACAGAATTCGTAGAAGAAGATAATTCGATGAGTGCTGCTATCAGAAACTTCAAAATGTCGTTCAAATTTTCGGACTGTCTGCACAAAAAGTTTATAACTTCTGGTTCTTAACTTTCGTAATAATTTCTTATATGTGGTGTTGTCAGTTACAACAACAACGGCACGGAAGTTGGGCGAAACCCGTTGTGACTCAGTTCTAAGAGTGCACATTTTTTCGAAGAGGCAACAGCTCTTCGTTTCGAGCAACTGTAAAAACCATAGCTTATGTCTGATGCTGTCGACTTTGTGGCCTGAATACATAATTTTCTTGCAAACGGCGAATCATTACGTAATTTAACCCTTCCGCTACCAACTTTTTTCAGAGTGAAAGACATTAACACATTGTTATTTTAATTAATGTCGTAGTCAAAAGTAAAAATAGGAAAAAATTCCTGCCGTTTTGTTTTTCAACACAGGGCAAGGTTGGGCTACTTAAAAGATTATTCAAAGTGCCTCTGCGGTTTTAGAAGACGTCTGCGCAAACTACACGACGCATATAAGACACGGACACATCAGTGGATATATCGTCTATACAAGTTTCGAACTCACACTGTACGTGTTTTAATATTGGCACTTTTAGTGATGCGACAAACGTCAATATGTGGGTACAGTTCGCCGACACGAATTGTCCGGGATGGCACGACAGCAACCCGGTATGCAGATCTGTTCATTGGTCTACTTATCTGCAATAGTGAACGAATTCGATGCGACAATATGAAGAGGAAGGAATTACAATGAATCTTGACGACAGTGCAACGGACAGATGCATGAATTCTGCAAACTATCAGAAGTCCTTCCTGAAACCTTCAGAACTAACACGTGGCAACAACGTCCAGCAAATTCTCGCTGGCTCCATGATAAGCTAAAGAGGATGATAAACATCCTAGTGGTAGTGAAACGGTTAAATGCTACGCATTTCCCTGACCTCATTTGACGCGATTCCCCACAACAGTTCCGGCAACTTCGCGGCAGACAAAGTACACTGCTTTACAACTGCCAAGGGACAACTGACAGCTGCTACGGAACAACCGACCAATGACAGTAAAAGGAAATGTCGATGGTGGACGAGTTAAGTGCAGTGAAGCCCGTGCACGGACGCTCCGTATAGATCCTACAGTTCATGGTGTACGTTGTTTGACGAAGATGCCTGTGGAACCGATTAGTGCGACATTCCGTGTGATACGCCAACATGTCTGCAAGACGTCATTTGAGTGATTACTGATTACGATCGCTAACGGGCAATTGGTCGGCTCGAAACGGGTCAAACTGTCAATACTGCGGCCACAGATATGCATGTGTCCAAAAGTGTCATCTTGCCTGTTACAAAAGGCCGCTGTAAGTGGATACACTATGCAAAGACATGTCAGTTGTCGTAGACGAACCACCACGCCGCAAGAGGATCGCCCTAGTGGCGAAAAGGAACAGATCTCACTCTTAGGCAGATCGCTGCAGACCTTGCTATTGCTAGCGGTACACACGTCTCTGCCGGAACCAATTCGTGGCGATTAAATCAGGCTGGGTTGTATGTTCCGAAGCTTGTTAAATACATCCCACTCCAACCACGCCATCGACGAGGAAGAATGCACTTGTGTAGGGGGCATGTTGTTTGGGATCGGCAACAATGTTCCAGTGTGATGGTCTCCGACGAATCCCGCTTTTCCGTGGCAAGCGATTCTGGCCACCGTTTAGTGTGGGGAACACATTACATACCACAGAATTTTCGCCGGCCGGAGTAGCCGTGCGGTTCTAGGCGCTGCAGTCTGGAGCCGAGCGACCGCTACGGTCGCAGGTTCGAATCTGCCTCGGGCATGGATGTGTGTTATGTCCTTAGGTTAGTTAGGTTTAATTAGTTCTAAGTTCTACGCGACTGATGACCTCAGACGTTAAGTCGCATTGTGCTTAGAGCCATTTCAACCATTTGAACAGAATTTTCAAGAACGTCATCCGTATGGCTTAAGCGTTATGATGTTTGGAGCCATTATGCACAAAAGCCGCTTTATCTTTGTGGCAGGTAGCGTTACAGCATAGCGGTATTGCAGGATATTACAAATAATATGTACCCTTTCCGTATGTTTAGGGGTGCGGAGGGTAGACTTCTGTTTAGGAACGACAATGACCGTCCACACAGAAACGCTGAGGTGTCAGACACACTGGAAAGTGAAGATATTGAACGTATGGAATGGCCTCCATACTCCCCATATCTAAACCCTATAGAGCAGGTCTGTAATGCTCTTTGCAGAAGTGTTTCGCAACGAACACCCCCTGCCTGAACCATGTGAGAATTGAAAACCGCCTTGAGAGTAAAGTGGGACAGTATCCCCAAGGACTCACCAAAAGTTTGGCAGCCATCATGAATAAGGTCGTAATGTGCATTAGTGCCTGAGGAGGGCGGATCCCTTACTGTGAGTCCGATATCGACCTTTACTTTGGGAGTCTGACCTATGTCAAACATAACCGTTGTTTGTGTGTGGTATCCTCCTTTCCGAAGTGGTGAAATCTGTAAGGTTTTTCGTATGAACTGTGCTTGATGTCATCCACCATTGCCTGTAATTATTCCTGTCCTACAATATCTCTGTTCCTTAGCAATCGCCAAGCAGTTTATAACAACACAATTGCAATGGGCTGCAAATATGACTTCATCATTACCACCCGAAACAAACAATCTTAAACAAATGTCAGGTGCGAGGACAGATCCAGGCAGACGTATTCACAGCTTTCTCGTACGGTCACCAATGTGAATAAGCATCGGTTTCGCGTCTCGAGGTACCCTCTGTCCCTGCGGTCCGGTTGTGACAGTACCGAGGTAGGAAAGAACGTTAGATTTTAACAGCCCGTCAGCATCGAGGTTATTAGAGACAAAGTACCAGCTCAAATGCACTAGATAGTTCATGTCGAATATTGCAGTCTTTCTGCTGGAACCGTCCCGGAAGTTGCATCTGGGGGAACAGAGGAAAACCTGAAACTGTGGTATAATTCCGTTGAATTTACTACACTTTTCGTCCATCTATGAACGATTTCAAACATTCAGTCTATAACTAACTGGTTGTTTCAGACGGTTAGATCTTTGTTCATCATGAACTTAATTTTCGCCTGATAAAAGCTGGCTTTGATGTAGCATAACAGACGCTATTGGTAACGAAAATTACCCCTTCTTCTCATGTCAACATTTTTACATGTATTTACTTTACAGCTCTCAGCGGGCGATCCCCATTACTAGCGCTTATTATACGCCACAACTAGCTTTTATGCTGATCGGCAGAACAGGTTTTGTGTGGTATACCTTCCATTAACTACTCCCAGGACGCCTGATAATACTGCTCAGCTTACTTTCTGACACTTTCTTTGAAAAGCATTCTGAAGCACCTGAGGCAACACAGTCAAAATACGAAATCAAAACATCTCAATACAGGCATCTTCTTTAACGTGAAACACTATGTTTCAGTTGTTACTGCTAATTGATCCGTCGATATAAATAAATCGATAACTTACGAAAAACTTTGCCCTGTAGAATAAGATTCCAGATTTGTAATCGACAAATGAAATACAAACATCTGATAAGAAAACTCACTGAAATCATTTTCTATTTTGACATTTTTCAAGTGAACTCCTCTTTGTACTTTTTTAGGCATTCTGTCTGCACGTCAGCCGTGTTCAGTCAATATATCATAAACATAATTTTGCATGCGAACAAGACGGGCCTTCTCAAGCCCAATTTTGTATTTACTCGCGGAATGTTGCTAAATTAGGCCTTCAGTGTCATTTCAAATTGTATAAAAAATAGCAGCAACGAAAGAACAGTCGTAATTCTGACGTACGCTATAGCTGATGCCATAAGAATAACCTCTCAATCAACCACAACAATAAAGGCAGCTACCTCATCTGAGGGTGGCAGTCCTCTCAGTGAGTTACCGCACCCACTGGCCGAGTGCTCGGAGCAACAGGTAGGTGGGTGATTGATTTGGCGGCTTCAGGTCATATTGCGTTTATTCGTCTCTGAGTAAGAGAATGGTAGCAACCACGAAGGCGGCCATATCGAAGTGCAGCAGATTACGTGTTTTCATTTTTGCTAGGGGCTAATAAAACTAAAGAGACATTACTTAAAGTTTCTGCTTGTTTCTCAATCGCCATTACCATCTCCAGTATTAAATGAAGCCGTGGACTTACAACACTGTGCAAAGCAACCACCACAAGACACCTACATCCATGCGAGTTGTGGATTCGAAGGACTACTGAAACAGAACTCGAATTGTGTACCAGAAAATAAACACAGGTACATCTCAAAACGAAACAGAAATCTGAAAGGCGGTCTTCTCGAATGCGGGACTGATGTTTTATACAATGCAACACGTGGCTTGGCGCTACTGGTAATTTATCCCCAAAGTACTGAAGGAAATCGAAAATTGACATTATATTACATTACATTAACATACAAACGATAGTGAAAACTACTACACGCACGGAGCAGTAACAACAGCTGATGTTGAGCGCCCATAAACCCCAACACACACACACACACACACAACAGCTGATGCCCCTTGTGACAGTGGTAGACTGCAAGGAGGTAGGTGATGTAAAGTTAACACTAGGCTGCAAGCTCTTGTCTTGACTGCGCGTGAGTGGAGCCCTGCTTCGTCCCAGCTCTAAGAGAGGGGAGGTGACGGCCCCATCGCCCTGGCTGCCTCTTATCCCTGAAAAACATTCATGATTCTCATTTGATAGCAAGTTGAGTGGACCTGGCGCCGTCCTGGAGGGACTGGAACGAGGAAAATCTCCGGCCTATCCGGGTCCGAACCGTGTACCTCCAGCGTCGGAGTCTAGTGATTTACTACTAGGCCACCATGGCCATACAAGAATGCGGATATTCGCACTAATACTGATTTTGAGGATAAAATCCTGTGCCGAGGCGGATGTCTATTGGTGCATCTCGGGATATCATAAATAATTATTACTTTACGGTTAAAGGATAGCGTCAATAATAGAGTTTGTGTCTCTTTCTCCATTGCAGTCGATCGATAATAATGATTATCATGGTAAAGGCTTTTTTATTAGACGTTCTGGAAGGAGTACCGCTATATTGGCCCGAATGCGTAACGTCCTTGCGAGGAAAGATGCCTTGTTAACATCTGAGAGGGCCAAGGATGGCGAAATGGCGATCTTCCTAGTTTTCTTCCAAGTCAAGCGAACGTCCTCCTGCTTCTGCCTTAGCAGCAGCTGCCTTACGTCTGAGTCACTCCTGATTCGTTTATGTTAACAGAGGTCTCTTACGTAATTGCTGAAGATTACCACAAAGAGACATGAAGGCTGTTGTAGCACAGTCCATCCATTCGATTGTTACTTTCATGATCCGACTGCTGTTTGCGTGTCGGATACGACATAAATAATGTTCAGCTTGAAATCTGTGACTCTGTCAACGTTTCTCTTAAAAACGTTTGCAATCGCGCACTGCAACGCTTATTATATTGGCGACTGTAGTACGTTAAAATGATTATAGTGAATTAACGAAAATTTGATAAAATATCTATCTGATTAACATTTAACAAAATGCCAGATATGACGCCTTGTAACACGCGGTCTGTTGACCTCAAAAAGTTCAGGAAATACTTGGTACAAAATTTCACAACATCCGTATCAGTAATTACGACAGCAGGTTGTAACTGAAGGAACGTACCAAGAATATGACAGATTACGTTGCATTAAATTCTGGTCATTATCAACATCTACCTTCTAATCTATGGAGTATAAATTACGAAGTTCCAGTTCAGGAGAAGAATATTCAGGTCAGATATAACCTTAACGTCTGACCTTCGGCGTGGATTACAATACACAGTAGTGGAAATCGGTATGAGGGCAGGGATCCTATGAAAGTCACAGTGTGCCGGCAGAAGTGGCCGAGCGGTTCTAGGCGCTTCAGTCTGGAACCGCGCGACTGCTACGGTCGCAGGTTCGAATCCTGCCTCGGGCATGGATGTTTGTGATGTCCTTAGGTTAGTTAGGTTTAACTAGTTCTAAGTTCTAGGGGACTAATGACCTCAGCAGTTGAGTCCCATAGTGCTCAGAGCCATTTGAACCATTTGAAAGTCATAGTGCAATGTCTGTAGCATACTGCATCTAATTTATTATGAAAGTAGTAGATAAAAATGCATCGTTTATACTTTGTCCAGCCTCAGTTCTCCTTAATTACCTCAAAAATTCTCTTCGGCATTGATGTAGTTCTTGCAGTGAACTATCGGCCACTCTCCTCGTATTGCAGTTTTCAGCTACCAAGCGACCTCAAATTGCCTTCGATGACGATAAACACGTCTTGCAAATATTCCCCAAAGATCTGTCACCGGGTTTCTATTCAAGCTACGTGCAGGCGAGGGTAAAACATCGATATCTTTACCTTCCAACCACGTTTTGGTCGCTGCAGAAACTTGCACAGATGCATTATCTTGTTTAAATATTAGACTTTCGTTTCCTAGGGCCTTATACATTCAAATCAATTCTGTCCCTAGCATCTCAGTGTACACGTTAAGAGTTCGTTCTATAGTACAGCCAAGCAATGCGTGATTCACTTTTATTACAGAAGACTGCCCAAATTATAACACTTTCCACCACCAAAATTTCTGTTCATTCTAACCATATGTTCTGTTCTCAGATCACGCCAATAATACTGAAATCCGTCCGGTCTTCCTCTCATCACTGAAGGTCACTTTATCCCACTGTTAACTCCATGACATATGTTTCTTCAACAAACTCCAATCTAGCCTGTTTACGTTTAGGGGTTAGAGCAGGGCTCTGTATGCAAAATGTTTGTCATTTGGCAAAATTTGTTGTTCGCGTTTGACAGTTACTGACAACCGTAAATCAGCAACATGTTGACAAGAAAAACGGCTTGTGACTCTACTTTTCTGCAACAGGAACAGTTTTGATAACTCAGATGATTTTCTACTTAGCCCATATTTGCTGTTCTGTCCATATCGAGCGCCCAGTCTAACGAAATTATCTGTCATTGTACTTGAACGGTTCAACTTCTTGGCGATTTGACGGTTGCAGAGTCCTATTTCCTCTGTGCATCGACTATTGTTTTCATATCTCATGATAACTGTTTTCCGCACGGCATTCTCACAATCGTGGTTTAAATACGCAATACGTACTGCCACTAATGGCGCCTTTTTCCTATCTGCAGTAGAGGCGCATACGCACACACTAACACCACACAGAGCCGACTGCCTTTATACTGAGTTCAACGCTCTACCTCGTTGATCTCTTGCTATATACTGTAGTACTGACATCAAATGCAGTACCATTTGACTGGATTGTCGGTATACTAGAAATCATACTACAGCATATACATTGTGCACAAGTATTCTAGTCGACAAAGTATGGTTCAAATGGCTCTGAGCACTATGGGACTCAACTGCTGAGGTCATTAGTCCCCTAGAACTTAGAACTAGTTAAATCTAACTAACCTAAGGACATCACAAACATCCATGCCCGAGGCAGGATTCGAACCTGCGACCGTAGCTGTCTTGCGGTTCCAGACTGCAGCGCCTTTAACCGCACGGCCACTTCGGCCGGCTCGACAAAGTATATTTTCCTACAAATATTAATGTCTTGGTCCTGATTTCTACTACTGTATTAACATCAGTAGAGTGGGTAAGAGACTTGGCGATTCGGATAAGGGATTTGCGCATGCAGTGTGGACAGCATTTTTATTGTTCTCGCAGGCCTCTATGCACTGCTGTCCGTTGACAGGAAGACACCCCCGTCTGGCCGGCCTCTGTGCCGAATCGCAGTTACCGTTTCGCTGGAGGAAGTCGGTGTTTCGCAACGCAGGAAGCGAGGGCGGGCGTCGAGGAAGTGGTGCAACTTCTAGAGCAGCTCGCCGTGCCAACATCGCGGCAAATAGGCAGCACTCTACACAGCTTCAGAAAAACCGTTCGCCTATGGCAGGGGTGCTCAACTTTTATAGGCTTGAGATCTAGTACATGCAATTTAGTCTATTTAGACAGCGACTGACTTGAAAACTTATAAAGATTTAAGCACGAAACAACACCACAGCCATTTTCATTACACAAAATACATAAAAGGTAATTCTCTCTCTCGGTCAAAAGTTGTACGCCTACTACTCAGTTCTCAAGATATAACACATGTGAAAAAACTAAAACATACACTTCCAAAAATGTCGAAAAAAGTTCAGTGAGCTGTTTCGCTTTGCTTATCATTGTCAAGATTATAAAAATGTGGTGAATAATTTATCAGAGTCAACCTTATACGGTATGAAAGATGAGTTTATTTATACACTCTAACTGCTATGTGTTCATCGTTGAAATCGCTGCCGCACATAAGTAAGTTGGTCCAAAAAACGACAGAACATACCATACCACCTTTAAAATGTTAGGGAAGGTTTTTACACTCACTAATTTCCAAAAGTTACTTTCACTGTATTTCCACTTTAAGGAAACGCCATTTTGAAATCGAATTATTACCTCTTCAAGTTCAGTCACATTACAAAAGATTACTCACTTCACTCGAAATATCTTCCACATCCCCTTTTTGGAAAGGCTGAGCTATGAACGCTAGAACGGGTTTCATTGCCTTGATATCTGAAAACTACTTTTCATACTGTGTTTTCAGTGCTGTCGGGTCCGCCGTATACTTCTTTGCAGTTTTTTCATCCAACGATGTTTGTAGACACGACAGCTTTGATTGTATTTGAGGAATGTGTTGCACTTTGAATTGCAGTTTGCGAGTAGTAATCTCACCATGCAGGCATGCAGGAGGAACTACTGTTGCTTGGCGTGGATGTTAAAGAAGGTAAAATTCAGATGGAGAAGAAAGAGGCAGAGACAGACTGAGTTCCTACAAATACCGTGGGAAACAGTCACTGTAAAACTGATATTTCACAAAAACTACTCAATAGATTGCGGACAAAGGTTTTGAAAGATCGACTCATAAAAGCCATGGCGATCAACCGGTCGATCGTGATCGATGCGTTGGGCACCCTTGGCTTAAGGAGACTCTCACGCTATTAAAAACACTTGCCCTCAAAAGGATAAGGTCCCGAATTCCAGTCTCTGCCCGGCACACAGTTTTAATCTCCAAGGAAGTTTTATATCAGCGCACATTCCGCTGCAGAGTGCAAATTTCACTATGGAAATATCCCCGAGGCTGTGGCTAAATAGCCGGCCGCTATAATCGAGTGGTTCTAGGCGCTTCAGTCCGGAACCGCGCTGCTGCTACGGTCGCAGGTTCGAATCCTGCCTCGGGCATGGATGTGTGTGATGTCCATCGGTTAGTTAGGTTTAAGTAGTTCTAAGTCTAGGAGACTGATGACCTCAGATGTTAAGTCTCATAGTGCTTAGAGCCATTTCCATTTCTCCGGAATATCCTTTCCTCCAGGAGTGCTAGTTCTGCAATGTTCGCAGGAGAGCTTCTGTGAAATCTGGAAAGTAGGATGCGACGTACTGGCAGAATTGGAACTGTGAGGAGGGGTCGTGAGCCGTGCTTGGGTAGCTCAGTCGATAGAACACTTGCCCGCGAAAGGCAAAGGTCCCGAGTTCGAGTCTCTGTCCGCACACAGTTTTAATCTGACAGGAAGTTTCACACCAGCGCACACTCCGCTACAGAGACAAAATTTCGTTCTCACGTTATTACTCCGCACCAACACCAGTCCGGTCCACAGAAGCTACTGTTTCACAAGAAGTTACAGAAATCAGTAGCTCTTAGAACGAATCTAGAGGGGAGTTGCTGGCGGAACGAGGACTCTGAGGGCGATTCGCAAGTTGTGCCTGCGTAGGTCTGACGGCAGAGCACTTTTCCACAAACGGCAGGGTTCCGGGTTCGTGTTCCGGTCCGACACACAGTCTTAAACCGCCAGGAGGTTTCAAAATTAGTAGCTTTTGTCGACGGGTGTACTGTGGAAGATGCCTTATAGCTGTACAGACTCATGGTTAAGCACAAAACGTGTGTACACGCAAATAAAACTGGGCAATCTCATGAAGAACATAAGACAAATCGCTCTCTAAAGGCTGACATGTGGAATAGCATTACTGGAGCATTCATAATACAGAACTTGTTACTTCAATGTTCTATATTTGAGTCAATACTCTTCAATTTGCACATCACTGACTTCTCTGACATAATTTGCTTCAAATTTTGCTCAAGCTGCATATTCCTCTTCAATAAAAGACATTTCATCTCCTATGAATTCTTCTACTGACAGTAGTACTCTCTAATTATGGAGCCGAAGATGGGACGTTGCACATTAACATGTAGTGCGAAAAGGGGGAACAGTCGAAACAACTCTTCTTATTTATTTTTCGATATAGGATCTGTGTAACTTGGCCTAAGTTTGCTCCAGTAATGGTATTCCACATGTCAGCCTTTTAATAACAAGAAGCTTCTTTTAATAACAATTTTGATATACTTGAGTAATGCCTATTACGCCAGGTGCCGGCAGCTGTGATGGAGCGGTTCCAGGCGCCTCAGTCCAGAACCGCGCTGCTCCTACGGTCGCAGGTTCGAATCCTGCCTCAGGCATGGATGTGTATGCTGTTCTTAGGATAGTTGGGTTTAGGTAGTTCTAAGTTATAGGGGACTGATGACCTCAGATGTTAAGTCCCATAGTGCTCAGAGCCATTTGAACCTCATGTCAAGAGTATTTCACATGTGTTTAACACATCTCACACGTACTTGTACACACATCTTACCTGCATCTCTAGCGGATTTTTCCTGCCGTTTCCTTTTTACGGAGCTCGATGTTTATGATATCTCCTGAACTATGTGCCACGAAATTATATAACTTTACAAGTACTTCCGGTGGTGCTATTTACTGGGAAATGTTTTGTGAGCAGAGTTAGTAGTAAAGACATAACAAATTAAAATTTCTAACATTATGTGGCAGTTTTACTGCATGAACAGCGAAAATTTAGTAAGCGATAAACTTTTTTTCCTTTCATCATTCTGTAAGGATTGTCAGAGACAAAAAGTTTGGTGAAGGTTTGATATTATGCGTAAAGTTTGTTATTAGTCACTAAGTGCTTTCATTCTGAAATGCTGGATGCATAAAGTATGAGTATTCGTGCCTCGTGGGCTATATTCCTTTTTCTCCCCCAACCTACCCCTTTGATAGGCAGGTATATATAAGAACCAGTGAATTAATTCAAGGTATAAGCTGTCTCCAGCCCAAATTTCATCCGAATCTGTCTAGCAGTTTCAGCGTGAAGGCGTAACAAGCACACTAAGACACTCTCACGAACTCTGGCATTTATAATATAGATAAGACTAGTTATTTTTCCGTTATCTACCTTGTATACATTACATAATCGGTTTCTATAACTGGGATGGCAATTTAAATGAATAACTAATACTGCTCCATTATAATCTCCTTCGTAAATTCGGTTGTTGTATCTAAAGTAACTCCGCTGTAGTCACTTTTATTAATTATTATTACTGTTACTCCAACTAATACCGTTATCATCTGCATCACACCTACATATTACTGGAGGTTCTAGTGGCAAGTTGATTATGTGTACAGTAAAATGAACCTTGGCAATGCTGTGATACCTCCGGCAGTTACACGCTACTGCAGCCTATTCCAAGAAACCGTCAATGGGCCATATGTGGCCTAGTATCATCTGTCGTCGTCGTCGATGTTGTTATATTCAGTCCGAAAAGTGGTTTCATGTAGCGCTAGTCCATCCTCTACAAGCCTCTTCATTTCTGTTTAACTTCCGCACACTACACACGTTTGAACAAATTTCATCCAAATCTGTCTAGCAGTTTCAGCGTGAAGGCGTAGCAAGCACACTAAGACACTCTCACGAATTTGGCATTTGCTCTCGCTCTAGAATTTTCTTATCATTATCTGCAAAAAAAGTGTAACAGATGTGGAGACATTATTTTCAGCTCAGAATCGTCAAACACCAACATCGCGCGTCATCGTAACCACTCTCTCTCGGAATCCTGCAACGAGATACGGCACAGCTAAAGCGAAGGTTTCATTTAAAAGAAGAACTGCTAATTACAAATAGGATCTCACTTGCAAAATTAATATAGCATCTGTTTTCTTTACCTATGATAATGACTACAGGCTGAAGCAATGAATTAAAATTTGTATCAAGGCTGGTATTTGAACCCGGGCCTCCTGCTCATTAGGTAGATTCGCTAACCACTGCTCCACTTTTTTTTTTATTTAGTTCCTTATTCTTCAGCGTATTTGATTGTAGCGGACGTCACATGACATCCGTTGAAGTTCGTTATTGATTCTTTCACTCAGTTTGTTTCATTATACAGGCCAGCCAGCTCTGTGACCGAACACGCTGAGCTACCGTGCCGACATTCTCTGGCACTGCGGCTAACACAGGTTGCACGGATTATCTTACTACGTCTCCTCTCCAATATAAGCTCCAATTCACGTCTCAATCCATCTTGGTGTTTCCCTTCTTATCTCTGGAACAGATAACTTCATATGGTTAACATCTGTTTTCTCTTTGAAAACAAAATGTTGTTCTGGTCGTAATATTGTAAGTTGTTGTTGTTGTTGTTGTTGTTGTTGTTGTGGTCTTCGGTCCGGAGACTGGTTTGATGCAGCTCTCCATGCTACCCTATCCTGTGCAAGCTTCTTCATCTCCCAGTGCCTACTGCAACCTACATCCTTCTGAATCTGCTTAGTGTATTCATCTCTTGGTCTCCCTCTACGATTTTTACCCACCGAACTGCCCTCCAATACTAAATTGGTGATCCCTTGATGCCTCAGAACATATCCTACTAACCGCTCCCTCCTTCTAGTCAAGTTGCGCCACAAATTTCTCTCCTCCCCAATTCTGTTCAATACCT
Source organism: Schistocerca americana (assembly GCF_021461395.2). Classification (NCBI taxonomy): domain Eukaryota; kingdom Metazoa; phylum Arthropoda; class Insecta; order Orthoptera; family Acrididae; genus Schistocerca; species Schistocerca americana. Next base: position 514,185,149 of record NC_060121.1, on the reverse strand, counting down.
CTTCATTAGTTATGTGGTCTACCCATCTAATCTTCAGCATTCTTCTGTAGCACCACACTTCGAAAGCTTCTATTCTCTTCTTGTCCAAACTATTTATCGTCCATGTTTCACTTTCATACTCCACACAAATACTTTCAGAAACGACTTCCTGACATATAAATCTATGCTGGATGTTAACAAATTCCTCTTCTTCAGAAATGCTTTCCTTGCCATTGCCAGTCTACATTTTATATCCTCTATGCTTCTACCATCATCAGTTATTTTGTTCCACAATTAGCAAAATTCACTTACTACTTCAAGTTCCTCATTTCCTAATTTAATTCCCTCAGCATCACTCGATTTAATTCGACTACATTCCATTATCCTCGTTTTGCTTTTGTTGATGTTCATCTTATATCCTCTTTTCAAGACACTGTCCATTCCGTTCAGCTTAGAAACAATAATATCCTCAGCAAATCACAATTTGGGTTTCAGAACGGTTGTTTTTCTGAGAAGGCAACTGACATTTTCACTCGTCAGATTTTGGCAGCATTAAATAATAAAACAGCGCCTTTTTGGAATTTTCTGCGACCTGTCTAAGGTATTTCATTGAGTGAATCACAGTATTCTCCTATATAGATCAAATGAAATTTTATGAGATTGTTGGTATAGCCAACCAATGGACGTCATGTCTACAAAAAAAAAAAAAAAAAAATGCAGAAAGTTGTAATTAATAGTTCAATCAACGTAGACTGGGGACATAATTCTAACTGGGGAGGAATCACATATAGGGTTCCCCAAGGATGAATCTCAGGTCTCCTATTCTTCCTCGTGTATGTAAACGATTCTCTGCCTAATATACAACAGGCACAATTAATTCTTTTTGCAGATGACACAAGTGTTGTAATCAATCCCAGCATACGCACACACACAGGAGAAATGGTAAACAAAATTCCTGAAGGTATCATTGACTGGTTTTCCGCAAATTGTCTTAGCTACAAATTTAAAAAGACACAACATATTCAATTCTACACGTCTATGGGTACTACACCATTGATAAATGTAAGACGTAGTGAGGAAATAATAAATAGGGTGGAAACTTTGAAATTGTTAGGTGTCCATATCGATGAGAAGCCGGCCGTTGTGGCCGAGCGGTTCTAGGTGCTTCAGTCTGGAGCCACGTGACCGCTACGGTCGCAGGTTCGAATCCTGCCTCGGGCATGGATGTGTGTGATGTCCTTAAGTTAGTTAGGTTTAAGTAGTTCTAAGTTCTAGGGGACTGATGACCATAGATGTTAAGTCCCATAGTGCTCAGAGCCATTTGAACTATTTTTTTATTGATGAGAATTTAAATTGGAAGAAGCATATTTCGGAACCCTGAAACAACTAAATGCAGCCACATTCGTACTTAGAATCACTGCAAATTTTGGGGAGAGGAAAAAAAAAAACTGAGATATTTTGCATATTTTCATCCAATAATGTCAGATGGAATAATGGTCTGGGGTAACTCATCTTTACGAAAGAAAGTCCTCATTGCGCAAATACGTGCTGCAAGAATAATGTGTTGTGCTCACCTAAGGATCCTCTTGTAGACATCTGCTTAAGGGACTGGCTTTGTGGACAATGCTTCACTATATATTTATTCCCTCTTGACGTTTGTAGTATATAATCCAACACCGTTCAAAAGGAGCAATAATGTACATAATTACAGTGCCAGAAGGGAAAAAGTGGCATTCATTACTCCACATAAATGTTGTCTTTAGCACAGAATGGGGTCTGCAAGGCTGCAACAAAAAAGTTTGGTCACTTACTCAATAATATACACTACTGGCCATTAAAATTGCTACACCATGAAGATGACGTGCTACAGACGCGAAATTTAACCGACACGAAGAAGATGCTGTGATATGCAAATGATTAGCTTTTCAGAGCATTCAGACAAGGTTGGCGCCGGTGGCGACACCTACAACGTGCTGACATGAGGAACGTTTCCAAACCGATTTCTCATACACAAACAGCAGTTGACCGGCGTAGCCTGGTGAAACGTTGTTGTGATGCCTCGTGTAAGGAGGAGAAATGCCTACCATCACGTTTCCGACTTTGATAAGGTCGGATTGTAGTCTATCGCGATTGCGGTTTATCGTGTCGCGACATTGCTGCTTGCATTGGTGGAGATCCAATGACTGTTAGCAGAATATGGAATCGGTGGGTTCAGGAGGGTAATACGGAACGCCGTGCTGGATCCAACGGCCTCGTATCACAAGCAGTCGAGATGACAGGCATCTTATCCGCATGGCTGTAACGGATCGTGCAGCCACGTCTTGATCCCTGAGTCAACAGATAGGGACGTTTGCAAGACAAAAAACATCTGCACGAATAGGTCGACGACGTTTGCAGCAGCACGGACTTTCAGCTCGGAGACCATGGCTGCGCTTAGCCTTGACGCTGCATCACAGACAGGAGCGACTGCGATGATGTACTCGACGATACGACGAACCTGGGTGCACGAAGGGCAAAGCGTCATTTTTTCGGATGAATCCAGGTTCTGTTTACAGCAACATGATGATCGCGTCCGTGTTTGGCGACATCGCGGTGAACGCACATTGGAAGCGTGTATTCGTCAACGCCATACTGGCGTATCAGCCGGCGCGATGGTGTGGGGTGCCATTGGTTACACGTCTCCGTCACCTCTTGTTCGCATTGACGGCACTTTGAACAGTGGACTTTACATGTTCAAATGGCTGTGAGCACTATGCGACTTAACTTCTGAGGTCATCAGTCGCCTAGAACTTAGAACTAATTAAACCTAACTAACCTACGGACATCACACACATCCATGCCCGAGGCAGGATTCGAACCTGCGACCGTAGCGGTCACGCGGTTCCAGACTGAAGCGCCTTTAACCGCTAGACCACCGCGGCCGGCGGACTTTACATGTCAGATGTGTAACGACCCGTGGCTCTACCGTTCATTCGATCCCTACGAAAGCCTACATTTCAGCAGGATAATGCACGACCGCATGTTGCAGGTCCTGTACGGGCCTTTGTGGTTACAGAAAATGTTCGACTGCTGACCTGGCCAGCACATTCTCCAGATCTCTCACCACTTGAAAACGTCTGGTCAATGGTGGCCGAGCAACTGGCTCCTCACAATACGCCAGTCACTACTCTTGATGAAATGTGGTGTCGTGTTGAAGCTGCATGGGCAGCTGTACCTGTACACGCCATCCAAGCTCTGTTTGACTCTATGCCCAGGCGTATCAAGGCCAAGGTGGTCGTTCTGGGTACTGATTTCTCAGGATCTATGCACCCAAATTGCGTGAAAATGTAATTACATGTCAGTTCTAGTATAATATGTTTGTCCAGTGAATACCCGTTTATCATCTGCATTTCTTCTTGGTGTTGCAATTTTAATGGCCAGTAGTGTAAATATCTAACAGACAGCAAAGTAAAATTCGAAAACAAACGAAGGAAGTTCATACTTGACAGCTCCTACTATTCCGTCGAAGAATTTCTGTTACTGCAATATGTAAAAGGTGGTAGGCAGGAATTACTAATTCAAAACTGTATTTTTTTTCTTTTTGAAGCGAAATAAATCCTTAGAAATGTTCTGAGTGTAATCATATGCACAAGTTAATTTGCGATTTGAATGTAAAACGACTCGTTCCACTGATCCATGCAACATGTAATTAACGAATACGACAGATCCGGCAGCACCTAACGGGGTCATCGCAGCAGCAACCAAACTATGTGCCCGGCGGGCAGTCGCAGCTGCCGAGCGGCCCACTCGGAGGAAGGTAGCCGCAATGTGGAACGCAGTGGCAGTGGCAGTGGCTGAGGAGAACGAGGAGGAGAAGGGCACCAAATTAGGGCCGCCGCGCTGGCCGGTCCATTACCCGCACAACAAGAGGCTGGCCCGCCAGACGTCTGCCGCGCTGATCCGAGCTGCAGTCCCGTTAGCCCCGCACAATGGGAGCGCGCGAGCCGCCGGTTCCCATAGCGGCGCCCGGCCGGCAGCGGCCGCTTATCTCTGCAACTACACTACTGCTCCACTGCGCTCCACCTGCATCACCACTGGCCCCGCAGTCTTCCCTTCAGGGTCGCCATCGAGTAATTTTGTTTCCTATTTTCCGGCATCGTAACACTTCCCAGCTTCTGTCCAGAGCCTCCTCTCCCGTCCGTCACGTTACGGATGGGAAAATCGACCGGTTACTCGAACTACTGCAAAACAACGAGCGCCACTACTGCGAGCTAAATAAAAGATTCTAACTACTGAAGTCACTAACTACTGATAGGAATAGTTAGCAAATGAAAGATTTTGATAAAGAACAAACAATGTATTTACCTTAATAGTGTTCAAAAGTCATATATATATATATATATATATATATATATATATATATATATATATATATATATATACATCAGTTGATGACATCCAGTCTTACAAATTTACTGTCTCTGATGGACACACGTCCAGATCATCCGCTCTCAAAACTCCGCCATTTCTTTCCCCACATCCACCACTGCTGGCGGCTCACCTCCAACTGCGCAGCGCTACGAGCTGTTAACAGCCAACTGCCCAACACTAGAATAGCAAATTCCAACAATGCAAACCAGCCACAGACTGCACACGCACAGTCAGTGATTTTCATACAGAGAGCGCTACGTGGCGTTACCAACATAAAAACCTAAACAGCCTACTTACAAATGGAGTGTCACATTTGACTGTCATTCAGTACCATACAAAGTAATACACGGTTGTCATTGTGTTCTGCGAGAGTACTAAATGCATAACTTCCCTCAAGTGGACATAGATGTTTTTCAAGTTAAGTATTCCGTATTATAGTGTTTCACTGACAACGAACCAATTTCTTCATAAGTTGTATTACCCGCTCGACCTCCTACAGAAGCTAAATATATTGAACTGTTGTCTAGGCTTGCTACGACATACATAAAAGCATCCATCTCACAACTTTGAACTTTCTTAACTCCCTACTAAAATAGAAACATAATTTAAGACTTGGTTTAAATACGTCGGTTACATGGTATAAAAAAAAATAATATTCCATTAAAAATGCATTGCTGTGATACTCTGGACAACAACTAAATAAACTATGTTCATAACTCCACTGAAAGAGTAACGTTTCTTATGTTTACTTAATTAAATAAATATTTCTATCAGTTATTATATTGTAAGTTAGAGAGAAAAACAACTTACCTGAGACACCTAGTATGTGTAGGAGAACCTGTAGTTCTCTGCAGCCACAGGTGTTCGATTTAGAAACACTATTTCCAGCGGCCATCCTTGGCTTTTTCATCGCATTTCTTATGTGCTTAACGGTATTTCAGGCAGCCTGTCCTTGGTGACACTGTCCACACGGAGATTCAGGGAATTGTGAAACCCATTTCTAAAGCCAACTCGCGTCTTGACTTGTTTACAATCCAACGTATATTCCATGCAGTTGATGGTACTTTTAGAGCATTCTGAACAGAAACGTAGAACTCGGACGGGGAAGGGAGACGGAATAATCCAATACAATGCACGTAAGGCGTTACTCATCTCAGTAGGAAAGGGAAGAGTAAATTGGCTGGGATGATAGCAAAATCTTTAAAGGGGGCACTAAAGCTCATGGGAGCACCTCTTTTTTAGGCTGAGATCAATGTTCAAATGGCAACAGGGCAACCGAGAGCATAGAAAGACTGTATTTCTATCAGATTCAATCAAAAGTTTGTTAACAAAAAGTCAGACGTAGAAAACATTTTTAATAAGCATTCTTAAGTGTTGCAGAGAAAATAGGATCCAGTTATTCATTACAAAATGCGAGGCACATATGGAAGAGGCAATAACTACACAATTCGGTAAAACTGAATTTCGACCCACCTCTCCTACTGAAATTATGAAAATAATAACTTCACTCAAAAGTAAAAGTTTACATGGAACTGATAACATTTCCAATAGAGCCACATATGTAGCAGCTCACTGAAACAAGGCGTTTTCCCAGATAGACTGAAATAAGCCATCGTTAAACGATTTCATAAAAAAGGGGATAGGTCTGACGCTAAGAACTACCACCCAATCATACTTCTGACAGCTTTATCCAAACTTCTTTAAAAAGTGATGTATTCATGAGTAGCATCTCATATTTGTAAAAATGAAGTACTAACAAAATATCAATTTGGTTTTTAGAAAGGTTTTTCGAGAGAAAATGCTATATATGTTTTCACTGATCAAATGTTGAAACTTCGAAAAACTGAACATCGCCCACTGGGATATTTTGTGACATGTCAAAGGCTTTTGACTACGTGAATCATGAAATTCTTCTACATAAGTTTAAGACGAGGGCTAGTAGAATTCCTTGGGTAACAGAAGAAATATTGAATTTAATTGATGAAAGGAGAAAATATAAAAATGCACTAAATGAAGCAGGCAAAAAGGAATACAAACGTCTCAAAAATGAGATCGACAGTAAGTGCAAATTGGCTAAGCAGGCATGGCTAGAGGACAAATGTGATGTAGAGGCTTATCTCACTAGGGGTAAGATAGATACTGCCTACAGGAAAATTAAAGAGACCTTTGGAGAAAAGAGAACCACTTGTATGAATATCAGGAGCTCACATGGAAACCCAGTTCTAAGCAAAGAAGGGAAAGCAGAAAGGTGGAGGAACTATATAGAGGGTCTATACAAGGGCGATGTACTTGAATGCAATGTTATAGAAATGGAAGAGGATGTAGATGAAGATGAAGTGGGAGATCTGATACTGCGTGAAGAGTTTGATAGAGCACTGAAAGACCTAAGCCGATACAAGGCCCCGGGAGTAGACAACATTCCATTAGAACTACTGACAGCCTTGGGAGAGCCAGTCCTGACAAAACTCTACCATCTGGTGAGCAAAATGTATGAGACAGGCGAAATACCCTCAGACTTCAAGAAGAATATAATAATTCCAATCCCAAAGAAAGCAGGCGTTTACAGATGTGAAAATTAGCGAAGTATCAGTTTAATAAGTCACGGCTGCAAAATACTACCGCGCATTCTTTACAGACGAATGGAAAAACTGGTAGACGCCGACCTTGAGGAAGGTCAGATTGGACTCCGTAGGAATGTTGGAACACATGAGGCAATACTGACCCTGCGACTTATTTTAGAAGCTAAATTAAGAAAAGGCAAAGCTACTTCTCTAGCATTTGCAGACTTAGAGAAAGCTTTAGACAATGTTGACTGGAATACTATCTTTCAAATTCTGAAGGTGGCAGGGGCAAAATACATGGAGCGAAAGACTATGTACAATTTGTACAGAAACCAGATGGCAGTTATAAGAGTCGAGGGGCATGAAAGGGAAGCAGCGGTAGGGAAGGGAGTGAGACAAGGTTGTAGCCTCTCCCCGATGTTGTTTAATCTGTATATTGAGCAAGCAGTAAAGGAAACAAAAGAAAAATTCGGAGTAGGTATTAAAATCCATGGAGAAGAAGTAAAAACTTTAAGGTTCGCCGATGACATTGTAATTCTGTCAGAGACAGCAAAGGACTTGGAAGAGCAGTTGAACGGGATGGACAGTGTCTTGAAAGGAGGATATAAGATGAACATCAACAAAAGCAAAACGAAGATAATGGAATGTAGTCGAATTAAGTCGGGTGATGCTGAGGGAATTAGATTAGGAAATGAGACACTTAAAGTAGTAAAGGGGTTTTGCTATTTGGGGAGCAAAATAACTGATGATGGTCGAAGTAGAGAGGATATAAAATGTAGACTGGCAATGGCAAGGAAAGCGTTTCTGAAGAAGAGAAATTTGTTAACATCGAGTATAGATTTAAGTGTCAGGAAGTCGTTTCTGAAAGTATTTGTATGGAGCGTAGCCATGTATGGAAGTGAAACATGGACGATAACTAGTTTGGACAAGAGGAGAATAGAAGCTTCCGAAATGTGGTGCTACAGAAGAATGCTGAAGATTAGATGGGTAAATCACATAACTAATGAGGAGGTACTGAATAGGATTGGGGAGAAAAGGAGTTTGTGGCACAACTTGACTAGAAGAAGGGATCGGTTGGTAGGACATGTTCTGAGGCATCGAGGGATCACCAATTTAGTATTGGAGGGCAGCGTGGAGGGTAAAAATCGTAAAGGGAGACCAAGAGATGGATACACTAAGCAGATTCAGAGGGATGTAGGCTGCAGTAGGTACTGAGAGATAAAGAAGCTTGCACAGGGTAGAGTAGCGTGGAGAGCTGCATCAGGACTGAAGACCATAACAACAACAACAAGCTTAAGTGTTGTGGTATGAGTGGGACAATGGACAAATATTTTAATTAATACTTAACTGGAACAATGCAGAATGTTGAAATTAACAGTACAGATAGAGGACTCGCTAATTTTTGCAGACTAACTGAGGACGTATCACGAATGGTGTCCCACAGAGTTCGGTCATGGGTCCCTTATTGTTTTTAATATATATTAATGACTAGCCAATCTATATTCTTGAGGATGCAAAGCCAGGTCTTTTTGATGATAATACAAGTGAAGCAATTAACCCAACAAACAAGAATCAGTTGAGGAAATTGTAAATAATGTCATCCAGAAAATTATAAAATGGACTCTCGCTAAAACACAGTATATACTATACAGACTTTGAACAGAATTATGTTGCTAAGGCAGAATATTCATAATTTCTGTGTGTGTATTTGACGAGAAATTGAATTGGAAGAAACACATTGATGATCTGATGAAACAGTCAGATACAACTACTTATGCTATTAGGGTTATTGCAAATTTCGGTGATAAATTTATCAATAAATTAGCCTACTTTGTGTATTTTCTTTCACTTCTTTCTTATGGCTTCATATTTTGGGGTAATTTATCATTAAGAGAAAAGTATCCATTGCACAAAACTGTGTAATCAGAATAATAGCTGGCACCCACCAAAGATCACCGCGCAGTCATTTATTTAAGGAACTCTGGATATTCACGGTACCTTCACAATAAATATATTCACTTATGAAATTTGTTATTAATGTCCCATCCCAGTTCAAAAATAATAGCGAAGTGCAGAACTACAACACTATAAGAAAGGATGATCTTCACTATTCTGGGTTAAATCTGACTCTGGCACAGAAAGGGGCGAATTATGCTGCCACAAAAATCTTTGGTCATTTGCCAAAAAGCGTTAAAAGTTTGACAGATAGCCAACCAACATTTAAAAACAAATTAAAGGAATTTCTGAATGTCAACTCCTTCTACTCAACAGATGAATTTTTAGATATGAAGTAGTAACTGTAAAAAATCATTATATTGTGTAAAAAAAAACGTATGTTAAACTGACACGTTCCACATCATTATGAAAAATCGTATTCAGGATCTACGGAAAAGTAGTAATGTAATGTGGTGTGCAATGCTGTCAACTAGTTACCTCCCTATGTCTGACGTCATACCGGCCACATAGTGTAGTTTTTCGATGCATGTTGCTTCCAAATGCCTGGTAACTACTCTGAAGGTTTCATTAATCACAATACCAACGTCGGTTTTTTGCGGACTGAGCTGCACATCCTTCTTGGAGATGGAGTTAAGGGTGTATTTTTTTCTGGGCTGACAATGTTGTCCGGTATTAAAATAACGACTATTTTGAGTAAAAACCTGATTCTAGGTTACACCCACACACCCACAAGTGAAGCACTCCTAAAATTGTCCCCTTCCCACTACTTCTACGTTACCTTACTAGGTCTGCGGATAAACTGCAAAGCGGCTGGAAATCGTCATGCTGGACTTCTAAAGCCAGATCATCCACCTATATGAAGTTTATGGTGTGGGGGATGTTTTTAGGTGGTCAACGGAGGAAAAACCACGCAACTTTGCGGGCGGTTGATGATGGTTCACATATTTTCTATGGAATAAGGAAACTGAACAGCGCAGGGAAAACAAAGCCAGGTCATCAACCTACATGAAGTTTATGGTGTGGGGGATGTTTTTAGTTGGTCAACGGAGGGAAAATGACGCAACTTTGCGGGCGGTTGATGATTGGTTCACATACTTCCCACGAAATAAGGAAACTGAACAGCGCAGGGAAGACATAGCTGCATATAAACACATGTAAATAAAAAGCCATACGACTGTGAACTAACGTATGGTTTTGAAGTGTCACTGAACTGCACCTGTTCGACTGCAGTTAGCACTAGAGTGTCTAGAAGATCGTTTCTGGAGGGGGGATGGGTATTGTGTAACTGTTTGTTGTGTCTGGAACAATATGACTTCCTATCAAATGTCCGAGAAATCCCAGAGCCCCAAAACCGACCGCATCCCCACACTGCTCCTCAAATATCTTTTCCCATATGCTATGACTAGTTGACTATATTTTCAGTGCATGGTTTGAAACATACTACCTCCTCTTGGCGAGGGTACGTACAAAAGTAAATACACTACCCAACTAAAATAAAGTTTATTCCTGAAAAAGGTTTACTTTTAGCACAACGTTCAGTGCCCACACACCCTAATAATGGCTCTCAGCAACACCTCTGAATTAATAGTCCTAGAACCTACACGCAAATCCCGTACGCCATCATGATGCCCAATAAGAATAACTTTTGCGCCGTTACACATTCCGGAATCCTACAGTCCCTGCGCACGACACAAGAATCCTGGGAAGCCGGCTGATAAAAATACCATCCACATTCTCAAGTTGCTTATCTGCAACGGTAAGTCTTTTATCTGTATCCGTTAAGTCCTTTAACCGCGTCCGCGGGTTTTAAATTCTGTAGACCACTTTAACCCACTTGGGACGCTGGAACTCTGACGGTACACTTGCGTTGTCCTGAATGTTTGCCAGCATACGTCGGACGTCGCAATTCAGAAATCACAAAAACTTGGAGGACTATAATGGCCACATTTTAGTACGAAAAAGCCTGTCATTTGTTAATATGTTCCTTAAGTTACTACATTCTGCCGTAATTTCTGAAACGGATTTTCTGATTTTTTTGTTTTCATTTCTTCAACAACGGCATGTCAAATGAAGTGATGTCACAAGCTGCAGACTAAAATGTTAGTCACACAGGTCACTCATCAAATGTATGTTGATTCACCATAATTCTGTTAAAGTCGTACACTCGTCAATATAATAATAGTTGTGTTGCGCACTTCTAAATTTTAATAAGAGAAATGTTGAGCCATCACCGATTTAAAATTGAATATTATTTATGTCGTATGTTACACACGAACAGGAGTGACATTGTGTAGCTAACATATGAATGGATAGTGTATCGTACAACAGCCTTCATGTCGCTTTGTGGACACAAGCATGACTCACACGTGAGGCAGCTGCTGGTACGAGGGAAATGGGATGTGTGGAAAATCTGGAAGATCGTCATGTCACCATCTTTAGACCTTGCAAATGTCAACAATGTATTCTCCGTCTTCAAGCAATATAGACAGTATAGGTGTAGCCCATCCCGAATGGGTAAGAGTAATGATTTTATCAATAATCATTATTATCTATTGCTTGCAGAGCAAATGTAGATGAAAATCGTAGTATTAACATTCTCCTGTAACTTTTAACCACAAAGTAATCATTACTATCGACATCTGCAGATGCATCCGCGGATACACGCAGAACCAGAACAGTGTCATCATTAAACTTTTGCTGCTTGAGAAGGCCTCCATGAGAAATGAATGATCGTATTTTTGTGGAAACGTTTGTAAGGGCACGCGGACGAGAAATAACGAATAAACCTTAAAAGAATATTTTAATTTCCACGTGAAAGGGTAACACTTATTAAATGCGTCCAGCATTCTCAGTCATGGCCGCAGTAACTTCAACAATTTATGGCGCAATTGGCCATCGGCCTCTCCCAGGGGCAGTAGCCAAATTATCAGTTACTTCGAACTTCCGAATCATGTATCATGTTCTTCAACCCCGGTGCGGAAAGAGGATCCCTCGCATTCCTTTAATGCGTCGATACTCGCGAAGAACAGTAGTAGTATTGCTGTTGTTGTGATAAAATAACTTTACGACTAAACCCCTCTTCACCCTGCTCAGACGCTCGTTGACTGTCTGCAACTGTAATGCACACAGATGCTTGTGTTTCAACCCCAGTACCGGCGCCTAACTGCAAGTCATGATACTACTACTAGCCTACTAACAAGGCAAATCCTAAAGCGAACAGTCTGAACATCAAGACGGTAAACAGTTTTCAGTCTACACTGACCCAAGTAGCGAAAGTTAAATTACAACCACTTTGTACATTGGCGTATATTCGCAGCCGCGCAGAGTTCAAGCTATGGAAGAAGAATAAAGCCCCTGAATGGCGTTCTTGGACTTGAGAAACAGCCGGCAGTTTCTGGCATCACGGTCTCATACATAAACTAGATCAACATGAATGCCCACCGCAGAAAATCTGGATTGCAGATTCCCTTCTTTCAAAGCGGCAGACCTTTGCAGGGAACGGAATTCACACCACCCAGACATGACAAACTGTGCCAGCCCTACAGCTGGGCTGTATGCTGTGCGGCACACTTAAAAAGGCCGGTGGAAAAGTTACTGCGTATGCTACAGACACTGCGATTTACAAGAGCTGCCAACTTACAGGTGGCTGGCGTATCTGGAAAGAAAACGTTTAATACACTCTGCCACGGAATCTAAAATCAGTTCACTACTTCTCGGCTCGGCTCTGAGCACTATGGGACTCAACTGCTGTGGTCATAAGTCCCCTAGAACTTAGAACTACTTAAACCTAACTAACCTAAGGACATCACACACATCCATGCCCGAGGCAGGATTCGAACCTGCGACCGTAGCGGTCGTGCGGTTCCAGACTGTAGCGCCTTTAACCGCTCGGCCACTCCGGCCGGCTCATCACTTCTCGCCCTGTAGTTTAATGGAAGCAGATGGCTTGGAAACGGAAATCACCTGCTTGCGGTATTTTTTATAGTCTAACGAAGTATGGAATACGACACTCATACTTCACCCGCTTCAGTAACACAAGGTAATGAAAAGAAACTTTTGTATATTTATTAACTTCTATTAAGCGTGACATCTGATTTCTCGCTTTATTTTCTTTTATTTTATTTCTACCGAACGGGCGTAGGCCGACCCAAGTTCATCCAGCCCCCATAATCTGATGTGACGAAAGTCATGCGATAGCAATATGAACATATACAGATGATGGTAGTATCAAGTACACAAAGTAAGGGCAGTGAATTGACGGATCTATCACTTGTACTCATGCGATTCATGTGAAAAGATTCGCTACGTCATTATGGTCGCACGACGCGAATTAACAGACTTGGAACGCGGACAGCTAGTTGGATCTAGACGCATGGGACGTTCCATTTCGGAAATCGTTATTAGGGAGTTCAATATTATGATATTCACAATGTTAGGACTGTGCCGAGAATATTAAATTCCAGGCATTAACTTTCACCACGAGCAACACAGTGGCCGATGGTCTTCACTTAACGACCGAGAGCAGCGGCGTTTGCGTATAGCTGTCAGTGTTGACAGACAAGCAACACTGCGTAAAATGACCGTAGAAATCAGTGTGGAACGTACGATTAATGTATCTGTTAGGACAGTGGATTGGCAGGTATAAAATTATCTGGGTTTCCTAGTAGGTAAGGATTAATTAGGCATAATATAATTAATAATGATGTTATTAATACAAATGTGGTAGAATCCTTGGAAGTAAAGTACGGGTGGAATAGATTTTTTTCAATATCTCCATTTAGCCCTAAAGGGTTATTACGCCCTATTTGATGAAGAAAGAATAAGTGGATTGCTGCTATAGCTGCAATAATAAATGGTCGTACAAAATGAAATGTAAAGAATCGATTTAATGTCACGTTGTCAACAGCAAATCCTCCTCATACCAACGGGGACCACGAGACCTGTAAATGAAACAGTTAATATTACCTCAATGTAAAGGCATAATTGTCAAACCGAATGAAAAAATATACATCCTGCCAGCCGCAAGATTCGAGCCCTCAGCCTCACGCGCTGTAGTCGAGCACCTGGGCCCAAGCCACACCGACGTGAATACCTGACTTGGGTTGCGATGACCAGGTGCGACAGACCAATAAGCTCAACCACTGCATGTGCGACGGGGTATGTCATCGGGTGAGGTCACACTTTCAACATCTGTCATCTACTTTTCGGATATTTCCCGACGTTCGCAGCCCCCATGTGTCTTTATTAAATCACTTGTCTCAGCGTCATCTGCGTCACCTTGGCAGTTTTTTAAACGTTAGCAAGAATAGCCCTGTATACTCGTATTAGCACTGCATGGAAAAACTCCAGTTAAACATTGTAATACGATCATTTTTGTCGCTGTTGATGCCAGAACAAGTAAAAGTTTCTGATGAATAAGGGGAGGATACGTTGCGGATTACACCTCTGTCCACAATTATACTACACAAGCCATCTTGTGGCGTGTGGTGAAGGCTACAATGTGGACCACTGTGACTTCCGCCGTTTCCTGTTCGGGTAGCGAATAGTCCGCCGGTTGCTGACAAGCCTCCTGTCAGGTCTTACCTCTTTAGTTTTACCTTCATGACCTTTCCGTGAGACGTTTGCAAGAGGAAGTAATATTTGGATTGAATCTTATAGGAACGCGTGGTCTCCGAATTTTAACAATATCTGATGGTTATCATTAAACTTTCGCTATTTAACACGTTATGACACGGAAACTAATTGCCGTACGAGTGCCGAACTTGTTAGCATTGTGTCCAGAGTATGGGGTACATGATTTCCATGCGTCACAGCGCCACCGTCCAGGTCCAACTATGGCCAACACGTCCCGTGATCAGTCATCGAGATTCATAGTCTCACACACCTGACCAGTCGCCGTACACTTGCTGATGTGTCAACATGAGCTTGGACAAAAGGAGCAGGGCATTATTGGCGAAGCTCTAAAAATGGCTCTGAGCACTATGGGACTCAACTGCTGAGGTCATTAGTCCCCTAGAACTTAGAACTAGTTAAACCTAACTAACCTAAGGACATCACAAACATCCATGCCCGAGGCAGGATTCGAACCTGCGACGGTAGCGGTCTTGCGGTTCCAGACTGCAGCGCCTTTAACAGCACGGCCACTTCGGCCGGCGGCGAAGCTCTATTATCAAAACAACAGCAATGCTGCAGCTGCAATTCGAAAACATCGACGGCTGAAACGATTACGGAAGATTGCTCGTTCTCCACCTGCTGCGCAGAGCATGATTAAGAAGTTGGAAAAAATGGTTCAAATGGTTCTGAGCACTATGGGACTTAACTGCCTTGGTCATCAGTCCCCTAGAACTTAGAACTAATTAAACCTAACTAACCTAAAGACATCACACACATCCATGCCCGAGGCAGGATTCGAACCTGCGACCGTAGCGATCTTGCGGTTCCAGACTGCAGCGCCTTTAACCGCACGGCCACTTCGGCCGGCAAGAAGTTGGAATAAAGTGGAGAACTGGGCGTCGCTCCGGCAAGAGCCCGACGACCGATGGCACCACAGGTGGTTGATGAAATCGCTGTGGCTATGGCAGACATCGCTGCCCTCAATTCACGATCGTCAGGCAGTGCACGTGCTGTCACGACAGTTGAACATCCCGTGGTCCACTGTACGGAAGGTTCTTCGAACCATTCTCCGTACAAGATCCATATCGTACAGCAGCTTGCACTACAGGACGCACAACGACCTGTTGACTTTGCTCTCCACTTTCTCGCAAGGACTGAAGTTGACAAGGACTGCCCCTGGACCATCCTATGGGCAGACGAAACTCATTTTTCTCTGACAGGTGAGGTGTACACACAGATTTCCCGAGTGCGAGGACCTTCACCTCCAGTCACTGTGCATGAAGTTCCTCTGTGTGGTAAACGTGTCACCCTATGATGTGGCTTCACGGCTACGTTCATCTTTGGCCAACTCTTTATTGAACAGGTTGGCGCAGAAGGACCAAAGACGTGCAGTGAGAGTGGCTAGCGTTACTGCGATATCCTTCGCCAGCATGCCATACCCGCCCTACACGAGAGAGACGCATTGAACTCGACAGTTTCCATGCAAGATAGGGCCCCACCGCACATTGGTCGTGAACTTCACCTGCTTCTCGAAACACATTTGGAAACGATCGAATTATCAGCCGATCTTATCCAAGTGCTTGGCGGGCACGATCGCCTGATCACATTCCCTGTGATTTCTGGTTGTGGGGATATCTGAAGGACAGGGTTTACCACTGGAACTTTCACACATGTGCTGATTTGAAGCGCAGCATATCAAGACAGATAGCCAGCATACCTACGGACATGAAGGGTTGGACTGTTTTGGAAGAGGAGACCAGACAGCGAGGTTATCGGTCTCTTCGGATTAGGGAAGGATGGGGAAGGAAGTCGGCCGTGCCCTTTGAGAGGAACCATCCCGGCATTCGCCTGGAGCGATTTAGGGAAATCACGGAAAACCTAAATCAGGATTGCCGGACGCGGGACTGAACCTTCGTCCTCCCGAACGTGAGTCCAGTGTGCTAACCGCTGCGCCAACTCGCTCGGTCCACAGACATGCTTCGTTCTGCTGTGCAGAATGCAATCCTGCGATTCTGGAATCTTCTGGACGCTGATGGGTGCCATATTGATACCTTTTGTAGCAGTAATGGTTTCGGTATGTAATGGTATAATGTACCGTAGCAGCACATTAAAAGTGTTTCAACTGAGTTGATATTGCATTATTTCTCTTCCCCATGTCCTTCACATTAATGCTACCAAGTTGATACTCGTACGGTCATTAGTTTGCGTGTTATAACGTGCTAAATAGGGACAGTGTCATTATGACCACCCGGTATATCATAACACGATGCAGAAAGTCTGTTATGTAGGGCCTGCCACTGGAGATAGATGAGCATATCCGCGACCCTTTCGCGCTTATCAAATGAGCCTGTAGCGAAACGCGGTGCTCTTCTTTGAATCTTTCCTACCGGTATTTCTTCAAACAATCCGTTCTCGTACGGATCACAGACAAACGAACAATATTCAATTATTTGTCGAACGTGAGTTCTGTCCGCCACCTCCTTTGTGAGTGGACCACAGTTCGTGAGGATTCCTCCAGTGAATCCCAGTCTGACATCTGCCTTACCTGCGTTCCACTTTCAATTGGTGGGTACGCGTACTCCTAGATATGCTATGGATCTGACTGTTTCCAGTGCTAAATAATGTAATAACAGAACGATCGATCCTTCTGCTAATTTTTGCACAATACGTTACATTTGTTTATTTTAAGGTTCAGCTTAAAATCCCCTCACAAACTGTCGATCCTTCGCAGGCCTTGCTGCAACTGGCAACACTTTTTTGGCGTTCTGATTCTCTGTAGGCCTATACAACGGCATTACCCACGAAAACTATCGTGGAGCTTCCGAGGCTGTTCAGTTGGTCGGTCAAAAACAGAAACGCTTGTAAGGGTGTTGGTTGTGCTCAGAAATAATTGTCAAGAAAAAATGCGATACGCTGCGCCGTTTCCGAGTTATTTAAGATTGAAGTTAACCAATAAGGTCGTCACGCGCGCAAATTCAAGCATCCTGTCAGATACGATGTCGCGAAACGAACAAATACAGATTTTGCTCCCCTAGCTTAAATTTATCACTCTTACAAGCTTTTCGTACTGTTTCTGACCGCCATGTATACAGAGCGTTTGGAAATTCCCGTTTTAAACTTCTAGGACTTGTAGAAGGGAGAGAGTACGAAGTATTTTGAATACGAATCCATGCTCAGAAACGTTCTACAACGGTTTCAGCTCAGATGTTTAACTCATCCACTTCTGCTTGACGAACTGAGTTAGGCGTACAATTGTTGTTGTTGTTGTTGTTCTTGTTGTTGTGGTGGTGGTGGTCTTCAGTCCAGAGACTGGTTTGATGCAGCTCTCCATGCTACTCTATCCTGTGCAAGCTTCTTCATCTCCCAGTACCAACTGCAACCTACATCCTTCTGAATCTGTTTAGTGCATTCATCTCTTGGTCTCCTTCTACGATTTTTACCGTCCGCGCTTCCCTCCAATACTAAATTGGTGATCCCTAAATGCCTCAGAATATGCCCTACCAACCGATCCCTTCTTCTAGTCAAGTTGTGCCACAAATTTCTCTTGTCCCTAATTGTATTCAGTGCCCCCCTCATTAGTTATGTGATCCACCCATCTAATCTTCAGCATTCTTCTGTAGCACCATATTTTGAAAGCTTCTATTCTCTTCTTGTCCAAACTATTTATCGTCCACGTTTCACTACCATACATGACTACACTCCATACAAATACTTTCAGAAACAACTTCCTGACACTTAAATCTATACTCGATGTTAACATATTTCTCTTCTTCAGAAACGCTTTCCTTGCCATTGCCTGTCTACATTTTATATCCTCTCTACTTCGACCATCATCAGTTATTTTGCTCCCGAAATAGCAAAACCCCTTTGCTACTTTAAGTGTCTCATTTCCTAATCTAATTCCCTCAGCATCACCCGACTTAATTCGACTACATTCCACTATCCTCGATTTGCTTTTGTTGATGTTCATCTTATATCCTCCTTTCAAGACACTGTCCATTCCGTTCAACTGCTCTTCCAAGTCCTTTGCTGTCTCTGACAGAATTACAATGTCATCGGCGAACCTCAAAGTTTTTATTTCTTCTCCGTGCATTTTAATACCTACTCCGAATTTTTCTTTTGTTTCCTTTACTGCTTGCTCAATATACAGATTGAATAACATCGGGGATAGGCTACAACCCTGTCTCACTCCGTTCCCAACCACTGCTTCCCTCTCATGCCCCTCGACTCTTATAACTGCCATTTGGTTTCTATACAAATTGTAAATAGCCTTTCGCTCCCTGTATTTTACCCCTGCCACCTTTAGAATTTGAAAGAGAGTATTCCAGTCAACATTGTCAAAAGCTTTCTCTAGGTCTACAAATGCTAGAAACGTAGGTTTGCCTTTCCTTAATCTATTTTCTAAGATAAATCGTAGGGTCAGTATTGCCGTACAATTATTAGTAACAATTCGAAAGGAAACACAACGAATCATGCATTTATCACTTAAGCACATGTGTTTGTATTAATAATTTTTAAACGTGTTTGTACTATTCAAAAACAAACAAAAAAAACATAATACTGTACTTATATAACTGTACTGATGCATTACAATAGCGGCTCCATCTGTGGACCTCCAACGTTGCCACCGACATTGTACCTACGAAGCATGCTCTGATACACATTCTCCATCCCACCTGGTGTCTTCTCAGTTTCCCGTGCATCGGCCAGAACTCGTATCAGCAAATCTTCCTCTGTCTCTACGGGACTTTAGTAAATTATATTTTGCATACGACTTCACAAGAAGTGGCCCATAGGAGTTAAATTCGGCGATCACGGCGGGCACGCGGTTGGACTGTCTCGACCTATCCATCTCTCACCGCAGCGTCTGTTCACATGTGTCCGAACCGCACGTGAGAAGTGAGGTGGTGCACCACCATGCTGGAACCACATTTTCCGACGGACATCCAGTGCCACGTCATGCTCTCTATCCTACTGCATACCACTAAAAGTTACGTTGGGACTTTTTTTCTTTCCCTCAGCAGAGTGGACGCGTTACACATCTGAACGGAAACCTTGTTGTAATGCATCAGTACTGTTACGACCGTCGTAGTACGTTTCGGAACATGGGTTCCTATTCAAACTATTATGAATTCACGCCACCCTACAAAACCTAGTAGTTCGTAATGGGAATTTCCGAATACGCTGCATTGTAGAAAGCAAAGTTCCTGTAACACACTCTTGAAGTGCGCCTTAAGTCACTTTACGTGTGAATTTGCTCCCTGTTGAAAATCACTGGTGTCCAAAATTTAAGCAACAAATTGAATTCTTGCAAGGGTGCGTTTATTTTGCCACAAAACTGTATAATCAGGTGATAGTACAGTAGAAACAGTGTAAAGAATACAGAACGTAAACAACTGCAAAGTAACAGCAGACAAAAATGTTCTTCGTTTTTTCCAGCTTAACGGATTTACACACACATCCCGACAACTGGTTACTGCGCTCAGCATGGGGTGTGACCACCTGTGGCAGCAATACAAGCCTGACAACGACGGGGCGTGCAGTGAATGATGCCATCAATCTCATGTTGAGGCAATAACGCCCATTCTTCCTGCAGCGCTGCTAGCAAGTCTTGGAGAGTGGTCAGTGGATGCTAACGCGATGCATCGCGTGTCCCCGGTGCATCCCAGACGTGCTCTCAGGAATTCAAATCGCGCGACCGAGCAGGCCACGCCCTGCGTGCAGTATCTTCCACTTCCAGGAAAACATCAGCCACCCGTGCCCTATGAGATCGCGCATTATCGTCCAGCAATACGAAGTCTGGGTCCACAGCATCTCGTAACAACCGCGCATGTCCCAAGATATCGTCACGATACCTGACAACAGTTAATCCTTGTGATTTAACCGTACAATTTCATGAATAGGGGTTCGAGTGGTCAACATAATCCCTGCCCACACAATTAGGGATCATTCTCGATATCAGTCTATTTTCACAATGGTTGGGTCCCGAAATCGTGTTCCAGATGCGAATCCGTCGAGGATCACTGTCCAGACCAAATCGGGACTCATCTGTGAAAAGAACAATGGCCTACTGTACGATGACGGCTCTGCTCTAGACGTTTCCCTCTATGAAGACGCGTCAGAGGTTCACATACAGCAGGTCTCCGACAATAAAGGCCACTCTGTGGAAGCATTCTGTACACCGTTTGCCTATATACAACACGTTCAGTGGATGCAGCGAGGTCAGATACCAGTTGCCGAGCGGTACTAAGGGTGTGTACCGTTGTGCCCTTACAGCCAAATGAAGGTTCTCTCTTTCCGACTTTGCAGGTGGTCGGCCCCGCCATGGTCTTCGCGATAGAGTTTCGATCTCTATAACCTATCGCCAGATCCGAAAAACAGAACGATTCACATTAAACCGTCGGGTCGCCAGTTTGCAGTTGTCCTACTTCCATTCCTCCCATGGCCCTCCACCGCAGAGATCCTCGTAGGCTTCTTCTCTGTGCCATACTGCATTGTCTGTGACTGTGTAGCCCGCATCTCGTGGTCGTGCGGTAGCGTTCTCGCTTCCCACGCCCGGGTTCCCGGGTTCGATTCCCGGCGGGGTCAGGGATTTTCTCTGCCTCGTGATGGCTGGGTGTTGTGTGCTGTCCTTAGGTTAGTTAGGTTTAAGTAGTTCTAAGTTCTAGGGGACTGATGACCGTAGCAGTTTAGTCCCATAGTGCTCAGAGCCATTTGAACCATTTTGTGACTGTGTAAACAGAGATTGTGGATGTGGGACTAGCCGCCAAACATTATCCCATCTCATAGATGCCCTGACATCATAGTTACCATGGTTGTCTGTTGATCTTCCGCGCAGGATACGATCGTACGCTCACCTGTTGATATTATATCGTGAATTAGACACAGGACGGGGAAATAGTGGCTTGTTGCTTTAATTTGGGACACCAACGTACACTGATGAGGCCAAACTTCATGACAACCTTCTTAATAACATTTTCTCCCTCCTTTGAGATGCAATGCAGCAGCGGTTCTTTGTAGCACAGATTTCACAAGTTTTTGCTAGATATCAGGAGCATGTGGCACCAAACGTCTATGCACAGGACGTCTATGCGCAGGTGACGCAACTCCCACTGATTACGGGTCGGTGTTTTGTAGGTGTTGAACTGGTTCGGTGTCCGTTGACCAGAATGCCACCTTCCGTGCAGGACACAATCGTACGGACATCTGTTGACAGTTTGTACGACTATATCGTGAATTAGACACAGGACGGGGAAATAGTAGTTTGTTGCTTTAATTTTGGAACTTCGTAACGTTATTCGGTAATACAGTCTCTGAAAAAGGTAGTATAAATGCATGGCACGTCGTTCGTTACTCACGTCCAAGCATTACAACGCTGATAAAGATGGATTACTGAAATTAATACGTCACACGAAGGCAGTACCGCGACAAGTAGGGCGTAACATCGTAACTTACTGAGGCCGATCGCGCACTTGCGTAAGCGGCGAAGCATCATTACGTCTGGCGAAAGAGCGGTTGCTTAATCGCGCCAGCGCCCCGGCTAGAACACACACTCCTTTGTGGCGGGTCGTTCATTCCGCAAATACCTGGAACCGGCGTGCACGGGCCGCGGGCGCACAGTGCCGCCATTCTGCGCTCCTAACAGTGCCCGTGGCCGTTCCGGCGGCACAGTTTACTTCGCCGTCAGGCGTCAGCCTTACAAACTGTTTGCGCTGTAGCCGATAAAGAAACGTCTGCGACTGCTCGCGCGTCCAAGTGGAAACGCGGCTGCGCGTAAAAATAGGAGGCGTGTCGCAACGCCGGCGTTTCCCGCACGCGGCGGAGCAAAGGCCGCCGACGAGTACGCGTGTTAAGTACGTACGTAGTGAGCCAGCGGCAGCAGGCGCGCCAACTGCTCAAACACGCGCGAGGCGAGCCGGCACGGCGCAAAACAGCGCGCGGCGCGGAACTGTGTCACTGGGTGAATATGAGCGGCGAGTCGCAAGAGGGTGCCGCCAGAGGAGCGCCTTAATCGCATTTTAATGCTTTATCTACACTCGTGCTCATAAATTAAGAATAATTGCAGAATGTGGTGCCACAAAACGCGGCACTACACAAAACTGGCGCTAAAAACACAGGCACATAGGGAACATACACGACTCACATATGTAAATCGACGGTATTGATGATAAGCTGGGAAAACCGTGCCGCAACAAGTGTGCTACAAAATGTCACTGTTTCCTGCGCATGTACCCCGACATCAATATGGGATATGATCACCACGCACACGTACACAGCCCACACAACGGGTTGGCATACTCTGGATCAGGTGGTCGAGCAGCTGCTGGGCTGTAGCCTCCCATTCATGCATCAGTGCCTGCCGGAGCTCCTGAAGTGTCGTAGGGGTTTGTAGACGTGCAGCGATACGTCGACAGAGAGCATTCCAGACGGGGGTTTAGGTATGGAGAACAGGCAGACCACTCTATTCGCCTGATATCTTCTGTCTCAAGGTACTCCTCCATGATGGCAGCTCGGTGGGGCCGTGCGTCATCATTCAAAAGGAGGAAGGTAGGACCCACTGCACCCCTGAGAATGCAAAACTGGTGCAAAATGACGTCCCGATACACCTGACCTGTTACAGTCCCTCTGTCAAAGACATGCAGGGGTATACGCGCACCAATTATAATCCCACCTCACACCACCAAACCACGACCTCCATACAGGCCCCTTTCAAGGACATTAAGGGGTTGGTATCTGGTTCCTTGTTCACGCCAGATGAAAACCCGGCGAGAATCACTGTTCAGACTATACCTGGACTCGTCCGTGAGCATAACCTGGGACCACTGTTCCAATGACCACGTACCGTGTTCTTGGCATCAGGCTTTACAGTATCTCCTGTGTCCAGGGCTCAGTGGAATGCACCTTGCATGTCTCCAGGCGAATAAACCATGTCTGTTCAGTCGTCCATAGACTGTGTATCTGGAGACAACTGTTCCAGTGGTTGCGGTAAGGTCCTGAGCAAGGCTACCTGCAGTACTCCGTGGCCGTCTGCGGGCACTGATGCTGAGATATCGGTCTTCTTGTGGTCTTGTACACTGTGGACGTCCCGTACTGTAGCGCGTGGACACGTTTCCTCTCTGCTGGAATCGTTGCCATAATCTTGAGATCACACTTTGTGGCACACGGAGGGCCCGTGCTACGACCTGCAGTGTTTGACCAGCCTCCAGTCGTCCTAGTATTCTACCCCTCATAACGTCGTCAATACGTGTTCTGTGACCCATTTTCAACACAAGTCACCATTAGCACGTCTGAAAACGACTGCACATTTACTCGCTGCACCGTACTCTGACATGCTCCAACACACCTCTGCGTATGTGGACTGCTGCCAGCGCCACCGTGCGACGACCGCAGGTCAAATGCACCGCATGGTCATACCCCGAGGTGATTTAAACCCGCAAACCGTCCACCAGAGCGTTGTTTCACCATGTATCAGCATTATCCTTAATTTATGAACATGAGTGTAGAATGTACGTTACGAGCACAGCACCGTATGGTAGTGAAACATAGACTGTGGTAAAACCGGAGCAGAATAGGATGGAAGCATATGAGGTGTGGTGCTACAGACGAATGTTGACAATTATGTGGACTAATAAGGTAAGGAATCAGGAGGTTCTGCGCAGAATCGAAGAGGAAAGAAATATCTGGAAAACATTGATAAGAAGAAGGGACAGGAAGACAGTACATCTGTTATGTCATCATGAACAACTTTCATGGTAATAGAGCGATCTGTAGAGGGTAAAAGCTATAGAGGAAGACAGAGACTGGAATACACCCAGCAAATAATTGAGAATGTAGACTGCAAATGCTACCCTGAGATGAAGAGGTCGGCACAGGAAAGGAATTCGTGGCAGGCCGCATTACGCATCAAACCACAAACAAGCGGCGCGGGATTAGCCGAGCGGTCATGGACTGGCGGCTGGTCCTGGTGGAGGTTGGAGTCCTCCCTCGGGCATGGGTGTGTGTGTTTGTCCTTAGGATAATTTAGGTTAAGTAGTTTGTAAGCTTAGGGACTGATGACCTTAGCAGTTAAGTCCCATAAAATTTCACACACCACCACAAACCAGTCACTAGACTACTGATGACTTAAAATATATATAGCCTCAGCAGGTTACAGCCACCAGACGCAACGTCCCCTCTTGCATGTACACTGCTGGCTATTAAAACTCTAACATCATTAACGTGGAATGCAACAAACTTGAAACTGGCATGAAATGTGGTGCAGAATTCGATATTTAAGTCGTCAACATTTCAGCGCAACTGCACAAAAATTAGTTAGGAGTAACGCTGTCTACCTTCCGTACATACGGAAAGATTAAGCAGCGTGTTTCTCGTTCAGAAATCCCAGGTGAATGTCTGTTCTCTGTCAACAGATCAGCTTTTGTGCCTCACGTGAAGAGGAGAAATATCTTGCAAGTGTCGGACATTGACGGCGAGGAGAAGATTAGTGTTTAACGTCCCGCCGCCAATGAGGTCATCAGAGACGCAGCCAAAGTTCGGATACGGAAGGATGGAGAAAGAAATCGGCCGTGCCCTTCCAAAGGAACCATCCTGGCATTTACCTGAAGCAGTTTAGGGAAATCACGGGAAATCTACATCAGGATGGCTGGACGCAGGTTTAAACCATCGTCCTCCCAAATACGAGCCCAGTGCGCTAACCAATGAGCCACCACGCTCGGTCGTAGCCTGTCGGGACTGCAGTTCATTGTTCAGCATTTTTGCTACTAGCTTTGGTCGAGAAATACGGATCTGAATTTGATTGTTTTCTAGACTCTTCCCTGTGGCTTTGCTGCATACCTATTCACCACATACACTGGGCACACCTCGTCCTCCTCCTCCCCATCTTTGTGTCCACCTCTTCCTTCCTTTGTCTGTCCACTTCGTCTCCCATATCTATCTCCTCCTCACTCCACTCTGTTTTTTCATTTCTTCCTCCACATCTCCTTGTCGATTTCCTCAACCCCCTCTCTCTTACTGTCTTCTCATCCCCCTCTTCGATTCCCACTTGCTCACCACCCCTCTACGCCTTCCACTTGCCCATGCACCTCCCCTCCTCTCCCTCTCTGTCAGTCCATTTCTTCCTCCCTCTCGCTCAGCCCATCGCCTTCTCTATGCATTTCAATCTATCTCCAGTCATGTTCCTCGTCATGTACAGTCCCTGCAATACACTTCAATAAAGCAGGCTGATACTACTCCCACAACATACCTGTCAGGTAGGGCAGCCTACATATAAGAGGCTTGAAAATTATTTATCTGTTTATGATGTATAGGCCACCAGGCAAAGCATTGTCGATATAGCAGGACGATACTACTACAACACAATACACCTGTCATGCAGGGCAGCCTGCATGTTTGGGCCCAGAAAACTGTTTCTTGTTCCTCACATGTGGGAACCCAGAAAAGCAGATTGGGATTTGGTAAGCTGATACTGTTCCCACCAACATGTCAGTTGTGCAGGGCAGCCTATTGCCACAGACTTAAAAAAAATATTTTTGCCTATATGTACACTCCTATTGTAGCTAGCATGTTATAAACCCTACAAGCTAATACTCGTGAGTCCTGCAGTTTCTGTGCCAAATTTGGCTGAAATCGACCCAGGTGTTTGGGAAGAGATCCTGACAAACATACACACTCCGCTTCATATACATAACAAATAACTAAGTCCCTTCACCCCCATATCAGCATTCTTTACATCATGACAGCAGTTATTTTCATAGCGACTGATTTTCTTCCAGAGATCAGTTGATCGAAGAGGCTAGAGGTGTGCTGTCGATTCATAGAGACCAACAAGCGATCAAACATGTTGCCATCATCAGGTGCGCTGCCAAACAGACCTCCTGTGGGTGAAGGCTGACTGATATCCCTTCCCCATATGGACCATGCTATACGCAGGCTGCCCCCAAGGGTTTGTACCAACTGGCATAGATATGTGGCTGCCGACGACTGGTGGGGTACCCCGGCACCATCTCTCCAGCCACCAGCTTGTTGTCTTCCGATTGTCCTCTTAATTAGGCCCACTACTGGTCCGAAGCCTCGCTCAGATTACAGCTGCAGTTCCTGTTAACGAGTTTGTTCCTGATGAGTATTTCGATGACCTTTCTAATGATGCTGACCCACTATTTGGCCTTTTCTGCGTACATCCTGGTGTGTTGGGGTATACCATCATCTGAGTCTTGGACAAGCAGTGTTCTGCAACTGCCGACTTGTTAGAGTGCATTAGCAGAGTGTGTGTCCAACGCATGTTGGCCTTCCGCAAACTGAGATCATCTTTGATGCTCCCCAATAATTCCCATGTTTTCGTGGGCAGCAAAAGGCAGTTCACACTCGGTGCGATTTCAGTATGTACTCAGTTTTTCCCATAATGTGCTGGTTTAGAGTATGGCGGCTGTGGTTACCTCTTTCTCCTCTCCACAGTTTGTACTGTAGTGGTTGGAAGCACAGTATGCCTAATCTGCATTCCAAATAACCGTTTTACTGCAACAGTGTTCTGAGAAGTCCCAGTTCCTTGAGCCGGCCGGTGTGACCGAGCGGTTCTAGGCGCTTCGGTCTGGAACCGCGCGACCGCTACGGTCGCTGGTTCGAATCCTGCCTCGGGCATGGATGTGTGTGATGTCCTTAGGTTAGTTAGGTTTAAGTAGTTCTAAGTTCTAGGGGACTGATGACCTCAGATGTTAAGTCCCATAGTGCTCAGAGCCATTTGAACCATTTGAACCCAGTTCCTGTGGAAGACTCACTACATCTGAGATGGTGCACACCCTGTGAACTAACGCTTTGGGCACTCGATTTCTCTGCACAGGTGGTGGCAGCAATTTGCGTGCAAATACAGGTCAGTGTTCTTTCCTCCAGATACACATTGTGGGCCAGGATGCTATCCGATCTTCTCTTGACCATGAGGCTGAAGAATAGCAAGTTTTCCCTCTGTCTCGACCTCAACAGCGAATCTGATGTCGGTGTGTATCGATTTTAGATATGCGAGGATGTCATGAAGTTTCTCTTCCATGGGGCCAGATAACGTAAAAAGCAAGTGAGTTTCCATCTAGATGACTTCAAGGTTCTTCCTCGACATGCTCCATATGCAGATTCGCAAGCACAGACGAGAATGGATTGCCTACTATGACTGCCTTCATACGTTCATAATATTAAAAGGGAAATGCATGGAGGTAAGGGCATGTCTGAAAAAGTCGGTGACCCTTCGAGTCTTGGCATGGCCTGATCTCCATCTACATTCTATTAACTGCAACTTTGAAATACGCTACCAGCTATCATGCCTTTTCATTCTCACACTGTGATGTAGCTGTTACCCGTACAGCAGCAGAAGTGTCTATGCAGGAAAATTAGAACACGTACTATCTTCCAACAACGCAACATCCTTGTTGCACGATGGCCTTACCATAGAATAGCATGTGTAATTTTGTCAGTGAAATCCCTTTGTACATACAGAATTCTAAGTAGTTTTGGAATATGTTGAACCAGATTTTGTTGCTTAGATTAACCTATGTGTCAGTTTTCTTTTATTTTTTTACATTATGGCTGTAAAAGGGAAATCAACCACAAGTCCATACTGATACAGCATGTCATGTGCAGTACAAGAATGTTAAGGCAACGTACGCATTGACTTCGTGCTTATATTAGCAAAAATACAATTTCAAAACCAAGTCTTCAAGTTATACGTTTTTAATTCATTATTATTTACTGCAAGCGCCGGAACAGTGCTCAGATTCCATTATTATAGAATTTCATTATTTGTTAGCCTATACAGTGTTGCAATTTTGACGGCCAGTAGTGTAAATGTGCATCTAGAATTCATTAAAATCATCTCCAATTCGACTGCACAGCCCTTCACAATCAACCAAGGAAAGAAACAAGAAGGCCTCACAAGTGGATATTGTACAAGGGGCCAAGTGCAGTTCGCGAACGAAATTATAAAACGAACCAATGAGTATGAATTACAACTTTGTCTAGGGGTCATATGTTATGAAAAACTGTTACTCATTTGCTGTTAACAGTAATCATCATCATCACAGTCAAGATCATCATAATTCATTGAACATTTCCTGATGGGTAAAGGCCTCCTCGATACACATCAGTTCTTTACGATCTTCCACTACGTGCATCCGTATTTTTCTTCCAAGTTGCTGTAGATAATCCAGCTCAAGTTGGTATCTGCGACTACAAGGTTTTGTTGAAGCTACTTTGATCAAATTTTGGCCTAATATGCCTTTGTTCTCTTCAGAAATTTTTGACAAATTGTACAATATAATCCTGTAATTTCATCTACAACTTTTTTGGTGGTTGAGAAACCTTGAACGATAAGACTGAGTAGAAAATATAACCGGAAGGTGGGCAAAGATGAGAACTACGAACTTCCCGATTAAGGGAACACTGTTTCGTTGACATTGCTGATTATTTGTATGCACAGATGCGTGGTCCACATGAGAAACAACGCAAAGAAGTACGGTGACACCGAGTAGATATCTGTAAAGAAAAAAAAAAAAGATATTAACTGCGTCGTAAAATAAAGTCTTGCCTCGGTTCACGGCCCCCCCCCCCAAACCCCCCTGCCCCCCCTCCACCAACGGAGGTTCGAGTCGAGTCCTCCCTCGGACAAGGGTGTTTGTGTTTCTGTGTGTGTGTGTGTGTGTGTGTTTTGTCCTTAGCGTAAGTTGGTTCAAGTTAGATTAAGTAGCATGTACGCCTAGGGCCCGATGATCTCAGCAGTTTGGTCCCACAGGAACTTAATACAAATTTCCAAAGTCTGGCGTTTAATAGTTGTTTGAAAGCAATTATTCGAATGTAAGAGAGGCAACGAAGTAGAAACGAATCATTATAGGACTTAACGATCATTCTTTTTATAATATTTGAAGTAACGCTGACATCCGTAACACTACGTACTGTTTACGTTGGACAAGCATCGAGGATGGATTCGAGTGTGACCCTGTAGAAGGTAATATTTGCCTCAACTGATTTAAATAAACTACGGAAAAACTAAGTAATTTGTAATCCATCTCTTCCAAATACGAGTGCTATGTCATCTCTCTAGGTTTCACTTTTTCTTTTGGGCGTGTTTTCTCCGACTCTCCTGTCAAATGAGTTATGTGCGTCGGCTGCGCTGCTGTAGGTATTACTGCATGTGAAAGCATTAGCATAGGTGTTTAAAAGTAATTACATATCGCTCGATCAGTTTATTGCGACGTTTATCGCACAGTTTAAATCTTCGCCAAATGTGACTGTTTAAATGACTGACCTCCTAAAATTTATGTTCAACTTTCTACTGGAGACCGCTTACCGCGGGAACTCGCATCCCGCTGGATCAACATACTAGCAGATTTCTCCGTTTCAAGTAGTAAAACATTTCAGTACCAAGTTGATTAAGAAATAGCATGTAAAACGAAGTTAATATCACTGTTCATCTTTTAGTATTGCCTACGTTTTTAGAACTGAGTATCATGTTTTATTATCTCCTCCCGTTCCGTTCACGGATGGGGCGACAGAATACCGAAGAAAAAAAGATTAGGGTTTAACATCCCGTCGACAACGAAGTCATTAAAAACGAGGAGGAAGCTGAGATTGGGAAAGGATGCAGAAGGAAGTCTGCACTGCCCTTTCAAACGAGCCATCCCGATATTCGTCTTAAGCGATGCAGAGAAATCACGGAAAATCTAAATCTGGATTGCTGACGGGAATTTGAACCATCGTACTCCAGAATATGAATCCAGTATCCTCCGCCACCTCGTTCATTTGAATAAGGAGAACCTCAGAGCGACCTTTTATTAATTTCGTCTTCGCTGCCCATACGGAAGCGGGGCGGAGAAAGATTAGGAATATGAGTAGATGCTGCCCTGAAAACTGGATCTAGCGATTGTCTGCGAAGCTGTCCGATGTATATAGAGTAATTTCATCAAGCGGTTGCCTGTCCAGGCTGTAAAGCCTTAATGTTACGCTCTCCATTCACTCAAAGTCTGTAATAATTTGCACTGCCCAACATTGTATATGCTCAACGTCTTTTGTTACTTTAATCACACATAGTTTCCGGTACACATATATAGCCGTAGGGATGTTTCAATAAACAATTAATTTCGGAGATGGGCCGTAGTTTTCAGAATCCTAACCAAGAAACGGAATCACGAGCCTCTGGAATCGTTCCTCCTTCTATCTGTTACTCCACAAAATCCCAGCAGCACGAGACTACGTTCAACGTATCTGGCAGTGTAATTATGGGAAGCAATAGCGGAAAATCCCTTTCTGAGCAGCAGCTACGGCTTGCTGTTATCGTCAATAATTTACTGACGAGCGGAATGGGAAACGAGCGACACCGCAGACGGAAAATGTCACGGAGTGTACAAGCAAGATGGCGAAGTCGATGGTGCGCAAATTAGGGAACAAAGGACACGACATCGAAGACAATGGTATTCACATAAGTATTTCAAAGAGCAAGAAACACAGACACCCGATAAATAAGACACTGGCAATATGGATAAATGTGTTAACAGTTTCTGAGCAGTTTCTGTGATGTTAAGGACACACCTGCTTCACGAAAACTTCTCAGCTTTGTTGTACATAAACAGATCTCAGAGCTAACGAGAAAACTGAGAAAACATGATCTTCCAAAAAATTTAATAGAAGGGTTCAAATTTAACCAAGATTTTATGAGGTCATCTTTTTATCCGCCTGTTCGGTACAAATTTTGCAACTTGTTTTATGCTAACATATTATACATATAAAAAGGTATCCGACGTGATTATGGTCGTACGACGGGAATTAAGAGACTTTCAACGCGGAATGGTTGTTGAAGCTAGACGCATAGGACATTCCATTTCGGAAAAAGTTAAAAAGTTAGGAAATTCAATATTCCGAGATCCACAGTGTCCAGAGCGTGGCGAGAATACCATACTCGTATTTCACGCATTACCTCTCAGCCTGGTCAACGCAGTGACCGACGGCCTTCACTAAACGACCGAGAGCAGGGGCGTTTATGTAGAGTTGTCAGTGCTAACAGACAAGCAACACTGCGTGAAATAATCGCAGAAATTAACGTGCGAAGTACGACTAACGTATCCGATAGGACAATGCGGCGAAATCTGGCGTTAATGGGCTATGGCAGCAGATGACCGATGCGCGTTCAATTGCTTCAAATGGCTCTAAGCACTATGGGACTTAACATCTGTAGTCATCAGTCCCTTAGAACTTAGAACTACTTAAACCTAACTAACCTAAGGACATCACAAACATCCATGCCCGTGGCAGGATTCGAACCTGCGACCGTAGCAGTCGCGCGGTTCCGGACTGAGCGCCTAGAACCGCGAGACCACCGCGGCCGGCGATGCGAGTTCCCTTCCAAACAGCACGACATCGCCTGCAGCGCCTCTCTGGGCTCTTGAGTATATCGGTTGGACTCCTGAGGACTGAAAAACCTAGGCCGGGTCAGGTGAGTCCCGATTTCAGTTTGTAAAGGTGCTGATGATAGGATTCGAGTGTGGCGCAGACCCTACGAAGCCACTGAACCAAGTTGTGAACAAGACAATGTGCAAGCTGGTGTGTCTGCATAATGGTATGGGCAGTGTTTACGTGGAATGGACTGGAGGTTCGAGTCCTCCCTCGCGCATTGGTGTGTGTGTTGTTCTTAGCATAACTTAGTTTAAGTAGTGTGTAAGTGTGGGGACCGATGACCCCAGTAGTTTGGTCCCTTAGGAATTCACACACATTTGAACATTTGGACTGGATCCTCCGATCCAACTGAACCGATCATTGACTGGAAATGGTTACGTTCGATTACTTGGAAGCCATTTGCAGCCATTCAGTGACTCCATGTTCGCAAACAACGATGTCGTGCCATTGGGCCACAACTTTTCGAGACTTTTTTGAAAAACATTCGAGACAGTTAGAGCGCATGATTTGGCCACCCAGATCGCTTGACAGGAATCCCATCAAATATTTATGGGAGGTTATCGTGAGGTCACTTCGTGGACAACTTCCTGCACTGGGAATACTTTCGCAATTATGGACGGCTATAGAGGCAGCTTGGCTGAATATGTTCGAAGGGGACTTCCAGTGACTTCTTTAGTCCATGACCGGCCGCTGTCGCCGAGCGACACGATTCACGAAAAGAACGCCTCCTTTCCTCCAGAGACTCCCACCCCACAACATCAAACCACGACCTCCATACAGGTCCCTTTCAAGGACATTAAAGGGTTGGTATCTGGTTCCCGGTTCACGCCAGATGAAAACCCGGCGAGAACCACTGTTCAGACTATACCTGGACTCACCCGTAAACATAACCTGGGACCACTCTTCCAATGACCATGTACTGTGTTCTTGATATCAGGCTTTAGGGGCTCTCCTGTGACCAGGGGTCAGTGGAATGTACCTTGCAGGTATCCGGGCGAATAAACCATGTCTGTTCAGTCGTCTGTAG
Organism: Schistocerca americana; assembly: GCF_021461395.2. Lineage (NCBI taxonomy): Eukaryota > Metazoa > Arthropoda > Insecta > Orthoptera > Acrididae > Schistocerca > Schistocerca americana. The sequence goes on along the minus strand of NC_060121.1, from coordinate 514,152,182 downwards.
ACTGTGTGTCTGGAGACAACTCTTCCAGTAGCTGCGGTAAGGTCCCGAGCAAGCCTACCTGCAGTACACCGTGGCCGTCTGCGGGCACTGATGCTGAGATATCGGTCGTCTTGTGGTGTTGTGCACTGTGGACGTCCCGTACTATAGCGCCTGGACACGTTTCCTGTCTGCTAGAATCGCTGCCATAATCTTGAGATCACACTTTGTGGCACAAGGAGGGCACGTGCTACGACCTGGTGTATTTGACCAGCCTCCAGTCGCCCTAGTATTCTACCCCTCATAACGTCATCAATACGTGTTCTTTGAGCTATTTTCAACACAAGTCACCATTAGCACGTTTGAAACCGACTGCACACTTACTCGCTGCACCGTACTCTGACATGCTCCAACACACCTCTGCGTATGTGGACTGCAGCCAGCGCCACCGTGCGACGACTGCAGGTCAAATGCACCGCATGGTCATACTCCAAGGTGATTAAAACCCCCAAACCGCCCACCAGAGCATTGTTTCACCAGGTATCAGCATTATCCTTAATTTATGAGCCTTGTGTAAGGCGGAAATGTTCTCCATCTTTTTTCTTTGCAAGCTCGGAAATTAAAACGAGCGATAAGACCTGTTCAAGTAAAGAGCCGTAGGTACGCCCTTGGCTGAGAACACACGCCCCCTCCTCTGGACAAATGTATGACGGAAGGGCTGGGCTAGCAGGCTAGACTGCGCTGTTCCACTATAGACAGGCGGGCCGGGTTGGGTCGGCTCTTTCTGGTGAGCCGGGGCTAATATCTGGCTGGCGTGCGAGCGACATCAAAGCGGTGGCTGCCGCCGCCGCTGCTGCTGGCAGGGACAGCAGCGCTTTGAAGTAAAGAACGCCGCCGCCGCCCTCCGTGGCCCGCAGCCCCTGGGGCCGGCCTAAATGACAGCTCGGGGACCCACGCACAGGCTCGCCGCCGCGACGGCCACTCCACAACGGGGCGGTCACTCTGCGTCCCGTCTACATTAACGGCGCCAGCAAGCGAAAAATCACTTACTCCCTCGGCAGTTTCTAAAACTGAAATATTTGACAGCGAAACTGACAAACGTGGTGATTCTTTCAAAACAGTGACAGCACAACAAATTACATACACTGGCTGATGAAACAAATGAAGGGGGAAACGAAATCAAACTTCACAGGTGGACTGAGAGTGTAAAGTTATTTCTGTTATTAAAGTCCGCCCCCGTTAGCTGAGTAGTCAGGGCGGCGGAATGCCACGCCAAGGGGCCCGGGTTCGATTCCCGGCTGAGACAGGAGATTTTCTCCGCTCAGGGATTGGGTATTGTGTTGTCCTCACCATCATTTCATCCCCATGTCCGACGTGCAAGTCCCCCAGTGTGGCGTCGAATGCAATAAGTACTTGCCCTCGGCGGCCGAACTTCCCCGAAATGGGGGACTCAAGGCCCGCAATGCCGTACACTCATTTCCATATTTTTCTGTTATTACAAAATCGAGTGAAATTCACACCACAAAACAGTGTGACGGTGCAACCCTCTGGCCCTGGATGCATGCACTGATTGGATGTCATATGGCCTTTGTATCCTCTCCTGAGGCAAGCTGGCCCACAACTATTGTAACTGGTCCTTGACATCCTGGATACTGTCACTACGACAGTTGAGGTCCAAGAGGGTCCCACACATATTGTATGAGGAACAGAACTGGGGATGTTGTTCGATATGGGAGTAACTCAACATCACGAGGGCAGTTCAAATGGTTCAAATGGCTCTGAGCACTATGGGACTTAACATCTGAGGTCATCAGTCCCCTAGAACTTAGAACTACTTAAACCTAACTAACCTAAGGACATCACACACATCCATGCCCGAGGCAGGATTCCATCCTGCGACCGTAGCGGTCGCGCGGTTCCAAACAAAAGCGCCTAGAACCGCTCCGAGGACAGTTCACAGACACCAGTGACATGTGTGGACAAGCACTGCCCAGTCGAAAAATGGGACCACAATACCGTCACATGCGAAGTGACAAATGAGAATGCGTGATGCCTGCGGCGTGCCATTGTGCCGTCAGTGTTCCCTCAATCATTCCCGGCCGTGGCCTGGAGTCATAACTGATTGTTTCGCACCATATGATGCCTGGAGGAACACCCCTGTGCCTTTACAAAACATATCTCCACATCGCCACCACACTCGACGACGTTGATCATGTGGGACAGTATAGACCACGATCATCGTTGGACACAATGTAACGCCACTCATCCATGCTTCCCAGTCACACCACCACTCCAAATGCAGGCTGTGGTGTGATCAGGAGCCTATGCACGGCACGGTAATTCCCTGCTAATCTCCGATCAATGGTGCGTGACGACACAAGAAGTTGCACCGAGTCTATTACTTATTCTCGGATATCACGATCATATGTGAAGGTCTTACAGTGGGCTTCATGTACAGTAAGGCGATCCTCCCTTCTGGTGAAACACGGTGCAGCATTCCATTGAACCAGATGACCCTGGCTATTATGGAGCCATCGCCAGCTTGCGCAGTGCCTTGTTGACCTACCACCAGGTTTTAGCAACAGAATTCAGGACTCATGTGAGCCGGCTACGGTCTTCCAGACCTCTAGATTCCAACCGATACGGTTCACGAGCCCGGGGCAGGCGCTGCAGGCGATGTCCATCTGTTAGTAAACACACTCGCGTCGGTCGGCTGCTGCTATATCCATTAACGTCAAATTCGGCGCACTGTGCTAATGGATGGTTCTTCGTACGTCCCATACTGATTTCTGTGGTTATTTTACTCAGAGTTGCTTGTCCGTTAGCACTGACAATTCCGTGCAAACGCCGCTGCTCTGCGTCGTTAAGTGAAGACCGGTGGCCACTGCGTAGTCCGTGGTGAGAGTTAATGCCTGTTGGTATTCTCGGCACACTCCTGACACTGTAGGTCTCGGAATATTGAATTGCCTAATGATTTCCGAAATGGAATGTCGCACGCATCTAGCTCCAACTATCATTCCGCTTTCAAAGTCTCTTAATTCCCACTGAGCGCCCATAATCACGTGGGACACCTTTTCATACGAATCACCTGAACACAAATGACAGCTCCGCCAATACACTGTCCTCCCATACCTTCGGAAAAAATATCCTAACACTTAAATTTAAACACGAAGTCAATAAATTCCTCTTATTCATATACGCTCTTCTTGACAAACAGCAATAATTATGTATTACTTTCAGTGTTTCACTTCTAATCTAAATTTCTCATCATGGTGGATTTTCATCCATAAAAATGAAAGCCATGAATGGCTCAAAATGGTCTCCAGGTTGTGGAAGATAAGAACTGTTACTTGTCAGTTACTTTTGTCCTCAAAATTTGCGTACCAGTTACAGTAGTTTGACGGGAAACGCTCGGCTATGCTGACTGAGGAAGTTCCACTTGTTCATTTCAAATGTTCAAATGTGTGCGAAATCTTATGGGACTTCACTGCTATGGTCATCAGTCCCTAAGCTTACACACTACTTAACCTAAATTATCCTAAGGACAAACACACATCCATGCCCGAGGGAGGACTCGAACCTCCGCCGGGACCAGCCGCACAGTCGTTCATTTCCCTGAAGCATTTAACATGAGTGCAGTAGAAAGTAGACCTGATGGTACCGTCAGAATTGGATATCGCGAGTCACGCCTAGACAGCTCAGTCGGTAAAAGTAATGCCAGTGACAGAGTAGGTCCCGTGTTCGAGCCTGTCCAGCACATATATATCGATACTCCACAAACCACCTGTTGGTGTGTGGCGGAGGGTACTTCTGGTATCACTAACTGATGTCCCCTTGCCTGTTCCACTCGTGAAACGCACGTATGTTACTGTCGGTAAGCTTCTGTGTTGGCTCTAATTTCTTTACATTTCTTGTCGCTATCATTTCGTGAGACGTACATGGGAGTAAGCAATATGTTGTCTAACGCTTCTCGGGAAGTGCTCACTCGAAATTTCAATAGTAAACCTCTCTGTGATACACAATACATCTCTTGTAAGTGGAGTTTGTTGAGCATCTCCGTAACGCTCTCGCGCTGATTAAATGAACCGTGACGAAACGTGGCGCTCTTCGTTGGGTGTCCTCCATCTCTTCTATCAGTCCTGCCTGGTAAGATACCCATACTGGTGGACAATACTCAAGAATCGGTCGGCCAAGCGCCTTGTAAGCCACTTGCTACGTGGATAAGTTGCATTATAATCTGCCGGGAAGTTTTTTAAAAAACTGCACACTCCCAGGTGCAGAATAAGAGCTTCATCCTATAAGTAAATAGCTGTCTGTGCGCAAATTATCCAGAAATAAAATATATGACCAGGTGAATATACGCAACTTAGAAATACATCTACAGAATAAAAATCCGCTTCATTTACTATCACTTTTCTCAATTTACGATGGTGAGTCAAATGAAAACCTCAAATTTGTAATAACAAATCGAAATTTTGCGCCGTTATCCTGTAAGTTGGTGAGCGTGGTACGAACAGCGTGCAGAATGGCCTGTAGGTGGCAGCATAGCGCAGATGCACACATACCGTCGCAGTATCAGTATAAAGATGGCCGCCCCACTTGCGATTTGCACCAGGGAAGAACAGCGTTCTGTTATTCGGTTTTTGCGTAGTGAAGGTGTGAAACCTATTGAAATTCATCGACGAATGAAGGTTCAGTACGGTGATGCATGTTTGTCACAGCAGCAAGTCTACGAATGGAGCATGGAGTTGGCAAATGGTGTGACTTCGGTGGAAGATGCTCCTCGTTCAGGTCAGGCACAACGAGTTGTGACTCCACAGAACATTGCAGCAGTTGAAGCCATAGTGAAGGAAAACCGCCGAGTGACACTGAATGACATTGCAGCATGTTAACAGATTGGTCATGGGTCAGCGCACCACATTGTGCATGATGTGATCCAGTTTCACAAAGTGTCTGCAAGACGGGTGCCACGGCAGCTGACTCCTGAAATGAGAGAACGACGTGTTGATGCTTGTGAAGAGCTTCTTCGGCACTTTGAACGAGAACGTGATGGCTTCTTTGCAAGAATCGTTACTGGGGACGAAACCTGGGTTCATTTCCACCAAGAGCGAGCGAGCAAGGAATGGCGTCATTCCTCATCACCAAAACCAAAGAAGTTTCGAACAGAACCAGCAGCAGAGGAGGTTACGCTGACTCTCTTTTGGGACGAAAAAAGGCGTCATTTTGGGGCATTACATGCCTAGAGGGACCCCTGTCACCAGTGCATTATACACAGATCTCCTAAAAATTCATCTACGGCCTGCAATCAAATCAAAGCGACGTAGATTGCTGTCAGCAGGTGTCCTTTCGCAACATGACAATACAAGGCACCACATTGCCCATACAACAATTGCAACAATCACAGACCTGCATTTGGAGTGTCTTCCTCTTCCACCATACTCACCAGACCCTGCTCCAAGTGATTTCCATATGTTCGGACCATTCAAAGACGCAATGGGAGGAAAGAAGTTCCGTTCTGATGAAGAGGTACGTCACACAGTGCATGAGTGGTTGCGCGGACTACCAAAAGAATTTTTTTCTAAAGGAATTTATGCACTTTGTAACTGCTGGAGGACTAGCATTTAGCGTGGGGGAGATTATGTTGAAAAGTGATGCAGCTTTGTACCACTTCTGCACAATAAATAGTATTTAAAAAAATATTTAAGGTTTCCATTTGACTCACCCTCGTATGACACGACCGGTTTCGAAACTTAGAGCTTCATCTTCCGGTGACACTAAATAATTATGAGGACATGAATGTAGGGCGGTCGGGAAGCAAATTATTGGAGATCACACCCACGTCAACAGACGCATGGGAGCGTACGACCAGCAAGCACAGCGCCCGGCTGAGCGGCACGACCCGGAAGTGACTGCTTTTTAGGTGGGTGCTGTGGTTCCTGTGTTAGACTCCCACGTGTCTGTTGACGTGGATGTAATCGCCAGTGACTGACTTCCCGACCGCCACACATTCATATTTTGATAATTACACTACTGGCCATTAAAATTGCTACAGCGAAGATGACGTGCTACAAACGCGAAATTTAACCGACAGGAAGAAGATTCTGTGATATGCAAATGATTAGCTTTTCAGAGCATTCACATAAGGTTGGCGCCGGTGGCAAAACCTACAACGTGCTGACATGAGGAAAAGTTTCCAACCGATTTCTCAGCCGGCAGGAGTGGCCGTGCGGTTCTAGACGCTACAGTCTGGAGCCGAGCGACCGCTACGGTCGCAGGTTCGAATCCTGCCTCGGGCATGGATGTGTGTGATGTCCTTAGGTTAGTTAGGTTTAAGTAGTTCTAAGTTCTAGGCGACTGATGACCTCAGAAGTTAAGTCGTATAGTGCTCAGAGCCATATGAACCAAGCCATCTCATACACGAACAACAGTTGACCGGCATTGCCTGGTGAAACGTTGTTGTGATGCCTCGTGTAAGGAGGAGAAATGCGTACCATCACGTTTCCCACTTTGATAAAATTCGGTTTGTACCCTATCGCGACTCCGGTTTATCGTATCGCGACATTGCTGCTCGCGTTGGTCGAGATCCAATGACTGTTAGCAGAATATGGAATTGGTGGTTTCAGGAGGGTAACACGGAACGCCGTGCTGATCCCAACGGCCTCGTATCACTAGCAGTCGAGATGACAGGCATCTTATCCGCATGGCTGTAACGGATCGTGCAGACACGTCTCGATCCCTGAGTCAACAGATGGGACGTTTTCAAGACAACAACCATCTGCACGAGCAGTTCGACGACGTTTGCAGCAGCATGGACTTTCAGCTGGCTGCGGTTACTCTTGACGTTGCATCACAGACAGGAGCGCCTGCGATGGTGTACTCAACGACGAACCTGGGTGCACGAATGGCAAAGCGTCATTTTTCGGATAAATTCAGGTTCTGTTTACACCATCATGATGGCCGCATCCGTGTTCGGCGACATCGCAGTGAACGCACATTGGAAGCGTGTATTAGTCATCGCCGTACTGGCGTATCACCCGGCGTGATGGTATGGGGTGCCATTGGTTACACGTCTCGGTCACCTCTTGTTCGCACTGACGGCGCTTTGAACAGTGGACGTTATATTTCAGATGTGTTACGACCCGTGGCTCTACCCTTCATTCGATCCCTGCGAAACCCTACATTTCAGCAGGATAATGCACGACCGCATTTTGCAGGTCCTGTACGGGCCTTTCTGGATACAGAAAATGGTCGACTGCTGTCCTGGCCAGCACATTCTCCAGATCTCTCACCAATTGAAAACGTCTGGTCAATGGTGGCCGAACAACTGGCTCGTCACAATACGCCAGTCACTACTCTTGATGAGGTGTTGTATCGTGTTGAAGCTGCATGGGCAGCTGTACCTGTACACGCCATCCAAGCTCTGTTTGACTCAATGCCCAGGCGTATCAAGGCCGTTATTACGGCCAGAGGTGGTTGTTCTGGGTACTGATTTCGCAGGATCTATGCACCCAAATTGCGTGAAAATGTAATCACATGTCAGTTCTAGTATAATATATTTGTCCAATGAATACCCGTTTATCATCTGCATTTCTTCTTGGTGTAGCAATTTTAATGGCCAGTAGTGTATTTGGTGGCACCTGAAGATGAAGTTTTAAGCTTCGAAACGGGTCTTGAAACAAATTAAGTATGTTACTAGCAGCTGAAGCGAATGTTTTCTATAAATGTCCAGGAGTATTTCAGGAGGGTGGCAGTTGGTTGGCGGCGCAGCCCGCCTGCTCCGCTCAGAAGCAGGAATCGGGCGCTGGGAAAGGTGTGCGGGAAGCCAAATGAGACATCTCAGGAGGAGCCGGGTGCCAGAAGACTGGCGCGGCCGACACGCCGGCTTTTCAGGGAGCGAGCCTTGTACGACGCACTCGGCGGCGGCGGGCGTCGTTAATCACGGACACCATTAGCCGGTCCACGTTCAGCCGGAGATTGCCGAAAACAATAGGGAGGCCCGAGGTTGGCAAGTCTGCGGGCCCCGGTCGTGCCGAGGCGGCCGGGGTGCCTTTCGGACCAGCCCCGGTTAATGACTCGCTGCGGGCCGGGGCCGGGGCCGATAGCGCAGTATGACGAGGCACCGCCGGCTTTTTGTCGCTCTGATTACCGGCCAACGGTTCCCGGGCAGCAGCGAGCGGCCACGGCCGGGCCAATAGCAGTTCATTGCACTTGCCGGCGTTAGCGCACTTGCAGGCCGCCGTGTTTGCCTTTGCTTCCGGCCGGCGAGACTGCGCGGCTGCCTGCCCGGCTCGGCCAGTGGATTCGGTTCCTCAGACACAGAGAGTAACATAGAGATATGGCGTTCATCATCGTGGTTATCAGCGTCCTTTATACTGGGTGTCAGCGTATGAGTGGCAGTCATAAATTTTTGATTATCATCTCGAAACAGTGAAGAAGGGAGGGGAGACTGGGACTACTATAAGTCCAAAAATTATTCGTCCATCTTTATTTATTTTTTTGAAGTAAGTCTTTGCACGTGAACAGAAGCGAATACACAATATGTGGAATGTACCTCCATTGTTGTTGTTGTTGCGGTCTTCAGTCCTGAGACTGGTTTGATGCAGCTCTCCATGCTACACTATCCTGTGCATGCTTCTTCATCTCCCAGTATCTACTGCAACCTACATCCTTCTGAATCTGTTCAGTGTATTCATCCCTTGGTCTCCCTCTACGATTTTTACCCTCCACGCTTCCCTCCAATACTAAATTGGTGAACTATTGATGCCTTAGAACATGTCCTACCAACCGATCCCTTCTTCTAGTCAAGTTGTGCCACAAACTCCTCTTCTCCCCAATTCTCTTCAGTACTTCCTCATTAGTAATGTGATCTACCCATCTAATCTTCAGCAGTCTTCTGTAGCACCACATTTCGAAAGCTTCTATTCTCTTCTTGTCCAAACTATTTATCGTCGATGTTTCTCACTTCCATACATGGCTACACTCCATAAAAATACTTTCAGAAATGACTTCCTGTTACTTAAATCTATACTCGATGTTAACTAATTTCTCTTATTCAGAAACGCTTTCCTTACTATTGCCAGTCTACATTTTATATCCTCTCTACTTCAACAATCATCAGTTATTTTGCTCCCCAAATAGCAAAACTCCTTTACTACTTTAAGTGTCTCATTTCCTAATCTAATTCCCTCAGCATCACCCGACATAATTCGGGTTTTGCTTCTGTTTATGTTCATCTTCTATCCTGCTTTCAAGACACTGTCCATTCCGTTCAACTGCTCTTCCAAGTCCTTTGCTGTCTCTGGCATAATTACAATGTCATCGGCAAACCTCAAACTTTTTATTTCTTCTCCATGGATTTTAATACCTACTCCGAATTTTTCTTTTGTTTCCTTTACTGCTTGCTACCTCCATAAATCATTTTTATTGAAAAACAAGGAACCAAATACATTCACACCGATAGAAAATTAACAAAACAGAAAATTTCATATAAAAGCTAGTTCATACAGTATTCATCTATTCAATTTTTTTTTTCATTTAGATCCTGAAAATACAGGGTGCATCAAAAAGGAACATCTGATTTGGCACGTCTGTACTTCAGAAACTAATAAACACATACAATGAATTTTGTTTTTTGATGAACGGGAAACTCAATAAGTTTTTTTTCATACCTTTTAGTAGGAGTTCAATATGACCCCCAACCCTCCTTGAGATGCACGGCATATGCCAATACGGTCTTCAAATTGTTCCCACAATGCAGCGAGCATATCTTGAGCTACAGCTTCCACAGCTGTTCATTCATTGTTGTTCGTAACGGAGGCACATAAACATAGTTTTTCTAAACCCCCACAACAAATAATCATGTGCAGTCAGGTGTGGTGATCTTATAGGCCAGTAATTTAAGGCTGAATCATTTGGTCCAGTGCGACCAATCCATCGTTCGGTATTCCCTTGATTTAAAAATTTCCGCATTTCCACGCGCCAGCGTGGTAAGAACCATGTAAAACTCGAGGGTTTGCTCTTTCCAACAGTACGTTGTTCACGCAGTTATCTCGAATAACATAATAGTTACGATTTTTTAAAACCTGCTGATTCTTTTTGATACACCTCTATATGTTAAATCACAAAAAAATTAGTGGTTGTTTTCCTTCAGCAGTTATTACTGTCTGCAGTCTTCTGGCCAAAGAGCTGACTAGGTTTGCAGTCACTGAGGATGGAATTTTGTCTCACACTTCTGGAAGAGCAGGTGTTAACTCTTTATTGTTAGGAATTCGTCTTTTCCTAATGTGCTGTTACAGCACTTCCAAAAGACGTTCAGTGGGTTGTATATCTAGTCTCTTAGAAATGGCGAGCTGTTTCGGTGTGTTGTACAGGTGCCACATCCTCGTATTTCTAGCCGTATGCTTCTGGTCGTTGTCCTACTGAAAAATTTAATTTCCTTGCAGACCTAATTTTTCGGCATTAGCATTTAGATTTTGCTTTAAGATGTTGCTGTAAATTTTGTGTACCCTCTAGAAAATTAAGTTTTCAACCACCTGCAGCACTCATACACCCCCACACCAGCAGGGAACCCCACTGCGTTCGATCGTAGGCACAAGGTTCTGCAGCAGCATCTCCACATTTTTCTTAGGCCACGCCATTTGCCTGCCATCCTGTCCGAATATGTTATATTGACTTCCATCAAAAAATTTAACTCTATTCCAGAAGTTTTCCTCTTTGAATCTAAGTCCCTGGGCCAAATCAAGACGTTTCTTCCGATTCTATTCATTGATCCAAAATATCCTGTGAGCTGCCCGGCCGTTGTATCTGTACCTCTTGCAGATATTTCTGACTGTGTTGGCACATACCATCTTGTCCCTCCACCCTCTCTGCCCAGCTAACCTAGGAGGGCCGATTTTAGGATTTTTGATTTCCCTCACGATAAACCTCACGTCTGTATCGGTCAGTGAGTGAGGACGTTCGGTCCGTGGCTCGTTTCTGAATGTTTTGCTGAAGCAAAAGCAATCTATTATCGGCTGAACCGTCAATCTTGTTCCACCAACTACTGTAGCAGGCTCGTAAGAGTATCTGCACTTACTATGCATACGTAGAACATACTTCCTTTCAGTTCGGGTCGTCTCACTACCCTTACGGCGCTTGTTTCAAACTAGACTACCCCAGAGCATCTCAAAACAACAACAGGTGGCAAATTGTGCAGCTAAAGGAATACGTCTTGGACTCAGTGTAGGTGTCACAATTTTTTTCAAAAATTTTTTACACGGAGGTATTAGAGTTATTTTAATGCGAAATGCCCTATAAAATGTAGCACTATTATTACAGATTCACCGCAAATTTGTTTTCCCCGAGCTCGGCTACATCAAAAATATCATTGACTTGACATTATAGGCTCTGAACACTATGGGACTTAACTTCTGAGATCATCAGTCTTCTAGAACTTAGAACTACTTAAACCTAACTAACCTAAGGACAGCACACACATCCATGCCCGAGGCAGGATTCGAACCTGCGACCGTAGCGATCGCGTGGTTCCAGACTGTAGCGCCTAGAACCGCTCGGTCACAACGGCCGGCATTGACTTGACATTATTTCTTGTATGCACACTGTACCAGTTTACCCGACAATGCGGCACGTTGTTACAATAGGCTTTTACACGTAGTGTAGCGTATCACGAACTGATCAAAATGTTAAAGTTTTCTATGTTTTCTTTGACGTGGCCTACTAAGAAATACATTCAGCAACCTCTTTCTTATGTCAATATTACATATTTCTTTTTCTTTGTTTTCTCTTGGAAGTCCTTGAAATCTTTTGCTTTTGTTCTGAACTTTTCTCCTTTTCCCATTTATTCCTCCAATATTTCCATTTCCCTCAGGTCGGCTTTAACTTATTTGGTCCACGTCATTTATGTTTTTAGGTCAAAAAAGCTAAGACTTCTTTTTGTTATTCATTTGTCGTCTAGCCTTTTTAAAAGTCCGTAGAATACAACTCTTCATTTCCTCATCGTCTCTAATATTAGTTCTATTTTTCCATAAACTTCTTTATTACATCTTACTTTCCATTTCCCATTGTCATATTGAGGACAAAGGATTTTCCTCATTATCTTCCTTCGCTTCTTTTCTATTTAACCTGATCGTTTGGTTATATTCAACGAAAGGCATTCAGAAGCATAAAGGCACTCTGGTCTAATAACAGTGTTGAGGTGCTGGAGTTTTGCATTTATCGAAATAGATTTCTTATTATACAGGTAATTTGTTAATTGGAAACCCATGTCCATTTTCCTTGCCCCCTTACTCCAAAGTATTTGGTTGTGTTTTTTCACCTAGATATTTACATTTTGTAGCCTCCTTTATTCTTCCATAACCTGTTTCCATATAGTTTGGTGTCCCTTCGCATCGGTCATATACTCTGCTTTCTCAAAAGCTGTACATAGGCCTGCTTTTGAAACTCTCTCTTGTAGCAGATTTATCTGCATTGTAACATATCCTACAGATTAACACAAAATGGCAAGGCCATCTGCAAAAGCCAAACAATTAAAACTCAGGTTAGCGCTTGTTCTTCCAACTGTGATTTTTTTCAATTCCACCTTCTTCTGTTCATTTCCTCCATTCCCCGATTACCTATTCTGATTCTCAACTGAACAGCTGTGGGGACAATCCATACCTTTGTCTTATAAAAGGTGTAATCTCAAAAATCCTGGCGGTTTCAACTAAAAACATAATTTTGCGTTTTATATTTGTTAGTGTGTTCTATGATTCCCATTGATTTGTCGTCAGCTCCAGACTCTTTTAAGGTGCTGAATAAAGTTTTCCTGTCAATCAAACCTTATGCTTTTTTTTTACGTCTACATATGTTACATAAATGCTTTTGGTTCTCATTCTTCTACAACTGATTATAAATTTCAGATTAAAATTTTCTCCACTCCTTGGAGCCCTCCAAATGCTGAGCCAGTTGGATTTCCAGCCCATTTTGTAAAGCTTTTGAAAGAATTTTGAAAGTCACTAAAGGTAAATTCCTGTGTAGTTATTTTGGTAGCTTTTGTCAAATTTTTTTTATCACTGGGTGAATTAATGGTGTTTTTTTTTCAATCTTCTAGCGTAGCTTCTGCTCCCCAGACTTTCTGAAAGGCTCCAGGTACCTTCTTAAATGTTCCAACGCCTGCAGTTTCTCAGCAGTTGATGAATATTTTCTGGGAACCGTATCATCTTCAAATGTTTAATGATATTTTGCGTTTCATACATGCTGGAGTTTTCTGTAGTTTTGTATTATTTATTGTTGTTTTCTCTTATTTGTAATTTGTTATCAGTGTTATAGAAAAGCCTGTTTTGTTTATACAAACTACTGTTAATCAGACGTTACTTTTTTTGCCACTTAGCTATATGTTTCTTTTGCTGTTGTGTCGTAGTTTGTCTTCCTTTTGTAATTTCTCATGTTGTTTTTACAAGGAAAGTACATAATAAGAAACTGCACAAGACAACGAAATTGTAACAAATTGTCCCCCACACAGCCTAATTTTATATTTGGTTACAGATAAGCATCAATTTTCAATTGTTGAGTAATTTTAAACATTTTTGTCACTCACGTGAAGTTAAGAATTCCACATGATACGGCATTTGCACTGTTACACACACAGGATACACTGCTACTAAAAAAATAAAAATGCTCAGAGAAGAAAAAATTACAAACGCACGGAGAAACAACATTTCCTCTGACAGTCTCTCTAATACTGACACACTGCCCGGGAGCGATTGTCAGATGAACTGGTAATGTAGGTGCTGTCATCTGCTGGAAGGAAAGTGCGTTGCTTCCAGCTGTTAATTCAAAATTCACACGAAACAAGTTGCCTCGTATAACAGCTAACTCCCAATTAACTTCTTGTTTCTTTGCTGAGACAGTAATCGTAAACACCGAAATTCGCGTGCCACAATACCACAGCATGCCGTTAATGGGGCCAAAAGAAAACGGAGCAGCTTGTTGATACAGTGGAGCACCGAATTCTGCGTTTGAAGGAAAAGAACGCCGAGTTGACGGACATTACGACAACAACGCACCGTCATATGACAAAATTGATAGGTGTCGCAGACGCATCTACAGTAGTCAAACAAGTTCAAATAATAAACAACGAAGAGGCAGACCATCTCTCTGTGAAGAACCAGGAGCGTAAGGGAAGTGAAAGCCCTCTGTGCTGGAGGACGGGCGTATCACTACGGAAGCGATAGTGGAAGAAATGAAAATTAGTCATGTTTCAGTTTTAAGCGTCTTTCTCATTTTTAAAATGAGAATGATCACCTCGTGTTGCATTCCACGGTTGCTCATGCCTTTCGAAATAGCCCGCTGATCCGAGGCAGCAGCGGAAACGTTGCAGCTGCGTCAGGGTAATCCAGACGACTTCTTTAGCCGTCCGATCATCGCGGAAGAGCAGTTAGTGTGACACTATGACCTCTGAGAGAAAGAATCAAAACAAGTTGTTGAAACATCTTGATTCACCACCACCTAAAACGACGATGACCCAACCATCGGTGGGTCGAGCGGTGCTGGGTGGTTTATGGGACTGCCATGGTGTCGTGCTAAGAGATTACGCTCATTAAGAGAGAAACCGCCACAGGAGTAAACTAACAAGGTTACGGGTGCTCTCAACACGAAGAAACGCGGAAAGCTGTCCACAAGGGTGTTGTTGCTCCTCGACATAGCCGTATCTCATTCTTCACAGAACCTGCTACTTACGGTTACCATTGACACGTCATTAAACAAAAAGCCAAAGCACTTTCAAAAACGATCACGCCCTTAGTTCAGCCTTTTGACACGGAGACAGTGTGTAAGTCGAAAGACTTAAGTGTGTCGCACATGGCTATATTCTGGTAGCGTCAGAATTCTTTCGACGCTACGATCCAAACCCGATATCTCCGGGCCGTCGACTACAAAAGTGGGAGGAAGGATGGTAAACTTGGAATGCGCAACAGCAGCAGCCATGGCTTCTACTTCGTACATTAAAGACATACAAGTATTTTAAGGTCGTCAACGATGCGTCGAGCAAGTACAGTCAGAAATTTATTGTGCGTCCTCACTACTGTTTATTAGGTTTTGTGGAGGATCTGATGGAGTAAAATTGTATGGTGGTAATCAGAGGCACAATCTCCGGTGTGGTTACTACGGAGTAATGTACAAGTTGTAATGATGAACTCCAAGAACTAGGGATCAAATGCATCAAACACAGTCTTCGGAAGGTCCACAGATTTTTAGGAAACATAGGTTTTATAGACTGCAACGCCAAAGAAATTGGTATAGACACGCGTATTTAAATACAGAGATATGTAAACAGGCAGAATAGGACGCTGCGGTCAGCAACGACTATATAAGACAAGTGTCGAGAGCAGTTGTTAGATCGGTTAGTGCTGCTACAATAGCAGGTTATTAAGATTTAAGTGAGTCTGAACGTGGTGTTATAGTCGGCGCACGAGCGATGGGACACAGCATCTCCGAGGCAGCGATGAAGTAGAGATTTTCTCGTCAGAGTAAAACATCAAATCTCTGACATCGCTGCGGCCACAAAAAGATCCTGCAAGAACGGGACCAACGGGAATCGTTCAGCGTGGCAGAAGTGCAACCCTTCCGCAAATTGCTGCAGATTTCAATCCTGAGCCATCAACGAGTGTCAGCGTGTTAACCATTCAACGAAACATCATCGATATGGGCTTTCAGAGCCGAAGGCACACTCGTGTGCCCTTGATGACTGCACGACACAAAGCAAAAAATGGTTCAAATGGCTCTTGAGCACTATGGGACTTAACTGCTGAGGTCATCAGTCCCCTAGAACTTAGAACTACCTAAACCTAACTAACCTAAGGACGTCACACACATTCATGCCCGAGGCAGGATTTGAACCTGCGACCGTAGCGGTCGCGCGGTTCCAGACTGTAGCGCCTAGAACCGCTCGGCCACGACACAAAGCATTACGCCTCGCCTAGGCCCGTCAACACCGACATTGGACTGTTGATGACTGGAAACATGTTGCCTGGTCGGACGAGTCTCGTTTCAAATTGTATCGATTGGATGGACGTGTACAGGTATGGACACAACCTCATGAACCCATGGACCCTGCATGTCAGCAGGCGACTGTTCGAGTCGGTGGAGACTCTGCAATGGTGTGGTCCGTGTGCAGTTGGAGCGATATGGGACCCCTGATACATCTAGATACGACTCCGACATGTGACACGTTCGTAAGCATCCTGTCCGATCACCTGCATCCATTAATGTTCATTATGCATTCCGACGGACTTGGGCAATTCCAGCAGGACAATGCGACACTCCACTCGTCCAGAATTGCTACAGAGTGGCACAAGGCACACTCTCCTGAGTAAACACTTCCGCTGGCCACCAAACTCCCCAGACAAGAGCATTATTGAGTATATCTGGGATGTCTTGCAACGTGCTGTTCAGAATAGATCTCCTCACCTCTCGTACTCTTAAGGATCATGGACAGCTCTGCAGGATTCTTGTTATCAGTTCCCTTCAGCGCTACTTCAGACATTAGTCGAGTACATGCACGTCATGTTGCGGCACTTCTGCGTGCTTGCGGCGGCCCTACATGATATTAGGCAGGTGTATCAGTTGTTGTGGCTCTTCGGTATTTTTTCTAACCTATTTTGCTTTCAAAAACGTTTATCTCGACTTTCTATATAAATACTACAGTTTAAAGGAAAACGTTGCTGGCGCGTTTCCTCAAAGTGATAAACCTATCTTCAAGTCGCTAATTTGAGCAGTTCACAGCCGTGGCGCAAGTTGAAATATAGCACAACGACACAGAAACATGTTGAAATACCGTGCAGCTGTATCACCTAGAATAGAATTCGTGGAATCTCGTAGTATACACTGCTTGCTAAGGTAAGCGTTGTATTCCCAAAACGACATATCCTTGAACATAGTGACGTTTTCAGTCTGTCGAACAACGAGATACGAAGCCGATAACAAAAACAAACACGTAAAGCGTCCAATTATGAGGTCTCCTGCTGTGAAAAGGACAGCGGTCTTGAAAGATAAGGACGTTCGCTGAAAAGTAAAAGTGTTACTAATTTTGAGGTTATAAAGAAATAAGATCGCCAGAGAATAATTGTAAATGGATATCCAGTAAAACACACAATAGGAAATTCTGTAACATCCTATTTCTGCTATACTGTTCCGTGGCTTCTTGCTCCTTGTTTTCGCTTATACGTGGTTCACTGCCTAGTCTATGTTCTGGATGCAACTCGGATAGCTTGCGCAGACGACTTATCCGTTACACGGTAAAAATAAAGCGAAGAAAACTAAGGGTTAAAGCAACCAGTACATGAACCTACAGTTTCGCAGTTCAATACTCACTGCAGCGAAAGGAAGCAATCACTGGAGTGGTAAATAGCTTTTCTTGTCTTGTCTCCCTCGAACGTTTCGTAGACTGTGATACGATACGATATTGACGTGCCTATGTTATTCCGAAATACGATGCAATCTTCCTACAGACATGTATACATAAGCGGGAAATACGGCTTCGAGTCCTGGTCCGACACAAATTTTGATTGTCATTTCACTGTACAGCTGAGGGTTATCCATATATCCATATTCGCAGCTGCGAATCCATTTAATGTATTTCGTTGACTGGGTCAGTGTCTCTTGCGCAGAGATTAACTGACTCGTGTGTTTCAATTTATTTCTCATTCTTCAAATCCATAAGCCTCTCAGAAACACATCTTTAAAACAGATGGCGTGATAGTACAGTTGATACGTACGACAGGGGAAACATTTCGAAATGTGAGGATAAATTTGAAGAAGATAATAAAAACCTTGGGACTAGTACGCAAAACGTCTGAGCGATGAGAAAAATCCAATTACAAGACAAGGACACCGTCAGGTATCGATGAATTCGGAGTGGCATGTTCCAAGAGGACTCAACAGAGCAGGGACGCTAATGTTATATCGCTGTTAATTTGGCACTTGTGTTCGGCTAGCGAACCACGTAAGGAAGTTTTATCTTGTGCTTGAGTATGATACTCAAGAGTTAGTGGCGCTTATGTTCTTAGAATCGAAGTAGCCGCACAAATAAAGTAAATAGATTTGTTATGAACGTAACACAGTAGCATAATACAGGGATTACAATTTTGATATTCGAAAGGGGTTGGAGTGTGGGCTTTAGTCGTTAGAAACACCTTACTGAACCCCGTGGTGCAGTATTCCACAGCAGTGGACAGCTGCTAATGTCACTTCTTTAGCGTTTTTAACCAGTTCTGAGGCTGTAAATGCACGCAGTCCAGTGGACACTCCCTATTGGTACCGTGCCCTGCGTTCAGGACGAATTCTATTGCAGGAGCATCTCATCTCAAATTTAGTGCTGCGATGTGACGAACGTGTAATAGTGTGTGGTACATAGAATAGGATTTATATCTGTCATTGACTGTATATACCTTTCTTTGGACAAAGACTTTTTAATTTGTCCTCGTAACTATGTCAGTGCATGAACGATCATCAGAAAAGTGAAAGCAGAATGCGAGGCGTTCATACAAAAGCAGCACCCTCTCCTCCAGTATGACAATGCCAGACCACACACGAGAGCTGAGATATCTGCAGCAATCCGAAGTCTTGGGTTCAAAGTCATCGATTATCCTCCATACAGACCGATTTGGCCCCAGCTGATTTTCAAGTGTTTCCAAAACTTAAAGAGTATCTTCCAATTCTTCACTTCAATAGTGATGAAGCAGTGCAAGCACAGATGAGGTTGTGGCTCCATCAACAAAGTCAAACATTCTACAGTGACGGTATCAACAAACTGGTCTCTTGATGGGAGAAACATGTTCATTGCTTGGGTGACTATGCTGACAACTAATATGTAAACATGAAGAATAAATATGTAGAATGTTAATAAAGTTCCATTTATTAAAAAAAAAACTTGCAGAATTATCACTGCAAAATTCGGAGGCATTACTTTTCAGAACCCCCTCGTATTATCCCATGGGGATCGCGAAGACAAGATCAGACTAAATACAACACGCACACAGGCATTTGAGCAATTATTCTTTCTGTGCTCTACATGTAACTGGAAAAAAAAAAAAAAAAAAAAAAAAAAAAAAAAAAAAAAAAACAGAATAACTGTGTAAGGTAGCAGATTAAATGAATGTGAATTAAGCACCTTTCATGAGAGTTTTTATACATCATAACTGGAAGGTGAATATTTCAGCGAAAATGAGCACATTTGCCTATTAAAATGTACAGTATGCAATGCAAAGGGATGACATTCAATCGACGGTATTAACACATCGAACCTAAATCCTGCCTGTCAATGAGCAAGAGGTGAAACAAGCTGCTGGAGGAAACATTTCGTTTGGGAGCAGATGCGAGGGGCGACGTCACAGGCCAAGTATAATGGAAAGCTCTTTAAGTGACCCATGGCGCGGGACAACGAACAGGCCAAGAGACTCGTCCAGGAGGGCAAGTAGCGGGCCACTGGAGTGGTACGGAAAGAATCTTTAGAAACTGTGTTGGGGAATTTCCAGATGCATACGACCCAGTCGACCACGTGAACTGTGCGTGGTGCGCTCATGACGTATGCAAGTCAATTTTAGGCGTCTGGAGCGGACACAAAATGTCCGACTGGCTGGCAGGAACTAGGAAGGAGTAAAGTGCCGAAATTTCGACGCAGTTTGATAGTAGGTCCTTTGCAATTGGCAGAGATAGTTTCCACAAAATAAAAGGAACGCTCCTATTGGTCGGAAAAAGCCGTGACGCGGAGGATGAAAGGACCCAGGTGGGGACTGTTTTGCTACGAGAGACACAAGACCGAAAATTTTGTGGACTCTCCGGTGAACCAGCGTCAAGTGCAGAACAGGGCACATAATGCTCTGTACAATGTGAGGAAGGAATTTTTGGGTGAACACTGCATTCACTTCGGCTGACATTCAGCTAGATATTAGCTGTAGCGTCGTTGAGCTCCAACAATGGAGAAACGAAACAGCCACATAGTTAACTGTTCTTGCGAAAACCGAGAGGGCTTTGTAATATGCACGCTGCTCCATCAATGCAAGTGCATATCGCCATATTTCAAGACTAGGGATATGTGCATGTTTTCTCACCTAACGAGAAACATAGGACAGTTTCTGCTTATAAGATCAGCAAAGCTTTTGATTAGCTTTTATAGGACTTCCAGAGGACGAGAGCAGCCATGCAGCCGACAGCTTATCGCAGCTAAGGTAAATACCGCTAGCAGAGGTGTAAACTTTTTGGTTCACCAGCTTGTGTCCAATGTGAACTCGAGCAACCTTGAGTAATCTTTTGCTCAGCTTGTCACAAAAACTAACCACCCTCTGTACACTTGATTGTCATACTAAATAGTAACGAATTTAGAACCGGAATCGGATGATTTGTCATAATATTGGCCAACTTCACGAAACGGTAGTAACTTTCTGGTTAAAATTTGATATTGTTGTGTTTAGAGTTATTTCGATTAATCAAGATGAAATGTATGATCTTGACAACTGCCGTAACATTGTCACGTTACAACCTATGTAAATTCGTGTATTTCTCTGATAATAATTCTGAATTTAAAAAAAACTGTGTACAGTTAGAACACTGTCGTGCTCTGTCATAGAATAAGTGTCCACTCCTTACCCCAGTCATTTATTCAATAGAGGGTAACGCAAAAATGGCTCTGATCACTATGCGACTTAACTTCTGAGGTCATCAGTCGCCTAGAACTTAGAACTAATTAAACCTAACTAACCTAAGGACATCACACACATCCATTCCCGAGGCAGGACTCGAACCTCCAGACTGTAGCGCCTAGAACCGCACGGCCACTGCG
Organism: Schistocerca americana; assembly: GCF_021461395.2. NCBI lineage: Eukaryota > Metazoa > Arthropoda > Insecta > Orthoptera > Acrididae > Schistocerca > Schistocerca americana. Next base: position 514,131,394 of record NC_060121.1, on the reverse strand, counting down.
GCCGGCGAGAGGGTAACGCACTCACAGGCTGTTTATGCTAATGTCTGACGAAAAAGAAAAGGAGTGGAGTGTCAGAACTAGCAGGCTACAATGGGATGTACCCTCTACCATGCACTTCATAGTGGTTTGATGAGTATGCATGTAGTTGTAGACGTAGACGTCGGCTTTAAAACGTGGCTTAATGATAATGTGGTGCGCGATGTCATATGTGTGTAAGCAGTCCAGAACAATGACAATACTTAGTTTTCGTGTAGCGCGGCCCGAGGTGTAGCTTACGTTTGAAGCTGACAGTTTGGTTGTGAATTACCGAAGCCAACGATACTGGCGACATGAGAACTGGTATAATTCTCGTTATTTTTACGGGTACTGAAATCCCATAAGTCAATTGTTCCAACATTTTGATGATGTCAGAAGTAAAAGAAGACGAGTGGTATCGGTAGGCTCAATATTTCCTTTACTGTAATGGGCTATTGGTAATGAGCGTGTGATCTCGAAACATAGCGTCTTTTAGTTTGGAGTATTAAAAATTATGAGTGGTGCAGAACAGGCATTCGTCTTTCAAATCACGTTGTAACAAGATATTTCGTCATTCTCGAAGTTCATAGTTGGGAGATTAGGTGAAATTAAGTCATGGATATTAGTCATGTCAAAGACGGAAACTGGTATCTTCTGAGCTATAAGTAGCCCATTTTCCGGGAAGCTGACAACAGAGGTGAAGGAGCAAGATAGCCGTTGAGTCTGAGCGCGTCTATTGCTCACTGGTGGATCCCGGCGCTACGACTCGGATTATTATCTAACCGCAGAAGGCCACGGCGTGAAGGGGGAATCCCCGCGCTGGCTGGTCGAGAGCCAACGTCGCGCGCTTCACAGCGAAAACCTCCCGTGCCGTTGATATCGTGTGATGCACGAGGCTGCACGGGATTTTGCTTTGTCGATTGAGGTGTCCATCCTATGACGGACCTGAGATCTGAAATGCCGATCTCCACTGTCTGCCCCTATGTGCATGCACTATATGCGGGGAATGCAGATTCCTCAACTGCAGAATGTCACGACATATCACGGAGAAGAAACACAGTCAGATCTGTCGAGTGACGTAAATCGCATACCCGCCGTTCTTTATTACTGTTATTATGATTAGTGTCATTACTAGCTCATTACATGGAGTTATTCGGTTAACTCAGGTCATCTACTGGGCAGGAAAAGGAATCGACTCTACCTACGTAATGTAAAATACAACTACTTTTACACAGAATAAGAACATTACTTTAGGTCAACACTGTGACCGTCCTGTAAACGGTATTTTCATTATGTATTTCATTCGAAAAATATTTATCAAATAAAATTTTGCCCCAATCCGAAATGTTTAGATCTTTTGAAATCCACTTTGGACAATCTTATAATGCGAGTAGAAATAAAACAGGGTGTAGCAGGGAACTAGCCTAGCCAGAGTCCTTCCCTCAGGTTCGAGCTCCAATCCGGCACCTAATTTTAATCTGTAAAGAAATTCCGCATCAGCGCTGACTCCACTGCAGATGCAAGAGTCGATCTTCAAACAAACCCTCAGGCTGTGGCAAAGCCATTTCTCCTCAAGATACTTTCTTCCAGTAACGCCACTGCAGCAAGGAGTGCTTCTATAAAATTTGGAAGGTAGCGGATGAGGTGCTGCGGGAAGTAAAGCTGTGAGGGCGGGATAGTGTGGGTAGCTCACACCGTGGAGCATTTCCACGCGAAACGCAAGGGTTGCAGCTTCGAGTTCCGGTCAGGCATATGTTTTTTATCTGCCAGCAAGTTCCAGAATGGGTCCTCATTAATATGCTCCTGTACAGAAATGAGGATATCTTGGATGTTCTTGTCAGGAGTCACAAAAAATTAATAAAGCTCGCCTTTTGCACGCAGCACAGCGCGCAAACACATATGTCACGCATATTACACAAACATCTGTACGCAAATTTCAACTGCATTTTTGCGAAATTCACCCTGCAGTTTCTTCTACACCCTGGCGCTCCTGACAACGTAAAAAGTATCTGCGGTGCTCAGCCGTTTGGCATGATCTTTGGCCCGGCAACACGCTGACAGTAGTATTGGCTGCTCCAGCGCTGATTCTCGCCGTCTGGTTCATGCACTGACCAACAGAAATAACGAACAGAGTGTGCTGTTGAAGGTTCCAAGTCCTTTAAATACAGGAAATAAATACCAACAGGTCGTTTTCGAACACTTTTACATGTCACTCCTTCAAATCACCATTTCCAATCACGGAAGGTAGTAGGGTCATCTTATTCCCACAGTATTTTTATACAAATAACGCAAATAATAAAAATTTGTTTGAAATTGATACATGCGTCGCTGATCAATCTTTTCATGTTATCACTTTTCACAACCGCACACGGCCAAAGGGAGTGTCTTAGAGGCACAGTGGCCGGCCGGAGTGGCCAAGCGGTTCTAGGCGCTACAGTCTGGAACCGCACTACCGCTACGGTCGCAGATTCGAATCCTGCCTCGGGCATGGATGTTTGTGATGTCCTTAGGTTAGTTAGGTTTAAGTAGTTCTAAGTTCTAGGGGACTGATGACCTAAGAAGTTTAGTCCCATAGTGCTCAGAGCCATTTGAACCATTTAAAGGCACAGTGACTTTTCTAGATAGCAAATGATAGGTGTGCCGAGTTTGGTTCAAATTCCTGGGATTCTTTGCTAGTAATATCGGTCGTCATCGCATTTTTTACGTGTCACGCATTCTCACACCATCCACTACCGCAAGTGATGTTTATTCATAATTTTCTGACGACGCTGCAGACGTTCCTGATTTATAGTTCTACGTCATCCCCTTTTCTCAACCACCCCTACGACAATGAAAGATAGGTCGTTCTTACCGACACAGTGCTTCTTTCCAAGATAGTAAGAAATCGATCCAGTGGTCCTGGTTGGTTGATTTGGCAGAGGGGACCAAACAGCGAAGTCATCGGAGGGAAGGACGGCGATGGAAGTCGGCCGTGTCCTTTCAAAGCAGTCATCCCGGCATTTGCCTGCAGCGATGTAGCTAAGTGACGGAAAACGTAAATCAGAATGGCCGGACGAGGGTTTGAACCGTCATTCTCTCGAACGCGAGTCCAGTGTGATAACCACTGCACGACGGCACTCGATCCAGTGCTGTAGGAGGAGATGTGAAATGTATACATATGATTCCCTTGCTGCATTCTTTGACGTGTTAAGACATGCAGTACCTTTGTAAATTGAACTTCCTAGAAATATTCAGTGTCTTGTGATACACTAAACATTTTACAAGCCCATCTTTCTATGTAAAAGGATAAGATCCATTGCAGTGTTAACTGAAGTCTGAAGACATTATCAGCGGTACATCATGTCGACTCACCATTCCTGCTATTAGATGGCACCCCTGTCAAATCTGACCCTCCCATACTCCACAGTTGGCGCTTCTTCCGGTTTGTCGCGACTAGGGTTGCCTGGTCCAAAACAGAATAGCCAGACTACCTACACATTTCTCCCAGCCGCAGACTAGTTTGTTCACACTATCACTGTGAAATATCTGCTTGCACCGCTTCATCACTATTGAAGTGAAGTCATCGAAGGTGTTCTTTATGTTTTTAAACAGAGGAAAATCGGATGTGGCGCATTCGGGACTGCACGAAGGATGGTCGACGGGAGTGAACGCAAGGCATCGGATTGTAGCAGATGTCGCAGTGCATATATGTGGTCCGGCATTGTCACGCTGAAGGAAAGGGTGTTCCATGTGTGGACGAACTCTTGGAATGCGTGTTTTCAGTTTTCTGAGGGTCTCGCAGTAAACTGCAGAATTTATAGCGGTGCCTTTACGCATGAATTCCAAATGCACCACTTTAAACTCTACAAGGTTCTGCGAGACCCTGAGAAAATTGAAAATATAATTCGAAGAGTTTCTCCACAGATGGGGCACCCTCTCCTCCAGGATCACAATGATAGACCACACACGAGCACTGCAACATCTATAATGAGGAGCCGAAGAAACTGGTACACATGCCTAATGTCGTGCAGAGCCTCTGCGAGCGAGCAGAAGTGCCGCAACACGACGTGGAATGGACTCGACTAATGTCTAATGTCTGAAGTAGAGCTGGAGGGAACTGACACCACGAATCCTGCACGGCTGTACATAAATGCGTAAGTGTACGAGGGAGTTGAGATCTCGTCTGAACATCAGGTTGCAAGGCATCCCAGATATGCTCAATAATGTTCATGCCCGGTGAGTTTGGTGGCCAGCGGAAGTGTTTAAACTCAGAAGAGCGTTCCTGGAGCCATTCTGCAGCAATTCTGGACATGTGAGGTGCCGCATTGTCGTGCTGGAATTACTAGAGTCTGTCGGAATGCACAAAGGACATGAATGGATGCAGGTGAGTAGACAGGATGCTTATGTACGTGTCACCTATCAGAGTCATATCTCGACGTATCAGGAGTCCCGTATCACTCCAACTGCACACGGCCGACACGATTACAGAGCCTCCACCAGCTTGAACAGTCGCATGCTGATATGCTGGGTCCATGGATTCATGAGGTTGTGTCCCTACCCGTACACGTCCAACCGCTCGACACAATTTGAAATGAGACTCATTCGATCAGGCATCAAGTTTCCATTCATCAACAGTCCAATGTCGGTGTTGACGGGCACAGGCGAGGCGCAAATCTCTGTGTCGTGCAGTCATCAAGGCTACACGAGTAGGCCTTCGGCTCCGAAAGCCCATATCGATGATGTTTCGTTGAATGATTCGTATGCTGACACCTGTTGATAGCCTATTGAAAGCTACAGCAATTTGTGGAAGGGCTGCACTTCTGTCACGATGAACGATTCTCTTCACTTGTCGTTGGTCCCGTTCATGCAGGATCTTTTTCCGGCCGCAGCGATGTCGGAGATCTGGTGTTTCACTGGATTCCTGATATTCACGGTACACTCGTGAAATGGTCGTCCGGGAAAATCAACACTTCATCGCCGCCTTGGAAATGCTGTGTCCCATCGCTCGTGCGCCGAATATAATACCACGTTCAAACTAATTTAAATCTTGACAACCTGCCACTGTAGTAGCAGTAACCGATCTAACAACTGCGCCAGACACTTTTCGTCTTATATAGCCGTTGTCGACCGAAGCGACGTATTCTGGCTGTTTACACATCTCTGTATCTGAACATACATGCCTATACCAGTTTCTTTGGCGCTTCAGTGTAGAACAATCCCACGCCTCGGGCTAACTGTCTCCGATCATCTCCCATACAGTTCCGACTTGGCCCCATCCGATTTTCATCTGTTTCCGAAGAACACCTTCTAGGAGTTCACTTTCATAGTGATGAAGGGGTGCAAGCGGGCGTGAGGTTGTGGCTCTGTCAACAAAGCCAAATGTTCCACAGTGACGGTATCAACAAACTGATATCTCGTTGTGAAATGTGTGTGCCGCCAGGTGACCACGTTGAGAAACAAATATTTAGACATAAAGAGTTAAGATGTAGGCTGTTAATAACGTTTGTCTTATTTAAAAAAGCTTTAAGAGTTTTCACATAAAAAGTTCAGAGACATTATTTTTCAGCACGACCACGTACATTGATTTTAAAAATGTATAGATACAGATATAGTAGGCGCGACGCCAAATGTTAATGAGAGCTTGTGTAAGAGGAATTTGGCGGCGCCCAGTCTGACCTCAAAGATAGACTGGCTGGCTGGGTCCAGTACCGGAAGAGCGATCGTATTTCCTCATAACAGCAGAAGCTCTTCCTCTGGGGCAAGAATCCCGCGCTTTCATCTCCCTCGCTCTCTCTCTCTCTCTCACTCACTCGCTGCACGAAGCGGGGCAAACAGGTTGTCGGGATGAAATGAGCCGGCGCTGACGCTACGGGAAGCAGGGAACGTGACGCCGCTTCGGCCGAGAACAAACGCTCCGCGGCTACCGGCTGCGGCGGCAGTGGGCGCGCTCCGCGGAGCTGGTCTGCGGTAATCAACGTCGGTCCCTCCCTCGGTGGCGTCGCGTCGCTGCGATTTACGAGCCGGCAGCCAGGGCCAAGGCGGCACGCAGCGGCAGCCCGGCGCAGTTGCCGTGGCCCGCTTACCCGCGCCAACACTATTTGCGGCCGGCGGCGTACACGTGACGCTGCACGCGACGGCGGCCTGTTCCGCCCACTCTTCGTACGTCCCCATGTCAGGTTTTACACGCTCAACTCGTGTCTCAGCCAACTAAAAAAAATTCGCATCCGAACTGACACACTGAGATGAAGAGCTGACACGCCGAGACAAGGACTGATGTGCCATCGAACTGACTATAGGTGTATACCGCGAACGCAGGTCTCCTGAAGAATTTCGGAACACTCGCGTAAATTTCCTGGTGACTGAAAATCTCCACTGTAGGAACCAACGTGGTTGCCGAAATAGACGATCTCTGTTCGATCACGAGGCAGAAATGAGCAAGATACCTGTACCTGCGCCCAAGTTGATGCAGTACTCCTTGGCTCCGAATCCTGCCTCTGGCATGGATGTGTGTGATATCCTTAGGTTAGTTAGATTTAAGTAGTTCTAAGTTCTAAGGGACTAATGACCTCAGATGTTAGGTCCCATAGGGTTCAGAGCCATTTCAACCAGTACTCCTTCTGGAAGCCGTCTGATGCAGTTCCGCACTGCCGCTTAGTGAACACTATACGAGGGTATGGAATATTGGATCACCTTTGTGATTGGACTGAGGTTTCTAACAAACAGAACACAGCGTCTCATTCTCAACCCAGAGAAATTTTCTAGCGTGCCCCACTGGAGTGTTACAGGACCATTACTTTTTCAGAATATACCGGGTGATCAAAAAGGCAGTAATGTCCGACAGATGGCGCTTCATCTGATCAGAATAGCAATAATTAGCATAACAAAGTAAGATAAAGCAAAGATGAAATGCTCAATATGTCCACCATCATTCTGCAACAATAGCTATAGTCGAGGAATAATGTTGTGAGCAGCACTGTAAAGCATGTCCGGAGTTATGGTGACGCATTGGCGTCGGATGTTGTCTTACAGCATCCCTAGAGATGTCGGTCGATCACGATACACTTGCGACTTCAGGTAACCCCCAAGCCAATAATCGCACGGACTGAGGTCTGGGGACTTGGGAGGCTAAGCATGACGAAGGTGGCGGCTGAGCACACGATCATCACCAAACGACGCGCACAAGAGATCTTTCACGCGTCTAGCAATACTTTTTTTTTTTGTTCCAATAAAACCTCATGTCATTCCAAGCATGTGTGTCAATTTTTACCTCTCCATCTAAATTATTCCGTGGTTTATTAAGTTTTCAAATTTATACTGACTTTTTGATCACCAGGTATATAAATAACTTAGCGGGCTAATGTCGGAAGTTCCAGGTCTATAGTCCCATGATGCTTTTCAAGTCCATAAAATCAAAAGATCCAGCCATTTACGTCATATGTTTTGATATTTTGCCAGTATCGATATCGATAACAGGCAAAAATCACCGAGATCATCGATTTCCGAGATGGATGATCTGTATATAAACACAATTAAATTTGTACAGAACCCTCAGAACGCTAGTCCCAATCGCACTTGTGCAATTTTTACGGTTTCCTACCACAATGGGCAAAAACGGAACCTTTATAGAATCGCGTTGTTGTCCGTCTGTCTGTCTCTTTGTCTGTCTGTCCAAATGTTCAAAATCCTTTTTATGAGAAACGGGTAGACGTATAGAGTTGAAATTTATGGCAGATACTGAGGTCTACAGTAATTTGGTGGTGCAAACATTTTAAGCTTCTAAGTAAATGCAGTCAAAAGAGACAGCCATTTATGTCACATATAATGAAACTCGTAAACTCACTGATTAAAACCCTTAGGCTACTTCTCCTTGGCATAGAAACACGAAATTTGCCAACAAGAAAGGCTTAACAGTACAAGTAAATGGGAAAAAATCAGAAAATTCTTAATTTGTACTTATATCATGCGAAAAAATTACTAGCCATTTGTTTTGCGACTTCAAACTTGAAATTAAAACATTCTCCTAAGTCTTTTAATCCCTGGGATCGATATCCTGCCAGTATCAATGTCGATAACAGGTGCCGGCCGCTGTGGCCAAGCGGTTCTAGGCGCTTCAGTCTGGAACAGCGCGACCTCTACGGTCGCAGGTTCGAATCCTGCCTCGGGCATGGGTGTGTGTGATGTCCTTAAGTTAGTTAGGTTTAAGTAGTTCTAAGTTGTATGGGACTGATGACCTCAGATGTTAAGTCCCATAGTGTTCAGAGCCATTTGAACCATTTTTTCGATAACAGGCAAAAATCGTCGACAGCGTCGATTTCCGTAATGGATGAACTATCTATATAAATATTAAGTTTGTACGGAACCTTCAGTATGCGTGTCGTACTGCTGCTTGAGCAATTCTTTGAGTTAATTTCCAGTTTGCACTCTTCGCTTTGTACCGTATCCAGAAGTTCAAAGATTCTTTGGGGATTTGTATCATCTGGAGCTATCACAGATATGCCATCGCAAAGCTAAGCATATGTATCCTCTCGCCATTTATTCCGATAGGTGCACAGTACTTATTCTGTGCACTTCTTTATTGAATGTTCTATGTGGATGTTGAACAGGGGTTGGGACAGATTGCTTCCTTGTCTAATACTTTCACGAATTCTAGTTTTCCCCTGTATTTCTTATCTTTACTATGTAGTTCTTTATTTTTATTGTCTCTATAGCACTCTTCAATCAATTTTTAGAATTTCGAATAGCTTGTCACAACTGATAACGTCGAATGCCTTCCTGAAGTCTACGTAAGTTATGTAATTTTTCTGTTGGTACAGAAGTTTTCTCCAATTACACAACGAAGGCGTAGGATAGCTTTCTTAGCGCCTCTGCGTTCTCGGAAGTCAAGCCGGTCTTAAAAGTCTAAGTTGAGGCTTTTAGCGGACGATGCTATCGAATACAGAGAAGTAAACAACGCTAGAAAATTCTTACAAACTCTAGAAAGACGCGCAGAGGATCGACGTTTGGTGCAGCTGTAGGCTGTTCGCCCTCGACATAAATGTAAGGTACTGCGCATAAATATACGAAAGGATCCAATATTGTGTGACTACACGATTGCAGAACAACCAGTGAAGACCGTCACATCAAGGAGTGAGCGTACGGAAAGATAACGACTGCATAAGGCTAGGTTCAAAATGGTTCAAATGGCTCTGAGCACTATGCGACTTAACTTCTGAGGTCATCAGTCGCCTAGAACTTGGAACTAATGAAACCTAACTAACCTAAGGACATCACACACATCCATGCCCGAGGTAGGATTCGAACCTGCGACCGTAGCGGTCGCTCGGTTCCAGACTGTAGCGCCCAGAACCGCACGGCCACTCTGGCCGGCATAAGGCTAGGACACATGCCAGACTGAGATTTATTGGAAGAACCCTCAGGAAGTGAAATCTATCCACATTGGAGGAAAACTACGAAGCCATCGTTCGCTCAATAATAATAATAATAACTTCTACATACCACATCTCGCATTCGCCGACGATCTGGTAATACTTGTAGAGGACAAAGAGACTGGTGTCAAAGAGTTCGAGGCACATAAAGAATGTGCAGAAAAAGTAGGGTTACAAATATCATTTCAGAAAAGTGAATATTTATGTCCAAAAACAAAAACCACGAACATGAAATCAACGCGGTCCCGTACGTTATATACCTCGAAGAATTCATCAGACCGACAGACCTTAAAAAAAATCTCACAGAAAAATCGCCTCCAAAATGTCAAGAAAGCATTAGGGTTTGTCATAAAATCTCCAAGACAAAATATCTATGCCAAGGCAGACAAAAATTTGGCACAGAAATACAGTCACAAAACTAACACTCCTCTACGCAACCGAAACACTGACGCTTTACAGAAAACATGAGCTTGAAGAATTGACTCCCCCCTCCCGTCAGAGGCTCGAGTCGTCCCTCGTTCGTGTGTGTGTGTGTGTGTGTGTGTGTGTGTGTGTGTGTGTGTGTGTGTGTGTGTGTGTGTGTGTTGTCCTTACCTTAAGTTAGTTGAAGTCAGATCAAGTAGTGCATAAGCCTAGGGACCGATGACCTCAGCCGTTTGGTCCCATAGTCGTTACCACAAATTTCCAAATTTTTTGAAGAATTGAAAAACGAAGTGAGAAAGATCATTAGGAATTTTTTAGGAGCAAGACGTACGCAACTGGCTACAATCAATCCAAACAACAGAACAGGTTTGAAACAGCGAAATTTATATTAAGAAAAGGCGAATGAAAATCTTTGGTCATCTCATCAGACTACCAGAAAAGCGAGTTGCAAAAAGGATACTAGACTATGTAACGCCACTTAAGAACTCAACATTTTGACTGAATGAAATTCGAAAAAGAGTCCAACAACGCAAGCATAAGACAACCGAAATTTTAGAAAGACACACATTCAAACGCAAGTAGACAAATGGAATGTTACTTCAGAGCAATCAAAACAAAAGCCGCTCAGACTACAGTGGTCGGAAGAATGTAAACAAGCCTTCTTGGAAAGAATGAAAGGCTAACGAAACAACAATAAGAGCATAAAGAAAAGTTGATCGAGTTATTTGCATAACGTTTTCCATTTATTGGGAGAATTTCTAATTATAATAATAATAATTTCATGTGGGTCAGTGGCCTGGTACAAGGCTTTCAGATGGACGCCACTTCTGCTACACACGTGCCCCATTTTTCCAATTGGGGAAACTTAGAGTTTAATGTGGAATCCGAACCACGTCTAGTTTCTGGTGACTCCTCACATCGTTGAGAGGTGAAGGCTAACTTAGAAAGAAGACTGAAAAATCCGTAATTCGACCGAGAATGGGTGCCACGAACTCTCCATTTCCAGGCACGCGCATTACAATATTAGTATATAGCTCGTCGTGGGATCCGTACCAGGTATGTTTTGAGAAGAGGAAATAGAGAAGAACCAAACAGCAGGAGCTTGTTTCGTTTATAAACACGCAAGCGTCACGGAGATGCGCAGCCAACTCCAGCACCAGAGGCTACAAGAGAAGCGCTATGCTTAACGGTGTGGTTAACTTGAAATTCCGAGAGCGTACCTTCCTAGAAGAGTCAGCCGACGTACCGCTCCCTCCTGTGTCCATCTCGCAAAAAATATCATGAACGTAGAATTAGGGAGATTCGAGTTCACACGGAGGCTTCGATTTTACGGTGCGTGACTGCTTGGTTATTACCGCCCGTTACATTTTCATTATGCGGCTATTACGGTTAAATAGGACCAATGTTGCTGGTCATCCATCGACATTCAATGAAGACGTAAGTGGACAAAGTTCCTTGTCACCATTATAAGACATCGCCACATCGTCATGTAATCAGCAGCAGCAGCAGCGCAGCTATAGCAGCCGGCTGACATTGAGCGCTGAATAAAGCAATCATATCGAAATGAACGAGACAGCAGAGTGGGGTAACATTGTAGTCGCCGTCGGACCATGCAGATTTAATCTCACTGAAACGCTCCTGGATGTACTACCGCATTATGTTATCAAGCATTTCTTGTTTTTATGTTGTTCAGTCCAAAGACTGGTTTGATTTAGCTCCCCAGGCTAGACTATCCTTCGTAAACCTCTGCTTCTCTGTGTAACTAGTCCAACCTACATCCATTTGAAGCTGCTCACTGGAGTCAAGTCCTGATCTCTCTCTACACCCGCCCCCCCTCCCAAACTCACTCTCTCTCTCTCTCCTCTCCCCTCCCCCCCCCCCCCCCCCCACACACACACTCTTCCTTCCATTACTAAATTTACGATTTCTTGATACTTCAAGGTATGTCCAATAAACTAATCCCCTCTTTTAGTCAAGTTGTGCCACACATTTCTTTTTTCGCCATTTCGATTCTGTACCTCTACATTATGTATCGGGTCTTTTATCCGTAGCAACACATTTCAAAATCCTCTATTTTCTTCTTGCCTGTATTGTTCATAATCCGTGTTTCACTTCTAGATAAGGTCATTCTGCAGAAAAATGGTTCCAGAAACAGACTTCCTAACATTCACTTTATAATCGATGTTAATAACTTCTCTTTTTCAGAAACACCTTCCTTGGTATTGCTAGTTTGTATTTCATATAATCACTACTTCGGCAACCATCAGATATATTTGTGCCCAATTAGGAAACCTCATCTACTACGTCTCTTACTGTCTCATTTCTTAATCTGATTCACTCAGCTGAAATCCTAAAACAACGAATGTTCCAGTTACGATGCAGCGGCCTTCGTCAATGCGCGAACTATTTTAGATGTGAGTTGGGTGCTTAGTACATTGTTCCAGAGGGTTTTTAATTAAAGTAACACCGGCCGCGGAAGTCTAAGTATTTACATTCAAATTTAGATTCTGCCTGGTTTTCCTCAGTAACTTAAGCCAAATGCCATGATGGTAGTCCAAGTGGACGAAGAAACAACTACATTTTGGCCAGAGAAGATGCAGTGGACGTTTGTAAGAGATATGAAAGTTTAATAATTTTCTCGTTTGAAGTTCACTTTAGCATTACATTTGGCTTGTACAGTACATACGACGTTGACTGTTTACGGCTCTGGCGAAATTACCTTGGGGTGCCGATATTATCTGTACAGCATAACCCAAATGTCATTATAAATGTGAGTATCCGTTTGAACGGCGCGGGCTAAGCCCTCTTGTCACGGTCCGTGCAGCTCCCTCCGTCGGAGGTTCGACTCCTCCCTCGGGCATGGGTGTGTGTGTTGTTTTTAGCGTAAAGTTAGTTTAAGTTAGGTTAAGTAGTGCGTAAGCTTAGGGACTGGTGACCTCAGTAGTTTGGTCCCGTAAGACCTTACCACAAATTTCCAAATTTCCAGCCGTCTGACGATACACGGAAATGTTATAAACCAGTAACGCGCGCTATTTGTTCCTAATAAACAGCGTTATTAACAGTTGATTGTTGGTGTTTTTCCTTGTTTGTAAGAATGCGCCTGTCATGCTGATACTAATTCCCAAAGAATGCAAAGCTTTACAAGTACATTGCCAAACCACGTTTATTCTTTGCTGTGCAATATTTCGCACTCCATTCAAACTGGAATGAACCAGTCTCGATTTTTCCGTCGGTGCCTAGAATACAAGCAACACGTACGACCAAAAGTATCTCAATTACTATTTCCAATGGGCTGGCTGGTGTGGCCGAGCGGTTCTAGGCGCTTCAATCTGGAACCGCGCGACCGTTACGGTCGCAGGTTCGAATCCTGCCTCGGGCATGGATTTGTGTGATGTCCTTATGTTAGTTAGGTTTAAGTAGTTCTAGGTTCTAGAGGACTGATGACCTCAGACGTTACGTCCCATAGTGCTCAGAGCCATTTGAACCAGTTTTTGAATTTCCAATGGCAGGTCTACAGGGGTTGGACAAAAATACGTTCACATTCAAAACAGCTTGGATGCGTCTCCTGTATGGTTTTCAAAGAAATCTTACACCGTCCTTCCTGCAAAACAGTGGCAAGGATGACGGAGTAGGATAACTACCACGCACCCTTCTCTCCGACGTAGACCACAAAGACTCAACGATATTGAGATCTCTTGACTGTGGTGGCCAGGGAGGATGCGACAGTTCATTCTGATGGTCACAAGTCTTGGACGATGCGAGCTGTGTGAGCAGGGACCCCTGTCGCCTTGGAGCACAGCATCACCATCGGTGAACAAATATTGTGCCATGAGATGGATCTGAGCATCCAAAATCGTCACATAGTCCTTGGCAGTAATGCGATCTTGCAGAGTAACCATCGGTCTCACGGAATACCGCGATATGACGGCTTCAGTCATCACCCATACCCTGCCATACCTCACTCTTAGGACGTTAACTCGTCTAGAAGGTGGAAACAATGTGAAACAAGACTCGTCCACGCGAATGACGTTCTTCTGCTGGTTCAGGTATTATGGCTTCCATGCCACGTTTTCTGTTACTGGCACTTGCATCACTGATGAGCGGTTTTGGAATTCCAACTCGCCGTACAGCTACCTGTTTATGGCGCTCTGTTCCCGTTGTTTTGATGCTGACAGGGTTCGCGAGTGCGACATCAGCTCTGCAGTGACTTTTGCAGCTGCCCTCCTCTTATTTTTCGTCGCAATCCTCTTCAATGACCGTCTTTCACGAGCACTCAACGCACTCTTTCGTCCGCGTTGCGGTTTAGCGGATGATGTTTATCCGCTTTCCCTGTGTGTGGCATACTTCTTCGATACGGTGCCTCTTGAAACATCAAACAATTCGGTTCCATTGGCTACGGAAGCACGCACCATACGAGGACCAACAACTTGACAACGTTCGAATCCACTTAGCTCCAACATAATGCACTCACAATTACAAGGAACACTGTTCAGACCTCAACTGACATTTGCAACGTACTGAGGAAAATGCTCAGGCACCGTTCGTTGTCAAATACGGCAGCGCAACCTGGCAAGCACCTGCATTTGTGGTCAAGCAAGCATTTCGCGCGGTGTTTCCATATATTTTCCAACCCCTGCATCTTGTACATTTTAGGCAGAAACTTAAACCATCTATACCGAAGAGAACGTGAGGTGCATCCCACGAGGCCGTAGTCCAATATTTATAAAATTTTGTGGACATGTACGTCAGATGATGGATATGAAATGACTGAAACTTCTGCTCCATTTCGAACTGACATCCACTGACTGTCAATATCAATTTGAATACCGACACACCATCTCCCCTCGCAGACATGAACATACTCTTGTATTTCTTGTGAAATGGAAGCAAACAACCTCCAAATGTCGTTTTGAAGAATTTCTTGCCATACCTGTAACACAAACTGTGTCATTTTTGGTAGATGTATGTTCCGTCTATGCAACTAATCGGAGGCAGTTTGTTTATTGCCATACGCGTTTCGCTTCTTTCATTTGTGAAGCATCTTCAGTGGCGATTTCAGGCACTGCTAGTCCATGTGTGGGGCACTGGAGGTGTGCTCATTAGTCTCCATGCTCCAGTTGGCCGATTTCCGCCGTTCTTTCACGCACATTTGATTCAACATATCGCACACGTCACTTGCACTTGTAAAGCGCTGCTAGCCCATCTGTGTGGTCCTGAAGATGTGTTGATTAGTCTCCGTGCTCCAGTTGGCCTATTTCCGGCGTTCTTCCACCCACAGTTGATTCTCCGGCGTTCTTCCACCCACATTTGATTCAACACATCACATACATTACTTCCACTTTACTGGAGCATGGCGACCAATGAACACATCTCCAGGACCACACAAATGGGCTAAGACTGCTGGAAATCGCCACTGAAGATGTTTCACAAATAAAAAAAGAGAAACGCATATAGCCTTCAATTAGTTGCATAGATGGAACATACCTCCATGAATTTTGAAGCAAGTAAAGAACGACGAAAAAGAGAAAAAAATGACTAAGTCAACTTCTGAAGATCATTGGCTGGAGAGTGGTTCAAATATATAAGTTCGCCATGCTTTACGTGCAACAAATAAAGGTACGTGACACGCCAGGCAAGTACTTGTCCAATCCTCAAGATGTTTGTGATATGAAGTGCAGCGTGTCGTTTCGCATTTTTTCTACTGGAATTTGTCATAGGATATGAGAATTGGGTTTAGTATATTTTTCACATACTGGCAAGCATTCACTCTCCCTCCAACAGTTCAACAATTTTTCAGTTAAATTTCGGGCGTGCAGCCTCATTAACCCTGCTTCTTCTTCTAATATTTCGCCTGTATATCGTTCAGCCACCTACAGTGTGTGCCGAAAGAGTGACGCTCCAGCACTTTACTAGCGGACTGCGCTGTTGTGCATACATAGACACCAGAGACGTTGATCGATGTAGTACGCATATGCACGAATTTGATTTGCGGCTGGACGGGAGATCCGCGCTAGCATGTTTGTTGTATCGTTGTACAAAAGATACCACACGGGGGGCTGTCATCGTCGAATACTGCGAAGTTGGCACCACAAGTGCAGCGGCCGTCCACGAGCGGTCGCTGCTGCAACGGGCGCCGTCCCACCCCAAAGGCGCCATGTTCACGGCCCCCTATGCGGCAGCGCCACCGGGGCGGGAGACTCGACCGTGCACATGTTGCCCATGGACTACTCAGTTCGTATATTTTGCTTATTTTTTATAGTTCCACACAACTTCTTCCTGTTTTCTCGATTGATCTGTGTTCAGTTTTTCAAGGCCTATCCACTGTGCCAAATTATAGCTAAATCCGAGGGGGGTGCGATGGGGAGGTTTCCTTGTGAGTATTTACAATATATTTGCTTTACAGTGAGCATTGCTTGTTCACTACACGTTTGATTTACGCT
Organism: Schistocerca americana; assembly: GCF_021461395.2. NCBI lineage: Eukaryota > Metazoa > Arthropoda > Insecta > Orthoptera > Acrididae > Schistocerca > Schistocerca americana. The sequence continues at coordinate 514,115,112 of NC_060121.1, read as the reverse complement.
TCAGTTCCTGTGCACCTTACTGAACAGAACTGTGTTCTGTACACGTGTCTTCCAGTCGGGCACATATCGTTTGGCGCCGACGCTAAGCGTCATAATAATGTCTTTGTAGCTTAACTCCAGCCTGAAGCCGCTATCTCTATAACCGAGCGAGGTGGTGCAGTGGTTAGCACGCTGGACTCGCATTCGGGAGGACGACGGTTCAATCCCGCGTCCGGCCATCCTGATTTAGGTTTTCTGTGATTTCCCTAAATCGTTCCAGGCAAATGCCGGGATGGTTCCTTTGAAAGGGCACGGCCGACTTCCTTCCCTAATCCGATGAGACCGATGACCTCGCTGTTTGGTCTCTTCCCTCAAACAACCCAACCCGCTATCTCTATAGCACTTGGCCGTCCGCACGTCTCGTACACATTGATTCACTTGGCACCGGCAGCGCTAATCCGGATTACTTTGGCTTGTCGCCGGCCGTTCTTGACATTATCGGGAGATTATAAACTTTTAAGTGTTACTAACCCCATTGTTGGTTCTCTTAAGTTCTCAACTCTGTTCCCCTACCTTCATGAAATTTTGAAGATATACATACGTAAATAAAGACAAAATTTGTTTGTTCCAAATATTTGTTAATTGAAACTTTTTGGAAAAATAATCAGTTATGAATTGCACTTTGAAAAGCCTGTCTGCATTATCCGGTTTATTGTTGTTGTCGAAAAAATGTAAAAATGATATTATTTCTCTGAATCGGTTGCGGGACATCGTTTTGCGAAGTATCAGTGTGTCTATCAACGGATTCGTTGACCAATATTCGTCGATCCTTGCTTTTTTTTTTTTTTTTTTTTTTTTTTTTTTTTTTTTTTTTTTTTTTTTTTTTTTTACAGTTCCCATAAGGATAGCAAGCCAAAACCATTTTTTAAGTTCGGGACACGCAACGTCGACAAATTTGGCTTTTTTTTTAATTCAGTTTTCTTCTATTGCAATTTTGACTTTAGTACTTGTCGGTTCCGTAGCTAGTATTTTCAAATAGATCGTTCCCAATGCATAATTCGACGATATCCTCGACGCTCTGTGTGTCTCTGAGAAATATGTTTGGACAGGAAATCCTTCAAATTTATTATTGGTCCACAGTAAATCAAAGTCTGACCAATGTGCAGTGCACTGTCTTCTTCGCCTGATTCATTGAATCAGTTGGCAACCGTAGCGTTCGTGAATTCTTCTTGGACGTATTTCACTATCTTCCGACGATTCTGCTCCAATTTTATTTTTTCGATATCCAATGTCTTCTTCCCAATTGGCCAAGTCGTCCGGAACGTGAAATACGTCCGCGCATTCGTTGTAAATAATCGTATAGTCTCTTTCGTCTGCCATGATGAAAGGGCAGAAGTACTTGTAAGAATAAAAAACATATGTATCCCATTGTTACCTAAACAAAATACCGACAGAATACAAAAGATACTTAAGTGCTGTCGCCGGCCACTGAGCGATAATGTGCTCACGACACCAGAGTGGTGCCGCCGGCCATAGGGCGATACCAAGCACAGGACACCACTGTGGTGTCGCCGGCCGTTGACCGCTATTTCGCGCACGACACCACTGTGGTGTCGCCGGACGGCAGAGTGTTAACTGAATTCGTCACCAAACGAATTTCAATTGCTTCTTTCACCAATGATGCCCAAAAACATTCATACACCAAAATTTTGACATTTTCGTACAACACAGACTAGTGTCAATACAGTACTCTGCCAAATCCGCCTGTGGAGCCTGTGCATCAGGACGTACGCACAGTGGCGCGGTCCGCGAGTTCAAAAGGACGGAGCGAGTGCTGGAGCGTCAGTCTTTGGGCTCTCTCTCAAGGCAGCTGAACGATGTACAGCCGAAATATTAGAAGAAGAAGCAGAATTTGTGCGACTACATGCCCGAAATTTAATGGAACAGCCACTGCGCGGCGAAAAGATGGACATGCAATTCACTAATTACGAAATTACTCCTGGTGTTTTACCTAACATGTCAGCATACCATGACTCCAGTAGTTGGAGAAGTATGTTATGGGTGCTGCTTCAAAAAAACATGGTTCAAATGGCTCTGAGCACTATGGGACTTAACGTCTGAGATCATCAGCCCCTAGACTTAGAACTGCTTAAACCTAACTAACCAGCCGGCCGGAGTGGCCGAGCGGTTAAAGGCGCTACAGTCTGGAACCGCACGACCGCTACGGTCGCAGGTTCGAATCCTGCCTCGGGCATGGATGTGTGTGATGTCCTTAGGTTAGTTAGGTTTAAGTAGTTCTAAGTTCTAGGGGACTTATGACCACAGCAGTTGAGTCCCATAGTGCTCAGAGCCATTTGAACCATTTGAACCTAACTAACCTAAGCGAATCACACACATCCATGCCCGAGGCAGGATTCGAACCTGCGACCGCAGCAGCAGTGCGGTTCCGGACTGAAGCGCCTAGAACCGCTCGGCCACAGCAGCCGGCGGCGCTGCTTCTTGTGACCTTTCATCTGGCCATCTACGGACAAGTCAGCGTCTGACTGCCACAAGCAGAAGCGAGACTCATCGCTGAGTACCGCACGATGCCCAGCTGATTCTGGCTATACTGTTGTCGTTGGTATGGTGTCAGCGGAAACCGACGGATAGCCACTGGAGATCTCAACCTAGCTTCCAGTCTGTTCCCGACGGTTCGTGGTGACACTCCTCCCGTTGTCACTGGTGTACGAGTGTTAGTCAGAATCAATCGAACACTCCTACGGTCTTCTCGTGATACAGTTCTTCTGGAAGGACCCCTGCCACTCTGTTGCCTCAATCTCGTTCTGAGTCCATCCTGTTACCACTGGTTCTGCAGTCACTGCACCACAGTCGACTGTCTGTGGTACCTGAAGATCGATGCCCCAGGACACTCATGCCAATGAATCGTCCTTTATCAAAATCAGAAAGACGGCGATGCACGTTCTCTGGGCAATCGATCTCCCCTGAAACGTTCCAGTAACACAAGACACACGCGACAGCCATTGTGTGCTCGTACCATTCTTCATCTGGAGGAGTGACTTTCATCTGTACTGAAAACACTTTCGTAAGAATGAGACTGAAATCAATATATAACACAGGCATTGAATTTACTGGAGTCTCAAATGGTTCAAATGGCTCTGAGCACTATGGGACTCAACTGCTGAGGTCATTAGTCCCCTAGAACTTAGAACTAGTTAAACCTAACTAACCTAAGGACATCACAAACATCCATGCCCGAGGCAGGATTCGAACCTGCGACCGTAGCGGTCTTGCGGTTCCAGACTGCAGCGCCTTTAACCGCACGGCCACGTCGGCCGGCACTGGAGTCTCAGTTTGGTACCGTTTGGTCATGGTGTTCACCATATAACACTATCCACTTCCGTCGTCGTATTTCACCACTAAAAAGACACCGATGGCAATGAGTGTTCATTTTTGTCTCCGTTTTGCCACAAATACTGTATATTCGCAAGTAATAATCCCGCACCACGGTCACCAGCAGTTAGTATTTCGGCCCTAGTATCCCTGAAGAACTGCACGTGACTGCGGTCTCTTGCCTCCCAAGCCGTTCAGCGCGTGAACCGGGCCCAGCCTTCCGGAAATGATAAATTGCCTGAGCGCGGCACGACGTGCGGCAGGTTGAGCGTCACACACGGCAGAAGGCGACGGTCCGACGCCCATGAAATATTTAACAGTTCCTCTGCCGATGCTACCGCCGCCTCAGACCGGGCCTCCCTGCTGCCTCGGCTACACTTCGCGGATTCTACGCACACTGGTGGCCACAGAGAGCAAACATCTGTCGGACCAACCTGCTTACATGCGTCGCTTACTTAGTAACAGTTGGTAAATCAAAAGATCGAAAGTTGGAAATTTACTGTGATGCCATTGCTTTCTAGTAATACTCTAGCACAGAGGGGGGCGGGGAGCTTCCTTATCGAGGAGGCGGTGGAAAGAGAGAGAACACCAGAGAGGGACTAGAGTGTGGGGGGTGGGGGAGAAGCCGTAATAATAAAATCTAGCCGTACGTGGATTTTATTTCCTAAATATTTTTATCTACATCGACAACCATACTCCGCAAGCCACCATGCGGTGCATGACACCTTACGTTGTGCCACTAATGATCTCAAAGACTCGAGCAGTGCTCAAGAATGAGTCACACAAGTGTTTCATACGCGATCTCCTTTTTTGGGTGAGCTAAACTTCCTCAAAATTTCCCCAACAAATCTAAGTCGAACATTGCTGTTTCCTGCAATCAACGCCACATCCTCGCACCATTTCATGTCGGTTTGCAACGTTTTGCTTAGATATTTTTCGACGCGACCTTGTCAAGCAGCACACAACTAAGTTCGAAGATTACAGTATTGTTTTTCCTATTCATCTGCAGTAATTTACATTTTTTCTACATTTAGAACAAGCTACTATTCATCACACCAAATAGAATTCCTGCCTAAGTAATCCTGTATTCTTTTACAGTCACTCAACGGCGACACTGCCTCGTGCACCACAGCATCATCAGCTAGCCGTCGCCGATTGCTGCTCACCCTATTCATCAAACCGTTTACGTATACAGAGAAAATGAGCGGTTCTATCACACTTCCCTGGGGCACCCCTAATGATGCCCTCGACTCTGATGAACGCTCACCGTTGTGGAAAATGTTCTGGTTCCTATTATTTAAAAAGTCTTCGAGCCACCCTCATGTCTGATAATTCTTTACGATCGGACCTCGGTTAAGAGCCCTCAGTATAGCACTGTGTCAAACATTTTCCCGACAACGTATATTGACTCTTATGTGTTAACCATCCCCCATCGTTCGCAGGAATTCGTGCGGGAAAAGAGCGAATGCAGTTTCGCAGGAGCTATGCTTTCCAAATTCGTGTTGAGTTGTGGATGGAAGCTTTTATCTCTGAAGCAAATTTATTAATGATAATACATTGACAGCTGAAACCAGTACCACTGATTAAAAAGCTATTTCAAATACCAATTAGTTTAAAAATGGGGCCAGAAGAGCTTGAAAACAACACATGAATACGAAAATGCTTTTACATAAAATTCTATAAAAGTTAATCCCTTTACTTCCACACGCTGCATCGTTTCAGTTCCGCTTGTATAGTTTTATCATACACACTTATCGTCCAGCGGGATGTGTGGGGGTGTTCTCACCCATCGTGAGGGCTGCGGAATGGTAAAAGACGCCAGGCGGCGATGCCCGGAGGAGAAGGCATGAGGGGATGGTAGGAAAGGGCGTTCTCTGTTTGCTTTGTTAACTTTTGCTTCAGCTTCTTACAGACAAAAATGTACGTACATTTAAGTTCCTAAATATCGACACGACAATATCCGACAGCTGAAACCAACACCACTGATTAAAGTCATTTTCCTGTTATCAGTTAGTTCATAAAGAGACAAGGAAAACTTAAAAACAACACACAAATATGATAAATTTTACAAAAAAACTACTTTAACTTAAAAAAAACGCTGTAATGTCAGAAGGTGTTGTCTTGGAATCAGTACGCAGGCAACAAAGTGGACAGCTCAGACTGACGCAAAACTCCGACAACGGAATTTCCCGAACCCACTCGGCACGGACCACTCTCCCATTTAGCAGCAGTGAAGCGTTGTACTGAAACTGCGCTGACATCGCGGTATGCTGTGTTCATATTCGGCGAAAATTAATGTCTTTGACATACGTATATACTATTATCTCTGTCCGTATTAGGCGAGAAGAGACATTGCAGTCATGTTTTAGTTGTTGTAAGAGGCAGTTGTTATTTAGTTGTTGGAAGAAATTATTTAAAAATGAACATGGACAGTCAAAATCACAAGAAATATCTTTTTTTGTGAGGTTACCAGTTTGGGTCTCTTTTAGACCATCTTTAGACCTACTACCATGATGGTAGACGGTGGCGCTGAACGGAGCGGGCGCTACGATTCCACTAACGCTGACTTCTCAGCGCCTGCTTCTTTCACAGTAACCGTCTTCCATCATGGTGGTAGGTCTGAAGATGGTCTCAAACAGATCGAAACTTCATATCGAACTTCAAACAAAAAGATGTTTCTTGCAGTTGTGACCGTTCATGTTCATTGTTAAGTAATAAATAAAACCGCTCATCTGCAACAAAATTATTTTAAGAAAACATGTTTTAGTTGGTATAAAAGAAAGAAACTGTCGGAGAGTGAATTGTAATGAAGAGACTTAATGTGTTTGACTGTTAAAGACTAGTTTTAAAATATACATGAGTTAAAAGAGAGACATTAACACAAATTAGTGATTATAAGCATTTCATTTTGGAAGAATATTTTCTTAAAATGGTTGAAAAAAGAAGTTTTGCCATTATTCAAATGACCACTAGAAACATAGATTCATCTCCTCACCTCGAAAAGGACAACTGGCAGCTGTAATTCATTTGTGAATTGATATCTCCACACAAAAGTATAAAAACACAATGGAATTACAGACCCTGGTTGCGAGTGGGCAATGACTTAAATCAGTGGGGAAAGTTGAAAATTGGTGCTGGGCCGGGATTCGAACATGAGTCGCCTGCGCTGACCACTGACGACTGCCTATCCGGACAGTGGTCAGCACAACCTCATGGACTACCCTAGCACGCCCCCGTCGAAACCAAATTCTCCACTTATCCACACATTACTAGCGTAGTGCCCCTTGTCCATTATCCTTATTACTCACCGCATTTTGCCGATTAGCGCAGAGTTCGAGCCGTGTGTGCATCTGCTCTGCTGAGATCATTGGCCGATCACGCTCTAGTTATCTATATGGTGTCCGTTATTTCGGACATGCCCGAAAAAACAGATACCATGAGCGCGCGCGCACACACGCACGCACACGCACACGCACACACACACACACACACACACACACACACACACACACACACACACACACAGAGAGAGAGAGAGAGAGAGAGAGAGAGAGAGAGAGAGAGAGAGAGAGATTAGACAGAACATTATGACCACTGACCTACTATTGACATAAACCCTTCCAGGGGATAGCAGCGTTACGTCACTCACCTGGCGAGAAATGACTGCCAGTCAAACACATGCACGGTGCATATAGTACCAGTGAGCGTGTTGGCCATGTGTAGAATGGGGAAGGCGCGCAAACTATCTGGGTTTGGCCGAGGGCAGATTGTGATGGCCCAGAGGCTTGGCACGAGCATTTCGGAAACTGCACGACGTGTCCGGTGTTCGAGGAGTGCTGTGGGGAGGGTGTTCAACATGTGTCGAAACCTAGGTGAAACCACGTCCAGACGTCGTGGAGTTGTATGGCTATCGCTCATAACAGATACTGTATTGCAGTATCTGTATTACTCTGAATTACGATGAAGTGCCTTTGGACATGCATGTTGTCTGAAGGAACTTTGCGTCGTAATTCAGAGTAATACAGGTACTGCAATATCGTATTTACCTACGACAATGGGCAAACAACTTTCAAGCAAAATACCCCCCCCCCCCCCCCCCCCCCCTGTACAGGAACATACATAATGGATGTACGACTACAGGTTGTGGACACATGGTTGACGACACATGGAAGTTTAGAACTGGCCGTGAGCCGTACTCGGATAGCCAAATGGTAGGCTACCGCTCTGCGATAATCGGCAAATCCGGGTTCGAGTTCCTGTCCGGCACAAATTTTCATTGCTGCCACTCCATTATAAGAGCTAACGTTTGTCCATACTCGCAACTGCGAATACGTTTTATGTACATTACAGAAGTCGACGTCGTAGACTGAACAGACTTGTAAAACAGGACAGGCGGCGAATTGTGGCGGTACTAATACCAGACTTTAATGCTGGGCACAGTACAAGTGTGTCTGAACACACAGTGCACCGAACATCCTTAACGATGGGCCTCCGCTGCCGACGACCCATCCATGTGCCAATGTTAACGCCACGACATCGGCAACTACGACTGAAACGGGCATGTTACATCGGTACTGGACGTTGGCGCATTGTCAGAGCGTTGCATGGTCTGACGAACCCTGAAAACTTTTTTATCAAGCAAATGGGGTACGGAGAATTCATCGTCTTCCAAGGAAACACATCCTTGCCACGTATACTGCGGCACAGAGACAAGGTGGCGACTCGAACTCTGTTATGCTCTGGGTAACATGGGTACCCAAGAGTCCAATGGAGCTCGTGCGAGGCACCATTACGGTCAAGGTGTATCGTACACTGGTTGCAGACCACATACACACCTTCATGACTATCAGGTTTCTCGATGGCAGTGGCAGTTTTCAACAAGATAATGCGCCATATCACAAGGACAGGTGTGTGATGGACTGGTGCGAGGTACACAGTGGCGAGTTCCAATTGATGTGCTGCCCCTCCACCCCTAACTCGCCAAATCTGAAACCGAACGAACAAATATGGGATGTGATTGAACGTGGCGTTAAAACTCATTGAGTCCCCCCCCCCCCCCCCTCACCGGAATATATGGAAATTAGGTGGACCGTGTGTGCAGATGTGGTACACCAGCTCCCTCCAGCGCCTTTCCAAGGCCTCATTGCGTCCATGCCTCGACGCGTCGCCGCTGTTATCCGTGCCAAATGTGAACATACCAGCTATTAGGTAGCTGGTTATAATGTTCCTGCTGATCAGTCTAAACTAAGCAATCAGATTGGAAAACTGAATTCTGACACCATGGGCAAGCCAATTCCATTTTTACACGTTCGAACATCAAAGTCTATGATACAGCCTGAAAAACACAACTGAGATTTTTTAAAAAACTGTTTGGATATAATAAAATTTAATATATCTTAAAATAAAGCTATTGTTATAGAAACTTTTTCAGTTTTTCAACGGTGATTATAGCATTACTTAGTGCACAGCATAGTCTGTCCGCAAGGTAAACTGTTGTGACGACTACTGTGGAAGCCAGCACGGAAACAAACAAGGAAGGAGAGAAGATGCGATGGCCGATGGAAGGAATCCAACATCATCTGTACAAAACACTTTCTCATTAACAGAAAAAATTATTTCTAAAAATTAAAGAAACTGGTTTTCCTGTGCCTCTTACGTGTGATTACATTCATCCATTACTACTACTCGTAGAACGCAGGCTAAGTACCGTCTTCCTATTACTCACTACCGATGCTCTCGAAGACTGTGACCGAACTGAGCCGACCAGCGATGGGCGGACTGTTAAGTCAGCGTTGACAGGGGGCCCTAAACTCTGTCTTCCTGGAGGTATGGCGCTGTCCACTCTTTCTATTGGCGCATGGGTCAACGCCTTCTTGATACCGTTTCGCGGCGCTGCGTTGGTCAGTGTACAAGAAATGCTTTAGGACTGCACATAATCTACGCATTTAAAACTAGGAAGTCTAGTGTTTGCGATGGCGAGATTTTGGTGCTCTACCATCTGAGGTCCCGAGTTCGAGTCTCGGTCCGGCACACAGTTTTAATCTCCCAGGAAGTTTCATATCAGCGCACACTCCGCTGCAGAGTGAAAATCTCTTTCTGGAAACATCCCCCAGGCTGTGGCTAAGCCATGACTCCGCAATATCCTTTCTTTCAGGAGTGCTAGTTCTGCAAGGTTCGCAGGAGAGCTTTTGTTAAGTTTGGAAGGTAGGAGACGAGGTACGGGCACAAGTAAAGCTGTGAGGACGGGGCGTGAGTCGTGCTTGGGTAGCTCAGTCGGTAGAGCACTTGCCCGCGAAAGGCAAGGGTCCCGAGTTCGATTCTCAGTCCGGCACACAGTTTTAATTTGCTAGAGATTGTTTGTCCCATTGGGAACTTCTGAGCGACACATACAGAACTGACTCACGAACAGCTTTACAGCGAGCGGAGAACTGAGAGTGCAATTATTACAGCGGTCATAATTAGTGGGATAAATCATTCTAAACACATTGTACAAGGAACAGCAGCAGTTACTGGTATACTTGATCGTAACACAGATCACTTCATAATTATAAACATTAACAGCTAGCATTTTTGCGTTCTGAATGTGTCTACGAAATGGTGTACTTAACATTGTAAGCTGACCTGATCTCCTCTTGCGTGCTCAGATAAAAATAAATAAACAGACAAAGGCAAGGTTCAAGAATCAATAAAGCAGTCATTCATTTCTTCCCCTATAGCCATTACGAATTACTAGGGCGTGTGGAAGGTGACGGCTTCATAATGATTTCAGTGGAAACCATGCCGTAAGCTGAACTGCTTCCGTGTTAGACGAACAAATGAGTAAAACGAGTTTTTATCCTCTGCCTATGCTGGGTGAAAGAGTAACGTACTGTACTGCGACTGCGATAAAAATTCTATCTGTAACAAATTAACGTAGGAAGAATATCCAGTGTTCGGCTACACAAGGAGCTTACGACGTTAACACACTACGTTACACAAGTGACGGCTCTTTCTCCACTAAAGGTCCTCGCCCACAGCTACTATTGACATATGGTTAGCATTGGTCATTGTTACCATGTCAGAAATATGACTAATGACTACCAACATAGTAGTATCTGTCTTCAACCACACAACTGTACTTTCTTAATTAAGTGCAACATTCCTCGATTCTAAAACTCTATTTCCAAGGAGCACATTCTCAACCTGGTGTTAGACATCCCCTTTAATTTACGATCTAGTAGTACATGAACAGCACTGTCGTTCCAAAAAGAATTTTCACTCTGCAGTGGAGTGCACGCCAATGGGAAACTTCCTAGCAGATTAAAACCATGCCGGACAGGGCCTTAAACCTGAAACGTTTGCCTTTAGCAAGTAAATGTTCTAACAAGGGGGCCGTACGAACTTCCCTTCGCCCATTTGATTCATATTGACACGGTGCATAGGGCATGACTAACACTTCAACATACGTAGACACGAAGACGAAACTCTCAATCGTTGTGGAGAAATCGAGTGCGAATGTTTTGGGCATTCGTATATACTTTGTAGGGCCTCTAGTATACAAAGAGGTTGCAGCCGAGCGAGTAAGCACTTACTTCCATAATCACGAAGTCTCAGGATCAAATCTCCATGTCGGCTTCCTTTTTATTTTATTTTTTTTGCAAGTAATACTAACAACAGGTTTGTTACGACCGTTCATATTATCTGTCCTTAATCATTAATTTATTTTTTCTTAGTCTTTATCCCAGAGAAAAAGAAAGTGAGAGGGAGCAAGCTTTTTTTTTCTTAAAGAGATTAGAAATAAAAAAGCATACAAGGGAACTTTCAATCAAATCAGCATAGCCATTTTATTTATATTATTGTCTCTTCGTTTGAGACAAGTATAATGCGTAACGTGTGGAGTACTGCACGAACCAGGGTGACAGTGATCGTAGCAACATGCGAAACAATAGCTACATTCAGCACATGTAACGAACACCGAAGTTTTGTATGTGCATGTTTTCTCAGTCTGTCTATTGCAAAACAAACTTTATTTACATCATGAACGGAACGATTTGAAGTGGAATGATCATATAAAATTAACTGTTGGTAAGGCTGGTGCCAGGTTGAGATTCATTGGGAGAGGCCTTAGAAAATGTAGTCCATCAACAAGGAGGTGGCTTACACAACACTCTTTCGACGTATACTTGAGTATAGCTCATCTGTGTGGGATCCGTACCAGGTCAGGTTGACAGAGAAGATAGAGAAGATCCAAAGAAGAGCGGCGCGTTTCGTCACAGAGTTATTTGTAAGCGTGATAGCGTTATGGAGATGTTTAGCAAACTCAAGTGGCAGACTCTGCAAGAGAGGCGCTCTGCATCGCGGTGTAGCTTGCTGTCCAGGTTTCGAGAGGGTGCGTTTCTGGATGAGGTATCGAATATATTGCTTCCCCCTACTTATATCTCCCGATGAGATCACGAATGTAAAATTAAAGAGATTCGAGCGCGCACGGAGGCTTTCCGGCAGTCTTTCTTTCCGCGAACCATACGCGACTGGAACAAGTGACAGTGGCTCGTAAAGTGCCCTCCACCACACACCGTTGGGTGGCTTGCGGAGTATAAATCTAGATGTAGATGTAGAAACGGTTCACGGACGTCACATTATTTCGCGGCGTGTTGGGCACTGGATACTGTTGCAGATAGCTCACAAAAAAGTAGTACCGGCAGTGAGATTCGATCCTGAGACCTTGCGCTTATGAAACCAAAAGCTTATTCGCTCCGCTGCGGCCTCCTTGTATCCTAGCAGCCCTATGAACTATATTAACACGCCTAAAATTTTCAAACTCGATTTTCTCGAAAACAGATGGGAGTTGCGTCTTCCTGTTTACATATGTCGAAGTCCTAGTCGTGTCCTACACACACAGTCAATATGAATCAAAACAGTGAGGGGAAGTTCGTAAGATCCCTTGTAAGCACGACTCAAGAACCGCCCTCACAGCTTTTCTTCCGCCGGTACATCATCTTGAAGTTTGGGAAGCAGCAGATGTACTGGCGGAAGCTAAGCTGTGAGGATGCATCATTAGTCGTGCTTACACAGTTCAGTCGGTAGAGCACTTGCCTGCGATGGGCAAAGTGTCCAAATTCGAGCCCGGTCCGACACACAGTTTTAATCTGCCAAAAAGTTCGGACACAGTCATCAGTTTTATAGAAAAGCGTCTCAAACGAGATTAACGAACAAATAAAATATTGCTACTGAATACCTTCATCCGGGCACGAAATACTCATCTCCTTCATTGATGCAAAACGTCAGCAGCTCGTGGTCTTGCGGTAGCGTTCTCGCTTCCTGCGCACGGGGTCCCGGGTTCGATTCCCGGCGGGGTCAGGGATTTTCTCTACCTCGTGATGACTGGGTGTTGTGTGTTCTCCATCGTCATTTCATCACCGCCAAAGTGGCGTCAACTAAAAAGGACTTGCATACGGCGGCCGAACTTCCCCGCATGGGGCCTCCCGGCCAACAATGCCATACGATCATTTCATTGATGCAAAACGTTCTCATTTCCACATGCTTACGACTGTACTCTGTTATTCAAATGATAACTTTATTTCATGGCTCAAGGATGTATTACAGTAGCAAAGTCTTATAATTTTTGTTTATAAACTGATGAAAGGCAATAAAGTAACTCATAGGAGTTATAGCAGTTTTTATTCTTGCTCACAGTGCATGAGATTCTGTATTTTCATTAGCATACAGAACCATTAGCTTAATAAGGCATGGTAGCAAAAAACGACCACGAATTATTTGCAGAAGATTGCAAAGGTTGACAGAAGCCCGTCTCTGGGAGCAATAGTTTGTGTTCCAGAGAAATATGGGAACGCCGAGGCATTACCAGCCTCACATTTTGTCTTAAAAGATAGGTCGACGAAAGGCAAACCTAAGTTTATAGCGCCGGCCGGAGTGGCCGAGCGGTTCTAGGCGCTTCAGTCTGGAACCGCGCGACCGCTACGATCGCAGGTTCGAATCCTGCCTCGGGCATGGATGTATGTGGTGTCCTTAGGTTAGTTAGGTTTAACTAGTTCTAAGTTCTATGGGGCTGATGGCCTCAGAAATTAAGTCCCATAGTGCTCAGAGCCATTTTTTAAAATGTTTCTAGCATTTACAGATTTAGAGAAAAGTTTTGGCAATGTTGACTGGGAAACATTCTTTGAAGTTCTGGAGGTAGCAGGGATAAACAACAGGAAGCGAAAGGTTATCTGCAATATGTACAGAAACACAACTGCAATTACAAAAGTCGAAGGAATTGAAAGAGCGGCAGTAATTGAGAAGGAAATGAGACAGTGTTGCAGCCGATAGCCGACAATAGGAAAGTGCTGAAAGAATCCAATGAAAAATTTGGGAAAAGAAAGTAAAATTCAAGGAGAAGATGGAGCGAAGGGTGGGGGACTTACGATTTTTCGATATACCCAAGCACCGAAATCCTGGGAATATACCCAAGCACCGAAATCCTGGGATCTGAGTCGCTGTCGTTAATGAAGTAGTAGCAATACCAAGAAAGATGACATCTGTACCATAGTTCCATAAGGGTGTGTGTGTGTGTGTGTGTGTGTGTGTGTGTGTGTGTGTGCGAGAGAGAGAGAGAGAGAGAGAGAGAGAGAGAGAGAGAGAGAGAGACGGGGAGGTGGTAGATATATCTGTCAGCTTTTATGCCAAACTTCCTTCCTGAATCAACACACTCATTTGTCATTTGCCCATGTATGATCTCAATAACCAGCACAGACATAAATATCCTGAACTGGTACTGCTACCCGTTGGTAATTCAAACTGTGGCTGACATCCAGCATCACTGTAAACAGTGTTTTGTAATATTGTAAATTGTAATTGTAATACTGTACGTTCTAAATAATGTTTCCCTCTTTTTGTCTCACGAGGTGTGTTGTCCTCTACTTAAGTATAAGGCTAATTGTAAATCCGCTGTTCATCGTACTTTACTAATGACCTTGTCCTTGTAGCACAAAACGTGAATCCGTCTTCCACTCTCATTTGTATCTTGTCATGTAGCGAGGTTTTTATTGTCTCCATGGCAAATGTTTTGCCCCATTATTGTCATCTCCTCCTACAAAATGTTATGTAGTTGGGTGTAAGGACCCTGGAGTCGGAACCCTACAAAATCAATAAGATAAATCAAGGAAAGGGTGTAACGTAAAAGCTAATGTCGCGGAGACAGCCCTCGACGAAAAGTCGATTACTAACGTAAAAATGTATCTTTGTATTACAAAGATCATAGTAACTGCTATAGCTCATTCACCTGTCAGACACTAGACAATGGCACTCTTGCTCGTTTCTATAGCTGACAAAATGTACATATCACGTATCTGGTTCCTAACTCAATAATTATATTCTCCAAATATTCAACAAGCTTGTGACGATAATTTATGTCTTACATATTTGCCACATACATCAAGATGAGTTTTCGAATGTCTGCTGCGTTTAATATCGACCGAACGATGAAAAGATTGAAGAAGGCAGGAATAAAACAAAAAATGTTCGGGTTAAACGTGACGTCTGCAGTGACGTCACTGAAGACATAGCACTCGCTATGTTGGAGGTGGATGGGGCAGTGGTCAGCGCGACGGTCTGTCGATCCTAAGGGCCTGGGTTCGATTCCCGGCTGGGTCGGAGATTTTCTCCGCTCAGGGACTGGGTGTTGTGTTGTCCTAATCATCATCATTTCATCGCCATCGACGCGCAAGTCGCCGAATTGGCGTCAAATCGAAAGACTTGCACCAGGCGAGCGGTCTTCCCGACGGGAGGCCCTCGTCACACGCCATTATTATTATTAGTATAGGGAGTTGCCCACCACATTACTAAGAGAACCATCCAGAATTCGTTACAACTGATTTCGGAAAACCACACAAAACTAAATCAAGGTGACTAGTCGCGGAATTGAACCTCGTTTCTGCTGGAAACGCCTCCTCTCCAAGCAACAATATAAGTTGAATTGTGTCCGTTTACAATTCTGACAAGGCTCAACTGTATAACCAAACAACGAAATCGTGGGAGCTAAGCCGCAGTCGTTAATGAAGTAGCAATACCAAGAGAGATGGCGTCTGTACCATCGTTCCATAAGGTTACGACGAAAAAGGATTTCAGATTCGTGACTTCGTTATGCTACAGGACTCGACAGCCACACGAACATTCAGACTGCTAAGACAGTGTTAAACTGATAAAAGCAATTCTGAGAAATGCTGTATTAGGCTTAACTTGGAGGAAAATCAATTTTAATTAGGCGAGATAGCGATGAAACATTTTGCATCGTTTTCTGTACTGCCATATGAAGTTACATAATGCCGTTTCCTTATCTCGTCGAGTTATTCAACACACAAACCGTCTGACCACTATGTCTGAGAGTGTGTAATGCGGCTCTCCGTGTTATCGCAGCCACTCGATTCATTCGGCACCGAAAAAAACCATATCAAAGACGATATCCCCCAAAGAACGGGGGAGCACCACGTGTAATCACTGCCACTTAACCACTGCAAGAGATATGGGGACGAACACTGCTTCCGTCGTACCAGTGGCGAATAGGAGAGCACTTTCCTACTTACACTATGAGTAATATCTGAAGTAACAAAGCTGCGCATTTTTTCTAAGACACTCCTATGCCGCAGGGATTGGTACAAATCTCCATCTGCTCAACAAGATTTAATGGTTCCATGAGGTATCTAAATCACGTTACGCAAGTACTGTGATGGTTCGTCCAGCGGTATCATGCCTGAGTCCTTCACATATCCTTGGCCAAGCTAGTGCTTCATCTTCTAATGGAACTGGGCATCGCTCTGTCTTTATTCGAACGTAAAAGTATGGTCTCGGGTGAAGTCTTGAATTGAATATTTGCACACTCTGACAGCTGCAACAATCCTCGTTTACACTTACGATTCATTTCTTTTTCTATTAGTGACATATATTTGGCAACAGATTATTGATCTAGCATCACCATTAAGCTAAGCCGGCCAGAGTGGCCGAGCGGTTAAAGGCGCTACAGTCTGGAACCGCACGACCGCTACGGTCGCAGGTTCGAATCCTGCCTCGGGCATGGATGTGTGTGATGTCCTTAGGTTAGTTAGGTTTAAGTAGTTCTAAGTTCTAGGGGACTGATAACCACAGCAGTTGAGTCCCATAGTGCTCAGAGCCATTTGAACCATTTTGAACCATTAAGCTAATATAACGCTTTATCTTGAATATTGTACTTTAGCTGAACATTGCCATGAAGATTGTTTAGCACACAATGCTTACAGGTTACACTATTTAGATCTTTTTATGTGTGTTTCGAATTTTAGTAATAAAATTTCTAGCAAATTCAGAAGGAAGGTTAGAGTTTAACATCTCGTTGACAATGCGGTCATTACAGACTGGCCCGCATCTCGTGGTCGTGCGGTAGCGTTCTCGCTTCCCACGCCCGGGTTCCCGGGTTCGATTCCCGGCGGGGTCAGGGATTTTCTCTGCCTCGTGATGGCTGGGTGTTGTGTGCTGTCCTTAGGTTAGTTAGGTTTAATTAGTTCTAAGTTCTAGGCGACTGATGGCCTCAGCAGTTGAGTCGCATAGTGCTCAGAGCCATTTGAACCATTACAGACTGGCAAATGTAGAAGCCATTATAACTACGAGGGTAAGTCAACTATTATCCGTAATTTAGTTATATTTTTGTTTATTTTGGTAGTACTGTCGTTTTACGTTGATGACGCATGCTTTGTTTGTTGTTATATCTTTGCCATTTTCATGCTGCTAGGTTAGTTTCGTTATCGCTGCCGCGCTGTTAATAATCCGTTTTTTTGTGGTCGGAAGGCGTGTAAGGGGCCGAAATTCATCGAAGACTTTCGATACAGTACGGGGACAGTGTTTTGCCACAACGGAGTGTCTACGAATGGATTGAAAAATTCCGAAATGGTCGCACAAGTGTGATGAAGGGGCCGGACGACCTTTTACCGCCACAAATGAAGAAACCATTGAGCGTTCACGTGATATGATTCTCTCAGACAGACGATTAACTATTGACGAAGTGGCACATTGTCTGCAAATTAGTCACGTTTCTGCCTACGGAATCATCCACAACAGACTTGGGATTCATAAAGTTTGTGCAAGATGGGTCCCAAAACAACTCACACAGTTGCGTAAGCAAACGCGCTTGGACATCTGCAAAAAACCAATTGGATCGCTATGGTAACGAAGGGGACAACTTCTTGGACAGGATCATTACTGGTGACTGAAACATGGATCCATCACTACGAGGCGGAGAGTAAACGGCAGAGTATGGAATGGAAACACACAAATTCGCCGTGCAAGAAAAAGTTCAAGACCCAACCGTCCGCAGGAAAACTGATGCTTACGGTTTTTTGGGACGCACAAGGTCCAGTACTGGAACATCATGGGGAAAGGGGCACAACAAGAAACAGTGTACGTTACAGTGAGATGCTTACTGCCAGGCTAAAGCCTGCAATTCGAAGCAAACGCCGAGCATTGTTGTCAAAAGGTGGTGTTGTGTTGTTGCACTACAATGCCCATCCGCATACTGCTGCGTACACCGCAGAAACGCTCCAGAAACTCAAATTTGAAGTACTGGATCAAACAAAACAAAAAAAAGTTCAAATCTTATGAGACTTAACTGCTAAGGTCATCAGTCCCTAAGCTTACACACTACTTAACCTAAATTGTCCGAACGACAAACACACACACCCATGCCCGAGGGAGGACTCGAACCTCCGCCAGGACCAGCCGCACAGTCCATGACTGCAGCGCCTGAGACCGCTCGGCTAATCCCGCGCGGCGAAGTACTGGATCATACTCCATATAGTCCTGATACTGCTCCTTCTGACTATCACTTGTTTGCTCCACTCAAACAGGCATTAAGGGTCCGTCGATTTGCCTCGGACGAAACAGTGAAAGAAGCAGTGCATTCCTGGCTCGCAGCTCACCCGAGAACCTTGTGTCATGAGGGCATCAGGAGGCTTGCACAACGATGGACCAAGAGTGTTGAAACGCAAAGAGACTATGTCGAAAAATGATGTTCTTGTAAGTTTCCAATTTGATTACAAAAAAATTTTATAACTACTTTGCGGATAATAATTGACTTACCCTTGTACAATCTAATAATAATCATTATTCTTTCTATCCCCATTCGTTCAATAACTTGTAATTAATAATTAGCTTTATCCGAAAATTTGTTCACAGTTGTCATTTTCCCCCATATTGCTTTCCCTTTATTTCGACCATTTGATCTGAAATAACGTTAACATGCGTATGTTTTTGGATAGGGTCCGCCTTTAGCATAACACAATTTTGTTTTTTAACCCAAACATGTTTCACTGCAGTTGCAGCATCTTCAGTGGGCTTTTATTTTATGGCTGTTAAAGATAAAGAATTTTTGTTACTGTCTGTAAACATGTAACTATTAGTTTTTAAATCGTAATTACAGACATTTGAAAAGCACATAAAATTATGAATTCATACCTTTTTACCACATGGTGTGGTTTATCTGATGTGTTGTGTTTCTGTAGTGACTGTTTTGTTCCACAGTTTGTCATCTGCAACCACTTACATCTTTAAGTAGATAAACTATTTCAGCCAAAATTACGATTTGAAAATTTTTATTTCTATGCCTGAAATTAATTAATTCTATGTGTGTGTGTGTGTGTGTGTGTGTGTGTGTGTGTGTGTGTGTGCGCGCGAGCGCGCGCGCGCGCGCGCGCGCGCGCTTGTGCGTGTGTCTATTTACATTATGTTTCACCTACGTTTTCTTTTTCCTCATCTTCATCACTGTCAAACAATATATATTGAGTTGCCACTGTCACTGCCACTGTGTAATTAAATAATTTCGCAAAGGAGACTTTTTTGTTCTGAAATGCTTTAGAAGTGCTTTAGAATTCGCCCGTTATCTGAATTATTCAGTGCGCAATTGAAATGAGCCTTCCTAGAGCTTGTAAGCTATTCACACTTTGCTTTTATGCATGAAACAATACCTTAATAAGTGCCATTACAGATTTGTGCAACACAGGAAGTGGAGAAAATAACATGCTGACAAACTATAGATTACTAATTCAATCCACACTTTACAGTGTTGTGTAATCAGCTCAAATTTAAGAATCGCGATCTTTCTTTTTGTTCTAAGCATTAAATACAATTTATTGATGCCACCGTTTGAATATTTATCCACAAAATAAGTATCAAGGAAAATTTTGCTACTTCTTATACCGTAAAGAATTACGCAATCAGTTGTCATAATTGTATGCCTCTCTAATATGTAGCCGGCCGCTGTGGCCGTGCTACGGTCGCAGGTTCGAATCCTACCTCGTGCATGGATGAGTGGGGGGCTCTGAGCACTATGGGACTTAACATCTATGGTCATCAGTCCCCTAGAACTTAGAACTACTTAAACCTAACTAACCTAAGGACAGCACACAACACCCAGCCATCACGAGGCAGAGAAAACCCCTGACCCCGCCGGGAATCGAACCCGGGAACCCGGGCGTGGGAAGCGAGAACGCTACCGCACGACCACGAGATGCGGGCATGGATGAGTGTGATGTCATTAGGTTAGTTAGGTTTAAGTAGTTCTAAGTTCTAGGGGACTGATGACCTCAGCTGTTATGTCCCATAGTGCTCAGAGCCATTTGAACCATTTTTTTCTAATATGTGGAAAATTTAAAAAAGGTTCACAGTATTTAATCTTTTCACACCACTGTAAACCAATCAAGGAATTATTTATTAAATGCTTTTCGTTGTTCGGTGCGGTTTACATGGGCAACAGTGAATCATTCAAGCGCGGCAAATAGGTGATTACTTTTCATAAAACAAGTAATATCGACTGAAAATGATATCCCTCGATAAATGGGCATTTATTGTACAAAATGCCCAAGGTTTTTTTAACACAAACTTATGTCTTCTTTTTTGGTAATATGAATTGTATAAATGAAAGAAATATTTACAAGAAGTACGAAATTGCACCAAAATGAAAGTCGCAAAGGTATGAAAGGAAAACTATTTCAAATATTTATAACTGCTTGAGAGAGTCAGTGCGTCATTACTCGGGTAGATTTACCAGACTGGGCGCTCTGAATTGCAAGTGAGATGAAAATTACTAATTGCCAAGCTTCTTCGACCTCGTTAAACGGATATTATGAAACTGGCTTTGGATACTGCTACAGTTTAAGCGTTTTCTCCCTCCTTCGCTTAACCAAAAAACTATCACTGATAGCTATTACTGTGATTTTTTTCTTTGGACTTGGAACGCACACAATTTCTGTTCTGGACTTCAATTATCATTCGAACCACGAGTCACGGAAATGTCCGAGTTATTTCCTTTTTCTTCTAATGTTACCACCATTTCTAACGAAATGTCGACATCACTGGAATAAACGTCCAAGAAATGAACAAATATATAGCACGTATGCAGGTCTTCAGGAGAAGTACCGTAGATGATTTCGATTAAATAACGTATACTCGATATTTAATCTTTGCAAGGTTGAAAACATTACTGTGAAACTATGAAACATGTACAAAGACAGATGCTATTAGCAAGCATATGGCGAAATGACAAAAAAACTTCATTCAGTTTTACCTCTTTTGTTAATAGTTAGCAATATCGCAAAGGCAATCGCTACGCATTATGGATATCAAATGAGTCCCAGATTGGAGTGAACAGTTGTGTCAGAGAAGCTACCAATGGAAACTGAAATTCGCTTTACAAATTACGATCGCGTTGTGTAGTGTTATCTGCTTACTGATGTCCCCTACGTCAAGGATATGTGCCCACCATGTTGCGCATGGGGGAAAGAGACCAAACATCGAGGTCATCGGTCACATCGGATTAGGAAAGGTAGGATGGGGAATGAAGTCGGCCGTGCCTTGTCAAAGGAACCATCCCAGCATTTGCCTGAAGCGATTTCGGGAAGTCACGGAAAACCTAAATCAGTATAGCCGGAGCGGGCCGAAGTGGCCGAGCGGTTCTAGGCGCTACAGTCTGGAACCGCGCGACTGCTACGGTCGCACGTTCGAATCCTGCCTCGGGCATGGATGTGTGTGAAGTCCTTAGGTTAGTTAGGTTTAAGTAGTTCTAAGTTCTAGGGGACTCATGACCACAGAAGTTAAGTCCCATAGTGCTCAGAGCCATTTGATTTAGTATAGCCGGACGCGGGACTGAACCGTCGTCCTCCCGAAAGCGAGTCCATACAACTATGGCAGGGGTATACACTTCTCCAGGCACCTACCGACCGAAGAAACTGGCAAATTTCAAGGTTTTTTTAAAAAAAATGCTTGCAGTATATCTTAGCGCCTAAAATTTTGACGTTTTGTTTCTTGCAGTGCATTCTTCCCGTATAAAAAGATTCAGGGCAGGTTTCGACGAGTCGGACTGGTCAGTTCCCTGGTGAGATGAGAATTAATGCTCATGCGATCAAAGATACCTACAACGAGTGACCAAAAATCATGGTAAGGCACTGGACAGCATATAGACAGTGAGTAGCTCCTTTGCTCCTGCAGTCTATGCGAAGTACATGAAATGTATTCGCGGTTGTGAATATGGACAATCGTCGGCTGTGTAATGGAATGACGACAGTGAAAATTTGTGCCGGACCGGGACTCGAACCCGGATTTCTCGCATATCGCGAGCGGTCGCCTCACCATTAGGCTATCCGAGCACGTTTCATGGCCAGTCCCAAATTTCCATACGTCGTCAACCATGTGTCTACAACCTGCATTCGTACATCCATTACGTATATTCCCGTATTGGGGAGACATTTTAATCGAAAGTCGCTTGTCTGGAGTCGTCAAATGAATACGATATTGTAGTGGCTGTGTTGTTCAGAAATACGATTCAATGTTCCTTCGGACATCACCGTACAGGTTTCAGCCCGCCCAGCCAGTGTCCCGCCGCCTGGCCGGTGCGCTACATGGGCCGGACCGGCTCGCCCGCCGAAATTTGCATCTGACACTGGGCACTCGCAAGGCCACCTCGGCCGGTCTGAAACGCCTCACTGAGCAGTCGCTTCCCAGCCGCAGCCTGTTTGTCACTTGCCGCACCAGCCAGCCGATGTACGTTCGTCTGGAAAGACGTGTGTTTATCCTTCTCTAATGTTATTTCACTCAACTACGCAAGAATGGTTGGCATCGGTTCCAATTAACGTTCAAGCTTGCATACACACTGTGGTGTGTTATAGGATCATTATTTTTCACATTATACGTAAATTTTAAGAGTCAAAGTACGTAAACGGGAAGCCGAAGTGGAAAAGGGTGTGACACGCGGCTGTAACCCATCCCAAGTTTTATTAAATCTTTGCATTGAGCATGCTGCGAAGGAAACCAAGGAGAAATTTGCAAAGGGAATTAAAATTCAGGAAGAATAATAGATACAAACTTTGAGATCTGGCGATAACATTTTACTCCTAATTCTGTCACATGCGGCGGAGAACTGGAAGGAGCAGGCTAATGGAATGTAGTCGAGTTAGATGATGCAATGGTGAGGGAATTAACATCAGAAAAAGAGACACTGAAAGTAGTAGTAGACATTTCCTATTTAGGCAGCAAAATAACTGATAATGGCCGAAGGGGAAAGGATATAAAATGCAGAATGGCGTTAGAAAAGAAAATGTTTCTTAAAATAGACTATTGTTAACATTAAATATCAATTTTAGCGTTTGGAGGTCTTTTATGAAGAGTTGCCTTGTATGGACGTGAAATGTGGGTAATAAACAATTCAGACAAGAAGAGAATAGAAGCTTTTGAAATGTGGTGCTACGGAAGAATCCTGAAGATTAGATGGATAAATCGAATTACAAAAACTGACACAAGTTGGCCGAAAGAAGAGATCTGTGGATATGACGCGGCCTGAGGCATCAATCAATTGTTAATTTTGTATAGGAGAAGAGTGTACAATTAAATTTATAGAGGGACAGAAAGATTTGAAAACAGCAAGCAGGTTTAGACGGATGTAAACTGCAGTAGTTATGCGGAATGAAGAGGCTTGCACAGGACAGAAGAGCATAAACATCGGCATCAAATCAGTTTTAGAACTGAAGACCACAACATATAAATGACCTAAGCGATAACGTCGGGCGTTCCATGAACCTTTTCTCGGGTCATGCTGTTGTATACAGGGAAGTCGCGACGCTAGAAAATTGTTGTGAAATGCGAGATCAGCAAGGATGGACGCTTGTCGAGGTATTGGCAACTGACCTTTAACAGAAAACAACTATAACATATTGAGCATAAATATTTGGAAATACTCATCACTGTATGATTACAGGATTATAGAAGCATCACTGGAAGCAGTCACATACACAAAATATGTATGAGTTTGTGTAAGGAGCAACGTGAAGTCGAACGATCATACGAAACTAATCGCAGATAGCGCAAGACTAAGATCCATTGTAAGAATCCATAGTAAGTGTGCTAGTAGCCCACGCCACAGAGGAGGTAGCTTTCAAAATCCTCGTTCGACCGACCTATGAACACTGCTCGCCAGTCTTGGATCAGTACCAGACACGACCGATAGAGAAAAGAGAGAAGATCCGAAGAAGAGGAACGTGTTTTGTTAGAGGTGCACCTAGCAAGTCCGAAAGCATAGCGCAGATCCTCAGCTTCCTCTAGGGGCAGGCGTTGCAGCGGAGGCGTACTGCAGCTGCGTCATATTGTGGTTTACTGTCAAAATTCCGTGAGCGTACGTTCCTAGAAAAGTCGACTAATTTATTGCTTCCTCTTGCGTGTATAACGCGAAAAGACCATTGAGGTAAAATTATACAGATTCGAGCTCACACGGAGGCTTACTAATAAGAAGGATCTTTCACACTGGAACAGGAAAGATGGGAAGTAAACGTGGGACACAATGTACCCTCCGCCATACGGTGCAGAGTACAGATGTAGATGTAGACATAGTGTCAGTTCATGCAAATTTTAGTACCAGCGAGTTACAGGATCCGCACAGTGTATGTTATACGAATGACAATTACAGAATACCTTCACTGTGGGCCATTGTTTAGCCGACCCTTATTAATCCGGATTTCCGCTTCATCAGGATTTTTTTTTGTTTGTAATATTTAGTAACTGCACAGTATCTGATACCCTAGAAGTAATAGTGGCAACAACCGACGAGGGCAATAATTAAATTCAAATCCATCCAACTGGCATAAACAGATCCTGCCACAACGTCGGTAACAAATGTTCGCCGGCCACAGTGGCCGTGCGGTTCTAGGCGCTGCAGTCTGGAGCCGAGCGACCGATACGGTCGCAGGTTCGAATCCTGCCTTGGGCATGGATGTGTGTGATGTCCTTGGGTTAGTTAGGTTTAATTAGTTCTAAGTTCTAGGCGACTGATAACCTCAGAAGTTAAGTCGCATAGTGCTCAGAGCCATTTTTTGAACAAATGTTCAAATGTGTGTGAATTCCTAAGGGACCAAACTGTTGAGGTCATCGGTCCCTAGACTTACACACTACTTAAACTAACTTATTCTAAGAACAACACACACACACACACCCATGCCCGATGGAGGACTCGAACCTCCGGCGAGAGGGGCCGCGCAATCCGTGACATGGCGCCTCTAACCGCGCGGCCACTGCGCGCAGCGTCGGTTAACAAGCTAACATTGTACTGTACAGTACATTATGACCGTTTACTGATAATGTAACATACCATCAAAGAGGTGTACATGGGCAAAAATTCAGACGTACTGCCTATAATGGATAAGGAGAACTGCTGCAAAACATTGCTGCTCAGCTTGGTGCAGGATCTTCAAAGGTGGCAGATCGGGAAAATAGCCGGAAATAAAATGAAGACTTGTCTTTCAAAATGAAGACAAGGGACAGATTAGAAAGTCGCAGGACAACCAAAAAAGCAAAGAATGAGTTGCTTGATGACGCATTTTTCATATAGTGTAGGGCATAGAAAGAGCGGTGTTCCAATCTGAAGCCCAGAGTTGAAGGAAAAAGTGGTAACTGTAAATAAGTAGCTTTCTGATCGTGATCTTAACTTCAAAGCCAGCCAGGGTTGACTAAAGGTGTGGGACGATCCCCATGGAATACGTCAGCTGTCAGTGGATTACTAAGTTGGTGCTAAATTTAAATGCATTATGACACACAGGGAGCGAACAACGCAGCTACATAATATTTCAGCGACAGAAGAAAACAACTTCGGCCGAGTTAATGTTGACGAATAACGGCCTATGTGATCGTTTTGTACCTGGACTAAATGAGAATCTGGCTCAAAAGAAGCTTACTGATTATTTCATTGGGTAGAACTCGTTGTTATTTTCCGTGTGTTGTCGAAATTTTATCATTTTTGCGCTTTTGCCTGAAAGTAAATTTAATTTCTCTGTTTGCGGCACTGAAACCATGAAATTCTATTTTTTTCTGAATTTCCATGTTTAGCCGGGGCACTGAACCCATGAAATTCTATTTTTTCTGAATTTACAGGTTTAACTGGATTCCCGATAATCCGGGTGGTGTATGGTCCGACATTGTCTGGAGGTCCCACTGTACTTTGGATACATTCTTCTTATTATACTTCGTAATTTCCAAATATCGCAAATCAAACAGGCGCTGAAGCAATTACTGACAATGCTTACTTTTAGGATAAAACAGTAGAAATTTCAATGCAAGAGACCATAGATCATAGTACGAATTACGTAGTACATAATGTTGAAGATTTAGATTTTCTCCCGTAGGTTTCAGGACTTTACAGACAGACGCAAGGCGCTCCGCAGTACAGAAGACGGGCTGGATCTCTGACCAGGCTGACGAACACACAGGTTGGTCGGCTTCACTCAGATTGCCAGCCCACACACAACGGTAAAACGTTCAAAACGATTCTGATAAGACGAGGTACTTCAGTTTAACCATTTCAACGAAATGTGACTACTTTGAAAAAACGGTATAAGCAAAACTATTCCGCAGTTCAAGTTCATAGTTGACTTACGTTATTTCACAAAATGCTTCAATATAACAAAACCTAAATTTCATTTATACCAGCACCATACCGAAATACTTGCATCTCGACCGTCAGATACGCTGGAAGCATTGAAACGAACAGTAAAATGACGCTTTTAGCTTTAGCGGCGACGGGAATTCAAGAGGTCATCTGCTACTTTAGCCTATTCAAGTTCTTGTTTCAGCCTGATAGTGAGTAATCTTTGCAATTAGTAACCCACAAAAACTACTACGAATTAAGGCACAAAATGCCTGTCGAGACTTGCGTCTGGAGTATCTTCTGCGTGATACAGTACACGGCTGGAAAACTAGTTAGCGGATGTTATTTGTGCTGTTGCCGTACGATTCATACTGTTGACCTTCCTTATCACTGGTATCGAACAAGAGTCACTGACGCCGTCGTATGTTCCACAAATGTATGCAATATGTATTCTCGTTAGCTCGTTTGATTTACTTCAAATAATAAAGGAAGTATGCTGTGTAACGTCGTGATTTTGAAAAGAACTTTACCGTTGGGATCCCGTCGATGTCGAGTTCCTTAAGAGACGGAGTATTAGGTCAGATTCGACAAGACTTCGTGAAGGAATCGCTCCAAGCGTTCTTGAAGGAACCATTCGGTGGCTCGTCTGAAGTTACTTAGGAAATTCGCGTTGTCGCATTCCGTGTACGGTATTTCAATATCATACTCCTATCAGCTTTTTCTTATGCGTGACGTAATTTACTAAGTACTCTGTCTTGTTAGCTCTTTTGCTTGCAGAACGAAACGTTCCACGCTGCATCGCATTCTCGCGTGAAATGTATCTGACAAGTGAAAGTTATTTCGAAATTTTATTCGCTGACAGTACGAACTCTTCGACATTAGCTGTGATAACTACAGATGTATTAGCTATTAGCGACATATGAAATTCCTGCTAGACCGGGACTCGAACCTGGATTACCCGCTTATAGCGAGCGGTCGCATTAACCACTTCAGCTATCCATGCACTCTCCCTAGACCGAACAAAACAACCACAACCGCGCGGAGTGGCCGCGCAGTTTGAGGCGCCATGTCACGGACTACGCGGCCCCTCCCGCCGGAGGTTCGAGTCCTTCCTCGGGCATGGGTGTGTGTGTTGTCCTTAGCACAAGTTAGTTTAAATAGTGTGTAAGTCTAGGGACCGATGACCTCAGCAGTTTGGTCCCTTAGGAATTCACACTCATTTGAACATTTTAAACCACCATATATCACATTATCTACATCCTTAACGCCATACTCCACTATATTCGTTACCCAATGCTCGCCAACATTGTTAATTGTATTCCCGTGCCAGGAAGAATGAGATTACACGGATTATACAGCTGACGTCAAAGAATTCGCAGTAAGCGAATAAAATATCCAATTACTTCGTACCGCTGCGGAGCATCGACAAGGTCTGTTGTATCAGACATGGCAGCAGGTACTACAAAGCCTAGACACGCATATGACGATAGCAACATTCTGTAAGTGGGCTGCTTCTGTGTTGGCAGCGCTGTGTAGCGCTTTGTATTGGATCCCTGACTGCGCTATCTTTGTAAGAGACTCTATGGCTGGTTGGACTCGTTGTTGGATGTTAATCGCCAGTAGTGTTGGGCAGTTGGATGTTAATCGCCAGCAGAGATGGAAGTACTGTTGGGCAGTTGGAGGTGAACAGCCAGCAGTGATGGATGTTAGATATGAGAAGTTAGCATTGATGGAGGGTAGAGGTCTGAAGTGTTAGTGAAGGCTAACGATCTGGAAGTATCCGACTTGGAGATTGAAAATTATTCTTGATTATATATCTTTGTACTGGATGTCAGTGACGATTTATATTCGTGTTTGAACTGGATGTCACATTATTAGGGTAAAAACATACATTATTTGGTTTGCAACATAATCTTTCCTTTGCTAATCACAAGCCTATTAGTAGTTACTGGCTTTAGCAGTTAGAATATTTTATTTAGCTGGCAGTATTGACGCTCGCTGTATTGCAGTAATTCGCGTAATGGAGATTTTTGTGAGGTAAGTGCTTAATGAAAAGTACAGGTTATTGTCAGGATTGCTTCTTATTCAGGGCCATTCTTTTGCATTAATTATTTGAAGCGAGGGTTTCAGATTGCGTTGCGCTAGAATATTGTGTGTTAGTGTCGAAATGATAAGAAAAAGTAAAGAAAAAGTAGGCTCAGTACGTTCTGTTTTACTCAGCTGTTTTAGAATCAAATAAGGTAGAAGTGTCATTTTCTCAGTCATTCAGCAATTTAAGTACAGATTCACACAAATAAATAAAGATGTTTCAATTCGTTTGGATTCCTTGTAGTCTCACTGCCCCTGGCGCGGGTATCATATGAAGAAAGTTGGCATAAGAATGAAGACAACACGACATATGGAGGTTTGGGTGGGTCCGAGGAGCGGGCACGGACAGCCTAAGTGGTTAAGGCGACGACTCCCGATAACCGGGAAATTCAGGTTCGAGTCTTGGACCGGCACAAATTACCTTATGTCGCTAATAGGTACGCAAATTATCTTATGTCGCTAATAGGTACTGCATCTACACAGCTGATGTCAAAGTATTTACAGTCAGCGAATAAAATTTCGAATCTTTTGTACAGCTGTGGGTCGTCAAGAAGGTCTGTTGTTTCAGTCATGGATGAAAATTATTTGTGGCACTGGGATGTCAACACACTTACGTCGTTACACTGGGGAAGAGATGGAAAAACTGGAGGCAACGATAGGACAACATGTGTGGCTTAGTCAGAAACGCAAGACGTATTAATTTAAAGAATAGTACAGCGTATATGGTTGTGAACTGCCATGTTTGAATTCCAGTTGTAGTAAATCAGTGCATAATACTGATAGTTCACATGGTAATCCACATCTAAACCATGCAAATATTGTACAGGCATTATTTATAAGCCGGCCGAAGTGGCCGTGCGGTTAAAGGCGCTGCAGTCTGGAGCCGCAAGACCGCTACGGTCGCAGGTTCGAATCCTGCCTCGGGCATGGATGTTTGTGATGTCCTTAGGTTAGTTAGGTTTAACTAGTTCTAAGTTCTAGGGGACTAATGACCTCAGCAGTTGAGTCCCATAGCGCTCAGAGCCATTTGAACCATTATTTATAGGCTAATAATCTGCAACAAGATCAGTTAGTTTGTAGATTTGCTGACTGCGCTCCGCATATTCCATTACTTGGCTTTTTTGCTTTCGTAGGCACGCGAGACACGTATACAAAATACTAGAAGAACGAGTAAATATATGCACATGTGGCTTACGTTGAGTTACTACGGAGAATGTGCCAAATTTTCTAACATACGTAAACAATTTTTAACGTTTAGAAGTCTACATGCGTTCCATATGGTGACTGTGTAGGCCACCGTGGGTTTCCCGAATGACAGGTGGACTGATTTACAGAAGTACTGTCAAGAGGGTGTGTAATCATGTGTACGGTATGGGCCGATATCCATAATGTTGGTAGCACATGGACTGTTGTATGTCCAACGGGATATCTTGCATTAACGGCGAGAGCACCTTTCTTTGAAACTGTAGAAACGTATGGACCGTCAGGGTGCTGCCAAGGAATGCACATGCCAATTATGCGTTTCTTCCAAACCCCGCAGTATGTTGACAGACCAAATCTGTTGTTTACCTACATCTCTCAGCCAGCGTGAATTTTCATCTGACCGGTAGCGCATATTACAAAGATTAATTTTACCATTGCTTGCTAACGAAGATTCATCCGTAAACAAAACCTTGCGCAGAAACGCCGCGTAACTTTGAAGCCTTCCTAAACACCATTGGGAGAACTAAGGAGCCTGTTTTCAGGGCGAAATATGAAAAGGATGAATTGTGTTGGAATGCAGTATCCGCAGAATTCCATTCAGGGAGACCACTCCCACAATGAAACTGGCCCGTATTGACACCTGGATTTTATGCTACCGTAGCAAAAATATCAGTCGCATTTCTCGTACAATTCCTCTAATTTTTCGCTGGCGTGTTTCATTTTTCATTAATTTAGTTTCTGGAATTCTTATTATAATGCTTGCAAAGACATGTGCTGAGGGCTTGGAACGGTCAGGACATTACTCATCATACAATCACATCGCCGGTCCATCAATTTGCAGCCACTCTTTCGAGTTTCGAACACATTTATGGAAATCTGAATAGTTCCACGAGCAAATCCTTTAACGGCACAGACTTATGGGCTCCCAGTACACGGGTAAACACATGACCCGTATATGAGTTACATGTTTGCCTAGATTTAGCTTGTGTGATCTCTGCTCCTGATGGAACAACAGTGATTTGCGGTGCTGTTACTCTGTTACTATTGATCAAGTCCCATACATACTATGTCGTTGAAATCCCGTTCGATATCACTTTGAAAATCCACAGAGAAAGTACAGGTTTCCATTAAAGAATTGTGTCTTAATTCAGCAACTAAAAAACGACAGCCGGCCGGTGTGACCGAGCGGTTTTAGGCGCTTCAGTCTGGAACCGTGCGACCGCTACGTCGCAGGTTCGAATCCTGCGTCGGGCATGGATGTGTGTGATGTCCTTAGGTTAGTTAGGTTTAAGTAGTTCTAAGTTCTAGGGGACTGATGACCTCAGAGGTTAAGGTTCAAATGGCTCTAAGAACTACTTAAACCTAACTAACCTAAGAATATCACACACATCCATGGCCGAGGCAGGATTCGAACCTGCGACCGTAGCGGTCGCGCGGTTCCAGACTGAAGCGCCTAGAACCGCTCGGCCACACCGGCCGGCGATTCGCCAATCCTTCAAGACGTTTTTCAAGGGACCAACGGAATAACACTCTCAGGGGGAGAGATCAGGATTATAGGGTGGGTGCTCGATTGTCTCGCGTCTGTGTCGCCGTAATGTTTGCATTACATCTGTGATGTGGGGACGTGTGTTAACATTAATCAGCACCACCTCTTGCCGCACTTTTCCCGGACGTCTCGTTTTAACTACATATTCTCCATTCTCCGACGAATGGCTACCGGTGTTTGTCTCTTGACAGCCAAGAAAAGAGTAACAGCAAGCTGGCGCTGTTTTGACGCATTAGGTAACAACGTCGCCATAAATCACGTATTCGCATTTACCGCACGCACATCGGAAAGGCACGAATGCCACACTAATTCCTTGCCAGCATGTCGGTGCTTAGATACCTGCATCGGTGTCGCACTTCTTTGCCTGTACGCTGCAGCAACGCCCTCAAACGGAAACTTTTTGATCGCCCCTTAATGTTTCCAATTAAAAAAACGGTGTCTTAATTCGGCGGCTAAAAACGATAAAAATTACTTGCGTACGTCAGAGAATTCGCCACAATGTCCAGCACAACTTAAACGAAATCCACGTTTCGATACATTTACTCCATCTGGATGTATATAGGGTGGTCTGTGTCAACTGCCTCAGTCCGTATAATTAAAAAAAAAATTACGCTTCCAAATTCTGTTTCGTAATGACCAGTCTTCTCGCTTCTCATCACGCACAGTCCACTATCTTACAGAGCGAAGTTCATGAGAAAATATAAAAGTGGCGCATTTGGCCTCGCTAATGGTCGCACACAACACTGCACTCCCAGGAGCTGTGTCAGCTGACAGAGCCGTATGTCACAGCGAGCAGCATGCGCTGGCAACGTATCGCTGGCCTGTAACCCGCGCGAGAAAGAAACCCGCTGAGCGCAGCCATCACGTGCGGCGGCTGGGACATGTGTACGGAAAAGCCCTTTACACGCACGCAAGCAGATCTGGTGTTACGTAGGCCATGACATATAAATATTCACCCCGATTGTATAAGAACTTGTCGCCAGATGAACGTATACACTGTGGGCCGTTAAAACTGTGACAGCATGAAGGCGGCATGCGACAAACGTCAAACTGGCAAGAAGTGTATTATATGCTGAGGTATGCAAATACATTAGCATTTCACTGCAGTCGTACGAAGCAGGTAGCAGGGTGGTGTCTACCTTTAAGATTTAGCCGCCGCGTAGGGGACAAACTTTCAGAGGCGACAAAGGGAAGGGAAAAAGACAGTGCCTTTAGACAAACTTAACGTCCATGCCTCACCCGGATTCGAACCCGGACCCATCTCGGACGGATTATCAGAAACCTATCGTTTGGACGCTACGCCATCGGGGCCGCTAATAAAAGCTGTAAAGCTCTCAACAGAAAATGCAAACAAGGCATCATTCACTTATTTAGTCGCAAGAAAGTGCATGCCGAAAGAGATGCGATTTATTCTTCATTTTAAAAATATTTCAATTAAAACACACGTAATAATACCACGATTATCCAGATGACCTAGTTTGATGCTCCGGTATATCTCCTATCACATAGCATAATTTTTAAATTCAAGGACAAATTCATTCACACCAGAAAATAGTTCCTTACCTTTAGTAGTCCATTTTCTTGCAATTAAGTAAAATAAGTAACTGATTCCAAATATGGTTCCACTAGTATATTCAGTTAAGTTCTAATTTAAAATGTTCTGCACACTCTTCCTATTTCAGTTATTTTGGGAGGACAAAAAAATAAGGACCTGACGACTTTTCTTGTTCTCAATCAGTTTTAAAGGGACTGAGAACAAAGCATGAAAGTCGAGGACTGTACCCAGAAACTGAGGATGTCTAATCACCTTAGTTTGAAGATCAAATGTATAATAGGAGGTTTGCAATGTTGTGCCGTTGGATGTTGGTGGTTGCGGACGGAGGGGAGGATACTGGAAAGATCGATGGTAGTAAAAAATGGAGGGGCGTCATTTTTCGATTCTTGCCTACGTGGTAGTTAAGACTAACAATACCTACATTTAGTTTAAAAGGAAAGGCTACACAACAGGTTTTTCATTTAGAAATTGCAACTGAATGTTGTTTTGTTCATGAAAAGATCGTGTTATGCCTTGTATAAGACAGCAAGTGTCGGAATTCGACAGCGGCAGGGTCGTGGCCTATCAAAACTACGGTTTATCGTTCCGTGATACTGTTGCTCGTTGAATCACAAGATTGTCAAGCAAATATGGAAATGATAGGTAATAAACGCCAAACAGGATGTGAATGACCCCACTCAAGCAGCGCCAGAGAGGTCGGAGATACTGTCAGCTTGTCCGTATAATTCTGCTCGCATTGGACGGCACCCCACGACTGTCATAAGAATATGGAATCCATATGTTCAAGAGAGCCATACCCAATGCCATACAGGATTTAAACGCCCCTACATGACTAGCGCCAGAGAAATAGGCCACACTGTTCGCTCGTCTGTGCACAATTGTTCAACCATGTCAAACGCCTTGACTCAGTTAATGCGCTTGTTACAGCAAGACTGATATCCACATGTGCAGTACGACTACGTCTAGAGTACCAGAGCCTGTCAGCACGGCGACAATTGTGCCGGCATCTCTTAACGCTGCAGCAAAGAGTGAAATGCGCCGACAGTCGTTCGGCCAAAGGAAACGGGGGAAACAGGAGTGATGCTATGTAGTCGCATCAGACGAGTCTCGGCTCTGCGTAGAGCATCACAATGGGTGGATCTCAGAGTGGAGGCCCCGACGAGAACGATCGTACCAAACTGCATTACTCGTCACCAGCCTAAAGTGATGGCATGGGATGCCGTGTTGTACATTTCTCATAGATGGTAATTCGGACAGCAGGCGTCGTTTTTAATGTTGTTTCGAGGTGGCTGGTGATGCCCTATCCTGGAGCTCTCGTGCTGTCCAGGTCTACCTCGATACGAAGGGTATTCCACTGCTGTCCTGGCCAGATCTCTTTCTCCCGCGGAATACTTCCGGCCATGAGTTGCTGAGGGACTGGCACACCACCACTTGCCAGCAGTTACGTGGTTCAGTCACTTTAATGTGACTACAGCTTATGTTTGACATGAACGTGCAGTAACTACTGTACTCTCAGACGGCAGGTGGCAGCACTAACAGCGGAGGGTATGTAAAGTGTGTCCAGGGAATGTGGAAAACAGTGCAGCGGTTGTCGTAATGCGGAAACGGAGTGATTTATCTGGGCATGATCACTGGCTTTTGGGCCAAGGGTGGAAGTACTTACGAAACAGCTAAGTTCGTAAAATGTTCACACGGCAACCTGGTTATACTGTGTATGGCAAAAAGACGCTATTCAAAACCGTGAGCGAGGCAACCACGAGCCATATATGACAGGGCTAAACGATAGCTGCGGAAATGTGTAGGGCCGGAAAGACGTGCAAATGTTGAGCAAGTGACTGCCCAGATGAACCAAGGGACTACCAGCAGTGTCTTCTCAAGGACCATTCACCGAATGTCGCTGCCCATTGGACTCTGCAGCAGGCGCCTGGTTCAAGCTAACTACTGTTCATTGGCGCCGAAGGCTGGAATTTGCACACCAGTACTTTAATGGATATCCACTGAGTGGCGCCAGGTAGCCTTTTCAGATGAATCACGTTTTATGCTCGATCGGCGTGGAACGTCTGAAAGCAGTCAAAACACCACGCAAGAATCGTCGGAAGCATCCAGATTGGGGATGGTCTGACGTTTATTTTAGTAGCAATGCCTGGGTGATCTCCTCATTTTGGAAGCACAATGGATTAAGACTAGTATGCCTCTATCTCGAGGCCCATGTCCACCTCTACATATAGTAATTTGTTTTTCTTCGGCACGTGCTGGGATGGTTCCTTTGAAAGGGCACGGCCGACTTCCTTCCCCATCCTTCCCTAATCCGATGAGACCGATGATCTCGCTGTTTGGTCTCTCCCCCCAAACAATCCAATCCAATCTTCGGCACGATGGTATCTACCAGCAGGGCGATGCAAACTGTTCCGGAGCTCGCAGTGTACATGTGTGGTTCGATAAGCACCACGACGAGTTTCCCGTACTTCCATGGCTTTCAAATTCCACGGATTTTAACGCACTCGCGAATCTACAGGACCACCTCCAACGTGCTGTTCGTGCCCTGGATCCTCGACCAAATGTGTGTGAATTCCTAAGGGACAAAACTACTGAGGTCAACGGTCCCTACACTTACACACTACTTAAACTAACTTAATGATAAGGACAACGCTCACACCCATGCCCGAGGCAGGACTCGAACCTCCGGCGGGAGGGGGCCGCAAGATTAGTGACATGGCGCCTCTAACCGCGCGGCCACTACGCGCGGCGATCCTCAACCGAGAAACCTAGCACAACTGACCACGGCACTGGAGTCAGCATGGTTCCCCGTGCCTGTAGGTATCTTCCAGAACCTCACTGACTGTTAATGCACGTCTAGCCCTGCAAAAGGTTGTCATTTAGGCTTTCGATAGATGATAGTATAAATGTGGTCGGACACTGTATTATTGATGAACTTAGTGTCAGACTTGAATGAGAATGGAATGACGGACTCGTATCTCTGATCCAAGCTCTGCTGCCAGCCGCGGTGGCCGAGCGGTTCTAGGCGCTTCCGTCCGGAACCGCGCAACTGCTACGGTCGCAGGTTCGAATCCTGTCTCGGGCATGGGTATGTGTGATGTCCTTAGGTTAGTTAGGTTTAAGTAGTTCTAAGTTCTAGGGGACTGATGACCTTATATGTTAAGCTCCATAGTGCTCAGAGCCATTGAACCAAGCTCTGCTCGACTCGATGGCCACCTGTCTTAGAGGCACTGTTACTCTCCCCACTCACCAATACATTTGATCATGTATTCTCCCTAATACACTATACACGCAACAAGAAGTAAATTTTCATTACTTGGTATTGCAATTTTAATGGACAGCGGTATGTTTAACGTCAGTTGTACTGGCGACTACGCGGAAACATAGAGTGGCTCATATAACTTGATACAGCAATTACAAAAAAGAGGACGGAAGTAACATGTCTCTTCAACGTACAGTCGACGAAAGTTCATTATAAAAGGAGCACAGGCTCAAGTTGGCGGAGGAAATCATCCGCGTCCTTCTCCTTGCCTTGAGCAACGCTGGGAAACCTTCAAATAGCTATATCCGAGTAGATGAATGGGGAGTTGACCACGGCCTTCCGAATGTGACTTTATCAGTGTGCCCCATCACGCAAGTTACGATGCAATCAACGCATTATTAAACCTCAACATGGACCACCCGCCTCACAGGCGGGTACAGATTCAACTTGTGGACACTGCAACGCTGCAATTTCCTGGGTTATCCTCATAGACCAAGAGATTCTCAATCGTTCGTGTGTTGTCGCGAAGTATCTGTGTGTCCGCCATCACTCGTCTCGCGGGATATACCCCAAAATGTATTAAATACAACCGCTTCCAAAGCGGTTTGTGTGATATAGTTTCACAAACGTCAGTTCCCATTGACATATATAGTAATAAATATCCCATTCTTCGGTGCAGTAATTACATTTTATGATATTTCAAAAAAAGTAGTAATGAAGTGTTTTGCTGGCATTTAAGTTGAGCAATGAGTAGGGTTCGTCTCGAACGAAAAACATTATGCGTCACGTTCCCCCCATGTCTGACGAATCTGAGACAGACATAGAAGTGGATTCCGAAGACTCATATGTGCCATATGTAGCCGACATCCAACATTCTGATCACAATTCTTCATCTGAAGTATCGGAAGCAGAATTAGAAGAGGTAACTCCTGCAGCTTCGTCAGATGATGATTTCAGACCAGATGGAGAGTAGAGGTGTGAACAAAGATCCAGTGAAGATATAGAACTTGCTGGAACTTACTCTGGAATACAGGGGTGTTTTTCTTAGAATTCAAAACCAACTGTCTCGCTAAACAGCCGTTCAGCGACAAATGTTATAAAAATACGGCTTTCATGTCAGAAGGGAGACGTTCGAAGATTACAAAATCCCGGTCCCGAAGTTATCTGGCGTATCTTCTTCTCCCACAATGTAATAATGACATTGTGGGGTGGACTAATTCCAAACTACACTCTGTACGGCAAAAAATTACAATACCTGGACAGCGTTTCGTATAACAACACCCCAAAAGGAGAAATGTCTGCACTTTTTGGCCTCCTTATACTATCGGGAATTTTCAGATCATCCAAGAAGGACTTTCCTTCTCTTTTCTTCTTCCAGTGAGACTGGTCGTACAATTTTCCGAGATATTATGCCAGAAGAGAGGTGGAAAGTGTTGATTAGGGCTCTGCGCTTCGATGATTCAACAACGAGAAGAGAGGGAGAGAAAATTAAACCCCCTTGCAGCCACTTCAGCTCTTTCTGAGAATTTTATTGACAATTGTGAGCGGAATTACGGAATTGGAGCATTTTCTTGCGTAGACGAGACCTTGATTCGTTTAAGAGGTCGATGACGGTTCAGAATGTACATAATCACCAAAGTGGCCAGATACGGCATAAAAATTATGTGTCTGACGGACGCGAGGAATTCATACTTGTATGACGCATATGCGCACGTCGGCAAAGACAGTGATAGGTAGAGCTCACTGTCGAGCAAAAACCCTTAAGCAAGCCCTCTCAAACAGTAGTACGCTTATAGAAATGTATCTACAATAGACATAGAAATATCACCTCGGTAAATGGTCTTCGTCGGTGAAAACTGCCCAGCGGTTGTGGGACACCGGACTCACGATGGTTGGAACCATGCGGATAACAAAGGCCGCAAATCCTCACAGAACTTCTCTCCCAGATAGGACCGAACCCGTCGGTTCAATCATTTACGGATTCACCAAAGAGATGACTCTTCTTACCTATACACCAAAGAGGAGACACGCTGTGATTCACTCGTCTACAATGTACAATGCACCAAGGGAATGAGAAACCCGAAATTATTTCATTTTACAATGCAACGAAGTCAGGTGTAGACATACTCGACAGCAAACGCAGAAATTATTCGTGTAATAGCGGACTATAAGGTAGCCTTTGACTACTTTGTTTCATTTGTGTCAGCCAGTTGCTTCAATGCCTATGTTTTGCACGAGCGGTTCTAGGCGCTTCAGTCCGGAACCGCGCTGCTGCTACGGTCGCAGGTTCGAATTCTGTCTCAGGCATGAATGTATGTGATGTCCTTAGTTAGGATTAAGTAGTTCTACGTCTAAGGGACTGATGACCTCAGATGTTAAGTCCCATAGTACTTAGAGCCATCTGAACCATTTCTATGTTTTGCACAAACGTATGAAGGACAAAGCTGTGTCGTGAAGTTTTCATTTCATAGGAGCTCCAGACAAATTTACCAAACCGTTTACTAGCAGTTAGTGTGGGCATAGTGAGAACAGATGATGATGGTTACCAAACAAGACGAAACGGTGAAGCAGCTCAGTCACTGAGGACATCAGATCGAACCGAAAGGCTAAAAAAACATAAGAGCTACAGATATTGTTCCTAACGGAAGAAACGTATTACTAGCTACCAATGTGTGAAATGCCAACCGCAACCCGCCTGGAATGCTCTAAGAAGCTAAGCGACACGTGCGTATCAGGGTTGGTAGGCAGTTATTATCTATCGTATCGGTAACGAAACCAACAAAATTTATTTTGCGTTCGTCAACTAGTTCTGATGATTGTGACTGACTGCTAGACACAGCTCATACATATATTTAAAATTCATTCTAGTTCTCGTATGGTTCCGTACCATTGTGTTACAGCGTATAGTCTGCTTATGTTTGCTTACATTTATAATGTAATAATCTGTACCTAGAGTTCATACGAACTTCACTTGGTGTCATGTTCCTATTTTTACGACGTATTTCAGTTCTTTGAAGGCCCATTTGTTACACACTATTTTTGTTTCTATTACAATGCTTTTTTTAATTCCATTCTCCCACTTTTTTATGTAATTATTTAATGACGGGCATATGATGTAGATACTTATATTTTGCATGGCTATTATCACACGAAAGATTTACAAAGTTCTTCTTTCATATTTACCTAACACGTTGCATGATCCTATTTCGTCAAATGTCCATAAATTTCTATTTAAAGTTACTTATTTTTTGCCTAATATAATATAAATATGCTAAAAGAGAAAACATGACAGTTAGCCATTGTAACACAAAGGGAAAACCCCGAGAATTTACGACACACTGGTTTAGCAGTGTGAGAGGCGGATGTTCCAGTATCGCGGACTTCGTTCCCAGATCAGGGTCAAGTTGTTATTGGCGCAAACAGTTAGAGAACTGAGATGGATTGCAAGTGACAGAATTTAATTTTCAGAACTATGTTATGACCTGTGGTAGTTAAACCTCTGGGAATGTTTTACAAGCGCAACCGTAAATTATATGGCTAAGCTTTTACAGCCGCCGATCACAGTACCGCTTTGTTACCACTATGGTGTTACACCGACATACACGTATCCACGATATACGAAAATACCAATAGTAAAAACTGTAGCAAAACACAAAATTATCAGACGCTGTTGACATTTATACAATCATGTATGCTTGGTCGCGCATGTGTTGGTTTTAGTCGGTGAATTTAATTACATTTCGTGAAAATAACGGAAGAGATCAATGATGGATTGACTTCGTCAACTTAGGTTTTAAATTTCAAATAATTATCTAATTTTCTAAAGTTGTCAGTACGTTTTATTTCACACGTAAACTGGAAACACTGTTTTCCGTAACCAGTAACATCATCTGGTCTTTACATAGCACACACTTAGCCACAGACTGTAATGCTGTGATACCCATGAAATGTAGTCGACGGCTTCGAAATGCACAGTGAAAATTGTCTTATGACTAAGACGTATTTTCTCATCTATATTTCATGTCAGTTTCGTATTTTCGCTGTTAATCGCATGTAAATTTGATAACATTTGTCACTTTCACGTCGTTTAACAACTCCTATAGATATAAATGGACGTAGCGTCTAATCTAGCGCTACAACGAAGCAAAACGATAATTTCATTAGCAAGTGATATACGTCTCTCTTTTTAAAAACAAGAGCATACGATAAACAGGCAACTGATAACATTCATTAAAAAATGCTATAGTTGGAGACAAAAAGAAAGCAATGCTTATGCATGACGGACGAGCGCAAAATCGATCTTACATAGGAAGTCCCGAAAGGAATTAAATTAGATTTCTGCTTTAACTGCTAAATACCCAAGACAAACTTTCCGGCATCGATGACTTAACATTCTGCTTACAATTGGATTACATTCTGTACATTAACTTGCCGTAATTTGTGTTGCTTCACAAGACAGGTCTCTACTTTTCGAGAAGTGCTTAGTATGGGAAATAATTTAAGAAAGAATCATTGAGAAGAATACTCACTCTAGCGCGAAGAGATTCACTGGGGCATAAAGGGACATCCATACCTGAAACACAACAAACATGCGTATAAAAATGTCGAATAGCTATAAATACGTACTTTACATAATCAATATCTACATCCAATTATCACTTTATCACTACTAAATCCACATCAGGACTGTTATACTGTCCTGTGAATCTGGACCTACGAATGTGCACTTTAAGCAGAATTAGGCATTTTTGTATGGTGTTTTTGCTTAGTAAGAGTCACAGGCTACAAAACGCAGAGTATCTGAGTAGTCAGCATCAAATATTCGATACTGAGGACCAAGAAAAATTGGAAAAGTTGTAAGACACCGTTCAGTATGCCTTTGACAAGTATGTTCCGAGCAAAGTTATAAAAGGCGGGAAAAACCTGCCGTGGTTCAACAGCAACGTTAGAAAACTGCTACTTAACCAAAGAGACCTTCATCACTGATTCGAGAGAAGTCAAACATACCTGCTCAAACAGCGAAACTCACGTACTACTTTCAGTGTCTCATTTCGTAATCTTACTCCCTCAGCAAAGTCTCATTTAATCGACTACATTGCAATACCTTCGTTTCAGTGCACCTTCTCACTTGTACATTACAGATCACAAGACGATCCGTTGGTTGGTTGGTTGGTTGATTTAGGGAAGGGGACCAAACAGCGAGATCATCGGTCCCATCGGATTAGGAAAGGATGTGGAAGGAAGTCGACCGTGCCCTTTGAAAGGAACCATCCCGGGATTTGCCAGAAGCGATTTAGGAAAATTACGCAAAACCTGAATCGCCGGCCGGTGTGGCCGAGCTGTTGTAGGCGCTGCAGTCTGGAACCGCGCCACCGCTACGGTCGCAGGTTCGAATCCTGCCTTGGGCATGGCTGTGTGTGATGTACTTAGGTTAGTTAGGTTTAAGTAGTTCTAAGTTCTAGGGGACTGATGACCTCAGATGTTAAGTACCATAGTGCTCAGAGCCATTTTTGAACCTAAATCAGGATGGCCGAACGCGGGTTTGAACCTTCGTCCTCCCGAATGAGTCCAGTGTGCTACCCAGTGCGCCACCTCGCTCGGCAAGAGTATCCATGTACGCCTATAAAACAGTAGGTAACACGTTTTAAGGAACTCTCCTCGCATGATGTTATGCGCAACAATAATGGCACTGCTGTACTGCTGGAGCCGTCCAATGGACCCGTGACAGTTTGTGCCAAGGATACAGCATCCAGCATCTGGCGCGCAGCAAAGGTCACACACCTGCTGCGATGTCAGCTGCGCCAGGGGAAAGGCGTCTCCGTCCCGTCACCAAAGCAGCTACTGGACACTTTATTTGTTGTCGCCAGCTGCTCTGCGGCAGCAGTGGACGTCAAATACAGAAATGACGTACGGGAACAGTGTGGTGACAAAGTCGGAGCCACCACGCTGCTAGATGGAACCGCAATATAGTTTTCCGATGGTCGATGTGCGGCTTTTGACTATGAACGACAGTAAGAGGTACTCGAAAGTGTATATCCACGTAGCTATCAACAACTATCATGGTGAAGGGAAAAGAAAAAATGTTCAAATGTGTGTGAAATCTGTAAGCTCCCAACAGTAAAAATATGTATAGCATTGACATTCAGCGTAACCTAGCAACAGTTTATTCCTCCGTAACCTACCAATAATAACGTGACTAATTTCTCAATAAAATTGTGGCTCACTTATAACCTTTCAATAATTGACTGTGAATTTAAACTGGTAAATTTTGGACGTCAGCAGTGCTGTGTCATGGCCCTGAAAGATCATTCTGAATAAATAGAAAATTCTTACCTCAATAAGGTCGCCGGATAACACGTATATATCTGCTCCTATAAGAAATTTTTCTGGCACAGCTCAGTGCAATGCTGGCCGATAGATTGGTCTTGTACAAAAAGAAACAACTGACTTTTCTTTACAATAATGGGGATGACCAGGGATTGGAGAAATTAGTAAAATCTTTAAATTGAGATGAATGATTGTCAAAAGTTAATTTTTATAAGAAAAATTATTATTAAGAGATTTTTTTAAACATTTACATGGGACTTGATATAACAATAGTATATATGCGCGAGGCTGCTTTTACCTTATACTACAATGCTCAGGCTCCGCCATCGCTCCCCACGACCGGCTCAGCCAACTCGATACACCAGACTGATAGCTACAACTACTACAACTGCTACACAGTTCGTACTGCATACAACACTGCTCTCTGGTCTGAGATTCTCTTATACCTTACATATCGCAGGCAGCGCGTGAGCAATCCATCGAAATTACATCTGCTCGAGTGCGCTAGCAACAAATTCCTTAATCATGGACCTCTTACAAATCTTACGGGACTTAACTGTTAAGGTCATCAGTCCCTAAGCTGACACGCTACTTAACCTAAATTATCCTAAGGACAAACACACACACCCATGCCCGAGGGAGGACTCGAACCTCCGCCGGGACCAGCCGCACAGTCCATGACTGCAGCGCCTCAGACCGCTCGGCAAATACCGCGCGGCGAAAGGAAAAGAAAGGTTGAACCAATATCCTGACACACACCCTGCATACTTTGATGCAATGGACATAGAAAGGTTAAAATGCTGTTTCCAAGGGAGAATAATCAATAAAACAGTTCTATGTTCACATCTATAAGAATTTACTGAGACTTTTTCTTTTTAATTTAATCCAGGCTATTATCGCTTTCCGTTGTAGCTGCCATTATTTTGAAATTAATACGTTTTGGAAAAAGGTGCTGCCTTGGACAAAAACATTTTTTTTGACAGATTCCTTTCCTTAGATATATTTACAGTACAGAGAACTATCAATTTAAAAAATGGTTCACAGGGCTCTGAGCACTATGGGACTCAACTTCTGGGGTCATTAGTCCCCTAGAACTTAGAACTAGTTAAACCTAACTAACCTAAGGACATCACAAACATCCGTGCCCGAGGCAGGATTCGAACCTGCGACCGTAGCGGTCTTGCGGTTCCAGACTGCAGCGCCTTTAACCGCACGGCCACTTCGGCCGGCTGCTATCAATTGAAGGGAAGCTATCCTGCAACGTATTTCTCAGGGATGGTCGCGGCGATTGGAACTGGTTATGAATGCCTGTGCTCATTATACTGTATCCGTGATGTTCGACTCTTTGATCATATTTCATCATCAAATGCACAGCTATCCTGGCTGCGTGCAGGTAAGCGCAAAGATTTTCATATCCTTTCAACTGTCTTATCAAGGTATACTGCCCCTCACATCTCTCCTCGACATTAACGCTCTTGTCTAAACAACATGGCAGAAACATCCGTTCCCATCAGGGCAAAATCCTTTCTGTCCCACTTCATCGTTTAGCCACTTCCTGGAAGTCCTTCTCTGTATCAGAAATCCGACTCAGGAGCAACCTCCCGCATAATGTCAGAGAACTGAATAATACCAACTGCTTCAGAAGACACTTAATGCCGTGTCTACAAAGCAACAATAGTGATCACCATTGACCTGTACGGACTCGTTACCCTTGTACATCCTTCTTTCCTACCTCACCTTCCTCATTTCCCAGTGCTTTTAGTCGAGGCAGCCTCCTTAAATTTCCTGTTCGCATAGCTCTACTGTATCAGAAAACAAGTATTTTGTACACCTATAAACTCTTTTTATATCTGCCACTATTATTATTATTATTGTCACTATAAGTGGCAGTACTGCCAGTATTAACTTTATTCGTTCATAGTATTATTTACTCACAATGCCACAATGAATATCCAAATCACATTAACACTATTTGTCGTTATCAAAATTGTTTTATCTTAGGTAACTATGATGTAAAACAGGGTACTGGTGCGACGTAAGAGAATGCCTGATGGTGCTAATCCGACCAGGACAAATAAATAAATAAAATTAAAAAAGTGAGATTTAACTTCCAGAGCATATTGTGATGATCAGTCCTGATTACGTATAATGTTGACATTGATGAACTGTTTTGTTTTTCTTCTGTCAGATGCAACAGATCTCAGCGATACCTGGTGGGGCCACAGCAACAAGGTGTTCTCACCAAATTTTCTGTTTCACGGTGTAGTCTCAGTGCCTCACTTCTAAGGGGTCAAGTACTTCCCTCTCGCCCTCTACCCACCCACCATTCATTAGCTTTCATTACTGAGCAGACAGGTTCACAGTACACGTAAACAGATACATTTAAAACTATACGAAACCGGGATGATTGGAAACAAACACGCATCCAAAGTAAATGAGTACACGCGCAAGTAGACCTATCAAGTCATTTGCAAAGATAGATGTAGATATCGCTGGACATCTCGAAATGTTAAGCAACAGATAGGAGGGATGTCGGCCGACACAAAAAGTTATGATTGTCGAAACAGGCAGTATTCCGTGGTTACTCGGTGATATTTTCGGTCCATGTGTATGTCGGGGAGTCCCCTTTCGCCCCCTCCCCCTTCC
Organism: Schistocerca americana; assembly: GCF_021461395.2. Taxonomy (NCBI): domain Eukaryota; kingdom Metazoa; phylum Arthropoda; class Insecta; order Orthoptera; family Acrididae; genus Schistocerca; species Schistocerca americana. Next base: position 514,070,222 of record NC_060121.1, on the reverse strand, counting down.
CCCGCCAATAGGACGAGTTCCGATGATGAAAAATGATTTACAGACCAGGATTCAAACCAGCTAGTTGTATGTCAAGACCAACGAACTCAGTCAGAGAAACGGGCCATACATATACAAATTCGTGTCAGTGTACTTCCAATAGCAGCTGTACACCTGTTTACCGAATCAGATATTTACATAGACAAGAAAGGTGTTGCAAATTTCTCCTTCCATAAATTTCTGATTTGTTTAGAGTGTTACAGCCCTCTGCCAAAAACTATATTACTAAGCTTGCCTGAATGGAAGTAACTTGGCGGAGCCATTTGTTCACGGGGTGTACTTACTTTTTTCTGTTTTAAGTTCGTAAATAGGCTAACTCAGTTGTACGTTAGCACCGCAGTTTCTTTTAATAAAAAATGAGCGATACTTTTTCGAAAGTATCTTGTGGATATGCGAAAACAAGGTGGTACTAAACTTTAAAACGGAAAGTTCTCCGACGAGAAGCATGGCCCACTTCCGATCATACAGATATCACAGAGTTTTTTGTTTATTTCCGCTCCTTGGTGTGAGAGTGACGGTGATTTGACCGACTTGAGCGCAAGGTGAAGTTACGACATACGGTTGACGTGCGGGAAGCCATTAGTGGTATTGTCCCCTGAGAATTTCTGTGACTTGGCGACCTTCTGCATCTGTCATGCGCGGGAACGTAGATTACAACACTCCAAATGAATTCATGTATTGTCATTAATTTTACGCTCTCTGACAAGCACCTGTCGCCGAAGCAGAAAGTGAATCTTGTGTGTGTGTGTGTGTGTGTGTGTGTGTGTGTGTAGAATGAGAACGGAAGTGACCGCTCGCTGACGAACTTCATGCGTATAAATCCCGCGGAGAGCTAATTGTCTGCAGATAGCTTGATAACTTTCAGCCGACATGTGGATTAGTAATTAAGAGTTCACAAACCAATTTTTATCGAAAACTGCTGCGTTATTGGCTTCCCAATAAATGGCAATTTCATAGTTCTCTAGTATATTTAGCGATCCACCGTCACTTTTATCATGCAGTTGAATCCAAATAATACGAAATAGATAATTTCAGCAAAGAGTCCTTGTAATACGCCCTTGGGGTACGCACAAATTAACCTTCACGTCTAACGATTTTGTTCCGTTAGGATTGGCGTAATGAGCTCTAACTGTTAGGAACTCCTTGAATTGTATCAGAAAAGTATTCCGATTTTCATTAAGCTCCTATTTTGTTCAGTAGGTGACAGTGCGGAACTGTGCTGAATGCCATATGGGAAACAAGGAATACTACAGGAATCTGGCCCCCATAATGTACGGTCACGTAAACGAACAGACGTAGGCGAGTATCACTACGTCTCTGACTGCTGAATCGATTTTCGGCCGTACGGTGAAAGATTAATTATAGTGTCTCGTAGTCCCGCCATAGCATTGGTATTTTTCCGTACGAGGGACTAATTTGATCCGAGTGTGGCATATCTGTTGTAATATTCCATACAAGAATCCAGCGGGACAATAGCTGCCGCTCTTTGGCGTTCATTTCCCTCTCACACTGTGCGAATTGTACCTGAACTCACAGTTGTGTCGGCTCATCCCTAAAGAGCGATAATCTGGATGCAGGATAAATCAGCTGGACATAAAATAAATAGATAAATTCCTGTTCCAGTATCGAATGATGCACTGGAAGAGCGACTGCGGGCGTGCTCCCGTCTAGTTCGAATCTCCCATAGTCTTTCCGCGAGATGTATGTAGCGACATGAAACATACTGACTGACTCGTCTAGAACGGTACGCTCTCGAAATTTTAAAAGTAAACTACAGCGTGATGCACAACGCCTCTCTTGTAGTGTTTGCCAGCGGAGTTGGAAGAACATCTAATTTACGTTTCGCGCTTCCTGCACAGACCTGTGAGAAAACGCACCGCTCTTCTTTGAATGTACTCTATTTCCCCTATTGATCGTATCTGGAACGAGACTCACACCGACGAGCAATATTCAAGTATCATCCTGACGATGGAGTGATTGAACTGGAATTCATGAGCATTTTTTCCAAAGAATATTAGCCTGGCATCTGCGCTTCCACTGATTAGTTTTTCATGGTCTTTCAACTTTAAATCGCTCCAGACACATACTCACAGAAGTTTAACGGGTGTGACAGCATCCCATGGTTGCTCGGCAGTGATGTAATCGTATAATATTACGTCTTTTCGCCTATTTATGAGCAATACATTTCATTTGCTTATGCTGAGGGTCAACTGCCAATCTCTGTACAAAGCGTCAATACTCTGCAAGTAAGCAATGGCTTTAACAATGTTTTAGTGTTTTCCAATGACGATGTTTAACGGTATAAAAAGAAGCGTTTCTCTACGGTAATCACGGTCAGCCGAAGACGGATGTCGCGGAGGCAACATATTCACATTCTGGCGGCGAACTCTCACTGTCGTCGTTCTCCTCTACATCATCGTGAAACGTGAAGATCAGTTTTCTCGGTCCTGAGATACTGAAAGACCACGATCGACAACAGCCACAATACCCTCATCCGAAGATGGAGGAAAATTAAATAATTCGTCACTACCACAACGCCTCAGAAATCTTTCTACTTCTGCGTTTGATAACCAGTTGTTTGATGACAACTCCAACGGCTTCATTACACGCCATTACACTGTAATACAGCCAAAAGAAGCGAAAGACGACTACAAAAACTGCTTCTGCCATCTATGAGAAACATTAATGTTATTAGTACAGCCTACAACTTCATGAAGTCCGTACATCCATTCTGCGTGAAAAGGTCGAAACGTCGGTGGGCGTCAGTAAGTAATACAACACTGCCGGCCGGGGTGGCCGAGCGGTTCTGGGCGCTACAGTCTGGAACCGCGCGACCGCTACGGTCGCAGGTTCGAATCCTGCCTCGGGCATGGATGTGTGTGATGTCCTTAGGTTAATTAGGTTTAAGTAGGTCTAAGTTATAGGGGACTGATGACCTCAGAAGTTAAGTCCCACAGTGCTCAAAGCCATTAATGCAACACACTTTTTTCGGACATTGCTGAATATGTCCGCTTCAGCCCTATAGTTTAATGAAGTTCCAATTGGTGCGCCGCTATACATAACCTTTAAAATGGCTTCAGTAACGAAAGTGTGTTCCTAGTTGTCACTGAGTTTCTTTTAGCGCAAAACCAGAGCATCGCAGATATTCACAGGCGCTTGAAGAATGTCTACGGAGACCTTGCAGTGAACAAATCGAGTCTGTCGACATGGCAACAAGGTCGCGCAAACTTGCCCGATCTCCGCGTGCCGGTCGGCGGCACACAGCTGTGGCTCCTGCAGTGTTGGAACGTACGGACACTCTCATTCCATGTGATCGACGGATCACAATCAAACACCTCGCTGCAAGACTGGACGTCTCTGTTGGTAGTGCTGACAGAGTGGTTCACTAATTGGGGCAATCCAAGGTGTGTGCCCGCTGGATTCCTCGCCACCTAACAAAAGTGAAAGTGTGTGAAATCCTATGGGACTTAACTGCTAAGGTCATCAGTCCCTAAGCTTACACACCACTTAACCTAAATTATCCTAAGGACAAACACACACACCCATGCCCGAGGGAGGACTCGAACCTCCGCTGGGACCAGCCGCACAGTCCACGACTGCAACGCCTCACACCGCTCGGCTAATCCCGCGCGGCCCACCTAACAAAAGACCACGAAGAGCAACAAAGGACCATCTTTGCGGAATTGCTTGTGCATTACATGTCTGATGGCTACAATTTTTTGTCGATCATCGTCACTGGCGACGAAACATGGGTTCATGACTTCGAACCGGAAACAAAACGGTAATCCATGCCGTTTATTATGACGATCTGCTTAATGGTGTTTTGGTCCATTTCTTGAGCACAGGACGGCAGCGATTCTGATTGCCACGTACTCGAAAAGTCGTTGGTAGATTGAGATTCTCACTCTGCAGCGGAGAGTGCGCAGATTGAAAACTGTGTGCCGGACCGATGCTCTTAACTCGAGACCTTCACCTTTAAGTGCTCCACCTACTGAGGTATCAAAGCACGACTCACGACCCATCCTCACAGCTTTACTTCCGCCAGTACCTCAACTCCCATCTCCCAGACTTCACAGCAATTCTGCCGGGAAGCTTGCAAAACTATCACTCCTGAAAGAATGGATACTGAGGGAACATGGCTTAGTCGCAGCCTGCGGGACATTTCCAGAATAAGGTTTCCACCATGCATCCCTCGGTCCGGCACACAGTTTTAATATTCCTGGACGTTTCATACAAGCACACACTCCGCTGCAGAGTGAAACACTTATTCTGAAAACATCCCCTAGGCTGCGGCTAAGCCACGTCTCCGCAATAACCAAGCGAGGTGGCGCAGTGGTTAGCTCACTGGACTCGCATTCGGAAGGACGACGGTTCAATCCCACGTCCGGCCATGCTAATTTAGGTTTCTCGTGATTTCCCTAAATCGCTCCATGCAAATGCCGGGATGGTTCCTTTGAAAGGGCTCGGCCGACTTCCTTCCCCGTTCTTCCCTAATCTGATGAGACCGATGACCTCGCGGTTTAGTCTCTTCCCTCAAACAATCCAATTTCTCCGCAAGGTCCCCTTTTCACGGAAGTGCTATTCCTGCAAGTTTCGCATGAGAGCTTGTGTGAAGGTTGAAAAGTAGGAGTTGAGGTACTGGAGGAGGTAAAGCTCTAATGACGGACCGAGAGTCGTGATTGGACAGCTCAGTTGGTAGACCACTTGCCTGCGAAAAGCCAAGGTCCCGAGTTCGAGCCTAGGTCCAGCACACAATTTCGGTCTGTCATCAAGTTTCAAGTCCTTGGTAGGTTTCTGAAGGTATACAGCACCAGATGTCTAAGCGCAGGCCACAAAATTTCCGGAAATAACGTGCTGGTGGTTTGTGAGCTTCGACCTAGTGTCCACAAGTGTCCCTGATGTGTTCCATGGGGCTCAAATCAGGAGTATTTGGTGGTCACACATCTATGAGAGTTCACAGTCACACTCCTCAAAGCACTGTACCACGATTCTTGCCTTATGACAAGGACAGTAAGATAAGATGGAAGATGACAACGCCGTCACAGAAAACATTAATTATGAAAGGATACAGGTGGTCTGCAGTAATAGTGAGCTAGTCCATAGCTGTCATAGTGGCTTCGATTACTATGGGTTCCATAGAAGCCCAGGTAAATGTATCACAGTGAGTAATACTGGCTCCACGAGCCTGCGACCGTGGCGTGATGCGTTTCGAGCAGCAATTCGCCTGGATAACGTATCCTGACACGACCATCGACCTCCTGTGGTAATAAACGTGATTCATCGGACCAAGCGACACCTTTACGCTGATCGACGGTCCCGTACCCACTGCAGTCGTAAGTGATGATATCGTTGCGTCAATTTGGGAAAGGTAATGATCGACTGATGTGCTCCGAAACACATGTGCCAGCAACAGCTCTGCACTCTGCCGTCAGATATATTGCAGATAGCCATCTATAGTGGTTTACAGAACGGGCGAAAGATTTCTACCTCCTCGAATCTTAATGAGGAGCCAGCATCCAACGCCCTGTCGCCTACCCATGGGTTCGCCGCCACTTAACCGCTTACCAAGGATGCTCACGACAACAGCAGGCGAACAGCTGATCACATTCTCCATTTCCAAGATGTCCGTTTTCCTGGTGTCGGTCCGTTACAGTCCGGCCTGTGTCCAAGTCACTCATATCACAGGATTTCCCAATGTTGTTATTCTTGTGGTCTTCAGTCCTGAGACAGGTTTGACGCAGCTCTCTATGCTACTCTATCCTGTGCAAGCTTCTTCATCCCCCAGTACCTACTGCAGCCTACATCCTTCTGAATCTGCTTAGTGTATTCATCTCCTGGTCTCCCTCTACGATTTTTACGCTCCACGCTGCCCTCCAATACTAAATTGGTGATCCCTCGATGTCCCAGAACATGTCGTACCAACCGATCCCTTCTTCTAGTCAAGTTGTGCCACAAACTCTTCTTCTCCCCAATTCCATTCAATACATCCTCATTAGTTATGTGATCTATCCATCTAATCTTCAGCATTCTTCTGTAGCACCACATTTCGAAAGCTTCTATTCTCTTCTCGTTCAAACTATTCATCGTCCACGTTTCACTTCCATACATGGCTACACTCCATACAAATACTTCCGGAAACGACTTCCTGACACTCAAATCTATACTCGATGTTAACAAATTTCTCTTCTTCAGAAACGCTTTCCTTGCCATTGCCAGTCTACATTTTATATCTTCTCTACTTCCACCATCATCAGTTATTTTGCTCCCCAAATAGCAAAACTCCTTTGCTACTTTAAGTGTCTCATTTCCTAATCTAATTCCCTCAGCATCACCCGTCTTAATTCGACTACATTCCATTATCCTCGTTCTGCTTTTGTTGATGTTCATCTTATATCCTCCTTTCGAGACATGCAGCCTTATCGTCGCAAAGGACGATTTCACATTCGTACCTGCTCGGTTTGTCGACTTTTCTCACGCGTCAGGTGCCTTCATCGCCACCTGGCGGCATTCAATCTCGCGGTGGGCAGTGATCATAACGGTCTGGCTCATCAGTGTCTCGTTAGCACAGAGCGCGCGCAACATCGCGACCCATATATACGTCGCAGCGAGTTACAAGGTTAAGTCAGCTCGAATCCAAATGTTTTGATAACCAAGTAGCAACTTAGTAACCTTTTAATAGTGTTTTGGCCAGATATGCTGGTCTGTGGTGAACGCATTTTTTATACCTCATCGGTTATCTAACTACACGCGCTAAAAGCCACGAGGCCGGATCGCGCGGCGACGTGTCTCTGGACTTTGCTCCAAACGGAAAAAGACACAGAACGAGTGAATGGAGAATGCACGCGCGACCGCATTCTTTCCCAGCGCCGTGCTGATGTCTACAAACCGGCGGGGCCACGCGTCAGCGGGCAGGCCGGCCGCCGCACTCGCGGCGTGACGTCCGGCTACAGGGAGCGCTCCAGGGGTCAGCCGGCGGCACCAGCTCAGCAGCTGAGCGGGCTGACACCGCCAATCGGCCGGCGCCAGCAGCCACGCCGCGACCGAGTCCTCGGCCTCCGGCACGCAGATTACCTATCTCTGCGACCCTGAACGCCGCCTGCACTCCCTTGACACCCGTAATCTTTGTCTGGCGCGTCCAGTACGAAGAGCGCGGTAACTCGTCGACACCGAGTTTGCTGAGGGAAACCGAGAGTCTAAAAATGGGTCAAATGGCTCGGAGCACTATGGGACATAACTTCTGAGGTCATCAGTCCCCTCAAACTTAGAACTACTTAAACCTAACTGACCTAAGGACATCACACACATCCATGCCCGAGGCAGAATTCGAACCTGCGACCGTAGCGGTCGCGCGGTTCCAGACTGTAGCGCCTAGAACCGCTCGGCCACTCCGGCCGGCAAACCGAGAGTCTAGATCAGGGGTGAACAGACAGCGGTCCTTGGGCCACAGGCGGTCCGCCCCTCACCGTTCGTTCTTGTAACTGTTACTTTTTATCCCCTCACGAAAATGAGAGAACAGGCTTGTAGAACTTAGTTCTTCTGTGCCCAATTTTGGTAGCATTGCGACAGGAGCGCCTCAGTGCAAAATGATTGGTTGTCTCACGCTATGTTATTTTTGAACTTGCAGCACTCACTCAAGAGGCCACTGTGACGGATTTGTGGCCAGCGATACTAAAGTGCGCGTCATTTATGACGGCGGCCGAGTTTAGGTTCGTTCTGCATATCTGACGTCACAAAACACAGTCAGCCAATGAACAGAGAACGACGTTGCCAGAGCTTGACTGCAGTGCAGAGCACGGACGAGAGCCTTCAGTTTTACAAACGTTCAGTCATAAATAAAATAATTGAACAAAAGCAATGTCTTGATAGCAGACTTTCTTTTATAGAAAGTTTGGAAAAAGCATTCTTTATACGAATTGCTTAATATTCTATTAATTCATTAAACCAAACAAGCAATAAGCCTCCTAATTCAGGCGATAGCAAGGAAAGGTGTTTGTATCATTTTCACTAACCGCTTTTTCACAATCAAGAACAGCGGTAATTGTTTATTTCCTATTGTACTTCGACAAAACGTGAGTGATTCATAATCATACGAACAGTGTTGCGTGATATTTTAAAGTCCTCCTGGGGTTATGTTGTTTGATGAGCTGTGTTAGTGTAACGGTTAAGATATTTGGCTGACAAGCAAAAGGTTCTGATTTCAAACCTTGATCGGCGCTTAATATTTTCTTTATTTAAAAACAATATCGAAGTGTCTTTCTTCATGAATTTTATGCGTTTGAATGTAATTTTTTTGAAATTTCTAGTGGCAACTAAAATCGACCATACGGAAAGTTTACGCTATGGACTTTTACCTCTGCAAAATTTCGTGCAATGGTTTACTACATCTAATGCTGCACAATAACTGCGTTGAACATCGAAACAAAATTAAGTCATTTATGGGGGGAAGGTATCAGTCAAGAATATGTGTAAAAATCAAATTTTTGGGCCAAATAGTTTGTGTGAAATCGAATGATAAAGTGTGTCAAAGCAGTCGAAACACCATGTGTCTGCACAGGCGAGCAGTGCAATGATGACAAAATCGCGCACATCGCGAAATGCGGGGAGCACGCCTCTGTAACAGCGAAAGGGTTAATGCGGCCGTGGTGGCTTTACTTCACAAACTGCTTGCTCCCCCCGAAACGTAAGTTTGCTAACTATACTATGGCGGTGCTTCTCTTGGCGCGTACAACTGGCAACGCAGCAATCTCCCGCGTTTGGGCGGGCATGCGCGAACCGCCAAGATAAAAGAATTGAACTATAACATGTCTCTAAATCCCTGTTCTAGATCTACACCTAGACTGGTGTCCAAAATTAAAGCAACAAACAGAAATTTTGTATTGTTGCTTTTACGAGGGTTGGAACTTAAATAGTGGCAATTATTTATTCACAACCGATACAAAAGAGTTACATGTTTGCTCCTGCTACTGTCCTTCGAAGTAGCGTTGTGTAGAACCCATTGCCAGAGATGTGGAAGACATAGTATACCTTTAGCAGAGCATGTTCTGTTGATGGTGCGAATGGAGCGGTCTAATGCCTGCCGAATTTCTGGAACAGTTCTGAAGCAAATGCCACGAAGTGGTTCCTTTATCTTCGGAATCAAATCAAAGTCACACGGAGTTAAGTCCGGTGAGTATGGTGGATGGTACAGTACTTCCCAGTCCCATCGACCGAACAGAGCAGCCACAGCTTGCGCTGTATGCGCCCGCACATTGTCGTGCAAAATGATGGGTGGGTTGCACAGAAAGTGTGCCGCTTCTTTTGCAAAGCATTATGGGTCGCCTCGAAAGTGCGTCAGAGTCCCAGTATGGTCAAAGTTATGGTGATTCTCGTGTACGACTGTGATGGTGCTATCCTAACGCATTACGTTCCTCCACGGCAGACCGTCAATGCACAGTATTACTGTTCGTTTTTGGAGCATCACCTGCGACCAGATTTGCGAAAGGAGCGGCGACACTTTCTGCGCAAGCCACCCAACATTTTCCGCGACAATGCGCAACCTGTGGCTGCTGTGTTCGGTCGATGGGACTGGGAAGTAATGTACCATCCACCATATTCCCCGGACTTAAGTCCTTGTGATTTTGATTTGATTCCGGAGATGAAGCGACCACTTCGTGGCATTCGCTTCAGAACTGTTTCAGAGATTCGACAGGCAGGAGACCGCTCCATTCGCACCATCAACAGAACAGTCTCTGCTAACGGTATACTACGCCTTCCACATCGCTGGCAACGGGTTCTACATAACGCTGGCGACTACTTTGAAGGACAGTAACAGGTGCAGTCATGTAACTCTTTCGTATCGGTTGTGAATAAATAGTTGCCATTATCTAAGTTCCAACCCTCGTATTTTGCCACAAAACAGTATAAACAGGTAGAAAAAACGCAAGGAATTCAGAACGTAATCAACTACAACATGCATAACGGTAGACAAACATATTCTTCGTTTTTTCCTACTTAACGGATTTGCACACACATTCCGACAACTGGTTAATGTACTCATTGTGTGGTGTTACCCCTCTGGTAGCAACAAAGCTCTGACAACGATGGAGCATGCTGTTAATTACGTCATTAGCCTCATGTTGAGGCAATAACGCCCATTCTTCCTGCAGAGGTGGTCGTATTTTTGGATAGTGGTTGGATGCTGACGTGATGTCAGCCATCTCCCTAGCGCATTCCAGACATGCTTTATGAGATTCAAGTCGGGAGAGCGAGCAGGCCACGCCATGCGTGCACTATCTTCCATTTCCAAGAAAGCATTAACCACCTGTGCTCCATAATGTCGTGTGTTATGGTCCATCGATACGATGTCTGGGCCCACAGCACCTCGCAATAACCGCAAATGAGGTCCCAATATTTCCTCTCGATACTTGACAGCAGTTAAACCTTGCCAGTTCGCCCATACAATTTCATGAATAGGGGTTAGAGTGGTAAACAAAATCCCTGCCCATAGCATTAAGGATTCTCCTCGATATCGGCCTCTTTCCACAATGGTTGGATCCCGAAATCGTGTTCAACGTTCGCTCGAGATGCGAATCCATAGCGAATCACTCTGAAGACTATATCGGGACTCATCTGTGGCCGGCCGAAGTGGCCGTGCGGTTAAAGGCGCTGCAGTCTGGAACCGCAAGACCGCTACGGTCGCAGGTTCGAATCCTGCCTCGGGCATGGATGTTTGTGATGTCCTTAGGTTAGTTAGGTTTAACTAGTTCTAAGCTCTAGGGGACTAATAACCTCAGCAGTTGAGTCCCATAGTGCTCAGAGCCATTTGAACCATTTGAACTCATCTGTGAAAACAACATTGGCCCACTGTTCGACCGCCCAGGTGGCATGTTGATGACTCGATTCTAGACGTTCCCCTCTGTGAAGACGCGTCAGAGGTAGACATGCATCAGGTCTAACGACAATAATGACCACTCTGCCGAAGCCTTCTGCACACCGCTTGCCTCGGTTTAATACTAAGGCGGTACTGTAGTGCCCTTAGAGCCAAATATCGATCCTCTCTTCTGAAATCACACGTGCGGCCCTGTCCTGGTCTTCGGGATACAGTTTCGGTCTCTATAAACCGTTGGCACATCCGAGAAACAACAGAACGATTCACATAAACCCATCCGGTCACATCAGTTTGCGACTGTCCTGCTTCCGTTCCTTCTATGGCCCTCCACCGCAGAGAGTTTGGTAGGCATCTTCTCTGTGCCATAATGCATCGTCTGTGACTGTGTACACAGCGGTTGTGGATATGTGACTACCTGGCGGACACTACCTCATTTCATAGGCGACATGACGTCAATCGCTGGCAAGTTTGTCCGTTGACCAGACTGCCATCTTCCGTGCAGAACAAGATCGGACGGACATCTGGTTGGCATTTTGTATGATTATATCGTGAATCAGACACAGAACGGGAAAATAACAGTTAGTTGCTTTAATTTTGGACACCAGCGTATACTCTGCAAGACACCTCACGGTATGTGGTGAAGTGTACTTCTGGATCCACTGGATGAACCCCCCCCCCCACGACCTGTTCCATCGCGAATGGCGCGCGAGAAGATCGAATGTTGATGAACCTCCGTAGGAGTTCTAATTACGCTCATTTTCTCGTCGTGCTCATTACTAGAGACACCTATAAAACGGCAAATACAGGCGCCTAGGTGGATGCCTTGTTCCTAGGTTTCCGGAAGACATTCGATACAATTCCGCACTGCTGGCTAGTGAGCAAAATACAAGCGTACTAATTACTTGACGAGCTGTATGACTGGACTGAAGAGCTTCTAGCACACAGAAAACAGAATATCTTTCCGAAGGCAGAAAAGTCTTCAGACCTAAGAGCAATTTGGAGCGCGCCCCAGAGGAGTGTTATAACACCAGTGCTTTTCGCAATACATATATGTAAATGACTTAGCAGAGAACACGGGAAGTTGCATGAGGATTTTCCCAGATGATGCTGCTGTATTAAAAGAAATCGCGACGCTAAAAACAGTAGCGAAATGCACGAAGACCTGCAGCGAATCGATACTTGTTTTCGAGAATGTCATTTGAACTTCATCATAAACAAATGCGAATAGAGAAATAGAAAGACACTTCGTTGTATGATTACACATTTGCGGAACAGTAAGTAAAGCTGTGAGACCGGGCGTGAGTCGTGCTTCGGTAGCTCAGATGGTAGAGCACTTGCTCGCGAAAGGCAAAGGTCCCGAGTTCGAGTCTCGGTCGGGCACACAGTTTTAATCTGCCAGGAAGTTTCAATCATAAATTACTTCCATAAAATATCTAGGAATATGCGTACGGGACTATATGAAATAGAACGACCTCACAAAATTAATCGCGAGTAAGGCAGATGTCAGGCCGATCCCCTCGGATGAGTCCTCAGGAAAAGTAGACTATCAACAAAGGAAGGGGCTTACAGAACAATCGTTCCACCAGCACTTGAGTGTTGCTCGTCATTGTGGCATCCGTTCTGGATACGACTGACAACGGAAATAGAGAAGATCCAAAGAAGAGCAGCGCGTTTCATTACTGGTTCATCTGCTAGGCGCGAGGGCGTCACGGAGGTGCTCAGCCAACTCTAGCAGCAGACGCTGCGGGAGAGGCCTTCTGCATCACGCTATGGTTAGCTGTTGAAGTTCAAAGAGCGTACGTTCCTAATAAAGGCAAGCAATATAGTGCTTCCTTCTACGTACATCTTACGAAACAACCATCAAGATAAAATTAGGGAGATTCGAGTCTACACGAAGGCTTACCAGCAATCGTTCTTTAAGTAGTTCTTTCGTTCTTTAAGTAGTTCTAAGTTCTAGGGGATTGATGACCTCAGATGTTAAGTCCCATAGTGCTCAGAGCCATTTGAACCATTTTGAACCTACGATGGTGTAAGCTGCGTTTACATGGAATGGATTGAGGTCTCTGGTCCAACTGAAAATTGACTGGAAACTGTTATGTTCGGCTGCTTGGAGATCGTTTGCAGCCATTGATGGACTATCGCAAACAACGATGGAATTTTTATGGATGACATTGCGCCATGTCACTGGACCACAATTGTTGCGACTGGTTTGAAGACTATTCTGGACAATTCGATCGAATGATCTGACCACCCAGATCGCCAGACATGAATCCAACCGGACATCTATGGGACAGAATTGAGAGGTCAGTTTGTGCACACAGTCCTATACCGGAAAGACTTCCGCAATTATGGAACGCTTTAGAGATAGCATCGCTCAATATTTCTGTAGATGATTTCCAACAAGTTGTTGAGTCCATAACACGTAAAGTTACTGCATTACGCCGGGCAAGAGGAGGTCCGACACGGTATTAGGAGGTATCCTTTGACATATGTCACCTCAGAGTGTACCCTGAAATCACAGATTACACTATGTGCGCCCTAGGATCGGCGGACGAGCGAGCAGTGAATCTCAGGGGCCACGGTGGGCGATCAGTCTTGGAACAGAGTCGGAGACATCAGCCGTGAGGGAGAAGCACACCATGCCAGCCCGGGAGCCAAGGCCAGACACAGGAGGACGTCTCTCAACCGACCTTACTGGACGTGTCTCTGCGCCCACCACTTGATTTTCCTGCGACGTCTGTCACTGGTTGCTTAGACAGCGCGCGGGGAATTTTAGTTTGTCAGCGTCCCTTTCCGGAGTAAACAGCCTTTTCCTGCTGAGAAGACGGTTCGAGCGGACGCGTAAGCCACGAGAGGTAGCACCGAACTACTGGCTGCGGAAATTCACGTGCGTAAAATTTTAAATTATTAATAAATTAGTTCCAGTACTTGCACACCATGATGAAGTTTGGTAGTTCCACCTTAATTTTTTTTGTTTTTCGAGGTGGTAATTGTAACTTTCCTTAGGTTGCCACGAAATATAAATGTTTTTGTGAACTTTTCCTCTCGCCTTCGGGAGAATGGCAATCCGATTAAAATTATTCGTCGGTCTAAACATCAGATCGGTATTCCGTGCCCTTCGAGCAGTGAAACGCAGAAGAGGCCAGCTGTATGCCGGCACCTGGGTTCTCGCAGACGTGTTTACGGCACCGGGCGCATGTTTGCGCTTACGTGTGGACCTGTGGGTGAAGGCCGCGCTCCAGACTAGCGACAACGGGTGCGAAGGCCGAACTGTTGCTGGCAGTACGACGCCGCCCACGCGCGTTGCGGGACGGCGCGCCACCACCCACGCCGTCCCTCGACAAGTGCATGCGGCCAGGCCAGCGTGAACTGATTTATCACACATCACTTGCTGTTACGGTTGCACGTGTCACTGACAAGGGCTTTACACCCATCATTTACAGACGTTTTAAGTTACTGCAACAATCTTCAGATCTTAAGTCGTCAGATTTGTGGTCAGTTATAGCAGGAAAACCAACTACGATCAGGCAGTATCTCGCTCCTTCTGCAACAGGCCACTCTGCGATTAGTAAAGATCTGAAGATGACTGATTTAGACAGAAACCATCATTCGCTACTATAAATACAAATGACCTGTGATTGAAATCTCAAATTTTTCTGAATTCCTCCGGACAATACAAGTTCACTGACTTAATTTATAAGGGGCTATCGAGCAGTTTCCGTTCTAAGGCTGCACTAACCCGTTGCCTGCATATTGCTGCTCATATTCCCGCATCGGAGTCGAGCTGTGTTGCTTATACACTGCAGCAACGTCCTCAAACGAGAACTTTATATATATACATGTGTCTGCGGTGTCTGTTCTTTCGAACATGTCCGAAAGAACAGACACCACATACATATTGTGTAGTTACGGCGATGATGGCCAAGGATCCCTTCAGCGTAGATGCATACCGATCTCGAACCCTTACGGGAATCGGAGAGATGCCGCGAGTAATGAGGCTAATAAGCAGGGGCACTATATCCCTAGTGCGTGGCGTAAGTTGAGAATCCGGGTCTGAGGGGAAGCGTGCTATGATATCCGCTTGGTTGTGCTGTCCACTGTGTCCTGAGGGCTTAATGGTTCACATGGCTCCGAGCAATATGGGACTTAACATCTGAGGTCATCAGTCCCCTAGAACTGAGAACTACTTAAACCTAACTAATCTAAGGACGTTACACACATCCATTCCCTACGCAGGATTCGAACCTGCGACCGTAGCGGTCGCGCGGTTTCAGACTGAAGCGCCTAGAACCGCTCGGCCACAGCGGCCGTCAATGGCTTAATGGTCAGCACATCTGCCTAGTAAGTAGGAGACCCTGGTTCGAATTCCGATCCGGCACAAATTTTTCAACTTGCCTCATTGATATAAATCAGCGCCACTGGCAGCTAATGTCTTTAATTCCTTTGTGTCTGAAAATTTTCTGATCACTCCTTATAAGTCGCTGGGTAAATATCGGCGATGTCATTTAGTAAAGCAAAGCAGCATATACGAATGCGAAAAACGGGTATATCTGTATACATCTGTCCTGTCTCACTCTATTCAAACCATTGCGTCTTAGGGGAGCAGAAAGGAGCCTTCTAAGTGTTGCTTCACACGGGATCCCTCTCATATCGACGAGAATTCTCGACTTCTATCCCAATTATGCCACAACAGCATTAAATATAAGTACAACTGTTTGCAATGTGACGTACAATTCTACAATTCCACGAAATTTGCACTTGTCAGTGGATCGAGAGAGAGAGAGAGAGAGAGAGAGAGAGAGAGAGAGAGAGAGATATATACTGTATATGCTGTTAGTTTATGCTTTCGTATTTATCTTAGGAGACCAAATACTTTAACAATGAAATATCGGACACAAGATCATGACTCGCTCGTCCCCGTCACAACACATTCAGTCACAGAGAGGAAACGTTGTGTATGGGGGGGGGGGGGGGGGAGAGGGGGAGGGGGAGGGGAGGGAGAGGGGGGGGGGAGATTCGAGGCGAGGGCAACATAAACAACTCTCAAATTAATTCATCATCACTATTTGCTTTGAATACAAATACTCTATACCCTAATACAAATACTCTAGAAAACCTGAAAACAAGGACACCATCTTGAGTCTAGACCAACTCAAATCACTTTCTTGCACGGGAAGAATACCTTGTTTGATTATATGTCATTGAAATTTAACATTTTTGCTTCTCTACAAACGGCAACATAACCCAGGCAGAGCACTCTCGGACCTGGTAAGATTAGGGTCTTGATTTAGTAACTTTTCTACTATTTGCCGGCACTGATTTTGTGACTACATGGTAAAGTTACGCCATGCAAGTACACGCAGTCGGCGTGTACTTGTGTGACGTCATGTTTTGCACAGATTAGTGCAGACGGATTTATGAAAATAGTTGACGTTTCGGATGCAGCATCAGTCTTTGAAGACTGCAAAAATAACAGAGCGGCAGACACTTAAAGAGGTCTAATACCTCGAGAAAATCTACAAATATTCCTCACCTGCAAGCCCAGTGCGCCCCTGGAGCCTATAATTATGGGTCAGCGCGGATAAGAGAAATGAAATCTGCACGTGCAACACCTTTATTCGCATCATCGAATACTGAAATTTTGTAAACAATTCAAATCGATCGGTAGGCCGGAGATCTGACGCCATGACTTCCCCTAGCCTAAATTTTCGTCTGCTTAAGTCGGACAGCGCAACAAACAGAAGCTGGACGAAAAAAAGGCCTACCAAAAACACAACAAATTACCATGCCTAATACACTGTAGGAAAAACGTTACTATTCAAAAGAGCTTCCAATGGTCTCGGAATGGGTGAATAACGATCCTACACGGTTTTCAAGTGAATCTCATAACACTTTTTCGGCAAAATAGTGGTAAGCGCAGATAACGGTGACGGAGCTGGATAGCATCTCCAGAGCAGACCACAAAGGCTCAATAATATTGACATCTGGTGACTTTGGTGACCAGTAAAGATGCGACAGTTTATCCCAGTGCTCGCAAAACCAGTCCTTCACGATGCGGGTTGTGTGAACAGGGGCCCTGTGACCTTGGAACACAGCAGTACTATTGTACAACGGGATGGATCCGATCAGCCAAAATGGTGACATAATTCTTGGCAGTACGACCCGGGGGTAACTTCCTTCTTGTCGCTTTAGTACTGTCAGGGTTCGCGAATGCGACATACAGTTCTGCAGTGAGTTCTGTAGTTGTCGTCACCTTATTTTTCGTCACAATCCTCTTCAATGACCATCCATCAGCGTCACTCAACATTCACGTACACTTTTGTCCTGGTTGTGACTTAGTGGATGAAGTTTTTCCACTTTCCCTGTATGCGGTATAAATCTTTGATACAGCGGCACTTGAAACACCAAACACTTCGGCTCCCTTGGTTACTGAAGCACGTACTATACGACCACCAACAATTTGCCGATATTCGAACCCACGTAACTCCGACATAATGCACCCGCAACTACACAGAACAGTGAATAGGATTTTCATTCTGCCGCGGAGTCTGCGCTGATATGAAACTTCCTGGCAGATTAAAACAGTGTGCCGGACCGAGACTCGAACTCGGGACCTTTGCCTTTCGCCGGCAAGGTCTCGAGTTCGAGTCTCGGTCCGGCATACAGTTTTAATCTGCCAGGAAGTTTCACACAGAATACTGTTCCCACCATGACTGACACAACATGTGGAGGACATGGGACAGGTGGCGGTCGTGGCTAAATACAGCAGCGCAACCTGCAGGCTACGATAGCATCTGCATTAATTTTGAAGCATACAATTATTGCGGTGTTTCCATATTTCAGTGCTACCTCTGTAGATGAGACAGAGAAGATACGAGGAAGAGGGACACGTTTCGTCACTGGATCGTTTAGTCGGTGCGAGAGCGTTAAGGAGATGTTCAACGATCTCCAGTGGCATAAATTAGAAGGGAGACGTTGTGCATAATGGAATGATTTACTGTCGAAATTCTGAGAGCATTTGTGAATGGAGCAAGAAAGGGGGAAATGACAGAGGTAACAGAAGTGCCCTCCAACACAAACCGTAAAGTGAATTGCGGAGTATAGATCTACACGCAGATGTAGATCGTTCTCATTAGCTTGTTATCTAATCACTTGGACCGCTTCTAATGATCTCGATGTCGACGGGATATTAAATCCTCATCTTCCTCCCATCCAAATCAGCTGGAGCATTCGACGCACAGACCGTTATGGGCGAAGAATTTTATTTGCATTTCTGCGCCCCGTCCCTTGGTACGATTACCAAATCAGGAGGATAACAATGCCCATACCTATTGGAGGAACCAGTTCACCTACAGTGATTTAGGAAAACATTGGAAGAACAGCTAATTTGAGTCCCCACTACCACCCCACATTACAAGTTTAGTGCCTTTCGCACTGCGCCATTTCGGTCAACAAACAAACACCTCTTCTCCTGCGCAGTACCGTCGCACCAGATAATGGCAAGAGTGTGACTATATCAACAAAGGACTCATCAGCCCGGATTCTTTTCTCCGTACTGCTCCTGTTAAAGAGCAGACACATTCTGAGAGTTAGATGCAAAGTCTGGTACAGCAGTGCGTGAGTCAGAACCACAAGGGAGCTGTCAAGTTACGAGGGTAAACAAAACAGGGAGAAGGAGCGCAGGCCACACGAGGCAGCGTCACGCGACGCTGTGATCGCGCCTGCGATAAGACGCCGGCGCGACAGCTGACGCGGGTCGCACCTGTTTGTGTAAACACGCGCTTGGCAGCCAGCCGCCGAAATGCGGCGCACTATGGAAGCCACCACGTGCAGCCGCCGCCGCCGCCGCCGCGATACAACGGCGCCGTCAGCACTTTGCGCCTGTCACTCTCACACGGCGTGCACCGGCGCGCGGCTCCGGCAAACCCCGCTACACCTCTGACGTCAGCGGCGCCGCCGCCGTCTCGAAAAATCTGCTATAATTGTACAGCTGATTCCACATTGCTGCAATACAGGCAGAACAACACGTGCAGACAAAAGACTGACATCGATAGGAGACGAATGTCGACTTCGAGGACGTTGCAGTCGGAGCACTAGCCCACTTGGACAATACAGAAATAGTTCCAGAATGCACATTACGTCCACATGCTAACACCTTTTTATTGGTCTTTTTCACTGACGCACATGCACATTACCATGAGGGTACATTACCATGAGGGGTGAGGTACACGTACACACATGGTTTCTGTTTTCAATTACGGGGTGGAATAGAGTGTGTCCCGACATGTCAGGCCAATAGATGTTCAATGTGGTGGCCATCATTTGCTGCACACAATTGCAATCTCTGGCGTAATGAATGTCGTCAGTGAAAAAGACCAATAAAAAGGTGTTAGCATGTGGACGTAATGTGCTGTTCCAGTCTCTTCTGTGCCTAATGTCCATGACCGTTCCCTTTGTATCCCTACGTAATTCGGTGCTCTCCGATACACACGATCGAACAGCGGAGGAGTGGTACTCAAGCGTCAACTTTAGGTTACAATATCTCCGGATGTAATGAACATTTTACAATGCAACAAACGACACTGATTACGTATTTGTTTATATGTTCAAATGTGCTAACAAAACTAACGTGGTTCCATTTAAAAAAACGTAGGATAGTGTTAAAAAACATACTTCCGTGCATTTTTTTATGGTTTGTATTAACCAATTACACTACCCCCTCTCCTCACGTTCGGTCTGTGGAATCGATTCGTCAGTATTTGATGTGGTTTACGAAATATATCCAGCGGTAACGTTAGGTGACTCACCCTGTATATATTGTAACCTGACTTCCTCCACATCATATCGATAAAATAATCGTGAAAATGATCTACGGAACATGACAGAACTATACTAAGCTAATCTACACCACGTCCCAATGTGATACAGGCGTAATGGCGTGTATTTATATGTTTTGACGGCTCCATTAGGACTTTATCACATTAGGACATGGTGTAGAACAGATCTGAAGATGGTCATTACTGACTGAAACCGGTCATCATCGAAGGACTTTATAGTGTGATTGAAGACTGGAATAAAAAACATCTACTTTCCATCGGCATGCCTTGCAATCACTCCATTCTAACCACACAGGGAATTACAAAGGAACCTACTTACCACGAATGTGTTGCTTTGCACGTTATGCCTTGTGCCATCTTTAGTAGAGCATTCTCTTCTACACCAGACAACAGTATTAAAGGATCACTTTTTCGAAACCTCGTAATTCCCACGCTTTGTGGCGTTTAAGCTTGAAATTTGGTTGCTTCGAATCACGTTAAAATTTAGTGTAAAAGCGTGGCGCCCTGCGAGGACGCTTCAAGTAGCAGTGCGAAAAAAAAGACCACAGCTAAGAAGTTGATGTGACGTGCAAGGTGGATTAATGACGTCGTATTGGCACCAAATTTCACCACAATTCTACCCAATGCCACCGTAGTCGTGTCACATTATCGAAAGGTAGTCATACCCCTTCTTATCCACATATCACCCCTTCTTTTGACGCCTCCATGATGGGAGTGGCACCTGTCCACCTTCATTTTAAAAATGCACCTCTACAGACAGAATCACTGACGAAGTGTTAGGCGCTTGCAGAGACCGGCAGCACCTTCGAAACCATCATATTCCGGGTGGCGTACAATCAGGCGCGAGAGCATAAGTTTAGTGGCGAAAGAGCAGCGGCATGGCCTGCCTACAGGCGCCTGGTACTGGAGTGGCGGGTTTTGCCTTTACAGGTACATTTTGAAGCTGCTCAACAAAGGCGTGGGTGGCCGAACTGGTGGGGGGGGGGGGGGGGGAGGGTCGTCGAGGGGTCCCTTTGCTGTTTTATTCACGCATGTCAATGTCGCATTCCGCATGATTACGCCAAAGGAGGAAACAAAATGCGATTGCCGTAAAAGGAGAAGCACCCTTGGATGCTTTGGATCAGGTAAAAATTTCGCGAATGGTTTTGGATTGTCCCCAGTGCTTCCAAAGCGAACACGAGAGCAAAAATTGCGGACGCAGTGCGCTCAAATCGGTGAAATCATGGTCGATGAGGATGCAGTCCCACAATTTCCTTAGAAAAGGGTTGAAACGCCCGATGGTGTTAGCAGTGTCAAAGGTTGTCAAGAACGTCTTCCTGTGTTCATTGCACTGCGAATTATCGTTTTCGAGCGCGAAATGTGTCGGAATCAACGCCCCTGGGAAACGGGTGGTTTCAGTGAGGCCATTTACGCCACCCCTTGTACTCATGCCAAATCTGAGGGGTGGCATGTCTGGAAAGGTTTTCTCAGCAATTCATAAGAAAAAAAAATGTTCAAATGTGTGTGAAATCTTATGGGACTTAACTGCTAAGGTCATCTGTCCCTAAGCTTACACACTACTTAACCTAAATTATCCTAAGGACAAACACACACACCCATAGCCGCGGCAGGACTCGAACCTCCGCCGGGGCCAGCCACACAGTCCATGACTGCAGCACCTTAGACCGCTCGGCTAATTCGGCGCGGCAATTCATAAGAAAACCGCATGATTTCAGCGCTGGGCGTCGTGGTTCTGATCTTCATAAGAGAGGCGTCAGAAGACACGGTAAAGAGTGGATGTGACGAACTTCCGATAATGTGACACGTCCAAGGTGGCGTGGGCAGAACTGTGATGAAATTTGGCGCCAAGTCCACCATACACGCAACATGAATTCGGAAGGGGTAATGGAACAGCACAGTGAAAGAGTCTGCCGTATGTAGTACCGGACACCAGTAACCACCTTTTCCTGTTATTAATACTCGTATGTCTGTGTTCGTGTTCTTCTCTCATGTCGTAATTTGGACGAATAAATTTGCAATACCTAGATGATATCGTTACAGACCAAGAGTTTTGCTGGTTTTCGGAAGTTACTAATGAAAGCCTTTTTTTCGCATGTGAAGACACCTTGCTCTCTGAAGCGTCTTCGAACCCGACGGTTACGTCGCAGGGTGCAATGCTTTTGAGCCATTACAGAGAAAAGTTGTATGCACTTTTGAGCCAAATTTCAAACTTAAATGGGTGGGAATTACGGGGGTTTCGAAGAAAATATGTTGTCACAGTGTAGTTACAGCATAACAACGTTACATATGAGTACAGTCTTTAGTAGTATTATGATACACAATGCGATAAAATTTGCATGTGGCAGAGAGAGAGAGAGAGAAAAAAAGGATCAATGTGCTCTCCAGTACTAGTTTAATCCTTTCATAATTATCTAATCCACCAAGTATTGTAATAACGCAGTATCCGACACTAGGTCACGACTTATTCCTCCCAGTCACAACAAATCCAATCACAGAGAGGAGACAGGTGAATATGAGTAATTATCGAAGTTTTTAATCACACTGAATTAGTGTGTTTCAGGTAACCTGTGAAAGGAACTCCACACTATTTGCTGTACCTCAAGAGGGTGTGGAGTACGTATTACGGTTTCGTGAAACAAAATCAGACCTGAAGGGCCATCGAAACTTAAGAACTAAGTACGGAAAAAATCTACCGTCAAGTCCATCAGTTCGTGCTGACAGTGTCAGTATTCGATAAATGGATTAGTGGACGACCAAGTACAGCTGACACTATAAACCAAGACGAAAAGGGCTTGCAGTTAGCATGCTGGCACGAATGTTTGCGGGTGCAAATTTATTACTAGAGTCTGTTCCAATGATGATGCAGTCTTTAAACGCACAGGGAACTGACAACACAGTATGAGGATTTATGGACTAGATAACACCACGTGACTCTGAAACTTCAGCGAGGCAGTCCGTAGATGGTAAGTACACCGTGCGGTCATGTGTAATCGTATCATTGGTCCGTTTTTCTTTGGCAAGATACCATCAACTGTAAATGTTTACGTGTTCGTTTTAACGGAATGCTGGGTACGACAATTATGATCTTCCACCAACCATCTTTTTTGAAGAAGGTGCACCACCACATTGGGGAGCACATACTTGTGAGTTCCCAAATGAAACATTTCCAAATTAGTGGATTGGAAGGGTTGGCCCAGTTCCTTAGCGATCAAGTCCACCATATATCACATTCCTCCACTTCTTTCTGTGGGGTTACGTTAAAGACATCGTGTATCGGATAAAACTACAGCCCATCACTGATCTCATTCAGAGATATTCCACTGCCACCACCGACGAGGATCTCTTGTAGCTAACATGGCAAGAAAGCAAATAGTGTGTTTCAAAACAACAAACACAAAATACTTGTATAATCTTTAGAAGATTCTGAAGTTGGCAGGGGTAAAATACAGGGAGCGAAAGGCTATTTACAATTTGTACAGAAACCAGATGGCAGTTATAAGAGTCCAGGGGCATGAAAGGGAAGCAGTGATTGGGAAGGGAGTGAGACAGGGTTGTACCCTGTCCTCGATGTTCAATCTGTATATTGAGCAAGCAGTAAAGGAAACAAAAGAAAAATTTGGAGTAGGAATTAAAATCCACGGAGAAGAAATAAAAACTTTGAGGTTCGCCGTTGAATTGCAATTCTGTCAGAGACAGCAAAGGACCTGGAAGAGCAGCTGAACGGAATGGACAGTGTCTTGAAAGGAAGATATAAGATGAACATCAACAAAAGCAAAACGAGGATAATGGAATGTAGTCGAATTAAGTCGGATGATGCTGCAGGAATTAGATTAGGAAATGAGACGCTTAAAGTAGTAAATAAGTTTTGCTATTTTGGGAGCAAAATAACTGATGATGGTCGAAGTAGAGAGGATATAAAATGTAGTCTGGCAATGGCAAGGAAGGCGTTTCTGAAGAAGAGACATTTGTTAACATCGAGTATAGATTTAAGTGTCAGGAAGTCGTTTCTTAAAGTATTTGTATGGAGTGTAGCCATGTATGGAAGTGAAACATGGACGATAAATAGTTTAGACAAGAAGAGAATAGAAGCTTTCGAAATGTGGTGCTACAGAAGAATGCTGAAGATTAGATGGGTAGATCACATAACTAACGAGGAGGTATTGAACAGAATTGGACAGAAGAGAAATTTGTGGCACAACTTGGCTAGAAGAAGGGATAGGTTGGTAGGGCATATTCTAAGGCATCAAGGGATCACCAATTTAGTATTGGAGGGCAGCGTGGAGGGTAAAAATCGTAGAGGGAGACCAAGAGATGAATACACAAAGCAGATTCAGAAGGATGTAGGTTGCAGTAAGTACTGGGAGATGAAGAAGCTTGCACAGGATAGGGTAGTATGGAGAGCTGTATCAAACCAGTCTCTGGACTGAAGACCACAACAACAACAACAACAATCTTTAGAGTTTTGTTCCGTGTGTTCCCTTGGCATTTAGTAAACGAAAACAAGAAACATGGGTGTCCATGCCAGCGAAAGGCTGTTCTTATGGCTTATTGCTCAACACAGTCCTATCCGAATCTCTTCTTAATTCCCTATCATACATTATAACGTGTTTCCCATTTGACTGATCCCTAATCCACTGTTTTTTTTCCTTATTCCCCCTCCTACACCACCCTCTCTCTTCCCCTTTTCTAATGCTCTTCCGCAGTTCTTGCGGCTGTGAAAAAACTGCGTCCTGGGTAAATTATGTCCAGGCACGTCACATACCCCGACTGCCGAAGCCCAGTCACGCCACTGGTGGGCTGACTGGCCTTGGAACCCCGTCTCACCTTGGACTATAACCCCGTTCAGATTTCCGTGGCAGCCCTAAAGTCAGTGGTAGATTACTTTCTTCATTAGTGACTACCGAAAACAAGCAAAACTCTTGGTCTGTGGCGATATCAACTAGGTAGCGCAAAATTATTCGTCCAGATTACGACAGGAGTGAAGAACATGAGCACAGACAAACGAGGGTCGTTCCGCAAATAAAGCCTCCTACTTTTGTGGAGACTCTGCATGTCCGCGCCAGATGTTGTTGGTGTAGTGCTAATGCTTGAACCTTCGTCATTCATTTTCTGGTAGTTCCGTTGTTCTGCGGTAATTCGCGCCAGCAGAGGAATGTTCCAAAATGGAGTCTGACATGGACGCGCGTGTAAACCAGCGATGTGTGACTGAATTCCTCACTGCAGAAGAAATTTCACCGACTGACATCCGTCGACGCTTGATAAAGGTGTATGGAGACGATACAATAGACTTGAGCAATGTGCAGCGATGGGTACGGCATTATCAAGGTGGTGATACGGGCGCGCATGACAAGCCAAAGCCCGGTCCACCCCCGCACAGCTGTCATCCTCGCAATGAAGCGCATCTTGATCAACTCATCCGCCCTGATCGACGGGTAACGACCAGAAATTTGTGCGAAACGCTGAGTGTCGGCTGTAATGCCTTCGAAACATCTTGGTTTTCGCAAAGTCTCTGCAAGATGGGACCTGCGGATGCTTACAAAAGAACAAAAAGCTCATCGAATGGAAATTTGTCGGGACCTGCTGGACCAATATGAAGCTGAAGGTGCCAATTTTCTGAATGGCATCGTCACCGGAAATGAGACATGGTGTCATCACTACGAGCCGGAATCCAAAAGACAATCCATGGAACGGCGACATGCGAGTTTTCCGTCAAAGAAGAAATTCAAGACAGCCATCTGCAGGCTAAGCGGCGTGCATAGTCTTGTGGGATAGCCAGGGTGTGCTTCTTTTGGATGTCCTAGGGCCTGGAGGAACTGTCAATTCAGCACGCTATAAGACGACACTTACTAAGCTCAAAGACCGAATTTGCAGTGTAAGGCCAGAAAAGAACAACAACTTTCACTTGCAACATGATAACGCCAGACCCCACACCTGTTTTTGGACCACGCAACTCAATGCAAAATTCGGCTGGACTGTCTTACCACATCCACCGTAGACTCCCGATTTAGCACCTTCAGACTTCCATCTCTCTGGGCTTCTGAAAGATGGACTACGTGGTGAACATTTTCAAGACTCGTATCCTGTTGTCAAAGCTGTAAGGAAGTTGTTAGTCTCAGCTATCCAATCTTTACAAGCGCGGCATGCAGGCTCTGGTTCAGCGTTGGCAATAGTGCATAAAGAATGGTAGTGACTATGTGGAAAAAATAAAAGTCTGTAGCTGAAATACTGTACTATTTAGCTGTACTGTTGTGATTTATGTATCTCCTGTAGTTTGCATGAATAAAAATAGGAGGCATTACTTTCTGAACGACCCTAGTATTAATAACAGGAAAATGCGATTGCTGGTGTCAGCTACTACAGGCTACAGAGTCTTTCAGTGTGCTGCTCCATAGCACCTTCCGAATTGATTGGACCAATATCGGTCAGAGAGCGCGGAGCTATGAAGTGGCTGCCCAAGGTGTGTTACAACGAATACTGTCGTATGTTTAGACCTGAGATGAAGAAAGTATTTCCAACAAGATGGGTCGCAGTTCCAATTCACCACTACTGAGAGGGATTAGGAAGAAACTAGGAAGACCAGGGTATCATGAAAAACAAACTTGGATTCGACATTGTTGGAGAAGGAAACTGGCCCTTTCCTTTTTAACGGAACCATTATGGCATTTACATAAACCGTTTTACATAAGACAGGGAAAACCTAACCGAAAGAGAAGTTGAACCCCGCTCCTTCTGAATGAATGTCCAATGCCTTAAGCACCTCACCACCTCATTTGCTTGCCACGTCCCGGAGACGATTAATCGACCAGGTGACCTCGTGGCCCAGCCACTGAGATCACCAGACTACACATGTCTGAATTTTTTTCCCTTAGGAACACAACAAGTGCCTCATGTATGAAAGCAAAGCGGGCTCGACCCAAAAACTGCCTTCGAAATAGGTATCATTCATCACAAATGTCCGCTGGATAGTGCTCCAGTGTTGTAGTACACGCGCCGAATTGTGCGGCCAAATATTCGAGATTTCACTTTACGTTCTACAGCGTTCACCTGTGCCCGACAATCGGCTTGACCGGTGCACACGGAAACTGAAGTCAATAACGACGACAACAAAGAACCATTAACTCTGATCAGGCAATGTTCTTATATCGTAAATGATTGGCGTTTGACCAGAACTGATTTAAAGGCGCATCGAAGGTCTTTCAGTGCCGTACACCAGCTCCACCTTCCATAAAGATAATACTCTTCTCACACAATGCCGAACGAAGATCTTTTTGGAAACTGCAAAACCAAAGATTGCTTTCGCCATGGCTGACGAAATGTTGGGGGAGTACCGATGGTAGAGTCAACCATGAAGCCTGAAGGGAACGCAAGAGGTGCGGCAATACCTGGTCGTGAGAGCCCAATAAAACGGTAGCACACAGACGTGTTACGTAGCAATGAGTGGAATTAATTTATAAAATTCTTTTATATAATCAAGGTATGAATAATGTATTCGTAAAAACATCGGTCGTAATCTGGAAGTTAGTAAGATATTCCCCACAGCAATAAGCACATTTTTTGTAGGTCATGATGTACGGATGAAATCACAAATTGAACTTTTCAGCAGAACTTTTTCACGACACCAATAACAGCATCCGAACACTGTTTCACATCACAATCGTTGGCTTCGATAACTCACAACTTAACCATCATCTTCCGTCCCAACTTATAAGTCGAGATACGCTACAAATCAGTTTCTCAACGCTATCCCCATGCAAAAAAATAAGAAGAATGCAAGCTTTGGTGGTGGTAAAATCAGACAACCAAATGTACACCACCGTAATCACGAATAAAGTGCAAAAAACCCCGAATGATATCAATTTCAGCGTTCAAGACACACCTTTTCTTTCAAAGCCTCTCTCTGTCTACCCGAAACTTTCGTCTCACTCTTATTATCAATAAAAGTAGCACATAGGAACTGCCTAATAGGTATGATTTTCCTCGTGTGAATAATTTGAATCTGAACTACTCGACCTTTTTCCACCCGTGCCCCTCTGGGGTTTATAACCAGTAATCTTTGTTGGCAAGGATAGTACTTTGCAATACCAGATGTCAGAGTCCAAAGACATTTCCACGGTGTACCTCCCTCCAGACTCACAGCGGTAATTTGACTTCCTTAACGGTAATTAGTTGGAAAGCATGCGGGGCACACATCGAGGCTGGAACATGTCTGGCGGCTACAGCAGTAACCAGTGCAGTTTCACTGCGGCCACCACGAAGTTTACGTAGAACCGGGCCAAGGAAACTTTCGTGTCACGCCGTATTCACGTTAAGCGTCGCCGCCAGCCACTCGACGCCTTCAATAGAAACGAGCAACTGACAGCTGCGTTCGCCACGGAAGAATCACAGACGCTCGGGCCACACGCAAGCTGAGGCCCACAAAGAATCTGAATCTCTCTCTCTCTCTCTCTCTCTCTCTCTCTCGCTCTCTCTCACTTGGTAACTCTCACACACACTCAAAGCTTACTAACATTCATAACAAAGGACGAAAAAAATATTCAATAAGTTAGCTCTGTTAACTATCTCGTACGGTTTTCCACTAAAACAATGCCTAATAATGCGAGGGTTATCCGGAAATTAAGGTTACAAGCTTGAAGCCAGCGGAAGGAACGAGCATTCCCAACAATCAGAAGCTCGTCGATTAGTGTTATAGTGACTGTTAGAAATGAGCGTTCTCATTCCGGCTCCCGCCAAGTGCGAAGCGCGCGCTGTAATTAGCTACCTAAATGCTAAGGCCATGAATGCCGCTGCGATTCATCGCGAAATTGTTTCAGTTTATGGAGTGGACGTAATATCTAGGTAGCATGTGACGGAATGGGAATGTATTTTCAGTTCTGGAAGGACGGAAATTCACGACGAAGACAAAAGCGGAAGGTCGTCTGTTACGACTGGTGATGTGGTACAGAAAATTGAAGATCATCATCTCTCCGATCGCCGTTCGACAATTAACGACCCGCATACAGTTTGTGCAAATATTTCACGGACTGTTGTTCATGAAATCGTACCTGATCGACTAAACTATCGAAAGTTGCGTGCGCAATGGGTGCCCAAGATGCTTACCGAAGCACGCAAAATGAACAGTCAGTGCCGCTAGCGAATTTCTTGACTTTTCTGAGATTGTAGGCGAGGGTTTTCTCAGCTCTATAGTGGCAGGTGATGAAACTTGGACTTATCATCATACTCCATAGAGCAAACGACAATCAATGCACAGACGCCATATTCATTCTCCTTCAATCAAAAAATTCATACCTCAGCAAACAACGAAGAAATCGTGCTGCCTGTGTTTTGGGACAGAAAAGGAGTTCTGCTCGTTCATGTTTTCGAAAGTGGTGAAACAATAAACGCTGCAACATATTGTGAGGCCTTGAAGAAACTTCGCAGAACCGTACTAAACAAACGTCGCGCGAATGCTGACAACCGGAGTCTGTATCCTACATGACAACGCGTGTCAGTATACCACTCACGCAACAAAAGAGTTGTTGATTTGGTTTGTTCAAAAAAATGTGTGTGATTTCCTAAGGGACCAAACTGCTTAGGTCATCGGTCTCTAGACTTGCACACTACTTAAACTAACTTATGCTAAGAACAACATACACACCCATGGCCGAGGGAGGACTCGACCCTCCGGCGGGAGGGTTTTCTTTTGGTTGGGATATCTCGCACCTAGTGACTATCATCTGTTCACTACACTGAAGGAACACCTTCGTAGAAAACACTTTTCCGACGACAACGAGGTGAAAATCGAAGTGAAGAATTGAGTGAAAAATGAGGCGGGAGACGTCTATGGCACAGGACTCAAAAAACTCGTCCCACTGATGACAAAATGGATTGAGGTAAATGGTGATTACGTGCAAAAATAATGCAAGACCTGTACTACAATGCATGTAAATTTTATTAAATTCATTTTTTGTACTTCAAAAAATTCTTGTCACTAAACTTTCCGCATTAGCCTCATAGATACAACAATGCACGATTTTCAAGTGACAACAGAAAAAAATAATTTTTTATATATATTTAGAATCAAGTTGTTCAAAATGGTTCAAATGGCTCTGAGCACTATGGGACTTAACTTCTGAGGTCATCAGTCCCCTAGAACTTAGAACTACTTAAACCTAACTAACCTGAGGACATCACACACATCCATGCCCCAGGCAGGATTCTAACCTGCGACCGTAGCGGTCACGCGGTTCCAGACTGTAGCGCCTAGAACCGCTTGGCTACCGCGGCCGGCTCAAGTTGTTCGTCTATGGTATCGTACACTCCTACAGAAGAAAACATGGTGCATCACTACAGGGCAACCCAATAGTTCTTTAGCATTTGAAAATGCATTTGAAAATGCACGAATTCACGGAATCTACATCTACATCGATATTCTGCAAATCACACTTAAGGGCCTGGCAAGGGTTCATCGAATCACCTTCAAAGTGATTCTCTATTATTCCACTCTCGAACAGCGTGCGGAATAAACGAACACATATATTTTTCCGTGCGAGCTCTGATTTCCGTATTTTATTACGATGACCGTTTCTCCCTATGTAGGTCGGAGTCAACAAAATATTTTCGCATTCGGAAGAGAAAGATGGTGACGGAAATTTCGTGAGAAGACTCCCCCGCAGTGAAAAACGCCTTTGTTTTAGTGGTGTCCATCCCAAATCCTGTATCATTTCAGTGACATTTTCTCCCCTCTTTCGTGATAATACAAAACGTGCCACTCTTCGTTGAACTTCCTTGAGTTCGAGTATCGGTCCGGCACACAGTTTTAATATTCCAGGAAGTTTCATACAGCGCACACACCGCTGCAGAGTGAAAATTTTATTCTGGAAACATCTCCCAGGCTGTGGCTATGCCAGGTCTCCGCATTATCCTTTCTTCCAGGAGTGCTAGTTCTGCAAGGTCTGCAGAAGTGCTTCTGTGAAGTTTGTAAGTTAGGAGACGAGGTACTGGCGGAATTAAAGCTGTGAGGACGGGTCGTGAGATGTGCTTGGGTAACTCAGATGGTAGAGCACTTGCCCGCGAAAGGCAATGGTCCCGAGTTCGTGTCTCGGTCCGGCACACAGTTTTAATCTGGCACGAAGTTTCGTATCAGCGCACTCTCCGCTGCAGAGTGAAAATTTCACTCTTTCTCGATGTACTCCGCTAATGGGGTCTTTTTTAAACAAAAAATGAGTGCACAAAGTGGCCGACACATGGCGCTGGACAGCAACTCGCCGTGGTCGGTGCATGAGAATCTTGTATAAAAGGAGCTGTAGTGAGAGAGGGAATCAGATCACCCTTAGCCTGGCTGATAAACACCTGCTGGAAGGTACGACTTTTACGCAGAATGGCGCTCCATCTGATATCGCTACGGGCGTGAAAGACCTCTTGCGCACATCGTCTGGTGAGGATCACGTGCCGAGCCCCCACGTCCGTGATGCCTGGTCTCCCATGTCCCCAGACCTTAATCCGTGTGAGTATTGGCTGTGGGATTACCTAAACTCGGAGGTCTACCGCGATTGTCCCACGTCATTAGTGATGCCAAAATAAAACATCTGACGGAAATTTCTCACCACACCTACTGATAATGGGTACAGTGCCGTTCACAACATTGTCCCTCGATTACAGGTATTGTTGATGAATGACGGCTAACACATGAGCATTTCTTTTAACAAGCATTGCTCTTGTTAAAAATCAATTGTTATGCTAATTATTGCTTTTGTATCACATGCAGCGCCATCTGTTAGCCGTTTTATGCACTTTTTTTTGTTTCAATAAAACTCTATGTCATTTGAAAATGTGTGTCAATTTTTACCTCTCCAGCTACATTATCCCGCGAAATACTGATTTTTCAATTGTTAACGAACTTTCAGGTCACCATGTACACCTAGACATTCAAATTATTTGATTCTTAAAAAAACTGCTTACACATTTTGAGAATCACGTTCATCGTTACGTTACAAAAACTCAGTAGTTCTTTCAGCAATGTCGCTTTCCTTGAACACCACTCTACACGGCGCTGCTATGCTGAGTTGCATCACCAACAAACCATGGCCATATGTCTCTCAGACTGTAAACTGCCTCATTTATGAACACAGAAATGGTATTCGCATTATCTTATAAGATGGAGGGAGTTTCAGAAACTTAAAATATGGCGTTAACGTGTTCTTCATACCTAAAAAACAGACTTTACCTTACAAACATTACACATAAACTGGCAGTTCAAGAATTACTGTACTGTCGCAATATTGAGAATAACGTTTCGTTTCGAAACTTCCTGGCAGATTAAAAGTGTGTGCCGAACCGAGACTCGAACTCGGGACCTTTGCCTTTCGCGGGCAAGTGCTCTACCATTCATTCTAGAAACATCCCCCAGGCTGTGGCTATGCCATGTCTCCGAAATATCCTTTCTTCAAGGAGTGCTAGTTCTGCAAGGTTCGCAGGAGAGCTTCTGTGAAGTTTGGAAGCTAGGAGACGAGGTACTGGCGGAATTAAAACAGTGAGGACGGGGCGTGTGTCGTGCTTGGGTAGCTCAGTTGATAGAGCACTTGCCCGCGAAAGGCAAAGGTCCCGAGTTCGAGTCTCGGTTCGGCACACACTTTTAATCTGCCAGGAAGTTTCATATCAGCGCACACTCCGCTGTAGAGTGAAAATTTCATTCTAGAAACCTTTCGTCTCATTTAGAGAGCGCAACGTAAGGAAAACCAGAAAAGCACAATTGGAGGTAAATGAAAGTACTAACGCTGCTGGTGCGGAACTTTGTTGTCCCCGGATAACTGCTCAAATCTTCCAGTTGGTTCTCTACTGACTGCAGGGAACCCAAAGATTCTGAAGGACCTGGGAGGTCTCCCATCATCACTTTCTGTATGGTCGTCAATCTATCACCAAAATGCTAAATAAAGCACCATACTACTGGTCAATAAAGATGTAGCAGCTATACCTTCACATACTAGCTACTAAAATATCAACAATATGAGACATTACTCACCTATTTGCATCTGTACGACCTACAAGTTCTTGAGTTTTCAGACAGGTCCATTGCAGAGGAAGAAATCGTTACCACAGCAACAGTAACATTGTCAAAATTATGGGTGATGTTTCATTTGTTTATTTCCTCTTGCGCACTAAATTGTAGATATTTCTTACAGGAAATTTTCTTAGATTTATTGCTAGAGTCAGAACTTCTCAACGCAGTCGGAGGGACAGCGATTTAACGCATCATTACTGCTTAACGTCATTGCCTGTGCACAAAAACCCTGTTATTTCATGATACACCACAGAGCCCAAGCTCGTGTTTGACCGACATTCGGTTACAGATTTTTATACAAAAAAAAAGGCCTTAGAGCCCTTGTTCAGATGTAAAATGGATCATGCCTCTAGTTGGGAATGCATGGTCTATCTCCACTGTTCTTGGAAACATTTCATATAGCAGTCAGTGGCCTTACCGTCTGCACTCGTTTAACGCGACACCATTCTTGGTGGCTGGAGCCATATGCCTTATTTTCTCAGATTATCTACGGACACATAGCAGTTCTAGAATTAGCACTCACTGGCTTCACAGCCCTGTTACGTGCATGTAAGTTATACAACACGTACAACAGTCTTCTTGGTACAAGTAAAGGCAGGTCAGACCAGTAGCTACCTATAAAAGTTCACTATCAACACCTCCTTTACTAAAACGAATGTCATTATCAGGGCGATTACAGAGCCTGCAGAAACCACAAGATGCAATTTCAGGTGTTTCTGGATAACTCTAGCTAAAACTCATCTTGTTCGATGCTACTCGTGCCGTACCCCTTTACTTACGTTGATGTTTATGTTACAATTGGTTCAGCATTAACAGAGTACCTTCTCTAGAATTTTGCCCTTGAGAATACACCACACCCTTTTTAACATACCTAATCAACGTAGAATATTTTATGTTGTATCAAACCACAAATTCACTTTCCATTTCGTGGGAATAAATTGTGCCCCACGACAGTGATGTAATCCAGGACAGACAAAAAGTCAGCATCGGTCTTAATGTCATCTGTCTCTTTTTATTATATTACAGATCTAGATTTCAATTGACAGTGCAGCTATCATCGGTGCTTTATAAGTAGTCATGCAGACTGAACATAATTATACCACGAATATTGCGATCTAACTCAGGCATGTACAAGCATTAGTCCAAATTCTGTCTTAGTCTTTCTGTCCTGCCAAAACCACAAATTTCAACTTCCGTAGTTACGTGAATTGCAGAAAAACCAGTAAGACATATGAGTCTACGAAACGACACCTCAACGGTACAAACAGATCTGAATCAATTTCAGTCACATAAAAACGCGAGTTTTCAGCCAATTTTAGGACATTAATTATTAAAAACTTTTATGTACTACTTAATTGTTGCTTATTTTATAGTGACATCAATACTGATTTTCACGAAATAAAACAAAATACTGCCAACCAGAGCCACACAATGGCGTGTAGTATCATCAGGAACCAAACTAACCTATTTCGTCCGTGCACGTCACCCATTTGCGTTTAATTTCAGAAGCTGGGATGGCATCGCTCGGCAGGTATATGAAAAGATAGGGGATCATTAGTTCCTATGCTCTGGCTTTTGCACATGTCGTGAAACGTGTCCTAACACCGTTACAGCTAGATGACAAACACCGTTTGGGCCGATGATGACAAATGACTCGCAGCAAACACTACGTTTCACTTCGAACACTTATTTCGCCAATTATGTTAAAATGTGCATCTACTTGAATGCAACAGCACGATCTCACCACATAAATAATTTTACTTCAAACATACGAGTATCGAAAACGAAAAAAGATAGCCAAACTGGAGAACGCAACATAGGGCATTAATAACACATTAAAACATTTTGCAGAGAAATGTACAAAATTATAAATTTATCTAGACGGAAACATGAGAATGAAGCCTAATATGCTGAGAGTAAGGTCAGTCTTCAGCAGGACGTGGAAGAACTCATCAACATCATTTCGTACATACATTTTGCCCGTACTGCGCAGTATGTTCGATGTGTTTGTCGTTGTCAGGGTATGAAAGGAAGTCCATCATGAAAGGCAGTGGGGAAGTGGATATGTGAAGCAATGTTTCTTTCACGAGTTATCACCCCGTTGAAAATAATGATGTCATTGCTGTCGTATTACCAGCTCATTTTGACACGGTTTAAGAAGTGGACTCAGCGTTGATTTTGCAGGAGAAGTCAGCCTGTTATTCTCCCGAATCCATCAAGTTATCCAGGGAAAACGTAGAAAACAAGGACGGAAGCCTGTGTATCGGTACTGCGCCATTTTGTCCAGTTATCTACCACACTGAAGGATATTTATAAATCACTTATCCGGTGGAACAGTGAAATTTCGTGAAGAAAAGATAATCACATCATATTTGCCAGAAAAGCCTTAGCAATAGACAGAACAATGACTTGTCTCAGCCTTCAGTTTTTCTAGAGGGAAGTTGCGTCGTTGTTGTATTATCGTGAAATATTAATATCTTATGAGACAATGACACCTCAGCTGGTTGAGACTTAATGGTTTCTTCTTAGAACATTGACGAAGTGTTACAGTGACGCTATGAAAAATTTAGTAGGTGCCTTTTGCAGAGGAACAGCGACGTGTATAGTCAATAGCCGTCAAATATTCATGCGAATACTGTGTCGTATCTGATTTTGTGCAATACCTTACAGCTATCATTTAGCATTGTTTTTTATAAAACTGTTTTTATAAAACTTATTGGATAATAACGTTTCACGACAGTTGACAGAATGTGGGAAACAAAATCAATTTATCAAGTCAACAGAATAACTGAAGCTTTCTACACTCAATAACAAGTTAATGGTAATTTATGTCGAATGTTGGGCCTGCTCCTAGTCCTACGCCTGTTCTGGAGTCTGAAAATATTGTTTGTACTGAACATTTCAAACGAATACATCGTGCATGACTCCAGTGGATGCAAAAAAAAGATAGAAAGTCACATCAAGATGACTTCAGTTTGTCTACCTCCGATTTTTCTTCTGCCTCACATGATGACGTGTTTCTATACGCCAAGCATGCCAAACATGGTTTCCATGATATTTGGAGCACCCCCAGAAACGAGGTGGTATAACGCGCGGGTCTTGTTCCTCTAAATGATTTCCGATAGCAGTTCTCTCCAGCTCCCGTTGTCGGTAACAGATAGCGGAAAGCAGCTACATTGGCTCTGCAGTACACTGTGTACTCAACTACAGCAAATTAGCAAGCGACATTGATGGTAATCTTGCAACTCACGTTCCCTGACACATTCACAAATCCGAACAAATGGACACCTAAATGGAGGACTCTCTTATTCATACATAACATCAAAATATTCCAGAATATACTTCGCTTAAATTAGTAACAAAGACCCAGAATTTTTTTTTAGAAAAGATGGTGAATAAAAAAAATATGTGCAGAAAGCAGGAGACGAACCAGCAACCTTACATCACAGAGTTCGTATCTGTATCCACTGCGATACAATTGAAAGATTTAAATTAAGTTTTTGGTCTTATTAAGTCCTAAAGGTTTTAACCGTCGACATGTCATCATCTGGGATTTTATTAGGACAAATTGTACAAAAAAGGACGCGTTTTCGGGACGTTCTCAATGTGTTGGTGCTTTGAAACAGTTTATATACAACATGTAAGATCTAAAGTAAAAACTATGTAACACAAGCTTCAGCTGTCTAAGAAGTAATCCAGTACAGCGTCTTATTAAGATCTGGTTGTGACGCAGAAAGCGATTTTGCATCTCGTCCCTCTCCAGCAAGAAAAAACCTGACACGTCTTATTCTGCCTTCATGCTTGAGAATGCCCCACAATGCGAAATTCCGCACTGTGATATCACAAAACTAATCCAGTTTGTAAGCTTCACGCCCTGCTCTAGAAATTCTACAGTTCATATAAATTAAAGACAATCGTCTTTCGAAGGGAGACAACTGAGACACTGATCACGCGCGACGAAGAACGACACTGTTTGTGTACAGCAAGTAACCTGAATGAAATTATCATCCACACAAAGTGAATAACTAACGATGACAAGTATCCTTTGAAATAAAAGACTATGCCCATTGACTTAGTTTATTCGTCTTTAAACAACATAGCGCGCCTTCTCACTCACATTGACGTTTTCTTTATTTCTTTTGCTTGCCCCTTATCCCGCGGCTGCGCAGGGTCGGCATGGATAGATACAGATTTGGCAATTTTAATGTTAAGGGGTGGCCGGCCGCCCCTCCTGCCGCCACCCCGTACCCCCTGGGGCGGAATAGTGTACTCCAGCTGTCTGCATCTGCTGTAATCCATGGAGTAGTGTGAACGTGTTCAGATGTCTGCGAGTCGTGTAACTGAGGCGGGACGTGGGGACCAGCGTGGTATTCACCTAGTGGGATGTGGAAAACCGCCTAAAAACCACATCCAGCTGGCCGGCACACCGGCCCGCGCCGTTAATCCGCTGTGCGGATTCGATCCGGGCCCGGCGCGCCTACCAGAGTCCAGGAAACAGCGCATTAGCGCTCTCGGCTAACCTGGCGGGTTCTCGTTCACATTGACATACTCCGCAAATTAGATCTGTTTATTACAGAGAAGCCAGTAAGTTCACGTTCGCTCAGCACGAACCTGATTGTATCCTGTGTGCCAATTTCCACGCTAACAATAGGTATTCACACGAATAGCGTATTTTGACATATGGTCATGTATATTTATTTCCGCTCAACGTAGTAGAAGCTCTCATTTACATATTCTAATTAACTCATCTACAGTAAATGCTATAACCTTGACACAACTGCTAAGACACGTCGCACATTGACTTTAACGTGTTCATTTTTTTAAAGCGCTATGGGACTTAACATCTGAAGTCATCAGTCCCCTAAACTTAGAACTACGTTAAGCTAACTAACCTAAGGACATCACACAATCCAAGCCCGAGGTAGGTTGCGAACCTGCGACCGTAGCAGCCGCGTGGTTCCGGACTGAAGCGTCGAGAACAGCTCGGCCACAGCGACCGGCCGTGTTCATTTCCCCGATTCTATTCTCAGACGGTAACTCAGCCGACTTCAGCTTCTAAGATTGAACCTACTGCTGACTCCGCCTGTTCGCAACTGCCGGCGCTGTAGATGCGACGTGGCAACGACCAAGCCGCCACAAAATAAGTGTAACAACAAAAAATAACAGACGGCAAGAATGTGTGTCCAACAATGTGGCAGCTATGGCAGAACCAATAGGATGAATTGGGGCTTGCAAGTGACTTATTTGATTGTCTCAGCAAGAGTTGGTTGCTGGAGTGTGGTGTTGTGCTGCCGGTTGACACCACGGTGACGTCGAACGATGTCGCCAGCTAACAGTGGTCCCATCTCAGTGCTGACCCGCGGTGGATTCGGGATTGTCTGGGGATGGTACAGGTTTCCTTGAACTCAGCTTTTAGAGATACTGTCCGCAGCTATCGGGTACTCACTCGCATAGGAGTAAATTCTCTGTGAAGTGACCAAAATCGTTGTACGCCAACTACACAGGCAGCTCATGAACCACCGCTCCGTCTTGAGCGCCGTCCTGCTTGCTGCCAAGTGGTTTCTCGGAAGACATTCCAGGTGAAAGCCCGAGGCACATACGCGGAGACCCGCAATTTGCACAGTCATTTTTGGACAGGTCATAGACGCAGAATTCCGCAACAGGTGTTTCCTGAAGAATATACGCTGTCCGGTCACATTAACGTGATCACCTGTGAAAAGCCTGATTAACAATATTTTGTAGCGTGGATCTCTGCGAGACGTGCAGGAACAGAGTCGATGAGGTTCTGCACGGTACCGACAGATGTTGTGGAACCATGTCGACTTCAGAGCCGTGGGCAACTCCGCTAGGTTGGTCGGCTCAAGATCCATGGCGCTTACAGTCTGATCCGAGATGCTCCCACACATTCTCGATTAGGTTTAAATCCGGGAAATTTGGTGCCCAGGGGAGTACGGTAAACTCATTCTGGTAGTCTTTGAACCACGCTCGTACACTGTGCGCTGTGCGACACGTTGCATTGTCCTGCTGGTGGACGCCATTGTGCCCAGGAGAAACAAACTGCATGTAAGGGTCGCCAAGGATAGATGCGTACTTATTTTGATCTATTCTGCCTTCCAGAGTCACGAGACCACCCAAGAACTAGCACGCTCCCTCCTTCGGTCTAAATCCTTCCGGGTGCTGTTGCAGGGTGTTAGCTTTCAGAAGTTTCATGCCGTACACGCTAACAGATACCGGAACGATGGCACATAAAACGTGATTCACGTGAAAAGGCCATCTGTCGCCACTCAGTGGACGTGCAGTTGCGATACTGGTGTGCAAATTTCAACCTTCGTCGCTGATAGTCAGCATGGGTGCATGAACCAGACGCCTGCTGCGGGTGCCTTTACGCAGCAACTTCACAGAGAAGACCCTGTTGGTAGTTCCTTGGTTGATCTGGGCGGTCAGTTGCTCAACGGTTGCATGTCTATTCGCCCGTACACATCTCCACAGCCGTCGTTCACCCCTGTCCATCTATGGCCTCTTGTGCACCACAGTTATTTCGGCGCTGGTTCTGAATAGCGCCACGTTGCCATGCACGGTATACTTAACCAAGCGGCACGCGAACAGTTTACAGGTTCAGAAATTCTTCTACCCTTGGCCCGAAAGCCAATGATCATGCCCTTTTGGACATCAAATAAATCGCTTCGTTTCCACATTGAGACAACGTCTGCACTCCAGAATGAGATTTTCACTCTGCAGCGGAGAGTGCCCTGATATGAAACTTCCTGGCAGATTAAACCTGTGTGCCGGACCGAGACTCGAACTCGGAACCTAAGCTACCCAAGCACGACTCACGCCCCGTCCTCACATCCTTACTTCTGCCAGTGCCTCGTCTCCTACCTTCCAAACTTTACAGAAGCTCTCCTGCGACAGAGCTTCTGTGACGTTTGGAAGGTAGGAGACGAGGCACTGGCAGAAGTAAGGATGTGAGGACGGGGCGTGAGTCGTGCTTGGGTAGCTCAGATGGTAGAGCACTTACCCGCGAAAGGCAAAGGTCCCGAGTTCGAGTCTCGGTCCGGCACACAGTTTTAATCTGCCAGGAAGTATTTTAATCGTCTGCTCTGTTTTTCGTGTCCCCCCGACACGATTTACGTACCCTTCACTGCTAGAGCCGTCTGCCTGCGAGAGGTTATTGCACGTTGACGTCGAACATAGGCGATGTCACATTAATGTGACAGCACTGTGTATCTTCCCTAACCATGATGTGTCCCAGTGCTCAAGACTAGGAGCAGCCAGTAGGATGATGATGACAACAACGATCTTGGGTTTAGAGAGACTAAACATCTACGGTCATTCGTCTCTAGTTCACCGTGCGTTCCAAGTGTGTGTATCTATGGTAAATCTGATTTGCAGGAGTCAGAACGTCTTCTAAATGTTTGCGTAGTGTGCATCTATGGCGGTCTGTTGGTACCAGCCCCGTATACAGCTACTGGGATGTGGAAAACCACCTAAAAAAGCCATCCAGGCTGGTCGGCTCACCAGCCTCGTCGTTTGATCCGCATCACACTCACCTCCCCGTGTTCCGCAAATGGCGTGTTAATGTACCTCGCTATCCCGGCGGATCTGTCGCTAAGCCATCTGCTGTGATGGTAGTGGACACAATCAACAAATGTAGTAGTACCGTTGTATAAGTGTTTGGATGTTTTTATTTTCATTTGCATACTTTTGTTTCATTTCTACTTATGTTAAAGATTTCTTTAAAAATTTTTATTAAAATCTAAAAAACTTCAGGCAGCCGCGTTAGCTGTTGACAATCCATTACTCCAAGGTTATACACGACCGGTTTCGCGATACTGTAATCGCACCTTGAGGTGCAAAAGTCTACAAAAACACACAACGGTTTAGTTGCGACATTACTTATGCTCTGTTTCTTCTATCTAGATATTCTTATCTATGTAAGGGCTCCCAACCTTCGCTTTAAAAATTTACCAATGTTACTTCATCGCCACTTTCGCAACCTCTATCGGCATAATCCACTACTTCTCGTTTGCCCTCTCGCGGCGCGTTGCCCGACGTTAGTTACTCCAAAATCTGGCTTTGTCAACACCTGCATAATGTAGCGCGACTTCCCTGCTGTAGGCTAAGGCACGGACAATACATGTGGCCCTTTCTTGTTTTTACCGGTTTTGCATGAGTTGGTAAGGCGTCATTCCTTTACTCCATTTTCCCATAGTTTTTCAGGTTTCTCGCGCTATGCCCCCCTCCCCCCCCCCCCCCCCCCCACCCGTTTGGGTTTGTAAACGCAACTTACAGTGCTCAATTACACGACCTAAATTCAATAATTCTTGGTTTTCTTTCTCTGGTTTACTCAACGTCTATTTTAACTCGAAAGTTCCATCCGAATGTTGGGAGGCCATACTATTTCAATGGTCTAATGTTAAATTAGTTATGTGAGTATTTCACTTTCTTCATTCCTGGTTTATATGCCCCACACTTTTTACAAATAGTTTGTTCCTAATCCACACAGCATGGTTCAAAATGGCTCTGAGCACTATGGGACTCAACTGCTGAGGTCATTAGTCCCCTAGAACTTAGAACTAGTTAAACCAAACTAACCTAAGGACATCACAAACATCCATGCCCGAGGCAGGATTCGAACCTGCGACCGTAGCGGTCCTGCGGTTCCAGACTGCAGCGCCTTTAACCGCACGGCCACTTCGGCCGGCACACACAGCATGTTTTTGTATATTTATAACATCGCGAAACATACCGTGTTTAACCTTGGAATAAAGGATTGTCAACAAATAGAAGTTTTTTAAGAAGATATTAATAAAAAAAATAATAAATTCTTTAAGGTCTCTCAACTAATCTGTAGATGCCCGTATTGTAAATTCAAACCTTCAGATTAATTTCACCACTTGTTAAAAATTTTAAGCTACATTATTAACCTTGAAGCAATTATTGATAACAGTTCTATACGCCATTCTGTAGCTATGTGAAAATATGACCCGCATTAGTATCCACGTCGCGGGTGTTGAAATTGTAACCAATAATAAACTAAAAACCAACAAACATGCTAATGAATTCCCAGACGGAGCGTGCTGAAATTGTAAGCAATAATAAACTTTTGGAAGTTTGTGGTAAGGTCTGATGGGACCAAACTGCTGAAGTCATCGATTGGCTCTGAGCACTATGGGACTTAACATCTGAGGTCATCAGTCCCCTAAAACTTAGAACTACTTAAACCTAACTAACCTAAGGACATCACACATGCCCCAGGCAGGATTCGAACCTGCGACCGTAGCGGCGGCCCCAACGGCCGGCCTCTGAAGTCATCGGTCCCTAAGCTTACACACTACTTAATCTAACTAACGTACGCTAGGGACAACACACACACTCCCATGCCCGAGGGAGACCTCGAACTTCCGACGGGGCGAGCCGCCCGGGTCGTGCAAGACGCCTCGGACCGCGCGGTTACCCCGCGCAATAATAAGCTAAAAGCGACCGCTAGGGTCGCATGTTCGAATCCTGCCTCGGGCGTGGATGTATGTGATATCCTTAGGGTAGTTAGGTTTAAGTACTTCTAAGTTCTAGGGGACTGATGACCTCAGAGGTTAAGTTCCATAGTGCTCAGAGCCATTTGAATAAACTAAAAGTAAATAAACAGACTAATGATTTAAGTGTCAGTGCACTGTACTCTTAGAAGTAACACGGCCACGTTCTTTTCACGTCCGTGTGAGGGTGAGTCTACATCATATACCGAGCGAGGTGGCGCAGTAGTTAGACACT
Organism: Schistocerca americana; assembly: GCF_021461395.2. NCBI lineage: Eukaryota > Metazoa > Arthropoda > Insecta > Orthoptera > Acrididae > Schistocerca > Schistocerca americana. The sequence goes on along the minus strand of NC_060121.1, from coordinate 514,027,675 downwards.
GGACTCACATTCGGGAGGACGACTGTTCAATCCCGCGTCCGGCCATCCTGATTTAGGTGTTCCGTGATTTCCCTAAAATCACTCCAGGTAAATGCCGGGATGGTTCCTTTGAAAGGGCACGGCAAACTTCCTTCCCCGTCCTCCCTAATCCGATGATACCGATGACCTCGCTGTCTGGTCTCTTCCCCCAAACACCCCAACTCTACATTATATTGTCAAGAAGAACGTGATAACCACCCCTATCACATCGGCGCAAAATACGCGGAGGGCGCAGCGTGTGCGGATGACCCAAACGAGACTAGTCTTTCCCTTTCTCGCGGTAACCGCAAATATGTCAAGGATGAGGAATTGCCACACCAGCCTGAAACTGCTGTACGCGTATTCTAGGCTGTGTCGTTGCGGCCCACGGCGCTAAAGGTACGATGCGACGGCATTTCGCCGGCGCGCTAAGCCACATTTCGGGCAGCCGTCGTCGTTATCTGGCCGTAGCCTCGCTAACGTTAAGTGCGACACTGCCGGAGCTCGCACGCCGGAGAACCGCCTTATCTACCCGAGGTCCGTCTGCCGGCGCCCCGTAGAGCCGTTCTGACGCAACAAGTAAACAATCGGTTAAAGCGACGCGGTTCTCTGCTGACGCCACGAGAGGCGCCCTGCAGATACGCGACACGTGCGTCGTTTCGCGAGACGGCAATTAATAGCGGCTCGCTTAAGCAGTGAAAGTCGAGCGTGCACCGCGACCGATTGGCACGCGAGGCCAGTGGGAGCGTGGTGCTGGGGCAACTCCCAGCGCTCCACGGCGGAGCACACGAGGGAGAAATCTACATCGACACACCCCAAGACACCGTATGGCTGCAACTGTACTCGCGCTCGTTAACTACCTATTTTTCATGTGGCTCATCTGCAAAGAAGATACTAGAAGGTGTCAAATAGATAATATAATGGTAAGACAGAGATTTAGGAACCAGGTTTTAAATTGAAAGACATTTCCAGGGGCAGATGTGGACTCTGACCACAATCTATTGGTTATGAACTGTAGATTAAAACTGAAGAAACTGCAAAAAGGTGGGAATTTAAGGAGATGGGACCTGGATAAACTGATTAAACCAGAGGTTGTACAGAGTTTCAGGGAGAGCATAAGGGAACAATTGACAGGAATGGGGGAAAGAAATACAGTAGAAGAGGAATGAGTAGCTCTGAGGGATGAAGTAGTGAAGGCAGCAGAGGATCAAGTAGGTAAAAAGACGAGGGCTAGTAGAAATCCTTGGGTAACAGAAGAAATATTGAATTTAAATGATGAAAGGAGAAAATATAAAAATGCAGTAAATGAAGCAGGCAAAAAGGAATAGAAACGTCTCAAAAATGAGATCGACAGGAAGTGCAAAATGGCTAAGCAGGAATGGCTAGAGGACAAATGTAAGGATGTAGAAATGGTTCAAATGGCTCTGAGCACTATGGGACTTAACTTCTGAGGTCATCAGTCCCCTAGAACTTCGAACTACTTAAACCTAACTAACCTACGGACATCACAAACATCCATGCCCCACGCAGGATTCGAACCTGCGACCGTAGTGTAAGGATGTAGAGGCTTATCTCACTAGGGATAAGATAGATACTGCCTACAGGAAAATTAAAGATACCTTTGGAGAAAAGAGAACCACTTGCATGAATATCAAGAGCTCAGACGGAAACCCAGTTCTAAGCAAAGAAGGGAAAGCTGACAGGTGGAAGGACTATATACAGGGTCTATACTAGGGCGACGTACTTGAGGACAATATTACGGAAATGGAAGAGGATGTAGATGAAGATGAAATGGGAGATACAATACTGCGTGAAGAGTTTGACAGAGCACTGAAAGACCTGAGTAGAAACAATGCCCCGGGAGTAGACAACATTCCATTAGAACTACTGACGACTTTGGTAGAGCCAGTCATGACAAAACTCTACCATCTGGTGTGCAAGATGTATGAGACAGGCGAAATACCCTCAGACTTCGCATTTGTAGACTTAGAGAAAGCTTTTGACAATGCTGACTGAAATACTCTCTTTCAAATTCTAAAGGTGGCAGGGGTAAAATACAGGGAGCGAAAGGCTATTTACAATTTGTGCAGAAACCAGATGGCAGTTGTAAGACTCGAGAGGCATGCAAGGGAAGCAGCGGTTGGGAAGGGAGTGAGAGAGGGTTGTATCCTCTCACCGATGTTATTCAATCTGTATATTGAGCAAGCAGTAAAGTAAACAAAAGAAAAATTTGGAGTAGGTATTAAAATCCATTGAGAAGAAATAAAAACTTTGAGGTCCGCCGATGACGTTGTAATTCTGTCAGAGACAGCAAAGGACTTGGAAGAGCAGTTGAACGGAATGGACAGTGTCTGGAAAGGAGGAGATAAGATGAGCATCAACAAAAGCAAAACGAGGATAATGGAATGTAGTCGAATTAAGTCGGGTGATGCTGAGGGAGTTAGATTAGGAAATGAGACACGTAAAGCAGTAAAGGAGTTTTTGCTATTTGGGGAGCAAAATAACTGATGATGGTCGAAGTAGAGAGGATATAAAATGTAGACTGGCAATGGCAAGGAAAGCGTTTCTGAAGAAGAAAAATTTGTGAACATCGAGTATAGATTTAAGTGTCAGGAAATCGTTTCTGAAAGTATTTGTATGGAGTGTAGCCATGTATGGAAGTGAAAAATGGACGATAAATAGAGAAGAGAATAGAAGAATAGAAGCTTTCGAAATGTGGTGCTACAGAAGAATGCTGAAGATTAGATGGGTAGATCACGTAACTAATGAGGAGGTATTGAATAGAATTGGGGAGAAGAGGAGTTTGAGGCACAACTTGACAAGAAGAAGGGACCGGTTGGTAGGACATGTTCTGGGGCATCAAGGGATCACAAATTTATCATTGGAGGGCAGCGTGGAGGGTAAAAATCGTAGAGGGAGACCAAGAGATGAATACACAAAGCATATTCAGAAGGATGTAGGGTGCAGTAAGTACTGGGAGATGAAGAAGCTTGCACAGGATAGAGTAGCATGGAGAGCTGCAGCAAACCAGTCTCAGGACTGAAGACAACAACAACAACAACATGTGCAAAGGGGGTTGGTAGTGAACGGTTGCATTTGCGCCCCTAATACTTAGTCATATATTGGCTAGCCTGTGAACAGCAGTGAACTGAATACACATTTTCTATACCTCAGCCTTGCGAAAATGAGGTACACAACACAAGTTCAAACTGAAATTCATTTATTCTAAAAGAAACACTTCTAACTTTGTGGCCATGCATTTTAAGTTCACAAATAAATCCGACCTGTATAAATAATAATCGGTGGAATTCGTATACATGGTTTATTGTCCCGCTCCTACACACTTTCACGTCGTTCCTTCATATACACTGGCGTCCCATGCTTACACTGGTGGCACTTTGCCGCTCCAAACTTACCACCACAACGGACAACGACCGAAGACCTCCTTTTCCAGCTCATATCTCCAGTCCAGAGTCGGGTCACGTGACACTACATTAATCAAAATAATCGCTAAACATGGCCACAATTCGTTTACAATTTTTATAACATTTAAATACTTAACCCTAAACACATTATATAATTTTACACACATTTATCCCGAGCGGTCTACGGCGCTGCAGTCATGGGCTATGCGGCTGGTCTCGGCGGAGGTTCGACTCCTCCCTCGGGCGTGGGTGTGTGTGTGTTTCTCCTTAGGATAACTTAGGTTCAGTAGTGTGTAAGCTTAGGGACTGATGACCTTAGCAGTTAAGTCACATAAGATTTCACACACATTTGAACACACATTTATCACCACAATTTTATAATTCGTTGCAATTAAAAGAAAAACATAACACTGTCCAACGGAACTACAACGCTCATCAAAACACAAAACAAGTAATTTCCTGTCTATTTTGCATTATACTATTTTCACTCTGCATTTAATACATAATTTTATTCTTAAGCATGGAAAATTAAAATCAGTACTAATTTATGACATGCTATCCGATTACATAATTAGGAATAACTCCATGTTTTGGCACAGCTTCACCCCTCTTCCTTGATTTAATGACATCTTTGGACGAAATATGAGACATTCAAATACTTGTCTGGTACTACAAAGATCGAAACTGAATGGTGTCATCATAATAAAATAACGACTTACTTTGCAGTTGTTCTAAACTTCTTTATAACTTAATTCTACTATGGAACGTGTTGATTGAAGTACACCAGCCCAACATATTATTCCTGCTGCTGTGCTTTAAATTTAAATTACGAACTGCTTGAAAGAGCTCCATATTATCCCCCATTACCTTATATGGTGTGCCGCAGTGTACCATTGTCACAGCACTCCCCCCCCCCCCCCCCCCCCCCCCTCGTTTCCTATTCAGTCCCGAACGCAGGGCGGGAAGAAAAATGGTTCAAATGGCTCTGAGCACTATGGGACTCAACTGCTGAGGTCATTAGTCCCCTAGAACTTAGAACTGGTTAAACCTAACTAACCTAAGGACATCACAAACATCCATGCCCGAGGCAGGATTCGAACCTGCGACCGTAGCGGTCCTGCGGTTCCAGACTGCAGCGCCTTTAACCGCACGGCCACTTCGGCCGGCTGCGGGAAGAAAGACTAGTAATAAGCTTCCGTGTGACATCGGGTATCTCCAATTTTACCTTCATCGTATTCTCGCGACATATACGAGGCGTATTCGGAAAAAAAGTTCCGACTAGAGGCGAAATGGAAACCACTATGAAAATCTGATGGACAGATGCACAGATGTGTTGGACAATGTCTCTAGTGTGCCTGTCGATCCCTTCGCGTCGCTCTTTTCAGTTCAGTGCGCAAAGTGATCACGTAGAAATGCCTAAAACAACAGTGTCTCTCGCCAGGTATGTGGATCTGGTGAAGCTATGCAGCCAACATAACATAAATCTCATGCGTTTCTTTCTTCAAGACACTTTTCAGCCGAATTCTGCAGGGGCAATGAAGACGCTCCTGCAGCGTTTTCGATGGGAAGTGTTTGATCACCCACAATACAGTCCTTAATTGTCTCCCTCCGTTGTTCATCTCTGCTCACATGAACCGCTCGCTGCGAAGACATTTTGGCACAAACAACGAAAGGCAGACCAGCGTAGAGAATTGGCGGAAAGCATAGGTGGCTGATTTCTGTGACGACGGTACTGGGAAGTTTGTGCAACGCCACGACAAATGTCTAAGTCGGACCGGTGACTGGAAAGATAGCTGGAAGGTGTGGCTAACTGTTGAGAATAAAATTCTTTTGATGTTCATTGCGGTTTTCATTTTGCGACCGATCGGACCTTACTTTCCGAACAGCCCTCGTACATACGAAAAAGCAATATATTGGTTGCCTCTCCTAGGAACGTGCGTTCACGGAATTTTAACAATATACTTCTCTGTGACACGCAACGCCTCTTTCGTAGCGCTACTGCTGTCAAAAAAATGAAATGATCGAATGACATTGTTGGCCAGTAGACCCCGTCTCAGGTTGTTCCGCCTCTGATGCAAGTTCAAATGGTTCAGATGGCTCTGAGCACTATGGGACTTAACATCTGAGGTCATCAGTCCGCTAGAACTTAGAATTACTTAAACCCAACTAACCTAAGGACATCACACACATCCATCCCCGAGGCAGGATCTGATGCAAGTACGAGAGTCAGTCAAAGTGTGATACTCATTTTTTTTCTCTTCTTAAAGAAAATTTGTTCAGTGAAAAACCTTCTCCAGTCCACTGCAGTAGTAACTTTCTGCGTCGACAGATGCTAGTACTGCAGTCGCTTGCAAAATGGCCGACATCGATGTTCTTATTAGACATTTTGAATGAAAGAGGCGGAAGGTCCATTTGCATTCATAAAAGACCGAAAAATATGTACGGTGATGCAACAGTGGATATTAGAGCGTAACGAGGCTGAAGGGCAGACGCCGATGGCTGACGAAACGCGGAGCGGCACGCCGGTGACTGCACTGATTCAACACAAAACTGAACGAGTCGATGACATAATTCGTGGTAGCCGCTGGGTGACTGCAGATACTCCATGTCGCATTACCTCCCTCAGTAAAGGCAGCGTGACGACGATTATTCAACAACTGCGGGTACTCAAAAGTTTCTGCAACTTGGATGCCAAGAATGTTAACCGACCAGAGTAGAGAGACAAGATAAGCAACTGCCTCTCAACACTTGCAGCTCGCCCCGTTTGGAGGGGCAGGAGTTTCTGGAAAAACTGTGAACGAAGACGAAACATGGTTTCAGAACCAAAGAGACAGTTAGTGTAATGGCTCCACAGAAACTAAATGAAGAAGAAAACATTCAAAACTGTGTGACCGACAACGAAATTTATAGCTGAAGTATTCTGGGACGCAGGGGGTGTGATCATGGTTGGTTATTCGTAGCAGAGATACTAAATAGTTCGTAAGAACCGTCAAACAGTTTAAAGCATGCCTTCAACTAGTTCGCCCAAGAAAAGCTATGTCGGATGTAGTTCTTTTGCCAGATAATGCAAGAGCACACCCCAGTCGTCACTCCACTGAAGAGATTGCGGAAACTGAATGGGACGTCAGTCTCATCTCCCCACCCCCATACGGACCTCACTTGGCACCATCAGACTTCCATCTGTTCGTCACGTTAAAAGAAACACAACGTGGGATTCGCTTTGAAGATGAGAGGGCCATGAAAATGTCCGTGTGTCAATGGCTTCGGAAGCAGGACCTTGCGTTTTACCACAGTAGAATACATGCGCTTGTTAAAAGATGGACAAAAACTTTGGAAATGGGCAGATACTATAGAGAAAAGTCATAAATTAATCGTGAATATCGTGGTTTTCAACCCACGTAGTTGCATTTGAAATCCTTGACAAATAAAAAACAAAAAAAAGAGGAGGCATTACTTTTTGCCTGATCCCCGCATTTCCATTTGACGCCAGTTCGGCGACTTGCGCATTGGTGCAGGTGGGACGAGATGACTGGTACAACACGAAGACCCAGTCCCTGAGCGAAGAAAACCCTCCACCCTACCGTGTCGATGAGCATGACCTGCAGGCATTCGCGCTTACTGGACGAATCTGTAGTAACATGCGCTGCTCTTCTTTGGATTTTCTCTGTATGTCCTTAGTCAATCTTACCTGGGAAGGGTCCCATGCTGACGACTGAAACTCAGGTACCACCTGCCTTCGTAATATTAGTTTTATATGCGTAACGCGTTACATTTCTTTATGCTGAAGGTCAACTCCCACTCTCCTTCGCGAGCGAACTACAATTCCAATAAATCTCAAACTAACACCTGCCTTTGTAAGATTAGATTTATATGCGTAATACGTTGCATTTCTTTATGCGGAAGGTCAACTTCCATTCCCTGCAACGAGTGTCGGTCCTCTGCAGGTCTTCTTCCATTTCGCTAAAAGGTTATAGCGCTGCGACTCATCTTTATACGAACAGTAGCACCATCCACAAACAGCCTCATTGAGCTTCCGATTTTCTTCGCAAGATCATTTATATACAGGATGTTTCATAGTCTTTACATCAGCATCGTCGGGAAGCGTCAGGGAACAAATCTGACGTAAAGACTTTGAAACACCCTGTATATAAATGATCTTGTGAATAAGACCATTTGCGCTTGGTGATGAATTTTCACCGAACTAGCTGGGTCCACTAACCAGGCGTGCTGCTTACTACCTACCCCGGTAATCTGGCAGAATGATTTTCAACACGGTAACCTTTAGGGTGAGTCTCTAAGTGGAGAAGGATATTTTAAAAGGGAATCAGGAACTTTAATTTTGCTGGGTCTGCCCTCCCCCATACAGAGTAGACGTACATAAGCTGCAGAGACTGCAGAGAACCTACGCCCTGCCGCCTCTCAAGTGGATAACCAATACAAAAGTATGCCTACCATCACCGTGAAGTACCAGCGAAAAATCGTCTCTAACAAAAGTTGTTCACCATGACGTGATCTGTCACACCCTAGATGCCTGATACAAAGATTTTGAAAAACCATATGTATTGTGCGAAGTAATGGTCCAAAATACACACTTGTAGAAGACACTAATTTACATCAATCCAATCAGGAATCTAATCTGACATGCTGTATGTTCGCGGTTCTTTCATTAAGCCGCCGGTATCTGTTACCTTCCGTATCTCGTGGACGAAAAGAGAGGAAATGGTTTTTACATCCACATCTGCACCACCGAAAATCTACTGCATACTCGTGACGGGGAGAACAGAGTTTGGCAACAATTTCGTAATCACCGTATCTTCCGAAGCTTATCTGTATATCACTAGGAATCTTTTTGTGGCGTAACAACAGCTACTTGGACATTCTTGACCGAAGTGCGTAACTGTCGAATGGAGCTCGAATGCCGGCCGGGGTGGCCGAGCGGTTCTAGGCGCTACAGTCTGGAACCGCACAACCGCTACGGTCGCAGGTTCGAATCCTGCATCGGGCATGGATGTGTGTGATGTCCTTAGGTTAGTTAGGTTTAAGTAGTTCTAAGTTCTAGGGGACTGATGACCTCCGATGTTATGTCCCATAGTGCTCAGAGCCATTTGAACCATTTTTTTGGAACTCGAGTATTATTACACTGGTCAGAAGTATAACCGTTAAAAATGTACGGACAGATAAATTTGTTGAGTTTTCTGCGTTTCCGTCTGAAATGGGCTCATATAAAATTTCCTTGAGGTAGAATAGGTACTGTCCACAAATCAGCACGTGTTCATAAAGCATCGCTCGGGCGGCACTCAGCTTGCCGCTGCCTCACATGATGTTCTGAGTACCATGGATGAAGGGCAACAGGAAGACTCCATACTCCTAGATTTCCGGAAAGCGTTTGACACGGTGCTCTACTGAATACTGGTAACGAACGTACGAGCATCCGGAATATGTTCCCAGATATGTGACTGGCTCGAAGACTTCTTAAGAAATAGAATGCAGTACGTTGTCCTCGAGGGCGATTTTTCACCATAGGCAAGCGTATCGTTAGGAGTACCCAGTGAAATGTGATAGGACCACTATTACTCTCTATCTACATAAATGATCTGACGGACAGGATAGGTAGCGATGACCGGCAGTTTGCTGATGGTCGTGTGGTCTATTGGAAAAGGTCGGTGCTGAGTGAGTGTAAGAGGATACAGGATGACTAAGACAACATTTTTAGTGGGGTGAAGAATGGTCGCCTGCTCTAAATGTAGAAAAAGAATGAGTTAATGCAGACGAGTAGGAAAAACAATCTCGTAATGTTCGAATAAGCACTGATAGTGTACTGCTTGGCACCATCACTTCGATTAAATATCTAGACGTAATGTTGCAAGGCGATATGAAATGGAACGAGCACGTAATATCGGTAGTAGGGATGGCGAATGGTCGACTTCGGTTTATTGGAAGAATTTTAGGAAAGTGTGGTCCACCTGTCAAGAAGACCTCGTATAGAACACTAGTGTGACCCATTCTTTAGTTCTACTAGAGCGTTTGGGATCTCGACAAAGTCGGATTAAAGGAAGACATCAAAGCAATTCAGAGCCGGACCGGTAGATTTGTTACTGGCACGTTCGCTAAACCCGTGAGTCTTAAGCAGATGCTTCGTTAACTCATGTAGGAAACTCCGGAGTGAAGGCGACATTCTTTTGGCGGAACACTCTTGAAAAATTAGGAAAACTTTTATTTGAAACTGACTGCAAAACGATTCTGCTGTCATCAACATGCCTTTCGCGTAAGGACTCCGAAGACAGGAAAAATTAGGAGGTGTGCGGAGGTATACAGACAGTCGTTTTTCTATTTGTGAATGGATCGAATGGGCAATGACTAGCAGTGGTACAAATCAAATTGCGGAGTAAGGCTGTAGAGCTAAATGACGGAGAATAAACGGAACGAAGTATATATGGAGCTATCAAACGTCTGGCATTAAGTAACTTCAAAGAAGCGGGTGCCTAATTTACTTGCAGTCAAACGTTGCTGGCAAACAAACTACCAAGCGCATATTTGCTAACGTGCAGCATAACCTTTGTCTCTGACTCTGCCTGTGCGAATAATAGTCATAAAGTTGTAATTATCAACTCGAAAAAACAAAGCTACGTAACTGTTTTGTGCTTGTTTGCAGGCATATATCTGCAGCCGTGGTACCAGGGAAAATTCACGTGGCGGAGTATCGTAGCACGCCGCTAGGGCAGCCATAATAAAACACCGCGACCCATTGATAAGTCGAGTATCGTGTGGTAATCCGTTTTCATCAAAAGTGGAAATGTTGCAGCTGTGGAAGGCCGACCAAGACAACTTCTTTGGTCGTCCACTTTATCAATGGATTGCGCCATGTTGTTTTGGCTGCCCTAGCGCGTGCTACGTTACTCTGAGCGTTGATTTTTACTACGCATCAGGGCTGCAGATATACATTTGCAAACGCATAAAACACACTTACGTAACTTCATTTTTTTTGTGATGATAATTATAACCTGGTGACTACCCCCCCCCCCCCCCCCCCCTTGTATATTCCCTGTATGTTTATATCCTCCTATCCATGATTCACTAGCAGTGGAGAGTAAATAAAGTGTGTCGGCGGGAAGTGCACACAGAGTGCAGTCACTGTAATGCGGGATCGGAGCGATTTATCTCGTGTCCAAAACGGCATGATCATTGGCTTTAGGGTCAAGGATGGAAGCATTTCCGAAACGATACGGCTCGTAAACATTCGGTTGCCGTCTTGATTAAAGTATACGGTGCGTGGCCAAATGGAACTATCCCAAAACAGTGCTGATGCAACTGGTGTGTACCACAGACCTGACATGACAGGGGTGAACGAAGGCTGCGGTGATGTGCGCGGGCGTATAAACATGCAACTGTCCAGCAGCTGACCGCCCAGATGAACTAAGGAGCTACCAACAGTGTCTCCTCAACCCTGTTCAGCGAACGTTGCTGCGTCTGTGCCTCCGCAGCAGGCACCTGGTTCATGCACCCACGCGACGAAGACTGGAACTTGTGCGCCAATACCGAAACTGGACGTCTACCGCGTGGCCTTCTCAGATGCATCACTCTTTATGTACCATCAGACAGATGGCCGTTGGTGAGTATGACGCGAAACTTCTGAAAGCAAACACTCTGCAACAATTGTCATTCTGGAGGGCACAGTGAATCAACGTAAGTATGCATCTATCCATGGGGAACATGTTGATCCCTACAAGCAGTTTGTGTTTCCTCGATACGATGTTATTTACCAGTAGGACAATGCAACGTGTCACACAGATTGCAGCGTAGGTGCGTGATTCGAAGAACACCAGGAAGAGTTTATCGTACTTCACTGGCCACCAAACTCCCCGGATTTAAATCCAATCAAGAAGCTGTGAGACCAACTCGATCGCCGCGGATCCTCAACCGAGAAATTTATCACAGCTGGCTAAGTCACTGGAGTCGACAGGGCTCCACATTCCTGTATGTACCTACCGCAACATCACTGGATCTCCTCTTCCTGCACGTCTGGCAACGGTCCGCGTTGCAAATGGTGCTTATTCAGGCCTTTGGCAGTTGTTCATATTAATGTGACTGGACAGTATAATACCATGAATATCGTATTCAACGAATGATGGGACGGACGAGGTACATTTAGGGAGGAATTCTGATGAAAAATCGGAGACTGCTACCTCGACAATCAATTGTGGTACAGAATCAGTAAACATAGAGGGAGTCACGCCGTCGGTGCGTGTCTATTGTTCGCTCAGGACTGGTCGACGCGCCCTGGAGTGTTTGGGACTGCCATCAGTCGCCGCACACGTGAGAACGTTCGCCACGGTAGGCCTACCCTCTGCACGGAGGAACGAAAATTGCTGGGTTGTATTTTCATAACTACCTGCCTCAAGTGGAACGGTGGCAGCTTTCGGAAATCATTAGAATTGAAAAGTAATAATCCATAATTATCCAACATTTTCTCGTGTGTAAACAACCGGCCAGACACGTAACCCTTAAATCCGGAACCCTTATGCAGGAGATCGTTGGAGGGGGCCAGCCTTCTCCCCACACAAGAATCAATTTTATTTAACTGCAGTTTGTTTCATAGAACAAGCTCGTCCCGAATGTAAGAATTTTATCTCGGGAACGAGTTTGTGACGTGTTACATTACTTTGCAATTTGATGTAGATTTGTTCCATTAAATTGAGCTGCTTCTTCCTCCACCTCTTTCTTTTTTTTCCTTCTTATATTTCGAAGCCGGGGACGTTGATCGGCGGCAAAGAAGTACGGTGTGCATGAATTATATCTGTAGTTGCGCAGTCGATCCACGCTGGGATGTCGCTGTATCAATCTTAACTGCACTGTCGCGACATCTTTGTAACTTTATTACAGAAAGCGCCAGATTCCATGACTTATCCAAGCTGAAACCGCTATCTCTATTAATTAAATTTGTCGTCAAGTGCATTTCAGTTGCCTCTTTCACTACCGAGTTCCAGAAAGATAACGTAGACGTCAAAGTTTCGACATTTTTGTACAACACAGTGTGATCAGTATCAATACCTTGTTCCAGCATAGCCGATTTGGTTTAGAGGCAGATATACATGCGTTGTTCCGTATATCTTTCACTGACTGTACGAATCGTCTATCCGATGAATGAGAGGCCACATTCGCAGGGGATCTTGTAAACCCCGGCCTCCCGGAGCATCAAATCATCTTTAACGGAACACAACAATGCTGCTGTGTTCGGTGGAGGACGAAAAATCACTTTTACTTTGTATTTGTTGAGGATCCGTCCTATTTTTGACGATAGGCTTCCCACGTATGTCAGGAAAGCCATGGATTTAAATTTTTTGTCTCTTCTTCTGGCCTGCTTATGGTCACCTTCTCATAGTAAGACATTCAATGACGTCACTCTGGTTGTAATTTACATCACTTACAGACGCCATTTTGAAACACTGCTGCAGAGACGCTATCTGCCGGAGGAAATGGAATATTTGCTTACGCACTCCGGAAACTCCAAATAACCAATACCTCAAGTTTTGCATTCGTAATATTCCATTATTATTGGTTAAAAACTAAATGTTGTGCTTTATTCTGTGGGTGACCCTCGTACATTAATTTATTAAGTACACGTACTACACAGAAGCGCCAAAGACACTGGTATAGGCATGCGTATTCAAACACAGAGATAAGTAAACACTCTCAATACGGCGCTACGGTCGGCGACGCCTATATAAGACAACAAGTGTCTGGCGCAGTTGTTAGATCGGTTACTGCTCCCACAATGGCAGGTTATCAAGAAATAATGAGTTTGAACGTGGTGTTATAGTCGGCGCACGAGCGATGGGGAACAGCATCTCCGAGGTAATGATGAAGTGGCGATTTTCCCCTATGACCATTTCACGAGTGTACCGTAAATACCAGGAATCAGGTAAAAGATCAAATCTCCGACATCAGTGCGTCGGAAAAAGATGCTGCAAGAACGGGACGAACGACGACTGAAGATAATCGTTCAGCGCGACAGAAGCGCAACCCTTCCGCAAATTGCTGCAGATTTTAATGCTGGGCCATCAGTAGGTGTCAGCGTACGAACCATGATACGAAACATCATCGGTATGGGCTTTCGGAGCCGAAGGCCCATTCGTGTACCCTTGACGACTGCACGACACAAAGGTTTATGCCTCGCCTGGCCCAGACAACACTTACACTGGACTATTGGTGACTGGAAACATGTTGCCTGGAGACAACCTCATGAATTCATGGACCCTGCATGTCAGCAGAGGACTGTTCAAGCTGTAATGATGTGGGGTGTGTGCAGTTGGAATGATATGGGACCCTGATACGTCTATATACGACTCTCACAAGTGACACGTTAGTAAGTATCTTGTCTGATCACTTGCATCCATTCATGTCCGTTGTGCATGCCGACGGACTTGGGCAATTCTAGCAGGACAATGCGATACCCCACACGTCTAGAATTACTACAGAGTGGCTCCATAATGGTTCAAATGCCTCTGAGCACTATGCGACTTAACTTGTGAGGTCATCAGTCGCCTAGAACTTAGAACTAATTAAACCTAACTAACCTAAGGACAGCACACACATCAATGCCCGCGGAAGGATTCGAACCTGCCCATGCCCGAAGCAGGATTCGAACCTGCGACCGTAGCAGTCGTGCGGTTCCGGACTGAGCGCCTGAACCGCTGACCACCGCGGCCGGCAAACCGTAGCGGTCGCTCGGCTCCAGACTGTAGTGCCTAGAACCGCACGGCCACTCCGGCCGGCGTGGCTCCAGAAACTGAGAGTTTAAATACCTCCGCTGGCTACGAAACACCGCAGACATGAACATTATTGAGCATATCTGAGGTGCCTTGCAACGTGCTGTGCTCCAATCCCTCGTACTCTTACGGATTTATGGACAGCTCTGCAGGATTCATGGTGCTAATTCTCTCCAGCACTACTTCAGACATGGTCAAGTCCACGCCACGTCGTGTTGCGGCACTTCCGCGTGTTCGCGGGGGCCCTACACGATATTAGGCGGGTGCACCAGTTTCTTTGGCTCTTCAGTGTATAAGCGTGAATAACGCTACCAAGATGCATGATTGGTCTAGTAAGCATCCAATAGTTCAAAAAACGTTTACTTGCATATTTTTCGAAATGTCGTCTTTTTTTTCGTTCAGTGACAGAGGTATTAGAGAGCATTTCGCACTCTACTATCATCCGTTCGTACGTTCCGCTGTAGTTTAGACGAAACGTACCCGCCGTAGCGGCGTTAGCCAGTCTCTCCCCATCTGTATCCAGGCCCTCTAAGTGTGCACGGACGAGGGCGACCTCTGTGCTGTCAGCGGCGGCGATCAGTGCGTGCGGTTGCGTAGCGCGAGCCCGCGGGGCCAGGCGTGGCGCGGCGTCGCCGAGCCGGACGTTCCGGCGTCTGCGGCGCGCCACGCCCTCGGGAGAAAGTGGTCACAGCTGAGCCGGCCCCGTTGCACGTGGAGCGCGCCGCCAAGGTTAACGGCGCAGCGGCCGCGACCTGCCGTAAAACCGCCGTAAAGTCGACCGAGCCGGCCGGGCACGCGCGCCGCTCCGCTCGCCCGCTGGTGGTAACTGACGATGTCGCTGCGCTGCACAGCCGAAACACTCATCCGCCTCACTCTGTACTTCCGAAATTCAGTGAAAAATGTTAACACGAAACTGAGAGAACGAAAGTGCTTCTTCGCGTTAAACGACGCACACGAAAACAAGCTGCATCCATCCGTGAGTTTCTTCTACGCCGTCTTTACGACTGGCAATGTACGAGGGTCACTCCAAAAGAAATGCACACTATTTTTGTAAAAATACAGTTTTCATTCTGCATGCGTGAAAGTTTTACAGTGTGAAGACACATCCTTCCCGCTTGTTTTCAAACTTAGTTCAACCTGTTCCCGTGAGTGGCGCCGTCACAGCATGTCTTCAAGATGGCTGCTACACGTGACGTTCGTCAGAAGCAACGTGCTGTCATAGAATTCCTGTGCTGTTAAAACGAGACACTGGGAAACATCCACAAGAAGTTGAAAAAGGTGTATGGAGATGCTGCTGTCGATCGCAGTACAGTTAGTCGGTGGGCAAGCAGGTTACGTGATGAAAGTGGGCACGGCAATACTGAAGATTGTCCTCGCAGCGGCAGACCTCGTACTGCACACTTCCCAGACAATATGCAGAGAGTTAACGAATTGGTGACTGCTGACAGACGCATAGACGCATCACAGTGAACGAATTTTCACGCTACGTTGGGACAGGGGAAAGAAGTGTTTGAAGAATACTGAAAGTGTCGATGTTAAGAAACGTTTGTGCTAGGTGGGTTCCCAAGATGATGACAGTGGCTTTAAAAAAAAAAAAAAAAAAAAAAAAAAAACTTTTGGAACAATATGAGAATGGTGGAGATGAATTTCTTGGAAGAATTGTGACAGCTGATGAAACATGGCTCCATCATTTTCCAGCAGAGACGAAGATGCAGTGGCACCATGCAAATTCACCCAAGAAAAAAAAAAATTCAGAACCATAACTTCTGCTGCAAAAGTTATGGCTACGGTGTTTTCCGATTCCGAAGAACTCTTGCTTGTGGACATCATGCCAAGTGGAACCACCATAAATTGTGATGCATATGTGACGACACTGAAGAAACTTCAAGCTCGACTGAGTCGTGTTCGACTACATCGGCAAAAGCAGGATGTTTTGCTGTTGCACGACAATGCACGGCCACATGTCAGTCAAAAAACCATGGTAGCCATCACAAAACTCGTATTCACACCACTGAAACACCCGCCTTACTCTCCTGACCTGGCTCCATGTGACTATCATCTCTTTGGGAAACTGAAAGGCTCTCTTCGTGGAACAAGGTTTGAAGATGATGACTCTCTTGTGCACGCTGCCAAACAGTGGCTCCAACAGGTTGGTCCAGGATTTTACTGTGCGGGCATACAGGAGCTGGTTCCAAGATAGCGTAAGGCAGTTGAGAGGGATGGAAATTATGTGTAGAAATGAAAATATTGTCCCTAAACGATGTATCTACACACTGCAAAACTTTCAAACATGTAGGATAAAAGATGGATTAAAAAAAAAAATAGTGTGCATTTCTTTTGGAGTGACCTCGTAATAACGTTTCTGAAACATCGCGATTATAAACTTTTCCCAATGATGAAAAGGGTAGATTTTCGGATCTACCTGAATTCCAACCTATCTATAAAGAGATTCTTTCCTTACAGATTTTCCACTTCGAACACAGTTATTCTTTAAGCGATAACGCTTGGGTTGTATTCTGCAAAACAAGGCTGATGCCCAACATCCAAGGTAGTGGGAAGCGAACCCCTTCTACAGAGTAATTGCTTTTGTATTTCATCATAACTGTCTTCAAGGAGAGTGACTGAACGAAATTTAAAATGTCTATTTGACACCAAAAACGGTCATCAACCCACAGTCACTAAAACAATGAAATTTTTAGAAGGTTACATAACTAGTTTCGACGCACCTAGTCGTCATTTTCAAATGTAATCACATTTGAAAATGACGATTCAGTGCGTCGAAAGTAGTTACGTAACCTTTTAAAAATTTCATTGGTTTAGTGGCTGTGGCTTGATGACCGTTGAGGTGTCAAATAAACGGAATAGTTGTTGCTATACAAGGTAGCTGGCTAGCACACTACCAATAGATGTGCTCACAGAGCGTTATATCGAAAACAAGTAATATGCGCAACACAAACAGAAACAAGTAATAAACATTTATTAACACTGTGTACAATGAAATGTTCAGATTAGAACAGGGATGGAAAATGGAAATGTCGTGTGGCTAGGGCCTTCCGTCGGGTAGACCGTTCGCCTGGTGCAGGTCTTTCGATTTGACGCCACTTCGGCGACCTGCGCGTCGATGGGCATGAAATGATGATGATTAGGACAACACAACACCCAGTCCCTGAGCGGAGAAAATCTCCGAGCCAGCCAGGAATCGAACCCGGGCCCTTAGGATTGACAGTCTGACACGCTGACCACTCAGCTACCGGGGCGGACAGAACAGGGATGCACAGATCGTAGCCCAATGATCGCAGGCGGCCCGCCATAGATCTGATGGCCTTTTACTTCGTCCTTGCAGTTTTTTTTCTTATAATTACAACACATTGTTGTAATTATACTTATTAGATAAAGTCACTGTTTGTGTAAGAAGTGATGCGAACCAACCATATATATGGTTATGTATATGACAGTATTTGGTTATGTATGCAGTAGTATACAGATGGCGGCCCGCCGTTGTCTTCAGATGGCGTGATTGACGTGCATCTTTTACGTAACGTAAAAGTAGACGCTGGACTTGATTTTCAGATACTCTCACCACTCCTGTGAGTGCCTGAGGCATTAAAGACAGGTTTGGGCCAACATGGCACCCTCAACTATGTTCTTTGTTATGGGACACTATGCGGAAGCTCTAGAACACTGACAAAAGTCACACTGAGTTACCCTGCTGGGTCCTAATGAAAAATTCGATCCCTTTAAGAGAAAAGCTGACAGTGTACTCACTATTTTCTATTGCCACCCTGAATGGTCGTTTGTAGAACAAGCTATGTCCATATAGCAAGCTACTTCTGAGGGGCATCTCCAGATCTGTTGGGATGCCGTTATCTGGCTGCTTCTAACAGCCAACCACCTCTTACAAGGGAACCTCCTAATCGCACCCCCCTCAGATTTAGTTATAATTTGTCACAGTGGATAGGCCTTGTAAAACTGAACACAGATCAATCGAGAAAACAGGAAGAAGTTGTGTGGAACTATGAAAAAATAAGCAAAATATACAAACTGAGTAGTCCATGGGTAACATAGGCAATATCAAGGAGGAAGTGAGCATAAGTGGGCCGTGGTCTTGTGGTTAGCGTGAGCAGCTGCTGAGCGAAAGGTCCTTGGTTCAAGCCTTCCCTCGAGCGAAAAGTTTAATTACTATTTTTGCAAAGTTATGATCTGTCCATTCGTTCATTGACGTGTCTGTTCACTGTAATAAGTTTAGTGTCTGTGTGTTGCGACCGCACCGCAAAACCGTGTGATTAGTAGACGAAAGGACGTGCCTTTCCCATGGGAACCTAAAACATTTGATCGGAAGGTCATAGGTCAACCGATTCCTCCACAGGAAAACACGTCTGATATATTCTATACGACACTGGTGACGGCATGTGCGTCACATGACAGGAATATGTTGTCGACCCACCTACCTTGCACACTTGGCGAATGGGTAAAAAGATTCTTCTACCTTGTCCGATTTAGGTTTTCTTGTGGATGTGATAATCACTTCCAAAAAAGTGATGAAAACATAAGAGTGTGTCACACAAACAGCAAAAATGAATGCAACAGTTTCACAGTCGCACAGTTTTCTCTGTGCTCTGTCAAAACATATGTTTTTAACGTTTTCAAATTTTTCCGTGTGTAGACCGTCAAATCCTGCATATGTCCAAGCAAATCTGAACATGTCCTGGAATTTTGGAGAGCGATGTTGATTATGTGTGAGTGCCTGAACTCTGATAATTGTCTGAAAATAAAAAATTAAAATTTTCACTCGAGGGAAGACTTGAACCAAGGACCTCTCGTTCCACAGCTGCTCATGCTAACCACGGAACCACGGCACTACTGAGCTTACAATCTCCTTGATGTTCCTTATGTTGCCCATGGACTACTCAGTTTATACATTTTGCTTATTTTTTCATAGTTCCACACAACTTCTTCCTGTTTTCTCGATTGATCTGTGTTCAGTTTGTCAAGGCCTATCCACTGTGCCAACTTATAAGTAAATCTGAGGGGTGTGCGATGGGGAGGTTCCCTTGTTAGGAATGTATCTCTGCGCTCCTGGCGGTCTTCCTGAACACAGGCAGCCTTTCTAACGTTCGCCGCCATTTTGGTGACCACCAATAATCACAGTCTGAGAGACCTCCCAGTGAAATTAACCTGTCCCAAATGTGGACATGTACAAAAGGGGTGGTGATATGTGATTTCCCTCTCAGTCTCGTCTTGGGGGCACAAGGAAAATCGGGTAGCAAGTGTTTGTATTTTAATTTGACTTACATCCCTAACAAAATAAATGTAGTAGCACATCTTCATCTACGTCTTCACAGCCTGAAATCTGTGTGTTAGCGGTAACATTCATTCTATTATAATGGAGGTAGCGACTCGCTCCACCTTTGAAAGGGGAGCAGTATATACGACAGTAGTTTTGTTTACGATCCACTGCACAGAGTTACGATCAAAATTTAGACAATAAAGTTAAGTAGCTGAATACTATCAGCTTCACATAGCTTAAACGACTTATAACAGCGCTAAATATGTGGTGCTACTGCAGTGTTCAAGATTTCCTGTGTGGACAAGATATAAGGGACAGTCCAATGAAAACCGAACACCAGCCACAACGGGAGCACGGAATGAATCTACTCAAAAGCAGTCATTAGATGCGTTAAGACATTTGTCGCACTGGGAGACGAGACAATCAATTCCTATTCCGTAGAATGCGGTCGGCCACTTATGGATCAACAACTGCATCCACTCTTGCACTTCCGCGTCCGACTGAAACCGACGTTCATGAATGTCTTTCTTCGGGTCGTCAACGATGTAAAAATCACGTGGTGAAAGATCCGGACTCTACTGAGGATGTTTCAGTGTTCCCCAACCAAACTACTGAAGCGTAGCCATCGTCCCATTGACAGTGTGGAGGCATGCGTTGTCGTGCATCACGATGATCTCGTCCAACAGCATTCCTGGGCGTTTCGACTTTATGGTGCGTCGCGTTTTCTGCAAAGTGTCTTCATAGCTCTGCACACTGATTGTGGTTCCACGCTCGAGAAATTCGACGAGCAGAGGGCCCCTGAAGTCGAAGGAGAAGGTCATAATGACCTTTCTGGAGCTTGTGTGAACAGCTTTCGGTTTCTTTGGCGGGTGAGATGTGGGATGTTCCCACTGTTGGATTTACCATTTTCCCTCGGGCTCGAAATGGTGACAACACGTCAGGTCGACGTCGGTTTCAGTCGGTGGAGGACGTGGAAGAGTGGGTGCGGTTGTCAGTCAGTCAGCGGCCGACTGCTCTCTGCAAAGAGTAACTGATCATCTCGTCTCTCAATGGAATAAATGTCCCAATGCGTGTAGTGATAACTTCTGAATGAAACCATTTCGTTGTTCGTTCGATTTTCATTTGACTACCAATTATATCAAACGAAGAAGTGCTCCTACAGTGGAGGAAGATAAGCCTCATCTTCCGAAGCTCATCAAACACAGAAGGGACACATGGGGCGGCCATCTCCTTAGACATGATGGTATCATCAAAAGTATCATTAAAGGAACAGTAGAAGAGCAAGACTCAAAAGCAGACCAAGACTAGAATACATTAACCGGATCATGGAGGATACCAGACGCACCACATATACCGTTCTCATGAGAAGAAGACAGAAATGTATCACGAGCTGCTGCTAACCAATCTGATGACAGAAGAAGAACAAAATGATTTAAGTAGCGCCACTAAAGTTCTCAGGAGGCATGGATGTTGTCTGTTCCATATCCAACTGAAGTCTGGAGTGACATCTCATGGCAATGATGGGAACTGCGCCGCCTCATCTGCCAGACTGCAATGGAATTCAGCGTGAGCTACTGGCACTTGCCAGCTGCCCAACTCCAAGCATCAGTCAGGCGCGACCTACATTTACTATGTCATATTTTCCCATGTTTCCTCTCACGCTCCTTAAACGTTAACTCTGTACCAAAAAGAACCATTTTATCTGCTTAACATCTGATGCGTCCCGCATGACAGGTCACCTAGCTTGTCGGTAGTAGTTCGCACAGGCCTCACTGTAGCGGAACTTCCCAGCGGCCTCGCCGTGGAGTCAGCGTGCAGTGCCTCATGTCACCTTGCCGCTGTAGTCGGACGACCTTGCGCCTATCGCCTGTGCCCAGGCACGCGGGAAAAACGAGCACTTAAATTTTTCCGCGCGAGCCCCGATTTCTCTTATTTTATCGTGATGATCATTTCTCCCTATGTAGGTGGGTGCCAACAGAATGTTTTCGCAATCGGAGGAGAAAACTGGTGATTGAAATTTCATGAGAAGATCCCGTCGCAACTAAATACGCCTTTCTTTTAATGATTGCCACTCCAATTCATGTATCATGTCTGTGACACTATCTCCACTATTTCGCTATAATAAACAACGAGCTGCCCTTCTTTGTACTTTTTCGATGTCATCCGTCAGTCCCACCTTATGCGGATCCCACACCGCACAGCAGTACTCCAGAATACGGTGGACAAGCGTAGTGTAAGCAGTCTCTTTGGTAAACCTGTTGCACCGTACTGCAGCTGCAGTTTTACCAGTAGATGGCACCACAGTGCTACAACGAACTGTCACAATTGGTTACTTCAAAGATAGTTCCCAGCCAGATGCCCCATACTGGCTCCAAACCATCGCCATTTGCGAACTCAGGAGTGTTAACCGAGAGCTTATTGGAGGGCAGGGTGGAGGTCTGTTGTGTTTTCTGATGAAAAGTGGCTGTCCCTTGGTGCTAGAGATGACCGTGTGTTGGTAACAACGGTGCTAGTAGAGGGCCTGCAACCAACCTGTCTGCGTTCTAGACACACTGAACCTACAGCTGGAGTTATGGTCTGGGGTACGATTTCGTGTGACAGCAGGAGCACTCTTGTGGTTATCCCACGCACTCTGACTGCAAATCTGTACGTCAGTCTGGTGATTCGACCTGTTGTGCTGCCATTCACGAACAGCATTCCAAAAAAATGGTTCAAATGGCTCTGAGCACTATGGGACTTAACTTCTGAGGTCATCAGCCCACTAGAGCTTAGAACTACTTAAACTTAACTAACCAAAGGACATCACACACATCATCCACATGCGAACCTGCGACCGTAGCGGTCGCGCGGTTCCAGACTGAAGCGCCTAGAACTGCTCGGCCACTCCGGCCGGCGAACAGCATTCCAGGTGGCTTTTTCCAACACGATAACGCTCGTCCACATACCGCTGTTGTACCCAACATGCTGTAAATGCTATCGACTTGTTTCCTTGACCTGCTCGACCATCAGATCTGTTGCTAGCACGTATGAGACGTCATCAGGCAAGTATGAGACGTCATCGGACAAAAATTCCAGCGTCATCCACAAACGGTGTTCAAATGGCTCTGAGTACTATGCGACTTAACTTCTGAGATCATCAGTCGCCTCGAACTTAGAACTAATTAAACCTAACTAACCTAAGGACATCACACACATCCATGCCCGAGGCAGGATTCGAACCTGCGACCGTAGCGGTCGCGTGGTTCCAGACTGAAGCGCCTAGAACCGCTCGGCCACAGCGGCCGGCCAAATGGTGTTAACCGTCTCTGTACTGACCAACCAAATGCAACAGGCATGGAATTCCATCCCACAAACTGACATCCGGCACCTGTAAAAAAACAACGCATCTACGTTTACATGCTTGCATTCGACATTCTGGCGGTTACACCCCATATTAATGTACCTGCATTTCACATTTGCAATGGCTTATCTCTCAGTTACAGTAACCCGTGATCTTGCAATGTTAATCACTTAAATATAAAAAATAGACAAACGTATTCCTGAAATTTGAATACTCAACATTAATTTTTTTTTGTTGCGATTTTTTTCCCGTCAGTGTATATGTACACAATATATATAAGAAAGAAGAAGATTATACACTGTGGGTTTCATTCCGTACTTTTTCCACCGATGCATCCATGGATAATCCTTACGTCAGATAATCGGGATCTCACTGTCCTGTAAGGTCACTTCCGGCGCAGTATCGTGTAGCCTGCGCCCGGAAGTGCGTCACCAGTGGCTTAAGTGCGGTCGTTCGGGGCGCCATCTGTGGCGAGCACAGTAGGCGCCGGCTGCGGCCGCGCGCCGCCCACGCGAAGCCTCCGGCGTCAGCGCCCCCGCGGGGGCGGACTTGATATGCGGGGCACGCCGGCTGATCGTCACGAGGAAAATGGGCGCCCGGGCGCGGCGGCAGCGACAGCGGCACTTCCTGATAAAAAGACGGCGCGGCGCCGCCTTCTCAATAGAAGTAATAGACGGTGACGTCAGCGGGTAATCGCGGCCAGCCCGGCTGCTCTCACGGCGGACACGGCGCGGCCGGAAGTCGGCGGTCCCACGGAGCCGAGGAGGAGGCCGCGGCGGCACCAAGTGTCGTGGAACTTGGGCTGCGTTCACAGCGGCACCGTCAGCGGTCGCCAGAGGTCGCCCGATAACATCGGCCGACAGCCTGGTCACGGTGCGTCCGGTCTCCTCTGTCGCTTTTTGGCGGGATCAAGGGAGTTAGAATCTATTCCATCACGGAGGTTCCAATATACACTACTGGCCATTAAAATTGCTACACCACGAAGATGACGTGCTACAGACGCGAAATTTAACCGACAGGAAGAAGATGCTGCGATATGCAAATGATTAGCTTTTCAGAGCATTCACACAAGGTTGGTGCCGGTGGCGACACCTACAACGTACTGACATCAGGAAAGTTTCCAACCGATTTCTCATACACAAACAGCAGTTCACCGGCGTTGCCTGCTGAAACGTTGTTGTGATGCCGCGTGTAAGGAGGAGTAATGCGTACCATCACGTTTCCGACTTTGATAAAGGTCGGATTGTAGCCTATCGTGATTGCGGTTTATCGTATCGCGACACTACTGATCGCGTTGATCGAGATCCAATGACTGTTAGCAGAATATGGAATAGGTGGGTTCAGGAGGGTAATACGGAACGCCGTGCAGGATCCCAACGGCCTCGTATCACTAGCAGTCGAGATGACAGGCATCTTATCCGCATGGCTGTAACGGATCGTGCAGCCACGTCTCGATCCCTGACTCAACAGGTGGGGACGTTGGCAAGACAACAACCATCTGCACGAACAGTTCGACGACGTTTCCAGCAGCATGAACTATCAGCTCGGAGGCCATGGCTGCTGTTACCCTTGACGCTGCGTCACAGACAGGAGCGCCTGCGATGGTGTACTCAACGACGAACCTGGGTGCACGAATGGCAAAACGTCATTTTTTCGGATGAATCCAGGTTCTGTTTACAGCATCACGAGGGTCGCATCCGCGTTTGGCGACATCGCGGTGAACGCACATTGGAAGCGTGTATTCGTCACCGCCATACTGGCGTATCACCCGGCGTGATGGTATGGGGTGCCATTGGTTACACGTCTCGGTCACCTCTTGTTCCCATTGACGGCACTTTGAACAGTGGACGTTACATTTCAGATGTGTTACGACCCGTGGTTCTACCCTTCATTCGATCCCTGCGAAACCCTACATTTCAGCAGGATAATGCACGACCGCATGTTGCAGGTCCTGTACGGGCCTTTCTGGATACAGAAAATGCCCGACTGCTGCCCTGGCCAGCACGTTCTCCAGATCTCTCACCAATTGAAAACGTCTGGTCAATGGTGGCTGAGCAACTGGCTCCTCACAATACGCCAGTCATTACACTTGATGAACTGTGGTATCGTGTTGAAGCTGCATGGGCAGCTGTACCTGTACATGCCATCCAAGCTCTGTTTGCCTCAATGCCCAAGCGTATCAAGGCCGTTATTACGGCCAGAGGTGGTTGTTCTGGGTACTGATTTCTCAGGATCTATGCACCGAAATTGCGTGAAAGCGTAATCACATGTCAGTTGTAGTATAATATATTTGTCCAATGAATACCCGTTTATCATCTGCATTTCTTCTTGGTGTAGCAATTTTAATGGCCAGTAGTGTATTTTAACCTCCTTGGGCTGGAAACGATAGGTGCACTGCGGCTTTTGCTGTTAAAGACGCCGAGTACACTTGAGTGAGCTGTACCTCTCTCTAAAATTACATGGCGAGTATCGTACACTCTTGCCTTAGCTACTGTAAGAACCAGACAAGTATTACGAATATATATAAGATAAAGGCTCTGCTACATACTCGAGACGATTCGCAGTGACACTGAAAAGCAAGATTACAAACTATTTCCACAACTTCAGATAAATTAAGAACAACAGACACACATCAATTAACCTTCAATGGTTTCATTCTGAATACGTCTGAAAGACAAACATAAATTTTAGAATGCGATATTCTCAAAATATAAAGCAGAGGGAAGTTAAAACACGTACAGTCCCATTTGGCACGTCTATATTTCTGAAACTAATAAACATATACAGTGAGTTTTGTTTTTTGATGAACAGGAAACTCAGAAACATACCTTTGCATAGGTATGCCCCCCTGAGATGCACGGCATACGTCAATGCGATAATTGTTCCCACACTGCAGCGAGCATGTCTTGGGTCACAGCTTACACAACTGCTGTTATACGTCTCAGTTCATTCATTGTTGCTGGTAAAGGAGGCACATAAACAGAGTCTTTTATAAACCCCCTCACGAAATAATCACATACAGGCAGGTCCGGTGGCCCTGGAGGTCAGAAATGTAAGGCTGAATCAGTTGGTACAGTGCGACCGATCCGTCGTTCAGTAGTCCTTTGATTTAAAAATTCACCCCTTTCCACACGCCAGTGTGGCGGAGCTCCATCCTGTTGGTAAATCAAGTCGTTCGAATCAGTCCCCAAGTGAGCTGTCTAGCTGAACGGCGAACGGATTTCTGCCGACTCCTTTTGAAAGTATGACGGATGTGTTCGACGTCTGTGTTAATACACTGGGGGAAGGGACGGCCCGGTAACCTGCCTTTACACAAACAACCTGTTTCTCGGAATTGTTCATTCCATTGTCTAATGCTCTGTGCTGTAGGAGGATCCACACCATATCTACCTAGAACGAAAGTCACGCTGAACAGTTGTTACTGCCCGTACCGCGCAAAATGTAAAACACAAAACGCTTTCTGTTGTCCCGACACCATTTTTATTAGAACTGAAATAGGCGCACACTGCTGCTACCTAACGGAAACCATGTAAAAAAAGAGAGAGTTTGCTCTTTCCAACAGTACGTTGTTGATGCACATATCTCAGCTAACATAATAGTTACGATTTTTTTAATCTGATGATTCTTTTTTAATACAACCTGTACATTTGCAAAGCATCTCAAACAACAGAACTATCACCCACCTAGCACAGAAACATCACGGAGCAGTAATACTAATTCCTAGACAGGTAATGCCCACCTACCGCAACTCAAAAAAGTTCCACCATAGCACGTTCCTCACTTGGAAACATAATTTTGTGAGGTTATAATCGCCGGCCGGTGTGGCTGAGCGGTTCTAGGCGCTTCGGTCGCAGGTTCGATTCCTGCCTCGGGCATGGATGTGCGTGATGTCCTTAGGTTAGTTAGGTTTAAGTAGTTCTAAGTTCTAGGGGACTGATGACCTCAGATGCTAAGTCCCACAGTGCACAGAGCCTTTTTTTTTAGGTTGTAATCTACGCCTAAAATTTCCGAAAGGCATTTTGCCTCTGTTGCAGATGACATGCTGCGTTAAGTATACAGACAGCTGACTGAAACGGCTACACAACCACAGAAAATGCATAATGTAATACAATATGAGGTTCAAATAACTGCAAGGCCTTGCTGAAAACTAATTCCTCTGAATTTTTATATGAAAATTCTTAAATCCTTTTTACTAAAACAATATGTTAATAACGTTCTACATCTCTATTCTCCATATCTACATATCTGTCGCTGTCTGCCTCTATGGAGTTCTGTATTGTAGCGTGTAATACGGCGCTGTGTAAGGTAACTATGCTGGTGTGTGACAAACAACGTGTTGTATGCGAGCTTCAAGTTCGAAGAGTTCATTTACACATGGAGCACCTTCTCCTTAAGCATGACAATGCCAGACCACACATGAGCGCCGCGACGCCTGCAACAGTCCGACGCCTTGGCTTCACTGCCATCGGTCATCCCCCACACAGTCGCGACTTGGCCGCATTCGATTTTCATCTGTTTCCAAAACTTGCAGAACACCTTCGTGGACTTCACTTTGATATGGTGAAGCGGTGCAAGCAGACGGGAGGTTGTGGCTCCGTCAAATGGTCCAAATGGCTCTGAGCACTATGGGACTTAACATCTGAGGTCATCAGTCCCCTAGACTTAGAACTACTTAAACCTAACTAACCTAAGGACGTCACACACATCCATGCCCGAGGCAGGATTCGAACCTGCGATCGTAGCGGTCGAGCGGTTCCAGACTGAAGCGCCTAGAACTGCTCGGCCACACCGTGTGGCTCCGTCAAGGAAGTCAACCACTCTACACTGACGGTATTGACAAACTGGTGTCTTGTTAGGAAAAACGAATTCGTCGTCAGCTTGACTATACTGAGAAATAAATATGTAGATATGAAGAATAAAGGTGCACAATGTTAATAACGTTGGTGTTCTTAACAGGTTTTAGAGTTTTCACGTAAAAGCTGCGGAGGAAGTGCTTTTCACCACGCAGTCGGATTATTAAATTTTTAAGTCGTTTCGAAACTTGTGGTTTCCAATAAAGCAGCGATTTCAGACTACAAATTGGGAGACGTATCACTGTTACTGTATTTCTCATCCTCGGAAAATTTCTCACAAGACGCGTTTTGCGTATGGGAACGTCGTCCGAAGTCTGTTCGTTCGGGAGATGAGATCGGTGACACTGAAACAGCGCCCGTACTGGTGTACCGATTTGAAAAGATCGGCCGTCTTCGGCCGACGTCGGTCGTCGGCGGAGTGTCGCGGCTCTGAGCGACAGTCGTACTGGACTGGGCGCCTTCTACAAGCGACACTCGTCTGATCAGATCTGGAATGTAACGAAAATGCTTCAATCGAAACCCAGTGCATTTACAAATCATTTGCTTCGTCTGTTCTGTTATACAGTCGTGCCACAAACTTCTCTGAGTTGCTTACTGCTCTTTCACCTTGGCCTCTTCTGTTATTTGTATCAACTGTTCTGTTGCTTTTTTCCTGATACAGATAATCCCAAGTACCTAAAAGCGTCACGTTCATACAATTTTATCATTTTCGTCTCTATATGTTCTAATTTGATTCTCCAGCTGCTAAATATTCAGTTTTCTGGGTGTTAATTGTCAGTCGCCATTCTTCTTACCCTTCCTTCGGCTTTCGCAGTATGCATCTTGCCTAATGTTGTGAACTGGTTGGGCATTTATACGTTGGGGCAAATGCCCAAAATTCATGAATGGCCGGGCATTTATGTATTTCAAGGATTAACTGATAAGCGGCACTTCTAAAAAATTTTTAAACTGTTATTTTGTGTTCGGAAAGGTGTCTTGCAATACTCTTTCTGTAGTGGTTGGGTAAACAAGTTGAAAAAGCTGCGTAAGAGTTAGGGAAAAGTTAATAGGGGAAGTGAATTGCACTGCAAACGTAACTATACCTTTCTTGGGGTAGTACATAATAAAAAAGAAAATAAAACTCAAGTTTACAAATAATTCCTGGAATAAAGTACAGTTTATATTAACTAGATAGAATGTAGATAGGATTTCTACTATACTATACCGCTGAAAAAATATTAGAGTACAAAAAGTTTATCCACAATGATTTAGGGATGAGTCACGTGCCGGTTCCGATTAGAGGAGTCCAAGAAACGCAGATTCTTTACGAATCGACTTGTATAGGAATCGAATGATTCCAGCGTCTTCCACATCGACTATTTGTTATTAAATCTTTTTTATGTCAGCGTTCTCATTTTATCTCCACAGCAGTGCAGTCATACGAAAGCAGATAAAGAAAGGAGCAGAACAGAAATTGGAAATTTGTGGTAAGTTCTATGGGACCAAACCGCTGCGGTCATCGGTACCTAGGCTTACACACTACTTAAACTAACTTACGCTAAGGTCAAAACACAAACACTCATGCCCGAGAGAGGACTCGAAACTTCGACGGGCGGAGTCGCGCGAACCGTGGCAACGCGCCTGAGACAGCACTGCTACCCCGCGCGGCAACAGGAAACTATAGTCTGTCTCAAATGTCACTACATCTGCCTATAAACCATTTTTCTCCCTTCATTAAAAACAGTTTAACACTTAAGAATAAAAACACATGTCAGCTGTTTAATAAACTCAGTAATAATTTTGATATCAATAATCATTCTTCGGTAATATTCAGAGCTTTGACACGGGTTGTAAAGTGTGTTAAATTACAAACCGATAACCTAAGGATAATGTCCATTACACCGGCTATCACTACACAACTATTCGACGCGGTGTGTGTGTGTGTGTGTGTGTGTGTGTGTGTGTGTGTGAGAGAGAGAGAGAGAGAGGGAGAGAGAGAGAGAAAGAAAGAGAGAGAGAGAGAGAGAGAGAGAGAGAGAGAGAGAGAGAGAGAGAGAGAGAGAGAGAAGAGAAGCGAAGAAGAAGAGAAGACTAGAGATGGGAAAGATAAAAAGGACATCGTAAATGATAAGCAGCTCGGTACAGAAAGTTGGAAATCTAGTATAAAAGAAATTGCTTCTCTCTTCTTTCCGTTTTTCTTAGTAATATAGGCAATGAACGACATATGTAACATTTACTAACATATGTAACATTTACTAACTTCTAATATCGTGAATATCGTCCCATCCCTTATTTTAATTGGTGAGTTATACATTCTAGCAATAAAATCTTTAAAAAGTACTTTCTTTCATAAATGCCCAGGTTTTGGGCAGAACTCCGGGCAAATGATCATTTACAAATGCCCTACCCACTGAACATTTTACCGGCCAACATCTTGCCTCACCCATATCTGCAATTACAACTACCTGATGGTCAGTGAAAAGAGGAGTGTACTAAATTCTGTCTCCTGTGGGTATTCCCAGTGTGCTGTAATCTTTTCTCCATTTCTGAAGGGCTTCCTCGAAGCAGATTTAAGGGTCACGCCATACAGCATTATTCTCTACGTCTCCAACTGTATGAGTACCCAGCATGCCACCGTACGCCGGGCGTTACCTCGTACCACTACAAGTCATTCTCTTCCCTGTACTTCCGAATCACTCTTCTCCTGTCTTCGCCATCCTTACGCGAAATGTACGCTGGCAGCAGTAGAATCGTTCTGCCGTCAGCTCCATGTGCCGCTTCTGTAAACCTTCTTAATAATGCTTCGCGAAAACGTCGTCGTCTTCTGTCCAGGGATTCCCATTTGACTTCACGAAGCACCTCCTCAACATTGCGTACTGATCGAATCTGGCGGTAACAAATCTAGCAGCACGCCTC
This sequence comes from Schistocerca americana, assembly GCF_021461395.2. Lineage (NCBI taxonomy): Eukaryota > Metazoa > Arthropoda > Insecta > Orthoptera > Acrididae > Schistocerca > Schistocerca americana. The sequence continues at coordinate 513,997,091 of NC_060121.1, read as the reverse complement.
TGAACTGTTTAGTCCCACCTGGTGGGTATCCCAAGCACACGAGCAGTACTCACGTATAGGTCGCACTTGTGTTCTATAGCCGGTCTCCTATATACACCAATTACACTTTCCTACAATTCTCCCACTAAAGCGAAGACGACCATTCGCCTTCCCTGCTGCCTATCTAACGTGCTCATTCCATTCCCTACCGCTTCGCAGCATTACTCCCCGATATCTAATCGACATGACTGTGTCAAGCAGCGCACCGCTAGTACTGTAATCGAACATGACAGGATTGTTTTTCCTGCTCATCTGAATTAAACTACTTTTCTCTAAATTTATTGCAAGCTGCTATTCATTAGGCCAAACAGACAGTCCTAGTCATCCCGCATCCTCCTATACTCTCTGCAGCGTCATCAGCCAACAGTTGCAAGTTATTACCCAACCTACCCGCAGATCGTTTAAGTACATAGAGAATAATAGTGGTCCTATCACAGTTCCCTGCGGTACTCCTGAAGATACTGTTATCGCAGTCGTTTAGATGTTGCAATCTTTTGGAGACTGGAAAAGCTAAGAAACTAAGTTTCGCACATTAACCCCATTATGAGGGCAGTCAAATGAAAATCGAAAACCCGCCATGGAATGGTTTCACTCAAAAGTAATGTTCACACGCGTTAAGACTTTTATCCCACTGGCTGGGAGACGAGACGACAAGCGCCTATACTGTAGAACGCAGCCGGTCACTGACGGATCCACAACCGCTCCCAATGTTGTACTTCCTCCTCCGACTGAAACCGACGTTAAAGCATGTCTTTCTTCAGGTCGCCATAGATGTGAAGATCACATGGTGAGAGATCCAGGCTGTACGGAGGATGTTGCAGTGATTCTCTACCAAGTCGCTGAGGCGTAGCGTTTGTGCGATTGGGAGTTTGGGGGCGGGCGTTGTCACGCAACGGGATGATTCCGTCCGACAGCATTCCGACAGCCCGAGGGGAAACGGCAAAGCCAACAGTGGAAAGACCCCACAGCTCCTCCGCCAAAGAAGACCAAAGCTGTCCACACAAGTTTCGGCATGGTTATGATGACCTCCTTCGTCGACTACTGGGGCCCTCAGCTCGTGGAGTTCATCAAGCGTGGAACCACAATCCATTCGCAGCGCTATGAGGAGACTGCAGAAACAGCGACGCGCCGTAGAGTAAAACCGCATAGAGTTCTGTCGGACGAAGGCTACTCTTCAGCGATTTGATTGCGAAACACTGCAACATCCTCCTTAGAGCTCGGATCTTCCACCGTGAGACTTTCACATCTTTGGCGACCTGAAGAAAGACATGAGATGAAGTCGGATTCAGTCAGATGAGGAAGTTCAGTAGTAGGTGCGGTTGTGGATCCGTCAGCGATACAGGAATTGATCGCCTCGTTTCCCAATGGGACAAACGTCTTAACGCGTGTGGTGGTCACTACTGAATGCATTCATTACATGTTCCCGTCGTGGCGGGTGTTCGGCTTTCGTTTCACTGCCTTTTCTAATACCTCGTAGCCCAGTATAGACACTTAACACTCTACAGACAGTTGTGAAAATGTGTGATACTGATATTTTAATGTGTTAGAAAATACTTATAATATGTAAAATGAAAGACGTGGGCACATGCAATACGTAACACTATGCTGAATTTTAAAACTATTGGACGATGTTTTACGAGTGTAAGATGATTTTTAAGGTATTTTTCATTCAGATCCGCTTTCTCCGTATCACGTCAGATTCTTGTAGAAAGTATGTCTGAAGTTTCAGCCGAAGCCGCATCTTTTTGTAACTGGGATCCTTTTTTGCATTAAAAATAAATTAGTTATTTTTAACCTTGTATAGAATCACTTCACACTTCAGCATTAGAGAAGATAATCGTGTATGTTCACTTAAAAATGCTAATAACTGTTACAAAAATATGTGAACGGCAGTTTAACATTCCTTCGCGCATTTCACCGAATCGTGTCCTTTCCGACATGGTATGAAACTTCTCTCTCGTTGATTGCAAAACTGTTTAACCATCGTTTTATAATTTGGGTATTTGTGTTGTCTAAAAAGTAGGCCACTATTTCTTTAAACCAGGGCTTAACAACTGGCCGGTTTTGAGCGCGAGTACTCGCGTCTGCTCAGGCACGTGCTCGCGAGCAGGTGCAAGGTCGCGTAGTAGGGAGGGAGGGGAAATGCGCGCGCAAGTTTGAATGTGATCTCGCGTTCTTAGCAGATTTAACTAGCCATCTGAATGCTTTGAACATTTTATTACAAGGTAAAATCTGCTAATTACTCATTTCATAGATCGAATACGAGCTTTTAAAATGAAATTGACACTTTGGGTGAGTCAGCTGGAAACAGGAAACCTAGCTCATTTTCCTAAATTATCATCCATGCAAGATGTTCACAAAGACTGTGAACGTTATTCACATAGTTTAGTTGATCAGCGCTTTCAAGATCTGACAGCACTAGACAGTGATTTTGATCTGTTCTCTCCATATTCAGCGAATATTTAAGAGATTTGTCCTGAGCTGCAGCAAGAAATTATTGACCTGCAGTGTGACAGAGAATACAGAGACAAATTTCAGAACAAGAAAAACATTTTGAAATTCTACAGACACTTCCCTCAGGATAGATTTCCTCGTTTGCACAAACTGGCGGCTACAATAATATCAATGTTCGGTTCCACGTATGTTTGTGAACAACTGTTCTCTGCAATGAAATGTAACAAGACGCGCCTTAGAAACGCATTGTCTGATCGAAATTTAAACTGCACGTTGCGCCTAAAATGCACAAGAGCAATTACTCCGAACATAGACGCAATTGTAAAGCGCAAAAAGTACAAGATAACCGAGAATCCCACACTTCAGTGACACCTTTTATTATGTAACAGTTCACAAATTAATGCGAATGTAGAGGCATACACTAAGCTAATAAAATTATGTGGCATGTGTACATTCTCCTTTATTTGTTTCATTTGCCGCAGTAATAATTCGTGAGTGATATCCCTGCAGGTGGCCGCGAATTTACATTGACTGGCGGCAGCTGTTGTGTGCCCCACGTGACTTTCCCCACTCTCCGCTCTGGTGCTCTTGTCCGGTAGTGGGGGTAGCGTGCTCGCGCTGCTCCGTGCTCGGGCCTTGCTGCTCACAGCTTGATCCGCGAGCACGTTTGTTGTGAAGCCCTGCTTTAAACCAAACCCAAGCCGTTTATACCACTGAATTCCTTGTACTTCCAAACAAACTGTCTTTCATTAAATTTCTGATCTGCGGCCCCGCAAAGACCTCTTCTTTCAGTTTCTCATAAGATACTTTGCACTTTGTTACTAAGTGCAGAAAGCAATTACCATTTTTTGGAAATGTTTCAGCGGGAAATTCCATTAACCAAAGCCTCATGTGAAGAGGAAGTAATGGTACCTTGCTTGGTTTAAAAATTGGTTGATTTATCGTATTCTGCGAAGTACGTTGTAGAGTTTTTTCTTCCGAACGATTAGTTGCCTTCCTATTCTTTTCTTTGACTCGGTTGTCCCGCTCACAAATGTAACATGTCATTTTCGTGCAACTGGATTGTTGAAGTAGTAATATGAAAACTGCTTTCAAACATCCACATATTGTTCAAGAATGTTTTTCATAGTTCGCGTACTTCAACAAAGCTTTGAGGTCTTCATATTGCATGTACTGAATGGACAACAGGTATTGAGCCAAACAAATTTCCATTACGTGAAAGTATACCTTTCAGGCTATATTTTCAAGAGTTTATAAACAACTCCTATTGACTTGGATCGTAAGTAACCTTAAAGAAATTCAATAAACTATCAACATAACAACAAAAAACCATGTGTTCTTCTTCTTTAAACAATTTTTATAATTCCTTTTATCTGTACCTGTATCAACAGAATGAACTCCGTTTAGCGGAACATTTTTGATTTCACTCTTGACCCAGTAATTCGCCGTCATCTTTTCTCAGATTCAAATTGCGAGTTAAATCATTTAGTTCGTTTTGACTACACAATTCTGGTGTGCAGAATCTTCTTCCGGCTTGTGATCATCACCATCATATCACTGTATTCACATTTTGAGCTACTCTTTCATCACTAATGTTCAAAAATTGTACGTAGAATTCGAACGGGGACAGATTCACTATGCATAGGGCCAACGAAATATTAGGGTTTTCTTATATCCTCCTTACTTTTTGCGTTGTGACCTTCAACATTAACCACATGAGAACAATATCACATACATAATCTTGGGGCTCTCTCCAAACGATGGGAATTGCGAAACACACTGATTTCCTCTTCCCATTATTTCACTGTCTCAGTTCCTCAACACATGTATGATATACGTTGTGTGGTGCCTAGCTTTTGTCTAGATCACCAAGCAGACATGGAAAATCATGTTGTAATGTGTAACTGGCGCATGAATAGTTCATGTCTTTACTATTACACTACTTACTAATTTGTGCATTGACAGTTCATCTCATTATTATCTATTGCATGCGCCCCACGTTTCTCGTTTTAAATCTTTCAATTCACAATCACACATTTCGACGGTTAGAAATCAGTATGTGGCTAGAATAAATTATTTTATACTTTTTAATCCTATTTCAAAAATGGTATATTGAGAATTCATTTTTATGTAAGTAATTAATGACCGGTGAGTTTCTACATTCCGCACGCCACTGTACAGAGCATGGCGAAGGGTAAATTCTACGAACATTCACTTTTTTTTTAACAAATTTCCTACATTAACATTTCTAGAGTATACTGCTACTTCAGTAAACATGTATACTGATATACACTTCTTTCGCAAGTTGGAGCTAAGTGTTTCATATATTTTTCATTGTATTATCTCTAAATAAATGTAGAAACCCTGAATATAATTTGCAAATTTTCAGTGAAACAGTGCAACTGGAACCTTCAACCCGCACGCCACTGACAGCATTTTCTTTGTGAACAACGATGTATTCTTATGGACGACAATGCACTCAGGAGGGAGAGGTTACTTTTGGGTTTGGGTTCATAGCTCTGGGGTTTCAGATTCTATTTCTAACCTTTCAAACAAACACTGGCGCGCTACACAGAATTAAGATACCATGACGTGATTCCTGAAGTTCGTTTCATTTGGTGTGAATAAAATTTCTTAATTCGTAGTATCTCATCATTCTAACCAAGTTATGCATAATTCAGAGGAGATATAAAGGAGACCAAAAATATTTAATTCAATTGGAACGCTAACTATTAATGAATTCTTCCAAATGCAGAATCTGACGATATTCAAACCGGTATCCTATCACCGAAAAAATACATGATCCGCATGTAGCAAAATACGTGTAGTCCCTTCTTACAGTATACAGCAATTTGTGTTGTCAAACGTAGGCAGTTTATAGGATGGCAACTGTCTCTCACAGGCTTTAGTCTCAGTTTCTTGGAGAGACCTGCAAGTACAATTCTAAAGGAACTATTGTAATATGAAATGTGTGATAACAAGTGATAAGAGTTTCGGAAGAGGCAATAGTTGTATACGTTATTGAATACGAGTAAATCTTCGCTCCTTTTAAGCATGATTATTGACCTCTTATGTTTTTCCACTGATAGAATGAGCCAGAAACCTGGATCCGTTAGCTTAGCGAGCATTAGAGGCGGAATATTTCAGCCAGTATCAGTCTTGTCAGAACAGGAGACCGGTCAAGGCCACTGTTACGGAAAAATACATAAGACACTGGCTGGAATGTGCTGGCCGCTTTCCGGTAAAAATAGAGGGCTCTTCATTTTGAAGACTGTTATTTAATACAGCAAGGTAAAACAAAAAATCTGCGTCCCTTACGATATCCCCTGCATTGCACAATATACGAATTGGAATGTGGTGCCACGTAGCACGCAAGTGCTTGATCCTTGAAACTAATACCACGAAGATTTAGATTCAAGTTTTTAGTTCCAGAAAATTTTCCCATATTCATCTACGGCACGCGCGCGCGCACAGACACAGGCACCGGCGTTGGGGACTGACAAATAACTCCTACCTACCTGAGTAACTTTCACTTGGTCTCCGTTTTCATTTTTTTCTGAGAATATTCCAAATCAGTGAAAACTTTTGAAAATACCGTATAAATGAACATTAAAAAATCATAATACTGATAGTATTTCGCGCTCAAAAATTCTCTTCAGTACATCCAATTAAGTATTCAACAATACTATCTACCGCATTCACTTTTCCTTCATCCGGTAATCGATTTCCGAAACCATACTGACGCATGCTTCTGGGCATTGGCTATAAAGACCATTCTGAGCTGGAACGCATCCCCACAACAGCAGGGTAATGGAACATTCCAGAACATTGTCGGACATCCTGGAACATTCTGAAAATTATGGATCATTTTAGAAAATTCTCTCTACAATATTATAGAACTTTCTGGCAGTTTGGGCCATTTCAGCACTCGATTCCCACTTGCATCGCCTACTCCCCATAAGAAGTCCACTGCTGCGATGCCACCTTTAAGCAACTGTACCTTCGAACCGAACGCCTGCAGTTCCAAACCCAAAACTACTTCACAGCTGGAGGACTTCCATACCACATTGGCTCCCTTGAGGACTGAGCGAGGTAGCGCAGTGGTTAGTACAATGGACTCGCATTCGGGAGGACGACGGTTCAAAACCGCGTCTGCCTATCCTGATTCAGGTTTTCCGTGATTTTACTGAATCGTTAAAGGCAAATGCCGGGATGGTTGATTTCCTCCTCCATCCCTCCCTTATCCGAGCTAATGACCTCGTTGTCGACGAGACGTTAAACACGAATCTCCTCCTCCCCCCTTGGGGCTGCGGGGCTGGGTTATACAGGGTGTTACAAAAAGGTACGGCCAAACTTTCAGGAAACATTCCTCACACACAAATAAAGAAAAGATGTTATGTGGACATGTATACGGAAACGCTTAATTTCCATGTAAGAGCTCATTTTAGTTCCGTAGAGGCGGACCAATTCCATGGCCTCCACGCTCTCCTGACCTCAACTCTCTTGACTTTCATGTATCGGGGCATTTGAAAGCTCTTGTCTACGCAACCCCTGTACCAAATGTAGAGACCCTTCGTGCTCGTATTGTGGACGGCTGTGATACAATACGCCATTCTCCAGGGCTGCATCAGCGCATCAGGGATTCCATGCGGCGGAGGGTGAATGCATGTATCCTCGCTAACGGAGGACATTTTGAAGATTTCCTGTAACAAAGTGTTTGAAGTCACGCTGGTACGTTCTGTTGCTGTGTGTTTCCATTCCATGATTAATGTGATTTGAAGAGAAGTAATAAAATGAGCTCTAACATGGAAAGTAAGCGTTTCCGGACACATGTCCACATAACATATTTTCTTTCTTTGTGTGTGAGGAATGTTTCCTGAAAGTTTGGCCGTACCTTTTTGTAACACCCTGTAGAGTTGCAGCGGCACGCGCGGACAGATAGCGCTTACAATTTATTATACATACTGCTGCTTCACCAGCAAACATTAATCCGCTTTGGAAAACGTGCTACGAAATTAGTGTTGAATGTTCATGACAGTTACCGGTGGCGGGTGCACAGGTACTAAAAATGGTTCAAATGGCTCTGAGCACTATGGGACTTAACTTCTGAATTCATCAGTCCCTTAGAACTTAGAACTACTAAAAACCTAACTAACCTAAGGACATCACACATACCCAATCCCGAGGCAGGACTCGAACCTGTAGCGCCTAGAACTGCTTGGCCACCCCGGCCGGCTGCACAGATATCATCTAGGCCTCTAGGAAACGCTTCGTTAACTTTTCTAGGACCGGTAATATACGCGGAAGGCTTTTTCAACCAATATTTTTGAGTGTGTTCTCCAAGCTCCTTCCCACGCTATTTATCTCCCCAGCCGAGCTGAAAGCATCTCTCACAGTTGCAATTCATCTTGCCAGACGGTCAGAATCGACGGCACTTTAGTAGAGGGGCACGGCCGTATGCAAAGCACTTTCTTGGTCCCAAACTTTCTTGAATCACATTCCCATTGTTACACCTGTGAGACGACCTTGGTCGTTGTTTCAAACTTCAACAGTAGGCATCCATGGATACTTGCCTATGTCAACGTAGTTATTCCCAATTCATTTAGCTAGCACGATGGACGATGAATTCTACGTATTTTGGTGAAAACGTCAATCGTGTATAGTGTTTTGAAGCAAAAATTAATATTTGAAAGTACTAGTTGTCCACGGTACAAGTTCGATTTTGGACCCTGCCGCCACACTGGGTATGCCAAGTAGATCCGATGTGAATACTATCATTTCAGTAGCACTTTACATACCCTCACCAACGAAATCCAGATGGATACTTGAAATAGGAACGTAAGATACCAGATGTGATGTCCGATCAACTTACTATTCCGCACTGGTTTTGGGTGCCATCCGGAATTTTAGCGATTACGCTGTTCAGGATACTGTGCTCTAAGCAATGCTCTCAGGTTTTCATAAAACTGTAAAATTTTGCACTTCTTTTTTAAATTCACAGCGGCCTACCTTTCTTGAATTTTAGAGATACTGACTTGGAGTGCCAGATCATCGTAATACATATATTCCTCTTCGAAACAACCTTCGTTCACTCGGATTGAATACTTAGTCTTTGAGATACGATCTGGTTTATCTAGATTCTAGACGCATCGAACACGTGAAGCCGAAAGTGGTGGGTACACTTCGCGCGAGCGACATCTAGCTGCCAGGAATGAATGAGTTGTCCATGCACAAATTTACGTCACTCCGCTTTAAAAAGAGACCACTGTGAATGAGCAGTGATCATTTTTATCTGGGTTAGTATAAAGTCTGGAATTAATTCGTCAGAAAATTTCGATCAATTGGGAGCTAACGCTGTCCCACATTCGGCATCGATTTTAAAGACGTTTTGAAGTCGAAAGCAAAGCCATTAGTCTGTACAAGCGATCTTTGCCATTTAGCGTAATACTATTTCTTTTGGTGCCCGACGGTAATGAGAGCTATGGATGGTAGTCGTGAAAACGGATAATAAACCGTCTTCACTTCCGGAAATGTCTCCGAGACCTGCGATAGCTATAAGTGTAATATTATTAATAATAGTAATAATAATAATAATAAATATATACAACGTCTTTAATAATAATTTGGTTACATTAGCGCTTAGTGCTTCACGTTAATACATAAAGGGCACTCAAAAACTTTCCACTCGAAAGCTGTACAGTCCAGAATCGGTATGCCAATCAGCCGAAGTCGCCGTGAATATTGAGGCAGTCATTCCACCCGTTTCATAAAACACTGTGCCCAGATGCCTAAAGAAGTCTGTAACTACATGCGGCACATCCTTGTCCGAAAAGAATCGTCGACTCTTCTAGGCCTTTATTTAAAGGACCGAAGGTGTGGTAGCCGGCCGAAGTGGCCGTGCGGTTAAAGGCGCTGCAGTCTGGAACCGCAAGACCGCTGCGGTCGCAGGTTCGAATCCTGCCTCGGGCATGGATGTTTGTGATGTCCTTAGGTTAGTTAGGTTTAACTAGTTCTAAGTTCTAGGGGACTAATGACCTCAGCAGTTGAGTCCCATAGTGCTCAGAGCCATTTGAACCATTTTTGAAGGTGTGGTAATTGCATGGAGAGACATCAGGACTGTAGGCCGGGTACTCGAGTATTCCCCACTTGAGGCTGGCCTCTCAGATCGACCGGCGTCTAGTGTGGAATAGCGACCAGCACGGAAATTAACGCACCATTCCACATCGGTGGTTTCCGACGGACATATGTTTGTCCTTCGGCAGGCAAGAACAGAGTAACAGCACTTTGGTCCTGTTTGGACACATTTAGTAGTAGCATCGCCATAGTTCACGTTTCCGCATTTACCCCACGCACGTCGGAAACCACGAATGCCACACTAATCCCTCGACATGTCGGTGCTTATGTAACAGCATCTGAGTCGCGCTACGTTGCATACAGGCTGCTGCAACGCCCTCAGATGGCAATTTATTGATCGCCCCCTTACAACTTCTAATAAATCGGAGTTCAATAATTCGAAACGCATTCGACTGAAAATTTGAGCTTTAAAAGTGTCAGGTAACTGATTTGAGACCCGTACTAGCAAGAATCTCAACTGATGACGATACTTGTCTTGATCGCCATAAACAGATTATTTCTTTATTTTTCACTTGCCAAGACGCGTTTCGGTGTCACAATCACTGTTTTACATATCTTTTGGCGACTAAGACAAATGTAATCATTAATACCAAACATGGTCACACACCCCATGAAAGACTACAGCGATGAAATATGTGCTTGTCGGTCATTTGGGGATGTAAAACTGAGATCTGATGAGAGATGATGGCGATACCGTAATGCGTCATCAGAAGTGACAAATAATGAGAATTTTTTTTTTTTTTTTTTTTTTGCTACCAAGACAAGTGTAATCATTAGTGCCAAACGTGGTTCCAGCCCCATGAAAGACTTCTTGTTCACGGTGGTGATGAATCTAAACTTTGACAACGCAATAATTTACACTAGGCTACATTAAACCGAAATGCACACTCAGCATCAGGCATATTCTGTCTCAGGTCTGCAGTTTAAGGTTACTGGAGTGTGTAACTGGGGACTGCTGTTTCGTTCCGTTATTTTGAACTACGCTCGGTAAAGCCAATCTATCTGCTAGTTTGACCTTGATAGAGTGTCTGCCTTGCTCATCTTCATGTTGTTCGCCGGCTACACCTGTGGACTGCAGATATTCAGTTATTGTTGGTAGCGCATATTTTCAGTTTGTAATTGGGCGTCTTTACCCTGCCTTTCAGGCCGAAATACCATCCACGTGGGCAAGTACTCAGGCAAGAGACTGGAAAGCATCGTGTGTTAGACATAACTTTTAATTTTCTACTCTCGTGTCCAACTGAAACGTTTCGAAATTGATACAGGTAAAAAATGATCTTTTTCAGTAAAATGTTCTTTTTTTAGGGGGGGGGGGGGGCGGAGACACGACGGATAGCCGGCCGGTGTGGCCGAGCGGTTAAAGGTGCTACAGTCTGGAACCGCACGACCGCTACGGTCGCAGGTTCGAATCCTGCCTCGGGCATGGATGTGTGTGATGTCCTTAGGTTTAAGTAGTTCTAAGTTGTAGGGGACTTATGACCACAGCAGTTGAGTCCCATAGTGCTCAGAGCCATTTGAACGCGACGGATATCATAAACCTCATGACCCCCCGCTCCCCCCCCCCCCCCCTACGCCTTGTATCTGCGCATGCTATTCGGCAGGTATCCTTATGACAGTTGCTGCCCATGTTGTCGATTTGCACGACTCTCAGCTGACCGCGTAACGGTGCGGCGCGGGCGCGCCCGTCCCGCATGTGTGGCACAATGATAGTAGGCCAGCACAGCGCGTGCCAACAGTGACGCAGCGTTCGAGCTCCGACCTTTGTTTACGATGCATTCTTTGTTTGCGACGAGGCTCGCTGTGAATCAAGGAGCACTCCCTTAGTGTGAGATCTCACCTGTCACTGCCTGTCGCTTCACCCCTAACAACACTGAGTCACGTTTCCGGCCCTCAGACGTTGCTGTTGCTCAACAACGTGAACAGTTATAACGGACACTCACACGGATATCTTAATGGCGCATCCTCGTTGTCGTTGTCGTCATCCCATCATCCCCATCACGCATTAGGCACTATTCCCCGCACCAGTCCATCCTTGCGTTCGTCGCCTCACACGACTTGATTCTACCCGATTGCACGTGAGCACTATCTTTGGTGACAACTAGTGCTAGGATATAAAAATGCGAGTAATGTCCTGCATAACGTTGCACCCGATGTATTTAAAAAGCGTTACCTGCTCTGTTATGGAGTTAAAAAGATCTCTGTAGATCACTTTCAAGAAGATTAGCGAACAGGACTTCATATTTTTTTTTTTTTTTAAATCCATGAATGTCGGTGTTTCCAGCACTATTCAGGAGGAGTCGGACAACATACTACTTTCCCCCACACACATCTCGACTAATCACCACGAGAAAGAACTTCTAGCAATTAGAGCCAATACAGAGGCTTACCGACAATCATTATTCCCACGCACTATTCGCGAGTGAAACTGGATTGGAGGGATCAGATAGTGGTACCAAAAGTACCCTCTGCCGCACACCATTAGATGGCTTGCGGAGTATGATGTACATGTAGAAGAAAAGAAAACCTGAAAGACGTCTTAACGTCCTACCTTTCTAGATATACCACCACATCCTGCTCCATTTCCTCGTCGTTTATTCAAAAATGGTTCAAATGGCTCTGAACACTATGGGACTTAACTTCTGAGGTCATCAGTCCCCCAGAACTTAGAACTACTTAAGCCTAACTAACCTACGGACATCACACACATCCATGCCCGAGGCAGGATTCGAACCTGCGACCGTAGAGGTCGCGCGGTTTCAGACGGTAGTGCCTAGAAACGACCACGGCGAGAAAATTCGATAAATTAGAACTAATACAGAGGCTTACCGACAATCATTCTTCCCATGTGCCTTTCGCAAGTGGAACAGCGAAGGGAGGATCAGTTGGTGGTACCATAAGTACCCTCCGCCACATGCCATTAGGTGGTTTGCGGAGATGATGTAGATGTAGATTTCTACGCCTTTGTTAGAGAGAATTTCTTCGTCGATAGTTCCTGTTGATGCTAGACGTCCTTTTGACCTGGTTATGTCCCTGAAAGTCAGCAGGGCTTTGGCACTGTGCGGTGTCTATATGCCTTGTGCGTTGCCTACATTCCAGTCATCTGCTCTGTATCAAGGAAGGTAGCCTCAGCAAAACTGAAGTTTCTGATTCGCTTCTAAATTAGTCTTCTCCACACTGTCTTACCTACTGGGGTAGATGGTATGCAGCACACCTGGTTACTAGACCCTACTAGTTCAGCGAAATCTTGCCATCCCAGGGCCAGCGAATCCTGAACAACGAATAGCGTCGCCAGGAAGCTAGTACGAAAATTTTGTCTCTGACATAAGTTGTTCACCATCACGTCATCTATCACCCATAGTCGCTTGAAACATACCGTATTCAGAATCTACAGGTAGCTTTGACACCCGCCCTATGAAATTCACCCTTAAGGATCTCGATCTTCTGGATGTAATTTTTGCAAACGGTGCTGTAATCCTACTCGATAGTAGTCCATACTTGTACGCTTTTTGTTCAAACGTAGCTTCCCTGATGCACCTGGAACTGCAATAAGGTCTAGGCAACTACAGAACAGCCCGCATCTCGTGGTCGTGCGGTAGCGTTCTCGCTTCCCACGCCCGGGTTCCCGGGTTCGATTCCCGGGGGGGTCAGGGATTTTCTCTGCCTCGTGATGGCTGGGTGTTGTGTGCTGTCCTTAGGTTAGTTAGGTTTAAGTAGTTCTAAGTTCTAGGGGACTGATGACCATAGATGTTAAGTCCCATAGTGCTCAGAGCCATTTGAGCCATTTTGAACTACAGAACATCCCTATGGATGGAACTAAATTCCTGGTCTTAATATGGGCTATTCATTACTGGAGCATAGACTCGAGCTGAGAAGCAGTATACTTTCAGTACTTTTGGATGTTGCGGCTCTTTATCTCCAGAGGAACCGTTACGTAAATTCTGCTTTATGCAAGATACCACTGTTTTATTTTTGTTTCACCCATTAATATTTCAGTATGTCACTTGGTGCCTCCAGTGGATTTATGATTACTAATATCTTTTAAAACTCTGAAGATATTTCGTGCAAGTGAGACAACAATTATAATTCTACAAATAATTCAAATACTGTTTATAAGAACTACTTCAAGATCTGTCATCATTTGAAAGTAATTTTCACACTGTCATAAAAGTCATTAATTCACAGTAGGTAGCATTTGTGCTGAAACATCTTGTGATAAAGAAGTCAGTAGTGTCCTGTGCATCTGGTATTTCTGTACTGCTTACGCCGGCCGGTGTGGCCGAGCGGTTCTAGGCGCTTCAGACTGGAACCACGCGACCGCTACGGTCGCAGGTTCGAATCCTGCCTCGGGCATGGATGTTTGTGATGTCCATAGGTTAGTTAAGTTTAAGTATTTCTAAGTTCTAGGGAACTGATGACCTCAGACGTTAAGTCCCATAGTGCTCCGAGCCATTTGAACCATTTGTACTGGTTTCATCAATTTATTCACTACGTAAACTGGCTCACTAATCCCCGATGTCTGGTTAGGAAAATAAGTTGTCGGCAAGACTTAATCTGCCCGAGACGCGAGGACAGCAATATCTGCGACACGATGCGCACAATCTATGCAGCAAGCTGGTCCCAGACACAACAGCAGCTGAGCGTGTGACAAGTTAATGCTCATTCTCGGAGGCGACAATGTGGAGTACGCAGCGCCGTTATTAAACCGGTGTCGTTAGTGTTGCGACACGACTGAGATAAGATAGGGCGGCCTCTGCCTATGAAGCATGTTATCGTCGCGTCGCTGCGAGCAGCCGGAGACTGTCATTAGACGTGGGAAACTGTGTCACGCGTACTTACCGCAAAGTGCCTTCCTCCATTACCGTAAGGCGGCGCGTTGCAAGGTAGAGCTGGACTACACACTGTCAGGTACCACACTGTAGGGGTAATTATGACATAGTAATTACACATAGCACAGGAGGGAACTGTTACACAAGGGTATCATCCGGGTGGAATCGACGGACGTGATGACGTTAACGCAATGGACTCACAAAGGGCGACCTGAGAAGGTATTCCAGATTTCAAAATTAAATATCTTGAAAACTATGATCGATAGATCCGTGTATGCTTATTGGGAACGCTGTACGAATTTTATGCAGAGGTTTCGAAATAGTTCGAAAATCTGCTGACGGATGGTGCTGTAACCGCAATAAACAGTGCGTAAAGAAAGTGTGCCGCAGCTCAGAGCGATCAGTTCCACCACTAAAACGTGAAATGAGGTTAGAGTACAAAAGGGAGAGAGTGAAATCATATACACGAAGCTGACAGAAGTCACGGGATACCTTCTAATACCGTGTCGGACCTCCGTTTGCCCGGAGTAGTGCAGCAACTGGATGTTACATGGACTCAACAACTCGTTGGAAGTCCCTTGCAGAAATGTTGAGCCATGCTGCCTCTATAGCCGTCTGGAACTGCGAAAGGATTGCCGGTGCAGGATTTTGTGTACAAAATGACCTGTGGATTATGTCCCACGAATATTCGACGGGATTCATGTAAGGTGATCTGGATATTCAATTCATTCGCGAACAATTGTGGCCTGGTGGCATGGTGGATTGTCATCGATAATAATTCCGTCGCTGTTTGGGAACATGAATTCCGTAAATGGCTGTAGATGGTTCCCAATGATCATTCCAAACACAGCCCAAACCACTATCGAGCCACCGCCAACTTTTACAGAGCCTTGTTGACTTCTTGAGTCCAAAGCTTCGTTGGGTCTGTTCCACACTCGACCGCTACCACAAGCTCCTATGAGCCCAGTAGAGGCATTGCAGGCGAGATTGTGCTGTTTAAGTAGGCCGGTTTGTCCGCCAGAATTTGGAGTCTAGGCTTATTTTACTACTGTCATTACTTCGATACAACTGAATCTCATTAATCCGGCCTAGTTGGGATCATAGGTCCCACCGATAATCCGAAACAAACTGTTGTTTGTATTTAATATCGCCACCAGCCCTAATAGCAGGCCCGGCCAAACGCTGCACAGTGTGCAGAGGTGCGGAAGTGCTGCACATGTCCGCACGTGTGCGACAGCGACATCTGTTGTTAGACCTGTGTCCTAAATGAAAGGCGGCGGCTCCACTTCCCTGTGGTACAAGCAAGAGCGCAACATACCCAGTCTCGTTTACCCCTGGTGACCGTAACCTTAACAGAGAAGTACTGAGAAATGGCAAGTACTGTGAAAAAGCAAAGGACGGGAGATCTATGTTCTCAGTCGTTTAAAAATGGCTGGGAACTGCAATTCTTTTTTGTAGCCGTTGGTGAAAACTCATAGTGTTTGCTGTGCCGCCGAATAATAGGCGTCCAGCGTAAGTTTTCAATTGAAAGACATTACAATACATATCACAAAGACGAGTGCAATGTACTCAACAGTGAAGAACGGCAAGCAAAATTAAATGTCCTTCAGAAAATGGATGAGACACATCAACTCGATTTTACTGTACGTCAAAGTAACTGATCCTTCTTGAACTCTTAGTTTCTTGTGTTACATTTATGTCTGTTTTACTGTACGCTGTACAATGTACTGTTTTCAATTTTACAGAATAACAACCACACTAAATCTTCACTGCGAGAAAGTTTTAAAATCGCATTAAGAATTGCAAAATCTGGGAAATCCATTTCCGAAGGGGAGTTTGTGAAAGGGTGTCTGATTGATGCTGCAGAACTTGAGTGTCCTACGAACGTTAGCAGATTTCAAGAAATCAGTCTGTCCAAACAAACAGTGACAAGTCGTATCAGTGCTATGGCCGGCGATCTGCACAGACAGCTAATAAATAAGGCTAAATACTTTGTTGCTTTCGCTGTTGCGCTCGATGAAGCAACAGATCTTACTGATACAGCCCAGGTTGTGATATACATACGAGGTGTCGATAACGCACTTTGTGTAACAGAGGAGCGACATCTGTGCGTAGAAACAGGCACTACATGAACGCTGACGGCTGCGGCGTGCACGCTGTGACCCGGAAGTCGCACATGTGCAGGAGCACCGCACGCGTACAGAATTTCTGGCCGGCCCTGCCTAATAGGGTGTACAGGGTGAACATTAATAAAACCGACAAACTGCGGGGACGTATTCCTGGCTGGAAATGGAGGAAGAAAGGTCCTATGATCGTGTGTCCGAAGATGGCGCTGAAGAATGAAGTTCCTCTGACCACGTGCCGTGTGTTCCTTGTGTGTTGCAGGCTGTGTGATTAACGCAGCGTACTGTAAGCAGCAGAACAGTTCGCCAGTAAAGAGGACTGGTGACGGAAATCCTTTAATAGGTATAGTATGGTGCAAAAGCCATTGACAAAATCCTTCACTTAGAGGGGAATCTGGTGCTGATAATCCTTGCGCCCGTTGCAGGCCATGCAGGATACACACAACCGTACTTTGGCTTACACCTTGTTGGCGGGCTACTTGCCTGGAGATTGTACAAGGTTTCGTCCCAATATCCAACAGAACCCGATCATCCAAATCTGGTGAACGCACAGTCTGCCACCTCCCTGCACATTCGTCTATCTGAAATGACCCATGATCACACAATCACCAAAAAAGAGCTTGAAATGTTGCTTGACGTGGTTGGGGTCTGTGAGGGTACTTGTTTTGGTACGGCTATGCTGCCTTTCGACCGTTCCCATCTGCCTGGCAGTGCAAAAACACCATCTCGTCCAGTTCCCGACATGAATACCGAACCATTCCGCTGCTTACAGCACGCTGCGTGAACCAAACAGCCTGCAACACACAAGGAACACGCGGCAATTTGTCAGAGCACCTCTCATTCGTCGGCGCCATCCACTGTGGCAACGATACATTTCCGGACACATGTTCGAAGGACCTTTTTTTCTCGATTTCCAGTCAGCGATCTGCCCCTGCTGTTTATCAGTTTTATTAAAGTTAACCCAGTATAAAGGCCATGACCAACGTCCTATGCTGAGTGATCACAGAAGCACACAAAGATGTTGCGCACCAGCGGACGATAGTGTTGTCAGCATCTGACAGAGTTCCAAATGGGGCCTCATTGTGGGACTCCTTTAACCAGCTTGTCAAACTGTGCAGTATCTATATTTGTGGGGCATTCTGATGTGGCAGGGGCCCAATGCTGGACTGTACGGAAACTTGAGGCCTGGTATACTAGCCGTCAAGCTTCCACTCAACCACGGCTGACCACCACAAGGGATAATCGCCACACTGGGCACCAAGCACACCACACCACCATCACATCTGCGCCTGCCGTAACAAAACAAATAAAGGACACCCTGCGCCATTCCGTTCCACTGGTCGGAGACTAACAGCAGCTGGACCTGGGAATAACCATCTCATGCGTAGGCTATAGCTAACACCAAAACGGAAACGACTGTGTTTGGATTGGAGCCGTGAAGGCATGCACGGACTGCTGATGAATAGCCCTGCATTGCTTTCAGCGATCAGTCGCGTTTCGGCACCACCCCGCACAACCATAATCGGCGAGTACAGTTGCTGTATGGGGGGACGTCGCTATCTTCCAATGTTTTGAGGAGGGACTGCTGTAGCACTGTTGGCGTCATGGTGTGGGGGCCGTCTGGTATGATTTCAGGTCACGGCTCGTGTTGACTGACGGTACTCTGCCGGAACAACGGACATTCTGTGTCCTCGTGTGTTACCTCTCATGCGAAATTATTGTGATGCCATTTTTCAACAGATGCTCGCCCACACATGGCATGTGTCTCTATGAACTATCTGCGTGATGTTGAACAGTTATGGACCAGCTTGACACAGGTGACACCGTTCCCAACCGAATCAGCGCATACGTCTGGGCCAGAGGGTGTGCGGTGTGCAGCGTCATACTGAAAAGTAGGTTCATACTACCAAGTTATTTCTAAATTTGACTCGCTGTTGTAATTACTGAAAGTGTATCACATACCCTCTGAACCCGTAAAGTTTTATTTAGCTTCCTCTTCCCTTTCTGCATGTTTCACTTTTTGTCGTGCAGTGTTTTTATTTTCCGTACACAGGCAAATTAAACATTTTTACGTAAATATTGACGGGCATCGGAAAAAAAGGACCAGTGAGTTTTACACGCTCAAATAACCAGTAAGTTTCCTTTGAGCCACCCATGTGCAGCACAATCACGCGGGCATTTCACCAGCATGAATTCAACCGAAGTTGTTTCTGTCTCACGATCCAGATAAATCCTTACTTTGTCACACTATTTCCTTGCTTCTGTATGTGTCATAATGCCTTCAGAGCAAGCGCCAGCTTCGACAACTAATCCATGACAACTATCTTCAGACAAACACAGATAATTTCGTCTTGTCTCCGGTTATTCTTCCAATGCGCACGCATTGAAGTTGCACCAGCAAATTAAACGGCAAGATTTCGAATAATTCTCTTACATTCACACTGTCCGGTGCATCTTACTTCTTGCCCACGGACTCCCATCAAACGGGGCAATACAGTATTGCACAACTCTTATCTTGCTATCTGACACCGTGAGAAGATCCGTGTATGGCCTTTGCCCGAATTTAATTTTAATATACTATCTTTGTGCATTGTTGGCAAACGGCCTTGCCGAACTGTTGACATCAGTGCCTGTCAGATCACCGTAGTTAAGCGCTGTCGGGCTTGGTTAGCACTTGGATGGGTCACCGTTCGGATCCACCGAGTGCTGTTTGTAAACCGGGTACACTCAGTCCTTATGAGGCTCCTGTCACGAAAACTGACAACGGCCGGAAGAGCGATATGCAGACCACATGTCCCTCCATAGCCGCATTCACTGACTCCTATCGGTTGAGGATAACACAGAGGTCGATAGATTCTGTTGGAGCTCCCACGGCCTCTTCGGACGGAGTTTTGCGCATTGTTGTCGGCACTTCTAAAAATCCGATCGCAGGAACTGCAGGTCCGGATTTCTGAGGACCGGATAAACGAGATTCTACATTACTATATCGGTAAAACAATCAAGTTACGCTTGAACACCGTTACCGAGCCCCGAAGACAAGGAACAGAAATTCCTTTTTCCTTTTTTCGACCTCTAGAAATTGTCTACTTCACAACTCGAGGATACCACTGCAATGAAAATAGCTTTTTCACTAAAGTAATCTAAGTCAGGAAAACAAATACTACGTAAACTTTTAGTACCTTTGCATCAGCAACTAAAGGTGGAGTATCGGTGGATGAATCATTAGGAATCCAACAACAAACCAGGTTTTTTCAAGTTATCGGTATGCTATCCGGGGCTTGTATGCAACAAGACTTACTAACCATGTACGAGAGTTGGCATTCATGTGCGCGGATCTTCGTAATGCGTAATATAGACTAAGAAGAAAGGGTGGTATGTACTGTAGTGGTGGTTCAAAATGGTTCAAATGGCTCTGAGCACTATGGGACTCAACTGCTGAGGTTATTAGTCCCCTAGAACTTAGAACTAGTTAAACCTAACCAACCTAAGGACATCACACACATCCATGCCCGAGGCAGGATTCGAACCTGCGACCGTAGCGGTCTCGCGGTTCCAGACTGCAATGCCAGAACCGCGCGGCCACTTCGGCCGGCTGTAGTGATGGACGCCGTCTTATTGAGATGCGTCCCTTCCTGATGTGCCGCTCTTGGAATGAGGAAAAGCACGCGCTGGAGTACAAACAACAGATTAAGCCGCCGCGGCGGTTGAAAGAATGTCCCGGTTGTGTAAGCGACTTGGGGCTACCAGCACGGCTGCAGGGTAACCTTCAGACTGCCGAAGACCCTTAAATGCCATAAATAATGACGGCGGATGTCTGTTATGAAAAAAATAAAACAAAATCCCGTTCGTCTTCCTGGAGCTCCGACCGGCAAAAGTCATCCTTGATGGCGGCGAGCGCGTATAACGTAAACTAGTCAGCGCAAGGTGTCTGCCGCTTAGTGGCGTAGCTGCGAACATCCTTCCAACTGCGAACATCCTTCCTTCTAAACGAAAGAGCGTGGACTTCCGTAGCATACGCTGAAACGGGAGCAGAGCAAAGTGAAGTAACGATTAGAGACTGTAAATTAATGCAAATGGTGCGAAGAGCCACTAAATCCTTTAATAAAATTAGAAATCCCACATATCTGTGCTGATAAACACAAGTACACTCACGAAATAAGAGAATATGGAGTGTCACGTGGACATCAGTTTCCAAAATATCACTTGCGGCGGAATATGGCCGATTCCGGCACATAAATTAAAGACGTTGCAGCCCCTAGAAAATGCCATTCCGGTCAAGAGAGAGACGCTAAAAGCGCTATAGATTGGAAAACGTGACAGTCACCTTGTTGTTGGTACTTCAAACAACTTCCACCATACGCGTGAATTAGTCAGATCGAACATTAAAATAATAAAGATAAGGGCGAATTTCATGTCTTCGCAACAGAAAAGTGTATTGGACACAAATTCTTCATCTTCGATTTCGAAAGAGGTTACGTACATTGTGGAGATATATACTGCTCAAAAGAATTAGGGGAACATGACTTTCGGCGTCTGTCGTACTCACTTAAACAATAACTGTGGACTGGGTATGTTTCCAAATTATACCTTTATCTTTCATTAATTAATGCACAACAAAACATCACTACATCCTCGATAATTTACATAAAAAGAACTGAAATGTCCGACTGGTTGCAAGATCCCCTCGCTTCTAAACTGATACTGTTATTACTCAGCTTAGCCGCGAGTCCGTAGAGGGTGGTATATGTGACGTACAGTATAACTGGTCAGCATTTCCACCCGGAGTTTGCGAGTGTAAGTCGGCCCTTCCATGATCCGCCTTGGTGGGTCGTGTCGTCGGATTTCCTCCTACCTGTGCGCGGGGCAGCTATCGTAAATGACGTCCCGTGCAGATTCTTCATTGGCGCATTGGATGTCTCTGTCAGTGGAAGCTAATTATCTGAAATTGCTGTCGATTAACTTTGGGGTATCTATTTACTCGAAATTAACATTCAGAATGCCGTAAAACACTTTTATTCCTATTAGATCAATAATGAAACACTCCTGTCACAAACTACTCGTAACCGAGAGCATGGCTACCATCGAACAAGACAGGAAGAGCTCTTAACGCCGACTGCCGACTTTGGCGCGCAGTCCGTATCTCTTGCTAGTTTCGTCACAGTTCGTGGATTTCCGATCAAGTTCGTACTTACTAAGATATGCATTTGTTAATGAGCGGGTGTGAATTTTAACGAGGCAAAATTATGATAAATAGTTTTAAACAACCAGAGTCTCCTCCTAGTATTCATGTTGTCATAAACGACTTTAATTATTAAATATAAATAAACAAAATCGGTGACTTTGGAACCAAGATGGCGGTACTTCCCGTCATGCATATTTCCCAGGCTGACGCTTGTTGCCACTGTTCATCGCCGAGCCCCACCCCACTACACGCGACATATGGTCGCTTCGTCACCTATAAAGCCAGCATGGGAAATGTTCTCCGACTCATGGGCGGCTACGGACTACAGCACTTCCTAACTATCGTGAATACATCAGTAAGAGACAATAATTTATTAAAACTGGTAAAAATATCTTCCTCACGTAAGAGGCACCTTACATGGTGTCGGAAACAAAGTGGAAACAATCGTTCACCCCCTCGGACTGGTTGATTTACACATATGCCCTCCATGAGAATTTATCACCGCCTGACATCTACGTGGCACGCTCCATATGGACGTCACACTGTGGTATGCGTTCCCTATTTTCAATTAGAGCCCTTGAGAATTCTTGGAGAGTCTGTGGTGGAACAGGACGACGACGAACACGTCTGTCAACGTTGTCCCACGTATGCACGATAGAGTTTAGGTCGGGACTCACCGCTGGCCATTCCATTACTGCAATGTCCAGGCGTCACCAGACATCTCTGGTCGCGCCCGCCACATGGGCTCTGGCATTATCGTGCATACTAAGGAATTCAGGGTCACCAGCGATGCAGCACCCACCACAGTCCAAAGGGATCTGTTCGACGTTCTGGCTCGCGGTAAGGTGATCATGGAGAACACTGACGCCTCCCCACAGAGTAACAGAATCTTGGACGAACCTGTGTATTTCCTAGGTTCCGTTCACCACCTCTTTCGCGTGCTGATAACGCTGTACCACACGAAACTGTGCCATCTCCATCTCCCTCAAAGTAATCACTCAACATCTGAAGCTGTTTACACCCTTTATATACACCCTACCAAGCCTGGTAACAACACTAAATACATACACCACTAATACACTGCGGTGGCACTTCTACCTGCCACATTGCAACTCTAAATCAATTACATACCGGGCGATGCTGTCTAAGTGTACGAAGTATATTGACATCCTGCCATGTCTTCAGGGTAATTCACTTTTTTGTCAGGTGGTGTATGCTCCAAAGATTACTGTATGAACGATGCTGCACTGGGAGCACTAGAAGAACATTTACAAAAACAACGTAGAAAACGCCGTAAGTATCACTGATTGCAAATATGTCCACGTCAGTCCGCTGTGTCTCAGCATCTAATATGAAGGGAAAAAAACATCAAAATAAATGTAGCTTTGGCCTAACAACACAGTGACCTCGTCTGCATCAATCAGACAAGCGTTTCCCACTACATTCCTCGAAGTCGTACTGCCGTAATAAATCCTTATCAACTTGAGTCGTCGGCTGCCTAACAAATTTATGCTCTTGGAGTGTCACGGAGGTCATTCTGAATTAGCCTCTTAACATTCTGCATGTTCACCTCAATATCTGCTGTCAAAGGTTGTCCAAGTCTTTCTTTGTCACGCAAGGCAGACTTCACGGCCTCGACATCATTACACGTATTGGAGCAAGAACGCACAGCGATCACCCGAACACATTCATCACAAACAGCTTGCGTTCCGTGCTGATATTCCTTTGAGGAGGCACCTCCTGCTGTCTAGATTCAATTACAGCACATTCCGTTAATCGCACTGACCTACCATATGCGCACGGTTTCATTCCTGACATCCCACAACATAACCGTTAACTGCTAAGGCTTCCTGCCAACTGGAGCAGCAGAGGAGAGTCTACTGAACAGCGCAGATCCTGCCACAATGCAGTGCTGCCGTCTACTGAGAAATTGCGAAGGTCGAGGCATTACTTTTCATTCAACCATTGCAGATACAAATGTTGTCTCCGAAGCTGCGCAAAGACCTTTAGGAACAAGACAATTATCGCCCTAAGCTAAGTATCCTAACATTCGCCGAGAATACTTTGCCCAGTAGAAATCTTCAATAAAACTAGTTGGTGACCGACATGCTTTCAATTTACTTATAAGAAAACATAAGCGTAAAGCAATATTAGAGGATGGATTTCTTGCAGGTGGTAACGAAAGACAGGCTTGTGAGGCAATTCTGAACACATTTCCCGAAGACGCTCTTGAGCAGCTAGTTCGTCAACCTATACGTAGTGGAGATATTTTAAACCTTGTAGCTACAGACAAGCCTGACCTTAGCAACAGGGTCAGTATGGGGACGCGGATTAGTCATCATGATATCACAGTAACGCAGGTTATTAAAGTTAATACATGTGTCAACGAGGCTCGTGCAGTTTTTCGTGCTAGAAAAGCAGATAAGCAGTTGGTAGCTTCCCACTTAGACAATGAACGGACATCACTTGTTTACGGTATGCTGGACGTAGAGGTATTACGTGCAACGTTTGAGTATGTGCCGGGTAGGTGGATTAAAAGCAAACAGAGATTGTTGAACTCTAACATCAAAACAGAACGCGGAAATGTCTACAAGCAAAAGTTAGAAGAAATTAGTGCGTTTATAAACAGATCGATGACCGAAGTATGCAGTAACTTCACTGCATAGCGAAAGCTCTTGCCGAGAAAGTAGTAGTGCGTAAAATCACTAAGCTGGCGGCTTCTGTCCGGTCACTCGTCTGCTACTCTGGTATAGCAATAGAAAACAACAAAAGCGCAGTTGAAGTTTTAAATTTCGTTTTTACGAAATCATTCACGCAAGAGGATCGTCAGACATACCATAGTTTTGACTACCGCGCAGACTCACGTTTTGAGGGGCATAGTAATAGGCGTCCCTGACATCGAGAACCAACTGGAGGAGGTGAAAATAAGTCAGTCGCCAGGTCTGGATCGATTCCGAATTTGGCTTTACAGAGAGTATTCTTCGACATTGGTCTCTTATGTAAGTTGCGATTACCGTGCGTCTCTCGCCCAGCGGAAAGTCGCAAGCGACTGAATAAAAATGCAGGTGACTCCTGTATATATGAAGAGTAAAGGAGCGGACCCACAAAATTACAGACCATTATCCCTAAGATAGATTTCTTGCAAAATTCTGGAAGACATTCAGAGTTCGTATAAAACGGAATTCCTTGAGGCGGAAACGCTTCTGTTCACAAATTAGCACGGCTTCAGAAATTGCTCGTGCGAAACTCAGTTTGTCCTTTTCTCGTACGATATCCTGCGAACCATGGATGAAGATCAACAGGCATATTCGTTATACATAGATTTCCGGCAAGCGTTTCACAAAGTGCCCCTCTAAAGAGTATTAACGAAAGTCCGAGCTTGCGGGTTAAGTTCCCAGATAAGTAGGAAGGTCGAAGACTTCTTAAATAATATATCGCAATACGTTGATCTGGACGACCAGTGTTCATGAGAGACAAGGTTTTGTGGTAGAACCATTCTTGTTCTCTACATATGGACATGGTGAGCAGTAATCTGCGACTGTTTGTTGATGACGCGCTATAGTAAACGGGAACGTAAGATCGTTGGGTGACTGTTGCTGGGTACAGAATGCCTTAGAGGGAATTGCTACACGGAGAGGTGAATGGGAGCATGCTCTAAATGTAGCAGAATGTAAGCTGATGCAGATGAATAGGAAAAACAATCCTTTAATGGTCGAATCCAGACAGTATTAGTCATTCGCTACTTTACACAGTCACGTCGATCAAACATCTAGGTGCAACGTTGCAAAGCGATATCAAGTGGAACGAGCACGCAAGAACGCTGGAAGGAAAGGCGAGTGGTCGACTTCGGTTTATTGGGAGAGTTCTAGGAAAGCACAGTTGATCTACAAATGAGACTGCCTGTATAAAACTTACGCTATCCATTCTTCAGCTATGCTCGAGTTATTGGGGCACCCACCATGCTGGATTAAATGAAGACATCGAAGCAATTACGAGAAGAGCTGCTCGATTTGTTACCGCCAGCTTCCACCGATACTTCGTTAACTCAAACATTAATCTCTGGAGGGACGACGACGTTCTTTTCGAGAAACACTGTTGAGAAAGTTTAGAGAACAGGCACCACCAGGACAAGGTAAGAATAATTAGCGCTAATACGGAGACATGCAGACAATTTTTCCCCCGCTCCATTTGCGTTTGGAACACGAAAGCAAACGATTAGTAGTGGTACAAGATATCCTCGGCCATACACAGTGAGGTGGTTTGCGAATTAAGGACACATGTTGATATAGGGCGTCGTTCGAGAACAGACTAGAACACCTCGGACTAACGCTTGATCGCCAACCAACATGGAAACCCCACCATTCAACAGAAAGTCCACCATAGACTAAAACTAGGCTACTAACTGGCCGAGCAGGAGGACTACACCTGTATAAATCCGGGAAATGTGTTCAGAATTGCCTCACAAGCCTGTCTTTCCTTACCATCTGCAGCCTTTTTTATGCAAATGTAGCATGGATTTCCACTCCTCCAAATTTCTATCAAGCCTTACACTATCCTAGAACGCCACAGCGTGCGTCTAGCCTTTTGGATCAGCTTACTTTCCCCTACACGAATCCTGTATCAGCTTATAAAGTTCCCCACCATTCTCACCTACGGATATTCTTCATTAGCAGCAGACTTGACACTACCGACACTCTAGCCCCCCCCGCCCCTCCCCTCTCTGATCGTGGTACTCTGCCTCGCACTTACCACCACATTCCCCTAATACTAAACCTCCGCGTCCTCTAAGTCTTCTCCGCAAAGAAACTTCAGTCGCCTGCCCTTACCCGACCGTGAAAGTCCCCCAGGTGTTAGACCCGTCCTACCGCACCAAGTAGAACCCGGACCTCCTCTGCATCTTCAGCACTCCCCTCTATTCACATCCTAAGGCTCGGTTCGGAACCTCATGCCTCATTATCTTCTTAAATTCCTGTCACCAACAGGCACTCACATAAAATCCATATCAGCGATTCTCAACCTGTGGGACGCGCCCTGCAAGGGGCTGTGGAAACACTAAATAGGAGGCGCGAGCTTATTCAGAAGGAAAAAAAAGAGTGAATTGAAAAACGTATTAATTCGCCGAAAAGAAAACAAAGAAAAATACATTCTGGCAAAATGAAAAATTAAAACTCAGATTTATGCTGATAATAATGCACTTGCAGATAACGGCAATAGAGCACGATGCATTTAATTGTTAAGTACTAAATTAATAACAAGGTCAGTAATTATTAATGACTCCCTTCGGTTCAGGTTGAAGAGCAAAGTTTTTCAAAACTTTTCGCGCGCGACCTGTAAGACAGAGAGCAACAGAGGGCTTTCGATTCTGGTTTTGTCAATGCAGCTGATCGGTGTTGCGAAATAGCGATAAAGTCTTGGTAATTCGTAAAGTTTGTAACTTCGCAGCTTTGCCGTCGAAATACCCAAAATACTTTATATACACTCCTGGAAATGGAAAAAAGAACACATTGACACCGGTGTGTCAGACCCACCATACTTGCTCCGGACACTGCGAAAGGGCTGTACAAGCAATGATCACACGCACGGCACAGCGGACACACCAGGAACCGCGGTGTTGGCCGTCGAATGGAGCTAGCTGCGCAGCATTTGTGCACCGCCGCCGTCAGTGTCAGCCAGTTTGCCGTGGCATACGGAGCTCCATCGCAGTCTTTAACACTGGTAGCATGCCGCGACAGCGTGGACGTGAACCGTATGTGCAGTTGACGGACTTTGAGCGAGGGCGTATAGTGGGCATGCGGGAGGCCGGGTGGACGTACCGCCGAATTGCTCAACACGTGGGGCGTGAGGTCTCCACAGTACATCGATGTTGTCGCCAGTGGTCGGCGGAAGGTGCACGTGCCCGTCGACCTGGGACCGGACCGCAGCGACGCACGGATGCACGCCAAGACCGTAGGATCCTACGCAGTGCCGTAGGGGACCGCACCGCCACTTCCCAGCAAATTAGGGACACTGTTGCTCCTGGGGTATCGGCGAGGACCATTCGCAACCGTCTCCATGAAGCTGGGCTACGGTCCCGCACACCGTTAGGCCGTCTTCCGCTCACGCCCCAACATCGTGCAGCCCGCCTCCAGTGGTGTCGCGACAGGCGTGAATGGAGGGACGAATGGAGACGTGTCGTCTTCAGCGATGAGAGTCGCTTCTGCCTTGGTGCCAATGATGGTCGTATGCGTGTTTGGCGCCGTGCAGGTGAGCGCCACAATCAGGACTGCATACGACCGAGGCACACAGGGCCAACACCCGGCATCATGGTGTGGGGAGCGATCTCCTACACTGGTCGTACACCACTGGTGATCGTCGAGGGGACACTGAATAGTGCACGGTACATCCAAACCGTCATCGAACCCATCGTTGTACCATTCCTAGACCGGCAAGGGAACTTGCTGTTCCAACAGGACAATGCACGTCCGCATGTATCCCGTGCCACCCAACGTGCTCTAGAAGGTGTAAGTCAACTACCCTGGCCAGCAAGATCTCCGGATCTGTCCCCCATTG
This sequence comes from Schistocerca americana, assembly GCF_021461395.2. Classification (NCBI taxonomy): domain Eukaryota; kingdom Metazoa; phylum Arthropoda; class Insecta; order Orthoptera; family Acrididae; genus Schistocerca; species Schistocerca americana. The sequence continues at coordinate 513,968,784 of NC_060121.1, read as the reverse complement.
AGCATGTTTGGGACTGGATGAAGCGTCGTCTCACGCGGTCTGCACGTCCAGCACGAACGCTGGTCCAACTGAGGCGCCAGGTGGAAATGGCATGGCAAGCCGTTCCACAGGACTACATCCAGCATCTCTACGATCGTCTCCATGGGAGAATAGCAGCCTGCATTGGTGCGAAAGGTGGATATACACTGTACTAGTGCCGACATTGTGCATGCTCTGTTGCCTGTGTCTATGTGCCTGTGGTTCTGTCAGTGTGATCATGTGATGTATCTGACCCCAGGAATGTGTCAATAAAGTTTCCCCTTCCTGGGACAATGAATTCACGGTGTTCTTATTTCAATTTCCAGGAGTGTATGTTATTATCGAACGAGGAAAGAGGGGGGGGGGGTACGCTATGAAAATTTTTATTGAAACTGGGGACGTGAATACTAAAATACTCAGAAACACTTATCCGTACTATACGATACACAAAAACCTACAAACTCCATAATACTCTTACACCTGGAAGTCTACAGAAAGCCATCATTTCATGCGCCTCTCAGAAAAAATTTTAAACAATCAGCAAATCAGCGTTTCGCCTTTTAAGGAACGCAACTCGTCATTTATGTTTTATTTTGTGAATTTTTTTAAGTTTGTCAAAACTTTGACTGAAGAGCAGCGAAATATAACACCGGACAGCCCCCCTTCCCCTTCTCCCGCCCGTGTCGCGGAAGGCTCTAAGTATCACTAAAGAAAATAAGTCGTTGGAGACGAAGTTTTGCATCTCAGTGACTTCGAAAAACTGTTTCCGACCACTCTGCTGCAACTTTTCATTGTCACGTCGCACTGTTGCAAACAGCGCCCGCCGCATTGGCAGAGTCAGTCTCGATTATCAGCATGAGAATGTACAGTAGCCTTATCTCCAGACGTCCCTGAACTACTGCCGAGAGCATTTGGCGTATTTTAATCGAAAGCTAACTCCCATCACTATTGCGTAATCCCACCCGAGAGATAAAAAGGCATGGTACGACAGACTCTAAAACAATACAAACTTATCTGCTACATCTACTCACTCAGCGGAATTTTAATTCACGCAAAGATGTTTTTCCCGAGATAATGCCGGTTAATGGCAACTCTTAATGTGCGATTGTTAATGCTGAGCAAGCTCCTGGGAAGGGGGCGGCGGCGATTCGCGAAATGCGCGCGCCACACGGCCAGGCGCCGCCAGCGGCAGCCAGAATGGGGGCGATCGTTCTGCCCGCTGGCTTCGCACTACTGCCCGGGAAATTGCAGAGCGGCCCGAAAACACGACTGCACGGCGAGCGAGCCAGCGAGCAATTACAAGCGCACGCCCAAAAATGCGGCTAGTATGCGGCGGAAACCGGTTTACTCAGCGCGCCGTCGGATGAAATAGCTGTCTGCAGACATTTAAATCGCTTTCCGCGGTGCGGTATTACTCAAGAGAGCCGAGAATAAGCCGAAGAGTTTGGTGGAGTAACAGCACAGACGGTCCGGAAGCTGTGGCGGGCTTTAAACTACGTCACTGCCTTTTTTTTTTCTTTTTTATTCCTTCGATTTTTCTTTGTCAGGCGGATAAGAAGAGGAAAGACTTTGCGGAAAGAAGGCCAACAGAATAATTTCTTTTAGAGCGATTGATCTTTTTCCTCACTTATACAAAACGTTGTCAGTGTCCATTTACTCAATTAATTAATAACACACCTGCCTGACTTCCATATATCATAATTTTGTTCTACTTAGGAATGACATACTTCATTACGCAGCAAAACCGATCGAAACGTATAAATACAAGGTCTCGTCACATTAATGTGATCACCGCCTACGTTCGACATCATCTTGCAATAACCATTGACAGACGGCAGCATTAGGAGGGAAGGGTATGCAAAGAGTTCCAGGTGGGAGGGGGGGGGGGGGGGGTCAAACAGTGTGGTCGTCGTAATGCGGAACCGAAACGATTTATATGACATCCAACAGGGAAAGTAGTTGGCTTTCAGAGCGAAGGGTGGAAGCATTTTCGAAAGGACTAAGTTTGTAAAATGTTCGCGTGCCATCGTACTTAAGTTACACCGCTCATGGGAAAATGGTGCAATACAAAAAACTTTCCCCGAGGCAACTACGGTGCACCACGGGTCGTACATGACAGGGGTGAACAACAACTGCGGTGATATGTATGGGGCAGTAGGCTAATGGAGGTGTCACCCCACCCTGCGGGCTGCATACATTCGGGAGCAAACTTGATTGATTTATGACCTTAACCTATTGTTATGCTAACTTAACTTATTGTTATGCTAATTGATTTATGGCCACCTGTGGGTTGATTTATGATCCCCTGGGGATCCCTCCCTACCATACCCTCCTGGCCACCAAACTCCCCCAACCCAACTGAAAAGCTGTGGAATCACATTGATGAGATTAGATTGGTACTTGTTCCATACATCATGAATACGAAACTTCTTAATAATGTGGAACGTGTCAGGTAAATGCGGAATGTGTCAGGCTGTTCACACCATGGCTCCTCAACCGAGAAACATAGCGCCGCTGGCCACAGCATTGGAGTCGGCATGGCTCGACATACCTGTCGGTACGTTTCAGAACCTCACTAACACTCTTCCTGCACATCTCGCGGTAGTCCACGCTGCAGAAGATGGTTGTTCAGCCTTGCGACAGGTGGTTTCATTAATGTGACTGGACACTGCGAATATATGATGAACATATGGTCTCTATGTACTGAGACCATACGTCCATTATATATATAAATGAATTTATTTCGTCTGAAACATGGAGTAATTAGCAGCAACTAAATAGTGGATAATTTAACAAGGGAGGCTACTACATCCCTGACACCTCATAATATCGCAAGTCCCTTTACGGATCTGCTGCAGTGCATACAGGCCAATGTTAAAAAGATACGGCAGGAAAACTAGGTGATGCCCAACACAAGTAAATACAAAGGACAATACTAAGCTTCGATTCAATCTTACATTCCTCTATGGTCCTGCTACTGCAATTCAGCAGCACGTCGATAAGTCGTCATCTCAGTCATTCCAGCACTTTCCCACATAACCCTCATCATCTAATCCAAAGTCACATTCACATTGTGACGACATGTAAACGCATGTCTTAAACGACACACTTCCCCTAAATATTTATAATCTGATTATTATCAGAATGTTGTCCAGTTTCAATCATATCACTTAAATTATTTGTAGTTGTCACAAGTAAATGTTAGAGCTATGTGACACGGGAAGGAAAACTTGCTGTGGCAAGATTATTATTTATGTCTTTAACAGTTGCAGTGTTTATTATAGTGTGATGGCGGTACGATGCAGCAGCTCCTATGGCCAAATAAAATAAAATAAAACTTATTTACCAGAAACGTTGGAATTACTGTTTTTTTGTTTTGTTTTGTTCATATGACTTTGTCCTCCCTGATAGCGGAGTGGCCAGCGCGGCGGTCTGTCACGTCAATGGGCCCGGGTTTGATTCCCGCTCAGGGACTGGGTGTTGTGTTCTCCTCATTATCATTTCATCATCATCAGTGGAAGGCAACGGGAAACTATCACTGGAGTTACTTCCCTAAAAGCTCATGCGGTGGACCTCTCCGACGAGGCTTTCCCCATGACAAGACCTTAGGTAAGGCAGAACACAACATATTTTTCATATGACTTTGGAGCATATATTGTGAGTCTCTATAATAGCGTGTGGTATGTTAGAATAGAACATATGACATCATTATTAAATGAACTGCACATATATATACATCTAGCGTTCGTGTACAAAAACACATTCTGGAAAGGTGATTCGAAAAATATAACAACTGCGTCGATCGGGATACACGCCACGTAACTTACTTTGCAAATTACACTATTTCCAATACAAGTCCGCCATCTGAAACGCATCTTCACCTGATTATTCAATTCAAACCGAAAACTGAGCACAGAGCGATGCTTCAACAAAAGATTTAAACAGTAACAACCATCTGAAGATGAGGATTTACAAATACGAAACCGGTTACAGTGACATTGGTATAGATGCTCCGTGTCGTACTTGTGGCTGGCTGCTGTCCTTAAGTTACCAGCTTGATAGTAAAAATAAACTACAGCACCGTTTTCTCAATACATGTGTGTCTTTACGAGATAATGGTACGTATTAATACTTTTTAATCGTTCACGACATTCAGCCACTCCTCTTACACTGTTTTAACTTTTTCATATACATATGGGAGAAATAAAAAAAATAAGCAACATTTCTGAGGTTATCAGGATATATTTTATGAGTATTTCGGTGTAAGAGTCCCGCGGATACTCTAATCAGCATTTTCACGGAAGAGCAGCTCGATTCATCGTGGGTCACGTAAGACATCATCCCAAAGACACTCAACAAACTCCAGAGTGAGACGCAACTGACAAGGCGCCACGTATCACGGACACGCACGTTCGCAGACGTTGACACTTTACAGTTTCTACTTAACTGCGCAGACAGAAGCTCTTCCTGTGGAGCAAGTGTATGGATGGGCGATAATAACGTTGACGTTTTAAAGGAAGTTCGAAAAGTAAGATTCTTGGAAAATACGCAAATCACCTAAGTTGTTACAAGTGGCCACCGTTACATGATTCATGTAAGTGAATACAGCGTTGCATGTTCTTAAATACATTTTGTTGAGGAATCGCAGCAACACAGTGTCCAGTTTCTTTCTGCAATTCTTATGTACTGCAAGGGTGAGTTTTATAATAAGTATTGTTACGGTATGCCACAAAAACAAAGTCATAAGGAGATAGGGCAAGACGCCAAGGTGGCCTTGACCTCTGCGACATCACCTCTACATGAAAACACTGATTCAAGAACGTCAGTGATGGCTGTAGTATTCGTACAGTTATCCGGGTGAAAGCATATGTGGTGTAGCTGATATGTAGATCTCTCTCTCTCTCTCTCTCTCTCTCTCTCTCTCTCTCTCTCTCTCTCTCTCCTCCCGAACAGGCCATGAAAGCCCAAGGGCACCGACCGGCCGCCGTGTCATCCTCAGCCCACAGGCGCCACTGGATGCGGACACGGAGGGGCATGTGGTCAGCCCACCACTCTCCCGGCCTTATGTCAATTTCCGAGACCGGAGCCGCTACTTGTCAATCAAGTAGCTCCTCAGTTTGCCTCACAAGGGCTGAGCGCACCCCACTTGCCTACGGCGTTCGAGAGACCGGATGGTCACCCATCCAAACGCTAGCCCAGCCCGACGGCGCTTAACTTAGGTGATCTGACGCGCACCGGTGTTACCACTGTGGCAAGGCAGTTGGCATATGTAGATATAGTCTTTATAAATTGTCGAATCCTCTGTGCGTAGCGTTCAGTGTACACAGTGCCATGAAAGAATGTAATGGAAATTCGCCTACCTGATACTACGTACGAAACAGCGGGGGTGGGGGGGGGGGGGTACTCTTGTAGCTAATTGGGATTTTCTGCTGTCCAAACGCGTGAATTCTGTGCAGTCACATAGCCACCTAAGTGGGAACATGTTTCGTCAAATCTGAAGAACTCACGAAATCTGCAACGATGTACGCTGGCGTGCTGAAAAGTATATGTATCTGATTTTTTTTTTTTTTTTTAATTCTGAAAGGCTTTTAGATAAAACTGACTTCACTAACATTCTACGTCTTTATTCTTAATGTCTGCACACTTAATTCTCAACACAGTCATCCTGGCGACGAACCCGTTTCTCCCGACCCATTTCTCCCAACGAAAGACCAGTTGGCTGACACCGTCACTGTGGAATGTTTGACTTTGTTGACGCAGCTACAACTTCACCTCTGCTTGCACCGCTTCATCACTATCACGTGTAGACACGAAGAATAAAGAAGTTGAATGCTAATAACATGTGTTTTAATGTAAAAAAACTTTAACAGTTTTCACATAAAGAATTCGGAGGCATTACTATTCACTACGCCCTCGTTTCTTTAAACACTTTTATCTAAACAGACCACACTTGCTAGACAGACGTCACACAGTGTTCGCAGGATTCAAACAATATGTCCTTTGCACATCGATCAACTTATTCGGTGTCAGCTCTTTCGGCCGACCGTTTTGGCTGCATCTGCCACATTTTCTGTCTTCTGGAACTTTCCTACAGTTACTGTCAGGGCGAACTTGTTTGGCGCAGCCTTGTGTAATTTTTTCTGAAGGCCTTCTGAGCCACGGCGTAACATGCACATACAATATACTGTGTGACAATCAATACTCACTGCTGTAAGATCCAACCCATTTCTTCCTCGATTAAGAATGGACCATACCTGCAACAAAAAAGGAACATTCCGCTGTAAAGTTAGATCACTTTTTGAACACCTGTAATAAAGAGAACGGGTGTTTAGGAAGTGCATACAGGAAACACATAACTGCTATACAAGGGTTAAATGAAATGCAGTAATTAAATACAATACAAAAGTAAATTTCACCCCTGCAATTATGACGGTAAAACTATTTACAACAATGTACCAATTCACCAGCGCCTGCGAATAATTTTTAATTAAGATGAAAACCTCCAGAAATGTTGAAATGATAGTTTTGTTTGGATCTGAAAGGGGTAACGATTTGTGATGGGACGTGTGTCCCTAACAAACCCATTATCCAACTGGGGAAAGGGGAAAACGGTTTAAAGTGGAATCGGAACCAAGTGTCGTCTCTGGCGACTTCTCCAATCGTTGAGAAGTGAAGACTAGATTAAAACGCTGGCTGAAAAATCCAAGGGCCGACAGGGATTCGATCACGCGATCTCCTGGCTTCGAGTAACGCGTCTTACGGCCTCTTTTCTCCTTTCTTTTCTTTTTTTGGAAACGGTACGTTTATTGTCAACTCCACAAAAACAGTTCATCGAAAACTGTTGAAACTGACAGTGGAATAACGCTGGCAAATTTAGCGCGAGGTACTTCTGGATGTACAGAACAATGAATCCGTCTGTCGATCATTGTAATTTATTACTCTTTCATTGTCAACTAAATCTTTAAATTCTTTCTGCATAGTACTGCAATGCCATTTCATAGCATATCTGTGGTACCTGTCAATTCTGCGACTGCATAATAGATACTGAGGATTCTCATCTCTCTCCTATCTCATTCCCATTCTCGCAAAAAGTGAAGGTAATTTGCCCCAGTAAGTCGAGGACGTAGACGGACCGTTCCGATCATGTGCTCACCCACAATGCCTCCCAAATGTTGAACGCAAAAAGTTCCTGCTGTCCGTGGACGTGCGTTACATGAGGATTTCGCCTTGTCCAGTAATGAACGTTTCGAGTGTTGTAAAGGCCATCCCGATGGAAGGTGCACTCGTCGGTAAACAACACAATGGCGGGGAAGTCAGGATCTCGTGCAACACGTCGCAGAAACCACCGGCAAAACCCTAGCCTGTGTTCATAGCCCACCACAGGATTTAGGTCTTGACAAGGTGGAAACTAAATGGACGCTGGCCGTCGTCATCCCTCAAAACCTCCCAGACTAACGAATGAGTGACCCCCCATGTCGTGTCCAAACCGCTCGAATACTTGTCGTAGGTGCTTCCTCGAAGACCTCGAGAACAATCTCTTCAAGTGCATCCCGTCGTTTTCGAGGTCTTCCACCATCACCATGATATCCCACTAACGAGCCTGTTTCGTCAAGTCGCCGGTGAACTGCTGTAAACGTTTGCAGGTGTGGAGGAGGTCTTGCTGGGTACCATTCCTCTATAAACAAAAACCATATCAAATTGTTCTTCAGAGACTACTGCGCCGACATGCTTACTCTATGACTAAATCGCACGTGACGTGTGTGTGCTCCGAAGGGAAGCTTATGTGTGAATGGCTCAGACGTGAGGTGGAGACAAACAGCAAGACCAGTTCGACACGTCCGCGTATCACGTTGGGGCAGTGACGGGGCGACGGACGTTAATATGTGTGAACCGAAAACCACAGCGCTGGCCGTCAACCGACGAACTGCAACAGGGCAATCCCACGGCCAATCGGAGGGCGTGGTGCCAAGTTTCTGTAGTTCAAAAATGGTGTGTTGTTGACCTGCACCAAATTAGGAATTTTGGTTCCTACTGGTATCAGCTATTCACGGTTAAAATTTCGTCACACAATTTTTCTCCAACCTGTATAGCGCTGCCACCTATCGGAACTTCACGAAGTTTTATTTTTTTTTTTTTATTTTTTTTTTTTTGTCATCAGTCTACTGACTGGTTTGATGCGGCCCGCCACGAATTCCTTTCCTGTGCTAACCTCTTCATCTCAGAGTAGCACTTGCAACCTACGTCCTCAATTATTTGCTTGACGTATTCCAATCTCTGTCTTCCTCTACAGTTTTTGCCCTCTACAACTCCCTCTAGTACCATGGAAGTCATTCCCTCATGTCTTAGCAGATGTCCTATCATCCTGTTCCTTCTCCTTATCAGTGTTTTCCACATATTCCTTTCCTCTCAGATTCTGCGTAGAACCTCTTCATTCCTTACCTTATCAGTCCACCTAATTTTCAACATTCGCCTATAGCACCACATCTCAAATGCTTCGATTCTCTTCTGTTCCGGTTTTCCCATAGTCCGTGTTTCACTACCATACAATGCTGCACTCCAGACGTACATCCTCAGAAATTTCTTCCTCAAATTAAGGCCGGTAATTGATATTAGTAGACTGCTCTTGGCCAGAAATGCCATTTTTGCCATAGCGAGTCTGCTTTTGATGTTCTCCTTGCTCCGTCCGTCATTGGTTATTTTACTGCCGAGGTAGCAGAATTCCTTAACTTCATTGACTTCGTGACCATCAATCCTGATGTTAAGTTTCTCGCTGTTCTCATTTCTACTACTTCTCATTACCTTCGTCTTTCTCCGATATACTCTCAAACCATACTGTGTACTCATTAGATTGTTCATTCCGTTCAGCAGATCATTTAATTCTTCTCCACTTTCACTCAGGATAGCAATGTCATCAGCGAATCGTATCATTGATATCCTTTCACCTTGTATTTTAATTCCACTCCTGAACCTTTCTTTTATTTCCATCATTGCTTCCTCGATGTACAGATTGAAGAGTAGGGGCGAAAGGCTACAGCCTTGTCTTACACCCTTCTTAATACGAGCACTTCGTTCTTGATCGTCCACTCTTATAATTCCCTCTTGGTTGTTGTACATATTGTATATGACCCGTCTCTCCCTATAGCTTACCCCTACTTTTTTCAGAATCTCGAACAGCTTGCACCATTTTATATTGTCGAACGCTTTTTCCAGGTCGACAAATCCTATGAAAGTGTCTTGATTTTTCTTTAGCTTCGCTTCCATTATTAGCCGTATCGTCACAATTGCCTCTCTCGTCCCTTTACTTTTCCTAAAGCCAAACTGATCGTCACCTAGTGCATTCTCAATTTTCTTTTCCATTCTTCTGTATATTATTCTTGTAAGCAGCTTCGATGCATGAGCTGTTAAGCTGATTGTGCGATAATTCTCGCACTTGTCAGCTCTTGCCGTCTTCGGAATTGTGTGGATGATGCTTTTCCGAAAGTCAGATGGTATATCGCCAGACTCATATATTCTACACACCAACGTGAATAGTCGTTTTGTTGCCACTTCCCCCAATGATTTTAGAAATTCTGATGGAATGTTATCTATCCCTTCTGCCCTATTTGACCGTAAGTCCTCCAAAGCTCCTTTAAATTCCGATTCTAATACTGTATCCCCTATCTCTTCTAAATCGACTCCTATTTCTTCGTCTATCATATCAGACAAATCATCACCCTCATAAAGGCTTTCAATGTATTCTTTCCACCTATCTGCTCTCTCCTCTGCATTTAATAGTGGAATTCCCGTTGCACTCTTAATGTTACCACAGTTGGTTTTAATGTCACCAAAGGTTGTTTTGACTTTCCTGTATGCTGAGTCTGTCCTTCCGACAATCATATCATTTTCGATGTCTTCACATTTTTCCTGCAGCCATTTCGTCGTAGCTTCCCTGCACTTCCTATTTATTTCATTCCTCAGCGACTTGTATTTCTGTATTCCTGATTTTCCCGGAACATGTTTGTACTTCCTCCTTTCATCAATCAACTGAAGTATTTCTTCTGTTACCCATGGTTTCTTCGCAGCTACCTTCTTTGTACCTATGATTTCCTTCCCAACTTCTGTGATGGCCCTTTTTAGAGATGTCCATTCCTCTTCAACTGTACTGCCTACTGCGCTATTCCTTATTGCTGTATCTATAGCGTTAGAGAACTTCAAACGTATCTCGTCATTCCTTAGTACTTCCGTACCCCACTTCTTTGCGTATTGATTCTTCCTGACTAATGTCTTGAACTTCAGCCTACTCTTCATCACTACTATATTGTGATCTGAGTCTATATCTGCTCCTGGGTACGCCTTACAATCTAGTATCTGATTTCGGAATCTCTGTCTGAAACTTGTTACAGAACTCAATTAGTCTTTCTCCTCTTACATTCCTTGTCCCAAGCCCATATTCTGCTGTAACCTTTTCTTCTACTCCTTCCCCCACAACTGCATTCCAGTCGCCCATGACTATTAGATTTTCGTCCCCCTTTACATACCGCATTACCCTTTCAATATCCTCATGTACTTTCTCTATCTGTTCATCTTCAGCTTGCGACGTCGGCATGTATACCTGAACTATCGTTGTCGGTGTTGGTCTGCTGTCGATTCTCATTAGAACAACCCGGTCACTGAACTGTTCACTGTAACACACCCTCTGCCCTACCTTCCTATTCATAACGAATCCTACACCTGTTATACCATTTTCTGCTGCTGTTGATATTACCCGATACTCATCTCACCAGAAATCCTTGACTTCCTTCCAATTCACTTCACTGACCCCTACTATATCTATATTGAGCCTTTGCATTTCCCTTTTCAGATTTTCTAGTTTCCCTACCCCGTTCAAGCTTTTGACATTCCACGCCCTGACTCGTAGAACGTTATCCTTTCGTAGATTATTCAATCTTTTTCTCATGGTAACCTCCCCCTTGGCAGTCCCCTCCCGGAGATCCGAATGGGGGACTATTCCGGAATCTTTTTCCAATGGAGAGATCATCATGACACTTCTTCAATTACAGGCCACATGTCCTGTGGATACACGTTACGTGTCTTTAATGCAGTGGTTTCCATTGCCTTCTGCATCCTGATGTCGTTGATCACTGCTGATTCTTCCGCCTTTAGGGGCAATTTCCCACGCCTAGGACAAGAGAGTGCCCTGAACCTCTATCCGCTCCTCCGCCCTCTTTGACAAGGCCGTTGGCAGAATGAGGCTGACTTCTTATGCCGGAGGTCTTCGACCGCCAATGCTGATTATTTATCAAAATTTAGGCAGTGGCGGGAATCGAACCCGGGACCGAAGACGCTTTGATTATGAATCAAAGCCGCTACCCCCTTTTTTTTTCTTCTTTTTTCTTTTTTTTGTTTTTTTTTTCAATTTTGCAAGCAACAGAAGAAAAAAAAAGTGCCGCAGGAGGAATGGAACCCGAGACCTCTGGCGTAAGGGGCCGAGCGCTAACCACGTTTTTTTTTATTTTTTTTTATTTTTTTTTTATTTTTTTTTTTAACATGAAGTAAGACACTTATTGTTTTTAAACAAAGAAAATATTAAGCACCGAGCAAGGTTTGAACTTTTTTTTTATTTACGCTACCCCTATTTTTTTAATAAAATGGAACAAAAAAAAACAAGTGCCACCGCCACTTTTCATCCTATAACAAAAAAAAAAAAAAAAATCTGGGCCACCTCAGGCGTTGGCTCCTGACTAAACCTACCCCAGAGAGCTGCCTATATACCAGGGGAAATATGGGAAATCAAGGTTAGGGTTATCCTTAAAAACAAAACAAAATCTTCCTTTTCCTGAATTTTATTTTAATTTGTTTTTTGTTTTATATTTATTTATTTATTTTATTTTATTTTATTTTATTTTATTTTTTGTGTAATTGATCAGAGGCCTTCTGCGCCCCGCTGGTAATATGTTGAGTCACGTCTTCTCGAAATTGATGTGTTCCGTTCAATTGTTCAGAAATGTTCATTGGTTCAAACAGGAAGCCTTCTTCTCTCTTGGCTTAACACATTCCAGCTGCGAGGCGGCTCGTGGAAAGCACTCCCAAGGAAGTTCGAGAAAAATTGTCTGTATTTTGGGTGACGGACAACGACATAATGACGGTCATTGAGGTATGTCCAATAATCGAGTACAGAGTCTACAGTTTGTCCAAATAAGTAGTGAATGGCATGTCCGCGAACCCAATTCACAGCATTGGTCTTTGTCCGAGGAAAATAGTCACGTTCCGGAAATAATAATGAAAGGGGAGTAATCCGATCCGGAATGTCCCGCGTTAGAAAAGCCACAATACGTCGAACCAAGTGCCAAACCTCCGCTGCCGGTCCGCAAACAAACCGATGTTCGTCATTGTCTGGCACTCCACACGTGGAGCATAGAGCTGATTGGGCGAGGTGGATACGATGAAGGCGAAATTGGTTGATTTGCTTACCACTGACAGGTAGGTACCAGACAGATTGAACATTCGTGTCAAGGTAACAGGCGAACACCGCGCGCCATACATGACGCCAGTCAACCTGGGGGAACTTTAGTTCAATCGGGTTAGGTGGACGACCTAATTGGAGGACATTGTATACTGCCTTTGTCTTGAGTAAAAGCTGTCTTGGTAAGGTGAGGCGTAGATAACTGAGTTCCAGAAAGAAGTACCGTATATAATGGAACTGGGCCGGAACATCCGAGATCATCACTGGGGCTGACAGTGAGACCGGCGAGTATGCCGACAGGAGGAGACCAGTGAGGCCCGTTGGGCAACGGGTCCATACCGTCATCTGGGAGCTGACAAATAGGGCGCGAGCTCTATCCGGCACGTGAAACAGACCTATCCCACCTCGTTCACGGGGAAGAGTAAGGGTCGCATAGTTAACTTTGAACAACATCCCAGAGCTGACGAAAGATGCCATCGCTGCCAACATGCGACGTGCCACAGTAAGCGGGAAAGGTAGAACTTGCGCTACATGGGGAACTCGGGATGCGATATATGTATTGACATATCGAGCTCGTTGGAGCATATCTAGGGATCGAAGGCGATGGTCCATAAGACCTGCTCTGATCATTAAAAGGAGGCGTCGGCAGTTGATGGTGGCTGAACGCCGGAGATCAGATGAAAAATCTATTCCCAAACAACGAATGGTATCAACGGTGGTGAGAGGTGTAACGCACTCCACGGGAAGTCCCGTGCCAATGAACATAACTTGTGACTTACGTACGTTTAAAGAGCTACCTGACGCCTCACCATAAGTCGCTACCCACGTCAAAACAGCTCGAACTTCGTCGGCATTACGTAAACAGATGACGACATCGTCAGCATAGGCCGTGCAACAGAATCGGTAGCGGTCTATGGACAACCCTACCAAACGTTGTCTTAGTCCACATAGCAAGGATTCCAAGGAAAAGGCGTACAAAATTGGTGATAGAGGGCAACCTTGACGTACGGATCGACCTATTATTATCGGTGGAGTGAGTCTGCCATTGTACATAATCCTGGATGAGGCACCCCGCAGAAGGCGCATCACTACCGTGATAACGGCGACCGAGAAACCCATATGGTGGAGAACGGCCGTAAGGAACGAATGGTCAACCCTATCAAAAGCTTGACTAAAGTCCAAAGACGCAAGTGCCCCAGAGAGGCGTTGTGCCTGGGTAACGGCGATCATATCCCTGTAGCGGCATAAAGCCGTGCGAATATTGTTGTCGCCTCCCAAAGATGCTTGGTCTGGCGACACAACATAGCGGGCAACGTTTTTAAGTCGTGCTGCCAAAAGGCGAGTGAAGATTTTCATATCACTGTTAAGGAGGGTGAGGGGCCGATAATCACTGATATTGTTGCCACCGTGCAGTTTATGTACAGGAATAATAATTCCTTCCATGAAAGCGTCCGGCACAGGTACTTGCGGAGACATCAGTTCCCGACAGATGGAGGTGAAGGTGGACTCTAACAAATCACGGAAGGTGCGATAAAATTCGAGGGGAAGACCGTCGGGGCCCGGGGGAGCGATTGATGGTTCCTGCCCGGATCGCATCGCGGACTTCCTCATCAGTCACCTCCGACATCAAGTCAATCGCCGCATCTCCTGGGATACCACCGAAGTTGAGCTGTGAGACTTCCTCGATCAACTCTTGGGAATGTGGAACTGCGGCGTAGAGCTGCCGGCAGTGGGCGTGAAGCACATTCCCTATGGCAGATTGGGTTACGTAGCGACGCCCTTCTTGATCCGTTAGGACGTGAATCAATTTTCGGCGTCGATTTTGTCGTTCTTGGATGATATGGTACATCGACGGATGTTCATGAGGCATGCGATCAGCAGTACGAGCTCGTACTATCGCCCCTTCCAAATGCCGTCGCATGAGATTGGAGATTTGGGCCTTAGCTTGGTTCATCCTTGTATGGCGCTCAGGGGAGGCTGGCATCGTGGAGCATTCTCGTAGGATCCTGTAGTAAAAGTCCATAGTGCTCTTCCTCCAGGCGACAACATCTTTGCCATACCGGATTAAAGTTTTTCGAAGAGCAGGTTTTGCACATTGGATCCACCAGGATATGGTAGACGGATACGTGGGTCGGCGTCTATTACATGTGATCCAAGTGTCTTCTATTAGAAGTCGACAGTCAGGTGAATTAAGAAGCGCCGTGTTCAGTTTCCATAAACCACGTCCGTGCCATACTGTCTGTCTTGTGAGAACAACATCACAGAAGTAAGCCTCATGGTCTGAGAAAGCAACAGGCCAGATTTCAGCCTGTCGAGTGTGTTGAATAAGGGATCGCGAGATGTAGATGCGATCCAGTCGGCTAGAGGAGTGCGCAGTGTGGTACGGAAAGCCCAAAAGATCACCGTGAACATGTCTCCACGTGTCGACAAATTGTAGCCGCGTGACGACTGTTTCCAGAGCTGCGCATGGTGAGTGACGCGGCAATTGATCCTGAGGTCGCTGGGTGCAGTTGAAGTCTCCACCCATGATCCAGTCATCGTGTGGTCCCATAAAAAGGGATGTGACTTCATTCGCGAAGAAGGCATTGCGTTCACGACAGTAGCTGGAGCCCGACGGCGCATAAATATTGATGATGCGTACACCAAAGAGAGTAAGGGCCATACCTCTGCCGCTGGGGAGGTATAGGACATCTTCGGCAGGAAGACCTTCGCGTAAGATGATGGCAACACCACTACCGGTGTCCGAAGCGGGAGAAAGATGCACCGTGAAGCCATGTGGTGGTGAAAAATCGGCGACATGCACTTCCTGAAAAAGCGCAATATCTATGTCCGCATCATAAATCATATCGCGGAGCAGCGCTAGTTTGTGGGGCGCACGAATGGTCGCCAGGTTAATCGTTGCGACACGATAATGCTGGTGTTGGAATCCCACAGGCACAGTTGGGGCTTCTTCTTCAGGAGCGAGAGGTCGTCGATCTTGCCTGTCCGCTGAAGAGGCTGTTATTGTGGAGAGTTTGCGGGCGCGGGCGCAACCGATGGGGGTGCCCCATCATCAGCAGCATTCACCCCAGTCCCTTCGATCTCCACGTCGTCTGCCCAGGAGACTGATGCTGCGGTAGGGCATCGGCTGTGCACGTCATCCACGTGGAGAGGAGACGTAGTTTTCGTCTCATCGGATAGGCTCTCTTCAACGTCGACCTGTGGGGGCGACGGCGTCAGTAAGGAGGGGTGTTCGTTGCCAGTGGTCGCCTGTGGCGGGTCTTTCGCATCAGCCTTTCGGTCATCAAAGATCGGTTTGTCGCCCATCTTCGGGTCTGCATCCCCGGTATCCATCCGTAGAATGGATTCATCAGGGGGTGTACGGCTACGTTTCTTTCTCTTTCGTGTCGACCCTTGTTTTCGAACAAGTCGTTCAGAGTCCGATTGCGGGTGGCTTTCGTCTGACTCCGGACCAGTCTGAAGGAAAGCAGAAGTAGGTACCACTCCCGGATCAACGTCCATCTCAGTAGCATTTTCAGTCACAGTGCTGCGATGATTCGGCAGGTTAGGATCTGGCGTCTGGAGCACCTCAGAAGGAATCTCAGGAGCGGTTGCATCTACCTGATCAGACGACGTCAACGGAGCAGGAAGACTCTGTGTAGACGTGCTACCTTCCTGGGCAACCTTGGCGTATGTGACAGGGATCTGAGTCATCACCGCTGGGGACGCTTCCTCGCCGACCGGCGTCTGGATCAGGCGGCGTCGCATGCAGGCGGATCTGACGTGGCCTTCTTGTCCACAACCCGCACATGTTCGGGGTTGGCCGTCGTACATGACAATGGCTCGCACCCCGCCAATGGTCAGGTATGATGGAATATGTTTTTTCAGTTCAATTTTGACCTGACGCACACCATTAAGGACATGGTAGGTCGTGAAGGTTTGCCATTTTTCCTCTACGTAACCGATGACGTTACCGTATGGTTGTAACGCAGAGACAACTTCGTCCTTCGGCACTTCAAAAGGTAGTTCAAACACCCTAATCGTGCGTTGACCGTACTCTGCGAGTTCAAGTGTTACAGCTCCGACGTGACCATCAGAGTATTTGAACTTAAGTCCATTGGCATGGCGGCGAATAACATCTTCACACACCTCGGTGTTTGTCATTTTAATATGAACGACACTACTCGTGATCGAAAAATGGATTCCGATAACGTGGTTAGGATCTAAACGAACTTCTTCACGTATGAACGTTTCAACTTCATGTGCACGAGGTCGCGCATGTTCAGCTGGGAAGGAAACTTTAAGGGTCGCACGGCGGTAAGCGCTCGACATGTTGTTCACGGTGAACGGACGCAAGCCTGAAAGCTACGACGCGGAAGTAAACAACGCCTGCAGCGGAGCACTGGCCGGCGTGCGGGGCCGTCCGCACGCTGCCACGGCTGAGAGCCGACTGCCGACCCCTAGACCACGGGTACCCCTTGAGCGAATGCTCTGAAAAGCTAATCATTTGCATATCGCAGCATCTTCTTCCTGTCGGTTAAATTTCGCGTGTGTAGCGCGTCATCTTCGTGGTGTAGCAATTTTCATGGCCAGTAGTGTAAATTTCTTCATGGACGCTCCACTTGTGCCCTCTACTACGGTATAAAATTTGAAAATAAATTAAATGTGGGCTGAAGTTACGAGTATTATTCAAATAGTAAATGTCACCCGTGTAAACCCAAAGACATCAGACTGTGACTGTGGCAGAATGTTACTTTGCTACAGACAACTTTAATGGCTTGGAAGGGGCTCTCAGCAAGTAATGCCAGTTTCGGTTGAAAAAATGCGGAATCTCTTGTGGGACATTGTGGAATATTCCCGCTTCAGCCCCTATAACTTCATTCGGGATCCAATGACTGTTAGCAGAATATGGAATCGGTGGGTTCATAACGGTAATACGGAACGCCGTGCTGGATCCCAACGGCCTCGTATCACTAGCAGTCGAGATGACAGGCATCTTATCTGCATGGCTGTAACGGATCGTGCAGCCACGTCTTGATCCCTGAGTCAACAGATGGGGACGTTTGCAAGACAACAACCATCAGCACGAACAGTTCGACGACGTTTTGCAGCAGCATGGACTATCAGCTCGGAGACCATGGCTGCGGTTACCCTTGACGCTACATCACAAACAGGAGCGCCTGCGATGGTGCACTCGACGACGAATCTCGGTGCACGAATGGCAAAACGTTATTTTTTCGGATGAATCCAGGTTCTGTTTACAGCATCATGATGGTCGCATCCGTGTTTGGCGACATCGCGGTGAACGCACATTGGAAGCGTGTATTAGTCATCGCCATACTGGCGTATCACCCGGCGTGATGGTATCGGGCGGGTGCCATTGGTTACTCGTCTCGGTCACCTCTTGTTCGCATTGACGGCACTTTGAATAGTGGACGTTACATTTCAGATGTGTTACGACCCGTGGCTCTACCCTTCATTCGATCCCTAAGAAACCCTACATTTCAGCAGGATAATGCACGACCGCATGTTGCAGGTCCTGTACGGGCCTTTCTGGATACAGAAAATGTTCGCCTGCTGCCCTGGCCAGGACATTCTCCATATCTCTCACCAATTGAAAACGTCTGGTCAATGGTGGCCGATCAACTGGCTCGTCACAATACGCCAGTCACTACTCTTGATGAACTGTGGTATCGCGTTGAAGATGGATGGGCAGCTGTACCTGTACACGCCATCCAAGTTCTGATTGAGTCAATGCCCAGGCGTATCAAGGGCGTTATTATGGCCAGAGGTGGTTGTTTTGGGTACTGATTTCTCAGGATACATGCACCCAAATTGCGTGAAAATGTAATCACATTTCAGTTTTAGTATAATATATTTGTCCAATGAACACCCGTTTATCATCTGCATTTCTTCTTGGTGTAGCAATTTTAGTGGCCAGTAGTGTATGAACCCTGTTCCCTGCTGAACTCAGACCTTGATCAGTGCTGGAGGCGGTATCACGGGGTATTAGTGTGACGTTTCTTGGGGGTTCTATGATTTTTTTGTGTCGTGTTCTTACTTAAAACGGTTTCCGGAATGGTAAAGGAGCCAGTAGTGTTTAGTTGGTGGTGGACTTCTGAGAGCCAACGTAAACTGGCACAGCGCTGCTGGAGATGGTGCGGCAGTTTCCGTGTTGGGCAGCGCGCGCTGTTATCGGCGCGAGTGGCGACAGTGGGTGCACAGTGTGGAAGGTGGCACGCGCGGAGAGGCGGCCGGGAGCGTGGTGACCCGCCGCTGGTGTGTGCCACACCAAGGCCGCCGGCTTATCGGCGAGCCAGTCGCCAGGTCACGCCCCAGTCACTCACTCCGCCAGCACGGACCGGCGCCATATGTAACGATCACTGCTCAACTGGGACACTCTCCTCAACACTGCCCTCTCGGCATCTCGCACCGTAACACGCACTATCTCAGCAATAGTACCCGGACACCTACTAGTGGACATTAATATGTGGTGCGCCCACCTTCACCTTTATCAAGCTTTGAACTCCGCTAGGGACACTTGTAGGCGTGTAGGAATGTCTGTGGAGTAACGCAGACTGCTCTGCCTCAAGAGCGGAAACCAGAGGAGTTAGAGATGTTGGATGCTGAGGTACGGAGCGAAATCGACATTCTAACTCTCCCAGAAGTGTTCCACTGGGTACAGGTCGGGATGTTGGCCAAGCCACTACATTTCAGGAATGTTATCGTCCACAAACCATTGCCTCACAGAGTACACTGTCATGCTGATACACACTGTCGTCATATCCGAACTGTTCTTCTACTATACACAGCGCACATTGCTGTAAATTGTGTTCATATCCTTACGTATTTAGTGTTTTCTTATGTGCAATAAGTGGACCACACCCTAACCACGAAAAACAAACCCCATACCGTGACACCACCACCTCCGTACTAATCTGTAGGCAATACAAGTGAAGGCCGGTAACAGCCTCCAAGAATTTTCCGAACACAAACCCTTCTATCGGATTGGCACAGGGCACATCGTGACTCATCACCCAAAAGTCATCACGCATTGCTTAGCATTAACTACAGAAATGTGTGACTTATGAGGAGCTGCTCAACTATTGTACATCACTCTATTTAACTCCGTACACACAGTCATTGTGATAGCTGGACTGCTCGGAGCACTGTGGAACTCAAGAGCAATTCCTTCCGCCAATTTCACGTTATTTTTTACAACCACTCTCCGCAATGCTCGATAGTCCCTGTTGGTCAGTAAATGAGGTCTGCCTCCTCTTGCTATTGCTGTGGTTGTTCCTTTCCGTACCCACAGCACAATCACACTACCAACAGTCGACTTGGGCTTCTTTGGAAGAATTGAAAAGTCCCTCATGTGATGGATTTGTTAGTCAAGTGACATCAGATGATTAGTCCACGTTCGAAGGCACTGAGACCTGTTGATTTATCCATTCGGCTGTTACTGCTTCGCTACTGACAACACAATACCTCCTCCTCCCCCCCCCCCCCTCCTTCCATTTATACTGATGTCTCCGCTGCTCGTGACATCTAGTGGTCAATTCTGCATTACCCGGGGGAGACCAGGTACCTTTCAGCAGATAGTACAATGGTAGTATTACGGTTACGTATATGACGCCAGTCTGTCTACCATTAACTGTAAATACTGTACCAACAATATAATCTTCCACCCTCCCTCCCATTTCATTGTATGAAAGATTGCCCCTGTATCAAATGTCTACGTTTACCACTGTAGTTAACACTCGAGAATTACGACGGTAGAGGTAATTTTTCATAGCTTGAAACGTGAGATATTGTGATGTGTAAGGTTTGGCTGTAGCGTCACCATCTGGAGTTTAATCAGCCGTTCTGACATGTTACCGTCTCGACTGAACAAAACAGTAACGAATGGTGGAGCTCTTCTTTGATTGTCATCCATCCCTCCTGCGAATCACAGTTGACAATTGGCAAGACTGACCAACGTAGCAAAGGAATCTTAGTCTCCGTGTCAGATCCCTCGTGATAAGACCTGGAGGAGAACCTAATGGAATACTGATTGAGGAGATAAAGAAATGACCACGGCAAGATTGGATGCGAAAGATGAAATTTTTATTGTGCGGAGAAGTGTGCACAAACCCAGTAATGAGTGACAAATCGCTGCCGATGATGATGAACAATATACTACCACTGTATAACAATGTACCGGCTCCAGTGAATAGCTCTTTATTTACCAAGAGATCCACGACAAATAGGTAGGATATGAGGTATAGCGTTTCTCTAGCTCTCAAACAAGCAACACGGTTGGTAACGCGCAGTTGCGGGAATGGAGTTGTCTTCAAATGCCTTCTGAGGAGCGCCTCCTACCACTTATGGTGTTAAGCTTTCATTTAATTCCGACGTTTGGTGTACGTTATTCTTATTAAGTGCTTCTCTAAATCCATCACGGTAACCTACACTGTGTGATCAAACGTATCCAGACACTCCCAAAAACATACGTTTCTCCTATTAATTGCATTGTGCTGCCACCTACTGCCAGGTACTCCATATCAGCGACCTCAGTACTCATTAGACATCGTGAGAGAGCAGAATGGGGCGCTCCACGGAACTCAAGGACTTCAAACATGGTCAGGTGATTGGGTGTCACTTGTGTCTTACGTCTGTGCGCTAGAATTCCACACACCTAAACATCCCTAGGTCTAGTGTTTCCGATGTGATAGTGACGTGGAAACGTGAAGGAACACGTACAGCACCAAAGCGTACAGGCCGGCCTCATCTGTTGACTGACAGAGCTCGCCGACAGTGGAAGGGGGTCGTAACGTGTAACAGGCAGACATCTATACAGACAATCACACAGGAATTCCTAACTGAATCTGCATCCAGCACAAGTACTATGAGAGTTAGGCGGGAGGTCAGAAAACTTGGATTCCGTGGTCGAGCGGCTGCTCATAAGCCACAAATCTAACCGGTAAACGCCAAACGACGCCTCGCTTGGTGAAGGAGCGTAAACTTTGGACGATTGAACAGTGGAAAAACGTTGTGTGGAGTGACGAATCACGATACGCAATGTGGGAGTCCGATAGCAGGGTGTGGGATGGCGAATGCCCGGTGAAGATCATCTGCCAGCGTGTGTAAAATTCGGAGGCGGTGATGTTAAGGCGTGGTCGTGTTTTTCATGAAGGAGGCTTGCAACCCTTGTTGTTTTGCGTGGCACTATTACGGCACAGGCCTACATTAATGTTTTAAGCACCTTCTTGCTTCCCACTGTTGAAGAGGAATTTGGGGATGGCGATTGCATCTCTCAACACTATCGCACACCTGTTCATAAAACACGGCCTGTGGCGGGGGGAGTGGTTACATGACAATACAAAAGCATCCTTGTAATGGACTGGCCTGCACAGAGTCCTAATATGAATCCTATAGAACACCTTTGGGATGTTTTGGAACGTCGATTTCGTGCCAGGCCTCATCGACCGACATCGATGCCTTTCCTCAGTGCAGCACTTCGTGGAGAATGGGCTGCCATTCCCCAAGAAACCTTCCAGCACCTAATTGAACGTATGCCTGCGACAGTGGAATCTGTCATCAAGGCTAAGGGTGGGTCAACACCATGCTAAATTCCAGCATTACTGATGGAGGGCGCTACGAACTTTTAAGTCATTTTCAGCAAGGTGTCCGGATACCTTTGATCACATAGTTTAGCTCATCAAACTAGTTCAATGCGCCTTAGTCAAACTAACCGGTTCAAATCCTACCAATAAAAAAAATTCTTTGCCAGTGCTTAGTCAGCCTGTGGAGGGTGTCGTGTCGTGAACTATGCGTCCTAGGTTAATCGCGAAGTGACTCACGAGGTGATGATATGCAACGTTGATGGCAATCTGGCCGTCGCGTCGGCTGGAGTTAATTTAAGCGGCTTTCTTGGAACTGAGGAAGAGAAACAGGCTATGAGTCATCACGTGTAGAATCTGCGGTAATGTACCACAACGTACGACAAGTAGTAAACCAGAGAGCGAGAGGGAGAGGGAGAGATAGTGATACATACATGCGTATAATAAATCCCTTCCCTCAAAAACATTTCTCTCCTTCATACCTTATCTGTGTTACCACAGATGACCTGTCCATGACCTCATTTATACTAAGATTTCAGTGCACGCGAGGTGCCTATTTGCTTCCACCGCGCTGAGTGGAATGCATAACTTCTAATAACTGTTCACCAACATGCCGTTTTCAGCAGTAGTTGTCCCCTGCGCAAAAAACAGCACGTAAGTCGTGAATCGTTATCTTGAGGCTGTAAAAAGCTCTTAGCGAGGAAGTGTTATTTTAGAAATAATTAAATTTTTCATTCAGTTTGTTTATACGGGATGCCACTCGCTTTTTATTGGCAGAACACGAGAAACTGCAGAACTGCATTATACATTAGAGTCACAGATAATCTATTCTTCAACAAATTAATGAACTGCGTATTTCCGTAATTACAGCTCTGGCGTTTACAAACTAAACATTGCAAATTAAGTCCTAACTGATACCGCGGCAGAGATTGCCGAACCAGCTACAATCTTGCAGCCGAACCACTTTACCCGTCATTCAAGTTAAGCGCGATCCGTAGACCACCGAAGTGCTTCGTCTGCCTTTTCGTTTAGCACTTGTATATTATTCTGCTTGTTACTAATACTTGTGCAATAAGGAACGATACTACGCTATTGAGAGATGCTTTAATTGGAAATGTAAGTAAATACGTTGTTTAGTTTGTCTGACAATAATAACAGAATATTATCATTTTGGCGCGCAGCTTCCGAACGCAGCAGCCAATCGCGGAGGAAGACCACAATTTAGGCGGTCTTTCTCACGATTCCCCTACCGAATGAACAATCTGTCATCGGTATATCACATCATCTTGCCACTGCTGCCTTCTTGTAGCCGAATATAATGACTGTAAAGCCAGAAATATTACAAACGACTAAGTACGAATTATCTCCATCTGAATCACAACGAGGAATCTAAATGGAAATGAATAAAATCTAAAAAGCACTGTAGGTCTAGCTTCAGATGGAATGAGTGAAACAATCCAATCTTCGCCGGCCGGTGTGGCCGTGAGGTTCTAAGCGCGTCAGTTTGGAACCGCGTGACCGCTACGGTCGCAGGTTCGAATCCTGCCTCGGGCATGGGTGTGTGTGATGTCCTTAGGTTGGTTAGGTTTAAGTAGTTCTAAGTTCTAGGGGACTGATGACCTCAGTAGTTAAGTCCCATAGTGCTCAGAGCCATTTGAACCAAACAAATCCAATCTTCAAAACTAATAAGCTACATAAGATGGACAAATAGCCACCCAATATTGAACTCAATTTTTTTTGTCTCAATCATGAAAGAATGAATGACATAGGTAGCACAGGTGGCTGGCGCGCCGAGTTTCATCTCTCCCACGCATGCCTGCAAGGCGTTAAGACGCGGCCTGCAAACACGTGACGCAACTGTTTTTGAGACAGTGACGCATCATTTTTAACGCTCTGGTGCACCTGTCAAGTTTGCGGCCGTGCAGTTTTACGTCTCAAGTGTGTTGTTTACTAATCGCGACAACGGCGCTCAAGATTCACGTGCACATGACAAGCGCGCGATTGCACACACATGCACTTCTTAAATCCCGTCTTGTTTGTATACAAAACAGTCCAGACATAAACAAAACATTTGACGGAAAATTTTTGTGGGTGAACAACAAACAGAGCAGAAATTTGAAACTCAGAACTGACATATCAGCAGGGAGCAAAAAAAACAGGCTTATCATCGACCTCATTTAGCCGCGTAGAATACGCTCTATTAACAATACACTAGCCATGAGCTGTCGGAAGACCATCTCATTGTACAGAAAGGGTGCCCGCGGAGGTGAACCCTGTCGGCAGCGTCTAAGCCAGACGGCTACGTACTGCGCCTGTTTAAGTGCTGGGGAAGAAAGATCAGCCACTCATCTGCGCTTCTCCTGTGACCTCCCCACTGACAGCACAAGGATGGTCTCACATGTCTTATCTGACAGCTGTAAAGTTACAGCTACAGGAAATAGACTACCAATATAAAAAAATATCAACAGTCACAAGCAGTGGTGCGCCCTTAACTATAACTACACGTACAACTCACCAACTGGAAAACCAAATTTTCAGTTTCATTCTTGGGTAGCGTCACTGAAATGCATAGATAGTGCTCACTGTCACATCCTCGTGCGTAAGAAAAGTCGTGCGAGCTGCTGGAAAAAGAGTACATGTATACGACGTGAAGCTCAGTATGCCCTGGAGTCCAACCAGAGGAGACGACTTAGATGTATGTAATTATGCCTACAGGGACGTCACACGTCAAATACACCACACATTCCGCGATCTTCACCCCGCCCCTCGCGCCATCTCACAAAAAATAAGCACACCTACACTGATCGTCAGAAAGAGAGCTCAACCCAGACGAGTCCGACCCATCCCTTTGAAACTGGGTAAATATGTTGCAGACAGTCAGCTTTGCCAACGAATATTTTTGCAAGGTCTATATCGGTTGAGGGTTATCACTTCTGGAAACTGCGATAAGGACTCAACGACAGCAGCGGATCTTAACCACGCCATATTCGCATGTTCCAAGTATACAACTGCACAATCAGTCTTGCATAAGAAGCTAGTTGCGAGAGGTTACCCCCTCCCCACCAGTGTTCCTGTTTTAGTCCACCGTTCTGATAAATATAATTCGCTCAGAGACTATTTGAAAGCCACCGGCATCCAAACTTAATTTATGAGTTGCCGAGGTCTTCATTTTCACATGGCATCCGCCCAGTTCGGAATCGGGTGCGTAATTTTGTGTTTTAATTTGCGTACAGACCTCTATTTGTACATTAAATTATTATTATTGCTCTCTTGTGCATTTTATGTCTACTGGCGCTAATGCACATACGGTTGGTTGTATTGTGTTTGCCATTTTGGTTTTTTTTTTTTTTTACTTTAATTACGTCAATCAAAAATGTTCAGATGTTTGTGAAATCTTATGGGACTTAACTGCTAAGGTCATCAGTCCCTAAGCTTACACACTTCTTAACCTAAATTATCCTAAGGACAAACACACACACACACACACAACCATGCCCGAGGGAGGACTCGAACCTCCGCCGGGACCAGGCGCACAGTCCATGACTGCAGCGCCTTAGACCGCTCGGCTTACGTCAATCGGTATGCTACATTTCTTATATTCTTATATGATATTTTCTGCAATTTCGTTCTTCCGCTATTGTTGTTTTTATTGTATGATGTATGGTGTCTGCCCTTTCATGTTTTATCTTTTACTTTAAGAGCATATACTTGTTTGTCATAATGTCTTTGTGTAGTGCTGTTTGTAATTCTGCTCCACTGTCTTTGTTATCACTGCCGCTGGCTGTCTGGTGTTTGTCTAATTGCGCTTTTATATTACTTTAAGGGTAATGCAGTATGTAAAGGGGGACGAAAATCTAATAGTCATGGGCGACTGGAATGCAGTTGTAGGGGAAGGAGTAGAAGAAAAGGTTACTGGAGAATATGGGCTTGGGACAAGGAATGAAAGAGGAGAAAGACTAATTGAGTTCTGTAACACGTTTCAAATAGTAATAGCGAATACCCTGTTCAAGAATCACAAGAGGAGGAGGTATACTTGGAAAAGGCCGGGAGATACGGGAAGATTTCAATTAGATTACATCATGGTCAGACAGAGATTCCGAAATCAGATACTGGATTGTAAGGCGTACACAGGAGCAGATATAGACCCAGATCACAATATAGTAGTGATGAAGAGTAGGCTGAAGTTCAAGACATTAGTCAGGAAGAATCAATACGCAAAAAAGTGGGATACGGAAGTACTAAGGAATGACGAGATACGTTTGAAGTTCTCTAACGCTATAGATACAGCAATAAGGAATAGTGCAGTAGGCAGTACAGTTGAAGAGGAATGGACATCTCTAAAAACGGCCATCACAGAAGTTGGGAGGGAAAACCTAGGTACAAAGAAGGTAGCTGCGAAGAAACCATGGGTAACAGAAGAAATACTTCAGTTGATTGATGAAAGGAGGAAGTACAAACATGTTTCGGGAAAATTAGGAATACATAAATACAAGTCGCTGAGGAATGAAATAAATAGGAAGTGCAGGGAAGCTAAGACGAAATGGCTGCAGGAAAAATGTGAAGACATCGAAAATGATATGATTGTCGGAAGGACAGACTCAGCATACAGGAAAGTCAAAACAACCTTTGGTGACATTAAAAGCAACGGTGGTAACATTAAGAGTGCAACGGGAATTCCACTGTTAAATGCAGAGGAGAGAGCAGATAGGTGGAAAGAATACATTGAAAGCCTCTATGAGGGTGAAGATTTGTCTGATGTGATAGAAGAAGAAACAGGAGTCGATTTAGAAGAGATAGGGGATCCAGTATTAGAATCGGAATTTAAAAGAGCTTTGGAGGACTTACGGTCAAATAAGGCAGAAGGGATAGATAATATTCCATCAGAATTTCTAAAATCATTGGGGGAAGTGGCAACAAAACGACTATTCACGTTGGTGTGTAGAATATATGAGTCTGGCGATATACCATCTGACTTTCGGAAAAGCATCATCCACACAATTCCGAAGACGGCAAGAGCTGACAAGTGCGAGAATTATCGCACAATCAGCTTAACAGCTCATGCATCGAAGCTGCTTACAAGAATAATATACAGAAGAATGGAAAAGAAAATTGAGAATGCGCTAGGTGACGATCAGTTTGGCTTTAGGAAAAGTAAAGGGACGAGAGAGGCAATTCTGATGTTACGGCTAATAATGGAAGCAAGGCTAAAGAAAAATCAAGACACTTTCATAGGATTTGTCGACCTGGAAAAAGCCTTCGACAATATAAAATGGTGCAAGCTGTTCGAGATTCTGAAAAAAGTAGGGGTAAGCTATAGGGAGAGACGGGTCATATACAATATGTACAACAACCAAGAGGATAAATAAGAGTGGACGATCAAGAACGAAGTGCTCGTATTAAGAAGGGTGTAGGACAAGGCTATAGCCTTTCGCCCCTACTCTTCAGTCCGTACATCGAGGAAGCAATGATGGACATAAAAGAAAGGTTCAGGAGTGGAATTAAAATACAAGGTGAAAGGATACCAATGATACGATTCGCTGATGACATTGCTATCCTGAGTGAAAATGAAGAAGAATTAAATGATCTGCTGAATGGAATGAACAGTCTAATTAGTACACAGTATGGTTTGAGAGTAAATCGGAGAAAGACGAAGGTAATGAGAAGTAGTAGAAATGAGAACAGCGAGAAACTTAACATCAGGATTGATGGTCACGAAGTCAATGAAGTTAAGGAATTCTGCTACCTAGGCAGTAAAATAACCAATGACGGACGGAGCAAGGAGGAAATCAAAAGCAGACTCGCTATGGCAAAAAAGGCATTTCTGGCCAAGAGAAGTCTACTAATATCAAATACCGGCCTTAATTTGAGGAAGAAATTTCTGAGGATGTACGTCTTGAGTACAGTATTGGATGGTAGTGAAACACGGACTGTGGGAAAACCGGAACAGAAGAGAATCGAAGCATTTGAGATGTGGTGCCATAGACGAATGTTGAAAATTAGGTGGACTGATAAGGTAAGGAATGAGGAGGTTCTACGCAGAATCGGAGAGGAAAGAAATATGTGGAAAACACTGATAAGGAGAAGGGACAGGAGGATAGGACATCTGCTAAGGCATGAGGGAATGACTTCCATGGCACTAGAGGGAGCTGTAGAGGGCAAAAACTGTAGAGGAAAACAGAGATTGGAATACGTCAAGCAAATAATTGAGGACGTAGGTTGCAAGTGCTACTCTGAGATGAAGAGGTTAGCACAGGAAAGGAATTCGTGGCGGGCCGCATCATACCAGTCAGTAGACTGACGAAAAAAAAATAAAACCTTTAAGAGTGCGCTTGTATGCCAAATTCCTAATTTTGTTCTACTCTGCTTTTTTGCAATTATGTTTCTTTGGCAATTTATAACTGTTGTTGGCTGTATGGCCCTTGTAACCCAAAGTCAAAATAAAGAAATTAATCAAAAAAATTGCACGTTCGGCCGCACTGCCGCGAAGCACGAATGGGTCCTTGATGACGTGCCCATTGGTTGGTACAAGAGGGGCCACAAACGACCACGACCGCCATTGCGATGAGGTTAGCGCCACTAGAGCATGACCGCAACATGCGCTATACCTGTCTGTTGCATGGTGCTCCCACGATTCTTCTGCTCTGACATTTGCAATTTTTCGTTTTATATAAAATTGTCGTACAAACGACGAAATTTCAAATACAGCTGGTGTATTCGCTACGGCGAGTTTCTACAGTATGACGCTTTAAATCTGTATTTCGTGCATCTAGAACTAGCAGTTTGGAGAAGTACAACTGTGTCCCACACAAAGCAATAAAAAACGGTTAGCTCCGAGTGCGTTACTCTTTTTTTATCATCTATGACTCGCTCCGACTGTTTTCACTGTCACCTTCAAATGTATGCAATAGATTTCTAGTTGTGTGGTGATGTGTACGAGAGTATTTCAGCTGGTTGTAATAAGTCCCTAATGCAGCCGTCATCAAAATGCGGGGTGCGCCTTCCTGGAGAGGTGAGGGTGGGCAGCTTTGATTGGAATATTTAGCTTCATATTGTCTAAGAAAAAGACTTCCCGTGAACAAACTAACATTGCTAGCGTCAGAGTCTCATTTCAACGAACCAAGTTAGGAAATTCCCCCGCGTTAATTTGCTGTCTTATTTCACAGGAACTGAATAGTACATCCTGTCTGCAGGAATGCTAAGAAAAATCGAGAGTAATATTTCATCACACAGCCCCGTCACCGATCACCCGCAGTGTTAGCTACTTACCGAACAAATATTAATGACAATAACCCGTTTGAAAATGTGACCGCCACTTCCTTGTAACACTGACTACAAGAATAGCGTGCTAATCACAGCCATTGTCACTGTCCTCTCGATTTCAGCCACGCTTCCGGAGTTCAAAGTAGTGAGTTAGCTAGAAGTTGAATTCTACAGGCCGGCCGGTGTGGCCGTGCGGTTCTAAGCGCTTCAGTTTGGAACCGCGTGACCGCTACGGTCGCAGGTTCGAATCCTGCCTCGGGCATGGATGTGTGTGATGTCCATAGGTTAGTTATGTTTAAGTAGTTCTAAGTTCTAGGGGACTGATGACCTCAGAAGTTAAGTCCCATAGTGCTCAGAGCCATTTGAATTCTACAGAGTGTTTAGTGGAAGCAGTGACAGAAGTGCTGCGATTCCCATGAATAAGTGGATGATTCTCAGTGGACACAAGATAACCCGCGCAAGAGATTCACGGAGTATCTCTTCTCCTTCGAAAGTATGAATTTCTAGTAAGTAAAAAGGTTCGAATTTAATCAAAGCAGATTTTTCTTTCGGATCTTCCTATGTTCCTATCAGCAAAATTACTTCTAAACGCAATACCGAAGCGTGTAAATGTCAAGTTGAGTATCTAACATTACGTTATACCAGGATTCATTTAAACAATGTTTTCTTTGTTTGGAGATTTTAATCAACGATAGCCTGAATGCTATAAAAAAGGAAATATCAGATTCCTCAAAAAATAGGTATCAGGTACTAAGAAAACACTAAGAGATCCGTAGGGTCTGTAGATTAGAGGTACCCAACTTAACTGAAAAATCCAAATCACCACATATTACTGATGAGAAATAGATTCTTCCCACAACCGTCAAAATGTACGAAATCATGCATGGAGAAGGTTTTGGTGGGTGTCTGAAGTCGATACCACTCTCAGGTGATGAAAAATCAGTTGCCACCACGTCTTCATGATAGCCCAAAATTCGATCTGCAACTTGATGACAGTAGTGATATTTGCAATCTTTTCTAGCCTCATGTTTTTCATGCAACTTTTATGAAACTGAAATGCACGAGGAGTGCCTATTTTGTAAAGCTCTGGAGAGAGGACTTCAGGCGTCGGCATTTTCTTTCAACGGAATTCCTTTCCTGCTGACAACGGACAAACTTTGCTGGTACCGACTGGGCGGCAGCATTTACTGGAACTAAAAAGGGGTTCATGACAGGTGTGTGTGCTCTTTCTCCACCTGTGAAATTCACACAATGCACGATACGCAGTGAGGCATTGGCTTCTAAAGTAGTGCAACCGGAAGTCAAAAAAGTGCTGAACGATGCAGTCAGCTCACAAATTTGGTGAAAGCGCGAGCTGCAAATAGTAGATTGTTCTTTGCGAGGAGATCTGTTGTACTCCTGATTCACTTCTACTTCACACGGACGTACACTGGTTGTGCCGTGGTAGTAAAGTTCTTCGTAACCAATTTCCGTACGAGAACCAAACTTGGTAGCATTAATGTCAAGGACATGGGAAAGAGAAATAATGTAGAATCAATTCAAACGACACACTTTTAATATACTGCTACGGTACATCGTACGACATACCATCACATACCTGTACCATTACTGCTACAAAAGGGGCTCAATATGACGCCCATCAGTTGTAAGTAGGCTGTTTATGTTTTCTCTATGTAAGTAGGCTGTTTATGTTTTCTTATTGGCAACGTTACGTAGCGCTCAATATGAAAATCACTGGCTGTGCTGTGTGCAGTCTGTGGCTAGTTTGCATTGTTGTCTGCCATTGTAGTGTTGGGCAGCGGCAGCTGGATGTGAACAGCGCGTAGCGTTGCGCAGTTGGAGGTGAGCCGCCAGCAGTGGTGGATGTGGGGAGAGAGATGGCGGAGTTTTGAAATTTGTCATGAACTGCTATATTTATATATGATGATATCAAGGTAAATACATTGTTTGTTCTCTATTAATATCTTTCATTTGCTAACTATCCCTATCAGTAGTTAGTGCCTTCCGTAGTTTGAATCTTTTATTTAGCTGGCAGTAGTGGCACTTGCTGTATTGCAGTAGCTTGAGCAGCGAAGATTTTTGTGAGGTAAGTGATTTGTGAAAGGTATAGTTTAATGTTAGTCAGGGCCATTCTTTTGTAGGGAATTTTGAAAGTCAGATTGCGTTGCGCTAAAAAATATTGTGTGTCAGTTTAAGCACAGTCATTTGTAATTGTTCAAAAGGGGACGTTCCATAGGTCGACACTTAGCCGAGGATACCTCACTGGAATCTTCTGATCTTTTGTTGTAGTTTGTGTAATTAATGTAGATTTTGTTTATTGCTAGCGCGTAATTGTAGAGAAAATCTCCTTTGTAGTTGCAGTCTTCCATTGTTGTACAGTAAAACAGTTGTGGCATGCATGTAGATTTGCACCAAGTATTTCGCAGCTGCAATTAACTAGATATTATTTTCATTGTTATGTTAATGTGTTCTCTTATTTTTGCTCTTCAAATTGTGCTTTTCTGTGTTGTCGTGTGAAATATTGTGACAACAATGGCGTGTGAAAAACGTACTACTAGGCTCCAAAGTAAACTGAGAAATGACAGTGAAAATGAAAGCAGTGTGTTAGCGCCACCGAGTAATGAATTAACTGATGTTCAAAGTAGTAATTTGGTAATTGTGCATAGGGAAATGGAGCGGGGTGCAAACAATCAGTGAACAGGGAAGCATTATCGATCGATCGGTCGGCAACAGCTCGCCTCAGGAATCCGAAATGACAGGACACAATTTCGCAAATACTGTAGATTCAGGTTTTGGGTTATCACCGTTTTCTCAAATAAGTCAAGACGCATTTTCTGCTTGTCAAAATGTGAATGTCGCCGGTGCAAATGCACTGCCGAAAAGCGTAGAGAAACAGATTCCAGACACTAATACATTATTATTGCAATTAATGCAACAAATGGAACAAAATCAGAGACAAATGGAACAATATCTCAATAAGTTAGACACAGTGGAACAAAATCTCAAAAAGTTAGACACAATGGAACAAAATCTTCAAAAGTTAGACACTACACTTGAACAAACACGTGAAGATTTAACCACTGAGTTACATAACATCGAATCGAAATGTCAAAAGGTCTGTAATGACGTAAAAACACAAATTTGTGAGCATTTCCAACCTATTTTTTCGCGTCATGAAAATGCACTACAGAATCACGAAGCAGCCATAAAAGAACTGCAAAATACTGTTCATGAAAATCATGAGACCCTGCAAGCTAAAATTGACTCAGTTGCATCTACCGATTCGGTTACGCAACTTGCAAGAACTCAGGAAAACTTAAAGGACACAGTAGATACCCTGAAAATTGGTTCAAATGGCTCTGAGCACTATGGGACTCAACTGCTGAGGTCATTAGTCCCCTAGAACTTAGAACTAGTTAAACCTAACTAACCTAAGGACATCACACACATCCATGCCCGAGGCAGGATTCGAACCTGCGACCGTAGCGGTCTCACGGTTCCAGACTGCAGCGCCAGAACCACGCGGCCACTTCGGCCGGCTCTGAAAATTGGTTCAGAAAGACACATGGAGGAAATAAGTACACTATCGGAGAAAGTAGCCGAACTTTCGGATCAGGTCACTAACTTATCTACAAAGGTAGATGATGATCTGAATGACACAAGACCCGTAGCCTTCACTGACACAGAAGAGTATGAACAAATAAGAAAATTCAAACAAAATCAAAATCAAATCAATACACAGTACAAAAGAGAAATCCGGGAAGTACAAGATCAGTTGACGCAGGTAATACAAGAATTACGTATTTCAGAGGACACTCGCGCTCCAATACGGGAAGAGGGACTTAGAAATACGGAACAACCACAAAATAATAACACAGGACACTTAGGAAATTATGACAGAAATTGGCAAGGCGCATTGGATTTTGAGATGGAACCGCCGAAACGAAGTAACAATGACCGACATGCGACTCGCCGACAGGATGATTTTGACTATAAGCTGTTCATTACTACACGTAAATTCAAAACATTTAAGAATTCTGGCAACGACATTCATCCACAAGCATGGCTCCATCAATTCTCTCATTGTTTTCCTCCCAACTGGTCGTTAGAACACAGATTAGAATTTATGTGTGGCTACTTAGAGAATGAACCAGCTGTAAGAATGCGATCGGTCATTCACGATTGCCACAGTGAAGGAGAGTTTTACCATGCCTTCCTCTCATCATATTGGTCTCAAGCTACACAAGACCGTGTAAAACATAGCATCATGATGATGAAACACTTTGAACAATCTGAATTTTCCAGTCTTGTCAAATATTTTGAAGACATGTTGCATAAGAATCAATATCTTTCAAACCCATACAGCCCCTCAGAACTCATCCGCATTTGCTTACTCAAATTGCCTGAACATTTACGACATATTATTTTAGCAGGACGTTGCAAAGACGACATTGAAGCATTTCAGGGACTGTTACAAGAACTGGAAATTGACACATACCGTCGCGGGATGCGAAAACAGGAAAACAATCACTACAGGTCACATCCGTCACAATTCCGTGACGACAGAAATGATAACTGGACGCGACAAGGCTATTATCACAACACAAATCGTGACCAAAACAGACACCACCCGTATGATAACCGTTGGCAGAGTAGTAATAACTACAGGGAAAGATCACCTCTCCGTGGTAATGACTATCACAGAGACAATAAGAGAAACAGACAATATGGGAACCAAAATAAATACTATCAAGGGAGACAGAATAACTTTAGACGCAACGGATCAGCGAGCAGTTACGATTCAAGGAGAAATTCTCCACCATGTGACCGACAAGAAAGAAACCATGGAATCTACCGACATGACGACAGACGATATGATCGTAACGACAGACCTGAATTGCATCAGAACTGGCGGGATTCAAACAGAGCAGGGCCTTCTCGTCAGAGTGAATTTGTAGAAGTTAGGTCTCCTAATCCCAATAACGGCGCGCGCCAACAAAGAGACAGACAATGACTCGCACAGCAGGCAGCCGCGTGCGCCCGCTGGCTCCGAGAAAAATAACATAAGATGCTAGCCTTGAGAAAAATTTTAGCATTCTTTACCGATGTATACCGCATGACAATTGCATTCAAGTTCAAACTCTGAGTACTATGAAGAGTAAAGGTTTACACCAGGTTTCACATGTAAAACCGTTTATTGAAAGATAATCTGCTTTTTAACTTTGTCTTTGCCATATAACTTTTCACTTTACATTACTAGTATGCTGTGTCAGACTTAAGAAACTGTTAACATACAACTATGTTTGAAGTTAAATATCCAGTCTAGAACCTAGGGAACATTTTTAAACAGAAATTACGAATGCATTGTTGTAGTGAACAGACGACACAGTGTTGTATTTGTACATTCTTGCTTGTTAGTTGCACGATTACGTAACGACTATCAGGCTTACGTACTTAGGACACATACTGGTACTGCTAATGGGATTTTAATGCAACTTTTGGTTTACTTGAAAATACATTCTGGGTTTAAAGTACTTTCTGTGAGATACCAGAGGACACAGTGGTTAGTTTATGTGACAGCTACACGGTTTTATCACGACGCTACTAATGAGTGAAAATTTACAATGTTGCTTTTGCAGTGTTTCTGTTTTATATCTGCACAGTTTTCTGTTTTATTCTGGAAAGTAAAACAGGTTTTAGTAGTAACTTTTGTAGTATAGCTACAATGAGACTGCCTTTTTCGTGGCACAACAATACGTTACTGTACAGTACTTTCTTCATCACGGCAATAAGCGTAATAACTAAGACATTTATACGCAAAGCATTTCACTTTAAGTGTATTATGAGGTAAGTACATTGACTTCTGCAGAACTTAGCTTTCGGAGGACGATAACTACGACACTTCCACAGAGATTATGTTGCAACAAGACGCACATTTAGCGCTACAGTACACGTATTTGAGTGATTAATTTTGTACTTAAAACATTTATTTTTAAAGATTTTTGAATTACAAAGTAAGTTTTCCGTGATACATTTCATTCCATTGCTGTAATCTGTAACACCTGAGGGTATAATTACATTAATCCTCAGGGGGGTACACGCTTACTTTGTGTACCATGTGTGTGGCAACCACAAGGAACCCTAGCTAATATGGTATTTGCTTATACAACTTTACACATCGGTACCATATTTCTCTAACACATAAATTACACAGCTATCTGATCATGTAACTGAGAGATAAACTTTTTTTATTACATCAGTGACATATGTTTACGCAATTACAGAGTTGGATTACTTCACACTTACGAAATTGTATTTTGTCTGTACTGTGTGATCTGTTCATATTTTTTTGGAACCATTGTGATACTATGAGAGCTTTGAATGATGTATTTGGTAAGGGAGCATGATTTTAAAGTACGTTTGAGGTAGATGACACTATTGAAATGAGCAGAGAATTTTTTTTAGGTTTTGAAATTATTGGAGGAAGCTACGACGATTTTGAGATTTGACTGAGGTGTTATGATGTTATTATTACGACGACGATGTGTACTATGCTGTTGAGATATGTTTATGATCAATAAGATGTTGCTACCGTATATGAGGAATAAGAAGTATGTTGGAAACCAAGAATCGTACTTTAAGAGTTATGAAATGTGCGTAAATGCGTGACTGTATCACAATGCTGACGAATATTTTATTTGGACACTTATATTTATAGGATTTTCTTTCTACAGATTTGCAACGCTAATTCTTGACCTGTGAAATATTTTTATGTGAGACTGTCACTGTAGTGGAAACTGCTGTCGTAAATATTTCCGTAAGAAAGTTAAGTGACCACCTGCACGTAATGCGTTGCGGGCACCCAGCTGTGTCGGACGCCTGGAGAGAGGGCCATTGGCGCGTGCCTTTCAGAGCACAGGAAGAAAAAAAAAAGGGAGGCCATTATCCTGGCCATTGTCATTCCTTTAGAGAAAGCATCACAAATCCGACACGCTAATTACTTGGAAACATATCGTACTTTCTGATATTTACTGAAATGCCTAATGAAATGACAAGAAATAGTTTGTCTACACACCTGACTATGACTACTGTCTTTCTAGATGAGAGATTTTTTTACTACTTATGAAATGCCACATGACTATTGAACGATGTTCTTACGCTTTGCTTTGTACATAGTTGCTTATTTCATTTGATATCTAGTTTCTAGCTGCACTGCAGCATTGGTTAAAATAAAATTTTATAGATGTACTAATATAAATATTTTCTGTCTACAGATCGAGTATATAATAATTTTTTTTCAAAAAAATGAGGGAGCACAAAGCGACATTTACCTTCACAGGAACTGCATTCATAATTTTCTTTTCAAGTACTTGGTAATTTCTTTTGTAGAATAAATTGTGATGCATCACTCTAGTGTTAAGATGTGACATAGGTATTAGACATGGCCATTTTTAGTGTAATATTTTTTTCTGCTTGAGCTATGTCATGTTTTGATATAAGTTATTACATTTGCTGCTGCTAGCTTTGCCAATCTGTATTTTTTGTCATTGCTGCTTGTGTTAATTGTTTTGCGCTGCTGCATTGCCTCGTCCCTTAGTTTAGCATCTGAGCTCAGTAGATTTAAGTTAGCTTAAGATGGGGTAAGCTATATGAGAGAACGAGATGTGATGAATTGGAAGAAATGCATTGAGAAGCTATAAGAAAATGGTTTGGCCAAAAAAAAGTATTTTGAAAGAGGATATGAGCAAAAAAGTAGGGTTTAGGGACAACAGGTTTACGTAGGATTTTCTTGGAAATAAATAATGAGGTAAGAAATATGTGAACATATAAATACAGAAAGCATGCTTTGATAGGATTTTTTTGGTGGAAACAAATTTTGAAATAAGACGAAAGATCTATGGAATGAAGTTTTAGGTTGGACTGCAGTACCAAATGTTACACTGAAAACAAACCCTGCCCTTTCCTCTTGTGTTATTCTGACCCTGCCCTTTCCTCTTGTGTTATTCTGCTATGTGTTTGTGTACTCTTGTATATTTGTGTTTTTCCTGTCTTTATGTGTTTAGCAGATATGAGTCACATTGTAGAATTTTTCTGATACTATGTTATTTACTTTGTAAAGATGTTAGACATTATTAATTCTGTTCTGTTTAATGCTCATGTGTGAAGTTGATGTTTCAAAAGTTATTGTGATCTTTTATGTATGTACTCATGTCATAATTCCTGTAACACTGATGTATATGTTTATTTCTATTCTTTTGTAAAGCCCCTATTACTACAAATGTTATCTGTATTATTATGTTTTTAATGATGTGTTTTGTACCTTTGTTATTGTATTCTTATGTTATAAAATTGTATAGACACCAGTTCTTCAAATTAAGTTACATTTCACTGCACACGTTTCTGTTGGTCATAGTATATGGACAATATGTGAGAAGTAGGGACTGATAGTGTTAGCACGTGTGTTAATGATTCGGCAAGGGACTGGATAACAGCATTGTTGGTTCTAAGGACAGTTCCGAAAACTTTGTGAGTGCACAAGTGGTGGTTTATGGACTAGCTATATTGTCCGCAAGACTCTTCAGTGGTGATTGTGCACCTGCACAGTCACAACAGATGGCTGCTGGCCATCTCGTCAAGGACTACAATGGGTCTACATCTTTGATGATCCATCAATACCATTATTTCTACAAGGACTGCAGTGGGTCTGCACCTCTGGTGGCCCACCAATACCGTAATCTCTACCAGGACTACAGTGGGTCTGCTCTGTGATGACCTACCTACCAATACTCTTCAAAATTTCGACTGACTCTGCTGTGGGTTTGCTCTGTTGTGGCCCATTACCTGTATGCATGTCGAGAGTCAGCACTGTCTTTCCGTTGGAAGGACAACACTACATCTTCAAGACTGCATGGAAATCCACTACTTCCGTGTGCATTTTCTTCTACTGCTCAGACTTTGAGAAAAACACTATATTTTACTGTAATGAATGATCAGGACTGTCTTTATGGACTGTGACAAAATTTTAGCTTTTGACCAACATTGTATCAATAAGTGTGTGCATTTGATTTCTTTGTTATTGTAATTATGAAAAATTTTATCAAATCATTATTGGCCACTGCCCAAAAAAAATTTGTAAAATTTTTTGTGGGGAGCATGGGGGCTATGTAAGTAGGCTGTTTATGTTTTCTCTATGTAAGTAGGCTGTTTATGTTTTCTTATTGGCAACGTTACGTAGCGCTCAATATGAAAATCACTGGCTGTGCTGTGTGCAGTCTGTGGCTAGTTTGCATTGTTGTCTGCCATTGTAGTGTTGGGCAGCGGCAGCTGGATGTGAACAGCGCGTAGCGTTGCGCAATTGGAGGTGAGCCGCCAGCAGTGGTGGATGTGGGGAGAGAGATGGCGGAGTTTTGAAATTTGTCATGAACTGCTATATTTATATATGATGATATCAAGGTAAATACATTGTTTGTTCTCTATTAATATCTTTCATTTGCTAACTATCCCTATCAGTAGTTAGTGCCTTACATAGTTTGAATCTTTTATTTAGCTGGCAGTAGTGGCACTTGCTGTATTGCAGTAGCTTGAGCAGCGAAGATTTTTGTGAGGTAAGTGATTTGTGAAAGGTATAGTTTAATGTTAGTCAGGGCCATTCTTTTGTAGGGAATTTTGAAAGTCAGATTGCGTTGCGCTAAAAAATATTGTGTGTCAGGTTAAGCACAGTCATGTATAAATGATCAAAAGGGGACGTTTCGCAGTGTCCAGAAGAATCTGAAAGCGCAGGATTGCATTCTGCACAGCAGAAAGACGGATATCTGTAGGTATGCTAGCTACCTCTCTTAATGTGCTGCGCTTCAGATCAGCAGATGTGTGAATGTTCCCCTGGTAAACCCTGTCCTTCAGGCAGCCCCACAACCACAAGTCACAGGTTGTGAGATCAGGATATCGTGCCGGCCAAGCATTTGGAAGCGACTGGCGGATAATTCGATCGTTTCCAAATGTGTTTCGGAGAAGCAGGCGAACTTGAAGAGCCATGTGCGGTGGGGCACCATCCTGCATGAAAACTGTTGAGTTCTATGCGTCTCTATCCTCTAGACCGGGTATGACATGCTGGCGAAGCATATCGCAGTAACGCTGGCCAGTCACACTGCACGTCTTCGGTTCTTGGACGCCAATCTATTCAAAAACGAATGGGCGAATGATGGACGTAACCGTGAAGTCAAACCATACGGTATCGCGTTCACCATGCTGAGGATCTTCATGCACAGTGACTGGAGGTGAAGATCCCAACACTCGGCAATTTTGTGTGTTCTCTTCGCCCGTCAGAGAAAAATGATCTTCGTCTGTTCGTAGGATGGACCATGGGCAGCTCTCGTCAATCTCAGTCAAATGGCTCTGAGCACTATGGGACTTAACTTCTGAGGTCATCAATCCCCTAGAACTTAGAACTACTTAAACCTAACTAACCTAAGGACAACACACGTCCATGCCCGAGGCAGGATTCGAACCTGCGACCGTAGCGGTCGCGCGGGTCCAGACGTTGCGCCTAGAACCGCTCGGCCACTCCGGCCGGCGAATCTCAGTCCTTGCGAGGAAGTCGAGAGCGGAGTCAACACTCGTTGTGCTTGGTGCAAGGTGCTTTACGATATGAATCTTGTACGGATACCTTTCGAGAATGGTTCGAAGCAACTTCCGTACAGTGGACAACGGGATGTTCAACTGTCATGACAGCACGCGCACTGCCTGACGATCGAGAATTGAGGGCAGCGTTGCCTGCCATAGCAACCTGTGGTGCAACCAGTCGTCGACCTCTTCCAGGAGCGACGCCCAGTTCTCCAGTTGATTCGAACTTCTTAATCATGCTCTGCGCAGCAGGTGGAGAAAGAGGACTCTTCCGTAATCCTTTCAGCCGGCTATATTCTCAAACTGCAGCTGCAACATTACTGTTGTATTGATAATAGAACTTCGCCAATAATGCCCCGCTCCTTCTGTCCAAGCTCGTGTTGGCACGTCAACAAGTGCACTGCAACTGGTCAGGTGTGTGAAACTACGAATCACGATGACTAATCACGGCACCTTGTGGCCATAGTTGTAACGAGACAATGGCGTTGTGACGCATGGAAATCATGCACCCCATACTCTGGAGATTAATGCTACCAAGTTCGCTACTCGTACGGTGATTAGTTTCCGTGTTATAACGTGTAAAGTAGGGAAAGTTTAATTACAACCACCCGGTAGTTTGTAGGTCGATGGGAAGCCTACGCTGTATGACGTTGCCGGAAAGAAAGCATTAAGCTGTCTGCAGTTAACGGCCACAGACGTGGCCGGAATGCAACCAACACAGGGCTGCTAGGTACACTAGACTTCAGAGGCCGTCCGCTAGTAGAGAGCTTAATGCTCATGTCGTGCCGGGCATGTCCGTGTAATTACTGACCGCGCTCTAAGCGAACACCCGCAAGGCGAGACGTCTCCGACACAGAGGCTCGTTCCAACAAGCTACCGTTCTAAGCTCATGTTCTCCACTTGCTGACAAGACAGCAAACGGAATGCTCAACACGAAGGAAGAAAGAATGGCGTTTAACGTCTGTTGAAGTCGAGCATATTACAGAGGGAGCACCGACTCGGATTACATAAGGATGACGAAGGCAATCGGTACGTCCTTTTTACAGGAACGACAGAAGCGTTCGCCTTTACCGATTCAGAGAAACTACAGTAAACCAAAATCCTGGATAGCCGAGTAAGCAATTGAAGTCCGCCCCTCCCGACTGCGAGATACTATGGCCAACACTGCGACGACTCGTTTTATCTTCAGTTAATATTCTAGTATTTTGTGTGTTTTCACCTTGAAGTGATAAGGACAATATTTTAGTGTTGCAGACTGACTCTGTTCATTTTAAGCGTTATTATGCGTTATGCACGAACATTATACAGTGTGGTCAGAAACAGTCTGAAAAGCTTGTAAGAGAGTTGCACGGTAGGTTGTGCGGCTAAATAACTGTTAAGAGCAATTAGCTGAGAAGTCTTGTGCGCCATCATGTACGCTATGAGAACCACTGATACTAACTGTATCTAGCTGGCCACTTTAATTTGCACTCGCAATTCGGAGAAAGCATATGACAGAGTCCCAAGGGACGAAATATGGAGAAGCATGAGAGAGCAGTGCGTGCCAGAGAAGTATGTGACGTTAGTGAAGGAAATGTACAGAGGAGCAATGACACAGGCGAGAAGTAGTGTGGGCATGACAAAGGAGTTTCCAGTAAAAGTAGGGTTACATCAAGGGTCTGCGCTTAGTCCCTACCTCTTTGACCTGATTATGGATGTGCTGGTGAAATATGTGAAGAAGGAAGCACCGTGGAATATGATGTTTGCGGATGATGTGGTTCTTTGTGAGAAGAGCATCGACAGACTTGAGGAAAAGCTGGAGGATTGGAGGGACGCACTAGAAGAAAGAGGGATAAAATTAGCAGGACAAAGTCAGAATATTTAGCACTGAAGGATGTGCAGATGACGTCTTGCAAGATCCAGGATGATGAGCTGAAATCGGTCTGCAAATCTAAATACCTGGGGTCGTACATACAGAGGGATCGAGGACTGGAAAGCGAGATACAACACCGAATAAATTGCGGTTGGAACAACTGGAGGAAAATGAGTGGAGTGTTGTGTGACAAGAAGGTGAGCATTGGGTTGAAAGGGAAAGTGTACAAGTCGGTGATAAGGCCTGCTATGATGTACGGGGCAGAGACATGGCCAATCACAGTAGCCCAGGAAAGGAAGATGGAAGTGGCGGAAATGAGGATGCTGAGGTGGATGTGTGGGGTAACAAGGAAGGACAGGATTAGAAATGAATTGTTAGAGGAGCTGTGAAAGTGGGACCCATGGGGAAAAAGATACGAGAGAGCAGACTAAGGTGGTATGGACGCTTACAGAGAAAAGGGGAGGAGTATATTGGAAACACAGTTGAAGATACAAAGATTGAAGGAGCGAGAAGGAGAGGAAGACCGAAGATGAGGTGGAAGGATAAGATATCTGGGGACCTAAGGGAGAAGGAATGGAAGAAGGAAGAGGCAATGGATAGAGAACTATGGAGGAGAAGGATCCAGAAGAGCAACGCCGATCCTACGTGACGTAGGCCAAGGCGACGATAAAGAAAGAAAGAAAGAGATAGAAAGCAATATTAGACACGTGTCGCCGCTTCCGAGTTAATTAGCATTGAAGTTAGCCAGGCAGATTCAAGTATACTTCGTTTGGTTTCCTAAACGCAAACAAGAGAGTGATTCAAAAATTGGAACTGGAATGATAATTACGACTGAACCCGAGCCAAAAGCTGAGCAGTCTTGTGCGCCATCATGTACGCTATGAGAACCACTGATATTAGCTGTATCTGGCAGGCCACTTGAATCTGCGCTCGCAGTGGCCTGACAAGATAATTTTAATGTCAATTAACTCCAAAATGGCGCAACTTACCGAATTTTTTTCCATAACAATAATCAACACGGTACTCCAGCGGTGAAGGCACCGCCCTGGTCCTCACCAGCTGCTTCTGCCCTGCAGCAGCGCTTGCAGTCTCTTCTAGAGTACCGAAGAATAACCGGTACTCCAGGAGTGATCGACTAGCATGGCAGAAGCAGCCAGCGAGGGCTAGGGTGATTCCTTCACCGCTGGAGTACCATACCGATTAGTTTTCGTGTTTCACTGTGGCTGGTAATACATACCGATAAAACGAATATCGTATTGGATTAATCTGGGACCATTCTACCAGATGGGCACGTAAAACTCCCATTTAAAAATTATTTTGTTGCTAACGGGAAACAAACCGACGCATTCCGCAGAAAAGGCACCTGACGACAGTTAGGAGGGACACCCTATAAGAGCCAAAGAAACTGCTACAGACATGCATCTTCAAATACAGGGATATGTAAACAGGCAGAATACGGCGCTACGGTCGGCAATGCCATATTTAAGAGAACAAGTGTCTGCGGAGTTGTTAG
The DNA here is from genome assembly GCF_021461395.2 of Schistocerca americana. Taxonomy (NCBI): domain Eukaryota; kingdom Metazoa; phylum Arthropoda; class Insecta; order Orthoptera; family Acrididae; genus Schistocerca; species Schistocerca americana. The sequence continues at coordinate 513,925,498 of NC_060121.1, read as the reverse complement.
ATCTGTTACCGCTGCTACAATGGCAGGTTATCAAGATTTAAGTGAGTTTGAACGTGGTGTTATAGTCCGTGCACGAGCATTGGGACACAGCATCTGCGAGGCAGCGATGAAGCGCGGATTTTCCCGTACGACCATTTCAGAAGTTTACCGTGAAATCAGGAATCCGGCAAATCAACAAATTTCCGACATTGCTGCGGATACAAAAAATCTTGCAACAGCGGGACCAACGACGATTGAAGAGAATCGTTCAACGTGACAGAAGTGCAACCCTTTCGCAAATTGCTGCAGATTTCAACGCTGGGCCACCAACAAGTGTCAGTGTGCGAACCACTCAACGAAACATCATCGATATGGGCTTTGCAGCCGAAGGCCCACACGCGTAACCTTGGTAACTGCACGACACAAAGCTTTAAGCCTCGCCTGGGCCTGTCAACACCAACAATGGAACGTTGATGATTGGAAACATGTTGCCTGGTCGGACGAGTCTCGTTTCAAATTGTACCATGTGGATGGACGAGTACGGGTATGGAGACAATCTCATGAGTCCATGGTCGCTACATGTCAGCAGCGAATTTTTCAAGCTGGTGGAGGCTCTCTAATGGTATGGGTCGTGTGCGGCGTGTGCAGTTGGAGTGATATGGGACTTCTTAATATACATCTGCATATATAATAGGCAGGAACATCCCGAAAGGCTTGTAAGGGTGTTGCACAGTAGCTTGTACTGAGAAATACACTTCAAAAAAAGTTTTGCATCACCCCAGTTCCCAGAACTCCTGAAGATAGACGTTGACTGTGGACATTGTATCACAGACATAGTCCCTTTGACTGTTCAAGAATGTCACTAAACCCGCCCAAAGATGTAAACAACCATGCATGAGCAGCGCCTATGAGAAGGAAGGGGTTCCACAGCCGATCAGTTCCAGTCATTCCACCAGGAAGGAGGTACACGGCTCGTGCTGTCTGTAGTTCAACCATGTCTAGACGGTCAATACCGTGGTACGATTGGGTCTGCATTGTTACTTTGTGCTAGGAAGGGCTCTCAATAAGGGAAGCGTCCAGGCGTCTCGGAGTGAACCAAAGCAATGTTGTTTGGGCATCGAGGAGATAGAGAGAGACGGATCTGTCGATGACATGCCTCGCTCAAGCCATCCAAGGGCTACTACTGCAGTGGATGACCGCTACCTACGGATTATGGCTCGGAGGAACCCTGACAGTAACGCCACCACGTTTAATAATGCTTCTCGTATAGCCACAGGACGTCGTGCTACGACTCAAACTATGCGCAATAGGCTGCATGATGCGCAACTTCACTCCCAACATCCATGGCGAGGTCCATCTTTGCAACTACGACACCATGCAGCGCGGTACAGATGGACACAGCAAAATACCGAATGGACCACTCAGGATTGGCCTCACGATCCCTTCAGTGATGAGTGTCGCATATGCCTCCAACCAGACAATCTTCGGAGAATTGTTTGGAGACAACCCGGTCAGGCTGAACACCTTAGACACACTGTCCAGCGAGCGCAGCAAGGTGGAGGTTCCCTGATGTTCTGGGGTGGCATTATGTGGGGCCGACGTACGCCGCTGGTGGTCATCGAAGGCGCCGTAACGGCTGTACGATACGTGGATGCCATCCTTCGACCGATAGTGCAACCATAGTGGCCGCTTATTGGCGAGGCATTCGCCTTCATGGACGACAGTTCGCGCCGATCGTGCACATCTTGCGAATCCTTCAGGATAACGACATCGCTCGACTAGAGGGGCCAGCATGTTCTCCAGACATGAATCCTATCGAATATGCCTGGGATTGATTCAAAAGGGCTGTTTATGGACGACATGACCTACCTACCTGAGGGATCTACGCCGAATCGCCCTTGAGGAGTGGGACAATCTGGACCAACAGTGCCTTTATGAACTTGTGGATAGTATGCCACGAAGAATACAGGCATGCATCAGTGCAAGAGGACGTGCTACTGGGTATTAGAAGTACCGGTGAGTACAGCAATCTGAACCACCACCTCTGAAGATCTGGGTGTATGATGGTACCACATGCAATGTGTGGTTTCCATGAGCAATAAAAAGGGCGGAAATGATGTTTATGTTGATCTCTATTCCAGTTTTCTGCACAGTTTCGGAAACTCTCGGAACCTAGGTGGTGCAAAACTTTTTTTGATGTATGTACTTATTACGAAAAAAATCAACACGTTGCGCCGTTTCCGATTTAATTAGCATTGAAGTTAGGCATTGTGGCCGTTGCGCGTCCAGATTCAAGCTGCCCGCTACATACAATTAGTTGTTCTCATAGATTAGATGATAGCGCACGAGGTTGCGCAGCCTTTCCCTCTGGTTCGATCCCTACTGCCCTCCCACGTCCAATTTTTGTATCGCTCTCTTATTTGGTTCTAGGGCACCAAACGAAGAACACGTTTGGCGATACCGTCTCTGGCAGGTGTAGATATGATGGGCTTGTGAAGTGTTTGACGCACAGTACGGCGATCCTTCATTGGGGTTGTCAGACGTAGTGGACCGAAACCTGGTCGAGTATGCTCAACTGTAAGTCTCCGTAAAGCTCAGGATGGGGTCACTGAGTGTCCCATAAATTTGGAAAATGCCTGCCAGTGATTCGTACTCACTTTTTTTGGCAGGCAGTATAGAGGATTTCCCCAAGTCAGATGGTCAGTATTCAGAGATATGGGACGAATGATCATTTGAAGCACACCGGCTAGAGACGTGGGCTCTAAAATGCATACATTTAGAGCTATGAGCACGTGTCCATTTTCGCTACCTGCGAAACACGTCTCTTCTACTGAACAAGCGATCGTTGCTCTTACTGTATACATTTTAGAGCCTGTGTTTAACAGACTTTTATTTTTGGCTCATACTGCCTGCTCCCAAAATATGAAAATCAAAGAGCTTGCAGCAGACGAGATTTGTTTCACAGTAGTGAAGACGAGCAAATGTTCATAGCTCTGAAGGTATGCATTTTAGAACCCATGCCCGTAGACTTTTTTGCTTCAAATGATCATTCGTGCCGTATCCCTGAATACTGATCATTCCTCTTGGGAAATTCTGGATACTGTCTGTCTAAAAAAGGTGAGTACACATCACCGGCATGCGATTTCGAAATTTTTGAGACATTCAGATATGACATTGGCCCGATGTTGAACTTTATGGGGTCGTGTGGGCTGGCATACTCGTCGTCGAGATTCCCGGCGACCACGTCTAACAACCATAAAGAAGGATCGCCGTACTCTGCACCAAGCACTTCATAGCGCCTTCACATCACCGACCGCCATCCGAGAACAAGTAAGGGACTACCAACAACATTCTATGCCATCCGGCAACACTGGTCGGACACTATCAGCAGTCAGATTGGAAAATTACCGCCCAGGCTACGACGTAAGCTGCTGTTAACAATGCAACACAAACACCTGTGCTTGGAGAGGGGCCTGATCGGGAGTGGACCCACTGACGATTGGGATATTGAAAACCTTGTGCAACGTATGTGGGCCGGCCGCGGTGGTCTCGCGGTTCTAGGCGCTCAGTCCGGAACCGCGCGACTGCTACGGTCGTAGGTTCGAATCCTGCCTCGGGCATGGATGTGTGTGATGTCCTTAGGTTAGTTAGGTTTAAGTAGTTCTAAGTTCTAGGGGACTGCTGACCACAGATGTTAAGTCCCATAGTGCTCAGAGCCATTTGAACCATTTTGAACCAACGTATGTGGTTGTCGTAGGATAATTTGAGACTGTTTACCAGCATGATGGGTCGCAAGTGTCCTTTATCAAATTGTTCGTTTCGACTCTCCTTACACCAATGCGGTACGTTGTACATCGTTAGCGTTTACATCGCCTCCGTAGTCTTTCCGTTAGTGCTGCAGCTTTCTGTACCGAAGGTACCTCATCTGAATTTTTCCGAGGTAGTGACGTTTGGTGCGGGGTCCACTAAGCCGATGAGAGGCCAAATGAGGAGCTGCTTGAATAAAGACGCAGGAGCACCAGCACTCATCTCATAGCGATAACGGCTGGAGGTATAGGAGACGTGCTGCTCAAATGACCCGCGGTCATGGACTGTTCTTCGTACTGGCTTGTAGGCATCAGTTGGCCTGTCCGAATACGCCTAAAGCGTTCGTATTTTTGGTGAATGCTAAATGTGCTACTGCCTTGAAACGGCATACTATCATAATGCACAAGTCGGAATAATTCTTTAACCAGCATTACGTTTCATGTCATTTTATTATAACAAATCGTACAATTAACGACGCATTTTGAGAGATCCTCAGTTTGCTGGTGCTTAGACAGGATTGTATATAGGCTAAAGTGCCAAAGAAATTGGTACAGCCGCCTAATATAACGTAGGGGGCCGGCCGATGTGGCCGTGCGGTTAAAGCACTGCAGTCTGGAACCGCAAGACCGCTACGGTCGCAGGTTCGAATCCTGCCTCGGGCATGGATGTTTGTGATGTCCTTAGGTTAGTTAGGTTTAACTAGTTCTAAGTTCTAGGGGACTAATGACCTCAGAAGTTGAGTCCCATAGTGCTCAGAGCCATTTGAACCATTTTAACGTAGGGCACCCGCGAGCACGCGGAAGTGCCGCAACACGACGTGGTACGGACTCAGCTAATGTCTGAGATAGTGCTAGAGGGAATTGACACCATGAATACTGCAGTGCTGTCCATAAATCTGTAAGAGTAAGAGGGGGTGGAGATCTCTTCTGAACAGCACGTTGCAAGGCATCCCAGATACGCTCAATAATGTTCATACCTGGGGAGTTGGGTGGCTAGCGGAAGTATTTAAACTCAGAAGAGTGTCCCTGGAGCCACTCTGTAGCAATTCAGTACGTGTGGGGGTGTCGCATTGTCTTGTTGGAATTGATTAAGTCCGTCGGAATGCACAACGGACAAGAGTGGATGTATGTGATCAGACAGGATGATTACGTACGTGTCAGCTATCAGAGTCGTATCTAGACGTATCAGGGGTCCCATACCACTCCAACTGCACGCGGCCCACACCTTTACAGAGCTTCCACCAGCTTGAACAGTCCCGTGCTGACATGCTGGGTCCATGCATTCATGAAGGTGTCTCCATACCCGTACATCTCCATCTGCACGGTACAATTTGAAATGAGACTCGTCCGACCAGGTAATATGTTTCCAGTCATCGACAGTACAATGTCGGTGTTGACGGGCCCAGGCGAGGCAAAAGCTTTGTGTTGTGCAGTCATCAAGGGTACACGAGTAGGCCTTCCGCTCCAAAAGCCCATACCGACGATGTTTTGTTGAGTGGTTCGCACGCTGACACTTGTCGATGGCACAGCGTTGAAATTTGAAGCAATTTGCGGAAGGGCTGAACTTGTCTCACGTTGAACGATTCACTTCATTCATCGTTGGTCACGTTCTTGCAGCATCTTTCTCCGGCAGCAGCGACGTCTAAGATGGGTTGTTTTACCAGATTCCTGATATTCACGGTTCTGTCGTGAAATAGTCGTACGGAAAAACCCGCACTCCATCGCTGCCTCGGAGATGCTGTGGCCCATCGCTCGTGCGCCGACACGTTCAAACTCACTTAAATCTTGATAACCCGCCATTGTAGCAGCAGTAACCGATCTAACAACTGCGCCAGACACTTGTTGTCTTATATAGGAGCTGACGACCACAGCGCCGTATTCTGCCTGTTTACATATCCCTGTATTTGAATACGCCTACTTATACCAGGTTTTATGGAGCTTCAGTTTATATGGAATTCAACTGAAATCCCAACTCTGTACTGAGGAGAGATGGCCTACTGTGTTCCACAAGTTCCACAAAATCTTAACCCACAAGGCATGTCGTAAGGTAGCCAAGCCAACGTCCGTCGGAGAACGGATTATCGTGTTCCCTCAGTTCCCGTGGATCGAGACGCTTCTGCCAGCTGGCGGAAGAGTCATCGCGAGGAGTCCAGCTGGCTCAAGGCGCGGCCGAGCGGAACCCGGCGCGCGGATGCAGAGAGCAGAAGACGCCCCGGTGTCGCAACTGCGCCCGCCGTGGGCCCGGCGCTACGACAACGCGATAGCAGCGGCTGAGGTCCACTCTGGGTGGCACCTGCGAGTCTCCGTTGCACAACTGACTGCAAGCGCGGGCGCCGGAATGCACGCTTGCAGCTATTGATAAGAAAAAAAGAGTCAGAAAGTCCCGGTACAGAGTACTTTCAACTCGATACCGATCTTTTTTAGTCGACACTTTTATCTGATACTTTTACTCATATCAGTACTTTATTGTAGATATCGTATCGATACATCCTAGTTATGATTGGTCACATCTTTATTATTAAAACCTACCTAAAATTTTGGCCGTGTAGCTCAGTTCGAACACTTTCAACACTTCTACTCGTGAGCACAAGTTAACAATCTACACTACTGGCCATTACAAATTGCTACACCACGAAGATGACGTGCTACAGACGCGATATTTAACCGACCGGACGAAGATGCTGTGATATGCAAATGATTAGCTTATCAGAACATTCACACAAGGTTGGCGCTGATATGAGGAAAGTTTCCAGCCGATTTCTCATACACAAACAGCAGTTGACCGGCGTTGCCTGGTGAAACGTTGTTGTGATGCCTCGTGTAAGGAGGAGAAATTTGTAACATCACGTTTCAGACTTTGATAAAGGTCGGATTGTAGCCGATCGCGATTGCGGTTTATCGTATCGCGACATTGCTGCTCGCGTTGGTCGAGATCCAATGACTGTTAGCAGAATATGGAATCGGTGGGTTCAGGAGGGTAATACAGAACGCCGTGCTGGATCCCAACGGCATCGTACCACTAGCAGTCGAGATGACAGGCATCTTATCCGCTTGGCTGTAACGGATCGTGCAGCCACGTCTCGATCCCTGAGTCAACAAATGGGGACGTTTGCAAGACAACAACCATCTGCACGAACAGTTTGACGACGTTTTCAGCAGCATCGACTATCACCTCGGAGACCGTGGCTGCGGCTACCCTTGACGCTGCATCACAGACAGTACTGCCTGCGATGGTGTACTCAACGACGAACCTGAGTGCACGAATGGCAAAACGTCTTTCTTTCGTATGAATCCAGGTTCTGTTTACAGCATCATGATAGTCGCATCCGTGTTTGCCGACATCGCGGTGTACGCACGGTGGAAGCGTGTATTCGTCATCGCCATACTGGCGTATCACCCGACGTGATGGTACGGGATGCCATTGGTTACGCGTCTCGGTCACCTCTTGTTCGCATTGACGGCACTTTGAACAGTGGACATTGCATTTCAGATGTGTTACGACCCGTGGCTCTACCCTTCATTCGATCCCTGCGAAACCCTACATTTCAGCAGGATAATCCACGACTGCATGTTGCAGGTCCTGTACGGGCCTTTCTGGATACAGAAAATGTTCGACTGCTGCCCTGGCCAGCACATTCTCCAGATTACTCACCAATTGAAAACGTCTGGTCAATGGTGGCCGATCAACTGGCTCGTCACAATACGCCAGTCACTACTCTTGATGAAATGTGGTATCGTGTTGAAGCTGCATGGGCAGTTGTACCTGTACACGCCATCCAAGTTCTGTTTGACTCAATGCGCAGGCGTATCAAGGCCGTTATTACGGCCAGAGGTGGTTGTTATGGGTACTGATTTCTCAGGATCTAAGCACCCAACTTGCGTGAAAATGTAATAATATGTCAGTTCTAGTATAATTTATTTGTCCAACGAATACCCGTTTATCATCTGCATTTATTCTTGGTGTAGCAATTTTAATGGCCAGCAGTGTAGTAAGCTGTGTGCATGCCAGCAACAGAGTGAATGTTGGAAAACATTTCCGACGCACCGCCAACTTTGGCAGTGTTTCGTTCACATTGCATTTACATGGAATCCTCGTCTTTTCATGAGTCCACTTGCTTGCTTAACAGTTTAGGCGCAAGAATTACTGAATCAGCCGACTGAGCGGCTGAGACGTTACTTGTCGTTTGTCCTCGAAGCCTCCGTGCGTGATGCGGAATCACACTCGCAGTCGCGGCCCAGAACCCACGCCGCCTTGGCGGTGTGCGATGAGCCAGCTAGTGCGCCACCAATTAACAGGGAACGTTTAAAGGAGGCGGACCCACATTAACTTACTACACCGCTGTATTCGTAAAATCAGCCTAAGGGTCCCCAGCCTCGATCTGACCCGCGAGGCAGGGTTAAACCTCACGGCTGAAACGTCAACAATTAAAACCCCAGTAGGTATATAACTGATTTCTAGAAAGATTCCCAGAGTCGCCCACTGGATTGCAATGATTCGCTGCTGCAGTTCAATACAACGCCTTCAACTGGCCACTCGTAACTGCCGTTGATCACCACTACAACAACAAAACAGGAACTCAGTTTATAACACTACTAAACTGTCTTCGTATTTTTCACATTTTTAATACTAATTTCGCATGATTAATATGTATTTTGTCATTTTATGGCCAATACTAATTTTCTGATATATTGTAGCACAAAATCATTACAAACCATTTAAAAACAATGAAGAAAAGAATACAGTAGACACGTTGGCAAAGCAACGGGTTTTGTTGTGTGTAATAACGATCTCCGTCCCCCCCCCCCCCCCCCCCCCCGAACTATGGACCTTCCCGTTGGTGGGGAGGCTTGCGTGCCTCAGCGATACAGATAGCCGTACCATAGGTGCAACCACAACGGAGGGGTATCTGTTGAGAGGCCAGACAAACGTGTGGTTCCTGAAGAGGGGCATCAGCCTTTTCAGTAGTTGCAGGGACAACGCTCTGGTTGATTGACTGATCTGGCCTTGCAACATTAACCAAAACGGCCTTGCTGTGCTGGTACTCCGAATGCCTAAAAACAAGAGGGGAACTACAGCCGTAATTTTTCCTTAGGGCATGCAGCTTTATGGTCAACATGATGATGGCGTCCCCCTGGGTAAAACATTCCGGAGGTAAAATAGTCCCCCGTTCGGATCTCCAGGCGGGGACTACTCAGGAGGACATTGTTATCAGGAGAAACAAAAATGGCGTTCTACGGATCGGAATGTCAGATCGCTTAATCGAGTAGGTAGGCTAGAAAATTTAAAAACAGAAATGGATAGGTTAAAGTTAGATATAGTGGGAATTAGTGAAGTTCGGTGGCAGAAGGAATAAGACTTCTGGTCAGGTGAATACAGGGTTATAAATACAAAATCAAACAGGGATAACGCAGGAGTAGGTTTAATAACGAATAAAATATAAGAGTGTGGGTAAGCTACTACGATCAGTATAGTGAACGCATTATCGTAGCCAAGAACAGACGAAGCCCATGCCTACCACAGTAGTACAGGTTTATATGCCAACTAGCCCGCAGATGACGAAGAGATTGAAAAATGTATGAAGAGATAAAACAAATTATTCAGATAGTGAAGGGAGATGAACATTTAATAGTCATGGGTGACTGGAATTCGATAGTAGGAAAAGGAAGAGAAGCGAACGTAGTAGTAGGTGAATATGGAATGGGGGTAAGGAATGAAAGAGGAAGCCATCTGCTAGAATTTTGCACAGAGCATAACTTAATCATAGCTAACACTTGGTTCAAGAATCATGAAAGAATGTTGTATACATGGAAGAGGCCTGGAGACAATGGAAGGTTTCAGATAGATTATATAAGGGTAAGACAAAGATTTAGGAACCATGTTTTAAATTGTAAGGCATTTCCAGGGGCAGATGTGGACTCTGACCACAATCTATTGGTTATGAACTGCAGATTGAAACTAAAGAAACTGCAAAAACGTGGGAATTTAAGAAGATGAGACCTGGATAAACCAGACGTCGTGGAGACTTACAGAGAGAGAATTAGGGAACGATTGACAAGAATTGGGGAAAGAAATACAGTAGAAGGAAAATGGGTATCTCTGAGAGATGAAACAGTGAAAGCAGCAGAGGATCAAGTTGGTAAAAAGACCAGGGCTAATAGAAATCATTGGGTAACAGAAGAGATATTGAATTTAATTAATGAAAGGAGAAAATACAAAAATGCAGTAAATGAAGCAGGCAAGAAGGAATACAAACGTCTCAAAAATGAGATCGACAGGAAGTACAAAATGGCTAAGCAGGGATGGCTAGAGGACAAATGTCAGGATATAGAAGCATGTATCACTAGGGGTAAGATACATACCGCCTACAGGAAAATTAAAGAGACCTTTGGAGAAAAGAGAACCACTTGTATGAAAATCAAGAGCCCAGGTGGAAACCCAGTTCTAAGCAAAGAAGGGAATGCAGAAATGTGGAAGGAGTATATAGAGGGTCTATACAAGGGCGATGTACTTGAGGACAATATTATGGAAATGGAAGAGGGTGTAGATGAAGATGAAATGGGAGATAAGATACTGCGTGAAGAGTTTGGCAGAGCACTGAAAGCCCTAAGTCTAAACAAGGCCACGAGAGTAGACAACATTCCATTAGAACTACTGACAGCCTTGGGAGAGTCGGCCCTGACTAAACTCTACCATCTGGTGAGCAAGATGTATGAGACAGGCGAAATACCCTCAGACGTCAACAAGAATATAATAATTCCAATCCCAAAGAAATCAGGTGTTGACAGATGTGAAAATTACAGAACTGTCAGTTTAATAAGTCACGGCTGCAAAATACTAACGCGAATTCTTTACAGACGATTGGAAAAACTGGTAGAAGCCGACCTCGGGGAAGATCAGTTTGGATTCCGTAAAAATGTTGGAACACGTGAGGAAATACTGACCTTACGACTTATCTTAGAAACTACACTCCTGGAAATTGAAATAAGAACACGGTGAATTCATTGTCCCAGGAAGGGGAAACTTTATTGACACATTCCTGGGGTCAGATACATCACATGATCACACTGACAGAACCACAGGCACATAGACACAGGCAACAGAGCATGCACAATGTCGGCACTAGTACAGTGTATATCCACCTTTCGCAGCAATTCAGGCTGCTATTCTCCCATGGAGACGATCGTAGAGATGCTGGATGTAGTCCTGTGGAACGGCTTGCCATGCCATTTCCACCTGGCGCCTCAGTTGGGCCAGCGTTCGTGCTGGACGTGCAGACCGCGTGAGGCGACGCTTCATCCAGTCCCAAACATGCTCAATGGGGGACAGATCCGGAGATCTTGCTGGCCAGGGTAGTTGACTTACACCTTCTAGAGCACGTTGGGTGGCACGGGATACATGCGGACGTGCATTGTCCTGTTGGAACAGCAAGTTCCCTTGCCGGTCTAGGAATGGTAGAACGATGGGTTCCATGACGGTTTGGATGTACCGTGCACTATTCAGTGTCCCCTCGACGATCACCAGTGGTGTACGGCCAGTGTAGGAGATCGCTCCCCACACCATGATGCCGGGTGTTGGCCCTGTGTGCCTCGGTCGTATGCAGTCCTGACTGTGGCGCTCACCTGCACGGCGCCAAACACGCATACGACCATCATTGGCACCAAGGCACAAGCGACTCTCATCGCTGAAGACGACACGTCTCCATTCGTCCCTGCATTCACGCCTGTCGCGACACCACTAGAGGCGGGCTGCACGATGTTGGGGCGTGAGCGGAAGACGGCCTAACGGTGTGCGGGACCGTAGCCCAGCTTCATGGAGACGGTTGCGAATGGTCCTCGCCGATACCCCAGGAGCAACAGTGTCCCTAATTTGCTGGGAAGTGGCGGTGCGGTCCCCTACGGCACTGCGTAGGATCCTACGGTCTTGGCGTGCATCCGTGCGTCGCTGCGGTCCGGTCCCAGGTCGACGGGCACGTGCAACTTCCGCCGACCACTGGCGACAACATCGATGTACTGTGGAGACCTCACGCCCCACGTGTTGAGCAATTCGGCGGTACGTCCACCCGGCCTCCCGCATGCCCACTATACGCCCTCGCTCAAAGTCCGTCAACTGCACATACGGTTCACGTCCACGCTGTCGCGGAATGCTACCAGTGTTAAAGACTGCGATGGAGCTCCGTATGCCACGGCAAACTGGCTGACACTGACGGCGGCGGTGCACAAATGCTGCGCAGCTAGCGCCATTCGACGGCCAACACCGCGGTTCCTGGTGTGTCCGCTGTGCCGTGCGTGTGATCATTGCTTGTACAGCCCTCTCGCAGTGTCCGGAGCAAGTATGGTGGGTCTGACACACCGGTGTCAATGTGTTCTTTTTTCCATTTCCAGGAGTGTAGATTAAGGAAAGGCAAACCTACGTTTCTAGCATTTGTAGACTTAAAGAAAGCTTTTGACAATATTGACTGGAATACTTTCAAATTCTGAAGGTGGCAGGGGTAAAATACAGGGAGCGAAAGGCTATTTACAATTTGTATAGAAACCAAATGGCAGTTATAAGAGTTGAGGAGCATGAAAGGGAAGCAGTGGTTGGGAAGGGAGTGAGGCAGGGTTGTAGCCTCTCCCCGATGTTATTCAATCTGTATACTGAGCAAGCAGTGAAGGAAACAAAAGAAAAATTCGGAGTAGGTATTAAAATCCATGGAGAAGAAATAAAAACTCTGAGGTTCGCTGATGACATTCTAATTCTGTCAGAGACAGCAAAGGACCTGGAAGAGCAATTGAACGGAATGGATAGTGTCTTGAAAGGAGGATATAAGATGAACATCAACAAAAGCAAAACGAGGATAATGGAATGTAGTCGAATTAAGTCGGGTGATTTTCAGGGTATTAGATTAGGAAATGAGACACTTAAAGTAGTAAAGGAGTTTTGCTATTTGGGGAGCAAAATAACTGATGACGGTCGAAGTAGAGAGGATATAAAATGTAGACTGGCAATGGCAAGGAAAGCGTTTCTGAAGAAGAGAAATTTGTTAACATCGAGTATAGATTTACGCGTCAGGAAGTCGTTTCTGAAAATACTTGTATGGAGTGTAGCCATGTGTGGGAGTGGAACATGGGCGATAAATAGTTTAGACAAGAAGAGAATAGAAGCTTTCGAAATTTGGTGCTACAGAAGAATGCAGATGGGTAGATCACATAACTAATGTGGAAGTATTGAGTAGAATTGGGGAGAAGAGAAATTTGTAACACAACTTGACTAGAAGAAGGGATCGGTTGGTAGGACATGTTCTGAGGCATCAAGGGATCACCAATTTAGTTGGGTGGTTGGTTGGTTGTCTGGGGAAGGAGACCAGACAGCGTGGTCGTCGGTCTCATCGGATTAGGGAAGGAAGTCGGCCGTGCCCTTTCAGAGGAACCATCCCGGCATTTGCCTGGAGTGATTTAGGGAAATCACCACCAATTTAGTACTGGAGGCCAGTGTGGAGGGTAAAAATCGTAGAGGAATACCAAGATATGATGACACTAAGCTGATTCAGAAGGATGTTGGTTGCAGTAGGTAGTGGGATATGAAGAAGCTTGCACAGAATAGAGTAGCACGGAGAACTGCATGAAACCAGTCTCCGGACTGAAGACCACAACAGCAACAAATAACGATCTCTAACCAAAAATGATGTTGGCATAGCACTAACATCGTTGATAGGTGGGAGCGCTCCCATAGAGAGTTGCCAGTTGTTCAGTAAGTGAGAAAGGATATGAGTAACTACGAAGGCGTTCGCAAAACTTGGATTGTAATCTTCATTATGATAAAATGTTAGGCAAGGCAGTATGAAGGCTACGACGAATAGTATGGACCACAGTACAATAATCATTTGGGAAGAATTTCAAGAATACTAATGCAAGGAAAGTGTTTGGTGGCCAAATATATTTAATTCTCCTCATAAGAATAAAAAAAGCCTTTTTGCCTAATAATCGTCGTCAACAAATCCTCACACCATGCTTACAGCAGCTCCACCACAAGACATTAGATTGTGCCATCGAGAAAAATTAGAAATTTAAAAGACTTGTCAGCCAATTAAAATCAGCAAATGAACATTACAGATGTTTTGTTATCATTAAATTGTTAGTGTCAATAATTATCTCAAGTCAGGGTTAACAGTGGGATCCTGCTCCTTTAATTATAATACAAAGTTATAAAATGTTTGTTGGTGAAGGGGTGGCCTTGAGCAGGTTCCGCCGCCTATAACTTCGACGCTATCTAGCGTCGTTGGACGACGTTTCCGGACACGGGTTCCTATCCTCAATTTGCTCCTCAAGACACCTTCTACAACTCCTCGAAGTCAGTCGGTATCATTTTGTAACACCCTGATATATTCACAGTTAATTTCAATTAATGACAGTTACTGAATTCTGGCTTTTCCATTGATCCTTTTCTTTAGTCAGAGTGGAATTTCCTGGCTGACAGGGAAACAGTGATAGGCAGTAAATTCCCCGTTTCTATTCACTGTCGCTACAGACGTGAGCACAGGCAAGGAACCGTAACTACCCCAGTGGCTGCAGATGGGACTGATGGAGGACATAAGAAGTTCAGAGAAGGTTAGCTCGTTTTGTACTATCGCGAAATAGGGGAGAGAATGCCACGCACGTGATACGTGAACTGGGGTGGCAATCTCTAAAACAAAGCGGTTTTTCGTTGCGGCAGGACCTTCTCGTCAAATTTCAACCACCAATCTGATTGCGAAAACACTCTGTTCGTGCCCACCTACATTAGAAGAAATGATCATCATGATAAAATAAGAGAAATTAGAGATCGCACAGAAAGATTTAAGTGCTCGTTTTTCTCCGAGCGCCTTTCTCGAGGATGGAACGGTACAAAAATAGCTTAAAGGTGAAACTTCCTGGCAGATTAAAAATGTGTGCCGGACCGAGAATCGAACTCGGGACCTTTGCCTTTGCTCTAGAGCACTTGCCCGCGAAAGGCAAAGGCCCTGAGTTCGAGTCTCCACGCGGCACACAGTTTTAATCTGCCAGGAAGTTTCATAACAGCGCACACTCCACTGCAGAGTGAAAATCTAATGCCGCGTGGGATTAGCCGAGCGGTCTCAGGTGCTGCAGTCATGGACTGTGTGGCTGGAGGTTCGAGTCCTCCCTCGGGCATGGGTGTGTGTGTGTGTGTGTGTGTGTGTTTGTCCTTAGGATAATTTAAGTTAAGTAGTGTGTAAGCTTAGGTACTGATGACCTTCGCAGTTAAGTCCCATAAGATTTCACACACATTTTTTTTGAAAATCTCATTCTGGAAACATCCCCCAGGCTGTGGCTAAGCCATGTCTCCGCAATATCCTTTCTTCCAAGAGTGCTAGTTCTGCTAGGTTGGCAGGAGAGCTTCTGTGAAGTTTGGAAAGTAGGAGACGAGGTACTGGCGGAAGTAAAGCTGTGAGGACGGGGCGTGAGTTGTGCTTGGGTAGGTCAGTTGGTAAAGCACTTGCCCGCGAAATGCAAAGATCCCGAGTTCGAGTCTCGGTCCGGCACACAGTTTTAATCTGCCAGGGAGTTTCATATCAGCGCACACTCCACTTCAGAGTGAAAATCTAGTTCTGGAAGCTTAAAGGTGGTTCAATGAACCCTCTGCCAAGCACTTCAGGCTGAATTGCGCAGTAATCATAAACATGTCGAGTACTATACTGTATGCGCATAATAAGTAAAGTTTTGTTATTTGGTATACTTCCTGATGCTGCAGTTTCAATAGCCAGCACTGTACAAGAAGAGATGCTCGCGCCGGAAAGCGGACGGGGTGCCACGGTAGGCGGACAGTGGGCATCCACTGTGCGGCGCGAACTGTGCGGGGAGCCGCAACAAGTGCGACCGCGGCGACGGACTCCGGCACGCCCTGGCCACACCGCACCGTGCCACGCCACGCCCAGCCCACATTCCTCCGCGGAGCGGCGCTGCCAACTTTTTTTAATTACGCGCCTTCGTTAACGGGTCCTCGCCGTGCTGACGGCCGACTATCTCCGCCGGAGATGGACAGGCGCACTCCCTGACTCTGTGAGCAATTAAGGAAGCTTTCCGCCCCCCTGCTGCACGCCAGATTGATATCGTGGCCTCCGCGGAATGGCCAAGCTCCTCCGTCCTCTCTCTCTCCCTCTCTGAACTTGAGCACTCCCATTGACTAGCACCACCGCACGGGCGAATCGTGCGAAGGCATGGGAGCGACCCCGTGGAAAACATGCGCGGACAGCCTAGTCTGATAATTGAACACTGAACGGCGCTGCTCGCAGACGTGTGTGTCTGTGTGTGTGTGTGAAACGGTGCTTGGCTTTCTCTCCGTAGAAAGCGCGCAGTAATACCGGTATGTGTTTTACTCCGCTCTCGTGTGTGGGTGCGTGTGTGCACGTGTTTTATTGCGCGCGCTGTAAAGCGCTTGAGAGACGTAAGTGCAGTCAAAGCGGCCGCCGTGATTAACGTTCAAACTTTAAGCGGTACGTGCATATATATGTGTGTGTGTGTGTGTGTGTGTGTGTGTGTGCGCGTGTGTGTGTGCAACCTCGATTTCGACGTACTAACGGCACCAATTCTTGATTCAGAGCCGTTCTATTTGTGCCAGCAGTGGATCAGGGATATTTAATACGACCTTAGAAGAGGAGCAGAAACGAGTCGTTCAGCCGCCACTACCTCAGCTGGAAAATAATAAGGGAATTACACGTCATGGTCGTCTTGAAGGCACTATTTCAGCATTTAAATCTCATTGTTTAAGTAAACAGAAAAAAGCTCTGTGATAAGGCTAACAGAAAGACGCAATGCTGAGCTGTAGACGTGTCTTCCTCGGACACAGGGCGTCAGTTGGATGCGGTATGAATGGGCAGGAAGTCAGCACGTCGCTCTCAGGTCCGTTGTAGGCTTTGATGGTCCTGGAGCTGCTATTCACAAGGACACCAGACGGCAGTCGGATTTTTCAATTTTTTGTATTTATGGTGCGTGAAGTTCAGAACTATAATATCAATCCACCAAAGCCGTTCGATGGAACTCTAAAAAATTTTCGAGAAAATCGGCTCCGTCGTTTTCCGAAGATCTTTAACACTCTAAAGAGAGGTAGTCTTTCCGATTGTCCGTGTGGCCCTGTGCTAAAATGCTCGTCTGCCATGAGGGTGTCCGAGCGAAAATTTTAAACAATGGTGCGTGTTTCATGAGCATTTCTGTGAACGCTTAAATACATAAGAATGAGCCAAAAATTGTTTCTAAAATTTAAAGAACCTTTACTAACAATCTGTTATAAAAGATCGGTAATTAGGAATTAATATTTGCAATCAAAACAGCATGCTTGTGTGCGACGTGTAACTAGAAACAGGAATCCGTCCAATTTTCATGAAAATGACAGACATATAAATGAATCTTATATTTAAATTACGTAGCTTTTCGAATTGAAAAGGTGGGGGGGGGGGGGGGGGGGGGCGGGGGGAATGAAAAAAAAACGACTAAAACGAAACTCGAACCAGCTATTATGTTATAAGTCTTGAGCAGTAATGACTTTACCCTTCACCGAGATGCTAGTAGAAAATGCACCTCTGTTTAAAAATGTGCATTACCTGAGATCGAGCCTGCGATCTCAAAGTGGCAGACGAGCATTCTACCACTCACTGCCTGTGGACAAAATCAACCGCACTTTAGCTTATTCAAAATGGCTGAAAATTTCAGAGTCGATTATCTCGAGTATTTTTGAGAGTTGCATCGATATCCTTTGCTTACGCACCATAAATACAAAAAGTTACGAAAATCCGATTGCCATGTCGTCCCCCTGCCAGTTGGACTCGTGAGGGCGAGTGCACCGCAGATCGATTAAATAAACCGTTAAAAAACATAAAACGGTGTGGAACAAGGGCTGAGCCGCGCTGCGCTCCGCTGGGAGGTCGTTCCACACGTTTATGAACCAATAAAAACCCACAACAACAAGATGTGACAATGTGGGTGATCAGTGTCTCATTGGTGTGGCTATCGGAAATCGCACTGCCCTGTGCGGGGTCCTGCTACGTCCGTATTCTGGCCACTGACAAGAAAATTTTGAGTACTTGACTTGTAAATGATTTCAGGTTACTTGACATACCCAGTGACTTGTGCGCCCAGAGTTTGCTAAATTGCGACTGGTTAAATAATTAATAATGTTATAAAACTAAGTGCTTCTACTATTCTTTCTTTAGGACAAAACCCCGAGGTATTTTAGGATATGAATATAGGTTAATGGAGTGTTAAGAGAAGCTAAAAAAGATCAAAGGGAACAAACAGGATGGGAAAAATAAGATGGGTTGATTTGGGGGAGGGGACCAAACAGCGAGGTTATCGGTCCCATCGGGTTAGTGGAGGATGAAGAAGGATGTCGGCCGTGCCCTTTCAAAGGAACCATCCCGGCATTTGCCAGAAGCGATTTAGGGAAATCACGGGAAACCTAAATCGGGATGGCCGGGCGTGGGTTTAAACGGTCGTCCTCCCGAGTGTGAGTCCAGCTGGTTGGTTGGTTGATTTGGGGAAGAGGACCAAACAACGAGGACATCGGTCCCATCGGATTAGAGAAGGAAGCCGGCCGTACTTTTCGAGGGACCATCCCGGTATTTGCCTGAAGCGATTTAGGGAAATCACGGAAAACATATATCAGGATGGCCGGACGCGGGTTTGAACCGTCATTCTCCCGCATGCGAGTCCAGTGTGAAATGGCCATCACACAAAATTCTGGTTACTGTCACATGTCTGCGCACGCGCTTCCCCTACTCGCTCTGTTCTGAGTTCTTCGCTGTCACTGCGCTGGAGTGAGTGAGACGAGGAGACTTGTTTAGTGAGCGGTAGAATGCAGGACAAAATTGTGCTCACGATAAAACAGCGCGTGAACATTGTCGACTGTAACGCGAATCACAATTCGTGGAAAACATGTGTAGGACTGTTTGCCCAACAGTTTATTACTGGAAGTGGTTTGGGGAAACCTTTCTCAAAGTCTCTCTGTTTGATTCACTGAGCATGGCGCTGCATAGACGAAAAAGTTGGACGTTCCCAGCATCACCTGCGATGCTCTATAACAAGAGTCAATTCCGCGCAAGTGTTACTCTAAGTATTTTCCGGGCCGGGCAGAAAAAAAAAGCATAGCTATAAGAGAACGAAATTCGGGATGTATGTTTTACTATGAAACAACACAGGGGGAAGAAAATGCAAGTGTAGGTTTAATCCAAACAAAAAAACTAAAAACAATACTATAGCCACTGAAAAAATTTCGGACACAATAGTATGACTTGCTTTCCAAACAAATAAAAATATATTCCTTGGGAAACAAAATGGTTCAAAAGGCTCTGAGCACTATGGGACTTAACATCTGAGGTCATCAGTCCCCTAGAGCTAAGAACTACTTAAACCTAAGGACACCACACACATCCATGCCCGAGGCAGATTCGAACCTGCGACCGTAGCGGTCGCGCGGTTCCAGACTGTAGCGCCTAGAACCAATATAGAAAATGGACTTGGTAATGACTAAAAGGTATTAAAAAATGAAATTCGTGGTATTTATCAAACAATAAAGAAACTTGTTTACGATGAGAAAATCTTAAGCTATTTCCAACCAGTAAGACTGAAAGTCAAGGTAGGGGCAGCGTTAGAAAGAAACACACCCACCATGCCGGAAATCAGAAATGTAAATCACGAGAATTTACTCCAGAATAGGGAGGTATAACGAATTATACGAAGTAACACGTTTATCATGTCAGTAAATTAAAAGCAGACTATACATATATAGACGAAGGAACAATTACTTCAAAATTTAGTTACGCGAACAGCAAATGTATTTGGTATGTAAAAGGCAAAAGGGAAAGAAAATTTTAAATGGAGAAAGGCAGCTATTAAAGAGAAGCCAGAATTTCGAGTGAATTATAATTGGAACAAGGCAGAAAACGCTGAATTAAGCCCAATCACAAGGCACTGTCTACGAGAGAATATGAGAAAGTCGAAAATTTGATAAGAGACATTATAGAAAACAGTAAGAGGATGAAAAAATAAATAAAAAATGAATCTTCAGCTTGAACTAGTTAGACACATCATTTCATGAATTAAGGAGGCAGAAGGAACAGTAACCAATAAAAGCGGGAACATTACACATCCATTTTGAAGATTTGCTTAAATGTTTGCATAGTTCGAGAGACGACGGACAAACGCATGTAGTTAATATTCAAAAATTATGAAATTCATGGAGTGAAGCCTGAAACGGCGTATAAAGTTAGTCGAGGTTATGAAAAAAACGAGAGGCAATTGGAAATTATCATTTTTTATTACAAAAGATTGAAGATGATGAAGAACCAATACAAAGAAATGCCAAATTTTTATACAATGTTTCCGGAGAAATTCGATTTCCCATAATTGTAACAATGCTGCAATTATTCTACATAACGAGAAATCAAGAAATAAGAAGTAGAATACTTGTAAAAATTGTCACCAACCGCATACGATAAACAATAATTTTAATCAGGGGAAGCCACCAGATATGTAGATAAATTAATAGAGGATAATGGATCGTTTGCTGGCTAATGAAATGAAGAATTGGAGCAATGAGTATGAAATACCACACTGCCTGTAGGATTCAAATGTTGTGACAAAGCTACTGATCGAATTTCAATCAGATGAGCTCCAAAGCACTTGCGAGTCAAGGCACTGATTCGTACATTGAAAGTTATATACAACACTTCAGCGTCTACTAAGTTTCATCAGGATACTGTGAAATTCAGGACTGAAAGATGAGCCACAGAAGCAAATTTAGTATCATCAAAAGTATTCTCTAGAGTCTAGGGGAGTATTCAGGTCCCTGAACTGGGAAAAAAAGGGGTGCCTGTTTACGTAACATATCTGAACCCCACTTATTGTACTAATGACATTTGAAAGTGAACCCCAAAATAAATCATAATTCAATTGAAGAATAGTGCAGTAATTTAGTATGACTTGATGAGATTTTATTTTTTATTTAGAGGAGTTGAAGACAGTGCCTGGATGGGTTGTTAAAGAAATAAACAGAAGCACAAAAATGGTCTCGAGTGCTTTTGGTAAAATTAATACAGTTTTCAAAACTAAGCTTTCGGTTTTTCTGAAAATCATTGTGTATAACATATTGCAATGAAACATGGACATTTAATGCAAAAACTATTAAAAAACGAAGAGAAGCCCGGAGAGCATGATAAAACATGAGGAGAAAGTATTCTAAAACTCGAAAATTTGTGCATGGGGACTGCACACTGAGGTAGGGTATCACCCACTTGGACACACATGCACTGATGCCAGGAAAAAAGTTAAACATGGCTACCGAAACTGCTGATTGAAGGTTTTAGGAAACCAAACATCTAAGGTCATCAGTCTTCCATTCACTCTGCAGAACAAAATCAGTGTACCCCGCCTGTGTCTAAAGTAAATTCTGTGTGTGAACGTGAGAAGGGTTCAGAGGTGGGATACGGGTACTAGCCCGGCATTCACCTAGTGGGATTTGGGAAACCACTTAAAAACCACATACAGACTGGCTGGCACACCGGCCCTCGACGTTAATCCGCCGGGTCAGCGCTTGTCCCCGGACCGGTAGGGTAACAGGCAGCTCAATACACACGGCCTTTCGGAGTGCTACTGAAACGTTAAGTTTGTACAACCCGGAAACAGAGAGCCTGGTGGGGAGCGAATTGCTAAGCCTTGTTGTGCTATAGTGTATTAAGAGAAAAACGAGAAATGTAACAAGTTTTTTTTCGCACTGTACTTCATTTGGGCGAATATGCACTTTAGTCCAAATCACACACTTTAGTTGACTGTGCTATAGTAACTCAATACAAGTGTAGTTTACAAATGCGAAGGGTCTGGCAGAATAAGTAGTAGGATATAGAAAGAACAGAACTTCGAAACAAATTGACAAATTTATTGAAACACACTTTGAAAACGAAGTAAACCATATTCTTTTTCATATCACATGCGCTCTTTACTTGTGGTAAAGTGTTTGCCTACCATGCAGAAGGCCCGGGATCGATTCCCGCCCGGGTTGTAGACTTTCTCCACTCGTGGACTGGGTGTTGTGTTGTCCTCATCATCAGAGACGCGCAAGTCGCCCAATGTGGGGTCACGCGACATAAGACGTGCAACCAGGACGGGGCCTCCCGGTCATCAATGCCACACGACAATTTCATTTCATTTCCTCCACAATTGTAGGTATAATTTCTTGATTTCGAATGGTATGAGGATATGTAGCACACACTTGGCTCTTCAGTTATCCACACAAGAAAAAGCCAATGGCAATTAAATCAGAAGACTTTCAATGTCCTCCCCGATAGCTGAGTGGTCAGCGTGACGAATTGCCGTCCTACGGGCCCGGGTTCGATTCCCGGCTGGGTCGGAGATTTTCTCCGCTCAGGGACTGGGTGTTGTGTTGTCTTCATCATCATTTCATCCCCATCCAGCGCGCAGGTCGCTCAATGTGCCGTCGAATGTAATAAGACCTGCACCAAGGCGGCCGGACCTGCCCCGCAAGGGGCCTTCCGGCCAATGATGCCAAACGCTCCACTGGTCAATGAATGCCACCAAATCTGGAAAGCAATCGATTAAGAAAATGACGCACGACATTCATGGACTGGCGTGCTTATGAGCTGTTGCATCATCCTGTTGGAACCATACATCGTTGTTCCAGGATTAAGGAGGGAGTAATGCAACATCTGAACACAGCGATCGCTGGTAAGCTTTACTGCTTGGCCACGAAATTTCTAAAGAAATGTAGACCGATAAAGTAAAACGAAGCCAACCCACAGGCGCGAAACAGCATACTTGTGCCTTTGACACCGAAAGTCATCATGTCGCTTCAACTCGAAATAGTGACGAAAGAGTCGCTGAATCGTGACGGGCAGCTCGTTATTTTTCAGATATGTGCTGATGACGAATGCTCGATGCTCTGCTGAAGTTCATAGGGCCGTAATGCCAACTCTCCATCCATCCTCAACACAGCGGACGCGTACTTACTCGCGCAGATGCAACAGCGATACCGTACTACGTGACTCAAATCCTACTATTCATTTTGCTGGACCCTGTACAATCACACTCTAACATAATATTGACTCAACATGCTCCGCTGTGAAAAGTGTTACCGTCTGACAATTGGAACGATACTAGCGCCCCTAGCGTCGAGAAAGACAGCCCGAGAGGTTAATGTTAGTTTATAATTACATTTATAATTAATTAAATAAACATATTACAATTTTGCGTTCCTTTGTAAATTATTAAGACACATGCACGATGTATTTCAAAACAGCCAAATTTCAGTGATTCACTGACATGAGCTAGAGCACATTCGTGAAAAAATACTTTCAGATATGTGTATAGTTGCAGCTTGCTCCGCTGAAAGCAAGAAAAAATAAAGACGTATTTTATGCATGAGAAGCATAATTTCTGTTGGTGTCTGTTCTTATTATGATAGGCACTTTCCTACATACACAACAGTTTTGTATGGAGCGTAATACTTCGCACATTCTAGCACTTCACTCGACTTTCTAATGAAGGAATAATTTTGTAAATATAACTGCTTTTGCTTTCAAAGGGAATGTAT
This sequence comes from Schistocerca americana, assembly GCF_021461395.2. Classification (NCBI taxonomy): domain Eukaryota; kingdom Metazoa; phylum Arthropoda; class Insecta; order Orthoptera; family Acrididae; genus Schistocerca; species Schistocerca americana. The sequence continues at coordinate 513,902,140 of NC_060121.1, read as the reverse complement.
TGAAGATTCTCGCAGTTTTCGGCTCAGATGTAGCAACAATTGTGGGAGTTGTTTTTTCTGTGTTGAGAAGCAATTTTATTGCTTTTGACTTTATAACGTCTGCCTGATTTCCCTTCAGCTATAGCTATGGTGGTTTATTTGGTACGTTAAATAATGTAGGTATAACGTGACTTACAAGTTTCCTATGTTCCACATACGCTGATTTGACTGGAAGTGTAGCGAAGAAAACTTTTCATCGTTGAACATATATAGCTGTCTTTCAGCAAAAGGTCAGGTCTTCTGCTATTCGCAAGCAGTTTCTTGTTCTTAAAATAAAACATAATTCTTCAGTAAATATCTGTACCTTATAAGAGAACCGTGAATAAACTTTCTTGTAATGTAACGTTTCACACGTACCACCGTCCTTAGGAAACCAAAGGAAGACAAGTGTGGAGTCATTTTCAGTAAGTGACGATTTTTGACGCAGTACATATTCTTCCTTACTGTAAAAACGTCACAAATCAGAATAAACGCTACTATGCTTACGCATCCCATATCGTATTCAGAAACGTAACTTTCCGTCCGCTTGGAGCGCTTCTGTCGCACCGTGTAACAATTATAAGCGGGAGTGTCGTGAATATACACTGAAGCGTCAAAGAAACTGGTATAGGCATACGTATTTAAATATAGAGAATACAGGCAGAATACGGTGCCAACTGAACGGCGAAGTTGTTAGATCGGTTACTGCAGCTACAATGGGAGGTTATCAACATTTCAGTGAGTTTGAACGTGGTGTTATAGACGATGGGACACTGCTTTTCCGACGTAGCGATGAAGTGGAGGTTTTCCCGTACGGCCATTTCAGAAGTTTTCCGTGAATATAAGCAATCCGGTAAAACATCAAATCTCCGACATCACTGCGCCGGAAAAAGATCGTGCAAGAACGGGACCAATGACGACTGAAGACAATCGTTCAACACGACCGAAGTGCAACCCCTCCTACAATTGCTGCAGATTTCAGTGGTGGGCCACCAGCGAGTGTCAGCGTGCGAATCATTCAATGAAACATTAGCGATAGGGACTTTCGGAGCCGAGGACCCACTCGTGTACCTTTGATGACTGCACGATACAAAGTTTTCGCCTCGCCTGGGCCCGTCAACAACGACATTGGACTGTTGATGACTGTAAACATGATGCCTGGTCGGACGAGTCTCGTTTCAAATTGTATCGAGCGGTGGGCATGTACGGGTATGGAGACAGCCTCATGAATCCATGGACCCTGCATGCCAGCAGGGGACTGTTCAAGATTGAGGAGGATCTGTACTGGTGTGGAGCGTCTGTAGTTGGAGTGATATGGGACCTCTGATACGTCTAGATACGAGTGACAGGTGACACGTAAGTAAGCATCCTGTCTGATCGCCGGCACCCATGTCCATTGTGCTTTCCGCCGGACTTGGCCAATTCCAGCAGGACAATGCGACATTCCACACGTCCAGAATTGCTGGAGGGTGGCTCCAGGAACATTCATATGAGTTTGAAAACCTTCGCTGGCCACTAAACCTCTCCAGACATGAACATTATTGAGCATATCTCGGGTGCCTTTCAACGTGCTGTTCAGAGGAGATCTAGCCTTGCAGGATTCATGGTGTCAGTTCCCTACGGCACTATTTCAGACCTTAGTCGAGTCCATGCCACGTCTCCTTGCGGCATTTCTGCGCGCTCGCAGGTACCCTACACGATATTAGGCAGGTGTACCAGTTTTTCTGACTCTTCGGTGTAATTCTTAGACTATAGTATAGTACTCTACAGAGATAGCCAAATGTGATTAAGTAGTGAAAGTAAGAATTAAGAACCCACGAATTTAATAGGAAAAGATAAAGCCGGCCGGTGTGACCGTGCGGTTCTAGGCGCTTCAGTCTGGAACCGCGTGACCGCTATGGTCGCAGGTTCGAATCCTGCCTCGGGCATGGGTGTGTGTGATGTCCTTAGGTTAGTTAGGTTTAAGTAGTTCTAAGTTCTAGGGGACTGATGACCACAGATGTTAAGTTCCATAGTGCTCAGAGCCATTTGAACCATTTTGAAAAGATAAAGGAACACGGTGCAACTGCGAGAACTAGGATATTTTCATAGCGGTGGCTATCAAACTATGCGGACGCGCGAGTACCTCCGGCCAATGTACACGCGAGGCGCCACTGCACCGGCGTCCCCTGTGGGAGCAGTTGAGCCTGGCCAAACTGCATAGCAGGAATGCGCGGCTGTGGGGGCAGCGAACTCCGCTGGCCTTGATCGCGTTCTCGGCGTGAACGGTCGAGGACAGGGCCAGGACGAGGCCCGGCGAGGCGCCGGCCCGGCTTAGGAACCAGCAAGTTGGCGGGGGCCGCGGCCCAGCAAGTGTCGACGCCGAAAGCTGCAACGTCTGCTGTGCCGACAACGAGCAGACGTGGTATCTCCTCGGACGCTTTACTTCAGCACGTTCATTATTTATTTTATTTGCCACTTACAAATGACCACCTATTTACTACGACAGGTCGCATTTTCCCACATGAACCTGTACATGTACAGAATGCGAAACTTATTTGATATTTCTTGGTTGTAACAAGAGCAAATAATATTGCAGCTTTAGATACAATAGACTCAGGAGTAATTAAGAAATGAAAATCTTAAAATAATCGGTTTATGGGCAGAAGATAGAAATTTGGGAAGATGGAAAGACGTTATGACAAATGGCTCTGAGCACTATGGGACTTAACTTCTGAGGTCGTCAGTCCCCTAGAACTTAGAACTACTTAAACATAACCAACCTAAGGACATCACACACATCCATGCCCGAGGGAGGATTTGAACCTGCGACCATAGTGGACGCGCGGTTCCAAACTGAAACGTCTAGAACCGCTCAGCCACACCGGCCGGCGGTATTGCTGCAGTCTGACTTCTTTTTCTTGTGTTGTCTCTGCTCGTTCGTAGTATCGTCTTTTGTCCGTGAGTCCTTCCTTAGTTTTGTTAATAACGGCGACCACGGTAACTTTGTTTACGTATGTCATCCATCTGTGCGATTGCAGCGATTAGAAGTCTCTGTAGTAGGTCAGTTAACACATGTATTCTGTAATAAATAATTCCTCGGGTGGTGTGCAAGGGGAATTTTTCTATAGTATCTTTTTAGTGTCTACCAGTTTGCCCCGTTCAGCAGCAATCGCGGATCTTGCTGAGTGAATGTGTTTGTACTTGTGTGTGAAGCAGTGTGCACAGTTATTGCATTGTGATCTCTGTGTGCTGCTGTCATCTACTTCCCACTCAGCGATATGTGGTGCAGTTATTCCGTTTGCTTTTGAAATGTCTATGTTACTATGCCTCCGGCATTTCCTGTCTTATTGAGTACAAAACGGCCGCTCTTATTTATGATGTCCGTTATTATTTGTTCTTTGGCACCTGTCCTTTAGCATACCAGAGTGTTGAGCGTGCGTTAATGTCCGCGAGGATGAGTAGTCTTTTGCCACTGGAGAAACCTGCTATTTCCCTATTGAGTTTGCAAAAGGTTCAATGTAATACGAGTACTGTGCATATAATGATGTGACTATCCATAATCTCCATCCCAATGCAATTTCTGCTGTTACGAAGTGTTCAGTATGTAGTCGTGTTATTTTTTTGTGACGTTGATTCGTGTGTTTGTTGCCAAAACTGTTGCTTTGGGGTCCTGTACCCCAGTTACTATCATATATTGTGCTCCAAGACCAGATGAACTTTGACAGTCGTGGACCCATTGGTGACAGTGAGGGTCGCCTTACTTTTTTTAAAGACATATATCTAATTAACAATTAGTGCCTCATGCATGCTACCCTGATAGGCAACTGAATCAGAGACACCTATCTAGGAGTGTATAGCACCCCCTTACGTCCCAATGTTAGGAGCTACACTTCTTGGCGTGGACTCCACAAGACACCAACAGCACTGGGGAGCCATCCTGATCCACGAGCGCTCAAATGCCTCCCATAACTCACCAAGAAATGACGGAGCAAGGCAAGCACGTCTCGCTCGATGGCATCCCAATGTGGTCAATGGGATAGCGCCAGCTGACTTGGGAGAGCAAACGAGTACCTTCGTAAGGTGTTTCTCAACTTCTTCTGAAACAATTCGGGATTAAGGCAGTGGTGCATTCTTTTTTCTGAAGGGTGTCTGCAAGAAACGACGCGCGAAAGTTCATGAATATACCCGATAGGACATTAGGTACCTGCATACTCAGGCGATGAGAAATGATGTGGCATATACGTAGGAAGTAATAATTCCAGATCGAAAGAAGGCAGGTAATGATAGATGTGAGTCACGGTTGCGTAATACCAACATGAATTTCTTAAAATAAGTAGAAGATTGATAGAACCTGACTCGAGAATATCATTTGGGGCTGCGAAGAAATGGATAAATATTCAGGGCAATACTGGATATCCGGCTTGAAAGAAGGTAACCGAAGTTTACAGAAATCGTAGATTTAGAGAAGGTTTTGGCGATGTTGACTGGAATACTCTATTTGAAATTCTGAAGATGGTGGTTCCTGTTGTGCCATTCCGTCCAAATACTGCTTTGATGGAATCCATCAGTCTTCACCTAAAATAACTACGACAGTCAACATCCATTTGAGTCTTTCTGCTCGTCTGGTCACCTTCTACAGTTAACTCTAGCTCACTCTCTTCTCAACGATTACTTCTCTTTTATGTCCTCCAACTTCCTATCGCAGGCTGGTTTCTGTACAGCTGTTAAATAACCTTTCGCTCCCTGTGCTTTACCCCTGCCGTAATCAGAATTTCAAATAGTGTAGTGTAGGTAACAATTTCAAAAGGTTTTTGTCAATGTAAAAATGCTATAAACGTAGAATTGCCTTTGCTTCAAGTGTCCTCGATAATAAGTCGTAGGTTCAGTATAGCCGCGCGTTTTCCTACGATTCTCCAGAAACCAAACAGATCTTACCCGAGATCGGCGTATAAGAGGTTTTCCCATTCTTCTTTGTTAAACTGAATGTTCGGTTATGTTCACACCAATCAACAACTGCCTTTTTTCGATTACAATAATTATCTTCTTCTCGAAATCTGAAGGTATTTCGCCTGCCCCATATATCTTGAACGCATGGTCGAATAACTTGTCGTGGTTGACTCTCCAGTCTCTGCAACTAGAATCTGACTAATTCTACTCCACGGGCATCGTTTTTCTTTAGGTCTTTCAGTCCTACACCAAATTTTTCTAGCAATATTTTATCTCTTATCTGTCCGCCCCGGCAGCTAAATGGTCAGCGTGACGGACTGCCGTCCTAAGGGGCCTGGGTACGATTCCCGACTGGATCGGGGATTTTCTCCGCTCTGGGACTGGGTGCTGTGTTGTCTTCAACATCATTCCATCCCCATCCGGCGCGCAGGTCGTCCAATGTGGCATGGAATGTAAGAAGACCTGCACCAATGCGGCCGGACCTGCCCCGTAAGGAGCCTCTCGGCCAATGACGCCAAACGCTCATTTCCATTTCCATCTCCCATCTGACCTTCATTTACTTGCTGTTGCGTTTCTATAATACTATCTACGAGTTAATTCACTTGCACAGCCTTTCTGTGCACATCTTAAAATTTTCATCTTCAAAAATCGTCAAATGGCTCTGAGTACTATGTGACTTAACATCTGAGGTCATCAGTCCCCTAGAACTTAGAACTACTTAAACATAAATAACCTAAGGACATCACACACATCCATGCCCAAGGCAGGATTCGAACCTGCGACCGTAGCGGTCGCAAGGTTCGAGACTGTAGCGCCTAGAACCGCTCGGCCACTCCGGCCGGCAATTTTCATCTTCCTCTTGTTTGTTTAGTTCTGGTTTTCCGTGTGAGTTCTTGATATTCAGGGAACTTCCTCTATTTCTCGTGTACGATAAACTGTTGAGAGCAGTAGAGATTAGAAGCTCTCGAAATCTCATATTAGAAAAGAATGCTGAAGATCGGATGAGTATATTGGACAACCAATCCGAGCGAGGAGGCACGTCACACTGGACTCGTATTCGGGAGGGCAACGATTCAATTCCGCGCCCGGCCATCCTGATTTACGTTTTCCACGATTGCCCTGAATCACTCCAGACAAATGCCAGAATGGTCGCTTTGAAAGAGCACTGCCGATTTCCTTCCCCATCCACGAAATAATCCGAGCTTGTTCTTCGTCTCTAACGACCTCGTCGACGTCGACAGGACTTTAAACCATAATCTCCTTCCTTCCTCCATACTTCGGATAATCAATGAAAAGGTACTGAATCTAATCGGAAAGAAAACAACATAACTAAATCTAGGCGTCGATTGATAGGACACAACCAGAGGCATCAAATACTCAATTTGGTAATGGAGGAAAGTGAAATGGGGAAGAAGGGTGGTTGGGGGGGGGGGGGGGGGGGAATCTGAAGAGAGAGACCAATCCTTGACTACAGTAAGCAAATCTGAAGCAGATGTATGTCACAATAATTACGCGGAGGTGAAGAGGATTACACAGGATAGCCTACTTTAGAGAGCTGCAACTTACCAATCTTCGGATTGGAGACACAACATTCGGAGACGTCACCCAACGGCTAAAATGTAGTTCTCCGCGAGAAGCCAATAACGGAGACAAGTCAGCGACAAGAAGCTGTCACGATTCGCGCTTTTCGTTTTCCGCTTCAGATCCTTCGACGAACACTGACACGGTAGCTTCATTTCGATCAGGGTCGGTTTCTTTCCGACAGCCGATGAGATCAGCGCCACGACAGGAGCCTGTTACCCGCTGTCAACGACCTGGAGGACAGGAGCCCGCTGCCGCCGCCGCCGCAACCACACGTCGCTCCGGCGTCGCCCCTGAATAATGTTCGTCGCTAACGACAGACGCCGGCGCAACATAAAACCTTGGGCGCTACGTGGACCGCCCCGCTCACCGTAAAGGAAAAATATGCGAGGGGAATGCAGGCTAGTGTGAGTCAACGGCATGTTGGGACTGTCGTCCTGAGAGATAGTGGCTGCCTTTCATGGCGAGACCCCGCACACCGCCGTGCGATATGCAAAGGCCGCACTGTGCTCAAGTCCGACCAACGGGACCGAGCCGTACGTCAGTGCCGTGGTGTTCACCTTTGCCCATTCCAAACGACAGCATGAGTCACAACAGCGTTATAATTCCTGTAACGACATGGCACGAGCCGTACCTGTAGTAACTACAACTCCGTAAGAGGAAGCGACTAGTACCCTTCTACAGCCTTCATTCCTGCACTTCTCTAGTGACATCCGGCACAACTACACTACAGGCGTTTATCACTCATGATAAAAACTAAATACTTTATTTCATTGCATGAACAGATCTAAAAACTAAACAGACCAACATACTAAACTTTTTTTCTCACTGTCATTCAGTACAATAAAATATGGTTTATACACTCCTGGAAATTGAAATAAGAACACCGTGAATTCATTGTCCCAGGAAGGGGAAACTTTATTGACACATTCCTGGGGTCAGATACATCACATGATCACACTGACAGAACCACAGGCACATAGACACAGGCAACAGAGCATGCACAATGTCGGCACTAGTACAGTGTATATCCACCTTTCGCAGCAATGCAGGCTGCTATTCTCCCATGGAGACGATCGTAGAGATGCTGGATGTAGTCCTGTGGAACGGCTTGCCATGCCATTTCCACCTGGCGCCTCAGTTGGACCAGCGTTCGTGCTGGACGTGCAGACCGCGTGAGACGACGCTTCATCCAGTCCCAAACATGCTCAATGGGCGACAGATCCGGAGATCTTGCTGGCCAGGGTAGTTGACTTACAGCTTCTAGAGCACGTTGGGTGGCACGGGATACATGCGGACGTGCATTGTCCTGTTGGAACAGCAAGTTCCCTTGCTGGTCTAGGAATGGTAGAACGATGGGTTCGATGACGGTTTGGATGTACCGTGCACTATTCAGTGTCCCCTCGACGATCACCAGCGGTGTACGGCCAGTGTAGGAGATCGCTCCCCACACCATGATGCCGGGTGTTGGCCCTGTGTGCCTCGGTCGTATGCAGTCCTGATTGTGGCGCTCACCTGCACGGCGCCAAACACGCTTACGACCATCATTGGCACCAAGGCAGAAGCGACTCTCATCGCTGAAGACGACACGTCTCCATTCGTCCCTCCATTCACACCTGTCGCGATACCACTGGAGGCGGGCTGCACGATGTTGGGGCGTGAGCGGAAGACGGCCTAACGGTGTGCGGGACCGTAGCCCAGCTTCATGGAGACGGTTGCGAATGGTCCTCGCCGATACCCCAGGAGCAACAGTGTCCCTAATTTGCTGGGAAGTGACGGTGCGGTCCCCTACGGCACTGCGTAGGATCCTACGGTCTTGGCGTGCATCCGTGCGTCGCTGCGGTCCGGTCCCAGGTCGACGGGCACGTCCACCTTCCGCCGACCACTGGCGACAACATCGATGTACTGTGGAGACCTCACGCCCCACGTGTTGAGCAATTCGGCGGTACGTCCACCCGGCCTCCCGCATGCCCACTATACGCCCTCGCTCAAAGTCCGTCAACTGCACATACGGTTCACGTCCGCGCTGTCGCGGCATGCTACCAGTGTTAAAGACTGCGATGGAGCTCCGTATGCCACGGCAAACTGGCTGACACTGACGGCGGCGGTGCACAAATGCTGCGCAGCTAGTGCCATTCGACGGCCAACACCGCGGTTCCTGGTGTGTCCGCTGTGCCGTGCGTGTGATCATTGCTTGTACAGCCCTCTCGCAGTGTCTGGAGCAAGTATGGTGGGTCTGACACACCGGTGTCAATGTGTTCTTTTTTCCATTTCCAGGAGTGTATTTCAGCCTCTTCAGTGTACCCACCCTATGCGCTCAGAACAGCTACATTAACACTTCGCAGTCCGGATATACACTACTGGTCATTAAAATTGCTACACAAAGAAGAAATGCAGATGATAAACGGGTATTCATTGGACAAATATATCGTCGCGTCGCTGCGAGCAGCCGAAGACATGGGAAACTGTGTCACGCGTACTTACCGCAAAGTGCCTTCGCTCCATTACCGTAAGGCGGCGCGTTGCAAGGTACAGATGGACTACACACTATCAGGTACCACACTGTAGGGGCGAAGTATGACATAGTACAATACTGGCCATTCAAATTGCTACACCAAGAAGAAATGCAGACGGGTATTCATTGGACAAATATATATTATACTAGAACTGACATGTGATTACATTTTCACGCAATTTGGATGCATAGATCCTGAGAAATCAGTACCCAGAACAACCATCTCTGGCCGTAATAACGGCGTTGATACGCCTGGGCATTGAGTCAAACAGAGCTGGGATGGCGTGTACAAGTACAGCTGCCCATGCAGCTTCAACAAGATACCACACTTCATCAAGAGTAGTGACTGGCGTATTGGGACGAGCCAGTTGATCGGCCACCATTGACCAGACGTTTTTAGTTGGTGAGAGATCTGGAGAATGTGCTGGCCAGGGCAGCAGTCGAACAGTTTCTGTATCCAGAAAGGCCCGTACAGGACCTGCCAACATGCGGTCGTGCATTATCCTGCTGAAATGTAGGGTTCCGCAGGGATCGAATCAAGGGTAGATCCGCGGGTCGTAACACATCTGAAATATAATGTCCACTGTTCAAAGTGGCGCCAATGCGAACAAGAGGTGACCGAGACGTGTAACCAATGGCACCCCGTACCATCACGTCGGGTGATACGCCAGTATGGCGATGACGAATACTCGCTTCCAGTGTGCGTTCACCGCGATGTCGTCAAACACGGATGCGACCATTATGATCCTGTAAACAGAACCTGGATTCATCCGGAAAAAAAGACGTTTTGGCATTTGTACACCCAGGTTTGTCGTTGATTACACCATCGCAGGCGCTCCTGTCTGTGATGCAGTGTCAAGGGTAACCGCAGCCACAGTCTCCGAGCTGATAGTCCATGCTGCTGCAAATGTCGTCCAGCTGTTAGTGCAGATGGTTGTCGTCTTGCAAACGTCCCGATCTGTTGACTCAGGGATCGAGAAGTGGCCGCACGATCCGTTACAGCCATGCGGATAAGATATCTGTCATCTCCACTGCTAGTGATACGAGGTCGTTGGGATCCAGCACGGCGTTCCATATTACCCTCCTGAACCCACCGATTCCATATTCTGCTAACAGACATTGGATATCGACCAACGCGAGCAGCAATGTCGCGATACGATAAACCGCAATCGTGATAGGCTACAATCCGACCTTTATCAAAGTCGGAAACGTGATGGTAGGCATTTCTCCTCCTTACACGAGGCATCACAACAACGTTTCACCAGGCAACGCCGGTCAACTACTGTTTGTGTATGGGAAATCGGTTGGAAACTTTCCTCATGTCTGCACGTTGTGGGTGTCAACACCGGCGCCAACATTTTGTGAATGCTCTGAAAAGCTAATCATTTCCATATCACAGCATCTTCTTCCTGTCGGTTAAATTTCGCGACTGTAGCACGTCATCTTCGTGGTGTAGCAATTTTAATGGCCAGTAGTGTAACATATCCTAGCCTTTTTTGCTGATACTGCAGTCCACACACGTCTGTAGATTATTCCACAGATCTTTAACATTTAGGTGACCCCCATTTTCTGACGCCGTGTCAACTTCGTCGCATAAGGGTTCAGTGGGATTTCAGTCAGGCGAATGACTCGTCCAAATCATATTCTTCAGTGCCCCATATTTCTCTTTTCTATTCAAATGCCATCCGCACAATTTAGAAGCACGCTTGGAGTCATTTTTGTTCTGCTGTTGGACAAAACCACAGTCACCAAGTCTCTTGCCAGATGGAACTGTACTGTTGATCATTATCCTTCTTTAATGCTCCACTACTTCACTAGATCACAGACTTGGACACCGGCAAAGCATCTGCACGACCGGTCCTCCACCATGCCTCACAGCTGGCGTCACACACTGACTCTTCATACGTTCTCCACAGGAAGTCGACGAACAAACATTCGACAATGGCTTCCAGATACTTCCAACTTCGATTCGTCCGCGAGTAACAACTTGGACCATCGCTGCACGCTCCAGTTTTTATGTTGCCGTGTCACTGCAATCTTATCTTTTTACCTGGTTTGTGTAATAAAGGTTTTTTCGTCCGCCACGCACCCCTTTCAACCTCGTTCGCGGAGATCGCGTTGTACTGTAATGACACTGACTGGAGCTGCTTGCATACTATTTACTTTCTCGCCAATTTCAGGTGCAGTACCAGTCCTCTGACCTCTACTCTGCACACATATGAACTGATCTTCCAATGTACACCACTGTACACTGGGCTATGCCAACGTTTGTTGCCACTGTCCTACTAGAATAGTCTTCCTGATACAGAGTTACAATTACAGCACGTTTTCCAATTCCAGCCTCCTGTTTCCGTCCCATTATGAGGTAATATGGTATGAATCTGATCAGGTATACAGGGTGGTCCATTGATAGTGACTGGGCCAAATATCTCACGAAATAAGCATCAAACGAAAAAACTACAAAGAACGAAACTCGTCTAGCTTGAAGGGGGAAACCAGATGGCGCTATGGTTGGCCCGCTAGATGGCGCTGCCATAGGTCAAACGGATATCAACTGTCTTTTTTTATATAGGAACCCTCATTTTTTACAACATATTCGTGTAGTACGTAAGGAAAGATGAATGTTTTAGTTGGATCACCTTTTTCCCTTTGTGATAGATGTCGCTGTAATAGTCACAAACGTGTTAAGTACGCGGTATCACATAACATTCCACCAGTGCGGACGGTATATTCTTCGTGATACATTGCCCGTGTTAAAATGGACCGTTTACCAATTGCGGAAAAGGTCGATATCGTGTTTATGTATGGTTATTGTGACCGGACGGAGTGGCCGTGCGGTTCTAGGCGCTACAGTCTGGAGCCGAGCGACCGCTACGGTCGCAGGTTCGAATCCTGCATCGGGCATGGATGTGTGTGATGTCACTAGGTTAGTTAGGTTTAATTAGTTTAAGTTCTAGGCGACTGATGACCTCTGAATTTAAGTCGCATAGTGCTCAGAGCCATTTGAACCATATGGCTATTGTGATCAAAATGCCGAACGGGCGTGTGCTATGTGTGCTACTCGGTATCCTGGACTACATCATCCAAGTGTTCAGACCGTTCGTCGGATAGTTACGTTATTTAAGGAAACAGGAAGTGTTCAGCCACATGTAAACATCAACCACGACCTGCAACATATAGTCCATAAGCTAAGTAACGAGCCGTCGTGTTTCACAGCAGTTACTCATTTCTCTCAGCTCCCTCTCTCGCTCGCCTAAACCCCATAATACCCTTTTAAATATCAAGAGATTCCCATTTTGTAAATGCTTCTCGCTTGACTTGTGCCTAAACCTAGTTTTCGTTCCGCGCCCATGCTGCGAGCGCAGTGCCCAAGTGCGCATATCAGACCAGTTGCAGGGGCTGGGGTGGGTGAAAGCTTCGTCCCCCGCGGGCTGCGCCTCTGCCTCATTAGGCTGCGACGGCCGCGGGTCTGAAACATGTGTAATGGCGCGCACTGGAAACGTTACGACCCAACGGCAGCGCATCCGCCGACAGCGAAACTGCCGAGCGAGCAACGAGAATGTACCTCATACTGCAGTCTCACAGCCGGCTGGTCTCGACCTGCTCTCGCTGCTTCCGAGGGCGCTGTGCAGTAATTCAGCCCATTACCGTTTCCACTCCTTAGTAGGTTCTGTTTGTGGTGGTAGTAACCTTATTACGACGGTCACTCCAAAAGAAATGCACACTATTTTTTTTATATCTATTTTTATTCTACATGTTCGAAAGTTTCACAGTGTGTAGATACATCCTTTAGGAACAATATTTTCATTTCTCCACATAATTTCCATCCCTCTCAACTGCCTTACGTCATTTTGGAACCAGCGCCTGTATACCCGCACGGTAAAATTCTGGACCAACCTGTTGGAGCCACTGTTTGGCAGCGTGCACAAGGGAGTCATCATCTTCAAACCTTGTTCCACGAAGAGAGTCTTTCAGTTTCCAAAAATGGTTCAAATGGCTCTGAGCACTATGGGACTTAACATCTGTGGTCATCAGTCCCCTAGAACTTAGAACTAATTAAACCTAACTAACCTAAGGACATCACACACATCCATGCCCGAGGCAGGATTCGAACCTGCGACCGTAGCGGTCACGCGGTTCCACACTGAAGCGCCTAGAACCGCACGGCCACACCGGCCGGCTTTCAGTTTCCCAAAGAGATGATAGTCACATGGAGCCAGGTCAGGACAGCAAGGCGGGTGTCTCAGTGTTGTCCATCCTAGTTTTGCGATCGCTTCCATGGTTTTTTGACTGACATGTGGCCGTTCATTGTCGTGCAACAGCAAAACATCCTGCTTTTGCCGATGTGGTCGAACACGACTGAGTCGAGCTTGAAGTTTCTTCAGTGTCGTCACATATGCATCAGAATTTATGGTGGATCCACGTGGCATGATGTCCACAAGCAAGAGTCCTTCGGAATCGACAAACACTGTAGCAATAACGTTTCCAGCAGAAACTGTTTTTTTTTTTTTTTTTTTTTTTCCTTTGGGTGAATCTGCATGATGCCACTCCATTGATTGCCTTTTCGTCTCTGCTGGAAAATGATGGAGCCATGTTTATCACCTGTCACAATTCTTCCAAGAAATTCATCTCCACCATTCTCGTACTGTTCCAAAAGTTCGCTGCATACCGTTTTTCTTGTTACTTTGTGAGCGACTGTCAACATCCTGGGAACCCACCTGGCTCCGAGCACTTTGGAACTTAACTTCTGACGTCATCAGTCCCCTAGAACTTAGAACTACTTAAACCTAACTAACCTAAGGACATCACACACATCCATGCCCGAGGCAGAATTCGAACCTGCGACCATAGCGGTCGCGCGGTTCCAGACTGTAGCGCCTAGAATCGCTCGGCCACTCCGGCCGGCGAACCCACCTGGCACAAACCTTTTTTAACGCCAACACTTTCACTATTCTGCAAACACTTCCTTCCCCTATCCCAACGTAGCATGACAATTCGTTCACTGTGATGCGTCTGTCAGCCGTCACCAATTCGTTAACTCTATGCACATTGTCTGGAATGTGTGCAGTACAAGGCCTGCTGCTGCGAGGACAATCCTCAATATTGCCGTGCCCGCTTTCATCTCGTAACCTCCTTGTCCACCGACTAACTATACTGCTATCGAAAGCAGCACTTTTTTTAACCTCTTGTGGATGTTTCCCATTGTCTCGTTTTCACAGCACAGGAATTCTGTGATAGCACGTTGCTTCTGACGAACGTCAAGCGTAACAGCCGTCTTGAAGACATGCTGCGACGGCGCCACTCACGGGAAGAGGTTGAACTAAGTTTGAAAACAAGCGGGAAGGATGTATCTACGCATTGTAAAACTTTCACACACGTAGAATGAAAACTGTATTTTTACAAAAGTTGTGTGCATTTCTTTAGGAGTGTCCCTCGTAGTTCTCACCTACCCATCAAAGATTGGCAATGCACCCCAATAAACGAATGTGTTGCACTTACTACGATGATTAAAAATAAAGAGTCAAATGTTTCGTGAAAAGATCTGTCTAAAAGTAAGAAATAAACCAGACCTGAGAAACGTTTGAGGCGCATTTGAATTACCTCTAAATCGTGTACAGCAAATGAGAGTGTATCATATATATTGAACTTCAAATTCTCAATAGGCACCACATTTGCCGTATATGATTTACAGCATCGTTCATAGGAGCGCCAAATGTTTCTCCAATCCGATTCATCTCTTACTTCTAATCAAATAACTTAATAAATTCTGACCCGTCGATTTTTTTTATTTTTGTATTTCAAAATTTGTTATTGACAGTTAAATATCACACAAATGTAACCTGAAAAGAAATGGCACCCCAAAATATCACCCCTGGTTGTCGGGCCGTATGGCAGGAGATAGTCCGGCTGGTATCCCACCGCTGTTCGGGGTATCTCTACACGCGTCTTCGGCCTGCGGTTTAATTGACTGGAGTATAATTGCCTTTGGCGTTGTGTCTCGTTTCCAACTCAGCCACGATAACGAGCAAAGACGTGTCTGAGAACGTTCTGGGATCATAACCCGACTGTCGCCCGCCATACGGCCTGACATAAAAAAAAGGTTCAAACGGCTCTGAGCACTACGGGACTTAACAGCAGAGGTCATCAGTCCCCTAGAACTTGTGAAGCTCTTGCTCTTGAATAATGCACCCAGTTTTTCTGAAACACTAATCATTTTCTTGTACATGTACATTACTTCTACCGATTTCCGTCCAATTCGGATAATTCCTTTGTAGTAGATCAACATAAACATTGCTCATGAAAACCACACGTTGCATGTTGTAGCACTATACAAGCGAGACCTTCAGAGGTGGTGGTCCAGATTGCTGTACACTCTGGTACCTCTAATACCCAGTAGTAC
Organism: Schistocerca americana; assembly: GCF_021461395.2. Taxonomy (NCBI): domain Eukaryota; kingdom Metazoa; phylum Arthropoda; class Insecta; order Orthoptera; family Acrididae; genus Schistocerca; species Schistocerca americana. Next base: position 513,886,697 of record NC_060121.1, on the reverse strand, counting down.
GTCCTCTTGCATTGATGCATGCCTGTATTCGTCGTAGCATACTGTCCACAAGTTCATCAAGGCACTGTTGGTCCAGATTGTCACACACCTCAACGGCGATTCGGCGTAGATCCCAAAGAGTGGTTGGTGGTTCACGTCGCCCATAAACAGCCCTTTTAAATCTATCCCAGGTATGTTCCATTGGGTTCATATCTGGAGAACATGCTGGCCACTCTAGTGGAGCGATGTCGTTAACCTTAAGGAAGTCATTCACAAGATGTGCACGATGGGGGCGAACGCCTCGGCAATATGCGGCCGCTATGGTTGTACTATCGGTCAGAGGATGGCATTCACGTATCGTACAGCGGTTACGGCGGCTTCCGTGACCACCAGCGGCGTACGGCGGCCCCACATAATGCCACCCCAAAACAGCAGGTAACCTCCACCTTGCTGCACTCGCTGGACAGTGTGCCTAAGGCGTTCAGCCTTATCGGGTTGTCTCCAAACACTTCTCCGACGATTGTCTGGTTGAAGGCATATGCGACACTCATCGGTGAAGAGAACGTGATGTCAATCCTGAGCGGTGCATTCGACATGTTGTTTGACCCATCTGTACCGCGCTGCATGGTGTCGTAGTTGCTAAGATGGATCTCGCCATGGACTTTGAGAGTGAAGCTGCGCGTCATGCAGCCTATTGCGCACAGTTTGAGCCATAACACTATGTCCTGTGGCTGCACGGAAGGCATTATTCAACACAGTAGCGTTGCTGTCAAGTGTTCCTCCGAGCCATAATCGGTAGGTAGCGGTCATCCACTGTAGTAGTAGCACTTGGGCGGACTGAGCGAGGCATGTCGTCGACACTTCCTGTCTCTCTGTATCTCCTCCATGTCCGAACACCATCGCTTTGGTTCACTCCTAGACGCCTGGACACTTCCCTTGTTGAGAACCCTTCCTGGCACAAAGAAACATTGCAGACGCGTTCGAACCGCGGTATCGACCGTCTAGGTATGGTTGAATTACGGACAACACGAGCCATTTATCTCCTTCCTGGTTCAAAAATGGTTCACTATGAGCACTATGGGACTTGACATCTGAGGTCATCAGTCCCCTAGAACTTAGAACTACTTAAACCTAACTAACCTACGGCAACCACACACATCCATGCCCGAGAATTCGAACCTGCGACCGCAGCAGTCGCGCGGTTCCGAACTGAAGCGCCTAGAACCGCTCGGCCACAGCGGCCGGCTCTCCTCCCTGATGGAATGACTGGAACTGATAGGCTGTCGGACCCCATCCGTCTAATAGGCGCTGCTCATGCATGGTTGTTTACATCTTTGGGTGGGTTTGGTGACATCTCTGAACAGTCAAAGGGACTGTGTCTGTGATACGTCTATCTTCAGGAGTTCTCGGAACCGGGGTGCTACAAAACTTTATTTGATATGTGTATTTACAAAAAATGTGAGTGTAGCCTTCAATTTAGAACGGCACTTCCCCTCCGGCGCTCGGCATTTCCCATACAGCGCTTGCCCGCAACCCTCACCCATCGACAGCGCATCTACCGGCGCGGGCTGTAACTCAGTTTCGAGTTGACGAGAAATCCATAAACATCCTCATTTACAACCATATTTATTTTGTCAACCCTACGTGCCAACCCCTCCCCCCCCCCCCTCCCCCAGTACACACTTATCTCCTTTCATACGGCCACAATCTGCTGCGGTTTCCATGAAAAGAAGCAGGGTGCATTAGCTTCGGAACGCCGGCCGTTGTGGCCGAGCGGTTCTAGGCGCTTCAGTCTGGAACCGCGCTGCTGCTACGGTCGCAGGTTCGAGGGGTTGGTTGGGTTGTTTGGGGAGGGAGACCAGACAGCGAAGTCATCGGTCTCATCGGATTAGAGAAGGAAGTCGGCCGTGCCCTTTCACAGGAACCATCCCGGCATTTGCCTGGAGCGATTTAGGGAAATCACGGGAGACCTAAATCAGGATGGCAGGTTCGAATCCTGCCTCGGGCATGGATGTACGTGGTGTCCTTAGGTTAGTTAGGTTTAAGTAGTTCTAAGTCTAGGGGACTGATGACCTCAGATGTTAAGTTCCATAGTGCTCAGAGCCATTTGAACCATTTTAGCTTCGGAGCGACACCCTTGTGGTATTGGAGACCGCGAGGGAGTATAAGAAGGCAGTGCGAGGGGGGGGGGGGGCGGGAGGGAGAGGTGGCTTCCGCGTGAGGTGCAGGATGCGCAGGCAGCGCCGGTCCCCGCGCTGTCGCGGACGCTCCACAAATAGCTCGAGTCCCGGCGCCCGAGCGCTATTCCGGGGCTCGCATTAACTGTGCACGCAACCGCTCTCTCCCCCCTCGCGCCAAACTCAGCCGATGCTGGCAGCGTCTCGCCGCGTCACCGCCGTCTGCTACATCCTCGGCACGCGACAGAGGCACACACCAGCGCACACGCTCCTCACGAGCCAACCCTCGCCCACCAGCTCGGACAATCAACAACTAGGTGTGCCCCACCTGTCTGCTCACACTTACGGCTACCTGACAGTAGAACATTCATAAGAGCGCCATCTCACTCACCTCTTACTAAATTTAATAGCGCGCGGCCGTGCAGTGTTCAGCGCGCTGCACTCGGAAGGCGTTGTCCAGAGTTTACAATTATCATTTCGAAAAAATCAAATACAGAATCCGACAACGTAACTTCCTGACTTCAAAATGCAATAAAACACATTTTATGACTCACAAATTTTTGTATATTTTTAATAATGCAGGTACATACCAGAAGTTTTGAAAATCTATCAGGTAGGTGATGCCCCCCATTGCCCACACACTTAATGAGCCGATTTCTTGCGTTTCTCATGACCTTTACCAGCACAGTAGCGGGTATGTTAGACTTAAGGTCTTGTGGGTCCTTGAATGGCTGACATAAGCGCAGGATTTAAAAAGACACAAAAACGGGGCCAAATCGGGGATCAGCCTGGGCACGCCAAATCACCTCTTACTGAGATGAAGTGTTCCGGGTAGGGCTCCATCAAACAGCTGTTGACGTCTTTGAAGTGTGAGCCGCTGCTCCATCCTTTTGGAACCAAATGTCCCAAAAGTCCAATTCATCAGATCACGAAAAAAAAATCCTCAAATATGCTCATATGCTGGTCTGAATTCGCTGTCACTATGACCTCATTTTCTTCATAAAACCAGGGGCCAACAATCCCAAGTGAGGATACTGCTTACCACATTGTGACTTCAGATGACTGCAGAGGTCTTTGATCCAATTCTCGGTGAGCGGTGTCAGCCAAGCAGCGCATCTTCTGTCTGTTGACGCATCCAATTCAAAAATGGTTCAAATGGCTCTGAGCACTATGGGACTTAACATCTGTGGTCATCAGTCCCCTAGTACTTAGAACCACTTAGACCTAACTAACCTAAGGACACCACGCACATCCATGCCCGAAGCAGTATTCGAATCTGCGATCGTAGCGGTCGCGCGGTTCCAGACTGAAGCGCGTAGAACCGCTCGGCCACGTCGGGCGGCTGACGCATCCAGTGAAATGAAAATGGACTCCATCACTGGAACAAAAACTGTATCCTCAGGAAAGATTTCAAGAAGTGTCTCACATGAGTTCATCCGAGAACTGAACTCGAACTTGGAGTGGCCAGTATGCCCTACGCTCCGCCGATATGGCCACTTGCGATTACTTTGTGGGGTGTTTCTAAACTGTCCAAGGACCCTACAAGACTTGAAGGTCAACATCCGGGTAGAAACAGTCAACATACTCGCTGCTACGCTGGTGTCATGAGAAACGCAAAAAATCGGCTCATTCTGTTTATGGGCAATCCGATTAAATCAGGAAGTTAAGTTGCTATACCCTGTATAAATAGTACGAATACTGCTTACGAAATCTACAGCAAATTAATACCGAGGTCAAAATAAGTGTATATTGACGAAATTTCAATATTGAATGTTGTGATTCAGAAATACATTATGATATCAATACTGGTTTGTTTGTACTGTAATTTTAGCGGAAAAAGACCATGTGAGGTGGCTAGTATGTGCAGTCTATGGCAACCGCCGCGTCACCTGTAAACATCGCAACTTCGTTACGAGAGCCGTGTTGCTTCAGGACGGTTCGGACAACAACGACGTACGATCGTAGGCTCCGTACAGTCACTCTAGCGGAGCAGTGAATGAGACATGTGGACATCGCTGCGAATGTAGCTAAGAATCACGAATCTGGAACAGACGAGGATTCTGACAGAACTGCTTACGGGAGAAAAACAACGGGTGTGCAGGACCGACATCTGAGTTTAACAGCATGCAGAATCCCTCAACACAATTCCACACGTCTACGGCGGCAGTCATAATCAGCTATACGAGTGCGACTGTCAACACAAAGGATGCGAAATAGGCTGTATGAGCAGGCATTACGTGCCGGAACACCTTTGAAGGCTGCTTCTCTAAATCGGGTTCGGAATGGGGCCCGTCTCGCATGGACAAACAACCACTCTTTCTGGACTAGGCAGCAGTGGGACACAACGCTCTCTTCTGACGAGCCCCGTATCAGTCTCCACCCTGACAATGTTGATATTCGTGTGTAGAGGCAACGAGGACTACATTTACAACTCAACTTTATCGTATACCGCCAGCTTTATCAAGGCGGTTCACTCGTGTTTTTGGTCGCAGAACACTCCAGTACATGGCAGGATGACTGATGTGAAGTACCGGGAGGCGTCTTAGTGCGCACTGTGGCTCCGTACGGCGAACATATTAGAGTGGGATTCACGCTGGTAGACGACAATGCACTCTCCCATCATCAGAGTCTTGTGAGCACCTTCGTAGTGGAAAACAGAATCAGTCGGATGGAATGGCCTCCGTAATTTTCCAGATCCCAGCTGCACTGAGAATGCATGGTCCATGGTAAAACGAGCGGTTTGAAACCGTCCAGTCCCACCAGAGACCTTATAGCGACAGCTGTGGAGGAATGGGGCATTCAAAAGCCAATTACGAGGAGGGCCAATTGGTTCATATACAATGGCTTATGCAAGATGACAGTGAGAAGATACTGTATCGTTTTCGGTAGAATCTTTGTAAAATATTGTTCTTGTTTGTATGTTTTCAACAAGTGGAAATGTATTTAACTTCTTTATTTTTGTTTTGTTGTGATTGTACCTGGCAGAGCAAAATCAGTTTTGTTTCGTATTATGTGCAATACTGACAAAAAAGCACTACGCAACTTTCATTTTGACCACTATAAATGGAAGGCTACGAAATATCTCTGATGTAACTTTAACGGAGAAACGAGCAGGTTTCGGAAAGCGAAATCATGCACATGCGACGTTTCAATAATTTAAAACAGACGAGAATTTCATCTCGGAATTCACTTACCAAGTTTATATTACGAAAAGCATTTGACAGGATTCACAGAGATAATCTATGGGCAACAATGGGAAATAGAGGAATCCCTAAACATCTGATACAAGCCGCAAAAAAAAACTTGTATATGAACACCAGAATTAGAACTGACACGGGTAAAGATAACACCTGAAACACAAACAAATCTACGGATTAAAGAAAGGCGTAGCTTGTCACCAACATTATGGCTCACTGGATTCATCTTTTCAACAGTTCTCGGATGCTGTAAGAAAAGCGTATAGGAACATTAAAACAAGTCGTACATGATTCAGCGGTCATGGTAGATTAATACAAGGCAAGCTACTATGTCGTTTGCGTAGCATCGCTAGTTGCATGTCTAATGTCGATAACTCGAACAATTAATGAGATCTGAAAGGGGTGTGTGTTACATGTCGCAGCTAATACAAATAGTTATAATACTTTTGCCGAGGTTTAACAGCCCTGTAAACAAAACTGCCGATCAAGGAAGTCATTTTCATGCAAGAAACAATTTGTGTCACTTGTTCTCAGAGTGTAGATAACAGCGCACGTGACTGCTGAGACTTTAGCTCGGTCTCGGTCACGATCCTTGCTATCGTCCCATGTCCAATTTTCTATCTCTCTCTTGTTAGACTTTAGGAAACCAAACGAAAAAACATGTCTAGCGACACCACATCTGGCGGCTCGCTTGAATTAGCGCGCGAAACGGCCTGATAGGCTAACTTCAATGCTAATTAACTCGGAAACGACGAAACGTATGGATTTTTTTACGCTTATTTCTCAGCAAAACCTATTCTTTAGCACCATTACAAGCTTTTCAGACATTTTCTCACTACCCTGCATACGTGTTTTATACAGGGCGTTTCACAGTCCAGGTTACGCATTTCTAGAGACTGTAGGAAGGACTTAGTAGATAAAGTATTACAAAGAAACCCATGTCCGGAAACGTCATCCAATGACGCTACAGAGCATCAGAATTGTAGGAGCCTGCGCCTGTAAATGCATGTACGAAGGTTTGGAACTTAAACAGTGGCAACTATTTATTCATAACCGATAGAAAAGAGTCACATGTTTGCACCTGTTACTGTCCTTCAAAGTACTCACCAGCGTCGTGTAGAACCAGTTGTCAGCGATGAGGAAGACGTAGTATACCGTTAGCAGAGACTGTTCTGTTGATGGTGCGAATGGAGGGGTCTAATGTTATGGTGATTCTCGTGTACGACTGTGATGGTGTTACCGTAACGCATTACGTTCCTCTACGGCAGACCGTCAATTCACAGTATTACTGTTCGTTTTTCGAGCATCGTTTGCGACCAGCTTTGCGAAAGAAGCGGCGACACTTTCTGCGCAACCCATCCATCATTTTGCACGACAACGCGCGGGGGCATACAGCGCAAACTGTGGCTGCTCTGGTCGGTCGATGGGATTGGGAAGTACTGTACCATCCACCATACTCACCGGACTTAAGTCCTTGTGACTTTGATGTGGTTCCGAAGATGAAGGAACCTCTTCGTGACATTCGCTTCAGAACTGTTGCAGAGATTCGACAGGCAGTAGACCGCTCCATTAGCACCATCAACATTTATGCTGTTCATTTTTGGAACTCAACCCACGACCAGCTTAGGAACAGAAGTGAAGACACATTCTGCAGGACCTGACCATCATTTTGCAGGACAATGCTCAAGCACGTACAGTGTAAGCTGTTACTGATTTGTTTGACTGATGGGGCTGCTAAGTGCTATACCACCTACTGCACTACCCTGACTTAAGCCCTCGTACGTTCAACTCGATTTCTAAACTGAAGGAAACACTTCACGGCATTCGCTCCAGAACTGGTACAAATTCTTCGGGCAACAGACCGCGCCGCTCGAACTGTCAATACAACTGGCAATGCTAAGAGTATCCTACGACTTCCACATCGCTAATAATAATAATGTCGTGTGGATAGGGCCTCCCGCCGGGTAGACTGTTCGCCTGGTGCAAGATTTTCGATCTGACGCCACTTCGGCGACCTGTGCGTCGATGGGTATGAAATGATTAGGACAACACAACACCCAGTCCCTGAGCGGAGAAAATCTCCGACCCAGCCGGGAATCGAACCCGGGCCCTTCGGATTGACACTCTGTCGCGCTGACTACTCAGCTACCGGGGCATCGCTAGAAACGGGTTATACACAACGCTGGTGACTACTTTGAAGGTCAGTAAAACTTTGAAACACGTATCTATTTTGTACGAGCTGTAAATAAATAGTTGCCACTTTTAAAGTTCTAACTCTCGTATGACCCCAGAAGACGTTGACGACAGGCTGTACAGCGCCAGATTTGCACCTGGTGGCCCAAATTGGAACTATTTTTTTCCAGCGTAAATTGGTTCCCCATTAACTCATTAGCATATATAGCAAGTATCGCTGCCATACGATAATTACAACCCACAACTGGTCGTGCGCGAGTAGCTGCGCTTTAACTACAACCACCCGATACAACAGACTAGGCGTGCCTCAAATATGTTAATGGTAAGAAATGCAGGGGACGGCAGGTGCAAATTGACATCCAAAAGGAAGTAGGTACGTCGACCGCGTCCGTTAATGAGGGGACGAAAGGAGGCGCGGAGGGCACGGAATGGGAACCAGGTCTGGTGAGCTGGCGGGGCGCCACCGGACTCAGCGGCAGAAGCGACACCTGCACGTGGCGTTACGCAGACCGCCTCTCCGCGAAAAACAAGCGGCACGTGGGGGCGCCATCGATCACGGCGGCGCAGTGCGTGCTGTTTTGCACTCACGACAAACACCGGGCGACCACCCTGGCGGAGGTGCGCCATATGCCGGCGCAAACACGCCCGTGCCGTGGGTGCTGCTACCTGCCGGTGTGTTTGTCCTGGGACGCAAACTTATGCGGAAGAGGCTTATTCAGTTAAGTCAGCCACGAGGAAAGTATGGTAACTACCGGCGATACGACGGGTCAAAACAAATTTCACTGCTTCCGCAAACTGGAACTGTATTTGGGAAGAGAACAAGAGCCACAGGACCTGTTGAGTGCAATGAACAGTCTAAGGAGAACATACACTACTGGCCATTAAAATTGCTACACCAGGAAGAAATGCAGATAATAAACGGGTATTCATTACACAAATATATTATATTAGACCTGACATGTGAATACATTTTCACGCAATTTGGGTGCATAGATCCTGAGAAATCAGTACCCAGAACAACCACCTCTGGCCCTAATAACGGCCTTGATACACCAGGGCACTGAGTCAAACAGAGCACAGGTACAGCTGCTCATGCAGCTTCAACACGATACCACACTTCATCAAGAGTACTGACTGGCGTATTGTGACGAGCCAGTTGTTCGGCCACCATTGACCTGACGTTTTCAATTGGTGAGAGATCTGGAGAACGTGCTGGCCACGGCAGCAGTCGAAAATTTTCTGTGTCCAGAAAGGTCCGTACAGGACCTGCAACACGCGGTCGTGAATAATCCTGCTGAAATGTAGGGTTTCGCAGGGATCGAATGAAGGGTAGAGCCATGGGTCGTAAGACATCTGAAATGTAACGTCCACTGTTCAAAGTGCCGTCAATGCGAACAAGAGGTGACCGAGACGTGTAACCAATGCCACCCGATACCATCACGCCGGGTGATATGCCAGTATGGCGATGACGAATACACTCTTCCAATGTGCGTTCACCGCGATGTCGCCAAACACGGATGCGACCATCATGATGCTGTAAACAGAACCTGGATTCATTCGAAAAAATGACGTTTTGCCATTCGCGCACCCAGGTTCGTCGTTGAGTACACCATCGCAGGCGCTCCTGTCTGTGACGCAGCGTCAAACGTAACCGCAGTCATGGTCTCCGAGCTGATAGTCGATGCTGCTGCAAACGTCGTCGAACTGTTCGTGCAGATCGTAGTTGTCTTGCAAACGTCCCTATCTGTTGACTCAGGGATCGAGACGTGGCTGCACGATCCGTTACAGCCACGCGGATAAAATGCCTGTCATCTCGACTGCTAGTGATACGAGGCCGTTGGGATCCAGCATGGCGTTCCGTATGACCCTCCTGAACCCATTGATTCCATATTCTGCTAACAGACATTGGATCTTGACCAACGCGAGCAGCATTGTCGTGATACGATAAACCGCAATCGCGATAGGCTACAATGCGACCTTTATCAAATTCGGAAACGTGATGGTATGCATTTCTCTCCTTACACGAGACATCACAACAACGTTTCACCAGGCAACGCCGGTCAACTGCTGTTTGTGTATGAGAATTCGGTTGGAAACTTTCCTCACGTCAGCACGTTGTAGGTGCCGCCACCGGCGCCAACCTAGTGTGAATGCTCTGAAGGGCTAATCATTTGCATATCACAGCATCTCCTTCCTGTTCGTTGAATTTCGCGTCTGTAGCACGTGATCTTTGTGGTGTAGCAATTTTAATGGCCAGTAGTGTAATTTACGTATTTTTTCGCTTAGTTCAATAATTTTCACCCTATAGTACTGTCTCTGGTTTCGGCTCTCGGGGAATAATGGCCTGCCGTTCATCCACAGATACTCAGACAACTGGCTGAAAATGCCTCCAGCAGAATTCAAGCCGACATAAAGGCGAAGGGTGGACAAACCCCATACTAATGTGCACTGAGAGGTGTCCGAGTACTGTTGATCAGACAGTGTACGTTAATAGGCTACTCGAATGATAATGGGTTGTTAACAAAAAGTGACAAGCAAATATACGGTGATACAAACGATGACGTAGCAAGTACGACAGCAACAAAACTGAACTCTTCCGCCCTCGTTGCTTCGCGGCATCATCTGTTGCCTGCTCGCAGTTCGAACTGTTCAGCGCCAACCACCGCACCAGGCACGTGGCACCGCGCAGTTCAGAAGTTCGCCTCGGTGACGGCGAGTGCTCACTTGCCTGCTGTTAGCTACCCCGCTGCTCACCACTGTGGGCAGGTGCCGGGTAGCAGACAGGGAGCGCCCCTAGCGGAGCAGGGCGGCATCCGGCAGCAGCCGCTATCAGGCCGCGAGACAAAACAGCGCCGCCGACAGCTGCCACAATGGCGGCGCCGGGACGCACGCTGTCAAGATACGGCAGCGGGAGGGCGAGGGGGGTGCTGTCAGCGGCGCCAGGGGAGCAAATCGCGCAGGGCGGCCGATCCGCGCAAATTCCCCCTGACGCACGCGCCGCGCCGCCAGCCGCCACTTCCCAAAAACCGCGTGGCCGAAGAAGGCGGTTTGACGGCCCCACCGCCGCGTCCCCGTGGCTACGAACAATGGCTCTCGCCGCTCGAGCATGAAGATTACAGTGGCAAGCGGCGCAGGCGCAGTTTACGTTCCGCGAAAGCGGCAGTAGCAGCGCCAGGGGTGGCCACTCGAGACGACGTAGTAATATCTTCACACATTTTATCAAATCCTTCATTTAATAACCTAAAGCTTGCACCGGAAATATTGCGGAAATAGAAAGTAAATATATACATATTCGGTGATTCGAAAGTCCGTTGCAATCTCAAAATGCACTACTTCACGGAATAATGTAGGTAGAGAGGTAAAAATTGACAAACATGCCTGAGATGACGTGAGGCTTTATTGGAACCAAAAACTAGTGCAAGAAATGGCAACAGATGGCGCTGCATAGCAACACTTCAGTGACGCCTCATGAGAATCGTGTACAAAATGAGCTCTAGTGAAACAAGGGTGTCAGATGCGCCAGCAGTCGCGGCATGCTGACTTTACCAGGAAAGACATAGTTAGTGAAGCTTTACTATCAGAATGGAGAATTCGATACTGCAGCTATACAATCCTGTCGCCATAGGAAGGGTGAAGGTCCTGTGACAGGTGTAGCTTTGAAGAAGATGATTACGAAGTTCCAAGCTATGGGTTATTTAGGCGATCGTCCCTGTACTGAACGTACCATCACCGAAACTTTTCTTCTAGATTTCACTGATACCATCTCATGAAGGAATATTGGCCCTTTTTTATGCTTTTGTATACATGATATATATGTTCAGGGTGTGGTCAAATATGTCAAAATGCCAAAAACACAGTATATTATCGTGCCTAATACGGCATAGAAAACCCACAGGCATGCAAAACAGCTTCCAGTCGTCTTGGAATGGATAAATGTCCTGTATGGTTTTCAAGGCAATGTTATACCATGCTTCCTGCAAAATGGAGGGAAATTCAGGAAGCGATGATGGAGATGGCTAGCCGTCATGCACCCTCCTCTCCAAAGCAGACCACAAAGGCTCAATAATACTGAGATCAGATGACCGAGGTGGCCCAGGGAGATACGAAAATCCATGCTCGTGCTCACGAAACTAGTCTTGGGCAATGCAAGCTGTGTGAACAGGGGCCTCTCTCTTGGAACACTGAACCACCATTGGGGAACAAACACTGTACCATGGGATATACCTGATCAGCCTAAAGACCACATAATCTTTGGCGGTAATGCGACCTTACCGAGTGACCCTGAGGCCAATGGAATTCCACGATAGCTGCCCAAATCATCACCGAACACACGCTATGTTTCACTCTCACAAGGGAACCTCCCCATCGCACCCCCCTGAGATTTAGTTATAAGTTGCACAGTGGATAGGCCTTGAAAAACTGAACACAGATCAATCGAGAAAACAGGAAGAAGTTGTGTGGAACTATGAAAAAATAAGCAAAATATGCAAACTGAGTAGTCCAGGCGCAAGGTAGGCAACATCAAGGGCAGACTGAACTCAGGAGCGCCGTGGTCCCGTGGTTAGCGTGAGCAGCTGCGGAGCGAGAGGTCCTTGGTTCAAGTCTTTCTTCGAGCGAAAAGTTTAATTTTTATTTTCAGTCAATTATCAAAGTTCAGACACTCACACATAATCAACTTCGCTCTCCAAAATTCCAGAACATGTTCAGATTTGCTTGGACATATGCAGGATTTGACGGTCTACACATGGAAAAATTTGAAAACGTTAGAAACATATGTTTTGACAGAGCACAGGGAAAAGTGTGCGACTGTGAAACTGCTGGATTCATTTGTTGCAGTTTATGTGACAAACTCTTATGTTTTCATCTCTTTTTTGGGAGTAATTATCACATCCACAAGAAAACCTAAATTGGGCAACGTAGAAGAATCTTTTTAACCATTCGCCAAGTGTACAAGTTAGGTGGGTCGACAACATATTCCTGTCATGTGACGCACATGCCGTCACCAGTGTCGTATAGAATATATCAGACGTGTTTTCCTGTGGAGGAATCGGTTGACCTATGACCTTGCGATCAAATGTTTTCGGTTCCCATTGGAGAGGCACGTCCTTTCGTCTACTAATCGCACGGTTTTGCGGTGCGGTCGCAAAACGCAGACACTAAACTTATTACAGTGAACAGAGACGTCAATGAACGAATGGACAGATCATAACTTTGCGAAAATAAATAAATTAAAATGTTCAGACGAGGGAGGACTTGAACCAAGAACATCTCGCTCCGCAGCTGCTCACGCTAACCACGGGACCACAACGCTCCTGAGCTCAGAATATCCTTGATGTTGCCTATCTTCGCATGGACTACTCAGTTTGTATATTTTGCTTATTTTTTCATAGTTCCACTCAACTTCTTCCTGTTTTCTCGATTGATCTGTGTTCAGTTTTTCAAGGCCTATCCACTGTGCCAACTTATAACTAAATCTGAGGGGGGTGCGATGGGGAGGTTCCCTTGTCAGGACGTAAACTCGGCCAGAAGTTGGAAACAGTGTGAAACAAGACTCATTCGACCAAATGACATTCTTCTACCGCTCCATAGTCCAGATTTTATGACACCGACACCATGTTTTTCTGTCACCGACATTTGCAACACTGACGAGTGGTTCTGAAATTTTTTTTTATGATGACAGGGTTCGCGAGTCCGACATCCAGTTCTACAGTGACTCTCGCAGCTATCGTTCTCTTAACTTTTCGTCACAGTCCTCTTCACTGAGCGTCCGCTACGAAAACTCAACGAACTCTTCCATGCGCGTTGTGTCTCATCAGATGGAGTTCCTCTGCTTTCCGGCTTGCGATCTTCGATACGGTGCCTCTTGAAACAACAAACACTTCGGCTCCCTTGGTTACGGAAGCACCAACTAGGCGCGCCTACCATTTGCTCAAGTTCGAATTCACTTAGTTCCAACATAATGGACTCACAGCAACACAGAGTGCTGTCCTGACTACCGCTGACAGTTGCAAGGTATTGAGGAATTGAGGGACATTGGACAGGTGCCGATCGTGGTCAAATACAACAGAGCAACCTGTGGGCTTGTATAGCAACTGCATTTATGTGCATTTCTCCCGGCGTTTCCATGCTTTTGGTCAACTCCCGTAACTGCGAGGCCCTAGAGAATTACATTAAAATCTCTAACCCTCTGAAGCGCGGCACTAGATACCTGACAAATGTGTATCTGGTGTAGGATTTGCATGCTGCCGGTAGCAACTGTGACACGGCACAGTACCCGATCTGAAAGTGAGTGGGAATCTTATTGACTGGAGTAGAATTGTCTTCAGTGATAGGTCCCGGTTTGAACTGTGCCCCCATGCAGTGGGATGCCAATCTGGCTGTCGCCCGCCATACAACTCGACAACCAGCATTGGTGGTCTGGGGTATCATTTCCTTTCAGAGCAGGGCACCTTTGGCTGTCACCCGCGTCACCATTACGGCGAAGTGGTACGTCGACGATATTCTACACTCCGTTTTGTTGACCTTCACGACAAGCCTCCTGGGCATACATTTCAGCAAGATAATGCCCGCCCGCACACGGCTAGAGCTCTACTGCTTGTCTTCGTGCTTGCCAAACCCTACCTTGGCCAGCAAGATCGCCCCCAACTGAGAACGTTTGGAGCATTATGGACATGGCCGCCCAACGAGCTATGGGTTTTGACGATTTAATGCACGATATCCCTCGGGAGGACATCCAATAACTCTGCCAACCAATGCCAAGCCGAATAACCGCTTGCATAAAGGCCAGTGGTGGACTAACGTTTTATTAACTTGTTCAATTTGTGAAGCTCTTTGTCATGAATAAATCATCCATTTTTTTCGGCTAATTCCTTCGTGGTGCGTCCTGTAGAGGAGAAACAAAACCTCTGAGGTTTTCCGGCGGCTTTGTAATTCTGACGGCAAAGGACTTCCAAAAACAGTTGAGCAGAATGAAGAGCGTCTTGAAAAGAGGCTACAAGAGGCTTACTGGCTCTTCTCGGAATGTGGATTATTCAAACTGTAACAGTAAGTCTCTCCATGGCCCAGCACGCACATCTTTTTATTTATGTCATTAGAGTTGTCTACCTTGACTTCAAACCCTACCTCATAAGAACCCCAATCAGACGAGCAATGCTGGAGAATAATGCGAAAGATTGAAAAGCACCACTTGTAACAGCAACTTCCTGTAAGTAATAAAAAGTGGAAGACGCTGTTACTTCAGTTACTGTTACAGTGCTAGTTGCTTGGGTACACTGCTGGTATCCTACTGTTACAGTTGTAATAAACGCGCGCGAATGTAGAGCACGCGAGGAGCTGGTAAGGAATAAAACGACGACGATAGAAGATGTAGGACGAGCATGAACGTCGACGACAGGCGAGATACGAAGTGGGCGTCCCGGCCTTGGTCTGGGCCGCAAGTCCCGGGAAAGAAATGTGGTGTGCAGGGCAGACGTCTGCTGCGGGGGCGGGGGCGGGCTCGGGGAAGGGAGCCGGCGGCTCTCAGAGAAAGTTACGCGGCAGCTCTTTTTGCGCGACTCGTTTTATTCTACGGCGGAACTGCGGGTTTTCGGTTCGCGACGCACCCAATGGGGCGCCGTCACCGCCGCCGCCAGCGCCGCCTTCGGGTTTTGCGGACGTCTGGCAAAACAGTGAGCAGTGGCAACATTACTGCAAGAAAGTATCAAAACGGTCCGTCACGCGTTGCCTCGCCCATAAAAAACAAAAAAAAGGCAACCGCGTAAAAACATTGGGGCGATATTCCCCGTCTGGAACACCTCTTTTGTTTTTCCGTTACCTCATCACTTTCCCTTTACTACTCGATGTTGGAGTTTCCGTGTGGCAATATACACCACTTCGGTTTGTCTCACAATTTCGCGACCGCTTGTTAAGTACTCATCAATCCAAGAACGTTACTGGTTACATTACAGCCGAAAAGATACTTGGAATAGTAACTACTACAAAGTAACTAAGGGTAACCGTACGGGACTACCCAAGCTAGACAGATCATATTAAACAAAATAGTAGGCTGAGATTGAGACACTCTTAAACCAACCGAAAATTGCTCTAATTGGAGTACAAAATAGGCAAATATATTCGTGTTTTAAAAGATTGACTCAAAAGTGGGGTACCAGCTGCCTCTTTTTACCTTCGTCAGCACATTTTAAAAAAAATTCCAAAAATTTTGGCCTGCGAACATATCTGCACTATTTTTTTTTTAACAGGCAATTCACCTCAAACTCCCAGAAGCTTCCCTAACTGTAATATCGTTACATCCACTAGCCCATCGTTGTTAAGTCATACGTGCCCATTCTCACTCACTCATCTGTCCCAACTCATCGCCGTTATCTAGCTGTCGCTGTTACTGTCCCTTAAAACACAGCCACATTCTTTTTCGTTCTGTCCTGCTACTACTGTCTCCCCTCTCTGTCACTGTCCCCCTCTTGTTCTCTCTTACTGCTACTAATTCCGTCCTTCCCGCTGCTACTCTTGCACTATCTCTCTCTTTCTCGCTGTCATTGTCATAGAAACCCTCTATTATTATCACTGCCTGTCACCAACTTCCACTTTCCCCTTTTCTTTATTTCCTCCCACTGCCTCGGTATCCGTGTCTCTCATCATAAAAAAGCGCGAATATGTTCAAATGCCAAAAATGTTTTGGAAACTTTTTAAATGTGCCTAGGAAGGGAGAGTTAGGCAGCTGTTACACCACTTTTCCGTCAGTGTCTTTTAAAACAGGAGCATAAAAATTAAAACTTCACCCGAACAGGCCATTAAGGCCCAACGGTACTGACCGGCCACCCTCAGCCCACGGGCATCACTGGATGCGGATACGGAAGAGCAAATGGTCAGCACACCGCTCTCCCGGCCGTATATCCGTTTACGAGACCGGAGCCGCTACTTCTTAATCAAGTAGAAAACCGGAACGTATTGGCCATTTTTTGTTTCAATAGGAGCGTTCTTCCGCTGGTCCCCTTCTTTTCCCTGCCTCAGCAGGGTATGTCAGTCATACGGAAAGATCTTTATGGATCAGTAAAATCTTGATAGTTTTCTTATGTGAAGTTAAAATAGCGCAAAACGAATTGTATACCTCACCTGAATAAGCGTGCACAAAAATTCTGCGTCTCCTACAGTACAACAACAACATAGAGTTTCCAGAACCCTTGTGATGATAACGGAGACGTTTTACAGCGTATTTCTCCATGTTATGTCACTTTATAAACCACATTTTCGCTAATAATTGGCAACCAATGCTGTACAATCGCAATGAAGTCATAAGATGTTCAATTGTCTCTTTTATTAGAACAAGTTACGTGTTTCGGAATTACACCCATCTTCAAACATCACAAACTTCAACTCCTTCCTAACCAACCAGGCGTAACAGCCTTGACAAATCAAAAAAAGTGTCCAATAACATATGACTATAACTGCGTCACAAGCAGTCTTGAAGCAGAGCTCTGAGCCTGTGCAGAGGGTAGTTACAGTAAGATGATCCTCCTGTCGGATATACAAATTGTCCTTAGCTCAAGGACCACCTAAAACACTTCCGTTCTGTCACCACTGGAATCCGGGGTATGAGCCACGGAAAAATCACATTTTTATGCGCGGCGTTTCGGAACATTCTTAAATAAATGTAACTCACCCACAGAACAAGTGGTTACAAATCGATTTTTCAGTGTTGCTCATCTGTCTAGGTGTCTTACGAAGTCGGATTAACAGAAGAGATATAGGAGATCCAATGAAGAACGGCACGTTTCTTCACGGAACATTTAGAGCGCTATGAAGATGCCCGACGAACTCTCGTGGCAGAGCTACAACAGAGTCGTTCCTATAGCACAGAGGGTTACAACCGTCGAAATTCCAGCATCGCAAGATACAAGGAGAGTCGGGTAACATACGACTCGAGAAATGGCCTGACTAGGAAATCATAGAAATTTGCGCTCATATAATGATTGGGATGTGGTGGGGGCGGTGTAGTGGTACCAGAAGAACCCATCATCACCGTACATGCAGTAGGGTGGCTTGCAGAGCGTAGATGTAGATGATACTTGCCGCGCAGCCTTCAATTGTTCGGATATGTAGAATGCAGTCCATGGACCCTCATAGATCAGATGAGAAGCTGCTTTAAGAAATAAAGGGATAAACTGTCAGAACAGGAATCTAATGCAATGGCCTGCACCAGGTTAGGCGGCATGGGAGTACGTATTCCGTATTAAGGAACAGTATCAGAAAGATGGAGCAGTGGAGCTGATTCATTCAAAAAGATCCTAAATTATTTTTATTTTCTCTTTTGCGACTGACCGCGCTATTCATCGAATCCTTCAAACACATTTAAGCTGGCCTGTGAAACCGTTCTCTAAACATTCATACTTCTTAACATCATCGCCTGGTACCCATTAAGCTACAGAAACGATGGTAACTTTTAATACTTAGTACACTGTTGCCGTCCAGTTTTGTGTCACTTCAAGCGTTTACTCCCTCCACAGAGAATTAGTTTCTAATTCCACGAAACACGTACAAGAAAAGATGAAGCTGGCTGTCCCATTAGTGATCGTACCCATGTATTGTCAGCCATGTTCCTCCATCCTCTGCATTATTTTACTATTATTTTCGAGCGAAGTATCAACGTACGTAAGGCACAGTAAAACAGGCGGTGACTTCCCGAGGAAAAACATTTTCTACAGAGAAATCAACCAACGTCCTACTGGCGCTCTTATTTCTACAGTAGAAACCAAGAAATGTTTACAATCGGATTAAGCTCATTCTTACGTTTCTCTCGACGTGTCAACGTTTAAAACGTGTACCGTAAATGAATGATTGAACAATTGATTTTAATGCAAACCGTTGCTAGAAAGCGGAACCATAAGGGCCATTTCGATTTTCGCCTATTCCGATATAAGACATAGAGAATGATTATACTGAAAAATAATTAGGTTCAATACGAGCTACAGATCGCAAAATATACAGTTACGCCCAAATCGCGTTGCATTCAGATTGTGAAGGTAAACAAGCGTCGGAAACGTGCATCACAAGCGGTGTAACAACAATATTTTTTATTCACCAAAGATTTTGTATAGAGCACAGGTGCAAAACTGACAACTCAATGAAAAATTTTAAGGTATCTGCGATTACCATAACTCTCCATATTAGGTTGTAAATTTCTCTTCTAGTACTTCCACTAACACATTCTGCGCACAGTGGTATCTATACCTGCATCTATATCTACGTCTACATCCATACTCCGCAAGCCATTGTACGGTGCATGGCGTAGGGTAGCCTGTACCAATAGTAACTCGTCATTTCCTTTTCTGTTCTACTCGCAAAAAGAGCGAGCGAAGACAACTATCTACATGCCTCTGGAGGAGCCCTAATTTTCTTATGTTGTCTTCGTGGTCTTTATGCGAAATGTACTTTGGCGACAATAGCTTCCGATACCTGTTCTCTAAATTTTCGCAATGGAGTTTCTCGAAATGAGCTTTCCCTACCGTTCAGGGATTCTTATTTGAGTTCCTGCAACATCTCCATAATACTTGCATGTCGTTCGAACCTATAGGTAAAAAACCCAGCAGCCCGCCTCTGAATTGCTTCGATGCTTCCAATAACCTGACATATTGGGTATCCCAAACACACGAGCAGTACACTAGAATGGGTCGCACTAGTGCCCCATATGTTGTCTCGTTTACAGAGACTTTTCTAAAATTCTCCCAATAAACCGAAATAGACCATACGCCGTCTCTACTTACAATCCTTACATGCTCGTTCCATTTCAAGTCTCTTTGCAACGGTATGTCTCGATATTTAATCGACGTGACTTTGTCAAGCACACCACACTACTAATACTTCATTTGAACACCGTTGGTTTGTTCTTACTACTGATCTGGAATAACTTACATTTTTCTGCACAGTTTTCTAACATATTTGCGCCGGCGGCTGAGTAATTATGTAGAGCTCTCGTATCAAAGACTCAGTGAATTTGAAATCAACCATCGTACGCTATTTGATGACCAAGGAATCCTCAAAATTGAATATCCTGCAACGAAACGACTATTCCCGGTCAAAAACCGTAAAATACGAATGAATGTATTAGACATTAACGTCTCCTGGCTACTAGGGACAGCTTTTGCTAATTGAGCATGCATCTGATTTTCCTAACTAAAGATACTGATTCAAATTAAACAAATGTAAGCTTAACAACGAAACAGTTATTTTGATGGGGAGTGACTGAGTTACTATGAAGATGAGAGCGATCTAATGTTATGAAATTTTGCAAATACCACAACAGTCCATGATTACAAATATTTGTTTCTTCATTCAGCTGTTTCAGTTATTACGATCATCTTCAGATTGATATATTTTGACGCAGTTAACACAGCAAGCAAATAAAATGAATAGCTATAAATGGCTTACTATGTTAACTTCATGAAGACAGATGAATCTGAAGATGATCGTAATCATTCAATGTACAGCCATTTATTTGCGATCAGTGTGGCATTTAAAAAATTTCAAAACAGTTTTCTTCTCAGACAATGCACAGGAGACGACATGAAGGTAACAGCATGCACTGCTTAATTCACTGAGGAGCCACGCCATTGTGACCGCTGCCAACGGCGAGATTTAATGCCAGCTGGTGGCTTTACGGGCGTGCGACGCGCTAAGGAGACGAATAGGACATCACTGAGATACTATATGAGCTGCAAATAGGGAAATACACTGACTTAAGCAATTTCGACAAAGGGCAGATTGTTATGGCCCGGCACCCGGGAACGAGTAGCCCACAAATGGTGAAACTGGTCGGCTATTCGGGTAATTCTATCTTGAGCAATGGCGGAAGATGAAGTAAAGCGAAATCTGGAATAGGCGACAAGCTCCGTGCTATATAACGGAACGTGGAGGTCGGAGGTTTGCCCGATCTGTAAATGACGATGTTCTAGAGCAGATGTGGCGATAGAGTTCAGTAATGGTACAGACACAAGTGTTTCGGTCCAAATCGTTCAGCCCACATTCTTAAACATGCTAATCGACAGACTATTTCTCCGTAATTCCATGTTGACGTAACGACACCGTCAGTTAGCGTTACAGTGGGCTCGGGGTCATCAATGTTAGACCCTGGACCAAAGGAAATGTGTCGCCTGGTCGGATAGATCACACAAAGTCTATGGTCGTGTCTGGATACGTCATCATCGAGGCGAATGGCTGATCGAAACATGCACCAAGCCACCGGCGGGAGGCCTGTGGGAGCAGTATTATGCTATGGGAGACATTCACCTCGGTTTCCATGGGTCCTGGCGGCAGTCGAAGACACCCTGACAGTTGTGCACTATCACTCTATCTCTTCATGCTTGTAGTCTTCCCCGACGGTGTTGGCATCTTCCAGCAGGATAAGTGTCCGAGTCACAAGGCCAGAAGAATGTGATAGGGAACTCACGTTTATGTTTTGGCCACTAAGTTCACTTGATCTGAAGCCGATGCAACACATCAGGAGGTCCCAACTGTGCGCCCAGAACCACGGCCCGTAATGAACGGGCACCGCGTGACTTGTGCTTCGACATCTTGTGGCACGCACCTCCGTAGACTTACAAAGGTCTTGTCGAATTCAAGTCACGCTCTTTTATTATTATTTATTTAGCAGATGGATATACACATACAATTTGTAGCAATATTTACACAAAAAGAGCAAATGGAACAAATGGAATGTACAAGAGCTGTGGTCTCAATTGGTCTTATAGAGTAATGTCATGAGAGTATATCTATTGCGGTGTTGTTGGAGAAGCACTGATATATCCCTCCAGTCTCCAATGAAACATCTCTTCTACATTGTTGTCAGTGATCTACTGTGAAGCTTCACTGTCACACACTGGGGAGTCTACAGCCCCATTCGGACATGTAGGTCCTAGTTCGTAATCACATCAGATTCTGTTCAGCTGACACTAGGTTCAAATGGCTCCAAGCACTATAGGACTTAACATCTGAGGTCATCAGTCCCCTAGATTTATTTTTTGTCATCAGTCTACTTACTGGTTTGATGCGGCCCGCCACGAATTCCTTTCCTGTGCTAACCTATTCATCTCAGAGTAGCACTTGCAACCTACGTCCTCAATTATTTGCTTGACATATTCCAATCTCTGTCTTCCTCTACAGTTTTTGCCCTCTACAGCTCCCTCTAGTACCATGGAAGTCACTCCCTCATGTCTTAGCAGATGTCCTATCATCCTGTCCCTTCTCCTTATCAGTGTTTTCCACATATTCCTTTCCTCTCCGATTCTGCGTAGAACCTCCTCATTCCTTACCTTATCAGTCCACCTAATTTTCAACATTCGTCTACAGCACCACATCTCAAAAGCTTCGATTCCCTTCTGTTCCGGTTTCCCACAGTCCATGTTTCACTACCATACAATGCTGTACTCCAGACGTACATCCTCAGAAATTTCTTCCTCAAATTAAGGCCGGTATTTGATATTAGTAGACTTCTCTTGGCCAGAAATGCCTTTTTTGCCATAGCGAGTCTGCTTTTGATTTCCTCCTTGCTCCGTCCGTCATTGGTTATTTTACTGCCTAGGTAGCAGAATTCCTTAACTTCATTGACTTCGTGACCATCAATCCTGATGTTAAGTTTCTCGCTGTTCTCACTTCTACTACTTCTCATTACATTCGTCTTTCTCCGATTTACTCTCAAACCATACTGTGTACTCATTAGACTGTTCATTCCGTTCAGCAGATCATTTAATTCTTCTTCACTTTCACTCAGGATAGCAATGTCATCAGCGAATCGTATCATTGATATCCTTTCACCTTGTATTTTAATTCCACTCCTGAACCTTTCTTTTATTTCCATCATTGCTTCCTCGATGTACAGATTGAAGAGTAGGGGCGAAAGGCTACAGCCTTGTCTTACACCCTTCTTAATACGAGCACTTCGTTCTTGATCGTCCACTCTTATTTATCCTCTTGGTTGTTGTACATATTGTATATGACCCGTCTCTCCCTATAGCTTACCCCTACTTTTTTCAGAATCTCGAACAGCTTGCACCATTTTACATTGCCGAACGCTTCTTCCAGGTCGACAAATCCTATGAAAGTGTCTTGATTTTTCTGTACCCTTGCTTCCATTATTAGCCGTAACGTCAGAATTGCCTCTCCCGTCCCTTTACTTTTCCTAAAGCCAAACTGATCGTCACCTAGCGCATTCTCAATTTTCTTTTCCATTCTTCTGTATATTATTCTTGTAAGCAGCTTCGATGCATGAGCTGTTAAGCTGATTGTGCGATAACTCTCGCACGTGTCAGCTCTTGCCGTCTTCGGAATTGTGTGGATGATGCTTTTCCGAAAGTCAGATGGTATATCGTCAGACTCATATATTCTACACACCAACGTGAATAGTCGTTTTGTTGCCACTTCTCCCAATGGTTTTAGAAATTCTGATGGAATGTTATCTATCCCTTCTGCCTTATTTGACCGTAAGTCCTCCAAAGCTCTTTTAAATTCCGATTCTAATACTGGATTCCCTATCTCTTCTAAATCGACTCCTGTTTCTTCAACTTTTTCCTGTTTCTTCTTCTATCACATCAGACAAATCTTCACCCTCATAGAGGCTTTCAATGTATTCTTTCCACCTATCTGCTCTCTCCTCTGCATTTAACAGTGGAATTCCCGTTGCACTCTTAATGTTACCACCGTTGCTTTTAATGTCACCAAAGGTTGTTTTGACTTTCCTGCATGCTGAGTCTGTCCTTCCGACAATCATATCTTTTTCGATGTCTTCACATTTTTCCTGCAGCCATTTCGTCTTAGCTTCCCTGCACTTCCTATTTATTTCATTCCTCAGCGACTTGTATTTCTGTATTACTGATTTTCCCGGAACATGTTTGTACTTCCTCCTTTCATCAATCAACTGAAGTATTTCTTCTGTTACCCATGGTTTCTTCGCAGCTGCCTTCTTTGTACCTATGTTTTCCTTCCCAACTTCTGTGATGGCCCTTTTTAGAGATGTCCATTCCTCTTCAACTGTACTGCCTACAGCACTATTCCTTATTGCTGTATCTATAGCGTTAGAGAACTTCAAACGTATCTCGTCATTCCTTAGTACTTCCGTATCCCACTTTTTTGCGTATTGATTCTTCCTGACTAATGTCTTGAACTTCAGCCTACTCTTCATCACTACTATATTGTGATCTGAGTCTATATCTGCTCCTGGGTACGCCTTACAATCCAGTATCTGATTTCGGAATCTCTGTCTGACCATGATGTAATATAATTGAAATCTTCCCGTATCTCCCGGCCTTTTCCATGTATACCTCCTCCTCTTGAGATTCTTGAACAGGATATTCGCTATTACTAGCTGAAACTTGTTACAGAACTCAATTAGTCTTTCTCCTCTTTCATTCCTTGTCCCAAGCCCATATTCTCCTGTAACGTTTTCTTCTGCTCCTTCCCCTACAACTGCATTCCAGTCGCCCATGACTATTAGATTTTCGTCCCCCTTTACATAATGCATTACCCTTTCAATATCCTCATACACTTTCTCTATCTGTTCATCTTCAGCTTGCGACGTCGGCATGTATACCTGAACTATCGTTGTTGGTGTTGGTCTGTTGTCGATTCTGATTAGAACAACCCGGTCACTGAACTGTTCACAGTAACACATCCTCTGCCCTACCTTCCTATTCATAACGAATCCTACACCTGTTATACCATTTTCTGCTGCTGTTGATATTACCCGATACTCATCTGACCACAAATCCTTGTCTTCCCTCCACTTAACTTCACTGACCCCTACTATATCTAGATTGAGCCTTTGCATTTCCCTTTTCAGATTTTCTAGTTTCCCTACCACGTTCAAGGTTCTGACATTCCACGCCCCGACTCGTAGAACGTTATCCTTTCGTAGATTATTCAATCTTTTTCTCATGGTAACCTCCCCCTTAGCAGTCCCCTCCCGGACATCCGAATGGGGGACTATTTCGGAATCTTTTGCCAATGGAGAGATCATCATGACACTTGTACAATTACATGCCACATGTCCTGTGGATACACGTTACGTGTCTTTAATGCAGTGGTTTCCATTGCCTTCTGCATCCTCATGTCGTTGATCATTGCTGATTCTTCCGCCTTTAGGGGCTATTTCCCACCCCTAGGACAAGAGAGTGCCCTGAACCTCTATTCGCTCCTCCGCCCTCTTTGACAAGGCCGTTGGCAGAATGAGGCTGACTTCTTATGCCGGAAGTCTTCGGCCGCCAATGCTGATTATTTATCAAAATTTTAGGCAGTGGCGGGGATCGAACCCGGGACCGAAGACGTTTTGATTATGAATCAAAGACGGGTTCAAACATCCCCTAGACTTAGAACTACTTAAACCTAACTAACCTAAGGACATCACACAAATCCACGCCCGAGGCAGGATTCGAGCCTGTGATCATAGCAGCAGCGCGGTTCCGGACTGAAGCGCCTAGAACCGCCCAGCCACAGCGGCCGGCACTAGGTTCTTCCAGGCAGTTGCAAACCTGACATATGTGAGAGGTCTTCGAGGCCATGACTGCGTATGCTCGTGTTGTTTCTCCAAATACCTTGAATATCGAGTGGCGGATTTCACGAGCTGTCCAGAATGGTTTCCTTGACTTGAGACGTATGCTGAGTGGACTGTGTGCAATTTTCTGGATAGGTGGACTACGGGAAAACTAAATTAAAATCTTTTTCCATTCAGGGGTTAGTGCTTCTTGTCGTCTTGTTGCGGAGCAATGTTACCGAGAGCACACAGCCAAGTTGGAGGAGATGATCTCAAGGTGCCGGCCGTGGTGGCCGAGCGGTTCTAGGCGCTACAGCCTGGAACCGCGCGACCGTTACCGTCGCTGGTTTGAATCCTGCCTCGGGCATGGATGTGCGTGATGTCCTTAGGTTAGTTAGGTTTAATTAGTTCTAAGTTCTAGGGGACTGATGACCTTAGAAGGTAAGTCCCATAGTGCTCAGAGCCATTTGAAGCATTTGAACCATGATCTCAAGGTTCCCGTTATGATCCTCATGCTATCGTTCAAATGAACATCCACCTCGCTAACATCCACACCTTTGTACTATACTGATGCGCAATATCTAGCACAGAATGTACAACAGGCGAGGCCGTTGTGCAGAGACTGTCAGCTTGAGGCAGCCAGGAAGTTGCAGTTAGTTTCCAGATAATGTCGTTCCTGGTCTTCAACGTGTCTGCTGTATTGCGTTCATGAGGTGGACTAACATGCTATTAAGCGGGTGGTGATAATGTTTTGGCTCATCGGTGTACGTGAATGCAGCAATCTGAAGATGGGGATGTATGTCTGAGGACTTACCGATTAAACAGTGTAGCGACTGTTCGCTCTTAAATTTATCCCAATATATGACAGACATGGAGACTTATATTGAAATTAATGTATAAAATTATTGAGTTGGTCTAGAAGTTGACAGAGTTTTTGTTTTGCATGTTGGTATTCCGATTGCTAAGGGTTTATTTACCGATTGTCAGTTTTTATTTGTAAGTAACTGTTGCTATTTGAGTTTATACATCGTCATTTGGAGATAGTGAGTGGAGCTATGGACGTTAGAAAATGGATTGCAAGTGGAGTAATCGGAACGTTTCCGACTTATTCATCTGTTTGAGTTCAATAGAGGGGTGAAAACAGCAAAAGACAAACAGAAACATTAGTGCTGTGTAAGAGGATGACGCCACTGGACAGAGCACAGCAAGAAAATGGTTTTCTCGTTTAGCGGAAGATCGTTCAGACGTTAGTGACCCTCCAGGTTTACGAAGAGCTTCAGGGTTTGATGAAGATTGTTTTGAAAGGATTAATCCACAATAATCCACGACAGTGTTCAAGAACTGTGTGTGAAATCTTATGGGACTTAACTGCTAAGGTCATCAGTACCTAAGCTTACACACTACTTAACCTAAATTATCCTAAGGACAAACACACACATCCATGCCCGAGGGAGGACTCGAACCTCCGCCGGGACCAGCCGAGTGTTCAAGAACTGTTAACTGTGATGAGCTGTGAGCATTTCACCGTCGTGCGACATTGCCTTGCAATGGGGAAAGTTCAAAAGCCGGGTGTATGGGTGTATGCTGTAAGCCAAAATCCCAGAAATCTGCGGTTGCTATATGTGCATCTCTGTTGGCTCGTCATCAAATGGCTTGTGAAAAAGACTGGCCATTCCTATCATGTATCGTTACTGGTGACGAAAAGCGGTGTCTTTATGCTGACACAGGAAAAGGAAGGAATGGTTGAGCCCAAACAAAGCAGCAACTCCTCATACAAAGACCCGCGCGCTTCCACAAAAGATAATATTATGCATCTGGTGGAACAGAGACGGCGGGCTGTACCACGAATTGCCTCCCCAAGGTGTAACCATCACTGCTGCCATTTATTCTCAACAACTCAGTATTCTTGCAGACGCAGTCCAAGAACGACGATAGGAAGACTGCGTGAAGTGTTCCTACACCACAATAACGTCCTTCTGCGTTCTGCTAGACTGACCAAAAAACACTATGCACGAGTTGGGTTGGGAAGTAGATCCGTACCCACCTTATCCAGCCGATCTTGTGCACTCTAATTTTCACCTTTCGCGTTCTCTATCGAATAACCTTCTAGAAACTTCCTTTTCGGAGAACATTGCTCGACGAGTTCTTCGCCTCAAAACCGCATGATTTCTACGTTACCCCAAGGTTGCAGACTGTTCTAAACAGTTAAGAGAATATATTATGTTATCTGTTGTGGCTATTAAACTTACGGAAAAACGTTAAGAACTTACGCAGCAACCCAATATGTAGCATCCTGTTTCTAGGACGGGGACAAAAGTCGTAGGATGACTTGACCAGGAGGGATAAGTGGGGAGAGAACGTGGCTGTTTCTATTTCGACGCCCCCTGACAAACACAAAAACACACGCAGAGGCGTGGGCGGACAGAAAGAGCCGGCCAGGAAGTGGGCCAAGGCGGCCGTAGCGGAGCCGAGCGCGTGTGCCGCCGACGCGAGCAGTGTGCCGTGACGTGACGTGACAGGGACAGGGACAGGGACGGGGACAGGGACAGGGTTGGTTAGCGTGGGGGGCGGCGAGCGCGACACCGACCTGTTGCTTCCGGAACCTCCGATACCCGCACGCGAACAGCTGTTCCGACTTTTTTTATTTTTTATTTTTTTCGCTCAGCTGCGAAAGACGATGCAGTGTAGTTTATCCTAGTCTGTTTTCGCCGTCAGAAGTCAGAGCTGAAACTGGACTAAAGCCAACGAAGAGGCAATAGATAGTACCATGTTATTCGTCGTCGCTCGATAAGAATGCATCAGATGTTCTGGGCCACGGGTGGGTAACTGGCGGCCCGCGGGTCGGATGGTTTTAATCCGGCCATCGAAGGAAGTTCGTGGGGGAGAGAGCGAGGTGCTTGCAGTGGACTCTGTGCAGTACGCATTTTCGAATATTACCACCGACGCTCAGCTCGACTTGAGTATGCAGCTCAAGACGCAGACCAGTCAAAGTTTTACTTACTCAGCGCATGTGCAGTCCCATTTCACCAGTCTTGGATTTTAACAACGAAGACAAACGGCTTTCTTGTCGGAGCTCAAACTTAAGGGCCACATACTAACGTGTATGCGGGGAGTCAGGGAAGCAGCTCCCTGCACTTCAAGGCTGAGGCGAGAAATATTATCGCCTCTGGATCAGCGCTGACAACCCATGCGGGTTACTCACTACGTCTGTGGTAAAAAATGATACATCACAAATGTTGGTAGTAGGCGACCATGGTACGAACATTAGGGACTCTTCGCGAAATATGCCTAATGGCTGTAGGGGCCATAACACGGTGAACGAGTTAGTTACCTGTCGTCGGTTCACGCTGTAGGGGGCTGTAGGAGCCATAACACGGTGAACGAGTGAGTTGCATGTCGTTGGTTCACGCTGTAGGGGTCATAACACGGTGAACGATTTAGTTACCTGTTGTCGGTTCGGGCTGTAGGGGCCAAAATACGGTGAACGAGTTAGTTACCTATGGTCAGTTCACGCTGTAGGGGGCATAACACGGTGAACGAGTTAGTTACCTTTCGTCAGTTCACGCTGTAGGGGCCTGTAGGGGGCATAACACGGTGAACGAGTTAGTCACCTGTCGTCGGTTCACGCGTAAAGTTCTCTGTCAGCTGTTTGTTAACTGTGTGCAGATGCTTAGGTGCGTCTTTACTGTGTTGATACACAAAATGTGTGACATGAAGAAGAGAAAAATAGATGCTGAATGTCATCAATTCTAGGAGAAATGGACGGAGGATTTTTCTTTACCGTGTACAAACACAAATTTGTTTGACTGTTGTGTAATGAATCATTATCTGCTGTGACAGAATATAATACGAAAAGGTACTTTTCTACGAAACACGTACTCAACAGCAGCTTACAGGATAATTCCAGACAGATGAAGTTAAAATATTAATTTCCAGTCTTGGCAAGCAACGGCAAATGTTTGCCAAACTGAGAACACAGAGCGGCAGTTCGATTTAAGTCACTTTTATAATAAGTAGAATAACTGCCAAATAGTTAAAGCCTGTTGCCGCTGAAGGTGACTTCGTGCTGCAGATGTACTATGTCCCGATAAAGAGAAAGAGTCCCAGCATATAATTTTATCGAAACGAACAGATTTTCGACGAATTGGTAGAATGGCTGATGACATTTTAAAAAATGTGTGACTGTGCTGGCAAATTCGAAGAGTTTGAAACCACTTCCGACGAGAGAACTGATTTGTCAAACATAGCTCAGTTAGCAATTGTTGTTCGTGCTGTAGGTAAAAAGTGCACTACAGCGGAAGAATTATTAGCACTACAGCCATTAAAAGGAACCACTACTGGTTAAGACATTTCTGAAGAAGTGAAAAAAAAATCATCGAAACGTTCATTCTGCAGTGGAGTCAACTCGATGGAGTTTTTTTCGGAGTAGCACCTGCGATGGTCGGTTTAGGAAAGGTTTTATTAGCAGATTAAATACAAAATCGCCTGAATTAAATGCTGAGAAAGCCAATTTAACAATTCTTCGTTGTATTATTGACCAACAAAGTTTGTAAGTGGCTCGTAAGCTTAAGTATGTGAAACAGACTCGTGGCTCAGCAAATGTTGACCATACCTGATCAAGGCTGATGCAGCATGTGGCTAAAAACACTCACACGGTGGTATGCAGAAGAATGGAAGGGCAAGATTTGGAGAGGGTCATTTCAAAAAGTGGTTCAAATGGCTCTAAGCACTATGGGACTTAACATCTGAGGTCATCAGTCCCCTAGACTTAGAACTACTTAAACCTAACTAACCTAAGGACATCCCACACATTCATGCACGAGGCAGAATTCGAACCTGTGGCCGTAGCAGCCGCGTGGTTCCGGACGGAAGCGCCTAGAACCGCTCGGCCACAGCGGCAGGCAGAGAGACAGTTGTGTTTTAGGAGAGGCAGAGTCGGCCACTCCAGAAAAAACTGAAGCACTGCGACTACTGACAGAGGTCTCTTTCAGGAAAGAATAAAACTTGCACTTGCAGGATACCATAATGTGGAACTGAATACAATGTTTCCCATTCTTCGCTAGTAAGTATGACGGAAGGGTAATCCATTCTCTTAGTGGCAAATAGCAGGTACTGACAGAACGACACAAGATCAAAATCACGAAATATGTAAGGCAGCACTGCTTATTGTCGCTACTGATATCTGATTTCCATGGTGAAGAGGCAATAAGGAAAGTGAAGAACTATGTCAGTGTACTAGTCTTTGCCCAGCGTGACATTTTGACAGCACCCTTCTCTCGGTCCCTCCTGAGATTTGTTAACTGCCCACGACTCACTATTACAAGCGATGGCTAGCTGAAGTAACTGAATAAAGTACGGACGCCAGATGAATGTTATAGCACGATTTCTCTGGAAGAGTAACAACACACATTAATAGAAATACTACGGATCAGAGGGCATCGGTTCGAACCTACATGCAGGTTTGACAGCAATATTGTGGCCGTAAACCGATTTCAGAGCTGCATAATGTGTGGGGATAGCAACACACACACTGTTACTTGGTGTGTTCACGAGAAGAATTTTTGTACAGGAGAATACTGTTAAATACTGCATATACAGGGTGTCCCAGATGGAATGGTCAATATTCAGCGACATGGCAGGAACGTTCATTTGAAGCAAAAAAACTTCATATAGACTTACGGGCTGCTCCAAATGGTTTCCGAGATGGAACACATTTCATGTGTGGGAGAGCCGGGCAAAGTCGCCAGGCTAAGGTATTCCTACTTCTTAAGCTGAGTAACAATTGCCGGAAGTGCCTAGAAACGAGTCATTATAATCTCCAACTACTGAAGTATAATGCAGAACAGTTTAATAGCCTTAGGATCAAATTAAGTACGTCAAGCAAATAAATTTTCACATAGTGGCAAAAGACCACTCTGAGTTTTAAATTCAAAAATAAGGCATTAAAAACAGTACTGATTAAGAAGTATACATCTTTTATTGTGATACAGGATTCGAATTTACGCTTTTCACAAATAAACGTGAGACTATGTTCCTCAGCTCCTGTACGTGAGTCCAGAGGGAGCACCATTGGAACTACAACCACTGCTCTCCTTGCCTGTGAGTTAGGCAAGCCGTTTCACCCTCCTCAGGTGATGTTTGCCTGCCTTCAGGTACTAGAGCAGTCGCACGACTTTGTATCGAAATTTCAGACAGGTACATTTGTAATTTGTTCAGCTAAGGTGCTTGGGTAGCACACATGGTGTTGCCGAACTCAGGGGTCTTAGAGCGGCCCTTTGACATTTTATTCACTCACGTCTTAATGTTACAGCCCCACTCCTCTCGCACCGCGATCACACCATAGGAAGGCGCGAAAAAGAAAGGATGAAATTGCTGAAGTACCCTTTCCTGCCACAGATCACATTCGTATTTCGTCCAATGGTTTTGAACGGTCCCTAGTGGTTTCATCATGAACGCAAAAGCAAAAATTTGCTCACGCTGCCCTCCATAGATAGTGTCAGAGGTTGTCAAGAACCTCTCCCTGTTGCTCGTCGCTCTGCCAACTGTAGTTTTCCCACCGCGAAATGTGTGGGAACCAACGCCCCACGGAGAGGGATGGTTTCATTGAGGCTCTTTATACCTCCCTTGAGGCCTTTTCGTGCCGACTGTGAGCTGCGGTGTGTTCATAAGATAACAGCGTGACTTCAACCCTGGGCGTTGTGTTTCTAACTTCCATCGCGGAGGTGTCAAAAGAAAGGGTAAAATTTAGGTAAGAGGGGCTCTGATGACCTTCCCATCATGTGACACTTCCACGGTGGTGTTCGGCACAATTGTAATGTAGTTTGGTGCCGATGTGACATCACTGACTCACCTTACGAGCTGTAAATAAATACTTGCCACTATTATATATATCAATCATCTTGTGTGACATCATCGTGATCCAGGACATCATGCTGACGATTGAACAAAGAGTGTTTCTCGTGGAACAATGGAGACAAATTTACCTCAGCGGCAGAAGCTGCATTTGCAGCAAAGTTCCCAGGGGTGAAGATGCCAATCCGCAGTGCTGTACGGAACCTTATCACCAAGTTTAGAAAGATCGGAAGCGTTCATAATGCTCCAAAATCAGGCAGGCCGTCCACATCCGAAGAGAAGGTGGCGGAGGAGCAAGACCTGATGCTGGAAAGTCCAAAAAAAATCGGTTAGACGACCAGCTCAGCAGGCCCACGTATCCGTGGGTTCCGCTCACAAGTTTCTCTGGAATCACTGTCCATGTACCCCTACAAAATGTCGGTTGTGCATGAAGTGAGACACCGATCGCCCGGCGCGTGTGAACTTTTGTAACTGGTTCCTGTCCTTCCTGCAGGACAATGGTGAGGGGATTCCTGACACAACGTTTTTTACGGATGAGGCGTGGTTTCACCTCTCCGGTTATGTGAATAGCCAGAATAGTCGTGTGTGGACTACGCAGAATCCGCATGAATTTAAGGTGTCCCCACTGCTTTATCAAAAGGTTGGTGTTGCCGTGACTTGTCAACACATGATTTGGCCGATCTTCTTCCAGGACACCATAAATGCAGAACGGTACTGCGCCTGCATACCGGAGCCGTTCCTAGGTGAACTCAATGATGAGGCGACTGCACATACAGCCCACAAGGCCATGAACTTTTTAAAGGACACATCCGGTGACCGCATCATCTCTCGAGAAGTTTGGCCTCCGTGTTCACCCGACTTGGCTCCACCGTATTACTTTATATGGAGTACGTTGAAGGGAAAGGCCTATGAAGGCAATTCGCACACCATATATGAACTCCAAGCGGTACTGACACGTCACATCATGAACACCACTCCCGATGTTCTGCGCAGGGTCTTCAAGAAAATGCAGAAACGTGTGCAACTGTATCTTCAAGTTCAAGGGAATCTCCTCCAGTATCTCTTTATAAATCTCGTGACTTTAATACGGCAGGTTATGAACTGCATAGTTACTTATCTTAGAAGAAAGATTAAGGCAAACCTACGTTTCTAGCATTTGTAGACTTACAGAAAGCTTTTGACAATGTTGATTGGAACACTCTCTTTCAAATTCTGAAGGTGGCAGCGAAGGTGGGAGTGAACGGCTATTTACAATTTGTACAGAAACCAGATGGCAGTTACAAGAGTCGAGGGACATGAAAGGGAAGCAGTGGTTGGGAAGGGAATGAGACAGGGCTGTAGCATATCCCCGATGTTATTCAATCTGTATATTGAGCAAGCAATAAAGGAAACAAAAGAAAAGATCGGAGTAGGTATTAAAATCCATGTAGAAGAAATAAAAACTTTGAGGTTCGTCGATGACATTGTAATTGTGTCAGAGACAGCAAAGGACTTGCAAGAGCAGTTGAACGGAATGGACAGGGTCTTGAAAGGAGGGTATAAGATGAACATCAACAAAAGCAAAACAAGGATAATGGAATGTAGTCGAATTAAGTCAGGTGATGCTGAGAGGATTAGATTAGGAAATGAGACACTTAAAGTAGTAAAGGAGTTTTGCTATTTGGGGAGCAAAATAACTGATGATGGTCGAAGTAGAGAGGATATAAAATGTAGACTGGCAATGGCAAGGAAAGTATTTCTGAAGAAGAAAAATTTGTTAATATCGAGTATAGATTTAAATGTCAGGAAGTCGTTTCTGAAAGTATTTGTATGGAGTGTAGCCATGTATGGAAGTGAAACGTGGACGATAAATAGTTTAGACAAGAAGAGAATAGAAGATTTCGAAATGTGGTGCTACAGAAGAATGCTGAAGATTAGATGGGTAGATCACATAACTAATGAGGAGGTACTGAATAGAATTGGGGAGAAGAGGAGTTTGTGGCACAACTTGACTAGAAGAAGGGATCGGTTGGTAGGACATGTTCTGAGGCATCGAGGGATCACCAATTTAGTACTGGAGGGCAGCGTGGAGGGTAAAAATCGTAGAGGGAGACCAAGAGATGAATACACTAAGCAGATTCAGAATGATGTAGGCTGTAGTAGGTACTGGGAGATGAAGAAGCTTGCACAGGATAGAGTAGCATGGAGAGCTGCATCAAACCAGTCTCAGGACTGAAGAGCACAACAACAACAACAACAGTTACTTATTGAACAAACTGTATCCAGTATACATGAGAAAGATAGATAGAGAGAGAGAGAGATGCCAGTGGCCTGAGTTGGGCAGGCGAGCGCCGCTGCCTGAGAGTCAAACAATGCAGTACGTTTAGACTGGAGGTGCGTTATCAGGGCCGCCACTCCCCCAGGCCGGCCAGCCGGTCAGCACGTGACACGCCACGTGCCGCGCACACACACCAGAGAGGCGCTCTGCTATCGCAGGTGCCGACAGCGGCGGCACGGAACAGTTGGCAGCGGCGGCACTGCGCTCGCACAGTGGGAATGGGGCCACCGGTGGGCGACGGCGGGAAGCAGCCGCGCCACGCCGCCCACGCTGATAGCGCACGCCGTCTACCTTCCCGGTAATGAGGCCGCCGTTTGGGGGGGGGGGGGCACGCACTTATTACTGGCAAACGTTACTTCACTCTCCACTGCGTCTCTAACGGCCCCGTTGCCGAAGAATAAAGTCGACTTTGTACCCACTCTTGCCAGATTTCGATCCTTAGAGTTACAGGGTGAACACAAAGTAGAAATAACAGAATTTCGCTGGAAGACTGAAACTGTGTGCCAAACGGCGACACGATCCAGTAAACTTGCCTGTCGTGGGAAAAGTGCTTACCTACTCAGTTACCCCGACACGGCCCAAGACCCACCCTCACAGCGTAACTTCTGCTTCAGTATGTCTTTCCAACGTCCCTTGCAGCACTAGCAGCGACGTTTTCTTCCGATGTTGTGTGTGTTATACCTAGTTAAAAATATGCAGTATGATTTCTGGACGACTACAAGAATAGTCACATAGGAGAACCGCAAATCACACAGACAACATTTCAGAGGGTATCGAAAATATCTTCCGAGTATTTTGGTTAAGAGGCCCACAGTCAGAGCTGCCTTTTTACAGAGTAAAAGTGTGATTATGATTCATTTGGTTTGTTGCACAGTTACCTACATTTCAACGAAAATTCACTATCTTATCAAAAACAGTAGGATATCTATTGGCAGAGACAGCAAGATTTCGCGAAAATGATCACGTAAAACATAATGCGAATTTAATCGTTTTTAGCGAAATAATGCGAAATCTGCTATTTCTACGACATATTGCGAAGTTTGTAATTTTCCCACATAAAAATGTTGTACACCTGAGGACGGCAGTTTACCAACACAATTTACTAGCTGATAGTTACTGAATGTTAAAATTCCAATTTGACTTCTAATCTGCTTAAGGTTGATGTTCGAGCATAATCTTGAGATGACAGTTGATCTCCAGCGTAACGAAATTTGTTGTGACGGCGAACATGACATAGAAACTGACAGAAAAAATAACGATTTTCGCAAAAAATTATATCGAATTTGGAGAAACATCGAATTTTTCCATAAATGATCCGTAATTTGGTTGAATATAACACCGAATTTGAAAAAATAAAAGCACTGAAATCGGCAAAAAACACAGAATGTAATAAATAGTAACACAGAATTTTAGGAATACTAACAGCGAATCTGGCAAAAACATCAAAATGGGCTACGAGACACCAAATTCGACAAAGAATATCATTGAATTTGGCCAAAACATGGCAAAAAATAGACTGGATTTTCCATAAACGACACCAACTATAGCCAAAAAAAAGACACTGAATTTGGCAAAAAAATAAATCGGAGCTTGGCAAAAAGTAACACCTAATATGGCCATAAAATGAAACAATTTATTCCTGTCAGTATCAATGAGTGAACATCACTACAGAGTGTGTCAACCCGTCGCCTCTATACCTCCTTGAACTCCGCTGAGAATACCTTCAACGAGATGTTTGAATGTCTGGGCAGGAACGGTGCCCATTCTTCTTCTTCAACAGACTAAACAGGACTGTGGCCGAGCGGTTCTAAGCGCTTCAGTCCGGAACCGCGCTGCTGCTACGGTCGCAGGTTCGAATCCTGCCTCGGGCATGGATGTGTGTGATGTCCTTAGGTTAGTTAGGTTTAAGCAGGTCTAACTCTAGGAGACTGATGACCTCAGATGTCAAGTCCCATAACGCTCAAAGCCATTTAGACCAAACAGGAGTGTCTGAAGCGTAGTCGACATTTTAATTCACCCCGTAGGTGTTCCTCTGGGTTCAGGCCGCGACTCGGGGCAGGCCAGTACATTTCAGGACTATTACTCTCCACAAACCATTGCCTCAATGATGCTGCTTTATGACACGGTGCACTACCACGAGCATACAAAGAAACATCGCCTTCGAACTGTTCCTGTAGTGTACGCAGAACGCAATCCCGTAAGATGTGTTCATACCATTCCGCAGTAAGCGTTTTCTGAAGTGTAATAGGGACACCACAATAACAAAAAACACCCTATACGCTAACAACACATCCTCCCTATTTCACTGTAGGCACTAAAAACGATGGCCAGGAACGTTTCCCAAGCATTCGCCAAACCCAGACCTATCTGTCAGATTGTCGTAGGGCATAGCAACAAATGTTCAAATGTGTGTGGAATCTTGTGGGACTTAACTGCTGAGGTTATCAGTCCCTAAGCTTACACACTACGTAACCTAAATTATCCTAAGGACAAACACACACACCCATGCCCGAGGAAGGACTCGAACCTCCGCCGGGACCAGCCGCACAGTCCATGAATGCAGCGCCTGACCGCTCAGCTAATCCCGCGCGGCTAGGGCATAGAGTAATTCATCAATCCAAATCACTCGTTTCCTGCCATCCACAGACCAATGGCGTCGCTTTTTACGGCAACTCACTTGTCGCACAGCATTGACTAACTGCAGGTATGTGTGGCCTATGGTGAGCTCTGTGTTCGATACCTTGTTTACCCAGAGAATCTTTAGCATTATGTGGCAGCACCATATCTCGAAGGCTACTAAACTAGAATTGAGGGACCTGTTTAGGATTAAAGTGTGTAAGCGTTTTATCATAAGCGGCTTTTTAAACTGCAGTATGGCTGTAGCTTTGGAAGGCTTTAGGTCTTTAAATAAGCAGTACCATTGTAGATACCAGTTGTAACAATAAAAGGCCGCAATAGCTCCTAATCCCCAACCAAAGAAGTGTACTAAACCTGTGGAATGTAGGCAAAGCAAGGCAGTGAAGATTGTAGCTTCGTGCAGGTGACAAATAGTATGAGATAACAACAAAGCAATTTACGTATCGTGCACCGACTATAACCAGACTGAAGAAGGAATACTGAATGCAAACACAGTATCGTTAATCATTTATACTGCATCAGTAATTTCCTACTATCGACGGTATGTCGTGCAAATAACATCCGGTAGAGAAAAATTACCATATGGGCGCAGTCAGTAACCTATCTCTCAAGCTTCATTCATACACCCAACTGTTCTTCGTACCTGCAGCACAGCCTTGTTCCTTGGTTGACAGACATCTTGTATTGTAGTTGTTGAGGTCCTCAGTCCAAAGACTGGTTTAATGCAGCTCTTCATGCAACTCTATACTGTGCAAGTCTCTTCATCCCCGATTAATTACTGCAACCTACATTCCTCTGAATTCGCTTACTGTATTCATCTCTTGATCTCCCACTACGATTTTTTTTACCCCCTCCCCCCAGTTCTAAACTGGTAAACTGGTGATCACTTGATGCCTCAGAATGTGTCCTACCAACCGATCCCTTCTTTTAGTCAGGTTACACCACAAATTTCTCTCCTCCCAAATTCTATTCAGTTCCTCCTCATTGGTTACGTGACCTACACATATAATCTTCAGCATTCTTCTCTAGCACCACATTTCAAAAGCTTCTATTCTCTTCTTGTCCAAACTATTTATCGTTCATGTTTCACTTCCATTAGTGGCTACACTCCATACAAATACTTTCAGAAAGGACTTCTTGACATTTAAATCTATATTCGATGTTAACAGATTCCTATTTTCCAGAAATGCTTTTCTTGCCATTGCAAGTGTACATTTTATATCCTCCCTACTGCAGTTATTTTGCTTCCCCAACGGCAAAACTCATTTACTATTTCAAGCGTCTTTAGAACGCATATTTCGGCGCAGGCCATCAACACGCCTGCACCAAACAGTAGTGTCCACTGTCTTTTAGGTGACCCTTGGCATAGAATAAGGACACCGGCGACGGTCGAAGAAACGTTGCACACCAATACGCCGAGATAAGGAGTTCCTCAGTGTCGAGAACAGCCTCGGTTCGCTGCTTTTGTAGATTGCTACGTTACACTTCAGAGTGACACAAATATAAGGCACTATTTCTGAACATCGTCACCAAGTGTCTTTAAACAACGTTGGAACGTTTTAGCAGTCGTTCAATTCCTCGACGATAGAAATCCGCTTCTTGGACACGTTGCCTGTGCCGCAGCAAAACTGTGTATACGGAAACCTGGAGCACGTTGTCTCTTCTGGCAATGAGCACCAGTTGCCCAAAGGTCATGGCGTGGTACAACATGTGTAACTGTAGAATATTTATTGATACATTGTATTCCTCAGAAGAGTGAAACCAAGTTCTGATTAAAACTGTCATAACAAAAGTTTACGCCTCAGTTTCGCTTCTCTCATTATCTGCACCAACATGCTGGACAACCGAAAATGAGCCAACCTCCATCAGCTCATTTCGAACTAGATCTGTAAGGGGTTAATCAATCAGTGCTCGCTGCAGCTTTAATAATATGGCGTAAGTGAAGAGCCCCAGAGCTTTGCGTTTCTTGCGCCCATCTGCAAGCATAAGTAATTGACACACATCGGACCATTATCTTCGTCACTCAACATCACGCTAATTACTGCAGACTGATAAAAACCCAGGTCAAGCACAAGGATAAGCCCCATTTTTAATCAAAACAGCTGCGCTCATCGCGTTCAGAGCTGCGATATCGTCGGAGATCCGGTCGTGAAAGAAGCGCCCACTAACTTGAGACGTTAATATCAGCTGTCGCGTCCACAAATAAAACATATAGGTCGCGACGGCGCCACCAGTGATAACATCTCAATCTCTCCACAGATAACAGCGCAGCATTATTCCCAGAAATTTGTGTAACAGAGTAGCTGTAATTGTTCTGTGGCAATCTTTCATTGTACCGGGTGAGCAAGAATTCCACCGACGGACGTTCAGAGGTGGTAGTGTGGACCACAACAAGAAAAATGTCCAGTAACCATGGGTTCTGAATTGCATACGAGAAATTGTTCACCTTCGATACTATGAAACACAACTCTTGTGCTGCAGACTCTTTGCTTTCCATAATTTGGGATACTATCGAGCAAAACAAGACAAAAATGTCCAGTAAACATGGGCTACGCACACCTTAAGAGCTAAGAGTACTTTCTCAGTAGAAGCTATGTTCTTCACAGAACCGATAATGAACATGTGCTCGTAGCTGTTAAGGTATGTGCTTTAGACCCCGTGTTTACTGAACACTTATTTTGATCCATACTAACACTTGCCCAACCATGTAAACCGAAAAGCTTTCAGTAGAAGAGGTGTGTCCCACAGTAGCGAAAATGAACAAGTGCTCATAGCCCTTAAGGTATCCATTTTAGAGCCCATCTTTATTACACTTTTTCGTTGTTTTGGTCCATACTGTCAAAAAAATGGTTCAAATGGCTCTGAGCACTATGGGCCTTAACATCTGAGGTCATCAGTCCCCTATAACTTAGAACTACTTAAACCTAACATCACACACATGCATGCCCGAGGCAGGATTCGAACCTGCGATCGTAGTGGTCGCGCGGTTCAAGACTGAAGCGCCTAGAACCGCTCCGCCACACCGGCCGGCTCATACTATCAACTATCAAAGCTTGTCGGTGCAGTTATGGTTCACCCTGTATACTTTGTCAGCAGCTTCTATAGAGGAACTTTATCTCCAATTCCGGTTTTCGTTAAGCTGAAGGTAGTGAAATCCTTGTGTTGCCAAGATGCTACGTTCATTCAAGTTGTAGAACCTAGTTTCTACATCTCAAATGTCTTCCGATGCGAAAAGATATATGTGATCCCACATCATCCAATCGAGATCACAAGACGCTCGTAAAGTAATGACGGAGTAATTCTCGTAATTAATTACTTACAGAGACGTCAACATTGTTTTTATTAAATTGAACTGTGCTCTATAGTAGCAGTTATCGACGATAAAAATTCAGCACCACAGATTTTTGCAGATATTACAAGAAAGTCACGATCAGCGTAATTCACAAGTGTTCCCCCACCGAATACTTTGTTAGTTCTCAGTTTTCACTTTTCATTGCTCGAAATCTTTAATACCCCACAGTTATCTTCAGATCTTCGAAGAATTGTTTACTGGGTATACTTCGGTCTCTGTTAAGCAGTGTTTCGTCTTCAAAATATTACAGAGAACGACATTAATTTTTAACTTAAATACAATATTTCGTTGGAAGTTTTGAGATTCATAGCCACATAATAATAGAAACTTCTCGCTTACATGTCAGGTAGCTAAATGCAGAAACCGTAAGCAGTTCATTTCGCTACGTAATCGCCAGTTAAATATGCGGTAGTGCAGTTATACTCGTAATAGTGGGAAACGGGGCTACTGCCAAGTCCGGTAATCCTGACTTGCTTGATGATTTCCGCGTCTGTTAATAAAATCTCCGAAAAAATTTAGCAACCAGGCAGCTGTGGGGACTTTATTCTGTCAAGGCGCACTGCGGCCTTTTTCCACCTTGAATCGGTTTCATCCAGTCACAGGTTTACCGATTGCCGTTTGAGTGTTGCATCGGTCAAGAACGGACTTACAGTTTCATTGCTCATCGTTTTTTCAAACGCGAAGGACCGGAATATATGTTTCTCCTTGACAGAATATACTGCAAAATATTGACTGGTCACATTATGTCTTCAAGATATTTTTATTTATTATGTGTCGCTATAGTCTAGTGTAATCCTTTCCATCTGAGGTGGCTACAGCAATTTGTGTGTCGGCTGCCTGAAGTACACAAGTTTCCGAGGGGGTTATTAGTATGTGAGTGGTTCAAATGGCTCTAAGCACTATGGGACTTAACATCTGAGCTCATCAGTCCCCTAGACTTAGAACTACTTAAACCTAACTAACCTAAGGACATCGCACACAGCCATGCCCGAGGGTGATTCGAATCTGCGACCGTAGCAGCAGCGCGGTTCCGCTCGGCCTCAGCGGCCGGCAGTATGTGAGTGTAGTGTGTGATGTTTGTATTGTGGTTGCCAAATTCTCAGAGAGGTGAAGGAAGGGGATATATGAATTACTACTCCGGAACAGATCTTTTACAGAATTCTGCCATGTATATACAGAAGATGACCGAACGCATCGAAAAAATTCCAAACGGGAAGGTTTAAAGCTATTTTCCCCCGGAGGAGCGATAAAATAAACGATGTTTTAAGGTAGATGAATGACCAACTATAACCACTACAAAGTGCTGAAATGTACTAAATTA
Source organism: Schistocerca americana (assembly GCF_021461395.2). Lineage (NCBI taxonomy): Eukaryota > Metazoa > Arthropoda > Insecta > Orthoptera > Acrididae > Schistocerca > Schistocerca americana. Next base: position 513,845,157 of record NC_060121.1, on the reverse strand, counting down.
GGTGCAAGTGAATAAAGTATGCGCAGGAGAAATAGGACGTGCAGTTACAGGACGCCTAAAAGAACACAGACGACATATACGCTTCAAGTACTGTAAGAGGACAGCCGCAGATTAACATTGTGAAAAATGTGGTCGGGATGTAGACCTCCGTAAGGTTCGAGTTTTAACAAAAGCACCAGATTATTATAAACGAAAAGTCGTAGTGCCTGAACAGTTTTAATCGTGATGATGTCAAATTACCGGCGGCATGGCTGCCTGCCCTCCGTGAAATGGGGACACCGTCGACGCTCGCAAACATACATGTCGCCGTCTTGTTTTTGAAACTTGCCTCCGTTCCGTATTTTGCGAGTGTAATAAAGTCTTACGTGGAGCAGACGCATTTAGAATTATTAAAAGCATCCTCAGTGGTCATTGTAACAATTCTTATTTTCCTTACAAATTGGTTTTACGGTACCACAAACGGTTGCAATTTTCAAAATTACTTGAGTTACTTACGTTTCTTTAGGCTCCTCCATTATTTACGTGGGGTGTTTTACTCACAGGCGGTCGGTTTTTAGAACACTGCACGGCAATGTCAAAGCATGTTTTCTCGTTTGCATGTTTTTATAGATCCACAATTATCCCGTGATCGCTGAATGCGATCGTCTTTTCTTTAGTTTTTGTGGCTGAGACAGCGGCAGTATCTTCTATTCTTCAAGGTGTTTGTGTAGCGCGCTTCAGACTTTTTGCATCAAGGTCTAGGGGCGCTAGTTCACGTCATGGGGAACAGCTTCCTTTAGAGAGAAAATGTTCGCTAAATATTCCTGGCGACACTAGGAGAACTTTTGTATTGATTATGCTCCTGACAATGAGAGGCTATGGGAATTACGCACTCTGCGACATGCAAATGCTTTGTGTCTTGCATATAATCCAGTTTGTATGGAAATGGATAGGCTCAACAAAATTAAAATTTTTGATTTGCTTCTAAAAATCTTTCTCCGCTTGGAGACGTTGATTCTTAAGGTTTTCTTGTCGAAATTGCTCTATCATTTGACTAGAATACGTATAATGAGCACACCTGGATAGCAGACCCTACTAGTTCGGTGAACTCTCGTCGTCTCGGGGCCGGTGAATGGTAAAGGACGCTGGGAAGCGTCAGCGAACACATTCTCTCTAACAAAAGTTGTTCGCAATGACGAGATCTATCAGGCCTAGAAGTTTGATATAAAGACATTGAAGCATCCTGCATATGCATACAGAAGAATAGCACACGCTGCCACAAAAACTAAACAAAAGACGATCGCATTCAACGCGATCCAAACAACGCACAGGAGGTACACATGGACCTGTAACAACATGTAAACGAGAAAATATTGTACACCAGTGTTGTGCAGTGCGCTAAAAATCAGACGCTTGTATGTCGAAAAAAACTGCTTATGGTGTCGTGAAACCGACTTGCATGGAAAACCACATCTGTTACTGTGACCACCGTAGATGCCTTCTATAAGGTGAATCGCTTTAAAGCATATTAAATAAATGGTATTTTGAGGCAAGCGAAGACCAGACACAATCACTTTACACCAGGGCTTCCCAAAATTTTCCTCTGACGGCACTCGTTGAGAATCCCGGAAATGTGATGGGACACCTTCACTTAGAAGGTTAATAAAATTTTAAGGAATATGAAAAATTTGTTTCACTCAGTGATTGCTGCAATTTTAAATCATAAGTAACACTGAAATAACAATAAAATTTAAAAAATAATTAGTATCGTCAAAATAACGAAAAGAAAACCGCCAGGTTAGCGCCAGTTTTTCGCTTCCCACGGTACACCAATGTTCCAGGGAACACAATCTGGGAAACCCTGTTGAAGACGGCCGAAGTGTACTAAATTAGATGCCCGTGTAACAAACAGTACCCAAGAGAGATAGGTCGTGCAATCAGTGGCCTCTTGAAATAAATTGGACGACACATACGCTTCAAGCAACAAAAGTCAGTCGTAGTTAAAAGGAGTGTAAATGCAAATAAGACTTTATTACAGTCGAAAATAGCGGAATAACTATGAAATTGATCTTATGCCAAAATTAACACAAAAAGGTGTCACACACGCCCTGTCTTGCAATCAGCAGTACAACTACGCCGTTGAAAGATCCCACCAATCACGGCCTCGTCGTTCGATGTTTATTTTATTTATTTCTGGGCTTTGACTTTTCACTTGCTGCCTGTGTAACATAGCAGATCTCGTTACGTTTATTATTACAAGTTTTAATTGGTTCTACACGTATTTCGGTTAGCAAAGTGAGGATACTATCCTACTATCGCGATATGTTATACAGTTCACTACATCTTTCTCTCTTCAGGTAATACATTTGTATCTTAGTACATTACAACTGACATAGAAAAACTATTAAAGCCAAAACTATGTCAATCCGATTAAATTCTCGGAGCTCAGAAGTTACTATGTAGACCCACCGCATTAAATTACTACATTTATGTGACCATGCAGCCGAACGCGTGGTATGTGAAAGGCTATACAGACGTTTCTACATATCTCACACACTTTCAGTCTTTAATTGGCTGCCGGCCGCGGTGGTCTAGCGGTTCTAGGCGCGCAGTCCGGAACCGCGCGACTGCTACGGTCGCAGGTTCGAATCCTGCCTCGGGCATGGATGTGTGTGATGTCCTTAGGTTAGTTAGGTTTAAGTAGTTCTAAGTTCTAGGGGACTGATGACCACAGATGTTAAGTCCCATAGTGTTCAGAACCATTTGAACCATTTTAATTGGCTGACACGGTATCCTAGATCCCACGTACGTTGTTATACTGTTGCATTAAACTGTGAGGCTATCTGATTAGGATGTGTACATCTGGCACACAGTCACTTCTCTCCTCGCAACCTTCCCAACCCCATTGCCAGTTCGATCCAAACGGCCTCCCCATGTGGCCACTGCCATTCAATAACCAATCATCAACACCTGCGCTGGCCCGGGTGGCTGAGCGGTTCTAGGCGCTACAGTATGGAACCGCGCGACCGCTACGGTCGCAGGTTCGAATCCTGTCTCGGGCATGGATGTGTGTAATGTTCTAGGTTAGTTAGGTTTAACTAGTTCTAGGGGACTGATGACCTCAGAAGTTGAATCTCAAAGTGCTCAGTGCCATTTGAACCATCAACACCTGCGGTTTACGGTAACAGACGCCGGAAAAACCTGTCCTTAATTTACGGCAAGTTTGACAGAGCACCACAGAGTGTGCAGCCTGAAAACCGAATTGTCGGATCCGAAGATTCTACAGGAATGATGCAGTACCAGCTCTTATCATCAACAACATCTCAAAAGTCCGTCTAGGTAGCTGCGCGGCCAGCGCGGCAGGATTGTTAATAGAAGGAGTCCGGGTTCGATTCCCGGCCGGGTCGGAGATTTTCTTCGGTCGTAGATAGGCTGTTGCGTCGTCCTTACTCACATATAATCATACCTGAAATTTCACACTTGAGATGGGCTGTATGGTTACGTTCTATAAGCCAGTAAATTAAAAAAAAATTCAAGAAGTTAATAAGCTAGCACCTCCGCCTGCCGCGGTGAAACCTATTTCCGTCTGCAGCACTCCAACCGTTCGCCTTCAAACTCAAAATGCAACCCTATATCTCTCTACAGGTAAGTGCCTGGAATTCTCGTAAACATTAGCATAGAAATGACATCATAGGATAAGGTAGTTCGCCTGTGAGCGAGAACATGAAAACAAGGCTGTAGCGACACGTACAGCTCGTGCGAGTTTCCCGTGCCGCCGGTTTGGGGCCGGAAAACTGGCCGTGTGCGAGCCACGCGCGCCCCAACGTGTCGGCTTATCGCACACTACACTTGGCCGCCGTCTGCAAATACGTGACAGAGGCGCGCACCAGACGGCGGCACGTGCGCCAGCCGCGACACGTGCGGAAGGTCGCGCCGACACCGGCGCATGCCGCGAGATGCACCGCGCGAGCGCGCTGCAACGCACTGCGCAAGCGCGGACATGTGGCTGGCTCTCGATCCGGTTGTTCCACGTTCTCTGGCGCCTGGCGCTACTACCAGTGTATTCACTAGGGAAGCGCGCACTTGGCGCGTCTACATCTCCGCTCTGCAAGCCAGCTCACAGTGCGGGGCGTAGGGTACTTTGTGTACCACTGACACTTCCTCCCTTTCCTGTCCCCAGTCGCGAATGCTTAATACTCTGTGCGAACTCATATCTCTCTAATTTTATCTTCCTATTTTTTTTCGCTAGATATACGTACGAGGAATCAATATGCAGGGTTTCCAGAATGAGATTTTCACTCTGCAGCGGAGTGTGCGCTGATATGAAACTTCCCGGCAGGTTAAAACTGTGTGCCGGATCGAGACTCGAACTCGGGACCTTTGCCTTTCGCGGGCAAGTGCTCTACCAACTGAGCTACCCAAGCACTACTCACGCCCCGTCCCCACAGCTATACTTCTGCCAGTACCTCGTCTCCTATCTTCCAAACTTTACAGAAGCTCTCCTGCGAATCTTGCAGAACTAACACCCCTGAAATAAAGGATATTGCGGAGACATGGCTTAGCCACAGCCTGAGGGATGTTTCCAGAATCAGATTTTGACTCTGCAGCGGAGTGTGCGCCGATATGAAACTTCCTGGTAGATTAAAACTGTGTGCCGGACCTAGACTCGAACTCGGGACCTCTCCCTTTCGCGAGCAAGTGCTCTACCAACTGAGCTACCCAAGCACGACTCACGCCCCGTTCACACAGATTCGCAGGAGAGCTTCTGTAAAGTTTGGAAGGTAGGAGACGAGGTACTGGCAGAAGTAAAGCTGTGGGGACGGCGCGTGAGTCATGCTTGGGTAGCTCAGTTGGTACAGCACTTGCCCGCGAAAGGCAGAGGTCCCAAGTTCGAGTCTCGGTCAGGCACACAGTTTTAATCAGCCAGGAAGTTTCATTTTTAACAAGCAGGGTGTTTCCATAAGAGTGCGCAAAAAAGGAACAGGACATAGAGAATGCTCCACTGAACAATTTGAGGTACGGAACCTGGGGTCGGAGAAGCCAGTTTAAGGGAGATACGGAAGCAAACTTGTCTACCGTTTTGTCTAGCATTACTGTTTTACAGCTTATTTACAACTAACATGCGTACAAGTTTACACGCACTGTGCTGTTTATTTACAAGTACATTCTGTATTTCCTGCAAGGAAAGGAGGACGAGTCTGGTTACTAGGAAGATACTGACGCACCCTGACAGATATCTATTGTGTGTTTCGAATTACATCACAGGCAGCTACAATTCTGGCAACCAATCCCGTCCCCATATCCACTGCGGTCTCATACACTAGTGAGTTTAAATATCCCCATAGGAAATAGTCAAGGAGATTCAGGTCAGGTGACCTCGCAGGCCATGGAATAGCACCTTCGCTTCCAATCCAGCGACCACGAAACTAGTGTGGACACACTAGTTACTGCCCGCCATCCATATGGATAACGTTTTGGTCTCATCGCGGACTTCTAGCACTAAGCCACGCACAATTGATTTCATCAAAGTCTACGGGTCTGAAGATGGCGTTGACGCAACGTCGAAACTAGTAGCCAAGTAAATATAAAATCTTAAAAACAGGTGGAGGAGTATTATTTTTAATAAAAAAATATGTTTAATATGGTCTGATTAGCTATTTTATCTACAACAGTGCAAAGAAATCCACTTCAGGATGCAATTCTTCGCGAAACGACTAATTCTACGGTTTTCTCCTGTACATTCAAACATTATTTTAGCACCTTGCTAATCTCATTCCGAACGAAACTGTTATGAATGATCGTGTAACACGTTAGAAGTACAAAGGAAAGGGAGATTCTGTACTTATTCTTTTTAGAAGAAACGCGGTGAAAGCGTGGCTGAGCACCGCTAAGTGCGTGTCGCAGGATTGTATTATTCAGAACACCTGCCGCGTCTCGTCATTGTGCCACGGTATCTCCTGCGGCTAATGATGCAAGCGGCGGGCTCTCTTCTAGTGTCAGACGTTCGTGTCTACCGCGTCTGCAGATTCGTACAGCGTATCAAAAGGAACTTGCAAACAGAGCAACAGGTAACACACAGTGTTCCACTTCCACTGAGCCAACGCTTTGTTGCGATATTTATATAGATTTGGATCACACTCGCTGATCAGACGACACGTATGTAGTACAGAAACAGCTCATTGTGTCTCTAACGTGTCGTATCTATATGCGAATGTAGGTTTCGGAAGACAATGGACAAAAATCTGGAGGACATGTTGTTTTCGCCGGCCGCTGTGGCCAAGCGGTTCTAGGCACTTCAGTCCGGAACCGCGCTGCTGCTACGGTCGCAGGTTGGAATCCTGCCTCGGGCATGGTGTGTGTGATGTCCTTAGGTTAGTTAGGTTTAAGTAGTTCTAAGTCTAGGGGACTGATGACCTCAGATGTTAAGTCCCATAGTGCTTAGAGCCATTTGAACCATATTTTGTTGTTTTCACAATTATGGTCAGTAGGTTCTGAGCTTCTTCGTGACTGTTTTTAGCGCGGGCAGGGTACTGTCAACGGCACTTTAGCTCCCTTAATAGCTTTGATGTGACTACCTCAGTCATGTCAGATTATGGTCGACAGCTCTCTTTCATCAGGTTTTTCCTGCCTAAAAAAGGGATTTTGTTTTTTATTTACGCTATTTAATTCGAGACTGCACACATTCTATCCGAGGGTCCCCTCTTTACTGTCACTGAACTGAGGTCTAGATGTTCCGAAACAAGAAAAAAATGAAAATTAAGTGGACTTAATGTGGTCGTATAGGAGGTCAATAATACTTGCCTAGAAATTAGGTCTCTTGTTCTGGTTGCAAAATTGGTAATTTTATCTCTGTTGCAGATTACCTTACTACTCGGTAAGTGCAAATTTGTATGAATTGCTGACGACATATTAAAAAGTTAATAAATTTGAAGTTCTTTGTTTAGTGGAATACAAACTGAAGCAATTGCGCCAGATGGTTGCTGAATTAGAAACAAACAGCTCTAGCAAGCACCTGAAAACAGAAGCTGGGTGTTGATGCTACAGCATGTTGTCTGTTTGTCACGTAGGTCTTCTTATTGCACTTCCTTGTTTCTTGCATCCATGTGGTGAATATTGTGTCAGGGTTGTCTCGCAGCGAGAGAAATCGACCCGCAAACAGGATTATAGATCGATTAGTTACTAATCTTTTGTGCCCGCCCGGCTAGCCGTGAGGTCTAACGCACGGCTTTCCGGATTGGGAAGGAGCGCCTGGACCCGGCACGAATCCGCCAGGCGGACTTGTGTCGAGGTCCGGTGAGCCGGCCAGTCTGTGGATGATTTTTAGCCGGTTTTCCATCTACCTCGGTGAATGAGGGGTGGTTCCCCTTACTCCGCCTCAGCTACCCTATGTCAGCGATTGCTGCGCGCCGGCCGGAGTAGCCGAGCGGTTCTAGGCGCTTCAGTCTGGAACGGCGCGACCGCTATGGTCGCAGGTTCGAATCCTGCCTCGGGCATGGATGTGTGTGATGTCCTTAGATTAGTTAGGTTTAAGTAATTCTAACTCTAGGGGACTGATGAGCCCCGATGTTAAGTCCCACAGTGCTCAGAGCCATTTGAACCACCCCCCCCCCCTTTTTTTTTTTTTTTTTTTTTTTTTATTGCTGCGCAAACAAGTTCTCCACGTACGCGTACACCACCATTACTCTACCACGCAAACATAGGGGTTACACTCGTCTGGTGTGAGACACCTGCGGGGGATCCACCGGGGCCCGAACCGCACAATAACCCTGCTGCAAGAGTGGTTCGGTGTGGGGCGGCGGGGGTTAAGTGGACTTAGTCGTCATGGGGTTGTAGACCGCTGCGGCTGCGGTGAGGACGGAGCCTCTCCGACGTTTCTAGGCCCCCGGTTAAAATACAATACAGTACAATACTAATCTTTTGGTTTCACAGAACACCAAGTATTGGTTCAAATGGCTCTGAGCACTATGGGACTTAACATCTGTGGTCATCAGTCCCCTAGAACTTAGAACTACTTAAACCTAACTAACCTAAGGACATCACACACATCCATGCCCGAGGCAGGGTTCGAACCTGCGACCGTAGCAGTCACGCGGTTCCGGACTGAGCGCCTAGAACCGCGAGACCACCGCAGCCGGCACACGAAGTAGTATTTCGCATATCACGGCGACTGTGAACAAATGTTGCCTGACAATAAACCTGAAGCACTTAGAATGAAAGAAAGAAACAAAATGAAACTTCACAGGTTGAGAGGTTATATCACTTCAGTGGTTTCAAAATCGAGTGAAATTAACGACGAGCTTTGGAGTATCAGTTCACGTATTAGGATGACTTTGCACTCCCTCTGGCTTGGACCTACGCACGGATTCGGTTGGGAAGGGTGTCATAAAGCTGTTGTCTCCTATTCTGAGGCAAGTTGGCCCACAACTATTGTAACTGGTGCTTGATATCCCGAACACTGGCGGTCTTAAGTTCGCGCGGCTCCTCCCGTCGGAGGTTCGACTCCTCCCTCGGCCACGGTTGTGTGTGTTGTTCTTAGCGTAAGTTAGTGTAAGTTAGATTAAGTAGTGATTAAGCCTAGGGGCGGATGACCTCAGCAGTTTGGTCCCACAGGAACTTACCACCACTGATGGTCCCACACTTGTTCTATCGGGAATGATATGGCGTCTCGCTGGCCACGGGTGTACCTGAACATCAGACAGTTTCTTAGAGACACGTGCCATATGTGGAAGAGCACTGTTCTGTTGTACAACTGCACCACGATACTGTCGCAGGAGACGTTACACATGTGGACGCAAAATGTCCGAGACATACCTACATCTACATATATATTCTGCTAGCCACCAAGCGGTGTGTGGCGGAGGGCACAATTCGCGCCAAAGTCATATTTCCCCCCCTCTGTTCCACTCGCAGATCGCGCGAGGGAAAAACGACTGTCTGAACGCCTCAGTAAGAGCTCTAATTTCCTTTATTTTGAATTGTGATCATTGCGCGATTTGAAATTTGGTGGTAATAATATATGCTCTACATCTTCGGCGAAGATCGGATTTCGGAATTTATTGAGAGGCCCCTTCCGTTTAGCGCGTCGTCTATCTGCAAGTGTGTCCCACTGCAAACATTCAATGAGATTTGAAACGCTCTCGCAATGGCTAAATGTACCAGTCACGAATCTTGCCGCTTCTACTTCGGCCTTTTCAGTCTCTTGAATCAGACTCAACTGGTAAGGGTCCCATACAGACGAACAATAATCTAAGACTGGACGAACTAACGTATTGTAAGCAATTTCCTTTGTTGGAGGACTGCATCGCTTCAGGATTCTACCAATAAACCGCAATCGAGGGTTCACCTTGTCCGTTACTTGTATAAGCTGATCATTCCATTCGAGATCATTTCGAACAGTCACACCCAGATACTTGACGGATGTTACCGCTTCCAAAGACTGGGCATTTATTTTGTATTCGTAGATCAATGGGGATTTTCGCCTTCTTATACGCAGTAGGTTACACTTACTAATATTGAGAGATAACTGCCACTCATTACACCATGCATTTATTTTCTGCAAATCCTCATTGATTTGTTCACAACTTTCGTGTGATACTACTTTCCTGTAGACTGCAGCATCATGGCCAAACAGTCAAATGCCACTGTCAATACCATCAACCAGATCGTTTATGAAAAATGCAAAACGCAGCGGACCTATTACGCTGCCTTGGGGCATACCTGAAGTTACGCTTGTTTCTGTTGAAGTCACCCCATTCAGGACGACATACTGCTCTCTGTCTGTTAGAAAAGCGTTGAGCCATCAGCAGCAAAGACACTGTGTTCAAACCCAAAATATACTAAATATCCCTTTGTTGTTTTGTCTTTGCCTGAACAATATTTTGACAAAGTGTACACCACCGTTTCTGACAGACTTCGTACCAGTTTCAGTTATTAGATTTTCTTGTCTCTCAAAACAGTGATTGTGTGCAGTGCTAAAGCATCGCCTGGACAACGACCAACGCAGCGCTGCGTAACGGCGTCAAAAGGCGCTGATCGGCGCGCCAGTGCGAAGAGCGGGAAACGCTGTACCTCCAGGTCGATAGCACACTTAGAGAGCATCGGTACCCAGCAATAGGAAGACAATACTTGCCTGGCGTTCTACCAGTAGCAATAGTGTGTCAATGTAATTGTATGTAGGAGGCACAGGAAACAATACAAGCCATTACATTACGAGAAGTTATGTTTCGTTTCTTTTAAAAAATAAAGAGTTCCATTAATTTAAGCGTGTATGTAAAGATAATTCTGGATTCCTGCCACCGGCCATCGCAATTCTCTCCTTCCTTGTTTGTGACAGCCCACATTAGCCGACATAACGGACTGCATTGGCAAAGTTGTGAATAAAGGAAGGAAACAGCAACTGCTTATACGAGGGGCGACACAAGAAGGCTAAAGTAAAGGCTTTTCACAAAGATAAATTGCGATGGCGGGACAAGAAAGGCGTTTCCACTTTCCAGTATTTACAGTGACGACCCACAGCAAACTGAGAAAATTGGAAATGAAGCCCGAATTTATCCTCAAATACAATAACTGTCCAGTACATGACGCTGTGAATGCAGTAACTGAATGCTGGTATTATTTCAGCCGAAACATCCACCGTAGCAGAAAAGAGTTGTCCTCCTCGCTAATTACACACATCTGTGACAGGGCAGCGTTATAACAAAGATGCGGCAACACAATAAGAAATAACAACTAACATTTATTGAGAGCACGTTCCAAAATGGTACTTCAGTGCAGTTTTATGCATGGCATTTGATTTCCTGACCCATACAATGATGTTAGGTTATGTTATGTTAGCAGGGGACCTAGAAACGACGGAGAGTCTCCGTCCCCGCCGCAGCCGCAGTGGTCCGGAACCCCACGACGACTACCGCAGTCCACTTCACCCTTCCGCCGCCCCACACCGAACCCAAGGTTATTGTGCGGTTCGGCCCCCGGTGGACCCGCCAGGGAACGTCTCACGCCAGACGAGTGTAACCCCTATGTTTGCGTGGTAGAGTAATGGTGGTGGACGCGTACGTGAAAAACTCGTTTGTGCAGCAATCGCCGACATAGTGTAGCTTAGGCGGAATAAGGGGAACCAGCATGCATTCGCCGACGCAGATGGAAAACCGCCTAAAAACCATCCACAGACTGGCCGGCTCACAGGACCTCGACACAAGTCCGCCGGGCGGATTCGTGCCGGGGACCAGGCGCGCCTTCCCTCCCGGACGGACTTAATACAATGATAACTGATTAACTTCGTTTTCTCTTGGTAGTCTATATTATGGCCACTGTAACTAAATGTAAGGTGAGTAAACAGTGACTGCCAATCCGTCTTGAGAGTATTATACTCAGACACTGACCTGAAATGTCCGGTTCCTGACTATCTGAGTCTCTCTGGCGCATAGTGTTTAGGTGCCGAGTGGCATGTCAAACGACGTGTGTCCCGTATGAGAGGAAAAGACAGGCTAGTAACCAGAAGTGTTCATTTGTGATAAATGTGTGTAAAGAGACGGTTATATTTTACAGCGGGTGCAAACGCTAACAATCATTGTCCACGCGTGAGCATCCGGAGCTGCTACGAGTCGCGAAATGAACAAAGATAACAAACTGCTTCTGTTTAAGTGTCAGAGGAGACGGATGTATTATAGATACGCGGAAAAGGGAATCTTGTATTGTTAACGGCAGATGTCTTGTAATTTTCCATTACTGAGATTTTGATGTTAAAATATACATGGAAAGGAGAGTAACTCACTATTGTAAAGGAAAGATTTAAATGTAGACAACTAATAAAATATAACGAAGTTTATTTAAAGGAATAGAAGATACATTAGAGTTTCATTCCAGTGATCACGAAGTACGAAGTTCATGTACTGGTATGACTCGCATAAACTAAGCAGACATATGTGTATTGGATGATGATGATGATGATGATGATGATGGGTTTGTGGGGCGCTCAACTGATCGGTTATCAGCGCCCGTACAAATTCCCAATATTTCCTCAGTCCAATCTCGCCACATGCATGAATGTTCATGAGATGATGAGGGCAACAGAAACACCCAGTCACGTGTATTGGAAACACGGTGGGGATCCTGCAGCTCACACGGTCAAATTCATCTTTGAAAGCAAATTTATAAGAATTATAATAATTGTTCTACACGTAATTCCTTGGCCTCGGAAATCCAAGCTGAGCTTTGTTACTGCACACGAACAGGTACTGTGAGGTTTACGTAAGGACTGATCACAATTTTTGATTTCTAGCTAATTCATAATCCAAGCCAATCAATCAATCAACGATGAATGAGCTCATCCTACACCGACCTGAACAATATAATAAACCACACTACCGGTGGACGTGCTGAAGGAAGGTTCAAATGACTCTGAGCACTATGGGACCAAGGGGACCACACCGTGGTTCAGGTCGAAAAAAATCGATTTTCGGTTTTCATCATATTTCGATAGATTAAGGTGTTATTTAAGTACTCTGAAAAGAATTTTGCTGGAAAAAAATTTTTTCGACCATTTAAAGAGCATTTTCCTACCACGTGTGTTCATGTGCCACGCCCACTTTTCTGTCACCCACTGTCAACCCACCGACTGTCAACTCTAAGCCATATGGAGATGCCATTATTAGCAAAACAGAATGTGTAGGCCATGTTCAAAAACGTTTGGGAACAAGGCAGAGGAAACTAACTGTTGATATGAGAGGAAAAAAATTAGAAGATGGAAAACTGATGACCGGACAGGGTCGGTTAACTAAAACTGAAACTTGCATGTATACTATAGGCAGGCAATTAGGAGAAATAAAGAAAATCTGGAGGCAATGACGAGAGATGTTCGGGCCATGTTCTTCCATAAGTCCTCAACTGGTGATAAGCCATGTCATGGATTGAGTCCAGCATGAGAAAATTCGTGGTGCAAATACAATAGGGCTCAGGCAAATGGAGAATCTTATTCTCAACAGCATTCTCTTCCTGCTGCTGTTATTACAGCAATGAAACCTATTTTCAGAGACTTGACTCATCCTGACTTTCTAAGGAAATGTCTGCATGGGCAGACACAGAACCCAAATGAATGTTTCAACAGCATAACTTGGAACTGTATTTGTAGGCATGCATACAATGAAACCAGGAGTTCATGATGCTGTTATTAGATTCAATTGAGGTAATATTGGAAAGTGTTGGGTACTGAAAAGCTGTGAATTAATCCTCGTGAAATATGATCACTGGGCTGCAACATTGCGATAAAATGAGGATAGCCGATGCAGACAGGTCTGCATCTAAAATGTCCAAGACAAACATCCAGGAAGATGAAAAAGAACCTGGAAGACCTGCTAGAGGCCAAAGAAGGGCCATCATATGCAGCAGGACAGTTTCAATTAACTGTAAGTAACAAATTTCACAAGTTTTTTCTTTAAAGTCAATTTCCCACAAACTAAAATGTTCAGTACATATGCCCCATTATATCAGAAACTATCTTAGATAAATGAATGAAATTTTCAGAGACTGTGCATAACATAAAAAGCCACCTCTGGTACTACAGTCATTAATATTTCCCCATTAGTAAGTTCACAAAAAATATTTTCTGAAGAAAAAACTTAATATTTTTTGTTAATAAATTTCAAAAAGTATTTCTTAAAAACTATGAAATGGATAAAGTAGATTTTAGTACAGCTGACTCTATTAGCATCATGTAACATACAGTAAAAATATTAAGGACCTGCATCAAATAATTTTTTCGGAAATGGATCAAATACTTGCCTAAATTAAATAGGCAGGGTGTGGTCCCCTTAACATCTGAGGTCATCAGTCCCCTAGAACTTAGAACTACTTAAACCTAACTAACCTAAGGACATCACACACATCCATGCCCGAGGCAGGATTCGAGCCTGCGACCGTAGCGGTCGCGCGGTTCCAGACTGAAGCGCCTAGCACCGCTCGGCCACAGCGGCCGGCGCTGAAGCAAGGGGTGCAGAAGCAGGAAGAGGTCCACGTTTGTGAATGTCATGTGGAGCCGGCTGCACGGAGCTGAAAGACGTCAGGCGAGTGAGTGTGCCTGTGTGTTGGCGGCCGCTCGCGATATTGTGTCGTGAAGACCTTGCTTGGTACACGACATCCGCCCCATTAGCTGAATGATCAGCGCGTTGGAATGCGACGCCCGGCGGCCCGAGTTCGATTCTCGGCTGGGGTGGGAGATTTTCTCCCCTCAGAGGCTGGGTGTTGTGCTGTCCTCATCACCATTTCGTCCCCATTGTCGACGTGCAACTCGCCCGATATGGCGTCGCACTCAATAAGACTTTTTTTTTTTTTTTTAAAAAAAAAAATCTTTATTTCCTTTCATAATAGTTATACAATAATGACCCACCACCTTAATGATTAGTGGGTCCTACATTCCTAAATTACAATAGCAGCTATACATTTTTCTTGACTTAACTACAGACAGTTCAACAATTTTAACTAGGCAGACTACTTCTTAGTTTAGTATCTAGCATAATTTCTAATTACTATTACTAGTTAATCCTAACTGCCTGCAGCGTTACATTGTGCCAGTTAATGATATAAACCTACTTGATGCCCTGCCCATAGAGCTAATCCCTATGAGCGAGCCCCTGGCACAGGGCGGGCAAGGGTTAACTTATCGCTGTAGGTTCCTAACTTACTATCCTATTCTAATTACTACGTCTACTTTCTAATCTATGTCATAATCGGTGCGTTGTCTTGATCAGGATTTGCCCCAGTCCCCCTGGTCCTGGTCGTGGCGGACTCCAACTATAAGTCGACCTGTCCACGAACCGGCGGTATGGGATTGGGGCGGTGGTCGCATTCGGTGTTGTCTATTTACTTAATGAAGGTGATGTCTATTTATTTAATGAAGGTCTCTCAAAAAGGTTCTCAGAACTTTCTGTGATACCTCGTCTACCAATGTATTTAGTCTGTGAAATGTCTCCTCCTGTCTTAATAGGTCATAGGTGTTTGTGCTAGGTAATTGTTGTCTCAATGTCCCGGCTACATCATCGAAAAGGGGGCACTCATAAACCACATGAACAGGAGTACCCTCCAGTGCGCCACAGTCACACGCAGGCGTAGCCCTTTTCCCAAACCGACAAAGATATGTCGGATAGGGGCCATGACCGGTGAGGAAGTGGAACAATCCCCGAGTTGGCTTAAAGTACTTCATTTTCAATCTTTCCCTTACATCTGGTAGGAACTGAAAGGTTCTTCTACCAGTTTCATCCGATTCCCATATTTCCTGCCATAGGTTTACCCCTCTTTCCCTAATCTCGCCTTTGTCCCTAACTGGTGCTCCTATAATTTCTTCTACCTTGGTAATAACCCCCTTTCTTACCCAATACCAAGCTGCCTGTTCCCTGATCTTTATATCTAGGGGACAGAGTCCCATTATGATTAACAGGGCTCCTCCTGGGGATGTTCTGTAAGCTCCCACGGACCTTAATATCATATTTCTTTGTACTCTCCTCACCGTCATAGCAGGCACCACCCTCGTGAGCCTGTGAGCCCAGACTCCTGAACCGTAACCCACTATTGACGTCAGTATACTATTATGATAAAGTTTAATTAATTGAGGCGGAAGGTGAAATCTCTTGTGTCCTATGGTAATCAGATTATTTAGTGATTGTAGTGCTTTCTGGGTCACGGTTTCTATGTGCTTTGCGAAATTCCACCTTTCATCGATGATGATTCCTAAGTATCGTGTCTCTCGTCTCCTAAGAACAGGTATTCCGTCAATTCTCACAGTCGGGTTTCTTATCAATTGTCCTTTGAGTAATAAGTAAGTCGACTTGGTTGGTGAAATAGTCATTTTGGTCCTGTGGCACCATAGTTGCAGTATGTCTATTGCTCTCTGTATTTTTGGCTCTATGTCCTCGCGACTTCGGCCGCCAACCAGCAGGAGGAGGTCGTCGGCGTAAGCTATCACCTCTAGCACATCATCACTCTGTTGTAAACTTTCCAGAAGAGGCTCCATGTGGATGTCCCAAAATAGGGGACCCAGCACGGAGCCCTGGGGGCAACCTTTAGTGATAGTTTTCCGGACTTTCCCGCTAGGGGATGATAGCCATACCTCCCGGTCTTCACAATAGCTCCTTAGACACCCATATAGCAGCCCTGGACACTCTTTCTCCAGTAGGCAGGAGAAGAGCGAAGGCCACCACAGGTTGTCAAAGGCGCCACTGATATCCACCATGATGCCAACCACATACTTACACGGGGCTGAGCCACAGACCTCGGCCGCTAGGGCGATTGCATCAGATGCCGATCGACCCGGCCTAAAACCGAATTGCCTGTCGCTCATCCCGCGCAGCATGCGGTGAGCAGTCAATCTATCCGCAAGTAGTTTGCCGAAGCCGTCCAGCAAGCAAATGGGCCTGTAAGATTTGGCCTCTGCAGGGTCCTTCTCGGGGCCCTTTTTAATGATCACCACGTTCGCGGTTTTCCATATTTTAGGGAATTTGCCTTGCCTAAGGCATGCATTGAAAGTGTGTGTGAGTGGCGCAACTAATTGTGGGGCTAAGAACTGCACCACCTCCGCCACAATGCCATCTGGCCCGGGGGCTTTTCCCTTTTTTAGGGACTTAATAAGAGCAGCAACTTCCTCTTCAGAGAAGGGGAGGACCGCCACGTCGTTTTCATACCTATGTAGGTCTTCTTCGCGTAGTTGACGCTGCTCTTCAGTGTCTTCATTTCTATCATCGTCAGGCAACAGTGACTGGAGGAGGACCTCGGCAGTTTCCTGCCAAGATTCCGTCATCCCGCCCCCGCGCCTGAGCGTAGAAATCATTGTTGGTGAACGAATCTTTTCCCTTACCAGTCTATATGGCACACCCCAAGGATCGAGGGCCAGTTGACTGGTTACGAAATTTTCCCAGCTAGTTGTTCTTGTCTTTTGTAGTTCTTTTTGAAAATTCTCTTTTGCCTCCCGGTATAATTGTAGCCATCTTTGCTTCTCCCACCAGACGACACTGCGCTGGTAGTGCTTCCTCAGTCTCCTGACTGACTGACGTAGCTCCTGCAGTTCGGCTGACCATGGTGCCGGTGTGAGACTTGCCACTTGGTGGCCGAACTTCCCGCCTGGGAACTCCCGGCCACTGACGTCATACGATCATTTCCAGCCGCCTGCTGTGGTCGAGCGGTTCTAGGCGCTTCAGTCCGGAACCACGCGGCTGCTACGGTCGCAAATTTGAATCCTGCCTCGGGCATGAATGTGTGTCATGTCCTTAGGTTGGTTAGGTTTAAGTAGTTCTAAGTCTAGGGGGATTCATAACCTCATATGTTAAGTCCCATTGTGCTTAGAGCGATTTGAACCATTTTTTATCACTTCCATTTTGGTACTCAGCAACGATAAATTATACAGCAACAAGGAAACGAATTCGAAAATATTACATAAAACAATTTCGTCTTCTAATGGATTTTGCAACTCTGAATTCATACTTGTTGAACGAGAAACTCGGTGGCAAATTCTAGAGACAGTTTCAGGTTATCAAATGTTTACTTGAAAAATATGGCGCATTTGAGAATTCTGCCCCTCAGCAAAGAAAAGTGGATCGCACTTGCCAAGTGTTAGCACCGACAAGTTAGTTGGGACCATACTGTCCTTAACATATTTCATCCACACAGAGGAAACAGTCACCGACGGCACACTGCCGAATATGCTGCAGCAAAAACGCCTGTTTATTGTGACGATCACGCTGTTGGACTAGGTGCAGTGGCTCGCTTTGAACTGCACCAATTGAAAAATAATTTCTACAAAAATACTATAGAAGAATGACCATATAAAATTAATCGTCGGTAAAGTAGACTCCAGACTGAGATTCATTGGAAGAATCCTAAGGAAATGCACTTTGAAAACAAAGGAAGTAGGTTACAGTACACTTGTTCGCCCACTGCTTGAATACCGCTCACCGGTGTGGGATCCGTACCAGATAGGGTTGATAGAAGAGATACAGAGAGCAGCGCGGTTCGTTACAGGATCATTTAGTAATCGCGAAAGCGGTACGGAGATGATAGATAAACTCCAGTGGAAGACTCTGCAGGAGAGACGCTCAGTAGGTCGGTACGGGCTTTTGTTGAAGTTTTGAGAACATACCTTCACCGAGGAGTCAAGCAGTATATTGCCCCCTCCTACGTATATCTCGCGAAGAGACCATGAGAATAAAATCAGAGAGATTAGAGCCCACACAGAGGCATACGTACGATCTTTTTTTCCACGAACAATACGAGACTGGAATAGAAGGGAGAACCGATAGAGGTACTCAAGGTACCCTCCGCCACACACCGTCAGGTGGCTTGCGGAGTGTAGATGTACTGCTTATGCGTCGGCTGCTCCCATAACATTCTCCCCGAGACTATCACAATAAATCAAAACAAATCCGCTTATTTTTGTAATACATACTGCTGGTGCCGAAAGCTTCGAACTGTTGGCAAACTACAGTCGGAAGAATCACCTGATTTGAGAAAAGCGCGCCAGAATGTGTCGATTACGCCACGCTACAAGAAAACGCCGCGAGGCACGGAAATAATTACCCGGGCGGGAACAGACTGAAGCGCGAGGGGGTGAAAATTCTCACGGCAGCGGCAGGTAATATCAAGGCAATGGCCGCTACGGGGCGCAACAAAAAGCCACGTCATGGGCTGATACAACGACTGCTACGACAACAGCAATTGCAATTATTATTATTATTACCACAACCTTACTTACTTTCCATGTCCTGGAGAAAAAAATCACACTCTCCTTCTCCCTTTACGGGGGCATTTAAAATAGCTTCCAGAGTACAGGATTCCCACATATTTTGACATACTAGCAGCCTATAGGTATGCGGGTAAGCTACTACAAACAGCATAGTGAACGCATTATTGTGGCCAAGATAGATACGAAGCCCACACCTACTACAGTAGTACAAGTTTATATGCCAACTAGCTCTGCAGATGACGAAGAAATTGAAGAAATGTATGATGAAATAAAAGAAATTATTCAGATTGTGAAGGGAGACGAAAATTTAATAGTCATGGGTGACTGGAATTCGAGTGTAGGAAAAGGGAGAGAAGGAAACATAGTAGGTGAATATGGATTGGGGCTAAGAAATGAAAGAGGAAGCCGCCTGGTAGAATTTTGCACAGAGCACAACATAATCATAGCTAACACTTGTTTTAAGAATCATGAAAGAAGGTTGTATACATGGAAGAACCCTGGAGATACTAGAAGTTATCAGATAGATTATATAATGGTAAGACAGAGATTTAGGAACCAGGTTTTAAATTGTAAGACATTTCCAGGGGCACATGCGGACTCTGACCACAATCTATTGGTTATGACCTGTAGATTAAAACTGAAGAAACTGCAAAAAGGTGGGAATTTAAGGAGATGGGACCTGGATAAACTGACTAAACCAGAGGTTGTACAGAGTTTCAGGGAGAGCATAAGGGAACAATTGACAGGAATGGGGGAAAGAAATACAGTAGAAGAAGAATGGGTAGCTTTGAGGGATGAAGTAGCGAAGGCAGCAGAGGATCAAGTAGGTAAAAAGACGAGGGCTAGTAGAAATCCTTGGGTAACAGAAGAAATATTGAATTTAATTGATGAAAGGAGAAAATATAAAAATGCAGTAAATGAAGCAGGCAAAAAGGAATACAAACGTCTCAAAAATGAGATCGACAGGAAGTGCGAAATGGCTAAGCAGGGATGGCTAGAGGACAAATGTAAGGATGTAGAGGCCTATCTCACTCGGGGTAAGATAGATACTGCCTACAGGAAAATTAACGAGACCTTTGGAGATAAGAGAAAGACTTGTATGAATATCAAGAGCTCAGATGGAAACCCAGTTCTAAGCAAAGAACGGAAATCAGAAAGGTGGAAGGAGTATATAGAGGGTCTATACAAGGGCGATGTACTTGAGGACAATATTATGGAAATGGAAGAGGATGTAGATGAAGATGAAATGGGAGATATGATACTGCGCGAAGAGTTTGACAGAGCACTGAAAGACCTGAGTCGAAACAAGGCCCCCGGAGTAGACAACATTCCATTGGAACTACTGACGGCCTTGGGAGAGCCAGTCCTGACAAAACTCTACCATCTAGTGAGCAAGATGTATGAAACAGGCGAAATACCCTCAGACTTCAAGAAGAATATAATAATTCCAATCCCAAAGACAGCAGGTGTTGACAGATGTGAAAATTACCGAACAATCAGTTTAATAAGTCACAGCTGCAAAATACTAACACGAATTCTTTACAGACGAATGGAAAAACTAGTAGAAGCCAACCTCGGGGAAGATCAGTTTGGATTCCGTAGAAACACTGGAACACGTGAGGCAATACTGACCTTACGACTTATCTTAGAAGAAAGATTAAGGAAAGGCAAACCTACGTTTCTAGCATTTGTAGACTTAGAGAAAGCTTTTGACAATGTTGACTGGAATACTCTCTTTCAAATTCTAAAGGTGGCAGGGGTAAAATACAGGGAGCGAAAGACTATTTACAATTTGTACAGAAACCAGATGGCAGTTATAAGAGTCGAGGGACATGAAAGGGGAGCAGTGGTTGGGAAGGGAGTAAGACAGGGTTGTAGCCTCTCCCCGATGTTGTTCAATCTGTATATTGAGCAAGCAGTAAAGGAAACAAAAGAAAAATTCGGAGTAGGTATTAAAATTCATGGAGAAGAAATAAAAACTTTGAGGTTCGCCGATGACATTGTAATTCTGTCAGAGACAGCAAAGGACTTGGAAGAGCAGTTGAATGGAATGGACAGTGTCTTGAAAGGAGGATATAAGATGAACATCAACAAAAGCAAAACAAGGATAATGGAATGTAGTCTAATTTAGTCGGGTGATGCTGAGGGGATTAGATTAGGAAGTGAGACACTTAAAGTAGAAAAGGAGTTTTGCTATTTGGGGAGCAAAATAACTGATGATGGTCGAAGTAGAGAGGATATAAAATGTAGACTGGCAAAGGCAAGGAAAGCGTTTCTGAAGAAGAGAAATTTGTTAACATCGAGTATAGATTTAAGTGTCAGGAAGTCATTTCTGAAAGTATTTGTGTGGAGTGTAGCCACGTATGGAAGTGAAATATGGACGATAAATAGTTTGGACAAGAAGAGAATAGAAGCTTTCGAAATGTGGTGCTACAGAAGAATGCTGAAGATTAGATGGGTAGATCACATAACTAATGAGGAAGTATTGAATAGGACTGGGGAGAAGAGAAGTTTGTGGCACAACTTGACCAGAAGAAGGGATCGGTTGGTAGGACATGTTCTGAGGCATCAAGGGATCACCAATTTAGTATTGGAGGGCAGTGTGGAGGGTAAAAATCGTAGAGGGAGACCAAGAGATGAATACACTAAGCAGATTCGGAAGGATGTAGGTTGCAGTAGGTACTGGGAGATGAAAAAGCTTGCACAGGATAGAGTAGCATGGAGAGCTGCATCAAACCATTCTCAGGACTGAAGACCACAACAACAACAACAGCAGCCTATTAAGGTGTCTGGGCAGCTCTGCAGCTGAACGTAACGTCCTCATAATATCCCATGAGGCCAAATTACTTCTGCACCTTGGGACTTCTGTCCGAAAACACAGACACCACGCTTTCATATAATTTATTCGCCTCGATGGGCAATGATTCCACAACCTTCAGCGAGGATGCACAATGTCGTTCGACATCCGGCTGGAGTCTAAAATTAGCGAGCATGGAAGGCATGGACGGGGACTGTGGACAGGTGGCAGTAGGCGGAAATGTGTGTCGGACGGAAGCGTGCCGAGATAGTCAGTGCGTTTGCGACAGACACTGTGTCTGAATGGCGTTGTGGTTAACGCAAGTGCCCGGTAAGCAGGAGATCCCGGTTCGAGTCCCGATCCGGCACTTATTATCACTCGTCGGTGGCGATTATGAAAAAAGTCACGATGCAGTTGATATCATCAGTTCCTTTCCTTTCCCTTTCTTTCTCCCCCCTCCACCTTCCACTTACATAACATGTTATTGAACTGTTTAGGCCCCAAGTGCGTTGCTTATTTTATTTCAACCTCCTCTACCGTGCTCCCTTGGCCGTCACAGCTGTTTCATCCGCATAGGTAAATCACCTTGATCTGGAAGATATAGATGTTGCAAAGAATCGGCAGCAACACACTGCCTTGAGGTAATCCGTTTTTCTGGGTGTTCCCGCGGTTCTTCTTACCTTGCAGCGTCACACAGTATCTTGTGCTTTGGAGCATACCACTGTTTACGTTTTTCAGCCTGAAATCTCTTTGTTATCTCGTACAGCTTTTTGATAAGATTTTTATGATTCAGCGTGTCCTATGCAGCACTGAGGTCTATAAAAGCTGTACTAGTGATTAGTTTTTTTCTCATATCCATCTTCGATGTGCTTGATAAGGTTACGGACCTGGCTAGTGCATGACTTCCCTGGTCTAAACCTAGCTTGCTCTGAAGTGATTATTTCGTACAAAATTGATGAAATCCTAGTCAATATAATTATCTCTAAGACTTTATAGAGTTGACACAAAAGGAAGATCGTGCGATGATACTATGGATATTAGGGATCTATCCCCGGCTAGAGAATACCTACGACGTGTGCTTCTTTCCAGAGGTTAGGTACATAGGCAGATTCAAGACATTCAAACATTAATTTAACCAACCACTTTACAGCCTCTGGCGCGAAATTATTACTATCGATCACACGTCATTTGAACAGAAAAACATTGAATAATGATGTGAACTTTAACTTTTAACCAGAGAGTAATTATTACTGCGGATTTCTGGGGACGTACGCATCAGTGCAGTCTTTTATCCGTATAAGGAATTATTACAGCGTATATCCGCAGATAGCCGTATCAGCGTAGGCCCTGACCGACCGACCGAACGAACGACAAACTTCGCCTGCAGCCTACACATGTCCCGTCGACTTTCCTCAGCGATTCCAACGCTGCCCTGTTCCTACCGATAGTTGCGAATTATTTATAGTTAAGTTGATTGAAGTTATGTTCGACGAGATGCTGCTTAGCTTTAGACAGAAACAAGAGCTGGGATTTGCCTTGGCTGAGTTACATATAACAAGGCCATCGAGAGAAAGCCGTGAGGGAAAAAGTGGGTACTGCACTACTCAAGGAGTTGGAAGCCGATGATTTTCGTAATTATCTAAGCACGGATGCAACATGTTTTTCGGAGCTGCTGAACATCAACAACCATTATTAACGAAACAGAATACAGTCGTGAGAGAGACTGTGAAAGCTGCGTGGACAGGTTGTTAGCGACATTAAGGTTTCGAGCCACTGGCAGAAGTTAAGAGAACCTGAAATTCAGTACGATTGTATCCCCACCTTTATCATCTAAAATGATTCCTGAAACCAGCGGCATCGTGATTTATAGCTGCCAGGTGAAATTGTGCATGAGCGCGTTTCGTCACAGGGTTATTTGGTAAGCGTGATAGCGTTACGGAGATGTTTAACAAACTCAAGTGGCAGACTCTGCAAGAGAGGCGCTCTGCATCGCGGTGTAGCTTGCTGTCCAGGTTTCGAGAGGGTGCGTTTCTGGATGAGGTATCCAATATATTGCTTCCCCCTACTTATACCTCTCGAGGAGATCACGAATGTAAAATTACAGAGATTCGAGCGCGCACGGGGGCTTTCCGGCAGTCGTTCTTCCCGCGAACGATACGCGACTGGAACAGGAAAGGGAGGTAATGAAGTGGCACGGAAAGTGCCCTCCGCCACATACCGTTGGGTGGCTTGCGGAGTATAAATGTAGATGTAGAAAGCAAAATAAATAAAACAAAATAAGTTATGTAAACTTTATTAATCGAGTTATACATCTAGCATATAAGATGCCTCCTGTAGATTTAAGAAAGTCATTTCAAATTAGAAAAGGTGGTGTCGCATATCGTCTAATAAATATAACAACAGATAAATAAGAAATGAAGCATTTGGCACCCGTCACAACCGTAAAAAAGAAAAAGTCAAGCGTTTAGCTCTTCATAACAGAAGGACTGGACATAGGTTGTAATTTTTTAACAAGCGTAGCAATGAAGCAGTTACACACCATCAATAAAAAGTCCTCGATTGTCTATATTTCGGTTTTTGGGTTCTGTTTCCGATACGTATCAGAAAGCTGTCTGTATTACGGTTTTTATACTAGGGTCGTCCAACAAGTAAGTTTCCTTGTTTTATTTCTCTGGAAAATAAACTGTGTCCGTGACATAAGAGGCGTGGCGAGTTCGACCGGCATGTGTTGACACCGCTTACACTGGGTTACGAACTGCAGTATCTTGTCAGTGCGCTGCCAGCTAGTATGTACTGTAATTAAATAGTTCAAATAGCTTTGAGCACTATGGGACTTAACATCTGAGCTCATACGTCCGCTAGAACTTAGAACTACTTAAACCTAACTAACCTAAGGACATCACATACATCCATGCCTGAGGCAGGATTCGAACCTGCGACGTAGCGGTCGCGCGGTTCCAGACTGAAGCGCCTAGAACCGCTCGACCACACCGGCCGGCTGTACTGTAATTACCACAACAAATTCTACATCTACATCTACATTTATACTCCGCAAGCCACCCAACGGTGTGTGGCGGAGGGCATTTTACGTGCCATTGTCATTACCTCCCTTTCCTGTTCCAGTCGCGTATGGTTCGCGGGAAGAACGACTGTCTGAAAGCCTCCGTGCGCGCTCTAATCTCTCTAATTTTACATTCGTGATCTCCTCAGGAGGTATAAGTAGGGGGAAGCAATATATTCGATAAATATTTGCCCGTTTGTGAGCTACGCTCTGTCATTCGGTTTTTCCGCAACAAAACAACTATCCACTGTAGATATCAATCGTGAGTTAAGCTCTTTCTACTGAGAAGGCTGTGTGAGCATTCAAATTGTTGGACGTTGGCTCGGAAGATCTTGCTCCAAGTGATTTTCACGTGTTCCCTCGATTCAAAGACCTTCTCGGAGGTAAGCACTTCAACACCGATTATGGAAGTCACATCGACACTGACAAGCTGATTACGAGCTCAGTATGCGACCTAGTACGACACTGGTTTGGAAAAAAAATAGGGATTCTTTCTTACTGGACGCCCCTCGTATTTCATTTCCGGTAAGTATCGGAAAAAATCCAAACACCGAAACACATGCGGTCGACAGACTTTTGTTCATAAAACATATATCTTTTACTCTATGTGCTACATGAAACCATTATGGATTCGTTAAGAAATTAAACAAGTGCTTCATTTTCTGCTCCACTATTGCTATACTCCTTGCACGGCGTGTCCCAGTCTTTTAAATTTCACCAGAAACACACAAGCGGGGAGGCGGCGGCGGTTTAAATGGCAGTCCCCCGGAAGTCACCCCGGAGGAAGCGAGCGCCCCCTGGCAACAGGAGCCGGTCCTTAACCTCGACACGTTTACGTAACGCCGGCGCTGATAGCGCGTGCGTAGCGTGCCACATTGCGTAAGCGGCGCGTACGCACGGCTCGCCGCCAGCTGTGTCCCTGGTGCAGCAGGCGCCGCCTCCGCCTCCGGAGCAGGTGGTTCACGAGGCTGGCTGGCGCCGACGCCGGCGGCGCGACGACTTCCCGTCAACCTGAGGGGCTGACAGAACTTTACTGCGCTACTAGGTGCCTAGCTTACAAACTCACCAGACAAAATACTAGTGGAACGCTGGTCGCTTAGGAGTGCTGCAGATAGGCCTATAGGACTGGTACGAGCCGCTCAGCTGACCCTCCATTCCTCATGGCACTGCAGTGGTGTGTTGGTGTCTGTCTGTGGTATGGAATAAGCTCATCGAGGTGCGTGGATGTGCAACCATCAAACATGGTGTAAGAAAAGTGATCGCGCAAAGATCGTAACCGACAAGGACAGGAGACGAGCGATTGTCATTGACACGCCTTGTCAATAACAATTCCCACCAAACTGGACACGAATTGGTTTTGTCAGTGAATGCAGCTATTTTAACCATTGTCCGAGCGAAAATTGATAAGATAACGTTTGTAGTTTCATACCTCTCCAGAATACCTCTCTAGACAGCGGCATCTATGTCTATATCTACCTACACCTACATACATACTCCGCAAGCCACGGTACGATGCGTGGCGGAGGGTACTTGTACCACTAGTAGTCATTTCCTTTCCTGTTCCACTCGCAAACAGAACGAAGAAAAAACTAATGTCTATATGCCTCCGTATAACCTCTAATGTCTCGTATGTTATCTTCGTGGTCCTTACACGAAATGTGTGTTGGTCGTAGTACAATCGTTCTGCAGTCAACTTTAAATGCTGGGCCTCCAAATTTTCTCAAATGTGTCCTTGGAAAAGAACTCGCCTCCCCTCCGGGACATTTTAGTTCAAAAATGGTTCAAATGGCTCTAAGCAATATGGGACTTAACTCCTGAGGTCATCAGTCCCCTAGACTTAGAACTACTTAAACCTAACTAACCTAAGGACATCACACACATCCATGCCCGAGGCAGCGCGGTTCCAGACTGAAGCCCCTAGAACCGCTCGGCCATAACGGCCGGCTCCATTTGAGTTCCCGCAGCATCTCCGTAATACTTGCGAATTGTTCGAACCCATCGGAAACAAATCTAGCAGCCAACCTCCGAACTGCTTCGATGCATTCCTTTAATCCTACTTGGTGCGGATCCCAAACACTCGAGCAGTACTGAAGAATGGGTCGCACTACCATCCTACATGAGGCCTCCTTTACAGATGAACCACACTTTCCTAAAATTTCCCCAATAATCCGAACTCGACCATTTGTCATGGGGATTGTTTTCCTACACATCCGCATTAACTTCCATTTTTCTACATTTAAAGCTAGCTGCCGTTCATCACACAAACTAGAAATTTTGTTCAATCATCTTGTATCCTCCTACAGTCACTAAACCGAAGACAACTTCCCGTATACCAAAGCAACCATAGCATCATCAGCGAACAACCGCAGATTGCTGCCCACCCCGTCCGCCAGTCCGTTTATGTACACAGAGAACAAAAGCGTTCCTTCCACACCTCCCTTTCGCACTCCTGACCCTCGTCTCTGATGGAAACTCGCTGTCGAGGACAACATACTGCGGTATGTTACTTAAGAAGTCTTCAAGCCACTCATACATCCGGTAACCGGTCCCACGTGCCCGCACCTTCGTTAACAGACTGCAGTGGGGTAACGCGTCAAATGCTTTTCGGAAATCTAGAAATCTGGAATCTGTCGGTTGCCTTTCGTCCATATGTCGCTGTATTCATGTGAGAAAAGAGCAAGCCGAGTTTCGCACAAGCGACGCTTCCTAATACCGTGCTGATTCCTGGACATAAGCTTTCCCGTCTCGAACACTAAAAATGTTCTATAATTCACAGCACACTGATGACAATGATATGGGTCTATAATTTTGCAGGCCCTTTCTCTTATCCTTCTTATATACAGGAGTCACCTGCGTTTTTTTGCAGTCGCTTGGGACTTTGCGCTGGGAGAGAGATTGGCGATAAATGTAAGCTATTAGGTCTACAACTTTGCTTCCGCCGTTTTGCAATAGACGGCAGTAGCGGCAAGTGGGGTTCAGGTGGTTGGTCATAAGTGTAATAAAATAAGCTTGGGCATCTGTAAACATAATGCCATAAACATATTAGTCGATTTGTGATTGCATCATAAGGTTATTCTCGATTAAGTACGTCTCGCCATTTGCGGGAAGTTTTAATTTTCTGCTTTAACATGAAGAAATCTGCGGCTGTGGCTCTTATAATGCTGGGTAAGACCAATGGTGAGGGAACTATTAGTGGAAAAATGTGCAGAGAATGTTTTCAACGCCTTAAGAACGGTGATTTTGATGTCGCAGACGGGAATGGTGGTGGAAGACAGAATGTTTTCGTAGCTACTGAAACAGACGAAGACAGTCACAGGACATCATTATCGAAAGCAAGTGATGCGTTCGAGCCCAGCACTGAAACACAAACAGCCACAATACAGCGATAGACACGTAAAGGTAATTTTACAGCAGGTCACTGCTCGACCCCGTGTCGCAAAACCCGTCAAAACATACATGGAAACTTTGAAATGAGTCCTATCCCTCCCACCGTATTCTCCATACGTTGCTCTCTCTGAGTACCACCTTTTTCGATCAGTGGCATACAGTCTGGCTAACCAGCACTTCCGATTATATGAACAAGTGCAAAATTGACTCGATTGATGGCCGGCCGCTGTGCCCGAGCGGCTCTAGGCACTTCAGTCCGGAACCGCGCTGCTGTTACGGTCGCAGGTTCGAATCCTGCGTCGGGCATGGATGCTTCTAATGTCCTTAGGTTAGTTAGGTTTAAGTAGTTCTAAGTCTAGGGGACTGATGACCTCAGCTGTTAAGTCCCATACTGCTTAGAGCCATTTGAACCATTTCTTCTTGAATCGATTGATGGATCCCCACAAAAGACGCCCAGTTCTTCCGCCACGGGATTCGTATGCTATCCGAAATATGGGAGAACGTAGTGGCCAGCGATGGGCAATACTCGAGGAAAAACGGCGGAAGCAAATTTTTAGACCTAGTAATTACGAAGACAGTGCTGTAGAGCACTCTGTGTAATACAGAAATGGGATTGCTACAGCTGCGCGTTTTCAGTGGGGCAGACAACACAGAAATTGCGAAGATGACTGGAGGCATTTAGTGTGTTTCGACGATTTGCCATTCCGCTCCTTTTTCAAATAGTGCAAAGTGTCCAGTGCACTGACTACCCAATATGACGTTTAACCTTCCGTATGTACGGATCGTGTAGTTCACGATGGCGGTGGTTCAGCGATATTTTGGGAGTGTCTTTCGTATTGTGACTTTGGCCCACGCATTCGGGTTACCGTGAACCCGTGAGACATGATATTTGGTTCAACATTCTCGGTGACTGAGTGTTGCCTGTCACCTGCACGTGTTGTTCGAGGTGATGGCTGTCTCAAAAATGTACGGATACCAGTAACTGTGTGGTGGCCCAACACTATTGATGACAAACTGTCACAAACGGTAATCTCTGTAAAATATCCAGGAATAACTATCCAGAGTGACCCTAAATGGAATGACCACATCAAACAAATAGTAGGAAAAGTAGATGCCACACTGAGATTCATAGCAAAAGTCTTAATGTAATGTAACTCATGCACGATGGAAGTGGCTTCCAAGGCTCTTGTTTGACCGACACTTGAGTATTGCTCACCAATCTGGGATCCTTATCATGTACGACTGATAAAGGAGGTAGAGAAGATTCGATCACGAACGTCACGTTTCGTCACAGCTTCGTCACTGGTTCGTTTAGTCGGCACGAGAGCATTACAGAGTTGCTCAACAAAACTCCAGTGACAGACATGCAAGTGAGGCAGTGTACAAAACAGAGAGTGTTACTACTGAAATTTCGAGTGAGCACTTCTTGGGAAGAGTCGGACAACACATTACTTTCTCCCACATACATCTCGCGAAATGACTACGACGAGAAAAATCGAGAAATTAAAGCTAATACAGAGGCTTACTGACAATCACTGTTCCCATGCGCCTTTCGCGAGTGGAACAGGGAACGGCGAGGGCGCGATAAGCTAGTGGTACCAGAAGTACCCTTCGCCACACACCGTTACGTGGCTTGCGGAGAATGGTGCGAGTGTAGAATGTTTGCGTATCGCGTATCTAAGGCGGGAGGTGGGTAACAGCCCAGCATTCACTTACTGGCACGTCGCATACCGCCTAAAAACCACACCGCAGACACAATCGCCCCCTCTGTTTATCGAACGTATAGCTCCAGGACCGGGATACCTCCTCGAATCCCGGAAGCGGCGTTCTCACGCGCGAGGGTCAGTCATTCGATGTTAATGCCACAGAAAATGTCTGGGAGTATTTGGCACAGCTGGTGAAACGTAGCAATCAACATGCCCGCAATTTGGTAGCTGTACGGCGTATAATCATAAAAGAGTGCCTTCGCCTGGACTGGCCTCTTCCTCTCCGAATTGAGGCCATTTTGAAAGATAGACGCGGTGTTACAAGCTATTAGCATGATGTATGCTGCTGATGAGTCATTTTTATGTCCGGCCAGCTTATTTCTCACTCAATATACGAAAAGAAAGGAGGTAGCGTTTCCAACGCCCCAACGAAGGAAGGAAGAAAGAAAGAAAGAAAGGAGGACTATGGTTGATGATGCCGTTGATGACAATGTCATTAGTGACGGACCCAAAGCTCGAGTTGGGAAAGGAGGGAGAAGAAATTCGGCCTTGCCCTTGCAAACGAACCATTCGGTATTTGCCTTTATTTATTTATTTGTTATTTAGGGAAATTACGGAAAACCTAAAACTGCATGACCGGACGCGAGTTCGAACCGTCACCCATCCGCCAAACTAAGCAGGAGATCCGGGTTTGAATCCTGGTTCGACACAAATTTTCAGGTTTCCCCATTCGTTTAAATCAACGACCATTAGCAGCTAATGTCAGTCATTTCTTTGTGTATCTGGCTACCGGCGTTTCATACGACGGCCCCCATTTCCGAGAAAATCGATGTCAACAGCGGCTAAAGTACGCTGCTACCACATAGGCAGTACTGATTTGCCAATACTGTAATGTTTCCTTTCAGATGCAAGTCAAAATTTTCACTAAAAAAAATTCAAAATGCTCCCGACTTGTTAAAGACTAATAGAAAAATCGTTTCCAGGGAAATCTTCATTAAATTAGTGCACCTGCTTCCACAGGAATGATCAGATATGCACAGTTCGCATCGAAGTTGATCGAAGAAACAACAATCTTTTTGAATTCAAACGAATTGTGTTTCGTGGTATCACTTCCGAAACATCCGTGTGCCTCCATCGCAGTAGCTTTCATTAAATGTGCGTGGTGATCTACAAATTTGTGTTTCGGTTGCTTCTACGACAAATACCATCTGGAATTCCGTTCAAGTACAGCAAGCGATAGCGTGTAAGACGACCCTGGAGTCTATTCTGTAATAAACGGAATACACATTTGAAGAAAGTTTGCTGTAATGACTGATTTATTAATGAAATTACTATCCCGAAAACGACTTATTTTGAATAATTTTGGATGACATATACTATTTAATGATATCCTGTACAATGAAATTTCAAAAAAGATACATAGCTAGGATTTGAAGCCCTACCGTCAGCGCGATACCCATGAACATTATCCACCGCGCTACACTCGCTTAGCCGAAACTTAATATTATGAAACTTCAACATCGATTTTCTCGGAAACCAGGGGCCGCGATATCAAAAGCCGTTAGCCAGGTATTCAGGACACGTTCCTGTACAACATACCTAAGAGTCATCAAAACCCGTGGTTTAAAAGGTCTGATGGTTCCCTTGTGAAGCATCTGGCTCGGTATCCGTCAATGGCAGGGGAGCACAATCTCTGACTGGACAAAGGAAAGAGAATAAAATCGCACGTGTCCTTTACAAACATACCATACCGGTAATCGCCTGATACGATTTAGTAAAATTATGAAAAACATTAATTTGAATGGCCAGAA
This sequence comes from Schistocerca americana, assembly GCF_021461395.2. NCBI lineage: Eukaryota > Metazoa > Arthropoda > Insecta > Orthoptera > Acrididae > Schistocerca > Schistocerca americana. Next base: position 513,813,692 of record NC_060121.1, on the reverse strand, counting down.
GGAGACTTGAACCCCGCTCCTATCGGAGGCAAGTCCTGTGCCTCGACCTCTGCACCGTTACAGGCAATTATGTGAGGACAAGCAGAAAATCCCTACAACTAAAATGGACCTGCGCCGATTTAGATGCTATTTATTTTTGTTACGTTGGTATTCGTTTCTCTGTCATATAATTCAAGTGTGAACTTTACCTGCAGGCAATTTTTTTCCCCCCTCACTGCCCTTTAATCTCCGTAATGCTGTGTGTGTTTCGCACAAATCGCTAAAGTGGAACATCTGACAGACATACAGTTTTTTATGTGAGATGGTTTCTCGCCAGCGGAAATTATTACAATGTTGGTGGAAGCATACGAAAATTCTACTTGCTCATTTCAACTGTTAAAAAATAAGTGAATCAAACAGGGCTGTAACTCCGTTGCAAATAATCCACGTGAATGTCTTACTAAACTTGTGACTATAGATGAAAACGTCTAGGAAATACTAACACGTCATCAAAAGTGTTTCAAATAGCTGTCACAGGCGTACAACAAAGAGTATAGTGTGTTTTACACGAAGAATCAATTATGAGAAAGCTTTGGTCAGGATAGGTTCTGCATTTAAACATTGCCCATCAAAACCAAATGGAGACTAAATTTCCCTGCAATATTTGCACCTTTTTTTTCTCAGAAGCATCCAACCGGTGTGGTCCGTAAACACGACCTGCACAGGCATAGGCAAAGCCTGCTGAAAATTTTTACTGAGATACATAATGGATTCTTCTTATTGTTTTATCCTTTGAAAGAAACTCAATAACAGTCGCATAGTCCAAAATTGTTCAGGGATTAATGGATAAAAAAGTAGCTTGGGCATATGGTTGCACTGGAACATGAAACGAACTAGGGCGATATAAACACCATCTGATTAAAAGTGCTGGGTCATCAATTAGTGGGCCTTAATATGGAATGTGTCCATCCTTCGCCTTTATGACGACTTGAACTCTGTCAGGGATACTTTCAATGAGTTGTTTGGATGTCTGTGGACAAATGGCAACCCATTCGTCCTCAAGAGGCGAAACCAGACACGGTAGTGATATTGGACGCTCGGGTCTTGGGTGAAACTGACCTTCCAACTTCGAAGATTTTCCCATTGGGTTCAGGTTGGGACTCAGGATTGGCCAGTCCATTTCAAGAATGTTATTGTGCACAAATCATTGCCACACAGAAGCTGCTTCATGATAGGGCGCTCTGTCACGCTCACACAAAGCATCATCGTCTCAGAACTGGTCCTCTACTGTACGCAGCACACAAAGCTGTAAAATATGTTAACATGCTTCCGTATTTAGTGTTTTCTTAAGCGCAATAAGAGATCCACGAAACTACGATAAACACCCACACACCGCTTCTGTACGTTACTGTTGGCACTACACACAACATATGATGACAGGTAAAGTTGTTCATGCATTCGCCAAATCAAGACCCTTCCATTGGACTGCCAAACGATGCATCGAGATTCATATCTCCAAATCACTTGTTTGCATTCATCCACTGTCCAGTGACGTCCCTCTTTACACCACCTAAGACCCATTGCAACCCTTCATTTGTAACCCCCTACTCACTATCATTCTACTGGCTGGACTGCTGGTACTACCCTGGAACTCACAAGTGATTCCTTCCGTAGATTTCAACCGATTTCACCTTGAGCAGTGAACGAAGATCACTTTCGGTCACTACATGATGTGCGCCAGGTGTTGGTTCAGCTGTCGTTGATCCTTCGCACAGCCACTTCACAATCACACCACCAACAATCGACTCTGGGCACTTCTGGAAGCGTCTGAAATGTCCATGATGGATTTGATGCTCAGATGACATCCCGCGACTAGTCCACGTTCGAAGTCACCGAGCTCTCCCAGCCCGACTCATATTGCTTTTACTGCTTTTCTATTGAGAACACAGCATTCCCCGCCTCCTTTACACTGGCGGGTCCGGCTCTCGTGGCATCTGGTGGTCAATTCCGCATTACACAGGGGTGTCTAGATACTTTTCTTCATTCAGTGTAGCTGCTGCCATAAAGGCTCATTGGCAATGAAAAAAGGCTGCTGAGCAGTGAAGGCTCCGTTCGAATACGGCATCCTCTGACTTAACATGTACCCACACAGATACGGTGATGTGTTAGCAGCTGCCTCTCCCATCCCAGAAAGGATGGAAGTTAGTGATTGGAAAAACGACAGGACGGATACACATAAAATTGAGCTATGTGCGAAGATACCTGCACTTTTTACCTAGGGCAAAAAGTTTTTCAATGTCAAACTGTATTTCACCCGTTTGTTATAAAGGCCCCGCTGAACGCTTTTTTCTTGCAGTATACTATAATCTAGGTACGCCTGATAGAGAAACAGTTTCGTTTTAGTCCGACCCTACCTTATCATCTAAGATACATATGCAAGCACGGCAAGACTGTAACGAAAATACAGTTGCTTAAGGTGACTAACAGTTTTGTAGCGTAAAAATGCTCCATCAACAGGTCCCACCCAGTAGTAATGCCCGAGAAGGGACGCAACTTCACCATTCATTACATGGAACATTCAATTTCGAGATGTCAGTTTTAACTGGCCATAAGGGGATCACATGCTCTGGTTCACTGTTTCACTTCTATAGGAAAGCATGCAGAACATCCTCAGGTCTTTATCTGTGTTTTCACTGCGACAGTATCTTAATAGACCAATCTACAAAATAATGGCACCTGAAATTTGGTTTACACGTTTTTACAACAGTGCAGTGTTATGCAACTGAAATTCGCTTAATACGCTCGAAACCTCAGACTATGTGCCTTTCCCTTTTACATACGATGACATCTACATCAACAAATTGTATTGTGAAAAAACATGTTCCTTGATAGGGCTTGAGAATTCTATTGGAAAAACCGTTGCACATGTGAGCTTTACATACGAAACCGCCAATGCACACCACATCAAGTGCGTCAACACACTACCTTCAACTTACAGTCATCCTCTGGAGATTGGAGTTCTTCTTAGTTTCCGTGTTTGCTAACAAATGCTGGAGAGGTATTCCTCCTAATGAGAAACACCGTGTTATAGTTTTATTGTTAACCCACATGTTTTAGCGCTTCACATGCTGTCGTCAGTTTTTTTTGTTTCTTTCTGAAAAATATATTATTACATGTTAACCTCTTGTGCCAGTTATGTGAATTTTTCGCACAAAGGTATTTACTTGTACAGAGCAGCAATTATTAGAGGAAAAATATTTTACGGTACACTAGTTTGCGTAAGTTATACAGTTAAGTCTTACATCACTACACTGAGCTACTAAATATTCAGTTATGCTACACTTAAACATTTACGTCTAGGATACTAAATTTGTAAATAATATGGTTTGGTATATGTTCCAATACCTCACATGGCGCTACTAGTCGTGTAATTTGGTAGCTTTATACAGTGTGTAATGGGCATAAGAGCAGATATTTCTGTAGGTGACTGAGGTGGTGTAATGACCAACATTACATCAGTATTCACATCATTTGGACACTAATAATTACAGCTATTACAAGTTATATGTTTTAAATTGGTTAGTACCTCCAAGTACATGTGGCTCGGAGGCAGCTCAAGTGTTGAAGTGGATGCAAGGAGGTGAAGTGGTTAGCCTGTACTGACAGTCATAATCCACTTGGTGGTGCCTTTACGACCGTGCAGAAAACAGCTCATAGTAAATTTCGTGACGTGTTGTGAGGAAACAGTTTAACGCAGAGAAGAAACATATTAAGGTATTACATATAGAAATATCTGCATGCGATATATAGCGTTTCTCCATCCGAAATGGACGAAAAACAGAAAACATAGAAAACGTTTCGCAGATGACAAGCTGTAAAACGTGTGGTAGATATAAGACTACCACGATCCAAAACATAGCACTGTGTGAGATGTGTGGACAAATATCTAACCATATTCTGTATTTCCAAAATCAGTATCCTAGATGTAAATCTTTATGCACAGCATAAGTGAACAACATACAATGGACATACGTGACGTACGATATGTAAGCTAATCTAAAATATTTGATACCTAATAATCGCTCCTTTCGACAGATAGGTTAAATACCTGTGACCCAAAAATTCATGTACCTTACACAAGACGTTAATACATATTAACAGTTTCTCAAAAAGAAAACAGGAAAGTCCGCAGCTCGTGGTCGTGCGGTAGCGTTCTCGCTTCCCACGCCCGGGTTCCCGGGTTCGATTCCCGGCGGGGCCAGGAATTTTCTCTGCCTCGTGATGACTGGGTGTTGTGTGCCGTCCTTAGGTTAGTTAGGTTTAAGTAGTTCTAAGTTCTAGGGGACTGATGACCATAGATGTTAAGTCCCATAGTGCTCAGAGCCATTTTTTTTGAAAACAGGAAAGTCTCTGACTGAAGACAGTACATTAAGTCCTGAAAGAATACTACAAAACAGTGTCTTGCAAAAGGTGGAACTCCTCTACAGTTTATCTTCCGATTGTTACTCCGTAATGTAAGTCGAAGTCCTACCATATCCATCCACATTCACATCCTACTCTCTCTCTCTCTCTCTCTCTCTCTCTCTCTCTCTCTCTCTCTCTCTCTCTCACACACACACACACACACACACACACACACACACACACACAACCGCGCGCGCGCGCGCGCGCACCCACAAACACAAACGTGAGCTTACAGCTACAAGCGTTAGTTCTTCTCTAGCCTCCTGGATGCAGTAAAACGGGAAGAAGCTTTTTTGGAAGAACCAATGATGACGTAGCGAGAATGTAATTCAATGGGAGAAAAAAAAGCTTGCGCATTTCGTAGCTGCTAGCACTTTCAGGTGGGTGATTTGTTAGAGTTCATCGGCCTTTGGGCAGCGAGGTCATTACACAGGAGGAGGAGGAGGGAGCACTTACTCGGGTTGGTCATGGCTCCGGAAAGGAACCAGCTTTAAAGAGCCAGCCTCGCATGGCGGGAAGTAATGTAGCACGAAAAAAGGGGTAAAACCCAAGTCAGACTGGGTCGTTTGCCTTTCCAAAAACGTTACTGGGGAAGAACAGCTAGCGAGTCCTAACGATAACGAAGGTATCAATGACAGCAAAGAAAGACCGAAGAGTCCGCTTTCAACTAGTTTGTAGCACCTCCGAAATTTCAGTGACAATGAAAAAAAAAATCTCATGTATTCTTGGTATAATTTTATCAATTCTTAATGTTCACCACTACTTTAGTTTGAGATGTTTGAAAGTCAAGAGAGACAGGAGGGGGCACACTGCTGCACTGGTAGTTGCTGCCGACACCATTTTGAGAGCACACTAAAACCGCGTTACTGGCCATATTTTTTGATGAAGGCTAGGATCTTCGTTATGCAAAAGGTGGAACATATTACAGCGTGCATCAAAACATAACGTCCGTAACTTCGGCTGTCAGAGCGTTCTATCAGGGATTCTCGATAGCCATACAATCCTCTTGCCACATTTATCAAACTTTGCTTGTAACCATCATCTGGAGGCACCAAGTGCCATGACCTAGAGACAGGGGATACAATGTGAACCAAAATAGCTTACTAACAGCACAAATATGTCTCTAACAAAATTTCGTTCCGTGCATACTGGCGGAAAGTGGGGCAGATAAAGATTTTTAAAATAGTAAGGTAGGTAAAGATTTAAAGTCCAATCGACGACGGGTTTATTACAGACGGACTGCAAGGTTCGAGTCGTCGTCATATGGGCAAGGAAATCGGCGTTACCCTTCCAATGGAACCTTTCAGCGTTTCCCTCAAAAGCCAACTCGCTCGTACTATTCGTTCAAGGAAGAAGGAAACATTATCATGATGTAGCTCATCTGCTCTCTCTCTCTCTCTCGTCTCCCCCCCCCCCCCCCCCAACACACAAATGGTTCAAATGTGGGACTTAACATCTGAGGTCATCAGTCCCCTAGAACTTAGAACTACTTAAACCTAACTAACCTAAGGACATCACACACATCCATGCCCGAGTCAGGCATCGAACCTGCGACCGTAGCAGTCGCGCGGTTCGGGACTGAAGCGCCTAGAAACGCTCGGCCACCACCGCCGGCCCCAAACACACACACAATTTTACCCTCTCTTCCACAATCGTTGTCGTCGTCGTCGTTATCGTTGTCGTCGTCGTCGTAATCGTTGTCAACATCATCGAACAAACGTGTTCGGTAAGATCGAAACCCTTATCTGTCTCTCGCCTTGAGCAATATACGAGCGCAACAAAATTAACCGGTAACTTTTTTGAAATCCAGTAACTGTCTCCCACTGCGACGTACAAGTTTGAAATTTGGCTCAGTGGTGCCAAAGAGTGGTGCCCTGCGACATCACTCTCGGGATCACCGATTCTTCGGACAGCAAGGTGTCAACGTATGTGAAAAAAAAGATTACAACTCCGAGGTCAAAAAAATGTTCAAATGTGTGTGAAATCTTATGGGACTTAACAGCGAAGGTCATCTATCCCTAAGCTTACACACTACTTAACCTAAATTATCCTAAGGACAAACACACACACCCATTCCCGACGGAGGACTCGAACCACCGTCGGGATCAGCCGCACAGTCCATGACTGCACCCCCAAGACCGCTCGGCTAATCCAGTGCGGCTACTCCGTGGTCAGTGTGAGCTGTAAGGTGGCTTAATGATATCACATTGGCACCATATTTCACCACAATTCTGCCCAGTGCCATCGTGGACGTGTCAAACGATGAGAACGTCATCAATACCCTCTTAACCTTATTTCACACCTTGTTTCGACACCTCAGCGATGTAGATCAGAACCGCGACACCCAGCGCCGAAATCACGCGGTGACCGAAGAAAACATTCAGACACAATGTTACTCAGAAGCGACACGAAAAGGTCTCAGCGGGTGACACAGAGGCAGTCAATGAAACCACCCCTTCCTTTGCGGCGTTGATTCGCACACATTCGTGGTAGAAAACAGCAGTTCGAAGCGAGATGAGCAACAAGGCGACATTCTTGACACCTTGAGATTGCTTACACACCCCGGACGATTCAACCCTTCTCTAAGGACATTGTGGGGCTGCAGCCCCACTAAAGTGATCTGACGCATTTGGGGTGTAGTGCGACCGCAGTTTTTGCTCTGGCACACATTGTTTGCAACCCCTTGGGACCGGTCGAAACAGTGTTCATTTGTAACGTGCACAACAAAGGTGTGTGGGTGCCGCTGAGGCTGCTAATTTACGCCTATGTTAATGTTGTGCACAGCCCCTCCCCCAGTCAAGCCAGAGGAAGGCGCAAAACGAAAAGACTGAAAAAGCATATGTACCTTTTGCTGCTCGGATCACGTTCAAATGTTCTCGACTGGTTTTGAAAGGCCCCGAGTGGTTCCAACCTGTACACGAGAGCAAAAATCGCTGTCGCGCTGCACTCCAGTGGCATGTTATCAAGATCTATGTGGATGCAGCTCCAGAATATCCTTAGAGAAGATTGAATCGCCCAGGACGTGTGACCAGTATCTAATGTTTCCAGAATGAGAATTTCACTCTGCAGCAGAATGTGCGCTGATATGAAACTTTCTAGCAGATTAAAACTGTGTGCCGGACCGAGACTCGAACTCGGGACCTTTGCCTTTCGCGGGCAAGTGCCCTACTATCTGAGCTACCCAAGCACGACTCTCGACCCTTCCTCACAGCTTCAATTCTGCCAGTACCTCGCCTTCTACTTTCCAAACTTCACAGAAGCTCTTCTGAGAACCTTGAAGAACTAGCACTTCTGGAAGAAAGGATATGCGAACTTGCCCGCGAAAGGCAAAGGTCCCGAGTTCGAGTCTCGGCCCGGCACGTAGTTTTAATCTGCCAGTAAGTTTCATATCAGCGCACACTCCGCTGCAGAGTGAAAATCTCATTCTGGAAACATCCCCCAGGCTATGGCTAATCCGTGTCTCCGCAATATCCTTTCTTCCAGAAGAGCTAGTTCTGCAAGGTTCGGAGAAGAGCTGTGAAATTTGGGAAGTAGGAGACGAGGTACTGGTGGAATTGAAGCTCTGAGGACGGGTCGTGAGTCATGCTTGGATAGCTCAGATGGTAGAGCACTTGCCCCCGAAAGTCAAAGGTCCCGAGTTCGAGTCTCGGTCCGGCACACAGTTTTAATATTCCAGGAAGTTTCAGTATCTAATGTTGTCATGACCTTCGTCCTGTTGCTCATCGCACTGCGAACAATCGTTTTCGACCGCGAAATGCACGGGAATCAACGCCCCAGGGAAGGAGGTGGTTTCACTAACGTCATTCATAACACCATCTGAAGCATCTTCGTGCAGATTCTGACCGGCGGTATATCTGGTATGGAGGGACTGTGACGAACGTCCGACCATATGGCACGTCTAAGACGGCGTTGGGCAGAATTGTGGTGAAATTTGGTGCCAATGTGACATCATTAACCCGTCTTACACTTCACATGGGCTTCTGAGCGGTGACATTTTTTCAAGTGTTGACACCTAGCTTTTCCCAGCATCGTCGAGCCTGTGGGTGGGGCTGCAGCGCGCCACACTTTTGCACCATTACAGATGAATACTGTACGCAACTTACACTGAAGAGTCAAAGAAACTGGTACGGCTGCGTAATATCGTGTAGGACCCTCGCGAGCACGACATGGCATGGACTCGACTACTGCCTGAAGTAGTGGCGGAGGGAATTCACACCATGAATCTTGCAGGCCTGTCCATAAATCCGTAAGAGTACGAGGGGGTGGAGATCTCTTATGAACAGCATGCCGCAAGGCATCCCAGATATGCTCAGTAATGTTCATGTCTGGGTATTTTGGTGGCCAGCGGAAGTGATTAAACACAGAAGAAATTCTGGATGTGTAGGGTGTCGCATTGTACTGCTGCAGTTGTCCAAGTCCGTCTGAATGCAGAATGGACATGAATGGATGCAGTAATCAGACAGGATGCTTGCGTACGTGTCACCTGTCAGAGTCGTATCTAGACGCACCAGGAGTCCCATATCACTCAAACTGCCCGCGTCCCACACCATTACAGAGCCTCCACCAGCTTGAACGGTCCCTTGCTGACATGGAGGGTCCATGAATTCATGAGGTTGTCCCAATACCCGTACACGTCCATCCGCTCGATAGAATTTGAAACGGGACTCGTCCGACAAGGTAACATGTTTCCAGTCATCAACAGTCCAATGTCGGTGTTGAAGGGCCCAAGCGAGCTTTGTTCGTGCTGTCATCAAGGGTACACGTGTGGGCCTTCGGCTCCGAAAGCCCATGTCGATGATGTTTCTTGGAATGTTTCGCTCGTTGACACTTGTTGATGGCTCAGCAATGAAATCTGAAGCAATTTGCGGCACAGTTGCACTTCTGTCAGGTAGAACGATTCCCTTCAGTCATCGCTGGTGCCGTTCTTGCAGTATGTTTTTCCGTCCGCAGCGATTTCGGAGATTTAATGTCTTACCGGATTTCTGACATTCGCGGTACACTCGTAAAATGGTTGTACGGGAAAATCCCTACTTCAACTCTACCTCGGAGATGCTGTGTCCCATCGTCCCTGCGCCGATTATAATACCACGTTCAAACTCACTCACATCTTGATAACCTGCCACTGTAGCAGCAGTAACCGATCTAACAACTGCGCCAGATATTTGTTGTCTTATATAGGCTTTTCCGACCACAGCGCCGTATTCTGCCTGTTTACATATCTCTGTCTTTGAATACGCGTGCGTGTTCCAGTTTCTTTGTCGCTTCATTGAAGACCCAACATTCACACTTTTGTGTCGCAATGGCAGGCAATTATGTGGTTCCGCATATGTGACCCTTTAATTCTGTTGTACAGTGTAGTAAACTGCGGGGTCTCCAGTTCTCGTGTGTACTATAAAGGATAGAAGACAGGTAGGCAAAGCCGCACAACATGATACAGTTTGATGAGTAAAGTGCGGTCTCTAGGCGGCCAGAGTCCGAACGCCCGGTACAGCCAGAGGGTGGTGACCGGCGCCTAGCGGAGCGCGCCGCAGAAGGACACGTCGCTAATTAGCAAGTCTCGGCGGGCAGCTGGCGCATCTGGCCCGCGGTAATTGGACTTCCTGCAGCGGCAGCGGCCGGATACCTGCCGGATGCACCGCCGCCTCATAGAGCACGCCAGCAGGTGCTCGGCCGCTCCGTCCCGCTCTGGCGAGCTTCTCCGGCCGCTCGCTAACCTACGGATACCCCACACTCGCTCACTGCATTAGCACTGCAGGTGCAACCATCTGCTGATCAACAGATGTAGGCAATTTGTAAAGTAACCTGAAATTCCGTCCACAGGCACCCGGTGTACATATCGATACCGACCGACCGCTGTGTCATACTCCGACAGTGGGTACTTCCCATGGAAATCAACCGTGTTGACCACTCAGCTACGAATGCCCCCTTCAAACAGCCGTGTACCGCAAGTCTCTAGAGGAACGGAAGGTTCCAAATGATTGGAAAAAACACAGGTAGTCCCAATTTTCAAGAAAGGTCGTCGAGCAGATGCCCGGAACTATAGGCCTACATCTCTGACATCGATCTGTTGCAGAATTTTAGAACGTTTTCTGCTGCAGAATTTTAGAACGTTTTTTGCTCGCGAGTCATGTCATTTCTGGAAACCCAGAATCTACTCTGTAGGAATCAACATGGATTCCGGAAACAGCGATCGTGTGAGATCCAACTCGCATTATTTTTGTTCATGAGACCCAGAAAATATTAGATACAGGCTCCCAGGTAGATGCCATTTTCCTTGACTTCCGGAAGGCGTTCGATACAGTTCCGCAATGTCGCCTGATAAAGTAAGAGCCTACGGAATATCTGACCAGCTGTGTGGCTGGATTGAAGAGTTTTTAACAAACAGAACACAGCATGTTGTTCTCAATGGAGAGACGTCTACATACGTTGAAGTAACCTCTGGCGTGCCACAGGGAAGTGTTAGGGGACCATTGCTTTTCACAATATATATAAATGAGCTAGTAGATAGTGTCGGAAGTTCCATGCGGCTTTTCGCGGATGATGCTGTAGTATACAGAGAAGCTGCAGCATTAGTAAATTGCAGTGAAGTGCAGGAAGATCTGCAGAGGATAAGCACTTGGTGCAGGGAGTGGCAACTGACCCTTAACATAGACAAATGTAATGTATTGCGAATACATAGAAAGAAGGATCGTTTATTGTATGGTTATATGATAGCGGAACAAACACTGGTAGCAGTTACTTCTGTAAAATATCTGGGAGTATGCGTGCGGAACGATTTGAAGTGAATGATTATATAAAATTAATTGTTGGTAAGCGGCTGCCAGGTTGAGATTCATTGGGAGAGTCCTTAGAAAATGTAGGCCATCAAAAAAGGAGGTGGCTTACAAAACACTCGTTCGACCTATACCATACCAGGTCGGGTTGACAGCAGAGATAAAGAAGATCCAATGAAGAGCGGCGCGTTTCGTCACAGGGGTATTTGGTAAGCGTGATAGCGTTATGGAGATGTTTAGCAAACTCAAGTGGCAGACACTGCAAGAGAGGCGCTCTGCATCGCGGTGTAGCTTGCTGTCCAGGTTTCGAGAGGGTGCGTTTCTGGATGACGTATCGAATATATTGCTTCCCCCTACTTATACCTCCTGAGGAGATCACGAATGTAAAATTAGAGAGATTCGAGCGCGCACGGAGGCTTTCCGGCAGTCGTTCTTCCCGCGAACCAGGACAGAAACAGGAAAGGGAGGTAATGACAGGGGCACGTAAAGTGCCCTCCGCCGCACACACCGTTGGGTGGCTTGCGGAGTATAAATGTAGATGTAGAATGAGGACAATGTATCTGTACAGGATGACAAATACACGGGGCGATCAAGAAATTTGTTTCAAGGCGTTGCTGCAGCGTATACGCAACGTAGCGCGATTCTGATGCGGGTATAAGAGCACTGACGTGTAGGCAAGGGATTAGTGTGGCATTCGTGTCTGCATGAGTTCGGTAAACGCGGAAACGTGAACTATGCGTCCAAACAGGGCCAAAGTGCTGTTATTATTTTCTTGGCTGCCGAAGGACAAACACCTGTTAACATTTAGCGGAGAATAAGAGATGTGTGTGGGGCAAAATGTCTGCCGAAAATCACCGTTGTGGAATGGTGAGGCAAGTTCCGTGCTGGTCGCGATTCGACACAAGACGCCGGTCGATCTTGGAGGCCAGACTCGCAGACTGAAGTGGGAGACACTCGAGCACTCTCCCTATTACCACGCCTTCAGTCGTTTAAAAAAAGGCTTTCAGGGGTCGAAGATTGCTGTCGGACGAGGGTGTGCAGCAGGAAGCGCCCTGCGTCCGTGTCGCGCTGTATGTTTCGGGCAGCCATCCGTCTGGACGACTGCGTAACCGAACACAACAATCATCAACAAGAAACGGACACCACATGACGAGCCGCTTTCTCATTGATCCACGGTCCAATCTCAATGATGCTGTGCCCCTTGAAATCGTAAAAACTGGAGAAGGTGATGATTCTCAGACATTCCTTAGAACATTTATCTCTGCAGCAGAAAAAGAACCTGTTCCTATCGACTCTGCAGAGAACTGTTTACCAATGAGTCACTGTTAAAATCCCTCTGTCATGATTAGAATAAACTATTTACTCAATGCGATCTGCTATCGATACTTGCTGTGGTAATTCGGCCCATTCGTAAAAACCGCAAGCATTGTACCTCTTGACCTATTGATTGTTTACCAGTGTCTCCATTTGGGACGTCCCTGAAAGGCACAATTTCCTGGACGTTTCTAGACCGTAAATCAAGTAAGAAGCAGCAGAAAAGAGAACCTCTACCTACGACAATGCTCGATTATAGCAGATTTTTCAAATCAGCTAAGGCAAATTGTTCAAATGGCTCTGAGCACTATGGGAATTAACATCTGAGGTCCATCAGTCCCCTAGACTTAGAACTACTTAAACCTAACTAACCTAAGGACATCACATGCATCCATGCCCGAGGCAGGATTCGAACTTGCGACCGTAGCAGCAGCGCGGTTCCGGACAAAAGCGCCTAGAACCGCTCGGCCACATCGCCCGGCTTCAGCTCAGGGAAATGGGCAGTCGATTGCTGACGTAAACTAGAACTAACATGTCAGGCTATTAGAGAAGCGCGCCAAAGGAAAATGGCGGGTAATATGTAATTTATCCAGTAAGTTATTCATCGTAAATATTTTATATTTGGATGTGTTGTCGAGCGGAGCAAGATACAGCATTTACCTAGTTGCGTTCCGTAAGCAGCGAAGTAATTCCGATTAATTTTGCTTTCTTGGTATCACTCCTTCTTCAAGACTTTTTTTTCTTTTTGGTAATATGTTGGATGAACGTTACGACGCCATTGTGCGACTTATATCTCCCTTGCGTCCAACTATATCTCACAAACATGAAAGCGTTTTCGAGGTTGTGAAAAGCAGATGATTGCAAACTGGCGAGCTTGTGTCGTTCCTCCTGAATGCGCATTAGATAGCGTTGAGTTTTTTTTTTATTTTCTAACTTGAATTTCAGCTGGCTATAGAAAATAGCGCCTGCTTCGTAAGCAGAGAAGAGACCGATGGGAATGACTGGGGTAACGTTGAGTGGGCTGCAAATGAGAAAAATCCACTGACATAACTGACTGTGACAAACGGCAGACAGTGACGGCCCCGGAACGAGCATTTCGGAAATAGTAAAGCTGGTCGGCTGCTCTCCTGCTATTGTCGTGAGCATCCACGGTAAGTGAAATCGAGAGTAACCGACAAGGTGTCGGATGTCCACGCTTCATCACAGTACGCGGAGATAGGAGGCTTGCCCAGCCTGTAAATATTAGGGTAGACGGCGATCTGTAGCAGACCCGACGGCAGAGCACAATGCTGATGCAGGCAAGGGTATTTCAGAGTGCACAGTGTTGAACAATGGGCGCTCCGCAGCAGACGAGCCCTACACATTAGCTTGTTGACTCAACGACATCATCTTTTACGACAGCAGCCGGCACTGCACAATCGGGACTAGGTCGTGGATCAATGGAAACGCATGAATTACGTTCCTTTTAACGCCATGTCGACGGTCGTGTCCGGATACACCGTCATCTAGGCGAACGGCTTCTCCAAATGCAACAGCGTCACGGACATATGCCACTGCGAGCAGTATTATGATATTCTGTGCCACTTGAATCCCTTGATACTTGCTGTATTTAACGATGGCGATGTCATCTTCCGTCAGGGTAAAAGTCTGTATCCCCTTTTGGTAGCACTACACTGTCCAGTCACATTAATGTGACCACCTGCCAAAAGCCTGAATAACCACCTTTTGCAGCCGGACCGCTCAAGACGTGCAGAAAGAGAGTCAGTGAGGTTCTGGAAGGTACCAACCACGGAGCCATCAAGCCGACTCCAGTCCCGTTGCCAGCTGGGCTAGGGTTCTCAGTTGAGGATCGTTGGCACGAACAGCCCAATCGCGGTGGTCCCACAGATTATCGTTTGGGTTTAAGTCCGGGAATTTTGGTGGCTAGGGGAGTGAGATAAAGTCATTCTGGTGCTCTTTGAACCACGCTTGTGTGACATGTTGCATTGTCCTGCTGGCAGATGCCATAGTGCCAAGGAAAAATAAATAGCATGCAGCGGTTGAAATGATCCCCTATGATGGATGCATACTTGTGTCGATCCACTGCGCCATGGATGATTAAAATGTTTGGTTTGTGGGGCGCTCAGCTGCGCAGTCATCAGCGCCCGCCCAAAGTCCGAATTTTTTTCACAGTCCAATTTTGTACACAGTCCAATCTGTTCACTGTCACGAATGATGGTAATGATGTAATGCTGAGGACAACACAAACACCCAGTCCCCAGACAAAGAAAATCCTCTACCCGGCCGGGACTCGAACGTGGGACCCCGTGATCCAGAGGCAGCAACGCCAATAGACCACGAGCTGCAGACACTGCACCATTAAGAATGACTAGATCTCCGAGGGAATGCCACCAAATCATTCTCCCTCCTTGTCTGATTTCAGATGTTTCACTCCTTACGCGCCAACGGCCATCTGTCCGACGAAGCATAAAATGTGATTTATCTGAAAAGGATACCAATCACCACTCAATATACGTCCACTGGCGGTATTGCCGTGTAAATTTCAGCCTACGTCGCTGATGAAGAACAGTCAGCATGGGTACTGGGCGCCTACTGAGGAGGCCCATACGCAGCTAAGTTCACTGAACGGTCATTGAGGGAACACAGTTTGTAGCCCCTTGGTTCACCTGGGCGGTGAGCTGCTCAAAAGTTGCTCGTCTACTCGCTCGTACCCATCTCCGTAGCCGTCGTTCACCCCTGTTGTCTGTGGCTCGTGGTGCAACACAGCTGCCTTGTTGCCGGTTTTGCATAGCGCCATTTTGCCATGCAGGATATACTTTAACCACGGCGGCACGCGCACTGTTTACAAACTTTGCCGTTTCGAAAATGCTTCCACTCTTAGCCCAAAAGTCAATGATCACCCCCTTTTGGGCGTCAGATGAATTGCTCCGTTTCCGCATTACGGCAAAAATTGTACTGTTCTCCGGGTCCCCCTCCCCCTCCCCTCCCCACACACGGGCGCGCTTTTTATACCCTCCACAGCTAGTGCTGTCACCTGCCGTCTGTGAGTGGTTATTGCACACTTCGGCGATGGACACATTTATGTGACTGCACCGTGTATACTGTAACCACACTCCTATGTTAATATGTGCCTCGGTTGGATTCTGATTAATAGAACTATTGAAGAGACGTATGCTTATTGTGTTTAGCACCCGTCAATGCAATTTCAGCGCTCTTAGCCGGCCGGTGTGGCCGTGCGGTTAAAGGCGCTTCAGTCTGGAACCGCGTGACCGCTACGGTCGCAGGTTCGAATCCTGCGTCGGGCATGGATGTGTGTGATGTCCTTAGGTTAGTTAGGTTTAATTAGTTCTAAGTTCTAGGCGACTGATGACCTCAGAAGTTAAGTCGCATAGTGCTCAGAGCCATTTGAACCATTCAGCGCTCTTTATTATCTAATGCCCGTGCTCTGCTTCGACCACGTGAATTTTCTGCTCATAATACAGGTGCTACATCCATTTAAATTCGGAATCTTTTACTGTACCATTTGCCATTTCCGCCCCTTATCCATGATCAGCATCGCCGTCATAAATCTGATTGTTTCACAAAAGAGAACTGCTAAAATAATCCAATTATTCCGGTCGAATGTTCAAATGCTTCAAATGGCTCTGAGCACTATGAGACTTAACTTCTAGGGTCATCCGTCCCCTAGAACTTAGAACTACTTAAACCTAACTAACCTAAGGACATATCACACACCAATGCCCGAGGCAGGATTCGAACCTGCGACCGTAGCGGTCGCGCGGTTCCAGACTGTAGCGCCTAGAACCGCTCGGCCACCCCGGCCGGCCCGATCGAATATGATGGCTACAATGCTGACCACTTTTTATCTGTCTGTATGGACCAGGCACGTATCTCCTCTACGTTTGTCATTTTAGCAAGCCTGGTAACGAGGAAAAAAAAGTGGGACTACGGCCTGAGGCGTCACAAGATCACAACGGAGGAATTCATCTGCAGTTACGCAGAGAAAAATAATGACTTTTGTCCTCATGAATCATCATAAAATGACGAGCAGCTGTCAGTCGAACTTCTACTGCATTTTCATAGACGTACATGACAACCGTCATCTCACTCTAAAGCTACTCACAATAAGAGCCAGCCAGCAAGCTCTCGTGTCCCAAAGAAGACGCCCCGATAACACGACCCCCTTCTACCCTCCCTTATAAAAATTCGAATCGATTAATTACTGCTCCGGACCACTGTCTCAGAAAAGATATGTTCTAGGGTACTCCTTACTCAGTTTACACCATTAATCCAAGTGGCACTGAATATCCAGCAGAACTGTACAGTAGCAGAGTGCAAAGCCCTCAGCTGGAATGATCGTTGCCACCTACTATGCAGAAGTATCTTCTGTAGGGATGTAAGCTTGTGCAGTGTTGCATTATGTTTGCGCTGTTATAGACGAAACAGAAACGAAAGGATGGAAGATGGTAGTCACAGACGAACCCTCGACAATGATGTTAAGTTTACCGATTCCACGAGAAATTGCTGAGAGCTTACGGAATTAAATTCAGATCGTTGGCACACACTCCAGTGATCAGAAGTTGTGTCACCGCCTCTCCCCTTACTCCTCTCCCCCCCCCCCCCCCCCTCCCCCCTCGTCCTACTAGGATCCCAAATAAAAGAAAAGCTGGATAAATGGTAGAGATTAAAACTTTCATAATCAGGAATGGAACCGCAAGCTCGCGGCCGGTTGTGGTGGGGCGTGTTAGCGGCGAGTGCTACGGAGATGGGTTAGGGGCGATTACATTGCACTAATTTAGCGGAGCCTTCATACGCAGCAGAAGAGCGGCGGAAAAGGTTATTCGGCCACTGGATTAATTAAACCACATGTGCAGCTAGCTTTAACTGACTCATGGCTTCGAGAGAAGCATCTCAATCGATAAACTAGATATGTCCTGCAAAATGAGTCTCTCAATCTGCAGCAGAGTGTGAGCTCTTTTGAAAATTGCTGGTTTATTTGTGACTCCTGGGGTAATTAAATGTTTATTTCGAATAAGGGTCGATAATGATCTTTGCAATCAACGGTCCGTGAATACAGTGTTACACAATTAGGAATGTTCGTATCTTTCGGCGAATATATTAAGTTCTTTGTCAACTGCGAAAACCTACTGCGTAGCCTCCAGTAGTAAGTACTGTGAACTGATTAATTATTGTCTCAGTATCAGAAGACGACTCCTACTTGTTGCTCTTTCTCCTGTGTCTTTACGGGGTCGGCATGGCAATACGAATTTCGCAGTGTTAGTGGTATATGTGGCCGCATGCCCTTTTTGTCGCCCCCCCCCCCCCCCCGACCCATCAAGTGACGTAATTTGTGTACCCTGACTGTTGTGCACTCCGACTGTCTGTGTTTGGTGTTATCCCACGTGAGAGTATGAGAATGTTTTAGCGGCGGGGCGTGGGTACCAGCCCGGTGTTCACGTAGTCGGATGTGGGAAACCGCCTAAAAACCATTCTAGGTTCGGCAGTACAGCGACCTTCGCCGTTATTCCGCCGGACGGATTAGATGTCGGATCGGCACCTTGATCCTGGAAGCGAAGTGCTAACACGCGTGCCAATCCGGGGTGAGTGAGATAACAGCGCGACTGACGGCGTTAGTATTTCTAATAGCAGAGCACTACAGAATATTTTTGATCACTTTCGCTGTCTTCGTCAAGGTTAGTGCGGCTAGGTGCTTCCAATGGTAGTCCAAGCGAAACAAGACAGATAGCAGAATAGAATAGGAGTAATCGAAATTACTATGTTAATAGATATCAAGGCTGTCTATTATAATAAGGTAATTGCTAAACGACATCCAATATTTTGATCTTTTGATTTTCAGACGTTGTTAAAGACGGAATTTGGCTTTCATGTATCTATGGTAACAATTCAAAATTTCCGCTGAAAAAAAAACTTGTGTTGCGGGAATCTCAAATTACAGTGACGTACAGTTCGGAAAAAATGGTTCAAATGGCTCTGAGCACTACGGGACTTAACTTCTGAGGTCATCAGTCCCCTAGAACTTAGAACTACTTAAACCTAACTAACCTAAGGACATCACACACATCCATGCCCGAGGCAGGATTCGAACCTGCGACCGTAGCGGTCGCACGGTTCCAGACTGTAGCGCCTAGAACCGCTCGGCCACACCGGCAGGCAGTTCGGAAAATAAAACATTATTAGTGTTACTGCGTTATTCACGGAGCTTTAGCACTCATTGCTTCAAACGATTTCAGTAGTTCCATAATGACAAAAACGCATAATTCACGCATGAACGCTAATGTGATAGAGCAGTCTGAAGCTTGACTGCGAGAGACAAACCGATAGCGATAATCCACAGCATGGTTGAATATCACATTCCTTTAACTGTTTTTAATTGTTTGAAGAAAGGAAACGATTGGGTGCGGCAGTGGTAAGACACTGACCTCACATTTCACAGGATAGCGGTTAAAATCTCCATAGAGATTTCGATTTTCAGTGATTTCCCTAAATTTCCTAAGAGAAATGCCGGGATGGTTCCCTTCAAAAGGTTACGGGCGAATGTCTCCCCCATCCTTCCCAACCTCGTCGCCGATGAGACACTCAGGTTTAATCTTCCTTTGCTTTTCTTTCGTTTCAAAAATTAATCGTGACTATCTGTCGCTATTTTAAGTGTTCACGTACGATCGTTTGGATCTAAGAACCAGAGAAAGATTTTCATTTTTCTTTGTATTTGTTATAAAACGCCGGGAGATACACTACCAAGTAAAGCAAAGAACTGAACAAAATCGTGCACATAGCAATACATATTGTTTCACATCTCTTTGTTAATTTCTTCATTGAAAATAGTAGTAACAAAATTCCATCGATGCATTTGACAGGCAAGCTTTTCGACGACAACGTTAGGCTAATTTTAAGATTAACTTTTGCTCTGAACTGCCTGTCTTCCAATCAATTTGAAGCTGCACTCGGTTAGTTTCACTTCTCTGCATATGTGCTGGTTACACTGCTTTCAGTTATCCGCAATACACTTGGCAGACGGTCCTCTCACAATTTTTTCCCCCGTTGCTGGTCCGTCCGAAACACACTTAACTATTCCTGTGTGTGTTTCTGTTACGAGTTTTTCTTCGCACACTATTGTTATGTAATATTAAGTCTAGACATTTTCATTTAAGCGTACCTCGTCAAGTACAGATAATTATATAGTTACTGGCTCAGGTAAGCACGCTGTAATTTGCAAGGGATTATGCTGAGTATGAATGAGCTCTCGTATGAATAATGTCCAACGCACTGTATATGTACGTGAGCATACAGGTAAATTCGGGAACTGCAAAGATCCACGGGAGCGAGTTGAAAACTGCTACTCTCTGCTGCAAAGTCACGTAGGTGTCAGGGTCGCCACCAACCCCGGCGGTCTTCCAATGGAAAACAACTGAATGGCGCGTTGTCACCGGTGGGAGCTTCCTTGGAGGGCCTGCCGGTGTTTGAACAAGCTATCTATCGGCTTCCGCCGCGGGCAGACTTGCGTTACGCAAACTCTGACGAAGCACGCGTCGGCAGCGGTCGAAGAGACGCGGCTCTTTCCGTTGCCATGGAGACAAGGAGTGGCGGAGGCAGATAGCTGCCACGCCTGCTGCCAAGGAGCGTATCGCTCTCGCCTCCCAAACAACCACAAGATCGTCACATGCTCGTCCGACCTCCTCCCGGAGTTGCTATCGCGACGCAAAACGCAAGTATCATGATGATTCAGAAGTGCTGATACTACATTATCAAAGAATAAAAGAAATATTATTTAACGCTGCCAAGGGTATCGATATATCGATACGAAGTTAAGAGAAAAGGAGACTCGGGAGGGGAACACACACACACACACACACACACACACACACACACAGGTAGAAATAGAGGAGGGTTAGGCAGAGGAAAAGAAGGGAGAGAGGGGGGAGAGGGTGGGCAAGAAAAAGGGAGCAAAAGAGAGAGAGTGGAGGAAAGAGAGCGGGCGGGGGAGGAGAGAGAGAGAGGGGGTATGGAAGAGGAAGGGGAAGAGAGAGAGAAGGTGGGGAAAGAAGGGGGCGGCGAGCTCAATGCTAGGCTCCATATAGACCCATTCACACCTAGGATTTTTATCTCTCATTCATCACTTCTTTCTATTCCGCCAATGTTTGTTAATATGAAAAAATTTCGAGTTCCATCATGGTTGGTACTGTACGTTCAAGTATAGGTTCCTCTGTGGCACACTGGTTCAGTCAGTTGAAAGAGCGGAGTAATGCAACGGCGTACTACTTCAAATAGCAGAAGCCAAATAAAACACTGTGGCGTTCAAACTAATTTTCCGGTTAATGACGTTGCTTCATTAACTGACCATTCCTATCCGAAAGACGACGCCTAATTCCCGTACTGAAGATAAATCGTCTGTGTGTGATGGTCCTTATCGGCTCTATCTGCGATAGCATTTCATAAATAATCAAGTTGTAAATGCGTCAAACGAAGCAGTAAAATTTTCCACGAAACGCATTATATATAAGAGCGATACCTTTTCGCACTGGCAGGGTAATTACCCCAGCCGCCGGCCGGAGTGGCCGTGCGGTTCTAGGCGCTACAGTCTGGAACCGCGTGACCGCTACGGTCACAGGTTCGAATCCTGCCTCGGGCATGGATGTGTGTGATGTCCTTAGGTTAGTTAGGTTTAAGTAGTTCTAAGTACTAGGCGACTGATGACCAAAGAAGTTAAGTTCCACAGTGCTCAGAGCCATTTGAACCATTTGAACCTGATGGCGAAGTAAACAAATCATCTGTGCAGTGAAGCTACTAAGGCTGAAGAAGACACTCCAAATCACTCTGTAAGTGACATATTCTTTGCACAATGAGACCTTGCTATCAGTTCCCTTCATTTTATCCTTTATCCCAAGGATGTGAGCGCAACTGGGTTACCGGACGAGACCTTGTTGAGTTTCGAAGGTTGTAGACTAGCTGGTTTGAAAGAGCAGTGCCCCTGGAGGGGCAGACTGTTCCGTCTTGACATCAGTTATTAAAATGAATCGACGTGATTCCTCCAGCTCACTAGCAAAATATAGAAAAATGATGTACACCACAAACAAAGACGAAGAAATACTGAACATTTTCACAAAGGACCACTTCGTTAAAAGAAACAGCATATTCAGTTGTACACAACAAATAGAATAGTACAAATAATTAGCGTAATACGTGAACAACAGATGGTCCAAATATCTGGCTGTACAACTGTTGAAAATATGAACTCTCGAGCTGCCAAGTTCAGCATCTTATGCGCCACGGTTAATAGCTAGTAATCGAAACAAACAAATCAAAATCTTAACATACGTTGCATATCTTCACTCATTAATATCTTATGGCAGAATTGTATGGCGTAATTGATCGCTCAGCAAGAGAGTTTTGACTGAATAAAAGTGTGCAGCGAGAATAATGTTTTGCGTGTACACTCAGACATCTTGTATGTGACACTTGAAAATGACTTTGACGTTCTAACTTCACATGTCGAATATGTATATTCTCTAATGAAATTCATCTTAGATAATCACTGTAATGTGAAACGAACAAAGTGACAACACTAGAAGAAAAAATTACTATTACTTATTATTAAATTCGTCAGTGCCTCAGAAAAGTGTTCAGTAAGCAATCACTACAATATTCTATTATTTGCCCATTAATATAAATCGTCTGATAAACACACAGTTTTAATCTACCAGCAAGTTTAATGTCAGTCCACACTCCAGCGTAGAGTGAAAATTTGTTCTGTAGGTAGTAAATGAAATATTAAGAGTAAGTTGAAATCGTTTTTTCTGGCCAAATGTTCTTTACACTAATATTTAATTGAAAGCTGGTTCATCAGAACGGGTAATACAGTAAACAAACATATTTATTTTGTTAATAAATTTGTATTTCACTTTAACAGAGTGGTGACAAAGACTAATGTGGTCATTTACAATCAATTTAAGCTACTGTGTTATTTACGCGTTTTTATACAACGTGTATCTATAGCCTGTAAAATGACATATTCTACATAATTTTGATAGGTGGGACATCAACTGATGCCCAAGACTGCTGCTGGCGGCGAAAATTTAAGAAAAATTGTGATTTATGAAGACCTTCTGAGGACGCGATAGTCTTCCTGTTTTCAGCGGCATGTATTGAACGAATTTATTACTAATAACAGGAGAATACGTTAATTTCACACCTTGTCACAGAAATCTCCAGAAAGTACCAATTTTTCATCGTTAATCTATTCGAAGGCCAGCTAATCAAAGTTCGGCTGTTGGTTTCATATTATGCTGCCGGTATGTGGTTTCAGATAAAGGCTCTCATCGCTAAGTCGAATATACATTGCGCGTGAAGCGTCTCATTTTGCAGTAATCACTTCTCATTTGATTTTCGTTCTCTTTAATCGTTCATATTCCAACGTCATTTCTGGAGCTTGTGAGAATGAGAATATCACGTGAAAGCGATATTACTGCCGTCTAAAATATATTACGGATGCTAGTGAGGTGTAGCACCCATGACTTTTTGCCGTTGGAAAATATGCCAAGCTTGTCATGTCTGCGTTGAAATCAAGAAAGGCAACCCTTCATTTACGTACAACTAGACACCTTCATACAGTATATATTTCCACACTGCAGGTCGACACGAAGTAATTAGGCAATACTGTGTTCCCACGCACACAAAAATACGCTAAGCGAATCCTCGTAACTAAGAATCAAGAATGAAAGAACTGAAATAGAGCACACAGACAAGATAGCTGAAAAACTGGTATCGTTGTCACCGAGTATTCTTCCGAACGTAGCAGTTAAAAGTCAGTAACGACTGAGCTGCCTGTTGTTACAACTGTTCCTGCTACGTGCGAGATGTTTGTCGACAGGAGAAGCTATGCCTGCAGATGCATCTGGTGTTACACGTTCAGTGCATCACCTCTCATCTAATGTTGTAATGATCACCACCGAGATAGGTTGAGTTGGCGCCACAGTCCTCTTAGATCATGTGCTGTCGATCAGTAATCACGTGCTCGTAATTCCCTTCAACGGAAGGCTCCGATATCATTATTCCACGAACTGCACGCAAAATCTAGATTACATTGTGAATACCTCCGACTTCTGCGAGTAATCTGCGTAAAGAATGCTTCTTCCACGAACGCAGGTCACCTTATCTCTAAGATAAAGTAGCCATTAAGGGCGGTGGTATACTCCGTAGCGTATTGATTGGGGCATTGCGGAATATGAGAGATGCTCCGGTTAGAAACTATAGAAGAAGGTACAGTAAAGCTTTTATCTCCACAGCAGAATGACTTACTACTCTAAATTAGAGTAGCATTAACGATCTTAATTTCTTGATACTAGCCTACCTCAGACAGATTTTATCAGGAATCTCCAGCACAGGGCAAAGTCCTTAACGCCTGGAAAAAGCACAAGTGACTCGTGTATATAAGATTAAAAGAGCGGACACCCACAATTATATACCATTGTCCGTAACATCGGCTTGTTGAAGAATACACTATGTGATCAAAAATATCCGGACACTCCCAAAAATATACGTTTTTCATATTAGGTGCATTGTGCTGCCACCTACTGGCAGGCACTCCGTATCAGCGACCTCAGTAGTCATTAGACATCGTGAGAGAGCAGAAATGGGGCGCTCCACGGAACTCACGGACTTGCAACGCGGTCAGCTGATTGCGTGTCACTTGTGTCATACTCCTATACTCGAGATATACACACACCTAAACATCCCTAGGTCCACTGTTTCCGATGTGATAGTGAAGTGGAAACGTACAGCACAAAAGCGTACAGACCAACATCGTGTGTTGACGACAGAGACTGCCGACAGTTGAAGAGGGTCGTAATGTGTAATAGGCAGACATCTATTCAGACTATCACACAGGAATTCCAAACTGCATCAGTATCCACTGCAAGTACTACGACAGTTAGGCGAGAGGTGAGAAAACTTGGATTTCATAGTCGAGCGGCTGCTCATAAGCCACACAACACGTCGATAAATACCAAACGACGCCTCGCTTGGTGTAAGGAGCGTAAGCATTGGACGACTGAACAGTGGAAGAACGTTGTGTGGAGTGACGATTAACGGCACACAACGTGGCGATCCGATGGCAGGGTGTCGGTACGGTGAATGTCCAGTGAACGTCATCTGCCACCGTGCGTAGTAAAATTCAGAGGCGATGGTGTTATCTTGTAGTCATGATTTTCATGCAGGGGGCTTGCACCCCTTGTTTTGCGAGACACTATCAGAGCATAGGCCTACATTGATGTTTTGACCACCTTCTTGCTTCCCACTGTTGAAGAGCAATTCGGGGATGGCGATTGCATCTTTCAACACGATCAACCACCTGTTCATAATGCACGGCCTGTGGCGGAGTGGTTACACGACAATAACATCCCTGTAATGGACTGGCGTGCACAGAGTCCTGACCTGAATCTTATAGATCACCTCCGGGATGTTTTGGAACGCCGACTTCGTGCCAGGCCTCAACGACCGACATCGATACCTCTCCTCAGTGCCAGCACTCCGTGAAGAATGGGCTGTCATTCCCCATCAAACTTCCAGCACCTGAATGAACATATGCCTGCGAGAGTGGAAGCTGTCATCAAGGCTAAGGGTGGGCCAAAACTATATTGAATTCCAGCATTACCGATGGAGGGCGCCACGAACTTGTAACTCATTTTCAGCCAAGTGCCCGGATACTTTTGATCACATAGTGTGTAAGATGGCAAGAACTATGCCCCTTACATGAAGTCATTAAAGATCACCTAACTCACGTTGAGCGAACAGTAGGGCTGACCAAAATGACTGACAAGGCACAATGCATCTTGTAGAGGTTGTGGTATGTACGTATTGGAATAATTAATGTCAGGTGATGGTTTTAAAGTAATTCACACGACACAAAAACTTTGTGGAAATGCATCGATTTACTGGAGGCTAGTTTACCCCAGGGAAGTATTCGAGTTGACCACGGCGTGCGGCTCGGCTGGGGAGCGGCGAAGGGAAGTGACAATAGGCAGCTTAGGGCGGCTCAAACTCTTGAGGAAGCGGTAACGGGGCGCGGCCTCCAGCTGCCTTAAGATGAGTGACAGTGAGGAGGGGGGAGGGGGGGTGGTTGACCCCATGCTGGTGTACCGGGCAGGAGATGGAGAATTTGTATGCCTGTTGATAAATGTTCGTCGTCCCATTTTCAGTGAAACATGCGAAAAAGCTGCACGAAGCTACGGTGGAGCGGTCAACAGAGGTCAAAATAGGCGTGTTCGTGACTATAGCAACTTCACACTGAATTCACGGTCCTCAGAGTCTGAAGTAAATCAGGTGAAGAGCCACAGAATGAAATAAGCTGGCCTCCGATGGGAATGTAGGACCAAGGAATTTGAAGTCAGAATTCCAGAAAAATTGGTGTTTGTGCAGACGCTAACCTTGATGGGTGGCCTGGGAGGAGCTAAATAGCAGAAGCTGAGAGGAAGGGAAATTTTGTGGGAATTTCTTCATTTCCCAGAGCAGGCATTGGTCGGCGCTGGGAAGCGATGCATAATTAACGCGATTTGCGCTGCAATTGGCGTAAGTGATTTTGCTGGAGGGGAAACCGAGCCGAGGCGAAGAGCGGACTAGAGGTCTTCCGTTCCCAGCTTGCCTAAAGTGCGGACGTGGCGTTCGGATTCAATAAATTTCCATGAGAAACGAAGCATATGTCCACAAAACACCATGGATTTAGAAAGAATCACTCTTGCGAAACTCAGCTTACCCTTTCCTTACACGTTGTTCTGCGGGCCATGGATGAAGCTGAATACAGAGATTCCACATTTACAGATTTACAGAAAGCGTTTGACAGACTGTTAACGAGGGTACGAGCATATGGAACGGTTTCTCAGATATGTGAATGGTTCGAAGACTTCTTAAGTAATAGAACCCAGTATGTTCCCCCCGACGGCGAGTGTTCATCAGAGAAAACAGTGTCGTCATGAGCGCCGCAGGGGAGTATGATAGAACCACTCTTGTTCTCTATATACACAAACGACCTGACCGACAGATTGAACAGCTATTTGTGGCTGTTTACTCATGATGCTGTGATGTATGGGAAGGTGTCGTCGTCGAGTGACTGTAGGAGGGTAAATGATTAGTTGAACAGGAATTCTATTTGATGTGATTAATAGTACCTTGGTCTAAGTTTTGCGTTATTTCCGTTAGAGACTCAAGCTGAATGTTAGGATCGGCCTTTTAATGTGTAACTGAAAGTTACCTTCGTTCGTTCGTTCGTTCGTTCGTTCTTTCGTTCATTCATTCATTCATTTTCTTCATCTTTCGAGATGTGCAAAGATTTAGGAAAGCACAAAACGTACAAGAAGAGGTTAAAATTGACTGTGTCTCCCTGTCGTTACGTTTTATCAGTCATCCTACCAGTCCGAAGGTGCTTCCAATTTCTCTAGTTTTTGCCTGTCTAAGCTTATTTAAAAAGCTCTTACACCCATCGTATTCAAACTATCTATCACAGCTACCCTAATATTTATTCTGCCGGCATTTCCTTTCCGACTTCTACGTCCTCATTCGCCTAATTAATAGGTGTTTTATGACACTGCACATCCTCCCACAAACCTGTCCGTCTTCCCTCATTTCGTATTCTATCATCTACATTTCAGTATGTTTCTATAGCATCAAATCTGAAATATTCCCCTCTTCCTCTGCTTCTATTCTCGCACAGTTCAACTGAAAAATATTGCCTCAGAAAGATTTCTTTTCCGTCTACCGCATATGCATTGTTACTGCCTTTCCTGTAGCTCTTTTTAACTTTCCAGTACATCGAATTTTGTGCCAAACTGTACAGTACATCCCCCACTCGTTTTTTTCTGAAACCTCACTGTTGTTGTTGTTGTTGATGATGATGTTGTTGTTGTTGTTGTCTTCGGTCTGAAGACTGGTTTGATGCTGCTCACCATGCTGCTCTATTCCCTGCAGGTCTCTTCATCTCCGAATAACTACTGCATCTTACGGCCTTCTCTCAGTTTGCTTGCTTTGTTCATTTCTTGGGCCTCCCCCTACAATCCCCCCCACTTATCTCCAACATTAAATTGGTGTTTCCTTGATGTCTCTTCGGTGTTAACTAATTTCTTGCCATTGCCTGTCCACGTTTTATATCCTCTCTCCTTCGGCGATCATCAGTATGTTGCTGCCCAACTATCAAACATCTACCACCTTAAGTGTGTCGCTTCCTAATCTAATTCCCACAGCATCGCCTGAATTAATTCGACTACATTCCATATCCTTGTTTTGCTTCTGTTGATGCTCACCTTATATCGTCCTGTCAAGACACTGTCCATTTCGTTCCACTATTCTTCTAAGTCCTTTGCAGCCTCTGACAGAATAACAAAGTCATTGGCAAAACTCAAAGTTCTCCCTGACCTTTACTTCCTACCCTAAATCTCTCTTTTGTTGTACTTTTACTGCTTGCTTTCTTCGTGTCATAAAAAAGGGCTAGGTCAGCGACAAACCTTATAACTGGTCTGTTACCCTTGCATTTCTGTTTCTGTTTTACTTTTCGTTGATATGAGGAATTGCATCTTCGAACGGGAGGGATGATCAACCGCAATAGCACATTATAGGCTTTTTAAGGAGCACTTTCTCGATTTTCTAAAACTTGTATTATGTTTGTATGGTATATGTAAATTATTGGGCTGTGTTTATGCTGTGACCTAATCTCTTCGCATTACTTATCTACATATTTACTCCACAAGTTACCTTATGGTGCTTATTGGAGGGTCTGTCTGATGAGATTAGCAGTTCTCACTATTCCCGAAAGATGATTAGGTATAATGACTTCCAGCATGCTCGCCTAAGGCGACTAATTTTTCATGTGTTTCGACACGGTTATTTCGAGAAACATGTGTGAGACGAATTAATACACTATTCGATCAAAAGTATCCAGATACCTCTTAGTGTACCGTTCACTTTTATGTCCGGTTGAACTCGGCAGTTGGAAATTTGTGGTAAGGTCTTACGGGACCAAACAGCTGAGGTCATCGGTCACTAAGCTTACACACTATTTAATCTAATTTAGACTAACTTACACTTCGGACGACACACACACCCATGCCCGAGGGAGGACTGGAACCTCCGACGGAGGGGGGAGGGGGGGGGAGGGGTGTTTGAACTCTGCCAGGGACTCGTTCAATGTCATAATGTCTGTGGAGGAATGGCAGCCCATCCTTACTCAAGAGCCGAAACCACAGAAGGTATTGATGTTCGACAGTGGGGTCTGGAGCGAAGTCGACATCCCACCCAGAGGCGCTCCATTGGCTTCAGGTCGGGAATGTAGGCAGGCCAGCCCATTTCAGGAATGTCACAAACCACTGCCTCACAAACAGTGCTTCATGACAAGGTGCACTGTCATCCTGATGCAAGCTATGAAAATCTACGAACTGTTCCCCTACTGCACGCGGCACACAACCCTGTAAAAAGTGTTCTTAATCTTGCACATTTAGAGTTTTCTTAAACACAAAAAGCGGACCATATCCTAAGGACGAGAAAGACCTCCATATCGTAACACCACCTCCACATTACTTCATTGTTCGCCGATGATATGATGCCAGGTGACTTGCTCCACGCATTCGCCAAATCCAAAACTTTCATCCGATAGTTACAGGGACACTGTGAGACATCACTCAGAATCATTCGTTTCCAGTCATCCACTGTCCAGTGGCACCGCTCTTTACACCACCTCAAGCGTCGTTTACCACTGAGTGGTTGGTTGGTTGGTTGGTTGGCTGGCTGGTTTGGGGGAGGGGACTAAACAGCGAGGTCATCGGTCCCATTGGGTTTGGAAGGATGGGGAAGGAAGTCGGCCGTGCCCTTTCAAAGGAACCATCCCGTCATTTGTGTCAAGCGATTTAGGGAAACCAGGAAAACCTAAATCAGGACGCGGGTTTGAACCAAATTCCCCCCAATCCGAGTCCAGTGTGCTCACCAGGGCGTCACCTCGCTCGGTCCTTAGCACTGCTGACAAAAGTGACTTGCTTATGAGGAGCTGTTCGACCACTGTACCTCGTCCTTTTTAACTCAATACGTACAGTCATTGTGGTAGCTGGACTTCTGGTACTACTTTGGAACTCACGAGTGATTGCTTCCGCTGATTTCATGCGATTTTTTACAACCACCCTCCACAGTAAGCGAATGTCACTTCCCATCAGTACATCACGTCTGTCTGGTCGTGGTTGAGCTGCGGCTATTGCTTCGCGTACCAACTTCAGTCACATTATCAACAATCGACTTGCGCAGATTTAGAAGGGCTCAAAATGGCTCTGAGCACTATGGGACTTAACATCTACGGTCATCAGTCCCTAGAACTTAGAACTACTTCAACCTAACTAACCTAAGGACATCACACAACACCCAGTCATCACGAGGCAGAGAAAATCCCTGACCCCGCCGGGAATCGAACCCGGGAACCCGGGCGTGGGAAGCGAGAACGCTACCGCACGACCACGAGCTGCGCACATTTAGAAGGGTTGAAATGTCACTGATGGATCTGTTATACAGGTGACATCCAATGACTAGCGCACGTTCGCAGTCAGTGATTTCTCCTGACCAATCAGTTGTGCTGTTATTGCTCCTCTACTGACAATACTCCCCGCCCGCCTCTCTTTATATTGGCGGGTCCGCCTCTCAAAACATCTACTGATCAATTACACATTAGTAGTTGTGACCGGATACTTTCGATCAGTGCACGTTTGCTGACTCTTCTTGGAACGTAGTCTCTTGGGATTTTAACGGCGAACCTCTCCGTGATACTACATCCACAGAAATATGTGTTGAAGTCCCACTGTGCATGTACCACATTGCCCAATGTTGCACAAGGGAAACATACTAGAGCAATCATAGTTGATGACTCTGCAAAAAATTAACGTACCATAGCCCATCTGCTTTCCTTGGCACAACGTGTAGCTCTACGAGACGATCACCTAGTGCACCTAACCACACATTCAATGAGAAACGTTGCTGGTTTGGTGACTCATTAACAGTACGTGGGTTTATGTCAGATTTGAGCGCAATTAGACAGAGATTTAATCATAATATTTACATTTCAAATACATTTATACCGCCTAGGACAACATTTCACGCTGTAACCACAGATTGGCAATTATCCCATAAACTACTGGTTCGCGGACTAATTTTTACTAGAACTTGTCTTGTTGTATAATTTCACTCGTGTCAGTTTTCTCTTAATTTATCATATACCCAGCGCATATAAACGTCTTCTTGCGCCTCCCGGATAGTCTAATGCGTTTACGTTGCAAATTCATGTACCAGACGTTGTAACTTTCTACGACCATTTGAGCACACACACCTCGAAGTCGGGCCACTTTATTGCCAATGTCCCAGCTAGTGTCAGTTCGTACAGGTTTTTCTTTTTCAGCCCTGTAGCTCTTTTCTTCAGTTTTCTACCTTTTCTGAAGGTGTTGGTACGACTGAAAGGCAGTTGCACAATGGCAGTGGCTTATGCGTTTCCTCGTAACCTTGGAACGAAGAATAATTATTCTCTCATGGCGACGGGTGTGTACGCAAGAGTGTCTTGATACTGTGATTGCTGGAGAGATAAGTGTTTTGTTTTTCGTGTAACACTAAGTAAATTGAATCGCGTCGTGATCTGCCTTATCAGCGGCGAGGAAAACAGCTGTAGCGTAATCTCCGTTACCTAATTAGATTACATATCTGCGCCCGTCTGGCGCTGGGGAGGCGGCAGATACGGTTCTTTTAGATAGATAGCCTCTAACGGTCTTTGTTTACTAACTATCACTACTTTAGTGTTCTAAAAATGGCATCTCGTGCTGTGGCTTTGCCCATTATCGCGAACTTCCTGGTCAATAGTAGGCAACAGTCGCAGCAATTCTTTTGAATCTCAACTCACCAACAAAGGAAAAAAAGGAAAAGAAAGTGACTTCGTGTAGGCAACCGTTAGTAACTCTAGAAGAGCTTGACACATTCTGCGGTTACAAATAACTCTATAGGTCGGGCAACCACTACTAAAAGTTGTACGTAATGTAAAGGACAACCAAACAATTTAAATTAGATGTGGTAAAATAGTGTATATTAAAACTGAAAAAAATACACATCCGCAATAGATATTTATTGTGTTTTCACTGTATGACGACCGGTTTCATACACTGGAGGGGTATCTTCAGGTCATATAAAACTAATACTTCATGGGCCACGAATTGCAAGGTACAAGTGTGTGTGTAAAAATATGTCACTCCTCGGTGTAGCCTTGGATGACACGGCGGATGATTCGAATCGGATGACCATCCGATCCTTCCATTTCGTAACCATACAAAATTTGACATACAGGTATGATTCTAACTGTGACTCAGTGATATTATAGTCATACGATACTACGTTTTTTTTTTTTTTTTCGTTTTGGGAAGTGCGCAGTTCTACATTTCTGGAAATTTAAAGCAAGTTGGTCATATTTCGATGTTTTCTAATTATAGTCTGAGTGTTGTGAAAGAATGCCATTTCTAGGAGACGACACAGTGAAGATTTATAAAAGGCGCGTTGTTCTTGGTACGATTCGTTATAACCCACTGTCAGTTAATAACATATCGGCGGTTAAAGACTCCAGAAGATCGTAACATGGAAGACATGGTCGCACGCTATACTGTATATGTTCAAGTGATGTATTAGTCAGAGGCCCAGAGTTATTAAGATATATCTAGTTGGTTCACGTTTTGGTATGTCCAATATTTTTTTATTCTCCTTCGCGTTCTGTAAATGGTTCTGGGGCTTAGTTATTAATTCAATAGAAGTACGTCCTGTAACATTTGACGTAAAAGTGAGAGTGCTGCATTTGAGTTTGTTGAATTTTAGTGAACATGTCAGCAAACATGGTGCAACGAATTGCAAGACTGCTTTTACGTCACAGCCCGATTCGACTGAATTCAGTATTTATTTATTAATCCAAAAAACGTTGTATATTTTTGGATGGACACGTAATTCTGTTATAAATATTGTTTACCCACGCGCGCGCACATGCACATGCACACACACACACACACACACACACACACACACACACACACACACACACAATTACATGAAGTACTGACAATGTGACAGTAAAATTGCGGTAAATAATTGTTGTTTTCTTTTATCTACAAGACAGCTTGCAGGTATCGCGCAGGTTCTAAAAATCCCGGTACCGAGCAAAAGCAGTGACCTACCAAGAATGACCCTAGAATTTTACTAAAAAGTGAAAGTGATGAAATAATTTTCATCATGAGTGAAATGCTATTTTAAGTTTGCATCGCATTGATTGTAATGGAACTTCCATAAACTTACATCCGTACCGAATGGACATGGAACCTTTCTTTTTGCCTTAAAAAGTGTTTATGGATGTTCACATTTTTATTTATGTTTAGTACAGACGAAACAACACGACTAGCATGTGGACAAGGAAATGTGCGTGTTAAAAAGAGCTAACGCAGGAATTTTACACATGTCCATTTTTCATAAAAAAACTGTGTGACATGCAACTCGACAACAGCCGTTTGAGAGAGCTGCAGTTGCAAGTTAAGGTTGAGGAACACGTGGCGTGTGGTGTACCGGCTCGTTTCTGATTGTGTACCAACCACAATGTCAACGACGACTGACGTGCCTAACGATAAGAAACACGTCCCCTGTGAAGGCAGCTTAAGAGTGTGTACATTCTGGCGACGCCTGCCTGTTGAACTTCGCGCGAACGACGCAGGCTCCGACGGCGGACTAAATGAAATCATATAAAGTTGTTGACCAGCACTGTACCCTCTTGTTTTAGGATAGTTAGTTATGATCTGTTGATGACCTCGGAAGCCCAAAACAAGTTAATTAAACAAACGAGTCCGGTAGAATATACCCATTTTCGTACTTGTCACTAATAAACGTAGGCTAAAATTGCACATATGCTACCAAGAAGCTAACTCGAACAGAATGACCATCCCTTTGCAACCAATATAGATTCCGAAAACATCGATCATGTGAAACCCAACTCGCACTTGTCTCACATGACATATTGAAAGTTTTGGATCAAGGCAGTCACGTAGATACAATATTTCTTGGCTTGCGAAAATCGTTCGACACAGTACCACTTCAACGCTTAATTGCCGGAAGTACTATCATATGGGGGTATCAAGCGAAATTTGTCACTGGACTGAGGGTTTTTCGACAGAGATAACGCAACATGTTATCTTGGATGGAGAGTCATCGTCAGATGTCTCCGGGTGTGTCCCACGCAAGTGTGTTGAGACCCTAGACGTTCATGTTGTACATTAAAGAACTTGCGGAAAATACTAATAGTAACCTCAAACTTCTTGCAGATGATGCAATTATCTGTAATGAATTACTGGCTGAAAAAAGCGGCATAAATACTCAGTCAGATCTTGACAACAAAATGGTGCAAAGATTTTGCCAACTTGCTTTAAATGTCCAGAAATGTAAAACTGCGCAATTCACAAAACGAAAAAACGTACTAGCCTATAACTATATTGTCACTGAATCACAGTTGGAATGGGCCAACTCATACAAATACCTCGGCGTAACATTTTGTAGGGATATGAAGTGAAATGACCACGTAGGCATAGTCATGGATAAAGTAAGTGGTAGACTTTAGTTATCAGGTGATGCTGATGAAATTAGATTAGGAAATGAGACACTTAAAGTAGTAGATGAGTTTCGCTATTTGGTGAGCAAAATAACTGATGATGGTCGAAGTAGAGAGGATATAAAATGTAGACTGGCTATGGCAAAGAAAGCGTTTCTCAAGAAGAGAAATTTGTTAACATCGAATATAGATTTAAGTGTCAGGAAGTCTTTTCTGAAAGTATTTGTATGGAGTGTAGCCATGTATGGAAGGTGAAACGTGGACGATTAATAGTTCGGACAAGACGAGAATAGAAGCTTTCGAAATGTGGTGCTACATAAGAATGCTGAAGATTAGATGGGTAGATCACATAACTAATGAGGAGGTATCGAATAGAGTTGGAGAGAAGAGAAATTTGTGGCACAACTTGACTAGAAGAAGGGATCGGCTGATAGGACACGTTCTGCGGCATCAAGTGATCACCAATTTAGTACTGGAGGGAAGCGAGGATGGTAAAAATCGTACAGGGAGACCAAGAGATGAATATGCGAAGCAGATTCAGAAGGATGTAGGTTGCAGTAGTTACTCGGAGATGAAGAAGCTTGCACATGATGAAGTAGCATGACGAGCTGCATCAAAGCAGTCTCTGGACTGAAGACCACAACAACAACAGACTTTAGTTTGTTGGTAAAATACTGAGATAATGGAATCAATCGACAAAGTAGATTCTTTACAAATCACTCATGTGACCTATCGTAGAATATTGCTCAATTGTACGGGACCTGTACCAAATAGTACTAACAGGGGATTTGAATGTATAGTTAGAAGGCAGCACGTATGGCCATATAGCTGAAGAAACTGAAGTAGCAGCCTCTTGAAGATCAACGTAAACTAGCCTGAGAAAGCCTACTTGCAAAATTTCAAGAACCTGAGACGCATTCAGACAACCATTCTTCCCGTGCTCCACACGTGAACGGAAAGGGCAGAAGCCCTGGTAACTGGTACTGTGGGACGATCCCTCTGCCATGCACTTCACAGTGGTTTGTACAGTATAGTTGTAGATGAAACATGAATTGAATGTAAGAAGTAACGCACCAGCAATACTGAAAGTTTAATGTAAACATCACAGTTCGCTGTCTGCGGAAGTCTCCCTTCTACTAACAGGATACATGAGCAAAGAGCACGGACAGCTGTTGGGGAATGGTCGCGCACGTACGTCACAGTTCCGTATCGCGTCACGGCATTTTGCCCCGCTAATGTTCCAGGATACCTCCACCTACCCTGGCTACTCACGTCATAATGCCAGGACAATAGTAGGAATAAATAGTGGGCGCGAGTAGCGGGATTGGCGCGCGCTGTGTCGCCCCGGCAACACGGAAGCACCGCCGCCACATGTGGCTTCCCTGTGCACAACAGGTAGCTTACAAAGGACGCACCTGTTCACACAAGCGGCCGCCAGCTCTTGCGAGGCGTATTACGTATTGGCGCTGCTGCTTTTGCGAGACGCGACGCGACGCGACGCCCACTATCTACGCGCCGCGCGTCCTTGAACTACTCAGACAGAATAATCCAAGACATGTGGCCAATGGCTGTCTCCACCTCCCCCCCCCCCTTCCAAATACCGTCGTCAAGTGCGTCTCGCTAATGCGGCGCGCGCTGCTGCCATGCCAGTGCCGACAGCCGAATTTTCGCCGATAATGGGTCCATTACGGGCATCTGCCTGATGAACTATGTAATCGCGATCTTTTAGCTAAATTACTTTTTACAGAAGATACCAGGAGGAGTTGCTTTAACAGAGATTTTATACGACAAGCTGTGAGACATATACTGATTTCACTGAAATGCATCACAACTAAGCAGTGATCTTCATGGTACATTACGTCTACATACATACTCTGCAAGCTACCGTACAGCGCATGGCGGAGGGTACTTGCTACCAATATAGCGCTTTTCTTTCCTTCTTGGTTCGCGTATTGAGCAGGGAAAAATGACTGGCCCACCAATTTTTTCCCAACAGTATATCGCCAGCATTCTGTCTTCTTTGTTCTGAGCACTTCCAATCAAATTCCCTGAAGATTTTTGTAATAAATTCGTATGGGCTATACCACTGATTACGATCCTAGCACCTCACACGTGAATTTCTCCGAAGTTTATTCTTACTTCTACCTCATAAGGACCTCATGCGCTGGAATGATACTCTACAATTGGTCACACATTACAGATGTACCGGTCTTCCCCAGCAAAAAATGAAAGAAAGTGTTGTGCATCTGGTGTGTATCGATTACAATGTACGACATGTGATTATACAGGCGAGACTGGGCAGAATTTTGTAACTACATTAGTCCAAACAACCAAACGTCTTTTGGCCATCATTTGCGAAGTATAAAAAATCGGGGGTATAGATACCGCATGCTCGAAGGCAAAATCACAAAAATCAGCGGGTAGCCGTATGTGCAGCACTGCTTGCTCTTCATCAACTGACTCGTGAACAACACAAAACATTCCTATCCTATATTTTTACGGGTAACGAGAAGTGGTGTCTTCATGCTAACATGCTAAGGAAAAGACAGGAATGGTTGAATCCAAACAAAGCAGCAACTCCCCGTATGAAGACCTGCGCGCATCCACAAAATATGATGTTATACATGTGGCAAGACAGCGATGGTGTGCTGTACACGGATTGCTTCCCCGAGGTGCAGCCATCACTGCTGATGTTTACTCTTAACAAGTAAGACGTCTTGCAGACGCAATCCAACAACAACGATCAAGAAGATTGCATGAAGTGATGCTGCTCCACGATACAGCCTGTCCGCATTCTGCTAGACTGACATCACACGCTATAGAAGAATTGTGTTGGGAAGTCATTCCACACCCACCTTGTTCACCTGATTTTGCGCCCTCGGATTTTCATCTTTTCCGCTCACTATCGAGCAACTTTCAAGCAATTTCCTTTCCGAACATGGGTCGACAAGTTCGTCGCCTCAAAACCACGTGATTTTTACAGTCGCCCAATCGAAAAATTACCCCAGCGTTGGCACACTGTTGTAAACAGTGAAGGAGAATACATTATTGACGACGCAGGTCTCTGTTATGCGTATCTGTTGCGTTTATTAAACTTATGGAAAAC
This sequence comes from Schistocerca americana, assembly GCF_021461395.2. Lineage (NCBI taxonomy): Eukaryota > Metazoa > Arthropoda > Insecta > Orthoptera > Acrididae > Schistocerca > Schistocerca americana. The sequence goes on along the minus strand of NC_060121.1, from coordinate 513,776,413 downwards.
GCTACGAATTTATGTACCAACGCAATACTACGAGATGACCATCACTAAGCTTGTAATTGGAAGCTATAAGGTATTTCCCTCTGTTATAGGCATTAGCTCACACTTACCCAGATTTAATCAGAGTTCCCAGTCACTGAACTAAGCTAATATTAAGTCCAAGTTGTTCCGCACTTGCTTAATATACTTCCCTACCGATGTCAGTTTCGTTTGTGTGGAGCATTAGCAGTGCAGTGGAACACACTTTGTTCTGTCTGTTAAATATCTGTCGAGCCAATGGCATACTTGCGAACATACTCTGTATGACCGCACTTTGGTTGGTAGTCGACATTCTACCATAATGTCGAAATCCTTTCGGAAATTTAGGACGGAATGTAGCAGTTCATCTGAGTCTACTGTTTGCAAGATGTCGTGTGTTTCACACGAGTCGTTTTTCGTGAATCGGTCTTGATTCTTTGACAGATGCTTGTTTTCCTCCAGGGCCAGAAGCTTGTTTTCCTCCAGGGTCACCACAATGTTTGAACTGAGGATATGCTCTAGGACCCTGCAACAAACAGACATCATGGTCTATAACTCTGTGCCCCATAATATATAATTTACCCATTTTGCAAACAGGGCTGAGACGGGCTCTTTTTTCAATCACGCGAGGTAATTCACTGCGCAAGAGCTTTGAGGTAAATACGAGCAAGGAATGGAGCTAATTTCGCAGCGTATTCAATATAAAATATGACTGGAATTCCGCCAGGGTCCAGTGTCAAGTTTGTTTTACGTAGTCTTCATTGTTTTAGAACATTGTTGGCGCTAAACATCGATGTCGGTCATTTGTGAGTCTGTGCGGTGGTCAAACATTGATACGGTGTTGTCCTCAGGAGCAACTATGTTTTTAAATGCGAGACTCATTATTTCTTCAGTTTCAGCACCAGCTCAACAAGGGACAGAATCGAAGGTCTAGAGCCTCTCATTATTCTTGCGTACAATCCGCATTTCCTAGGATGTCGCACTGGAATTCCGCTATACGTCACAGTTCGAGTCCAGAATTATTACAGAAGTCTGGCAATCACATTTCAGTCCAACCACCAGTGTAGAGGTAGTACCAAATTTCTGATATACACTGGCGGAAAAAGTCGCAACACCAAGAAGGAGCCGTGCGACATAAACCGAAGTTGGTAGACACGTTACATCATCTGAAAAATGATGTCTATTCAAATTTCGCGCTACTCGCATAAGAATGGTGCTGATAGCGCCACTGTGAGGATACAAATCGGGTCTGCTTTGAAATACACGCTGTAACGGTCGTGAGCGTTACTTACTTTTGAGACTGAAAGTGCGATTTCACGTTTGGCACGAATGCGTTTACGGTGAAATAGACGTCGTTGTCAACACCTCATTGCGTTTGAACGAGGTCGTGTAATAGGGCTACGAGAAGCTGGATTTTCTTCGATATCGTAGAAAGACTTGGCAGGAATGTAGACACTGTACATGACTGCTGGCAGTGGTGGTCACGAGAATGTACGCTCGCAAGGTGACCGGGCTTCGGACAGCCAAGCAGCACTGACGAGAGGAAAGAGCATCGTGTTCGGCGTATGGCTCTCGCGCATCGTACTGCTTCTGCAGGAGCAATCGGAGCAGCAGTTGGCACCTCAGTGACACAGGGAACTGTTACAAAGGACAGCTCAGAGCCAGAAGCCTTGTAGCGTCATTCCACTGACCCCAACCCACCGCAATTCGTGGTGTCAAGCGAGTGCTCACTGGAGGGAAGGGTGGCAGACTGCTGACTTTTCTGATAAAAGCTGTTTCTGCCTTGGTGCCAGTGATGGCTGTTTATTGGTCAGAATGGGGCCAGTTGAGGACCTGCGATCAACCTTCCTGCGTGCGAGACACACTGGACCTACACCTGGAGTTGTGGTCTAGGGTGTGATATCGTATTACAGCAGGAGCACGCTCATGGTTATCCCACGCACACCACCTTAGTTGGTGATTCGACCTGTTGTGCTGCCATTCACCAACAGCACTCCAGGGAGTGTTTTACACGTTATTTTGCCCTGCTCGGCCACAGACCTGTCTCCAATCGAGCACATTTGGGACATCATCGGACGAAAATACCAGCGTCATCCACAACCAGCATCAAACGTCATTCCGCTGACCGACCAAGAGAAACAGGCATGGAACTCCGTCTCACAACCTCATATCTGGCATCTGTACAAAACAATACATGCACGTTTGCATTCAACATTCTATCGGCAACACCAGTTATTAATGTACCAGCATTTCAAATTTGCAACGGCGTATCTCCCGTTTACCTTAATCTGTGACCTTGCAAAGTTAATCATTTAAATATATAACCTAGACAATTGTATTCCTAAAATTTCCTAACTCTACTTTTTTTGTTATTGCGATTTTTTTCCATCAGTATATGTCTTAGCTGAGTAGCGCTTCAACTACGAACCACCAATACCACAAAGCAAACGGGTCTATAATGTTCGCTGTCAGCTCATAACGATATATTACAATGTCATCTTGACGCAGAAAGTTCTGGTTCTACAACTGAGATTGTATGCATTTATTTCTCATTTAATGCCTTTAGTAAGTTCTCCTTACTCTGTATACAGCCCGACCAGCTTGCTTGCGAAAGGATGTGCTGCGGCAGTATACAATATTCCAGACGTAGCCGGTAGGTGTTGTTGATGCCGTTAGCTACGTATGGGGAAATATGATAGCCTACTTGCCGTATACATGTCATATACTACGAGGCTTTATATTCCATACAGCAGTCACCGCAATAGTCGGCGACTGTTTACAATCAGAAGACACACTTTGCGACAACGCGACCCGATGTTAAGTTACACGCAGTGGCTGGACCCACCTACTCATCGCAGCCAGCGGCAATGGCTGTTCACAATTACGTGAAGCAGGTGTATTACTATTTTACACCAGTGGAGCGAACGAACTGCCAATTTCTTTGTCAATTTAGCTTGGCTTTGTAAAAATTGAACAATATAAGCTCTCAATTCGGATTCACTTAGTACTCGGTCCTGAAAGCAGGTTTTGAGGGTGTAGTCGACGTCTATCTTCAAGTGTCTATCTGTTCATGTTTTTTTAACATTTCCATGACGCTCCCCAGTAGGTCAGACAAACACGTGAATATTCATTAGGCCCTTCTTTGCATATATTCAATATCATCTGAGAATCCTGTTCTGTGAAGGGCTAGAGAACAAATGTACGGTATTAGGAGCATACATTACTAGGGGAAAGATCGATATCGCCTGCAGCAAAATTAAAGAGGTCTTTGGAGATAAGACATGTAGCTGTATGAATATCAAGAGCTCAGATGAAAGATCAGTCCTAATCAAAAAACGGAAAGCTGAAACTTGGGATGCAAATAAAGATGGTATATACAAGGGACGATGAACTTGAAGGCATTATCACGCAAATGGAAGAAAACATAGATAAAGATGAGATGGGCGACACGATACTGCGAGAAGTATTTGACAGAGCACTGAAAGACTTAAGTCGTAACCAGGCCCCTGGAGTAGAAGACATTCCCTCTTAACTACTGATATCCTAGGGAGAGCAAGCCATGACAAAATTATTCTATCTCGTGTGCAAGGTGTATGACATAGGTGAACTACCCTCAGACTTCAAGAAATACATAATAATTCAAAACAAAAAGAAGAAAAAAAAGGCAAATGCTGACAGCTGTGAGTATTATCTGACAGGTGTGACTATTACCGAACTACCAGTTTAGTAAGTCATGCCTGAAGAATACCAACAGGAAATCTTTACGTAGGAATGCAAAAACTGCTAGAAGCCGACTTCGGGGAAGATCAATTTGGATTCCGGAGAAATGTTGGAACACGCGAAACAGAACTGACCCTACGATATATCTTAGAAGACGGGTTAAGGAAAGGCAAACCTTGGTACACAGCAGTTCTACATTTGGCGAAAGCTTATAACAGTGTTTACAGGAACGCTCTCTTTTTGAAATACCGAAGGTACGGGAGTAAAACATAGGGTGCGAAAGGCTGTTAACAACTTACACACAGACCAGAGGGCAGTTATAAGAACTGAGGGGCATGAAAGGGAAGCAGTGGTTCAGAAGCTAGAGAGACAGGATTGTAGCCTATCCCCGATGTTATTCAGTCTGTACATTGAGCTAGCAGTAAAGGAAACAAAAGAAAAATTTGGAGTAGGAATTAAAATTCAGGAAGAAGAAATAAAAACACTGAGGCTTGCTGATGGCAGTGTAATTCTGTTAGAGACAGCAAAGAATTTCGAATAGCACTCGAGGAGAGATCTTCAAAGGAGGATATGAACAACTAAAACGAAACAAGGGTAACGGAATATAGTCTGATTACGTAAGGTGATGCTGAGGGAATTAGATTAGGAAGCGATCATTTAAAGTAATATAAGAAATTTGCTATTTGGGCAGCAAAATAACGGATGATCATCAAAACAAAGGGGATATAAAATGTAGACTGGCAATGGCTACAAAAGCGTTTCTGATGGAGAGAAATTCGTTAACATCGAATATGGATTTAAGTGTCATGAACTCTTTTCCTCAAGGTATTTGTATGGAATGTAGCCATGTACAGAAGTGAAACAAGGACGATAAATAATTTAGACAAGTCGAGAATGGAAGCTTTTGAAATGTCGTGCTAGAAAAGATTGGTGAAAGTTAGATGCATATTCACGTAACCAATGTGGAGGAAAGTTTTTTGGAACACTGTTCCAGGAAAAGCACCGATCTATAAATGGTGTAACTTAATTCAATACACACAGTCGTGATCGCATTTAAGTTGTTTATTTCTATTTCTAGCTGACCTTTTTCGGTCTTCTAAGAGATCATCTTCAGATCTGCCATTCCCTGATGACCGTAGGAATCGTTGGCTTGGAGCAGGTCCACCTGTGCAGGCGTGGAGAATTGGGGAGAAAAGAAATTTGTGGCACAACATGACTAGAAGAAGGGATGTCGTGTGACTAGAGCCTCCCGTCGGGTAGACCGTTCGCCGGGTGCAAGTCTTTCCATTTGACGCCACTTCGGCGACTTGCGCGTCGATGGGGATGAAATGATGATGATTAGGACAACTCAACACCCAGTCCCTGAGCGGAGAAAATCTCAGACCCAGCCGGGAATCGAACCCCGGCCGTTAACTTCAAATTGCTCAGAGGACTATGGGACTTAACTTCTGAGGTCATCAGTCCCCTAGAACTTAGAACTACTTAAACCTAACTAACCTAAGGAATCACATACATCGATGCTCGAGGCAGGATTCGAACCTGCGACCGTAGCGGTCGCGCGGTTCCAGACTGTAGCGCCTAGAACTGCTCGGCCATCCCGGGCGGCAGGGCCCTTAGGATTGACATTCTGTCACGCTGACCACTCAGATACGGGGGGCGGACAGAAGAAGGGATTGGTTCACATAACGATCAGAGAGTTTAAAACCGAAAATCACAACTACACCTGCGTATGAACATAAAAGCTGGTGGGAACATACCTGTAATATACAATAAAAATTGGTACGCACTGGTATCAAGCTATAACCACAAGCGTAGAGCGATCACATAAACTGAGGCCGCTGTTTACATGTACCTGTACAGCAGACCTCGGTGTGACAGGGCTTGGAACGCCCTCTATGTGACATGTGTCACGTGAAGACCTAATATTACTGGTTTTGCAAGATATTAACAAAAAATACCTCCTGTGCATTTGTGACTCATGAAGTAATTCAAATTTAAAATGTACGTAATATTAAGTCTTCACGTGACACATATCACATAGAGGCCGTTTCAAGCCCTGTCACACCGAGGTCTGCTGTACAGGTGCATGTAAACAGCGGCCTCAGTTTATGTGATCGCTCTAAGCTTGTGGTTATACCTTGATACCAGTGCCTACCAATTTTAATTGTATATTACAGGTATGTTCCTGCCAACTGTTATGTTCATACGCAGGTGTAGTTGTGATTTCCGGTTTTATACTCTCTGATCGTTATGTGAAAATTTTTAACTTCTAGCACTGTGGATGGTCACCAAGTAACCGAAAATCGATTTTTGCTCACAAGAAAACAACAAAATACGGCCAGTACTGATTTTCCTTCCAAATCTATCCACTATCTGGTCGTGGTGCACACAACACGCCATGGTGTCGCCAATCAATAATATTTAGATGCTTCTAAGTTGCAGTAATTATTTGGAGGAAGAGGCTCGTACAGAATACAGTAGCATGGAGAGCTTTGCATCAAACCAGTCGTCGGGCTGAAGACCACAATAACAACAATTTCGTTTGGCAAGAGCTCAAGACGGTCGAGCTTAGTTCTGTCTAGAAGGCAGTCACGAATCCAGTCACAAATCCAGTCCGATATTCAGCAAGCTCGCAAATACTGAACTTTACAGACAGCGGCAACTACTTGCTCGACGACTTGAGCGCTGGCAGTTTACCGCACTGCATCCGGCATTACCGGCGCGGCCAGTGGCAGATAAAGGCGCCGCATCCATCGCACTCTCGCACCAGACCGTGTCTGACGCGGCGGCGCAGCGGGGGCATAACTCACGGCCCGCCGGCCGCACTCTTGCCGCTGCCGGCTTCCACCTGTTGTTCATTCATAAGGAGCAGTCGGCCGGGCCCCACCGCCGCGCCGGCGAGAAAAACTGTTACGTAAACGGCGAGGGAGCTTCTTGTAGGTGTGCCGCTGTCTTAATAGACAACCCCCCCCCCCCCCTGCCCACACACACACACACACACACACACACACACACACACACACACACACACCACTTCCCCCTCGTATGAGCGTTCTATGGGAAAAAGGGTGACGCGACACGCCGGAAGCGCATCAGGACGCCGTCCGCTGCGTGAGAACAGAGGGGGCCGAGCAGACGCCGCGAGCTGCGGTCACAGTTCTCTTCGAACAGGACCCGACACTGAGATTTTCAGGAGTTCATTTCTGATATAAGCATACCGGAAACATCGCGCTGATGCCGCGTAACAACACCTCTACCCCTGATAATGGCCCTAATTCTGCGAGGAAGAAAAATGGTTCAAATGGCTCTGAGCACTATGGGACTTAACTTCTGAGGTCATCAGTCCCCTAGACTTAGAACTACTTAAACTTAACTAACCTACGGACGTCACACACATCCATGCCCGAGGCAGGATTCGACCCTGCGACCGTAGCAGCAGAATGGTTCCGGAATGAAGCGCCTAGAAGCGCTCGGCCACAGTGGCCGGTTTAAAAGTTTCCAGACGTATATCAAAATAACACATTTTCTGCTCCTATGTGTGCTAATGTGTCTCAAATGTTTGACCGTATCTTTCTGTTGCACCCTGTATGTGTCCCAAAGAATGTCACAGACTCGATTATCAACGCATTCCGGCAGTGTACTTCTCCCTTCCAATTCCGGTGCACGGCAGCTCTGGGAGGCAGTACACGTTCGAGACCCACGCGGATACATTAGCTTGGAAATTCCATGGTGGTCTTTCCTAGCACACTTTTTCTTATCCTCACAAAGTGTGCGCATGGTATCCTGTAACAGGTTCAAAATGTTTCTTCCAAAACTTCCATCTGCTTTTAATCTACACCCCCCCCCACCCCCCTCTTTCCTTCCTTCTTCCATCTCTTGTCTACATTAAACAATGCCCAGTCCAAATAATTAATAAGCAAAGTCTTTTATGAAGATCTGTGAGGAGTGAAGATTACAATAAACTTTCAAGTTTACCTTGTCATGTTGATGTGGCTCCAGTTTTCTTGTATGGGGGTCTGATTCTTGAAGCTGAAAATCTAATATCAGGTCCTCACGGTTGGTTTGAACTAAATAAATTGGAAGAATGCAGTTGCAGAATTTTTTTAAGCAAATATACACTCCTGGAAATTGAAATAAGAACATCGTGAATTCATTGTCCCAGGAAGGGGAAACTTTATTGACACATTCCTGGGATCAGATACATCACATGATCACACTGACAGAACCACAGGCACATAGACACAGGCAACAGAGCATGCACAATGTCGGCACTAGTACAGTGTATATCCACCTTTCGCAGAAATGCAGGCTGCTATTCTCCCATGGAGACGATCGTAGAGATGCAGGATGTAGTCCTGTGGAACGGCTTGCCATGCCATTTCCACCTGGCGCCTCAGTTGGACCAGCGTTCGTGCTGGACGTGCAGACCGCGTGAGACGACGCTTCATCCAGTATCAAACATGCTCAATGTGGGACAGATCCGGAGATCTTGCTGGCCAGGGTAGTTGACTTACACCTTCTAGAGCACGTTGGGTGGCACGGGATACATGCGGACGTGCATTGTCCTGTTGGAACAGCAAGTTCCCTTGCCGGTCTAGGAATGGTAGAACGATGGGTTCGATGACGGTTTGGATGTACCGTGCACTATTCAGCGTCCCCTCGACGATCACCAGTGGTGTACGGCCAGTGTAGGAGATCGCTCCCCACACCATGATGCCGGGTGTTGGCCCTGTGTGCCTCGGTCGTATGCAGTCCTGATTGTGGCGCTCACCTGCACGGCGCCAAACACGCATACGACCATCATTGGCACCAAGGCAGAAGCGACTCTCATCGCTGAAGACGACACGTCTCCATTCGTCCCTCCATTCACGCCTGTCGCGACACCACTGGAGGCGGGCTGCACGATGTTGGGGCGTGAGCGGAAGACGGCCTAACGGTGTGCGGGACCGTAGCCCAGCTTCATAGAGACGGTTGCGAATGGTCCTCGCCGATACCCCAGGAGCAACAGTGTCCCTAATTTGCTGGGAAGTGGCGGTGCGGTCCCCTACGGCACTGCGTAGGATCCTACGGTCTTGGCGTGCATCTGTGCGTCGCTGCGGTCCGGTTCCAGGTCGACGGGCACGTGCACCTTCCGCCGACCACTGGCGACAACATCGATGTACTGTGGAGACCTCACGCCCCACGTGTTGAGCAATTAGGCGGTACGTCCACCCGGCCTCCCGCATGCCCACTATACGCCCTCGCTCAAAGTCCGTCAACTGCACATACGGTTCACGTCCACGCTGTCGCGGCATGCTACCAGCAAACTGCCACGGCAAACTGGCTGACACTGACGGCGGCGGTGCACAAATGCTGCGCAGCTAGCGCCATTCGACGGCCAACACCGCGGTTCCTGGTGTGTCCGCTGTGCCGCGCGTGTGATCATTGCTTGTACAGCCCTCTCGCAGTGTCCGGTGCAAGTATGGTGGGTCTGACACACCGGTGTCAATGTGTTCTTTTTCCATTTCCAGGAGTGTATTTTCCACTAATTTTCTCACATTTTAGTGTATCATACAATATTTTAATTTTTCACATTAACAAAGCCGAAGTTACGTTGTTCGCTCCTATTATACAAAAATACGTCCGATGAAATCAGAGGCAAGCTTACGACTCTCACACTCTGCGGAAATAACAATATTCCAAAGGGTTTACAATTTTTTAACAAATGAATTCCTACTAGTTTTATTTACATTATTAATTTTAATTATTATTTCATAAATGAATCCAGAAATAACCATAGTAAACAGTACAAGATTGAGTAATTAATAACAGAAATTTTAAGTGTGCCAATAATTCATAATTTCAAATGTTTCTAAAAAAAAATAATTTTAACTGTACATTCAAAACTAGTACTTACCGATTATAGCATCAATACTAAAACATTTTATAAAGTAATTCCTTTTCCTAAATTTTAGCTAGATATATAACATACTGCATATAAAACCACATGAAAGTTTTCAGAAAAACAACTGAGATAATACTGACCTATCCAAAACTCGAAAAATAAAACTGGTATCGACAACTACTGTTGAGGAAAAATAATGCTAGAGGAGGATGTCCCGTTACATGCTGCCATAGCTCACATATATAATAAGTGACTACATCAACAAAAGAGTAAAATGTGGACAGACAATTACAACATACGCAACGTAAAAAGGAAACCATAATGACTGTATCCCGTCCTTTCGGCGACAGAAGACAGTTCCACTGCTCCACTTCCTGTTATCTCGAGACGAGGCACCCATATATTAACGCAACTTAACGGCTTAGACATTAGTGTCGCCAAAAAGATAAGCGTGCGACACCAGCCGCTGCTTCCTGGTCTGCTGCATGACAAAGCAATTTAGTGCGCAGGGTTCCAAATAGCTGCGTGCAGATTTCTACAACGTGCTCACGGTATGTGAACGGAATTTAAGAGCTTCATTTATTTACAGTCTGGAAGTGAATATGTAAACCGAAAAGGTAGTCTATACAGCGCTGCACGTTTCGACCAGTAGTAATGCCTCCGAATTTTTTACTCTGTTGTCAGTCTCATGCACATCACTGAGCTGATTTTCCCGCTTCGCTGACGGAAACTGCAACAAAGAGGGCTCCAAATTGCTGCGTGTAACATAGTGGTGTGTAACATTAACTATAGCGGTGCGTGAGAAACAGTGTGCTGTAATCGAGTTTCACGAATTCGAAGAGTTCGTCCACATACAGAGCACAGTCTCCATCAGTACGGCAATGCCATGCCACACACGACCAGTGCGACTTCTGCAACAATCCGACGCCTTGACTTCACTGTCGTCGATCATCATCCAGTTTTCATCTGTTTCTAAAACTTAAGGAACACCTTCGAGGTCTTCACGTCGATAGTGATGAAGTGGTGCAAGAAGCGAGTCTGTGGCTCCGTCAATAAAGTCAAACATTCTACAGTGACGATATCAACGAACTGGTCTCTCGTTAGGATGTATTTGTTCGTCGCCAGGGTGACAGTCGAGACATACATATTTAGACATGAAGATGAAGAACAAAGATGCAGAATGTTAATGAAGTAGTTTTACTTATAACTCTTTAAGAGCTTTCACATAAAAAAATGGGAGGGTTACTTTTCAAGCGCGTCCTCATGCTTCCCAGCACCACTGCGGCAGCAGACCATCAGATGGACAGCTCGTGCAATGTACTCACTGTTTAGACTCCTACGAGCGCACGAATCAGTCAGTCATATTTTTAAAATTCGAAGTTCTTGTAAGGAGAATGTCAATGGCCAAAGTCATGTAATCTGTGTAAGGTACAGTTCATGATCCTGTAATTTTCTGAATATTCATAAATATGTAGTTATTTCTTTAGGTTTTTGGTTACCTTAATAATTAAAATGTTCAAAGACATGAGTCGAATTATTACATCAGTTCACAAGGTGCTCAACGTGATCCAAAAGACTGCTGCAGAAAATAGGTGGTTTAAATTTTCATACTTGTCTCGAAATTACTTTTGCTTAAATCAGTGCTAGTAAGTTCAACATATGTGCTATGAAATTCTGTACATAAAAAGTACTTCTAAAAGTGTTGTTGAAGTCGTAGCATCGCTATATTCTAGAAATTGTTTTGATCAGTCCATGATTATGTGTTAGTAAACGATGTAGTGTCATTCTTAACAGTAGCAACTTTGCACAAGGTATGAGCGAGTGATGCTGTCATTATGTTCTCACTTATTTCGTATGTTAGGAGTTCACGTTTCATTTCTCAATTAAGATTGTAGATACACTCGTATGTATATATATGTTCAAATTTGTGTGAATTTCTAAGCGATCAAACTACTGCTAGGGTCATCGGTCCCTAGACTTACACACTGCTTAAACCACCTTATGCTAAGAACACACACACGCCCAGCCCGAGGGAGGACTCTATCCTCCGGCGGGAGAGGCCGCGCAATCCGTGACATGGCTGGCGCCTCAAACCGCGCGGCCACTCCGCGCGGCGACTGTAAAGATAAGTAAGTTATTGACAACTACTCTGAAAATGTTTCCGATTCTGACTGGCGACTGTTTTTATCTGGTTAATGAACTTGGGTTCCAATCCCGTTTCGTGTTTACAGCTTTGTTCTCTCTTTTCCGAACACTGCTACCTTTGGAAAAGAAGTAACAGTCTGTTTGCTTTAACCTTTTGGACAAAAACATGTTGACATAATCCGGGAAAAGGGGAAACAATTTTTAATTTGCATTTAGTAAAAGCGTTTTTACAGCACTTCCTTATCTGTTCGTAATTTTAAAAAAAAATGCGATGAATATCTACCCCGAATATTCACCATCCTTGGTCCCATGTCACGTTTCTCCGCAAGCACAAATAAAGAAATCCTTAAAGGGTCACTGTTTTGAAGGTGTAGGTGGAATTACAAACGCATCGCTGAGAGAGCTACAGTCGATCCCAATTACAGAGTTGCAGAAGTATTTCGGGCAGACATACACGTTTGTACTCATATATCATCTGTATCTGTAGCGAATTACGCCCTGCAGTTACGTATTTACACAGCACAATCTTTATGGCGTCGTACAGTCTGAATAATGTCTCGTGCAAAGATATAATTTTGCGGGTACATTCAGTGGTCTATTTGGATACTGTCTGCGAAGTTTATTGTGAGTAGAGTCAGTAGCCGAGAAATAATAAATTTAAAGGTCACTCATGTTGCAGCAGTTTTTGACAAGTTCATTGTTTGTGATGCCATGTCTCCTGATGCCGGCCACGGTGGCCGTGCTGTTCTGGCGCTGCAGTCCGGAACCGCGGGACTGCTACGGTCGCAGGTTCGAATCCTGCCTCGGGCATGGGTGTGTGTGATGTCCTTAGGTTAGTTAGGTTTAAGTAGTTCCAAGTTCTAGGGGACTTATGACCTAAGATGTTGAGTCCCATAGTGCTCAGAGCCATTTGAACCATTTGTCTCCTGATCAATGACATGAAAGTGGCTCTTACCCCCACAGTGGCAGCTGTCTGGCAGTAAGGAATATGTGTTTCACGTTTAACTAAAATATGTCCAGTGGTTTAGGAGAAGGTGGGGACATACACATATGCAGACCTTCATTTCTATAATATGTATGGATTACTCCAGTACCTAATAACAAAAAAAGTCATAATGAAATTAAAAATTAATTAGTGCTGACAAATTCTCAAAAATGTTATGAATAGTTTTTCACGGAGCACTTATTCACTTCGCGTGGAACACATTTTGGGAAATCCTGGTGTATACGTGTAGTATCCTCGTCGCCCGCCGGATTTGTGTCGAGGTCCGGTGAGCCGGCCAGTCTGTGGATGGTTTTTAGGCGGTTTTCCATCTGCCTCGGCGAATGTGGGCTGGTTCCCTTTATTCCGCCTCAGCTACACTATGTCGGCGATCGCTGCGCAAACAAGTTCTCCACGTACGCGTACACCACCATTACTCTACCACGCCAACATAGGGGTTACACTCGTCTGGTGTGAGACGTTCCCTGGGGGGTCCACCGGGGGCCGAACCGCACAATAACCCTGGGTTCGGTGTGGGGCGGCAGAGGGGTGAAGTGGACTGCGATAGTCGTCGTGGGGTTGCGGACCACTGCGGCTGCGGCGGGGACGGAGCCCCGCCCGTCGTTTCTAGGTCCCCGGTTAACATAACACCCTCGTCGACACTGTAGAGTCTTATACCGCAGATTGTTATGTGTGGCCGGTATTCCCTTTCTACAATACAAATGCACACGTAGATTAATACGGTTCTTCATTTACATGACATTTCCAATCGCCCTCTAGCAGACAATATCGGTAATCTTGCTTAGTCTCACTGTTGGTGAAGTACAAGTCCCGCTATAGCCACGAATCTGGTCGCTATGAACTGTCGTAACCTGCGATGAACTATACCCGCTTCGCGAGCATACTGACAGACGCCAACTGGATGAGCGAGTAAGTGAGGCCCTCCGGTCACCGGCGGCGGCCTAAATACATGCTATCGAGTGGGCGTTGGCGGTCTGTTGCTTGTGGGTGTGTCGCTGGCCCCTCTCGTAATAGGTGCGCTTGATCCAGCGCCTACTATCGATCTTCGCGCTTCATCTTTGCCGACCGGTGAGCCGGCGACTGTTTACGCCAGCACAATACGAATAAATAAAATTATTTCCAAAAACCAAAATCTCCCGTCATTATGGCCTAGTGTGCTTCCGTTGTCAGTGGTTCACCTTACAAAGAGAAGTGGTCGAGGTAAGGCGTCTGGCGCAGGCGCCGAGCTGTGTACCAGGGCAAGAAACGCCTCCCGGCCAAGCAGAGGCGGAGTCCCAGTGACCTTGGCTCGCTGGAGGTCCCAGTGGAGCAGCCGCCTGGCGGTGTCATCGCCCCTCGGCAAGAACGCGCCTGGTCGCGCCGCAAATAAACCCGCGTCCCGGCCCCGACATCGCACAGGAATCCCGCCGCCCGACATCACCTGCCAGCAACGCAGTGCTGCGCGCTCGCGCGCCACAGTTAGGAACCTTCCTTACGTGAGATGACACATCCAAACACTCGCAGTCTTCTTCCGCAAAAAGCTGCCATAAATGGACGCTCCTGCGATCTATATTTTAATGGTCTGCAACTACATCTACCTCTCTCTATATACTGCGCAAGGCATTTTACGATGTGTGTTGGACTTCGTGACTACCGTCACCTTCGTCTCACCAGTTCCAACCGCGATTGGTGCGCGGGAAGAACCGCTGTCAGTCGGCCTCCGTATCTACGTATATTAAGTGCCTATCTCCGAGCCCGGAACCCGCTCCCAGTGGCAAGTTCCGTATCTGACTGCTTCCAAGATCAACCAAAAATTGATCTTCGCCTTATCTCGTAGTTATTGAATGTTTCAAAATTTTAAAACGCTGTCACAATCCACTCATTAAGAGGTATAATTCCATGTTAGAACACACTAAGACAAGTATTACTGATAGTTACTGTCTGTCGTAAGGCACAGTAAAAGACGGCGTCCATTACCCGTATTTTTCTCGTCGACTATCTGACAATGAGAGCACCTACCGACTTCCAACGAACCTTACACACACTGTGAAACCTTTACGAAACTTTCTCTCGCTGATAAACTACACATAACGATGACATTAAAAAGAAATACCACTTACTACATTTTTGCTGTTCATGTAATTAAACTGCCGCATCAGGCATGACCTTTTACTAACTATAAAAACCCTCAACACTCAATAACCATTTAAAGTATCTTTAAAATTAAAACAATGAAAAAATCAAGAATGATGAGGTGCTGATCTCCTTAGCTGTATGATGCTGCTTTATTCGCAACTACCAGGTTTCACGTTGGTATGAAACTGAGTGCACCCAAAAAATGTTTTTCAAAAGTGTACAAAGCATGGCTGCTGAATGAGCCAGGCAGGATAGCACCCCTTCGGATATATTACACGATTCAGTAGGCACCAGCTGTATACAACCGATGTACGTAGAATTTATAAGCCAGTACAATTCATCACACCATACACTCTTTTATGTTTTACATATATCGGTTTTATAACGTTGGTGTCCACCGAATCCTGCAATATACCCTACAGGATGTTATTCGGTCTGACTCATTCAGCAGTCATGCTTTGTACACTCTTAACAAACATCTTCTGAGTGTACTCAATTTTATTATGACAATATAACCACTGGAAGCCTGAAGATCCTACACTGAAATGAGACTGCAGTTGCGAATAAAGCACCTTCGTACACTTATAACACATATATAATTTTTATGGTAATTTAAATGGTTAGTGAGTGCATTTTTACTATTATTCACAATGTCTCTGAGCCGCCCCCCCCCCTTCCCATGTTGTTTGCACGACGTTTTAATTTGTACTTCTTTACTACCTATTCTCTTCGCAACACAGTTTGCAGACAGTATTCACACCTAACACTGATTGTACCGACAAAGTCATATCATTCTATGACACACAGTTCTGGAGATAGAGCGTCATAGAGATCTCGGTGTGTCAAAAACTAGCTTCTGCTTAAAATGTCACGCAGTGAAATTTCAACGTCACGCGTGACGTTTTGGCTCCAAATGGCTCTGAGCACTATGGAACTTAACTTCTGAGGTCATCAGTCCCCTAGAACTTAGAACTACTTAAACCTAACTAACCTAAGGACATCACACACATCCATGCCTGAGGCAGGATTCGAACCTGCGACCGCAGCGGTCGCGCGGTTCCAGACTGTAGCGCCTAGAACCGCTCAGCCACTCCGGCCGGCGCGTGAGGTTTTAATTTGCTACTTCTTCACTGCTAGGCCTAGCTCTATTCACAACATACTTTGCACACAGCATCTACGTGTGCCACTGAATGTACCTGTAAAATAATAACACTGAACGACACATAACTAAGGAGATATGGCGTTATAAAACACTGAGGTACGTGAAAACTTGTTTCCCCTTTAAAAGGCAGCGCAAATCACCCAGACTATATTCATCCAGTGTTTCACAACAAAAGCATTTAGCGATTTACATCAAACTGTAAGTATAACGTCAAACCTTTTCTAAACTTTTCTTACTGACATAATTACCATCGAATATGTAACACATTAACTCCTTTATACAGTACCCAGACGTTTCAAGTTGTTTTATACATGGGAATTCGATTTTGTAATGAAATCGGGAGTTTACTGGCGAGCTCTCCACAGTACGTAGGAGGAAGAAACATATTACTTTACTCTGTTAGTAATCTACGATGTCGCAATTTTAATACTAAACCACGTAGTGATACACAACACCTCTCCTGTTGCGTTAAGTTGGATGAGCATCACTGTGACGACGCTTCCGCTCTTACTACACGAATGCGCGACGAAATGCGCTGCTGTTCTTTGGATCTTCTCTGTATCCTTCATCGACCCCCGAAAAGGACGAGTAAACAGAAGTGGGGTTTATACGCTGCTTGCTTCGTGGAAGGACAACACTTCTACATTTACACCTACATGATTAGTCTGCAGTTCACACTTAAGTGTTAGACAGGAGCTTCACAGAACTGCTTTCAGACTATTTCTCTACCATTCCACTCACGAATAACACGTGGGAAAAATGAACAACTAAACGTTTCCGTGCAAGCTCCGATTTCTATTATTTTATCGCGACTGCAGTTTCTCCCTATGCGGTCAGAATGCAGAAAAGTTTTGGCATTCGGAGAATAAGTATGTGATTGCAATTCCGTCAAACGATGTCGGCGGAACGAAAAACACGGTTGTTTCCACGTAAGCTATCCGAAGTCACTTACCATATCCGTAAGACTCTCTCCCTTATTTCGAGATCATAGAAAACGAGCTCCACTTCTACGAACTTTTTCGACATCTTCCGTCAAGGATGTACTGATCCCATATCACGCAGCAGTACTCCATAAGAGGATGGGCAAGAATAGTGTAGGCGGTCTTTTTCTAGATCTGTTACCGTCTTCTAAGTATTGTGTCAAAAAAACATCCATTTTCTACGTGATAGTTCTTCTTAATTGTAAAGCATAGATATATCGTTGAATCGATGGCCTTTACATTTGCGTGACTTATTTAAATTTCCCTTCCTTTCTTAGGAGGCACTTACTATAGTATTGGTGTTAACAGGTAAAGAGGCTAACCATTAAAATACTTGAGTTTCAATCAAAAGCACCTGAAAGGACCTGTACGTGAAACCTGAACAGTCGAAAAGCCTCAATGTTTAATCAGTTTCGGAGGCTTTTTGGAGATGGCGAAACCAGAGAGTCGTGAAGACCCCACTCTCCACATCCCTCAACCACTCCACTGCGCGTACGAGACTGGGTCATCAGCCATCCAGGACGAATTTTAAATTTCGAAACTCTCATACGTTTGTGAAATTGGACTTTGGTGATTTACATGGTTATTCACTAAATACAGAAAACTTGCTAAAACAATCACTTAGTCGTTTTCAATACGCGGTCATGGACTTCTGATCAGCGTTTTGTTTTCTATTTTGTAGTCAAGTATTCCAGCTTAATCTTTGGCATGTTATCGGTCAGACATGTATTAGATCGTGGGGCTGATAGCTAGCTGGAGAAGCTGTTGGCGGAAGAGACAGATCTGGCGAAGTTTATTCAAAGTGAATACATTGTATTTGCTACGGTGGATTTTGTGTGCCTCTTACTGTGGTGTGTGCCTCTTGAAGTAGTGTGTAGCTTGAACTGTTTTCCTGATTTTACAAGCAACCAAATGGAGCGATGGTTCGTTGACTGTTTAGCTGAACGTGTTTACCATTCCACTGCAGTGGGCGAATCTCGGGCTGAGGGAAAGTTGGAGCTTATAGGACCGGGCCTCGAAGAGGTCTTTACTGATGGAGCACACGAAGTGATTGGAGAAGAGTGGGGAAGGAAATCGGCAGTGCTCCTATCACGTGAACCATCCAGATATTCCAGATCCGAATGGCCGAAAGGATCTTCTAATTTTCAGGGTGCAGTTTAAATTGCTATAATGCTTATACATTTGTTATATGAGATGACTATATTAACCTTACCTGGCAGATCGAAACGAGGCTGTTGACCCTTATTAACGCCGTCTCATAAGTGTAACAGTTTCGGAACTTGATCTGTAATCGCCGATAAACGTACTCTGAACTAATTAGTGATGTAACACGCCTAATAATTTGATTCGAAAGCCGCACATTGCTAGGCGGGCATGGAATCCTGCCGCAGAAGCAAGTGTGACTTCGCTCGCCGCCACATCGTGACGACAGAGCCTCATATTGTATCAACTCACTTGCAGTAAAGGGGCAGTTACCATAATTCTATATTAACTGTTGAAAAACGCATTAGATGAATTAATGGACATTAGAATCTCTGAGTCCTACTGCACGACCTATGATCTATTGCACTATAGCGTAACACGATTCTCGTTATTACCGGTTGCGAGAGCGCGCGAAGCGTTGGGCATTCAGCTCGAGTCGTGGAATAGTAGAAGTCACGGGCGTTGCATCACCCCACGGGTCAGAAACAATAAGCATGAAGGACGTCACAAGGTGAGCGTCAGTCTTCTATTTACAGCGCTCGGCAAGTAGCGAGCACTAGCTCACCAAGGCTACCTACCCAAGTTTCGACACCCGGTGTGTCGCGTCTCAAGTGTTTATCGTCTGGGCACACCTAATAGGTCAGACATAGATACGGCAGCACTTGAAAGCCGAAATCGTGTTTTGGGCCGATGGGACCCATATCAGAGGTACAGATAGCGTACTCACTGTTTGTTTAGTTTATGGAAGATAATGTTTTGATTAAATGGAACAGACTCTACACCGCCGAATCTTCCAGGTTCCGCATTCATGTGTATGCTAATGAGCTCAGTGGTATGTGGCAATTTTCAGTCAGACTTGCAGTCAGATATGAGCAAATGAAACATTTTCGAACACTATCTCTCAACGCCCGCGTGGACACACAGATGAAGTTTGTGAAATATATTTGTAGTGCGAAAGTTAACTTTCCGTCCACATGTAGAGCATGAATATAATCTTCTCCACTAAATTTTTAAGAGTTTTTTATGACAAGAAAACACAGCAGCACCTCCCCGAATGTAGAGAGTGTATCGAAAATAGTGAGCAATTCTTTTGTACTGAAACTCCTGCATGGAGATAAGACTGAACATCCATAGATCCAAAGTTATGAGAGGTCAGTTATGGCTACAGTATCATTTGTGATCGTTTTACACCTGCGTTTTCCAACAGAGAGTGAAAACTTCCATCCTAAATACTGGGCACTACGCTGGATAGGCCCTTAGCTTATAAAGAACAGAAATGCTGGTGAGAACCTGAAAACACGAAATAATACAGTATTATCAGAAAATTTGATGCTAGTTCTTGGGGTGGAGACGCATCCACACTACGAAAGGCAGCGACGTCAACAGTCTTCACCACTGTAGATACTGTGCTTCACTCTGGAAAGGAAGTCACCATACCAACAACGTTGACGTGCAACTCCATGAAACCATGCGTATTGTCACCGGTACATTAGGGTCGAACTTCCATACCATGCATCTCCCTCATCAGTAACATAGATCCACCAAAGCTACGACAAAAAAAAACGAGTGTAAAAGAATGGGAAAAATGCTACAAACCATGCAAAAAATTTACCGATTTAAGATGTAGTAATGACTTTACCAAATGCACGCTTCAAATCATGGAAGCCAATGTGGAACAGCAGCTATGTAAGGGAACAGAATACATCCAGCCCTACCACACACACACACACACACACACACTCACACACACACACACACACACACACACACACAACAGATACGTGGAAAAAGGACTGGAAGAACTAATTTAGTAATCACCGTCTCATAGCTGATCCCTCAAAAGCAACGCAAGGGTTCAACTGGTCAAGTAAGTAATTAGGCTATACTAACCACATCCGAAGAGGCCACATAAGATGCAAGGCCATCATTTCTGAATGAGGACTTCTGGGCAACCCAAGTTTGTGACTGTGGAGTACCTGAGCAGACTCGCGACCATATCATAAAAGTGTGCCACATAACAAAATACGGTGAATCAACTGAGGACATTACAGAAGCCACACATCATGCTATGAAGTGGACACAAGATCTGGACACTGATGAGGAATCAACAACTAGTCACACATGCTACATATCTGAATTCTGTGTGTTTGTTTTGTGGTACTTACTACGTTCTTTATCTTCTCCTAAATGTGTCGTACAGATGTATTCTTGACTATTATTATATTTAAATTTGCATATGTGTTATTGCCATGTGCCATGCAATAAATAAATCAACTTGCATTTTGAAATTTATCATTGTTTTAAATGATTGAGGTTGACCACGTGAAACAGGATGTACGGAGACTGTACGGAGAAATATATAGAAACACGGCGGGAAATGCATGCTTGGGCATAAACGCAGATGATAGCCAAGCCTGCATGCAGATTCCGCCGTTGTATCTGACAACGAACGGCAGCTATACAATATCCTCAATACCTAGCAAGTATCAATCATGATCAGAACAGTGTTCTGTGTAGTTGTGAGTGCATTATGTCGGAGCTAAGTGAATTCCAATGTGGGGAAATTGTTGGTGCTCGTATGGTGAGTTCTTTCGTAACATAGGTAGCCAAAGTGTTTGGTATTTCTAAAGGCACCATATCGAAAACTTATACCGCTAAGTCACAACGAGGACAAAAGTGCGTGTTGAGTTTTCGTGACAGTCAGTCATTGAAGAAGATTGTGTCAAAAAACAAGGAACGACAGCTTCAAAGGTAACTGCAGAACTGAAAGTCGCACTCGCAAACTCTATCACCAACAAAACGACACTAACAGAGCTCCACGAGTTGGGAATTGCAGCGCGAGTTGGAATTCCAAAACCTCACATCAGTGATGCCAATGCCCGTAACAGGAAAACGTGGTTCCGAAACCATAAAAATCTGGGCAATGAAAGAAAGTCATTTGGTCGCATGAGTCTTGTTTGTAATTTCTAGACGAGTTTACGTCTGGCATACGCCGTACCTAGCCTACGATGCAGACTGCTTGTTGCCGAAAGGGAAACGTGGTGGGGGTTCCTTGATGACTTGGACAGCAATGCCTCATATTCCATGGGTCCTATGGTTACTTTGTAAGGTCGCAATACTGCCATAGGATACGTGACTGTTTTGACTGATCAGTACCTTTCCGTGGTTCGGTGTTTGTTCCCCAATGACGATGCTGTGTTCGATGAGGCCCGGATCCACGTTCACACAGTTTGCGTGGTACAGGATTGGTTTTGTGAGCATGAATGATGGATCGTCGCATAGCCCCTGTCATCCAGTCAGCAGATCTCAATATTTTTGAACCTTTGTAGTCTATTTCGGAGAGAATGCTACGTGATCGCTATCTACATCCATCATCGTCACCTGAAGTTGCCACTGTTACGCTGGAAGAATGGCATTAGATTCCCATGAAAACAATACAGGACCTGTACTTATCCAGTCCGACGTCACTGTAAGCAGTTTTGAATGTCAACAATTTTTCCGAGATGTATCAGACACGGTAATGTCTTGTGTTTTTCGTGTTCATGGGTTTTTGTGCAACTCATGTTTATACATGTACAGACTATTCCATTATGCGGCTTCACACGCACCGGGTTCCCGTCATCATCTACACGGTAGCGGTGAACGACTGCTTAGGACTGTGCGTAATGGCAGGTAGTTTCACACTGGTGAGGGAGTTACTGATGCCACGACGTCTCTGCAAAACCACTGGCGGTCATCGTCGATCTGGAGTGAATCAGATCGCCGGCGATTTTAATCTAGGGCGTCAGGAACCCATTTCTAACAGGACTGTACAGAGGAAAATAAACGCCGCATAGGCTGCACCACACGGCGAGCGACATAATATCCAGCGGTTCCCCTTGACCGTTGGTCACTCTGTGTATTTAGTACGAGGGCAGTTCAATAAGTAATGCAACACATTTTTTTTTCTGAAACAGAGGTTGTTTTATTCAGCATTGAAATACACCAGGTTATTCCCCAATCTTTTAGCTACACAACACTATTTTTCAACGTAATCTCCATTCAATGCTACGGCCTTACGCCACCTTGAAATGAGGGCCTGTATGCCTGCACGGTACCATTCCACTGGTCGATGTCGGAGCCAACGTCGTACTGCATCAATAACTTCTTCATCATCCGCGTAGTGCCTCCCACGGATTGCGTCCTTCATTGGGCCAAGCATATGGAAATCCGACGGTGCGAGATCGGGGCTGTAGCGTGCATGAGGAAGAACAGTCCACTGAAGTTTTGTGAGCTCCTCTCGGGTGCGAAGACTTGTGTGAGGTCCTGCGTTGTCATGAAGAAGGAGAAGTTCGTTCAGATTTTTGTGCCTACGAACACGCGGAAGTCGTTTCTTCAATTTCTGAAGAGTAGCACAATACACTTCAGAGTTGATCGTTTGCCCATGGGGAAGGACATCGAACAGAATAACCCCTTCAGCGTCCCAGAAGACTGTAACCATGACTTTACCGGCTGAGCGTATGGCTTTAAACTTTTTCTTGGTAGGGGAGTGGGTGTGGCGCCACTCCATTGATTGCCGTTTTGTTTCAGGTTCGAAGTGATGAACCCATGTTTCATCGCCTGTAACAATCTTTGACAAGAAATTGTCACACTCAGCCACATGACGAGCAAGCAATTCCGCACAGATGGTTCTCCTTTGCTCTTTATGGTGTTCGGTTAGACAACGAGGGACCCAGCGGGAACAAACCTTTGAATATCCCAACTGGTGAACAATTGTGACAGCACTACCAACAGAGATGTCAAGTTGAGCACTGAGTTGTTTGATGGTGATCCGTCGATCATCTCGAACGAGTGTGTTCGCACGCTCCGCCATTGCAGGAGTCACAGCTGTGCACGGCCGGCCCGCACGCGGGACATCAGACAGTCTTGCTTGACCTTGCGGCGATGATGACACACACTTTGCCCAACGACTCACCATGCTTTTGTCCACTGCCAGATCACCGTAGACATTCTGCAAGCGCCTATGAATATCTGAGATGCCCTGGTTTTCCGCCAAAAGAAACTCGATCACTGCTCGTTGTTTGCAACGCACATCCGTTACAGACGCCATTTTAACAGCTCCGTACAGCGCTGCCACCCGTCGGAAGTCAATGAAACTATACGAGACGAAGCGGGAACGTTTGAAAATATTCCACAAGAAATTTCCGGTTTTTTCAACCAAAATTGGCCGAGAAAAAAAATGTGTTGCATTACTTATTGAACTGCCCTCGTATTCACAAGGTTTCGCTAAATTACTGCAGAGGAATGGCCAGCTGCCTTGAAAGATAAGCGTAGAAGGTGAATGATGTTGAAAGGCTGTTATCGCCAGCGAGCAAAAAAGCCTGACCTCGAGGGGAAAGACGGCACTGGCTCGTTCTCAGCGAGCGGCAGGCAAAGAGGAGGGATGGGGGTCGGGAGCTGTGGAGGGACTCAACCCTGGCACCCCTCTGACACCTTAATTTAGATTTCCTGCTCGTATCCTAAATCACCAGAGACAAGTTTCTGGATCGTTCTCTTGATAAAACCACGGCCGCTTGTTCCAGCCACGTTTCTCCAATTTGTCTAGTGACACAAGCTGCGACATCGTCGCGAATAAAACAGTTACCCGTATATACAATAAGTTTCTTTAATTTACGTCTATGGTCACAAAATTTTTGTTAACAGATTACAGGTTTCGGTCTATAATGACCATCATCAGATCTGCAGCAATAAATGGGAAAAAACATAAATACACTCGCAGATTGTCTACAGATTAAAAACAATAAATAGACCACAATGAAAAGTGCTACTGACGTACATGCATCTGTGCGCTTTAAGTATGGAGAGGCATACCTGTTTTATAAAAACAAAGTCCTAATGCTCTGCAGCCATAGTGGTATCGTCAAATGTTAAATGCAGCATCAGCACCAGCATCGTAAATTTATATATATAGATATAATATCATATGCACGAGTCATGTTGTCAGTAGCACTACTGTTCAAAACAAGCTACCGTACAGTAGCCACAAGATGTTTGTGTTGTAAGTTCACCCGATGTCGCTAATGTCGGCATACACTAGTTTTCAATAATTAATTGAACAGCGAAATAAAGGGGGATACAATAGTTGACGTTTGTAATGAGCTTATAACGTATAAAAGGCAATATTTTCGCTGTTGAATTAATTGTTGAAAACTAGTGTATGTCGGCATTAGCGACATCTGGTGAACTTACAACACAAACATCTTGTGGCTACTGTACGGTAGCTTGTTTTGAACAGTAGTGCTACTGACAACATGACTCGTGCATATGATGTTATTTATATATATTTGACGATGCTGGCGCTAATGCTGCATTTAACATTTGACGATACCACTATGGCTACAGTACATTAGGACTTTGTTTTTATAAAACAGGTATGCCTCTCCATACTTAAAGCGCACAAATCCATATATGTCAGTAGTACTTTTCATTATGGTCTATTTATTGTTTTTAATCTGTAGACAATCTGCGAGTGTACTTATGTTTTTCCCATTTATTGCTGCAGATCTGATGATGGTTATTATAGGCCGAAACCGGTAATCTGTTAACAAAAAATTTGTGACCATAGACGTAAATTAAATAAACTTATTGTCTAGTGACGTCGCTTTATACAGTGCCACTGTATGACATACGCTGTGATAAACGAAATACGTTGCTTCTATTATGACTGCCTCCGTAGCCAAATGGTTAGCGTCGCTACCTTCGCTGCATAATGACCGGGGTATGTTCCCAGTACATCCACCAATTTCTCTGTGGTAGTGAGTGCACCTGGGGAAATTACAGATTCATATCCTGTCGACAGCGCGTTGGTTCGTAATTGGAAAAACAGGCACGCTTGCTGTTTGTCGCGCCATCTACCACAAATGGAAAATAATGGTTTGAGTAAACCGGACGTATTTTTTGGCGTTGAATTCAAATATGCAATAAAAATCGGTGGTTCCTATTTGAAAATACAAAGTAGACCCCGCCCAAGCACGAGGAGTGGTTAGGACGCGGCCAACCGTAGCACAGACAGATGTCCCCTTTACTGATATTAACTTTTCACCTAGAACATTTTTTCGTGCGATGCGCCACTTTCGATATATTTCATTGTCTCAAGTTAAAAATAAATACTTCGTATTAGGGGATACTTTGTTCCCAAACGTCTCTAAATGTTCTTGACCGATATACATCAGATTTTTAGACAGTCGTTGAATGAACATTCTGATAGACATTATATACATGAGTGTGGTAAAGTAGTTTACTTCATGTATTAGACGATGCACTAATACTCATACAGACGGGAATATGCTATATATTTTTTAAACTACAATGTTGTATTTATGGGTTACCGGCTTTTCATTGCACACTGAATCGTCCCAAACATTGTTATCCTACCCGTTTTCAGTTTAAAACTGTGCATAACACTGTTAATGAAACTACTATTCTCGCAGATCCAGCAGCTACAGAGGTGTCCCTCCACGAACTGATGATGCCAACCGATTAATTAATTATTTAATTATTGGTTTTCGAAACGCGCCCATACAGCCATCTGAATACTGGAAATTTTATACTACATCCTGTTTTGACAATTCAGTGCATACCTCAGATTAAGTCGTACCCTGGTAAGAACTTACAAAGGCTTAACATAGGACAGATTCCGACACAAAACAAGTTTTAAATCCACAATATCCTGAAACAGTAAGCCACCCTATTTCACAGTCATTTTAGGCGACTTACACTACCAACCAAGTTTTCATTTGCAATAACAATAAACAACGGTCAAGGGCAGAGGGAGAGAAGATCAAAAGTACCTGGCCACCTGGCTGAAAAAGACTTAGTTCGTGGCACTCTCCATCGGTAATGCTGGAATTCAATATGGTGTTGGCCCACCGTTAGCCATGAAGACAGCTTCCACTCTCGCAGGCATACGTTCAATCAGGAGCTGGAAGGTTTCTTGCGGAATGGCAGCCCATTCTTCACAGAGTCCGCCCCCGGTAGCTGAGTGGTCAGCGCGACGGACTGTCAATCCAAAGGGCCTGGGTTCGATTCCCGGCTGGGTCGGCGATTTTCTCCGCTCAGGGACTGGGTGTTGTGTTGCCCTAATCATCATCATTTCATCCCCATCGACGCGCAAGTCGCCGAAATGGCGTCAAATCGAAAGGCTTGCACCAGACGAACGGTCTACCCCACGGGACGCCCTCGTCACAAGACATTTCATTTCATTTCATTTCTTCACAGAGTGCTGCACTGAGGAGAAGTACAGATGTCGGTCGGTGAGGCCTGACATGAAGTCGGCGATCCAAAACATCCCAGAGGTGTTCTGTAGGATTCAGGTCAGGATTCTGTGCAGGCCAGTTCATTACAAGGATGTTATTGTCGTGTAACAACTCCACCACATGGCGCGCATTATGAACAGCTGCTCGATCGTTTTGAAAGATGCACTCGAAATCCCCGAATTGTTCGTCAACAGTGGGAAGCAAGAAGGTGCTTAACAACAATGGATGTAATCCCCCCCATGAAAAACACGACCACACAATAACACCACCGCCTCCGAATGGTTCAAATGGCTCTAACCACTATGGGACTTAACATCTGAGGTCATCAGTCCCTTAGACTTAGAACTACTTAAACCTAACTAACCTAAGGACATCACACACATCCATGCCCGAGGCAGGATTTGAACCCGCGATCGTAGCAGCAGCGCGGTTCCGGACTGATGCGCCTAAAACAGCTCGGCCACAGCGGCCGGCGCCTCCGAATTTTACTATTAGCACTACACACGCTGACAGATGACACTCACCGGGCATTCGCCATACCCACACCCTGCCATCGGATCACCATATTGTGTACCGTGATTCGTCACACCACACAACGTTTTTCCACTGTTCAATCGTCCAATGTTTACGCTCCTTACACCAAGCGGGGCGTCGTTTGGCATTTACCAGCGAGATGTATCGCTTATGAGCATATATTGTGTATCGTGATTCGTCACACCACACAACGTTTTTCCACTGTTCAATCGTCCAATGTTTACGCTCCTTACACCAAGCGAGGCGTCGTTTGGCATTTACCAGCGAGATGTATCGCTTATGAGCACCCGCTCGAACATGAAATCCAAGTTTTCTCACCTCCCGCCTAACCATCATAGTACTTGCAGTGGATCCTATGCAGTTTGGAATTCCTGTGTGATGGTCTGGATAGATATCTGCCTATGACGACCCTCCTCAACTGTCGGCGGTCTCTGTCAGTCAACAGACGAGGTCGGCCTGTACATTTTTGTGCTGTACGTGTCCCTTCACGTTTCCACTTAACTGTCACATTGGACACAGTGGACCTAGGGATGTTTAGGAGTGTGGAAACCTCGCGTACAGACGTATGACACATGTGACACCCAATCACCTGACCACGTTCCAAGTCCGTGAGTTCTGCTGAGCGTCCCATTCCGCTCTCTCACGATGTCTAATTACTACTGAGGTCACTGATATGGAGCACCTGGCAAGAGGTGGCAGCACAATGCACCTAATATGAAAAACGTATTTTTTGGGGGTGTCCGCATATTTTTGATCACATAGTGTAGAACAGGGACATAGAGAGGGCGCAAGGAGGTGATCCACAGAGAGGGGAGCAGGTAGGGGAGGAGGAGGAAGAAGAAGAGGTGGGGGAGGAGGAACAGGAAGAGGAGGAGGAGGAGGAGGAGGAGGATGAGATGGAAAATTAAGGGACGGGGGAGGAGAGATGGGCAGAGAGAGGGGGGGACGTGAAATGAATTACGATGTGTACTGAAAACACGTATTTATTTATCTATTGCGAAACACTTCACAGTTTCACAAAATCACTCCAGCGTCTGCTACTAATACGCCAGCATACAAGCTGTCATACTAATATTAAACATATTAGAAATGTGTGCTTCCTCTTTTCCATTTAACCATAATGAGCCACATCTACGTGTGGCCGAGTACGGCTAGTAACAAAAAAATTGACTTCCATAATCGGCAATTTTGCTTACAATGCTGTACAACCTCGGACAAACTACCACTAACGATTCGTATTAGCTGTGACACTTAACACAGACACATCTTACACATCATTATTATTGTGATGCTACGCAAAGGAGGGAGTAGTTGCCTGGTCTAATAATTGTACCATTACCTACCTACATGTTAAATCATCTACGACTTGTTTTAATATTCTGGTGCATTTTTCTTACGGTATCCGAGAGCTGTTGAAAAGATGAATCCAGCGAGGCATTGTACAACGTTTCCAGGCAGAGACTGCACTTTCATCTCTGCCGCTGGGTAAATATCAACGAACAAAGCTCTGACGAATGCCGCCGACACTGCTACAGTTAGAAATTGGCTTGTTGAGGTTTTCAGTGACACAATTGTAAATGTGACATGTCATTTCATAGCTCTTGTCAAGCACTCTTACAGGCCGTTAAAGTACCAACGTTCCGTTTTAAGAACATAATTACTTCATTGTCTTGGTAGATAAAAAAGTTACGAGTTTCACTTAGCATGTAACCTCCATACGAGAAAGAAAACAAAACGCAGTCACGTTAGCAAGTTGCAACCGCTGACTGCAATATTACAGTAATAAAGTACCTGCGGAAAAATGCTCCTGTCACGAGCACAAAAAAGCGAATGTGTTACTCTTTTAAGACTCTGACAGAAATGTGGGGAACACGTCCAAGTGACACAGACAGATGACACTACTTTTAAACGTTGTCACCAAGTCTCTGTAAACAACGGTCGGAACTTTCTACTAATCTTCCAGTTCCTCGACGACAGAAATCTGCTCCTTGGTGACGGAGTCATTCGAGAACTGCAGTGTGAAAATCCTCATCGTCGAAAAATTTGCAACTGCTGCGCATCAGTTCCTCGACTGGATGGACACTGTCGTCTGCATCTTCCTTCCCGATCAACATCATCCAGCCTGTGCGGCCTTGCTAAACTGTTGGCACCATTTCACTAGAGCTGGACGCGACTTTGCATTTCTACATCTACATCCATACTCCGCAAGCCACCTAACGGTGTGTGGCGGGGGGTACTTTGAGTATCTCTATCGGTTCTCCCTTCTATTCCAGTCTCGTATTGTTCGTGGAAAGAAAGATTGTCGGTATGCCTCTGTGTGGGCTCTAATCTTTCTGATTTTATCCTCATGGTCTCTTCGCGAGATATACGTAGGAGGGAGCAATATATTGCTTGACTCCTCCGTGAAGGTATGTTCTCGAAACTTCAACAAAAGCCCGCACCGAGCTACTGAGCGTCTCTCCTGCGGAATCTTCCACTGGAGTTTATCTACCATCTCCGTAACGCTTTCACAATTACTAAATGATCCTGTATCGAAGCGCTGCTCTCCGTTGGATATTCTCTATCTCTTCTATCAACACCATCTGGTACGGATCCCACACCGGTGAGCAGTATTCAAACAGTGGGCGAACACGTGTACTGTAACCCATTGCCTTTGTTTTCCGATTGCATTTCCTTAGGATACTTCCAATGAATCTCAGTCTGGCATCTGCTATACCGACGATTAATTTTATATGGTCATTCCATTTTAAATCATTCCTAATGCCTACTCCCAGATAATTTATGGAATTAACTGCTTCCAGCTGCTGACCTGCTATATTGTTTATTTTATTTATTTATTTATTTATTTATTTATTTATTGTTCCGTGGGACCAAATTAAGGAGAAGTCTCCATGGTCATGGAACGAGTCAATACATGAAATTACAACACGATATTAGAAACAGATAAAATGAAATACAAGAAAACATATTCAGGTGACAAGTCGTAAGTTTAAATGAAGAAAATCAACAATGTAACACTGGCATTTGCTTAATTTTTTAGCTCTTCCAGGAGCTCCTCGACAGAATAGAAGGAGTGAGCCATCAGGAAACTCTTCAGTTTAGACTTAAAAGGGTTTGGGCTACTGCTAAGATTTTTGAGTTCTTGTGGTAGCTTATTGAAAATGGATGCAGCAGAATACTGCACTCCTTTCTGCACAAGAGTCAAGGAAGTGCATTCTACATGCAGATTTGATTTCTGCCTAGTATTAACTGAGTGAAAGCTGCTAACTCTTGGGAATAGGCTAATACTGCTAACAACAAACGACATTAAAGAAAATATATACTGTGAGGGCAATATCAGAATTCCCAGATTTTTGTATAGGGGTCGACAAGACGTTCTCGAACTTACACCACATATAGCTCGAACAGCCCGTTTTTGAGCCAAAATTACCCTTTTTGAATCACAATAATTACCCCAAAAAATAATACCATACGACATAAGCGTATGAAAATACGCGAAGTAGACTACTTTTCGTGTTGAAGTGTCACTTATTTCAGATACTGTTCTAATGGTAAATAAAGCAGCATTTAGCTTCTGAACAAGATCCTTGACATGGGCTTTCCACAACAGCTTACTATCTATCCGAACGCCTAGGAACTTGAACTGTTCCGTCTCGCTTATAAAATGGCTATTCTGCCTGATCAAAATATCGGTTCTTGTTGAATTGTGAGTTAGAAACTGTAAAAACTGAGTCTTACTGTGATTTAGCATCAAATTATTTTCCACAAGCCACGAACTTATTTCATGAACTACATTATTTGTTACTGTTTCAATATTACACACAAGATCCTTCACGATCAAGCTGGTGTCATCAGCAAACAGAAATATTTTTGAATCACCTGTAATACTAGAAGGCATATCATTTATATAAATAAGAAACAGCAGTGGCCCCAGCACCGACCCTTGGGGAACGCCCCACTTAACAGTGCCCCATTGGCACTGAACATCACTACCACTCTCAATATTGCGGAGAATTACTCTCTGCTTTCTGTTCTTAAAGTAAGAGGCGAACCAATTGTAAGCTACTCGCCTTACTCCATAATGGTCCAACTTCTGCAGCAATATTTTGTGGTCAACACAGTCAAAAGCCTTCGTTAAATCAAAGAAAACACCTAGCGTTCGCAACCTTTTATTTAATCCGTCCAAAACCTCACAGAGAAAAGAGAATATAGCATTTTCAGTTGTTAAGCCATTTCTAAAACCAAACTGAACATTTGACAGCAAACTATGTGAATTTAAATGCTCCAGTAACCTTGTATATACAACCTTCTCGATAACTTTAGCAAACACCGATGGCAGAGAAATAGGTCTAAAATTGTCAACATTATCAATGTCTCCCTTTTTATAAAGTGGCTTCACTACCGAGTACTTTAATCGGTCAGGAAACCGACCACTCCTAAAGGAAAAGTTACAGATATGGCTGAGAACTGGGCTAACATACATAGAACAACAGTATTCTGCTAGATACCCCGTCATACCCATGAGAGTTCTTGGTCTTTAGTGATTTAATTATTAACTCAATCTCCCTCTTGCCAGTATCATGGAGGTTTAAGCACCTTACAATACTGTTTGTAATGGGCTGCTGCATTTAGATTTTGACTGTTTCTAACGTTTTGATATAATTGCCACTTTGTTCTACAAGATATTCTTATCCCTCTAGTCAGCCACCAAGGCTGCCTGTTTGTGCTAGTACCCTGTTTTAAACGTTCTAACGGAAAGCAACTTTCAAAGAGCATGAGAAAAGTCTTGAGAAAAGCATTATATTTATCGTCTACTGTATCAGCGCTATAAACATCTTGCCACTGTTGTTCCTTTATAGGGTTTACAAAGGTCTCTACAGCAACTGGATCAGCTTTTCTGAACAGCTGATGACTATATTTAACACGTGTTGCAGCACAAAAATCTTTTAGAGTCAAAATTTGTGCATCGTGATCTGAAAGGCCATTCACCTTTTTGCTAACAGAATGCCCTTCTAGTAACGAGGAATGAACAAAAATGTTGTCTATGGTTGTTCTACTGTTCCCTTGCACTCTCGTTGGAAAGAATACGGTTTGCATAAGATTATATGAATTAAAGAGGTCTACCAGCATCCTCTTCCTTGCACAATCACTTATACAATTAATATTGAAGTCACCACATATAACTAACTTTTTGTATTTCCTATAAAGTGAACCAAGAACCTCCTCTAGCTTTAACAAAAATGTTGCGAAATCGGAGTCGGGGGATCTATAAATAACAACAGTTAGAAGTTTAGCTCCGTTAAATTTAACCACACCTGCACAACATTCAAACACCTTTTCAGTGCAGTACTTTGAAACATCAATTGACTCAAATGGGATGCCGTTTTTCACATACATGGCTACTCCCCCACACCGCAAAGAGCTCCTCGAAAAGCTGCCAGCCAACCTGTATCCTGGTAAAGGAAGCCTCTGAATTATCTCCTTATTTAAGAAGTGTTCAGATATACAAATAATTTCAGAGTCAACATCTAGACTCCTGGAAATTGAAATAAGTGTATATCCATCTTTCGCAGCAATGCAGGCTGCTATTCTCCCATGGAGACGATCGTAGAGATGCTGGATGTAGTCCTGTGGAACGGCTTGCCATGCCATTTCCACCTGGCGCCTCAGTTGGACCAGCGTTCGTGCTGGACGTGCAGACCGCGTGAGACGACGCTTCATCCAGTCCCAAACATGCTCAATGGGGGACAGATCCGGAGATCTTGCTGGCCAGGGTAGTTGACTTACACCTTCTAGAGCACGTTGGGTGGCACGGGATACATGCGGACGTGCATTGTCCTGTTGGAACAGCAAGTTCCCTTGCCGGTCTAGGAATGGTAGAACGATGGGTTCGATGACGGTTTGGATGTACCGTGCACTATTCAGTGTCCCCTCGACGATCACCAGTGGTGTACGGCCAGTGTAGGAGATCGCTCCCCACACCATGATGCCGGGTGTTGGCCCAGTGTGCCTCGGTCGTATGCAGTCCTGATTGTGGCGCTCACCTGCACGGCGCCAAACACGCATACGACCATCATTGGCACCAAGGCAGAAGCGACTCTCATTGCTGAAGACGACACGTCTCCATTCGTCCCTCCATTCACGCCTGTCGCGACACCAATGGAGGCGGGCTGCACGATGTTGGGGCGTGAGCGGAAGACGGCCTAACGGTGTGCGGGACCGTAGCCCAGCTTCATGGAGACGGTTGCGAATGGTCCTCGCCGATACCCCAGGAGCAACAGTGTCCCTAATTTGCTGGGAAGTGGCGGTGCGGTCCCCTACGGCACTGCGTAGGATCCTACGGTCTTGGCGTGCATCCGTGCGTCGCTGCGGTCCGGTCCCAGGTCGACGGGCACGTGCACCTTCCGCCGACCACTGGCGACAACATCGATGTACTGTGGAGACCTCACGCCCCACGTGTTGAGCAATTCGGCGGTACGTCCACCCGGCCTCCCGCATGCCCACTATACGCCCTCGCTCAAAGTCCGTCAACTGCACATACGGTTCACGTCCACGCTGTCGCGGCATGCTACCAGTGTTAAAGACTGCGATGGAGCTCCGTATGCCACGGCAAACTGGCTGACACTGACGGCGGCGGTGCACAAATGCTGCGCAGCTAGCGCCATTCGACGGCCAACACCGCGGTTCCTGGTGTGTCCGCTGTGCCGCGCGTGTGATCATTGCTTGTACAGCCCTCTCGCAGTGTCCGGAGCAAGTATGGTGGGTCTGACACACCGGTGTCAATGTGTTCTTTTTTCCATTTCCAGGAGTGTATAAGCAGTTCACTAACTTTATCTCTAATACCTTGTATATTTTGATGAAATATACTAATTCCCTCATTACTCGGATACCTAAGCTGTGTCAAAAGTGATTCCCTTGTTAGAGAGACTTCCCTTAAGCAGGAATACCTATCAGCTGACTTCAATCTAAAAAAGGTGCAGCTCTAACACCCACTACCGCAGGAATTTGCCCATGAGTGATCTCACCTATAAGCTTTGCCAACCTCCCCTTCCCATACCTGTTGAGGTGCAGGCCATGTCTAGTGAAACCCGTCCTGCTGATAGACTCCACCGACACCACTGAAATGTGACCCATGCTTTCTGTCATCAGCGCACCCCCCAAGTCTCATGTTATTACGCCTGACGGCTGTATAAAGATGAGGCCGATCGTGACGCTGAAACAGTTCCACGAAATGCACATTCGTGTTGCCAGTCTGAGTGGCTATCTTTTCCAGGTCACCATCTATGTTATACTCCCCATCCCTACCAATACTATTACCAGCCTCTCCCACAATCACTACCTGATCCTCTTTAGTAAAATCCTTACATAACCCCCCCCCCCCCTATGTTAACAGTCACCTGAGCCAACCCTGCATTAGGCTTCACAATGCTGGTGACCTGGTACTCACTCTCCAGCACTTCCTGCAACTGCTGGCCTACACCTCTACCATGAGGTTTACCTAACAGCAGAACCTTCTTCTTCCTCTTCGACTTCGCAACTGTTCTAGGCACAGTAACTACTGAGGTCTGCTGCATACTTCCTACATCTACAGCTACTAGAGATTCCTCTCCACTAGACTCTGACAGTTGGTCACATCTATTGTAAACACCAATAGTAAAACTATCTGAAAATCTTCTTCCCCTAGCAGATCTCTTGCCAACAGCCAGCTCCCATTCCCCAACCCCCTTCTCCCTCCTCATCATTGTAGCTAAATGATAAAGCATCTTTCTTTCTATGTATTCGCAGCACATTACACTTGTCTACATTGATATTCAATTGCCATTCCCTGCACCATGCGTCAATTCGTTGCAGATCCTCCTACATTTCAGTACAATTTTCCATTGTTACAACCTCTCGAATACTACAGCATCATCCGCAAAAAGCCTCGGTGAACTTCCGATGTTATCCACAAGGTCTTTTATGTATATCGTGAATAGCAGCGGTCCTACGACACTCCCCTGTGGCACACTTGAAATCATTCTTAATTCGGAAGACTTCTCTCCACTAAGAATGACATGCTGCGTTCAGTTATCTATGAACTCTACAATCCAACCACACAATTGGTCTGATAGTCCATATGCTCTTACTTTGTTCATTAAACGACTGTGGGGAACTGTATCAAACGTCTTGCGGAAGTCAAGAAACACGGTATCTACCTGGGAACCCTTATCTATGGCCCTCTGAGTCTCGTGGACGAATAGCGCGAGCTGGGTTTACACGATCGCCTTTTTCGAAACCCATCCTACAGAGTGGATTTCTAGTCTCCAGAAAAGTCATTATACTAGAACATAATACGTGTTCCAAAATTATACAACTGATCGAGGTTAGAGATATAAGTCTATAGTTCTCCACATCTGTTCGACGTCCCTTCTTGAAAACGGGGATGACATGTGCCCTTTTCAAATCCTTTGGAACGCTACGCTTTTCTAGAGACCTACGATACACCGCTGCAAGAAGGAGGGGGGGTACGTTCCTTCGCGTACTCTGTGTAAAATAGAACTGGTATCCCATCAGGTCCAGCGGCCTTTCCTCTTTTGAGTGATTTTGTTTTTCTATCCGTCTGTCATCTTTTTCGATATCTACCATTTTTTCATCTATGCGACAATCTGGAGAAGGAAACACAGTGCAGTCTTCCTCTGTTACACAGCTTTGGAAAAAGACATTTAGTATTTCGGCCTTTAGTCTTTCAGTACCATTTTGTTTTGATCCACCTACCGCTTTGACATCAGACCAAAATTTCTTAGGATTTTCTGCCAAGTCAGTATATAGAACTTTACTTTCGAATTCACTGAAAGCCTCTCGCATAGCCATCTTCACACTACATTTCGCCCATTACCGCCAAAATTTCATGGTGAATCTGTGTGCAGCATACACTTTTTACCCTCATGAATCTTACTGTCTCGTATACTTCGGCTCTGGAGTAGCCTACGTTTCCTACTGTCGCGCCATTTCACTCGCATTCTGCGATGCACCTTTTAAACCGCATCGTTATTGCAACAGTTGACCGCCTTGCCAAAATGAGTATTACGGAAGGCCAGTTCCGTGCAACGCCGATCCCTTACACGGACGTCACATCGACGTTACGAAAGGCTGCTGAGCGCGCATGGAACTGTGAATAGCTTGTCTCTCAGCACTCTAAGGACGGCCACCTGGCGGTCATACAACTGAACATCTCTTCTCTACCATGGTTGGCCTCGGTGCAGTTCCGTAGACATCACGTGACTTCCATCATTCGTATGAGGCTGGGACACAGGTGTTACTCCGCGCACCTATATCGGTTGCAGATTATCACGCCTGGACAGTACGAGAAGGACACAACGTCAGTAGCAGACTTAACCACATCATATTGCCATTTTCCAAGTACACGACTGCACAATAAGACTTGTGTAAGAAATTGATTACGAGAGGTTACACCCCCCCCCCCCCCCCCCCCCCGGTGCTCCTGTTTTACTCCACCGTTTTGGTGAACATAACTTGCTCACCGACTATTTGAAAGCCACCAGCATCCTAACTTACTTTCTGAGTTGCCAAAGTCTTCATTTTCACATGGCATCCACCCGGTTCCTAATTGTGTACGTACTTTTGTGTTTTAATTTACAAACGTATCTCTATTTACACGCAATTGTCATTACTGCGCTCTTATGCATTTTATGTCAATTTTCTACTGACATTACTGTACATAACGTTGGCTGTATTGTGTTTGTCTTTTTTCTTTTATTTTAAATAAGTCTGTCTGTATGCTCCCCTTCTCACATTTTTATATGATGCTATCTACGATTTTGTTCTTCAGCTATTGTTATACTTATTGTATGATGTGCTGTGTTGCATTTTAATGCTTTGTCTTTTACTATAAGGGCATATGCATCTTTGTCATAATGTTGCTGTATAGCGCTATTTGTCATTCTGCTCCAACATCATTGTCATAACTGCCCCCAGCTGTCTGGAGTTTGTCTAATTGCAGTTCGCAGGAGAGCTCCGGGAAATTTGGAAGGTAGGAGACGAGGTACTGGCGGAATTGAAGCTGTGAGAACGGGGCGTGAGTCGTGCTTGGGTAGCTCAGTTGGTAGAGCACTTGCCCGCGAAAGGCATAGGTCCCAAGTTCGAGTCCCGGTCCGGCACACAGTTTTAGCCTGCCAGGAAATTTCACTTTAAGAGCGTGTTTGTATGCTAACTTCGTAATTTTGTCTATTCTTCTCTTTTGCGATTATGTTTCTTTGCCACTTTATAACCGTCCTTGGCTGTGTGGTCTTGTGTAACCCAAACCCAAAACAAAGAAATTAAAAAAAATCCGTATCGAAGCAAAACTGTATCTGTAGGAAACACGTAGCCTGTACTATCTTCTGACAGTGCGCGACTTTTTGTGCGCAATGATTTTAGAGTAGGACGACAACTGTAACTCGTCGATCTCTTCAGCAAAGTCCATCTCGAATATACGGAACATGTTGCATCTTGTGCCGACACCTGATCCAGATTCCAATTAAAGTACGCGTAACCGTCTTCCAGATAGCGAACTTCGTCATCTTTGTTCTCGTCCAATCCTACCCCAATTGAGTGCGCCTGACGTGACGTCAGACTGAGCGTGTGCGCGGGACAATGGTTTCATTAAGGCGCGGGAGAACCGAAGCAGATAACAGCCGACAATGCAAACAGGGCCGCGTTCCCTGGCCGCCAGCCGAGGCTATCGTCTCGCCTTCCGTACAATCTGTGATGCCATTTGGAGCGGAGCTGTCCACTGCCACAGCCGCTACAGTTTCGCTACAAGGACATTGCGCCGAATAATTATTGCCGAATACATATTTTCAAGTGTGTATCTACACGTATTATAAAGTCCCCCCTCGCGTTTTTTGGCCTGTATGTAAAGGTTAATCTCACTTACTACTGTACGCATTCTCATACCTTTTCCACTAAACCTATAATACTGAAGGGTGTATGTGTGAATTATATTGCTACTAAACCATGGTGAAGTTTACTACTCCACTTAGTATTCAAAGGAACTCATAATTTATTGGTTATGCATTAGTTAATTATATTATTATATCGAAACCTGACAAAAAATCCAAAGCGATTCTGGTCGTATGTGAAGTATGTTAGCGGCAAGAAACAATCAATGCATTCTCTGCACGTTAGCAATGGAGATGCTATCGAAGAAAGTGTTGCCAAAGCAGAGTTACTAAACACAGCCTTCAGAAATGCCTTCACAAAAGAAGACGAAGAAAATATTTCCGAATTCGAATCGAGAACAGCTGCCAACATGAGTAACGTAGAAGTAAATATCCTCGGAGTAGTATAGCAACTTAAATCACTTAATAAAAGCAAGTCTTCTGGTCCACACTGTATACCAATTAGGTTTCTTTCGCAGTATGCTGA
This sequence comes from Schistocerca americana, assembly GCF_021461395.2. Lineage (NCBI taxonomy): Eukaryota > Metazoa > Arthropoda > Insecta > Orthoptera > Acrididae > Schistocerca > Schistocerca americana. The sequence goes on along the minus strand of NC_060121.1, from coordinate 513,737,952 downwards.
TGCATTAGTTCCATACTTAACAATCATATACAACCGTTCGCTCGACGAAAGATCCGTACCCAAAATTTGGAAAGCTGCGCAGGTCACACCAATATTCAAGAAAGGTAGTAGGAGTAATCCACTAAATTACAGGCCCATATCGTTAACGTCGACATGCAGCAGGATTTCAGAAGACATATTGTGTTCGAAGAAAACGGTCTATTGACACACAGTCGCCGGCCTTAGAGGCCGAGCGGTTCTAGGCGCTACAGTCTGGAATCTCGCGACCGCTACGGTCGCAGGTCCGAATCCTGCCTCGGGCATGGATGTGTGTTATGTCCTTAGGTTAGTTAGGTTTAAGTAGTTCTAGGTTCTAGGGGACTGATGACCACAGATGTTAAGTCCCATAGTGCTCAGAGCCATTTGACACACAGTCAACATGGGTTTAGGAAACATCGTTCTTGTGAAACACAGCTAGCTCTTTATTCACATGAAGTGCTGAGTGCTATTGACAAGGAATTTCAGACCGATTCCGTATTTCTCGATTTCTGGAAGGCTTTTGAAACTGTACCACACAAGCGCCTAGTAGTGAAATTGCGTGCTTATGGAATATCGTCTCAGTTACGTGACTGGATTTGTGATTTCCTGTCAGAGAGGTCACAGTTCGCAGCAATTGACGGAAAGTCATTGAGTAAAACAGAAGTGATTTCTGGCGTTCAAATGGTTCAAATGGCTCTGAGCACTATGGGACTTAACTTCTAAGGTCATCAGCCCCCTAGAACTTAGAACTACTTAAACCTAATTAACCTAAGGATATCACACACATCCATGCCCGAGGCAGGATTCGAACCTGCGACCGTAGCGGTCGCCCGGTTCCAGACTGTAGCGCCTAAAACCGCTCGGCCACCCCGGCTGGCGATTTCTGGCGTTCCTTGAGATAGATTTACAGGCCCTTTGCTGTTCCTTACCTGGGAGACAATCTGAGCAACCGTCTTCGGTTGTTTGCAGATGACGCTATCGTTTATCGACTAATAAAGTCATCAGAAGATCAAAACAAACTGCAAAACACATGTGTGGTAAAAGGAACTCGTTAAACTTCGGTTACACGATAAATCAGTCTAATCTAAAAGCCGTAAATGCAACTAAATACCTAGGTATTACAATTGCGACCAACTTAAATTGGAAGGAACACATAGAAAATGTGGGGAAGGCTAACCAAAGACTGCGTTTTATTGGCAGGACACTTAGAAAATGTAACAGACCTACACTACACTTGTCCGTCCTCATTTAGAACACTGCTGCGCGGTTTGGGATCGTTACCAGATAGGACTGACGGAGTACATCTAAAAAGTTCAAAGAAAGGCAGCACATTTTGTATTATCGCAAAATATGGGAGAGAGTGTCACAGAAATGATGCAGGATTTGGGATGGACATCATTAAAAGAAAGACGTTTCTCGGAGCGATGGAATCTTCTCACGAAATTCTAAACACTAACTTTCTCCTCCGCATGCGGAAATATTTTGTTGACACCGACTTACATAAGGAAGAACTATCACCAAGATAAAATAAGGGAAATCAGAGCATGTACGGAAAGATATAGGTGTTCATTTTTTTTAAAATTTTGGTTCAAAAACTTCCGATAGATGGCCGCGCTATATGTAGCCTTAAAAATGGAGTCTGTAACGGACTTGCGTTCCAAGCAGGAAGCTGTCATTGACTTTCTTTTGGCGGAAAACCAGAGCATCGCAGACACTCATAGGCGGTTGGAGAAGGTCTACGGAGACTTGGCTGTGAATAAAAGCACGCTGAGTCACTGGGCGCACAGACCTGTCCCACCTCCCCGCGTACCGACCGGCCACAAGCAACTGGGAGTCCTGCAGTGCTGGAACGTGCGGACACTCTCATTCGAGGTGATCGACGAATCACAATGAAACACCTCGCTGCACAGCTGGACGTTTCTGTTGATGGTGCGGACACATTCGTTCACCATTTGGGGTACTCAAAGGTGTGTGTTCCCGTTGAGCTCCCCGTCGTTTAACAGAAGACCGTGAAGAGCAACGAAGAACCATTTGTGCAGCATTGCTGGCCCATTATAGGACTGACGGTAATAATTTTTTGTCGACCATCGTCACAGGCAATGAAACATGGGTTCATCACTTCGAACCGGAAAGAACACGGCAATCCATAGAGTGGCGCCACGCCACCTCACCTCACCTCCAAAGAAAAAGTTGAATACGACAGCCTAAGCCGGTATGATCATGGCGACATCCTTCTGGGACACTGAAGGTATAACTCTGGTTGATGTCTTCCCTAATGCTGCAACGATCAACTCGGAAGTTGACTGTGCTTCCCTCAAGAAACAGAAGAAACGATCGCAGCGTTTTCATCGACACAAAAATGCGAAGAAACGTCTGCTTCTCTATGACAACACAAGGCCGTACAGAAGTCTGCGCACCCGCGAGGAGCTCACAATGTTTCATTCGACTGATCGTCCTCATCCAACCTAGAGCTCGTATCTCGCACCTTCCGATTTTCAGCCACTTGGCCAAACGAAGGATGCACTTCGCGGGAAGCCGTACGCGGATGATGGTAAGGTTGTTTATGCAACCTGATGTTGGCTCCGACGTCGACCAGTAGAGTGGTACCATGCAGGGATATGGGCCCTCCCAGTGAGGTAGCACGATGCCGTCGCACTGAACGGGGATTATGTTGAAAAACAGGATTCTGAAGCCGAAAGCGTGGGGAATAATTCGGTGTGATTGGAATCCTGAATGAAATCAACCTGATGTAAGCAAAAAATATCATGCATTACTTATTCAATGACCCCAGTAAGTTACATACCAAATTATGTACAAAAGTCCTGTCTTATACCCAAGTGCAATTGTACATTTATGAAGGTTTAGTAATCTAGACCTCTGTCCACGAGGAAGCTTTGTGAACATAATTTATTACGGGTACTGCAGAGAAGTCGTCCGGCCGTATATAGTTAGCGCTACCAGTGCAAAGCCGGGGCAGGCCGCAAATATTTTTATATTACGAAGTTTGTGTCCGTCTCATTGCAAATGCTTAAAAGTACCTTAAAGGCAAATGGGTCTCTTTCTTACTAAAACTCTCTAAGGAAAACTGTACAGCATACCAATGTGAGAACTAAAGCTTAAACTCAGGTGTACGAATAGGTCGTAAGACGAATCCTAGTACGAATACTATGACAGCTTCGCTGCGCAGCTACATGCACGCTAATCACAAGCTGGACACTTTGTTTTTTAGTTAACCCGTATGTCATTCATTTTATGCCCTGTCTTCTGTAGATAGATGCTTATTGCCGCAAAAAATGATACACATTTACACGTTTCTAAAAATTAGGCCTAAAATTATTTTAACTGTTGGAAGTTTGTAGTTTCCTAATGAACATGTAGTTACGTCCATAAAAAATTACTCATCAAAAATGATACTTTTTAGTGAGTGTGAATGGAAGCAGTAAAAAAAGAATCGCCATTTGCTTAACGGAGAACTTCCATAGTAACAGTGTGTTACGAACTATAAAGTGCTACAGCATCCAAACGAGGATTATAAATGCAACTGCTCCAGTAAGCTCATCATCGCTTAGTCAATGATTACGCTCACACTGAGCACAGAAAATTACCCACGCTTAATTCGCTCTTCAGTTATAGCTTGAATAGTAGCGTACACTACTTTTTCCCCCTCCGTCTCGGAGCACGCAGTAATCGACGGAGTTGGTGCAGTCGTTAAGACACTAGACTCGCATGCGCGAGGAAAGGAGTTCAAATCCTATCCCCGCCATCCAGGTTTCTGTTTTCTGTGGTTTCCCTGAATCGATTAAGGTGAATACGGTGGTGATACGCTTCTTAAAACGGAAAGCCGCTTTCCTCTCCCTAAAATTGTCCAGTCTGAGCATGCGTTGCACCCGTATCCCAAATGAGATCGCCATCGATGAGACGTCACACTCTAATTTACTTTTATATTATTCCCCGGGAAATCGGGCGTAATCTCCTCATTGCAGGTTGCCCGTCTAACGGCTGCTTTTGACTACTTCATGTAATTACTGACCGAATTTACAAATCTAAAATTAACTAATGATCTACTCATTTACAGGAATGATCTTACGTTAAAGGTTAACACAAAATGACAAATATTGAAGTCAGAAACTGAATACATGTTATGAGACACCGTATTGACGGCGGGCAAATTACATGGACTATTACCTTTTCCAGGACAGCCACAACTTGAACTCAGCACGTTTTGTTGACCGGATTGATTTTCAATTTAAGAAGAGCATTATCAGGAACTCTCTAATTTAGACTTTAAAATACAGTAGTGGGCTAAATACATTGCCCGCTCCGTCAATGTAATCAGCCAACTACTGCACTTTAAATTGCAAATTCCAGAGCTTCCGATGATGCTCTTATTAAATTAAAGTGAGAAACTAGTCAACAAAGCGTACTGAGTGCGACCTGTGGCTGACCTGACAATCTTAATTTCAACAGTCGGTGTTTGCTCTGCAAGTAATACTTGCACTCGCTATACTTGGGGTATAACCATACAGTATTTGGGAATGAGAGCACTTCGGAACTTCCAACAAAATTTACACATAATTTCAAAATTCAAAATTTTTTCTCGTTGATATTCAGCGCCCAACATAAAATGTTGGAAGGAAATTTTGTTATCCGTTACTACAATTGCATTGTTCACGCAGTATTCAGAATCATGTCTGATCATTTCATTTTTTATTTCTTTATTACCAACTACAATGAGGAGCCAAAGAAACTGGTACACGTGCCTAATATCGTGTAAAGCCCCCGAGAGCACGCAGAAGCGTCGCAAGAACACGTGGCATGGAATCGACTAATGTCTGAATTACTGCTGGAGGGAATTGACACCATGAATCCTGCAGGACTGTCCATAAATCCGTAAGAGTACGAGGGGGTGAAGATCTCTTCTGAACAGCACGTTACAAGGCATCACAGATATACTCAATAATCGAGAATGAGATTTTCACTCTGTAGCGGAGTGTGCGCTGATATGAAACTTCCTGACAGATTAAAACTGTGTGCCGGACCGAGACTCGAACTCGGGACGAGGTACTGGCAAAATTGAAGCTGTGAGGACGGGTCGCAAGTCGCGCTGGGGTAGCTCAGTTGGCTTATGCTCAATAATGTTCATGTCGGGGGAGTTTGGCGGCCAGCGGAAGTGTTGGAAGTCAAAAGAGTGTTTCTGGAGCCACTCTGTAGCAATTCTGGACGTGTCGAGTGTCGCATTGTCCTGCTGGAAGTCCGTCGAAATCCGCAATGAACATGAATGGATGTAGGTGATCAGACAGGACGCTTACGTACGTGTCACGTGTCAGAGTCGTATCTAGACGGATCAGGGGTCCCATATCACTCCAACAACGCACGCCCCAAACCATAATAGAGCCTCCATCAGCTTGAACATTCCTCTGTTGACATGCAGGGTCCATGGATTCATGAGGTGGTTTCCATACCCGTACACGTCCATCCATTCGATTGAATTGGAAACGAGACTCGTACAACCAGGCAACATGTTTCCAGTCATCAATGTCGGTGTACACGGGCCCAGGCGAGGCGTAAAGCTTTCTGTCGTGCAGTCATCAAGGGTACACGGGGAGCCTTCGGCTCCGAAGGCCCATACTGATGATGTTTCGTTGAATGGCTTGAACGCTGACACTTGTTGATGGCCCAGCATTGAAATCTGCAGCAATTTGCGGAAGGGTTGCATTTCTGTCACTTTGAACGATTCTCTTCAGTCGTCGTTGGTCACATTCTTGCAGAATCTTTTTCCGGCCGCAGCGATGTCGGAGATTTGATGGTTCAAATAGCTCTAAGCACTATGGAACTTAACATCTGAGGTCATCCGTCCCCTAGTGCTTAAACCTAACTAACCTAAGGACATCGCACACATCCATGCCCGAGGCAGGATTCAAACCTGCGACCGTAGCAGCAGCGAGGTTCTCGACTGAAGCGCCTAGAACCACTCGGCCACAACGGCCGGCATTTAATTTTTTACCGGATTCCTCATATTCACGGTACACACGTGAAATGGTCTAACGGGAAAATCCCCACTTGATCGCTACCTTGGAGGTGCTGTGTGTGTCCCATCGTTCGTGCGCCGACCATAGCACCACGTTCAAACTCACTTAAATCTTGATAACCTATCATTGTAGGAGCAGTAACGGATCTAACAACTGCGCCAGACAATTGCTGTTATGGGCGTTGCCGACCGCAGCGCCGTACTGTGCATGTTAGATATCTCCGTATTTGAAAAGGCATGCCTATACCATTTTCTTTGGCGATTCATTATATTTGCAACATTGTATCAATTTACGACATGTGCTTTAGGAGATTTCATGTTTTATCTTGGGGAATTAGATTCTGTAAAGAACAGGGGTGCGGGCTTAACTGGTATACCGTAAAGTATTTCTAGCTGTGACAGCACAACGCAGTAAAGGCATGAAGCTATGGCAGTGGTGCCTGCAAGTTGCCGCTGCCGGCTAGCAGCTCACCTGATGATGCGGCGGCGGTTGTTGGGGTGGAGGCTGGCCGCCATCTCGGGGTCGACCAGCTGGAGGCGGCGGTGCAGCTCCTCGCTGGACACAGAACGCAGCTCCTCCGGGTCGCCGGCGCCGCGGCTGCGTTTCAGGATGGCCTCGCTCACCGCGTCCTCGCCATCACCTGTCCACACACAAGCCCCTCGCTGTGTACCACCTCACTTGCAAACAAGGCCACAACAGCAACTACAGCCCGGTATACCCAGGGTCAAATGGCAGTGGATCAACGTCAGCAAACAATATCTACATGTGTCCCAAAGAAACACAAACAACGGTTAGTATGTTGTGCAGAAAGCAACACTGAGCGGGTTTCAAATAGGAACCCACATCCAGAAACGCGCGGCTTGGGTTCTGGAGAACTTCGAAGTCTGAGATGTGCGCGCGTTCCACATTACACAAATATACTACTGGCCATTAAAATTGCTACACCACGAAGGTGACGTGCTACAGACGCGAAATTTAACCGACAGGAAGAAGATGCTGTGATATGCAAATGATTAGCTTTTCAGCGCATTCACACAAGGTTGGCGCCGGTGGCGACACCTACAACGTGCTGACATGAGGAAAGTTTCCAAACGATTTCTCATACACAGACGCCAGTTGACCGGGATGGCCTGGTGAAACGTTATTGTCATGCCTCGTGTAAGGAGGAGAAATGCGTACCATCACGTTTCCGATATTGATAAACGTCGGATTGTAGCCTATCGCGATTGCTGTTTATCGTATCGCGACACTGCTGCTCGCGTTGGTCGAGATCCAATGACTGTTAGGAGAATATGGAATCGGTAGGTTCAGGAGCGTAATACGGAACGCCGTGCTGGATCCCAACGGACTCGTATCACTAGCAGTCGAGATGACAGGCATCTTATCCACATGACTATAACGGATCGAGCAGCCACGTCTCGATCCCTGAGTCAACAGATGGGGACGTTTGCAAGACAACAACCATCTGCACGAACAATTCGACGACGTTTGCAACAGCATGGACTATCAGCCCGGAGACCATGGCTGCGGTTACCCTTGACGCTGCATCACAGACAGGAGCGCCTGGGATGGTGTACTCAACGACGAACCTGGGTGCACGAATGGCAAAACGTCATTTTTTCGAATGAATCCAGGTTCTGTTTACAGCATCATTATGGTCGCATCCGTGTTTGGTGACATCGCGGTGAACGCACATTGGAAGCGTGTATTCGTCATCGCCATACTGGTGTATCACCCGGCGTGATGGTATGGGGTGCCATTGGTCACACGTCTCGGTCACCTCTTGGTCGCATTGACGGCACTTTGAACAGTGCACGTTACAATTCAGATGTGTTACGACCCATGGCTCTACCCTCAATTCCATCCCTGCGAAACCCTATATTTCGGCAGGATAATGCATGACCGCATGTTGCAGGTCCTGTAAGGGCCTTTCCGGATACAGAAAATGTTCGACTACTCAGCACATTCTCCAGATCTCTCACCAATTGAAAACGTCTGGTCAATGGTGGCCGAGCAACTGGCTCGTCACTATACGCCAGTCACTACTCTTGATGAACTGTGATATCGTGTTGAAGCTGCATGGGCAGCTGTACCTGTACACGCAATCCAAGCTCTGTTTGACACAATGCCCAGGCGTATCAAGACCGTTATTACGGCCAGAGGTGGTTGTTCTGGGTAATGATTTCTCAGGATCTATGCACCCAAATTGCGTGAAAATGTAATCACATGTCAGTTCTAGGATAATATATGTGTCTAACGAATACCCGTTTATCATGTGAATTTCTTCTTGGTGTAGCAATTTTAATGGCCAGTAGTGTATACACAACATGAGTAGCACGTCGCGCTGGCTACATTACAGACAGGCTTCGAATTGCACACCTCCAACGTCACTGCGAAGCTTGCATCGACTATGCTGAGTCTCACGCATATGAGCAAGTACGCACGGTTGTCTTTGAGGTATTTCAATCGCTTCGTGGGCTCAGCAATAAGGTCCTCCGCTGAAGTGACAGGTGTGCCACACACCATACTCTTCACACTACACAACAGAAAATAGTCGAGAGGTGTCGGATCTAGTGACCTTGCTGGCCATGGAACTGGTCCACCCCTACCAATCCATCGATTGGACATGTGTGGTCCACCCCAACCAATCCATCGATTGGGATACGTGACGAAGTGATTTCGCACTTCGCCATCAAAGTCCGCTGCAGCTCCGTCGTGTTGCAGCCGCATGTCCATCCGAACACTTAGTGGCACTACATCCAATAGGGTAGGTAAAACATCTCTAATAAATGTGAAGTAGTTTGGTCTTGTTGGTCTGTCAAGCACTAGATATGGCCCAGTGTTATGGTCACCGATTATCCCGGTCCAGATCTGAATACCGAACCTGTGTTTACGATTCTGAATCACCTGCGCACGCGGGTCTTCGCCCGCCGAAACATGTATGTCGTGCAAGTTTAGTATGCCGTCCCTAGTAAACGTCAATTCATCTATGAATTGGCACCAAGCTCAGTAACTGTGGCTGGTGTATGCATTGTTGTAAATACCACTGCGCGAACTCTACCCGTAGTGGATAGTCTCCTTCCCGTAATGTCTGGACTTCCCGTATGGATGGAGCCGGTGCTCATGGACAACACGCCACAGGGCGCTTTTACTCGCGTGCAGTGCCTCTGCCACCTGTAGAGTGCTGATTTCTGGGTCCTCTTCCAACATTGTCAGCACCTTCCCCTCCAACTGTAGTGCCCGAGACAAGCATGGACGACTCGCATCACGTTTCGGCACCTACCAGTGGGCAAACACCAGACTGGCGATAGTATTCAAAATGGTTCAAATGGCTCTGAGCACTATGGGACTTAACATCTACGGTCATCAGTCCCCTAGAACTTAGAACTACGTAAACCTAACTAACCTAAGGACATCACACAACACCCAGTCTTCACGACGCAGAGCGATAGTATTCCCAAGTGCCTAGCACAAAATGCTACTACTCTACAATGGGCACACCTCAGGTACAAAATACCTACGCGCAACTTTCCAGCTTCTCTGAGGCGTTTTTCGGTGACCGCGAACGTTCAAATGGTTCAAATGGCTCTGAGCACTATGGGACTTAACATCTGTGGTCATCAGTCCCCTAGAACTTAGAACTACTTAAACCTAACTAACCTAAGGATATCACACACATCCATGCCCGAGGCAGGATTCGAACCCGCGACATTAGCAGTCGCGCGGTTCCGGACCCGCGAACGTGCAGTGATGGGTGGTACGTCTGTTTGGCAAACGTTTCGCATTCAGTCTTAGAACAGCTCTCCCAATTCAATACGCATTGTCGTATGCAAACACCAGGTCGGTCATTCTTGCACCTGTGTACTAATACTTGTCCCAATGCTGTCAACAACGTTACTGCGCTAGCTGACCACAAGGTCTCCAGTAGAAAGCACACAATGGCTGTGTGGAGGAATACAGCGCATGCGCAGCAATGTTCTAGGGCTCAGGTCGTCCGTACGCAGTGCACAGATAGCTGAAGTGCTGCATACCTTCCGTTTTCAGTCACCCAAACGAATAGGAACAAACCGTCATAACCGTTCGTTCTCGCATTTTTACACTCTCCATCGCCCAAGCCGCGCGTTTCCGGACATGGGTTCCTTCTTGAATACCGATCAGTTTGCCTTCCCGCACAACATACTAAGCATCGTCTGAGGGTTTTTTAATTTATTTTATGGTTTTTAGACCGCCTGCATATCCACAGGATATATCAAACGTAATGGTGAAAACAGGCATCACTGAAAGTATACGGCAATAGAAGCAACTAGGTTTTTGCTCATGAGTTCTATCGCGTTTCCATATGTCACATGTATTTCACACGAGTACTACATGTCTCTCCAAAGAGTCCTCAGATGCATTTCCTCTGATGTGTCGACGGATATTTCGAATTTCGTTCCTGCAATGTGTAGGCGGAATCAGTCCAGACAAACACCACTCATCAAATCTTTCATGCGACGCCCAGCATCGACGGACAGTGTAATTTATTTCCCATTACGAACAAAACGATTTTTAAAGCCATGTTTTACGCGCCTACTTGATAGGCACTCCGTCGTCAGGCCACAAGTGGCCCATCGGTACCATCCGACCGCCGTGTCATCCTCAGACGAGGATGCGGATAGGAGGGGCGTGTGGTCAGCACACCGCTCTCCCGGTCGTTATGATGGTTTTCTTTGAACGGAGCCGTTACTATTCGGTCGAGTAGCTCCTCAATTGGCATCACGAGGCTGAGTGCACCCCGAAAAATGGCAACAGTGCATAGTGGCCCGGATGGTCAGCCATCCAAGAGCCGGCCACATCCGACAGCGCTTAAATTCGGTGATATGACGGGAACCGGTTTATCCACTGCGGCAAGGCCGTTGCTTGCCTACTTGATAGAGGGGTCCCAAATTAGTCCAGTGCGATATTTGCTTCGTCCGTATGTATTAACAGGGGCAGGAAACACGATAAAGCACTATAAAACTAGTACTCCAGTAGCGAATGAGCAGCGCTGCTGAAGTACTGGTTAGTTTCCGTGTCTTACTGTCCCTCACAACTATAAAACTAATAGCGCACAAGATTAATTTTCGCCCACTCTATCGCATGGGCACGTAAAATTCCGCTTTGAAATTAATTTGGTTGGACAAAATTACTTTTATTTACGTTGATGGTCAACTGCCAGTCGAACCGCGTGACCGCTACGGTCGCAGGTTCGAATCCTGCCTCGGGCATGGATGTGTGTGATGCCCTTAGGTTAGTTAGGTTTAAGTAGTTCTACGTTCTAGGGGACTGATGACCACAGATGTTAAGTCACATAGTGCTCAGAGCCATTTGAACCATTTGAACTGCCAGTCTTTGCATCATGCATCCATACTGCATGGAACTTCCTGCATTTCGGTACACATTTCTGACGCTACAACTTTTCTGTGTACAACAGCATCATCTGCGAATAGTCTCAGTAAGCTTCCGACATCTACCAAACCAATTATATTTCTGTTCTGAAAGGTAACGGCTCTGCAACACTCTTTCAATGCGCTCCCGAAGTTAGTTTACATAAGGTATTTTGCCCCCTTAAGAACGAAGTATTATTGAGATTAGGCTACTAGCAAACTGCTATTCCCCAAGTTCATATACTGCTCACTAAGTAATAGTGCGGAACTGTATCGAATGCCTTCCGGTAGTCAAAGAATACAGCATCAATTTGAGCGTTGTTATCTACGGACTCTGGATCTCATAGATGAACACAGCAAGTTGCATTTCAGTGAGCTTGTGATCATTTGTAGTTGTTCAATAAGCGATCACTCTGTGCATCGTGTCACTTAAATAATGTTGGGACTGGGAAAGCCTCATGCAATTCCTTTATTCATTATTCTTTCTCCTGGTTTATATTACCGACAGTGTTAGAAAATCAAGGCTATCCTATGCAGCTGATAAAGGTGGTTAAACCTCCACATGAAAGGACGAAAAATGTAATAAATTGGCTGTCCTATATCGCCAGTATTTTCTAGCGGTAAGTATTATCACCCACAACAGAAAAACAAAATCTTGACATGGGTAACAAAAATTAACAGAAGATAAAATTTTAACACTATTATTCGCAAAAAACAATCCAAGAAACTGAAGACAAAAATCAAGATACTTAAAATACACTGCAACGATCCGCACATCACCTTTATCAGATGTATATAAAACAAGGCAGAAACATATCCATTGAGAAAACAATGGTAATAGCATACTGCAAAAAAAAAAAGAGCCGGTAACGCAAAAAAAATAATCCTTGAGAACAAAAATTCAGAACAAACGTTCTCGTTCAATTACTCAAGGTGTAAAATTAGTTATGGTAAAGACAGACACACACCGAGGAAATCTAAAATAGCAAACGTTCTGTGGAACAATCCATAAACACTTTAGAAAATATGAGATAGGAAATAAGATTACATTTTTACGACGTTATGGCAGTCACCACTTTGGTGTACCGATGAGAAACCTGTATATCTGCACAGAAAGCAATGACTGGAGTGGAGACCTGTAAAATGAGAGACCTAAAGAAGACTGAAGGATGTACGGAAACAAAACGAAAAACAGGAATTAAAGATAGAAGCAGTCGACACCGTAACACAAATGGCCAGAGGGCGTCGAGAGGATGGGATGTACCAAGTTCCCCAAGGCAGCCGTGTGCCAAGGTGGGAAAACCGACAAGAAGAGAAGGAATGGCTGTAAAGTCTGAAAAAGGACGGAATTAATACAGAGTACTTGCAATGGCGACCGCAGTATGACACTGAAATCCAAATCTGACACACACACACACACACACACACACACACACACACACACACACACACACACACGCACAGCTTGGACTGAAGAACGTTTATGTGACTATAGCAAGCACGCTGTTCGCGGTTAAACAAGAAAAGCGGCGTAGAAGAATAAAAACATGCCACTCTGAATTACCGGCCTGTACGAAGACGTAAAGAATTAATTCATTGCTTCGCCAGTTTCTTGCAAAACCATCCTACTTTTAAATGTTGTATGCTGTGTTCCAAATCTCTCGCTTCACAAAGAACTCACTCATTCATCATTTGATTAACATTAGAACCTTTTTATCACACCACCACAGCGCTCACAAAACACACGCGAGTAACAGGTTATGGCACCGAAAAAAGCTTGCGAAAACAGGCGAACCTGTGCGGTTCACAACAAAGTGAGCGCCCAAGCGGAGAGCCTGCGATCTTTCTTTGACGTTTCGCGGAAGGACCAACAACCTTTGGAACAAGAGCGGGCACGTGCGAACGTGAATGGAACACAAACGGTGCAGATCGATTGCGCTCGAGTAGCGTTTACACTTTAGAGAAGGCTCGCCGGCAATCGTTCCTCTGTATTCGCTTCTTTCCGCTCAAACGCAGCCCAAGCTTAAGGCCTAATGTAATACAAATATCATTTAATTCCGTTTGACCTTGCCACGCATCCTGAACATTACGGACGCCAATACTGGATATTTTATACAGGGTGTTACAAAAAGGTACGGCCAAACTTTCAGGAAACATTCCTCACACACAAAGAAAGAAAATATGTTATGTGGACATACGTCCGGAAACGCTTATTTTCCATGTTAGAGCTCATTTTATTACTTCTCTTCAAATCACATTAATCATGGAATGGAAACACACAGCAACAGAACGTACCAGCGTGACTTCAAACACTTTGTTACAGGAAATGTTCAAAATGTCCTCCGTTAGCGAGGATACATGCATCCACCCTCCGTCGCATGGAATCCCTGATGCGCTGATGCAGCCCTGGAGAATGGCGTATTGTATCACAGCCGTCCACAATACGAGCACGAACAGTCTCTACATTTGGTACCGGGGTTGCGTAGACAAGAGCTTTCAAATGCCCCCATAAATGAAAGTCATGAGAGTTGAGGTCAGGAGAGCTTGGAGGCCATGGAATTGATCCGCCTCTACCAATCCATCGGTCACCGAATCTGTTGTTGAGAAGCGTACGAACACTTCGACTGAAATGTGCAGGAGCTCCATCGTGCATGAACCATATGTTGTGTCGTACTTGCAAAGGCACATGTTCTAGCAGCACAGGTAGAGTATCCCGTATGAAATCATGATAACGTGCTCCATTGAGCGTAGGTGGAAGAACGAAACTAAAATGAGCTCTAACATGGAAATTAAGCGTTTCCGGACACATGTCCACGTAACATTTTTTCTTTATTTGTGTGTGAGGAATGTTTCCTGAAAGTTTGGCCGTACCTTTTTGTAACACCCTGTATATCCGCTGCACAGTGCACGGCTTAGAGTACATCCTACCAATATTAGTGATTTCTTTCCTATTCCATGCGCGTATCGAGCGAAGGTGAAATGACTGTCTGCATGCCTTTGTACTCTCTCCTCCCTCAAATCTCTCTTACATGAATCGCATGATCTCTACGCGAGATGTGAATACATCTCCGTGGCAGCACAATGGTCGCCAAGTCTTGTTCGAATACCATTACCTAAATTTACCCAACAGGGTTTCGCGAGAATTACTAAGTCTTCAATCCATGGATACCCACTGAAGTTCCTCTAGAATTTCTCCTGAAATCTTGTAAGGGTTACACAAGGGTTCGACAGAAATATGTAAACACCACAAGAAATGTGACCTTGAACATAGGTGCAGCTGCTAGGCAAGGCTGCAGGTTGTACGCAGACGAAAGTGTGTGTTATGTGATCGTGACAGACGGTCATTGAAGAGGACTCTGACGAAAAGTAATAAGACGCCAGATAGAAAAGACGCTGCAGAACTGAATATACCACTCACGAACCCTGTCAACACCAACAGTTCGAATGGAGCTCCATCAGCAGGGAATTTGCAGGGTGTGTTGGAGTTCCAAAATCACTCATTACTGACGCAAAGGCCCTTAACAGGAAAACGTGGTGGCGAAGCCATAAAATTTGGACTATGGAACAAGCAAAGAATGTGATTTGATTGGGCGAGTCTTATTTCAAAACTGTTTCCAACTTCTGGCAGAGTTTACGTCCGAAGAGTTAAACACGGCGCGTACTCAATAAAGATTTGGGCACCCATATCGTGGTATTCTGGTAGAGAACTTGAAGCAAGCACAGACGGCTGCTTTCTATGACGAAGTTACTGGAAAGTTGGAACAATCTACGACAAACGTCTCAGTCAGAGTGGCGATTGTGTAGAAAAGTAGTTGGAAGATATAGCTAAATCTTGCAAATAATACATTTTGGATTTCGCTGTGATTTACATTTCGCGACCGATAGGACCTTACTTTCCGAACAGCCCTCGTATTTAGCTGAATTTACAGCCTTTAGATTTGTGCGATTTATCGTGTAACCGAAGTCTAGCGGATTTTTTTTTTTTTAGTACTTATGTGGATGATTTCAAACTTGTCATTACTTAGAGTCAATTGCCAATTTTCGTGTCTTATAGATATCTTGTCTAAAAGATTTTGCAATTACTTTGGATCATCTGATGAATTCACAAGACGGTAAATGACTGCATCATCTGCAAGGGATCTAAGAGCACTGCTGAGATTGTCTCCTACGTCGTTTATGTAGATCAGACACAGAAGAGGGCCTGTAACACTTTCTTGGGGAACGCCAGATATTGTTCTGTTTTACTCGATAACTTTCCGTCAGCTACTACGAACTGTTACCTTTCTCATAGGAAATAGCACATCCAGTCACACAACTGAGGCGATACTGCATAGGCACGAAATTGGATTAGAAGGCGCTTGTGAGAAACGCTGTCGAAAATTTTCTGGAAATCTAAAAATATGCGATCAATTTCACATCCCATGCCGACAGCAGTCATTAATTCGTGGGAATAAAACAGCTAGGTGTGTTTCAGAAGAACGATATATTCTGAATCCGTGCTGAGTATCTGTCAATGAATCGTTTCCTTCGAGGTAGTTCATAATGTTCGAACACAGTTTATGTTCCAGAATCCTACTGCAAACCGACGTTGGTGATATGGGTCTGCAATTCAGAGCATTACTCCTCTTTCTTTTCTCGCGTATTGGCGTGACTTGTGCAACTTTCCAGTCTTTAGGTGCAGATCTTTCCAAGAGCGAGCGGATGCATATACAAGGCACATATGAGGTGGTTACGATGTGCTTGGTGCACAATACGCGTATGCTCTGTGCTCCCTTGTAGTCGTCAGACGTAGTCCACCAGAACCTTGGCTGTCCTCATGTTCCACTGCAGTCCAACATCGCGCTATTGCCACATCCAAATGCCCCGCAAATCTGGATACTGCACCGTTAGACCATCCGTCCAAATGGAGACACAAAGTGACGCCTCTTTCAAACTCTGTTAGGTGCTGATAATGCTGTCCCATATTAGTACGCGGCATCTCCGTGTCCTTAACATTGATACTTCACTGTCTGGCGCTGTTGACATCCCGTTCTACAGTCCTGGTAACAACTCTAGCCGCGTACAATACTAATGCCTCTGGTGGCCGTTCCACCAGTCACAGAGAACTGCAGCTCTTATCATTTACATACCCGGAGATAGTGTGTACACGTAGGAAGTTTCTCTGACGTCTGACCATGTCTTCTGGGTGCTTCAGGTTTTTTGTCAGGCAGTGTATTTTAGGGCTGTTGTTGAGAAGTAGATACATCGATATTTTCTCCAAAGCATATAGATATCTATCGGCAGTATTTCCTTTCGCCATTATTTAGATACATCGATATAAAAACGGAAATATGGATATCAAATATTTTCATTTAATATCTTTTCGCAATTTTCCGTAAATATTTCTTGTTCTTTAGATGGCTCTAAGCACAATGGGACTTAACATCTGAGGTTATCAGTTCCCTAGAACTTAAAACTACTTAAACCTAACTAACCTAAGGACATCACACACATCCATGCCCGAGGCAGGATTCGGACCTGCGACCGTAGCGGTCGCTCGGCTCCAGACTGTAGCGCCTAGACCTATATCATTGACGTCGGTTTGCAGTAGGGTTTAGGAGCATATACTGTATTCAAACATTATGAATGACCACGAAGGGAACGATCTATTGATACGTAATCAGCATGATTTCAGAAAACATCGTTCTTGTGCAACGCAGCTAGCTCTTTATTCGCACGAATTAATGGCCGCTATCGACAGGGGATCTCAAGTTGATTCCGTATTTCTGGATTTCCGGAAAGCTTTTGGCACCGTTCCTCACAAGCGACTTCTAATCAAGCTGCGGGCCTATGGGGTATCGTCTCAGTTGTGCGACTGGATTCGTGATTTCCTGTCAGGAAGGTCGCAGTTCGTAGTAATAGACGGCAAATCATCGAGTAAAACTGAAGTGATGTCAGGTGTTCCCCAGGGAAGCGTCCTGGGACCTCTGCTGTTCCTGATCTATATAAATGACCTAGGTGACAATCTGAGCAGTTCTCTTAGGTTGTTCGCAGATGATGCTGTAATTTACCGTCTAGTAAGGTCATCCGAAGACCAGTATCAGTTGCAAAGCGATTTAGAAAAGATTGCTGTATAGTGCGGCAGGTGGCAGTTGACGCTAAATAACGAAAAGTGTGAGGTGATCCACATGAGTTCCAAAAGAAATCCGTTGGAATTCGATTACTCCATAAATAGTACAATTCTCAAGGCTGTCAATTCAACTAAGTACCTGGGTGTTAAAATTACGAACAACTTCAGTTGGAAAGACCACATAGATAAAATTGTGGGGAAGGCGAGCCAAAGGTTGCGTTTCATTGGCAGGACACTTAGAAGATGCAGCAAGTCCACTAATGAGACAGCTTAGACTACACTCGTTCGTCCTCTGTTAGAATATTGCTGCCTGGTGTGGGATCCTTACCAGGTGGGATTGACGGAGGACATCGAAAGGGTGCAAAAAAGGGCAGCTCGTTTTGTATTATCACTTAATAGGGGAGAGAGTGTGGCAGATATGATACGCGAGTTGGGATGGAAGTCATTGAAGCAAAGACGTTTTTCGTCGCAGCGAGATCTAGTTACGAAATTTCATTCACCAACTTTCTCTTCCGAATGCGAAAATATTTGGTTGAGCCCAAACTACATAGGTAGGAATGATCACCAAAATAAAATAAGAGAAATCAGAGCTCGAACAGAAAGGTTTAGGTGTTCGTTTTTCCCGCGCGCTGTTCGGGAGTGGAATGGTAGAGAGATAGTATGATTGTGGTTCGATGAACCCTCTGCCAAGCACTTAAATGTGAATTGCAGAGTAATCATGTAGATGTAGATATAGACAAGATTGTTCTTTGCGGTGCGCGGAGACGTGAGAGGGAAATGCTGAAGCAGCTCGGCGCTAAGAACAGAAACTGCAACGTTTAACTTCACCACTCAATTTTGACACTACGACTACTACTTCGCTAGCGTTTGCAGAAATGAAGCAAAAGCGAAGTCGACTTGAAGTGTTCCAGACAAATCCTATACGTGACGAAATCGAACGCGGACTCATTGGACACCTTTCACTGCGCCACTTAGCAGCATGAACGTGCATCGTTTTCGTTACAGTTCTTGCACTAAGGGGGATAAGCAGGCTGCTAGCTTGTTGATGTACAGAATATCTATTAATAAATCAATACTTAAATATACAGCTCTAAAACTGGTGGTATATTTAGAATGTGAGCCAACTTTTTTTTTTTTTTTTTTTTTTTCAGTACCCAGAACAACCACCTCTGGCCGTAATAACGGCCTTGATACGCCTGGGCATTGAGTCAAACAGAGCTTGGATGGCGTGTACAGGTACAGCTGCCCAAGCAGCTTCAACACGACACCACAGTTCATCACAAGTAGTGACTGGCGTATTGTGAAGAGCCAGTTGCTCAGCCACCACTGACCAGACGTTTTCAATTAGTGAGAGATCTGGAGAATGTGCTGGCAAGGGCAGCACTCGAACATTTTCTGTATCCACAAAGGCCCGTACAGGACATGCAACATGGGATCGTGCATTATCCTACTGACATGTAGGGTTTCGCAGGGATCCAATGAAGGTTAGAGCCACGGGTCGTAACACATTTGAAATGTAACGTCCACTGTTTCAATGTGCGTTCACCGCGATGTCGCCAAACACGGATGCGCCCATCATGATGTTGTAGACAGAACCTAGATTCATCCGAAAAAATGACGTTTTGCCATTCGTGCACCCAGGTTCGTCGTCGAGTACACCATCGCAGGTGCTCCTGTTAGTCCGTGCTGCTGGTAACGTCGTCGAACTGTTCGTGCAGATGGTTGTTGTCATGCAAACGTCCCCATCTGCTGAGTCAGGGATCGAGACGTGGCTGCACGATCCGTTACAGCCATGCGGATAAGATGCCTGTCATCTCGACTGCTAGTGATGCGAGGCCGTTGGGACCAAGCACGGCGTTCCGTATTACCCTCCTGAACCCACCGTCTCCATATTCTGCTAACAGTCATTGGATCTCGACCAACGCGAGCAGCAATGTCGCGATGCGATAAACCGCAAACGTGATAGGCTACAATCCGACCTTTATCAAAGTCGGAAACGTGATGGTACGCATTTCCCCTCCTTACACGTGGCATCACAACAACGTTTCAGCAGGCAACGCCGGTCAACTGCTGTTTGTGTACGAGAAATAGGTTGGAAACTTTCCTCACGTCAGCACGTTGTAGGTGACGCCACCGGCGCCAACCTTGTGTAAATGCTCTGAAAAGCTAATCATTGCTTATCACAGCATCTTCTTCCTGTCGGTTTTATTTCGCGTCTGTAGCACGTCATCTTCATGGTGAAGCAATTTTAATGGGCAGTAGTGTATTTTATCTGGCGATCATCGATAATTTTTTTTTTATATATGTCGAGGGCGGATAATGACATTTTTTTAAATATTGGTACACCAGATCCGCGATAATTTTAAAAATATCAACACGCTTAGTGTATGTACAGTACTCGACGTTCAACCCAACAGTCGGAGCGGGGTCAGTACTATTTTGTGCGGGTGAATCAGGGCGCGGTGTCGTGGCGGCGCGCCTCGCCGTGAGTAACGAAACGCGTGACGGTGGTCATTTTTAATGGCTCAGCTGAATCAGAGTGACGCGCCTGCTATCTCACAGACAGACAGCCAGACTTACGCGAGCCACGGCCGGTCAGCTGCTTATCACCGGCACCGGCCTTGAGTTCCTCGTACGCACGGCCGCCTCAACTCTCAGTGTCGTGCACACTGGTTCTCGTGCAAGACGTTCATAAACGCGACACGCTGAATGCAAAGCACGACACGGTTTAAGGCTTTGACAGTTTATCGTTCGTAGTGTTTGACTTTCCCCCTTTGTGGAAGGCGTAGTGCGACGACGCAGTAACAACGAAAAAATTAACTATACTGACTGCGATCGCAAGTTGTAACCATAGGGAACACAGAACTGCCACCTCTGGCGACAATAATGGCTCCAACTCGGCTGCGAAGGAAGGAATATTAGCGTTTAAAGTCCCGTCGACGACGAGATCATTAAGAACGGAGGATATGCTCAGATTAGGAAAGCATGCGAAATTGACCGTGCCCCTTCAGGTGAGTCACTCATATTGAGCAATTTAGGGAAACCAGGCAAAACTGAATTCGGAATAGTGAGACAGGGATTCGATCCTCCGCCCTCCCGAATACGAGTTCAGTGTCTTACCAAAGTCTTGGCTCTTGGCAGGACTTGTTGTACCACAATTTCACACTTGTAGTTGCTGTGAAAATACCTGATGGCAGAAACGAAGTCTGATAAGCGACCCTAGCAGACTCGGACTACAATAACTGCCATGCATTCATGTCGCTTGCATGCAAAACAACTTGCAGAAGATGAAAATTGAATTCCGGAAACTGCTCTTCACTATCTACATCTACATCCACACACTGCAAGCCACCTGACGGTGTGTGGGGGAGGGTACTTTGAGTACCTCTATCGGTTCTCCCCTCTATTCCAGTCTCGTATTGTTCGTGGAAAGAAAGATTGTCGGTATGCCTCTGTGTGGGCTCTAATCTCTCTGATTTTATCCTCATGATCTCTTCGCAAGATATACGCAGGAGGGAGCTTACCTCTTCGGTGAAGGTATGTTCTCGAAATTTCAACAAAAGCCCGTACCGAGCTATTGAGCGTCTCTCTCGCAGAGTCTTCCACTGGAGTTTATCTATCATCTCCGTAACGCTTTCGCGATTACCAAATGATCCTGTAACGAAGCGCGCTGCTCTCCGTTGGATCTTCTCTATCTCTTCTACCAACCCTATCTGGTACGAATCCCACACCGGTGAGCAGCATTCAAGCAGTGGGCGAACAAGTGTACTGCAATCTACTTCCTTCGTTTTTGGATTGCATTTCCTTAGGATTCTTCCAACGAATCTCAGTCTGGCATCTGCTTTATCGACGATTAATTTTATATGGTCACTCCATAATAAATCCCTCCAAATTCGTACTCCCAGATAATTTATGGAATTAACTGCTTCCAGTTGCTCACTTGATATATTGTAGCTAAATGATAAAGGATCTTTCTTTCTATGTATTCGCAGCACATTACACTTGTCTACATTTAGATTCAATTGCCATTCCCTGCACCATGCGTCAATACGTGGCAGATCCTTCTGCATTTCAGTACAATTTTCCATTGTTACAACCTCTCGATATACTAACAGCATCATCCGCAAAAAGCCTCAGTAAACTTACGATGTTATCCACAAGGTCATTTATATACACTCCTGGAAATGGAAAAAAGAACACATTGACACCGGTGTGTCAGACCCACCATACTTGCTCCGGACACTGCGAGAGGGCTGTACAAGCAATGATCACACACACGGCACAGCGGACACACCAGGAACCGCGGTGTTGGCCGTCGAATGGCGCTAGCTGCGCAGCATTTGTGCACCGCCGCCGTCAGTGTCAGCCAGTTTGCCGTGGCATACGGAGCTCCATCGCAGTCTTTAACACTGGTAGCATGCCGCGACAGCGTGGACGCGAACCGTATGTGCAGTTGACGGACTTTGAGCGAGGGCGTATAGTGGGCATGCGGGAGGCCGGGTGGACGTACCGCTGAATTGCTCAACACGTGGGGCGTGAGGTCTCCACAGTACATCGATGTTGTCGCCAGTGGTCGGCGGAAGGTGCACGTGCCCGTCGACCTGGGACCGGACCGCAGCGACGCACGGATGCACGCCAAGACCGTAGGATCCTACGCAGTGCCGTAGGGGACCGCACCGCCACTTCCCAGCAAATTAGGGACACTGTTGCTCCTGGGGTATCGGCGAGGACCATTCGCAACCGTCTCCATGAAGCTGGGCTACGGTCCCGCACACCGTTAGGCCGTCTTCCGCTCACGCCCCAACATCGTGCAGCCCGCCTCCAGTGGTGTCGCGACAGGCGTGAATGGAGGGACGAATGGAGACGTGTCGTCTTCAGCGATGAGAGTCTCTTCTGCCTTGGTGCCAATGATGGTCGTGTGCGTGTTTGGCGCCGTGCAGGTGAGCGCCACAATCAGGACTGCATACGACCGAGGCACACAGGGCCAACACCCGGCATCATGGTGTGGGGAGCGATCTCCTACACTGGCCGTACACCACTGGTGATCGTCGAGGGGAC
Organism: Schistocerca americana; assembly: GCF_021461395.2. Taxonomy (NCBI): domain Eukaryota; kingdom Metazoa; phylum Arthropoda; class Insecta; order Orthoptera; family Acrididae; genus Schistocerca; species Schistocerca americana. The sequence goes on along the minus strand of NC_060121.1, from coordinate 513,715,333 downwards.
ACTGAATAGTGCACGGTACATCCAAACCGTCATCGAACCCATCGTTCTACCATTCCTAGACCGGCAAGGGAACTTGCTGTTCCAACAGGACAATGCACGTCCGCATGTATCCCGTGCCACCCAACGTGCTCTAGAAGGTGTAAGTCAACTATCCTGGCCAGCAAGATCTCCGGATCTGTCCCCCATTGAGCATGTTTGGGACTGGATGAAGCGTCGTCTCACGCGGTCTGCACGTCCAGCACGAACGCTGGTCCAACTGAGGCGCCAGGTGGAAATGGCATGGCAAGCCGTTCCGCAGGACTACATCCAGCATCTCTACGATCGTCTCCATGGGAGAATAGCAGCCTGCATTGCTGCGAAAGGTGGATATACACTGTACTAGTGCCGACATTGTGCATGCTCTGTTGCCTGTGTCTATGTGCCTGTGGTTCTGTCAGTGTGATCATGTGATGTATCTGACCCCAGGAATGTGTCAATAAAGTTTCCCCTTCCTGGGACAATGAATTCACGGTGTTCTTATTTCAATTTCCAGGAGTGTATATTGTGAATAGCAACGGTCCTACGACATTCCCCTGCAGCACATCTGAAATCACTCTTACTTCGGAAGACTTCTCCCTATTGAGAATGACATGCTGCGTTCTGTTATCTAGGAATTCTTCAATCCAATCATACAATTGGTCTGATAGTTCATATGCTCTTACTTTATTCATTATACGACTGTGGGGAACTGTATCAAACGCCTTGTGGAAGTCAAGAAACACGGCATCTACCTGGAACCCGTGTCTATGGTCCTCTGAGTCCCGTGGAAGAATAGCGCGAGCTGGGTTCCACACGATAGTCTTTTTCGAAACCCTTGGTGATTCCTACAGAGTAGATTTCTAGTCTCCAGAAAAGTCATTATGCCCGAACGTCATACGTGCTCCAAAATTCTACAACTGATTGACGTTAGAGATATAGGTCTATAGTTCTGCACATCTGTTCGACGTCCCTTCTTGAAAACGGGGATGACCTGACCCCTTTTCCAATGTTTTGGAACGCTACGCTCTTCTAGAGACCTACGGTACACCGCTGCAAGAAGGGGGGCAAGTTCCTTCGCGTACTCTGTGTAAAATCAAGCTGGTATCCCATCAGGTCCAGCGGCCTTTCCTCTTTTGAGTGATTTTAATTGCTTTTGTATCCCTCTGTCATCTATTTCGATATCTACCATTTTGTCATCTGTGCGACGTGTTAAGTCTTTTACGTATTTTGCAAGCTTGATCAAATATCCGTTTTCCGAGAGTCAGGTATTTTACAGGAATGACGCCTGACAATAGCCTGTTTCCCCAGCACGACGAAACGAGGTTAACAGTAACTTATTTAGACTTTTAATGAACAGAGATTATGATTTTCTTTTGAACGTCTCTGAAACGGTAAGGAGGAGAGCAATGTTCAAGTGGATCTGTTTAAAAATCTTATTCACGCCAGTTAGCGTGGGAGAACCTATTTTATTACTTCGAAATTTATTCGCTAACGGTGAATTTTTCTGACATCAGCTGTACGAAGTATCGATGTGCTTTCATCTATTAGTAACACATGAAAATTTGTCCGGATCGGGTTTTGAACCGTATTTCCCGTTTATCGCGAGCGTTCGCCTTAACTACTTCGGCTATCTGTGCACGCTCCATGGGACGACGTAAATCTCCCTACGACACACTCTTATTTATTTATATATTTATTTACACGTCAAGTTCCGTAAGATCAAATTGAGGAGCAAATCTCCAAGCTCATGAAACACGTCAGTACATGAAAGTACAACATATAAGTAATAACAGATAAAAATATAACAGCCGTATGCCGCAGTCCACTACATTGTCACTAGCAGGTCTACACTAATAGGTTATACGGCTGATGTCAAAAAATTCGCAGTTCATCGAATAGATTTCGAATTATTTCGTACATCTGTGGATCGTCAGTAATGTCTTTTCATTCAGACATACAAGTAAACTATTTTATTATGTTCTCCTGCATCACGACTGTGGTATAAGAAAGTGCGAAGTTGTGGAATATTAATCTGCTCTAAACATTTTTGAGATTTGGAGTGATTAGAAATCTTCTGAATCAATGAAGTCCAGTCGTTTTCTTGTGCACAAAATTATCGAATGTTTTGTCAGCAGTCATAAACCACTGCGTTACCTTGCTCGGTCTAAGCCGGCTGGCCATCGAGTGGGAGTGAGCTTGGATGACAGATACGGGTACGTCAGTCCATGCTGATTCAGCTATACAGCAGAGTACATCAATTGTAGTGGCTGGTGGATGGTGGTGTGCCTGTCTCTTGGTAACCTAAGGGCAACACAGACAACATGCAGTCCTCCGTTACCTTTTTGAACGATAGCGGCACGGATGTTTCAAGCACAGAGCAGTCATCAGCCCTACCTCGTCCGAAATGTAATGACTGCTGTGCAAACTACCTGCTACGCGAATCAGAGGTGTCCTCCCAGTAGGATCCAGTATTATCACGCCAGGCGATGGGTCTGCGCCACAATAACGAGTGCAATTTGTTCGTTCTCCTCGAAGTCTCCACGGAAGGATACGTCCTCCGTGACGCTTTACGTCTGGAAAGACGACGTGGTGGAACTTCAGTTTCCAGTGTTGGCACTGGGCGCGCCACTGTCGGCGCACCTAGCTGCTGCCACGTCAAGGGAAACTACAATAACGGTTACCGTTCTGAAGCACCGTGGAGTTTCAGACGTGTCACTGTCTGTGTGCAGATCTACAGCAAATTACCGACTATACTTTGTATACACATAAGCCTACTAGGCTTTCAGATTTTTCGTCTGGGACGAATTTTCGAAGGAAAGATCCAATACCGCGGTTCCGACCAAGGTTTTCGGGAATCTTTCCTTGGTTGTAACGCAAATGCTGGAATTGGAAATTCCCTCCCATATACTCCCAACTGGGGCTCCCTTCACCGCATTACCACTGCGCCTCATATTTGGCTGAAAAGTTCATGACCCTAGAATGGGTCATTACTTGAACACTTTTTTTCACTTGCCGCTCGGAGAAAGACCCACCGTCTACTTTCTCATGCTGTGTCGTTTTTTTTTTAGCGGCCGCGTCTACCAGCCGAGCTTGTGAGGAGCCTAAGCTAGCTACCGGCAATCCCTGCGTACCCACGCACTGATTCCCGTATCCTCCACGTGGAGGTGGGTCATTTCTTTTACTTCTATTTTCTTGTTCGTTGAACTACTCTTGTAGTTATTTAAAATAAAATAATTGTTTCGTGAAACGGAAATATAAGTAAATTTTTTGATAATTTAGAAAGGGGGGGGGGGGGGGCGGAAGATAGGATACACTATAGTGCCGCCATCTTGATGTCTGCGGATAAATATCTCGGCATTTGTCGTTGGCCTCCAGACACCACACTTCACTATGTGTTGGCGGTAGAGTAATTGGTTTAAGCTACGCATAATGTAGGTAGAACTAAGGTTATGTACAGGCCTTAGGTGACAATACACCGTCACTGTTTAAAATACTACCATACACTTGTGTAATATTCTAAACTGACCTTTCGCTAACAATAATGGAACACTACTTAGCCTAATGTATCTTTGCGATATATCTGTTGGCATAGTGTCTGGAGCTCATAATTACCACCTTATGGATTATCTCATTTTGCTGCATATTCACTTGGCCCAGTGCGTAGGTATTCTCTGTAACTGCAAGCCGGCAAGACTCAGCGGAGGAGCGCCTCTGAAGATGTCCAGCGCAGTCCTGGACGAAATGTCAGGAACAGACGAGGTTTTTGGACCACGACCTTACCATCCCGAAAGATTTACCAGCAGCTATGTCCTGCCGACGTCAAAACCTTCATTCTATGTTCTCTGTAAGTTGTTTTAGAAATTTCGTCTACTAATTTGTTTAGATGCTTTCACTGAACAACGTTCCTAGCTGCATCGTGTATTTGGCGTTCAGTGGCTATTTTTTGTACCTGTGTTGCGTGTTTTTATGTTTATGTAATTCTCACAGAATGGGATTGTGTGTTCTGTGGTCCCTAATACCCCATATGTGCAATTTTGGATCTGACTTAAAGTTACGCGATTTGCTTAAAAAACCAATTCCACCTAGAGAATGAAGTTGAATTAAAAAAAGATAATGAAATAAATTGTGGTCCATATTTTCAAATTTTACCCATTACTTTTTTGACCTTTTATGTTTTAGTTATGCCCCCATCTTTGTACATTAAAGTTACTTTTTCATTGTTCTGTTTTTAATGACACTGAATCGTTAAATATGAACGCTATATGATTCTTTTATCAAAGTAGTAGTAACAGTAATAATAAACTCCGCCACAGTCGGTCCCATGTCCGTCTCAGATAGGAGGAGATTGGAGTAACACCGCCACATAAAAAATAAAAAAACGGGTAACGGTGAAAATCTCAATGGCAGTGAAGACGGAAATATAGTTCACTGATACGGTGGCACTAACGAAAGAGGCAGCTCTGCTCTTAGGGTTATCATAAACGATAGAAATTGAAATCAAAATACGTCTGTTCCGGAATCAGGTGATATTTTGTTAGCGTCTATATCCCACGCAAATGCCGGCTAAAAAAAATAAGTAAATAAAAGAAAAGTAAAAAAAAGTTCGGATTCTGTAGTGTCTCCACCATCACGGAACCAATAATTGGGGGAGCTGGAAAACCTTTGTGATCTGAAACTGAAATTTAAGAAGAAATATAAATTTGTAATAATAAATAGCAACTGACTACAAACTTGGGAAAGTAAAGGAAATGATAAACTGTTTGAACAGCAACAACGTCTTGCTAGCAGACATGCTGAAAACCTAATAATGAATGGTGAGAACGATCGAATTTTTTAAGGTAATTCCAGTCAAGAACAAGGAAGGCACTTGGGCTACGAGAGCAAATGAGTAAATATATTCATTCTGTCCTAAAATAACAGATGAGGTCAGGAAACGACATGTTACACTCTATGAACATTGACAGAGAATGAAGGAAAACCAATTGACAAGGAATATTCACATGTTCTTCGAAAACGGGAAGATAGACAAGAAAACGGATTGATGGACAAGAAGAGAAAGGTGTTAGACGAAATGGACTTCGAAAAAATAATAATATTATTAACAGAGTAATAATAAAAGAAAGTGCCCAAAACGGGTCTCCTCCCCCCCTCCCTCCCGACTACGGCGGACTCCTGGTTCTTGATTGGCTCCGTATTCTCCTGAACTCTAGTGCAACCCAGATGTAAATAGTGGTTTAGTCTTCTATAATTGTACACTCTATCGCGGATTGCACAGGTTGCCTTCTTCAGTTGTTACTTGTAAGTTCGCTTTTACTTGTTTTAACAATGAAAAAGTTTTTACATTGTGCTATTTTTTCATTGTTTCTCCTACATATTGGCAGGTAAGCCAACATAAATGTGTTCTTTAATACTAAGGTTTATGGTTGACGTTTATGATAAAATTATTCCACTTACATTTGGTTAAAAATATATTGGGCTGATGTAATACAGATGACAGTCACGTAAACTGGATCCCTTTCAGTTGCTTAAACCAGACCCTTTACTTTTTTATGTTTAAAATCTGTCTATTAGTATATATTCTTATCCTGTTGAAATTCTATTGCAGATTCCAAGATGGTAATGGGAAAGGTTGATCAAAGAAAGTGGAGTTCTTCTAAAGTTACTAAAGCTATTGGTGAAGTTCAGAAAAAGAAGATGACTGGAAGAAGGCCAATAAACAGTTTAATGTTCCGAAAACAACACGTAAGATGCTATCCAAACTGAAGTTCGGTACAACAGAGGAAGCAGAAGAAACAAAATAGACAGACGTACGATTTTGGGTAAAGATCTTGCAGAAGTACTGGTTTAATGTTATACTTATATGGATGTGGTGCCTGTTCTTACGAACATGTCCGAATTACCTGCAGCCGTCTAGAACGAAATTAGAATTACATTAATACCTTCATCTGTTGCCGGGTGTTGATATATATCAACGAGGACAGGTGAAAATGTGTGTCACGACCGGGGCTCGAACCCGGGATCTCCTGCTTACATGGCAGACACTCTATCCATCTGAGCCACCGAGGGCACATAAGATAGCGGGACTGCAGGGACTAACTCGCGCACGCCTCCCGCGAGGCCCACATTGACACGTTATATGTCCACACACTACATTCGTAGTGTCCCACCGCAACACACTGATTACTCTTGGAAGACATTCTTACCAAGTCCCGTAAGGGTTCGGGGAATATGTGTGCATCCGCACATAAGAAGTAGGTCATGGCCGGTGTTGCCAGAACTATATACTTATATGGCTGTGGTGTCTGTTCTTTCGGACATGTCCGAAAGAACAGACACCACATCTTTCTTTGGGTTTACTCGTAATGATTTGTGAAAAAATAGCCGTCCAGTTGGCAGAGAGAAAGAACAATGAACACCCCTTCAAGGTCGCAATCGCTAGTGAAAAGTAGGTAGGTCTTTTCTTAAATGTCACGAAACTAAATTGTCAGAAAGGAAATGCACGGGAATATCCTGCAGCAGAGCTCTTGGATTCAGTAAAGAACGCACCGAGACTTTTTTTTGTAACCTTCTGGAACACGTTATATTATACCTACTTTGAAACTGGATTATTTTTTATTTTATGTAATACCTTTTTCTAATTTTTTTAGTGTTATTAGCTTATTTTTAGAATGTGGCCTATTTTGGCAACTATTTCTCATACTCGAGAAGTGTAAGGTTCTTAAAAGTAATGTTTTTGGTAATTGCTTTTAATGATATTTTCTAAGAGTAAAATGTAAATGAAGCACAATACTATAAAGAAAATATTACACGCTTTTAAAACATAATCTATCAGTATTTTCTTTTTTAATAAGAAAAACAAAATTGGGTCCTGTTTTGGGCACTTTCCTCTAATAACGACAACAGTAATAATAATAATAATAATAATAACAATAATAATAATAACAATAATAATTAAGTACACGGCGGCATAAGGAGAGACTACTCCCAAACGTTAGCTCTAGACCGCTGCGTTAAACGTGTGAGTGGTCAGAAGGCGAAAGAGAGGCGACTCACTGTCGGACGCTGCGGCGTCGTCTGCGTGGCGCCTCTTGGTGGCCTCGTCCGGCGAGCCACCGGTGACCAGCACCTTCCAGAGCAGCGACTCTATGTAGTAGTGCGTGCCGCCCACCACCACGGGCAGCTTCTGCCGCGACACCAGGTCGTCGATCTGCAAGGCTTCGGTTAAGGGAAACACTTTGTACAGCGGCACAAACCCGCTAGGCTAGAGCTACTGGGCAGAGCACCACACGGCGAGGGTAGTGTAAGGGGCAAGGCAAGAACTGATGGCAAGGGAATTATTCAAGTGATGAAACTAGCATGAGCACATGAGTATAAGAATGAAAATAGTCTGAAAATCAATTCAAAGAGAGTAAAACAACATATAACCAACATTTATGTTTAGCTGTATTACTATACCACCAACACAAGACAAAATCCTAGTAGTAGGCTGCCTATGCAATGGCTTCCAGAGACAGCAAAAATTTTATTTTCAATGTTCCACACAGTTCTTGGCCAAATTTAAAATGCAGTTATAGTCTGCTAATTAAGAGCTATAATATTAAGTTTGTACGCCCCTGGTAGCTGAGTGGTCAGCGCGACGGAATGTCATACATAACGGCCCGGGTTCGTTTCCCGGCTGGGTCGGAGATTTTCTCCGCTCAGGGACTCTGTGTTGTGTCGTCCTAATTATCATCATCTCATCCCCATGGACACGCAAGTCGCCGACGTGGCGTCAACTCGAAAGACTTGCACCAGGCGAACGATCTACCAGATAGGATGCCCTAGCCACATGGCATTACCATTTCCATATCTTATGTTAAAAGTTTAGCACAATAAGACAGGTATTAAAGCCAACAACTGCGTATCTTGTCTTGAGGCAGCGAAGTATCCGCATTTTATTTACCCAGTATTTGAGAACGAGATAACTTAGCGACTTGCAACAAACTTTACACATAATTTCCAACCTTCATGAATATTTTTCTTGCTGACACCCTCCACAAAATGAAGAAAGGAAGAAAGTTTCGTTGTTCATGCAGTAAAACTGCAGCGTCAGCCACGAAGTTTTAAGTCATTGGTTCCTTACTACTAATTGTATCCGCAACACATTTTGAAGACATTATCCACATAACCCACTGAATGCACCTGCAAAATTAAGTCATTGAACGACATATAGTACAGGAAATATGACGTTTTATAGATGGATGTGCGATTGTTTAAATAATCTGGGTTAGGGTTTACTGGTATGGAACAGATCCGTCTTTTTAAACTGAATGTATTATTATTATTATTATTATTATTATTATTATTATTATTATGGAAATGCCGTGTGGCTAGGGCCTCCCGTCGGGTAGACCGTTCGCCTGGTGAAAGTCTTTCGATTTGACGCCACTTCGGCAACTTACGTGTCGATGGGGATGAAATGATGATGATAAGGACAACACAACACCCAGTCCCTGAGCGGAGGATATCTTCGAGCCAGCCGGGAATCGGACCCGGGCCGTTAGGCATGACATTCCGCCGCGCTGACCACTCACCTACCAGGGGCGAACATCATCATCATAATCAAATATCATCACATTAAATTACCAAACTACTTACAACACCGTACTCCACTCCCACTCTTCAAATGGTTCAAATGGCTCTGAGCACTATGGGACTAAATATCTATGGTCATCAGTCCCCTAGAACTTAGAACTACTTAAACCTAACTAACCTAAGGACAGCACACAACACCCAGCCATCACGAGGTAGAGAAAATCCCTGACCCCGCCGGGAATCGAACCCGGGAACCCGGGCGTGGGAAGCGAGAACGCTACCGCACGACCACGAGATGCGGGCGCTCCCACTCTTTAGAGCTCCCATGAGCTCTCGGTGACCCTTAGATCAAGTGAGGTCAGTTAGCAACAGTAAACGTTATCCGTACTGGAATGTATAACTGTGACATTACCAAACGGAAACCTATGCTGTTTGTATCTAGCGCCTAAAGAAGAAGCAAAGAAGAGAAAAAAATAGAAAAACTGAAGTAAGTGATATTCTGACCATCTAATTGTAAATACAAGGTGACAATTATTAAACTATATGAAATAAAATCGTCATAACTTCTTAACGGTTGCGCTAGGGCGCCAGACTGTATGGTTGGCCGCGGGTCATGATGGGAATTAGCATGCGCATGCGTAAGCGTCTTCTTATTGTTGGCCATTTGGACGTCAAAATGTCACAGTACAGCGTGCCTGAGCGTACAGCGCTTATGTGGGCCTACTATGCGAGCAGTAACAGCCCATCTGCTACTCAAAGGAAAACTGCTACCGAGTTCAAGCTGAAGACAACCTGTCCAAGTGTGCTAACAATCAACAATTTTGATTCGCAAGTTTGAGAGAACGGGTAGTGTTCGTGATGACAGTGTTGGCAATGTCGGTCGTCCAAGAAGGGTGAAAACGCCTGAAAACTTCGAGAAGACACGCGCTGTGTTTCAAACCAGCCCCAGGAAATCCATCAGATGAGCTGCATAACAGGTGGGATACAACTTGGCGGAACTTCGACAAATTGTTGTTGAAGACCTGCATCCCTTCCCATACAAAATTCAAACCCATCAGCCACTAAGCCTCAGGGTCATGGAACAGCGGCTGTGCTTCGCTAACACTTCAAAAATGGTTCAAATGGCTCTGAGCACTATGGGACTTAACATCTGAGGTCATCAGTCCCCTAGAACTTAGAACTACTTAAACCTAACTAACCTAAGGACATCACACACATCCATGCCCGGGCAGGATTCGAACCTGCGACCGTAGTGGTCGCGCGGTTCCAGACTGAAGCGCCTAGAACCGCTCGGCCACAACGGCCGGCTCGCTAACACTAATGACCACAGAACTGACGAACAGGACTTAGTTGTGAATATGGTTTGGTTTAGCGATGAAGCCCACTTTCATTTGGATGGGTTCGTCAATAAGCAAAATTGGCGCATTTGAGGAACTGAGAACGCGCATTTCGCGACCGAGAAGTCTCTCCACCCTCAACGGATGACTGTGTGGTGTGCAGTGTCCAGTCACGGAATAATCCGTTCGACATTCCTTGATGGTACAGCGACTAAGGAACGGAATGTGATGGTTTGGTAGATGATTTCATCTTCGTTATCCAAGATGCCCCTGATTTCGACAAGTTGCGGTTCATGCAAGACGGCGCTCGACCCCATCGAAGCAGGAGAGTGTTTGATGTCCTGGCGGAGCACTTTGGGGACCGCATTCTGGCTCTGACATATCCAGAGGCTACTGACATGGGCTTCGATTGGCCGCCATATTCTCCGGACACATGCGACTTTTTGTGAGGCCATATTAAAGACAAGGTGTACAGCAATAACTCCAAAACCATTGCTGAGCTGAAAACACACATTCAGGAAGTCATACACAGCATCGATGTTCCGAAACTTCAGCGGCTCATGCAGAATTTCGCTTTGTCTGCGCCACATCATCGCCAATGATGGCAGGCATATGGAACATGTCATAACCTAAATCGTAATATCTGTAGTGACATTTACACATTGAATAAAGTGTATGCACGCCGTCGTTTGTAACTAATTGACGTTTTTTTCATATCGTTCAATAATTGCCACACAGTAGATAGCTAATTTCAAATTGCTGCCAGGAAACTCCAGAGCTCTAACAAAATAAAGTGTGTATGAAAACATGTGACACGCTTTAGAGATTCATTCTAGACTTCAAAACACTACAAGATGTTCATATGAACATGGGTCCAAAAATCCTTCGGTACGAGTATATGAAAGCAATTCGCTGCAGTGACTCTTGATTTTGTGAAATAACTCAAATGTACATTTTTATTCATTTTCTTGTTTACAGTTTGTCATGGCATTTGTTTTGTTTGATTGCCTTTTGTCCCGTCTTAAACACTTCTATCACAATACATCTCAACGATTTATTCAGTGTCTGGAATGACACACTACATGTACTCTCCAGCAGCTGGGAGTGCGGACGCAGCGTGCAGGACGTTACCGTGGGAGGCAGTCACCTTGTGCAACAAACTTTGCACTTACTACTTCACCAAGGATTGCGAGAGACAGGTCATTTCAGAAGAGAGTTCCAGATGGTGGGAGCCCACGCGATGTACGAACGCCTAAGCATGAAGAACGAGTTCTTCGTACGGCGGACGTAGCTGCATCAACTAGTACAAGAACAATACGATACGGGAAGACATTTCACGCATGACGATCTGGAACATTCCGTGCGAAACTTTTTTATGTCTGTATGCCCTTCAACAGATGGAGTAATTTAATGAAGCAGGCTTTCAAGCCTAGTGTAAATGTCGGTCAACGCTTATTACGGCAGTATGCAGCGTTTCTGCAATTCTGTGAAAGTATCTTTTCACTGAAGAGGCTGGTTTCTCACTTGAAGGACTCTTAGATTACGATAACAATCGTCTCCTGGATTACGAAAACTCTCAGGAACTACAACAAGACAGATATCACCAGACGTTCATCTTGAAAGTGTGGGGTGGAATAAATCATGACCGTTTGTGTGGTCCCTACTTTTTTCCACAATATCTTACTGGGACTGGGACGAATGTTTCTCAGACATCAGTTGCTACATTTACTTTACGATGTGCCTCTAGATGTCATCCAATGCATGTTTTTTTTATGCACGATAGTGCTCCATCTCGCTTAATACGGGTGGTTCGGCAGTATCTCGATCACCAGTTTGCCGGCCGCTGTGACCGAGCAGTTGTAGGCACTTCAGTCCAGAACCGCGCTGCTGCTACGGTCGCAGGTTCGAATCCTGCCTCGGGCATGGATGTGTGTGATGTCCTTAGGTTAATTAGGTTTAGGTAGTTCTAAGTCTAGGGGACCTCAGATGTTAAGTCCCACAGTGCTAAGAGCCATTTGAACCATTTGATCACCAGTCTCCCAACAGGTGGATCCATTGCATGGCCTGTCCGATTGTCACATTTGAATCCTGTTTTATGACGCGTAGCGAGATAATAGTGTCCACGAAATGCTCGGGATTAGCGCGGAGTGCCACTATGCGTGGCGGTGCGGTGAAGGACAAACACAGAACTATATGAACGTGGCAGCGAGAAGTATCCACAAGACGAAAGCAAGCGATCTTAGGCCGAGTAAAGAAGAATCCGGCGTACAACTAGCACGTAACTGACTTCGGAATCCGCGCGGTCGAACCAGAGAAGCTACTACTCCAGAGGCACTGGCCAATGCAGGGGACGACCACGCCGCTTACGGTGGAGTCGTGGATCACATCGATTCTCGACCAATAGCAGTTACTCGCCCGCCATGCATGACTCTGGTGGGGATACCAGAGATCCAATGGATTCTGTTTCTTTTGCGAGATGTAACATGCATAGTGTATTCAACTCCCCTACCCAACGTCGATGCTCGAGGAAGGGTATCCACAATGGATTTGACCATCCAGAAAGTACGCCAACATAGGAAACGCAGGCTCATGGTGTTGGGTGTTGCCCACTCCTCTCGTATAGGGTGCCTAAGTGATGCTGCGGTCTTAGAATGCTGTACAGCAATTCAAGCACATAACATTAGTAGTTTTATTTCAATAAAGCAGGTTGACAATATTTAACTTGAATGTACAAAGGTGTTGCAAGCGATGGGCGACATGCAACATAAATCCGAGTCCTTGCTATACGCAGTGTTCAAGCATTGGAATGGATATGGATCTCTACAATCTGATATCGTAGCACTCTCTGCTAGACCGTGCTAATGCTGTCAACTAATGTCCGGCCGAGGCTGGCATGAGCGGCGTTAATATTCACTTCTTGCAGAGGTCGCTGCTGGCGCGGAACGTTCCTTGTCAGCGGGCTATGGGCTGACGTTTCCTCACCGCCTTATCTGGTCTTGCGTTCTTCCTCTTCGTTCCGGCGCTTGTGGTTACGCCAGAACACATAGGATGCATGGAAAGAGGAAGAGGTCACTTCGAAAAATTTTTATAATTATAAATCTGTTTGGTAAACGTATCATTTTGTGCCACCAATAATAAATCCCTCCATACATTCCAAATGAAGGATTTCCGAATCCATGATCATAGGAATTTTTTGTAATGTTCTGATGTCAAGAAGAAGTACATAAACTTTATGACACTTTTAATTTATACTGTTTGGATATCCATAAATATTATAAAGATGAACGTGTGTGTGCGCTATCAAGCAATAATAGCTTTGGGGGTAAGAACCACCTACGTATCATAGTTCACGAGATCTGACGTCATAAATGTGCATGACGTTTAATTTTATTACTTCTTTGCTACTAACTCTATTCGCAGCACATTTTATAGACAGTATCCACAAATACTGCTGAATGTACATCCACAAATATATCACTGTATGACGCAGTTCAAGAGATATGGCGTGATAAAGACTGAGATACGTGGAAAAATGCCGCATCATGCCTTATGTTTTAATAGATTTATTCTTTACTACTAAGACACTCTTATAGTCGAGTGAATTTAAGGAAATCCCTGACACCTGACAGCTATTTGACAGCTTTTAACTGCGAAGCGCGAACGGCTGTAGGTAAAAACAACAGCCTTCGGTGCAGCTATAACGAGACGTTTCCATAGAGACGTTTACAAAAAAAAAAAAATGGATATTGTACTTATACATTTGCAAATTCTGCATAGTTTCATGCTTTCGAAAATGCTTACAGAAATACATGGAACTGAATCTTTTTCGATATTACACTACAAACACAATTCATTTTTTTCTTTTCGTTTCCAACAGAAAATTGGCAAAATGAATACCCAGGCAATGCCGGGTTTTTCAGCTAGTTAATTAATCAAATTAAAAAATGATCCTATCCAGCACATCTTTCGGGGAAAGGTATAAACACCTGATTAGATACCAGAAATTCGTCCTGGTCGTGTAATACCCGGACACCGTATCCGCAAGTTCTCTTACAGGGAAGACGGTAACTACGCGCCATACACGTGTTTGACAAAACAAATAATGGCGACAGATTAAAAAAATAATAATAACAGGCCCCATCAAACTATACTGAACACATGAAGAATTCGCATGAAGAGGTCTCATCTATTGTAGAACACAATACGGGCAACATTGTAATATAGATTAAAATTTTGAAGTTGCTTCGGATATTCTCAAATGTATTATGACGTACTTTGTAAAATGTTGTGCATATATATTAAATAGTGTTAACTATTTGGTGACAGTCTTGTAGACACTAGAATATAGTAATCTCAGGCAGGAGGAGTTCTTCTTCTTGTGTCAGGAATGCTGTACTATCTTATATCAAGTTGAGTGGTGACAGAAATATAAGAATAAACAAAAGTTTAGAAAGATGACTTTGGTGTCATGACTACTGGAACTATCTTGTCACGTTGAATTATTTCTTAAATCACTAGAATCTCTGTTACGGATGTGTCAAGTATGACATATGAAGTGTGTTTCACTGTATTATCAACACGTAACAGTAACCACAGTCACCACCATTCGCAACACTGTCAATATCTACAGTCCCGACGAACTGTTAGCGACCCGCAAGGGGAGCCTACGACGTTGGGATGCCGGCACGGTAGCTCAGCGTGTACGGTCAGAGAGCTGCTTGGCCTCTGTCGTAACAAACTGAGTGAAAGTACAAAAAAACATCAACGGATGTCATGTGACGTCCGCCACGACCAATAACTAACAAATTGCCAAAAAAGAAATTTAAAAAAAAAGGTTGACGTTCGAGCTTCTTAAGACGAATGTGTATGAGGCGACAGTTCGACTCCCGCTCAAATGGCTCTGAGCACTATGGGACTCAACATCTTAGGTCATAAGTCCCCTAGAACTTAGAACTACTTAAACCTAACTAACCTAAGGACATCACACACACCCATGCCCGAGGCAGGATTCGAACCTGCGACCGTAGCAGTCCCGCGGTTCCGGACTGCAGCGCCAGAACCGCTAGACCACCGCGGCCGGCTACTCCCGCTCAAACGTAATGTTTAATTTATATATTTTTTCATCACTGACCATATTATTTAATTTACACAACACTTCAGAGATAATTCAATTAAAAACAAACACGTGTATTTGCATGAAGTTTAAGCGAATTCCTTGTTATTCGACTACTTACTATTTTTAATCAAATTTAATTAATAGAACAAACATATTTACAACTGTCGACAAGTAAATGAACGAACGCTTAGAGTTTTCCTGAAAGTGTATGCCTTTTGTGATTTGCAAAATCCCGTCTACATGCAATCTGGTCAGGTATCCGGAGCTACTTTGCAGCTCAACGTTTCGAGCTGCAGACAGAGCAGGCCCCATTCGGTACTTCACCTGCGTAGCGGTCAGTCGCTGCTAATGTAGCAAGAAAAAATAGTGTAGGTGCAAATTTTTTTGACTATCACATAATTTACACTTGTAGTACAAAAATTGAGGTCTGAGTGGGAGTCGACCCGTCGCCTCATACACTTTCATCTTACGAAGCATCAACTCTAACCATTTTTTTTTCATTTTGTTCGGTATTGTTCGTTGCGTTAGTCGGGGCGCACGCTGATCGTTGATTCCTTCACTAAGTTTTTTTTTATTACAAAGGGCAATCAGCCCTCCACTTGACCACCATAAATCTAATGTCCGGCACGTATGCACAGATACATCAGCCACATAAGAAACGGGTAAAACCTCTCATGCGATTTTCTCGGAACTGCCAAAGTAGTGAACTTTTCTGCTTGGAAATTATGCTGTTCTAATGGCCTACTAATGGCATACAAAGACTGAAATAAATCCTTGATCCGAACGTCGTGGCCTCTCCCTGTCAGTCAGGTGCTCCCAAGCGCCCACCGGTATCTAGAGCAAGGCTGTCAGCTGTGCGCACTACAGCTATTGAAAGGATGTCAAGCGGAGGATTCAAAAGGCGAATAACACGACGGAGGTTATTCCACATGTATTTAAGTACGTTACAATCCAGAGCTTCTTGTAATGCCGTTTCAGCCGTATAGCAATGTCGAAATATAAGTTGAAAATAATCTTGTATGTATGTGTGTGTGTGTGTGTGTGTGTGCACATGGAAAAAAAGGGGGGCGGGCGGTTAAGTGTGTCTAGACAGAGATGTCCGAGGGCAGATTCGTCTTCAAATCAATCGGGAGGAGTGTCTTCCACATAGATTAGTAGACCTGGATAGAGCATGGTGTGGAAGCCGGTCGGACAACGGAAATCTTCCGTCTGCTTTTCATCTAGCCTTCACCTCTTAATGAAGTAAGGAGTAGCCAGAAAAAAAACGTGGTTCGGATTCCACGTTGAACCGTAAATCGCCTTTCCCAGGTGGATAACTAGGGTAGGTTAGGGATACGCAAGTCACCGAGATGGCGCCCAATGAAACACTTGCTCCAGGCCACTACGCCACCCGAAATTATTACAACGTACCTATAGAATACTGCGGAAAAGTTTCCCACACTCTAACGTCCCCCCTTGGACTTGGGAGCAATTCCTTCTTCTCTGGTACACTCAACTGTCTTACGGCAGTCATAGACTGGACATTCTCCACTATGCATTTTCCTCAATCTGCTGCTAACTTCGTCCTTTTTATTAGGTTCGTGCACAAGTTCGAAGAGTTTTTCAATGAGGTTAATAAACACAACAGAAACTTAATCATGACCCTAGCACATAACAGAGACTATCGTCATCAAGAATACACTGAAGCGCCAAAAAAACTGGTATAAGCATACGTATTCAAATACAGAGATATGTAAACAGGCAGAATACGGCGCTGCGGTCGGCAACGACTATATGACAACAAGTGTATGGCGTAGTTGTTAGATCTGTTACTGCTGTTACAATGGCAAGTTATCAATATTTAAGTGGGTTTGAACGTGGTGTAGTCGGTCCACGAGCGATGCGACACAGTATCTCCGAGGTAGCCATGAAGTGGCGATTTTCCCGTACGACAATTTCACGGGTATACTGTGAATATCAGGAATCCGGCAAAACGTCGAATCTCCGACATCGCTGCGACCGGAAAAAGATCCTACAAGAATGAGACCAACGACTTCAGTGTTGGGCCATCAACAAGTGTCAGTGTGCGAACCATTTAACGAAACATCATCGATATGGGCTTAAGAAGCCGAAGGCCCACTCGTGTAGCTTTGATGACTGCAGGACAAAAACCTTTATGCCTCGCCTGGGCCCGTCAACACCGACATTGGACTTTTGATGACTGGAAACATGATGCGTGGTCGGACTAGTCTCGTTTCAAATTGTATCGAGCGGATGGACGTGTACTGGTATGGAAATAACCTCATGAATCCCTGGACCCTGCATGTCATCAAGATACTGTTAAAGCTGGTTCGGGCTCTGTAATGGTGTGGGGTGTGTGCAGTTGGAGTGATATGGGACACTTGACATGTTTAGATACTACTCTGACAAGTGACACGTACGGAAGCATCCTGTCTGATTACCTGCATCCGTTCATGTCCATTGCGCATTCCGACGGACTTGGGCAATTCCAGCAGGACGTCCAGAATTGCTACAGAGTGACTTCAGGAACGTGCTTCTGAGTTTAAACACTACCACTGGCCACCAAACTCACCAGACATAAACATTATTGAGAATATCTGGGATGCCTTTCAATGTGCTGTTCAGAAGAGATCTCCACCCCTCGTACTCTTACGAATTTGCAGACAGCTCTGCAGGATTCATGAGTCAGTTGCCTTCTACACTACTTCAGACATTAATCAAGTCCATGCTAAGTGGTGCTGCAGCACTTCTGAGAGCTCGCGAGGGCCCAACACGGTATTAGGCAGGTGTAGCAGTTTCTTTGGTTCTTCAGTGTAAGTGCTCCTTCAAAGACAACCGTCTGCAACGCCGGGGTAACTTTTCGATTCTGCGACAGTAGAAATTGAGGCCACGTTCGGAGAGCACTTTCATCCGGAAAGGAAGTTCCTTGTTCGAAAGACAACGGAAAAAGTGAAAATCTGAGGGCGCAGACTCACGCAAAAAGGTGGGTGCGGTATGACTTCCGAAGCCTCTATAGAGTTTTTAGTCAATCTAGCACAATGTTGGCGGGCGTAATCATTGAATAGCATCACTTCAAGCATTTTTCCTGGTCATTGTTCTTGGATTGCATCTGCAAAACGTCTCACCTGTTGACAATAAATGTCAGCAGTGACTGATTACATCTCGGTAAAGAAATTGATAGTACACTACACCGTCGCTGTTTCACCAGATGCATAACGTTATCTTCAGTGGATGCGCGCAGTCTTTGTAAGAGGTGTTGCTGCTTTGTTTGGCCCCAACAATTCCTTTCTTTTCCTTATGTTAACATGAAAGCATCATTCCTCGTCACCAGTAACGATACATTTGTTGTTCACGAGAGAACTGACGACGAGCGAGAAGAGATGCAGGTATGACCACCCTCTGATTTTTATGATTTTGGCTTAAAGCATGCGGTACCCATACACCCGATTTCTGAACCTTCCGCATTGCATGCAAATGTCGGACGATGGTGGAACGATCACATCTGCCCATTCTCGAGTACACTGACTTGGATCATTGTGGATTAATGCATTTAAACGATCTTCATCAAACCCCGAACTCATTCCTGAACGTGGAGGCTCTCTAACGTCAAAATGATTCTCCTCAAAAAGAAGAAACCATTTTCTTGCCGTGCTCTGTCCCACGTCATTACCCCCGTACACGGCGGAAATATCTCCGCTGGTGTCATCTCTCTACTGAAGAATATGTCTGAAATGTTGCGATTTCTCCACTTGACACTCCATCTTCTAGCGTCAACAGCTGCACTTAGTATTTCCAAATGACAACATGTAACCGCATAAGCAACAGTGAACGTCAAATGAAAATTGATAAATAAACCGGAATACCAACATAAAAAACAAAAAGGCTATGCACCAACCCTAATAATTTCCGACCAGTTCCCCAAGCCGCCCCCCCCCCTGTCTCTCTCTCTCTCTCTCTATCTCTCTCTCTCTCTCTCTCTCTCTCTCTCTCTCCCTCCTGTGAGGCTTCCTTTAAGCACTCTTCGTTGCAGGTAATTTCCTCTCAATATTTGTCCCATGCCATGAGATGTTATGCAAGGATGTTGACAATTAGATAGACTGATAATGTACGAAATGAGTAGGTTCAGCGCAGAATCGACGAAGAAAGGAACGTGTGGAAAACACTGACAAGAAAATGGAACAGGATGATAGGACGCCTGTTGGACCATCAGCGAGTAACCGCCACGGTGCTACAGGGAGTTGTAGAGGGCAAAAACTGTAGGGAGAGACAAAGATTGGGATCTATCCATGACAACTTAACAGCACCATTGCGTTAATACTATGCTTTAACATGTTACACAGCTTGACATTTGAAGAGCGCTTTTCCGCTCTGCAGCAGTGACTTCAACGAGTTTTCCTTAAGTATTAAGAACAAATTAGATGACCGCATGGCATTGTTGGCTGGGAGATCCCATCTGGGGTTGTTCGGCCGCCCAGTGCAAGTCCTTTTATTTGACGCCACTTCGCGACTTCTGTGTCGATGATGATCACGACAATACCTAGTCCCCCAGCGGATAAAATCTCCAACCCAGCTGGGAATCGAACCTGGGCCCCCTACATGCAGACTATTAAAAACAATGAGTAACTTACACAAATAACGAAAACTGTGAAACTATGGGCCCTGAAATTTGTAGAATGTTCTGTTCATAATAACAACAGTTGGAGGGAAGGCAGTGAAGTTCAGAAGTTGCCACTGACGATGGTGGTGGTGGTGGTGGTGGTGGTGGTGGTGGTGGTGGCGGCGGTGTTAGTACTAGTAAATGTTGTTTATTCTTGCGCAGAGTCTAGAGTGTTTATGTAAGATGCAGACCTGAATTGATTTCCTACAGGTGGGGACAATCTTTGACAGGTGCCTACATGCGTGCTACCTCAGCACAACTGTAAACAATACAGGAAAACAAACGATATTTCAGAGCAAAAAAAAAAAAAAAAGAAAGATGAATTTTATAGACATTCTGGCTTGTTAAAAATAAAAAGGGACAACTAAAAGAAAGACTCAACGATAACCAAACCGTTTTCTTACAACTGTGGATCACGATTCCGTTCTAGAGTATAACGTTACACCAATGTACGCAATACACCTGAGGGTAGGCGTCAGTTTTCTAGACACTGCCATCATTTGGTTAATGGTGTTCTGAAGCATTCAGCACATCCGCGCAACCTTCATTGAAATTGCTTACTATGTTGAAGCCTTGGCCGCCTCCTCCAAATTTTATCCTCTCCCCCTCTTCATTTCCCTCCATTAACTAACTAACTATTTCTTGACGCCTGAAGACGTGTCCTATCAATCGAATCAAATTGTGTCATAAATTTCTTTTCTCCTCGACTCGATTTATAATCTTTCCATTACTATTCTAATTGGTCCAGCTTGCGTTCTGCACCTTCTACAGCACCACATTTCAGAAGTTCATAATCTCCTGTTGTCTCAACTGTTTATCGCTCACGTTTCATATTCACGTAGGGATCCACTGTAGAAAAATCTTCTTACCATTGTTCGATGTTGACATAGGTTTCTTTTTGGTAAGTGGTTGTTTTCTGTTGCCAGTTGCATATTATATCCCCTTTACTTCGGCATCGTCAGCTACTTTGCAGGCTAAATAGCAAAACTTTTCAACTAGTTTTAGTACTTCTTTAAAAAATTCTTCCAGCATCACCTGACTCGCACGCACAACACTACATTAGAATGTCTATAATTTTATTGAAGTTCGTCTTGAACCCTTTTTCACGACACTAGTCACTGCATTCAACCAAACAAAATGGCTCAGAGCACTATGGGACTTAACATCTGAGGTCATCAGTCCCCTAGAACCTAGAACTACTTAAACCTAACCAACCTAAGAACATCACACACATCCATAACCGAGGCAGGATTCGAACCTGCGACCGTAGCAGCAGCGCGGTTCCGGACTGAAGTGCCTAGAACAGCTCGGCCACAGCGGCCGGCAATGGGAGAAGAGTAAAATTTTACTCTATGTGCGGTTTCGAACTGCCACTGTAATATTTAAAAAGCAGTTGACTTAGATTGATTATTCTCAGTACGGGTGGGGAAACGTCCAAATCAATTCAGTTCCAAAAGAGCCACACAAAGGATCTGAACAAAGGTGCTCATCACGCCTTTCTGCAAAGTCTTTGTAAATTAACGGACGGCCAAATTCTAAACACATGTAATGTAGCAGATGCAACAGTCCTAGATTTCCGATGGAGATATTTCATCACAGAGTCACAGTGCGCATTCATGGCGTATGTAATCTGTCGACAAGATTAGGTAGCGATGTGTATTTGTATACCAGTGGTAACAGATGCGTTCTGTGGCGGATAAAAAAAATAGCGCTTTTAAAGGAAAGCGAACAAAGGACATATATGAGTAAATAAAGCTTTGGTACCGCTCTGAATACCAAAATTGTGTTATGTTGTCTGGAACGAGAGAGCAGCCGTAGTCTTTCAGTGAAATATTAGTGCCCCACTTAACTGACATGGTTATGCGTTTTCTTCTGAACTACGCTAGTAGACAAGACCGCATTACCCGCCCTGATAATGTATTTCTTTCACCTGGACGCTACACATAATCACACATTCTTGACAGTACGCTGGACCCAGGCAAATTCTAAAGGTCACGCTGCATGTTCCCGATCTGATTGTGGTATTACACGGAGTGCTAACGTATATGTTCCACAACTTACCACGGATGCGAACAACACAGACAGTCCAAGGAACAACAGGAGCGGAAAGAACTGACGCAGATAAATGACTAAAGTACAAACAGTCATAGAATGATGAGAATATGACGACATCATCATCATCATCATCATCATCCTCTGTGTCACATTAGACTACAAGGACGAAACGGAGTTACTCTGAAACACACACACACACACACACACACACACACACACACACATACACACACACTCACACACACAAGAAAAAATTGCATTCACAGGTTTGCGATGCTCACAATTTACAAAGAATATAAAATGTGAAACTACAGTACCAAATCTCTTGAGTTTTGCAAGTGAGGTTAACTGGTTATAACACCAATGTAGTGTAAGGAAAGGTTGGTTCAAAAAAGGTGAAAAACTGCCAAAAGTTAAAAGGGGAGCCAAGTTCCTTTCGCTCTCTGCCTCTGTTAACAACGAAGGAAAAAGCAGTGGTTTGCAGAATATGTAAACAAGAGGCATAAATACCGTGCGAAATTGCACGCCAACTTTATAAGGAAATATTGCTTTTATTCTATAAACAGCAAAATGTACATACATACTATGGTTGGTTGGTTGTTTGGGGAAGGAGACCAGACAGCGTGGTCATCGGTCTCATCGGATTGGGGAAGGATGGGGAAGGAAGTCGGCCGTGCCCTTTCAGAGGAACCATCCCGGCATTTGCCTGGAGTGAAATCACGGAAAACCTAAATCAGGATGGCCGGATGCGGGATTGAACCGTCGTCCTCCCGAATGCGATACATACTATGTATCCGTATTTCCAGCACGAACAAATAAGATACTTTTAATTATAAAGGCCGGCCGGGGTGGCCGAGCGGTTCTAGGCGCTACAGTCTGGAACCGCGCGACCGCTACGGTCGCAGGTTCGAATCCTGCCTCGGGCATGAATATGTGATGTCCTTAGGTTAGTTAGCTTTAAGTAGTTCTAAGTTCTAGGGGACTGATGACCTCAGATGTTCAGCCCCATAGTGCTCCGAGCCATTTGAACCATCCTCACCTGTTGTTGTTGCTGTTGTGGTCTTCAGTCCTGAGACTGGTTTGATGCAGCTCTCCATGCTACTGTATCCTGTGCAAGCTTCTTCATCTCCCAGTACCTACTGCGACCTACATCCTTCTGAATCTGTTTAGTGTATTCATCTCTTGTCTCCCTCTACGATTGTTATCCTCCACGCTGCCCTCCAATACTAAATTGGTGATCCCTTGATGCCTCTGAATATGCCCCACCAACCGATCCCTTCTCCTAGTCAAGTTGTGCCACAAATTTCTCTTCTCTCCAATTCTGTTCAATACCTCCTCATTAGTTATGTGATCTACCCATCTAATCTTCAGCATTCTTCTGTAGCACATTTCGAAAGCTTCTATTCTCTTCTTGTCTAAACTATTTATCGTCCACGCTTCACTTCCATACATGGCTACACTCCATACAAATACTTTCAGAAAAGCCTTCCTGACACTTAAATCTATACTCGATGTTAACAAATTTCTCTTCTTCAGAAACGCTTTCCTTCCCATTGCCAGTCTACATTTTATATCCTCTCTACTTCGACCATCATCAGCTATTTTGCTCCCCAAATAGCAAAACTCATTTACTACTTTAAGCCTCTCATTTTCTAATCTAATTCCCGTTGCATCACCCGATTTAATTGGACTACATTCCATTATCCTCGTTCTGCTTTTGTTGATGTTCATCTTACATCCTCCTTTCAAGGGGAGGATATCCTCACCTATTCATTTTATTTTTTTGTTTTACCGTAATCTTTCCGTTGGTTTCGTATTTCTGTTGCTGGTTTTACTGTATAACAACGTCACCAAAGAATCGCTATGGCGGCGTACAGTATATGCTGTTGACAGTTTGGTTTGTGTGCGAATAGCGAGAGACGAAATCTATGCTCAACACGCGATGAAGAGTATTAGGTAACATGTCGGAATATCGTGTAAAGGTAACAAGAGATCTCCCTCCCATGCTAGGAAGGTGTAAGCCATCATCTTCGCCGGGAAAGCCCGAAGCAGCGCGTCAGTATATCGTTTCCCTGACTGCTGAGTAGTGTAAGCATTGTGGTATGGAGCGACTGTGGCCCCTTCCACCGCTATGGCCGGCCGAAGTGGCCGTGCGGTTAAAGGCGCTGCAGTCTGGAACCGCAAGACATCTACGGTCGCAGGTTCGAATCCTGCCTCGGGCATGGATGTTTGTGATGTCCTTAGGTTAGTTCGGTTTAACTAGTTCTAAGTTCTACGGGACTACTGACCTCAGCAGTTGAGTCCCATAGTGCTCAGAGCCATTTTTGTACCACCGCTATGTCTTGTGCAGAACAGCTGCCGGCTAAATGCGCCTTTCGCTACGCCCACCGGCGCTGCCGCGCGCCTGCTGCGGTTAGCACAGGTGTGAACGCGGCGCAGAGAAGGCACCACCTCCTTCCGCCAGACGAAGTAGTTCAAGGCCCGCGCTCACTTAACGGCGCCGCCGAAAACACCGCTCGTGCCGCCGTCACGGGATGTATTTACGTCCGCGAGCGCCCCCAGTCACGAGCCAGCTCTAAAAAAGTTAATGCCAACCACCGTGTGTAAACAGGGAACGTGGCGCCGAAACGGGAACACAACACAAACACTTTTGCGCTCCCCAGCCTATCACTCAGGACACAGACCGAGCAACACAGCATTCTAGAATATCAGGCAAACTCTGCGTACATTGAGTAATCGACGGGGTTTTGGCTTCGGTAGCCTTCAAATACCTCCCAAGTGAGTTGTTTTCTCACTTAACACACTAATGTTGTTGCGTTATGGGCTTCAGACCGAAGACTAGTTTGATCCAGCTCTCAACGATAGTCTATCCTGTACAGTCTGCTTCATCTACTTAAAGCTACTTACTGTATTCAAGCTTCCCCCCCCCCCCCCCCCCCCTCCGCCCCCCTGCCACCCTACATTACCAAACTGACGTTCACTATTGACTCAAAATAAGTTCTGTCTTCTTCAAATCAAATTGTGACATAAATTCATTTGCCCCTCAATTTGGTTCAGCACCTCTGCATTAGTTATTCGGTTGTAAGTACGCTGTTTAGGTTTTTATGTTGGTAACGCCACGTAGCGCTCTGTATGAAAATCACTGGCTGTGCTGTGTGCAGTCTGTGGCTGGTTTGCATTGTTGGAATATTTGGTATTGTAGTGTTTGGCAGTTGGATGTGAACAGCGCGTAGCGTTACGCAGTTGGAGGTGAGCCGCTAGCAATGGTGGATGTGGGGGGAGAGATGGCGGAGTTTTGAGAGCGGATGATCTGGACGTGTGTCCATCAGAGACAGTACATTTTTAAGACTGGATGTCATGAACTGCTATATATATTATGACTTTTGAACACTATTAAGGTAAATACATTGTTTGCTCTCTATCAAAATCTTTCATTTGCTAACTATGCCTATCAGTAGTTAGTGCCTTCAGTAGTTTGAATCTTTTATTCAGCTGGCAGTAGTGGCGCTCGCTGTATTGCAGTAGTTCGAGTAACGAAGATTTTTGTGAGGTAAGTGATTTGTGAAGGGTATAGGTTATTGTTAGTCAGGGCCATTCTTTTGTAGGGATTATTAAAAGTCAGATTGCGTTGCGCTAAAAATATTGTGTGTCAGTTTACGCACAGTCATGTATAATTTTTCTAAGGGGACGTGTCACGATCTACCCGTCTAAAATTGGGTGTTCTTCTGTAGCACAACATTTCAAAAGCTTCTGTTCTCTTTCTTGGCTGAATTGCATTTCGCCCCCGTTTCACTTACGTACAAGGCTACACTCAAGACAAATACTTTCAGAAAATACGTACTAACACCTAAGATTTATATTCGATATTAATTTTATTTTTTATTTCTCAAAAATGCTTTTCTCACTATTTCCAGTCGGCATTAAACGTTCTCTCTACTTCGGCCATTGTCACTTATTTATTGTCAAAATAATGAAACCCATCTACTACTGTCACTGATACATTTCCTGATCTCAAATATTAAACATAGCTCGACTTAAAATGACCATGTTCCATTACCCTTGCTACTTTTGTTGATATTCATTTTATTAATCTCTTTTTAACGCACTATTCATTCCGTTCAAATGCTCTTCCAAGCCCTTTGCCGCCTCTGACAGAATTATGTCATCGGCTGACTTCAATTTTTTTTTTCCTGGTCTTTAATTCCCTTTCCAAATTTCTCCTTCAGTTCCTTCATATCTTGTCCATGTGCAGCTTGAATAATACTGGAAAGAGGCATTATCTTACTCCATTCTGATTCCTGCTTCTCTGCCAAGTCTTTCGACTCCTATAATAGCAGACAAGTTTCTGTACAAAATTGTAAGTAATCTTTGACTCCCTGCATTTCATGCTCGCTACCTTTATAAATTCATAGTGTTTATTTCAGTCAACTATGATAAGGGTTTCTGTCAGTCTACAAATGCTATAAACGTTAATTTATCTTCCTTTAACCTATGTTCTAGAACAAGTTGTACGTCAACATTGCCTCGCCTGTTCCTGCATTACTCCGGAACTGAAAGTGATCTGCCCCTGGGCTGGTCTCGACTACTTTTTCCATTTTTCTGTAAATAATACGCATCAGTATTTTGCAACCATGACTTATTCAACTTTGTAGTATTCCCATCTATTGCATTTTGGGACAACTCTGTGCATTCATAGAAGATATGCTTAGTCCTCAAAACAGTTTTTTTAACCGTAAGCAGTGTCGTCGTAGAATCTTTCAAACAGTGTTAATCAAGCATTTGAGAATTCTGACTCGGCTAGTCACGTATATATATCGATTTCTGGCGTGGCTCGGTGCCTCAGTTACCTGTGTGCGAGACTTAACATAGGTTAAGAACCGAAAATGTCGGTGAAGAGTTCGGATTCAAACCATTAACACAATCGACCGATGAAATAAGACAGAAAAATCTTATAAAATGAGAGAGAAAATATACTTAAAATGCTGTTTTGGGACTGTGTATAATGTCATTGGGGAAAAGCATTTTTTAGTGTAACACTGGAATTTTTTTAATGAAGACGAATATAAAACCGTGTGCATGATTCATACAGTTTAGTTAACAGAAGACTAGCCAAATGACTTTCGTCTACAACAAATTTTAATAAATTATTCGCATCATCAAGAGTAATACCAAATGTTTGATGAGGATCGTTTAAACGAGTTAGTCTGCACTGATCTAGGTCAGTGTGTTCGAGAACTAGCAGATGTGATGAACTGTGATCATTCTACCATCGTGTGACATTTGTATGCAATGGAAGGGGTTGAAAATAGGATGTATGGGTACCGCATGCTCTAAGCCACAATCACAAAAATCACCAGATGGCCACATGTACCTCTCTCCTTGCCCGTCATTAACTGCCTCCTGAACAACATCGACCATTCCTATCCTGCATCGTTACTGTTGACGCGAATGGTGTCCTTATGATAACAAAGAAAGGAATGGTTGTGCCCAAACAAAGTAGCAACTCCCCGTGCAAAAATCAGCGAGCATCCACAAAGGATAATGTAATGCATCTGGTGCCACGACCAGAAAGACTGCTGAAGTGATGCTACTCCACGACTGACAAAAAACACTATACATGAGTTTGGTTGGGGAGTCATTCCACACCCACCTTATTCACGTTATCTTGTGCCTCAGATTTTCACCTTTCCCGCTCTCTATCAAACAGCCTTCAAAGCAGTTTCTTTTAGGATAAAAATGCGCTCCGAACATGGCTAAACGAGTTCTCCGCCTCAAACCCACGTGACTTCTACAGTCGCGGAATCGAAAAGTTACCCCAGCGTTGGCAGACTGTTGTAAACTATGAAGGAGAATGTACACTATATGATCAAAAGTATACGGACACCCCCAAAAACATATGTTTTCATATTAGGTGCATTGTGCTAACACCTACTGCCAGATACTCCATATCAGCGACCTCAGTAGCCATTAGACATCGTGAGAGGGCAGAATGGGGCGCTCTGCAGAACTCACGGACTTCGAACGTGGTCAGCTTATTGGGTGTCACTTGCATCATACGTCTGTACGCGATATTTCCACAATCCTAAACATCGCTAGGTCCACTGTTCCCGATGGAAACGTTAAGGGACACGTACAGGAAAAAAGCGTACAGGCCGACCTCGTCTGTTGACTGACAACGACCGCCGACAGTTGAGGAGGGTCGTAATGTGTAATAGGCACACATCTATCCAGACCATCACACAAGAATTCCAAACTGCATCAGGATCCACAGCAAGTACTATGACAGTTAGGTGGGAGGTGATAAAATTCGGATTTCATGGTCGAGTGGCTGCTCATAAGCCACACACTGCGCCGGTAAATGTCAAACGACGCCTTGCTTGGTGTAAGGGGCGTAAATACTGTACGATTGAACAGTGGAAAAACGTTGTGTGGAGAGATGAATCACGGCACACAATGTGGCGATCCGATGTCAGGGTGTGGGCATGGTGAATGACCGGTGAGCATCATCTGCCAGCATGTGTAGCGCCAACAGTAAAATTCGGAGGTGTTGGTTTTATGGTGTGGTCGTGCTTTTCGTGGAGGGTTGCACCCACTGTTGTTTTGCGTGCCACTATCACAGCACATGCCTACATTGATGTTTTAAGCACCTTCTTGCTTCGCACTGTTGAAGAGCAATTCGGGGATGGTGATTGCATCTTTCAACTCGATCGGAGACCTATTCCTAATGCACGGTCTGTGGCGGAGTGATTACACGACAGTAACATCCCTGTAACGGACTGGCCTGTACAGAGTCCTGACCTGAATTCTATAGAACACCTTTGGGCTGTTTTGGAACGCCGACTTTGTCCCAGGGCTCACCGATTGACATCGATAGCTTTCTTCAGTGTAGCACTCCGTGAAGAATGGGCTGCCATTCCCCAAGAAACCTTCCAGTACTGATTGAACGTATGCCTACAAGAGTGGAAGTTGTCATCAAGGCTATAGGTTGGCCGAACCATATTGAATTCCAACATTACGGATGGAGGGTGCCACGAAATTGTAAGTCGCTTTCAGCCAGGTGTCCGGGTACTTTTGATCACATAGTGTACACCTGAGTTAACAAATCTTAGAAACATTACTAAAGGGAAATATCTAAGCAGCCTTTACATCAAATCTGTTTATACACATTCTGAGGTTACTCAACTGTTCCGTGTCTTTTCAGGTCCATCTTCAGACAGTGCATGCAAAACTTGCTTATTTATTTTCGTAGAGTGATGCTGGGTACTCATTTGCACCCTCACTGCCACAAGATGAGCCTGAAAAGTTTCGAAAACTATCGTACTTTAGTCAATAAACAAATATTTCATACTCGACTGGCCCCAGTTATCTGCATTTATTCATATTTCAGTTTTGTCATATCGTCAGGAATAGTTTATTTAATTAATTCAGTTGACGTTAGTGCTTATCACTGCAACAACAATCGAAACGGGATCATGCAATAGTTTGATATCCGAGGATCTCGAGACTAACGTAATAAAGCGTGACCACCAGCTTTCTATGAAACACATCTCCCTCACATCGCCGTTCTATCTGGCCTTCGAGCAAAACTCGCTACTCTCGCCCTTGGCTCTCCACGTGGAGGTACCTCAGCCTTGCCGCTCTCACTACGCTGTACTCCAGTTCCGGCTCGGGGCGATTCGTTTCTGCATTTTACGAGGAGCACGCCGCAAGTTTTTCCGCCGCTCCGTATTGCAACAACCGCGCAACTTCCTCTACGGGGCAACAGGTTGCGCGGAGTTTATTTGCATTCACTCAGAAACGGGAAAGCGCAATTCTCGTTTTGTCGCGCAGGCTGGAAGGTCAGTGCTGCAGTGCGCTCAGCCCCAGAGCCCGCGGTCTTGTGGCTCCAGGGGCGCGCCACCCTTTCGGCTTGGCGCTGCATTGCCAAGCTCGTGAGTCAGTTCCTTCGCTTGCCTATTCAGCCACCACCTGATACGTACACAAAAGCTTGAGAGCATTTCGCTCCAGACGACTATGTGACAGAGTAATCTGAAGTGCCGACCTATAACATGGCGTAAAACAGTGAGGGGGCTAGCATCACATCCGATTCGTTAAAGAAACGAACTGCGAAATATAAAACGTGTTCTGCGAAGTACTCTGCCCATCGCCGCTCTACTTCAGTGCTATTCTTGAGGATCTTCCCACGTAAGTCCTTAATAAAGGTTCCTTTTTTATTTTTGTATTACTTTCTTTACTTTTTGTCACTTCTGTCTTGTATTGTGACTGTTACAGTCCTCCTCAACTTCTTCCCTTTTCTTCTTGTAACAAGTAAGTTTCCCTAGCCTTAGCATATCGGTTGTTTCTTTTTTTATTCCGATATAACTGTCTTTTAAGTCCCGATTTCTTTTTTTATTCCGACATAACTGTCTTTTAAGTCCCGATTCCTCACATTTTCTAACCACCTCTTCCTAGTCAGCCTTCTCTCTTCAAACTTTTTTCTGGCATATGCATGTCCGAAAGAACACTGCATCGTACTTTTTAATAACACAGACACTGTTATTTCGTATTTATTTGCCACTAACAAGTCCTCGACTCTCAAATATGTCCTTCCTGCAAGGGAATGTATGTAACATACGAGTGCAGGTTGTGACACATGGATTACGGCATACGGAAGTTTGAGTCTGGCCGTGAATCGTGCACGGATAGCCGAAGTGGTTAAGGTGACCGCTCGAGTAATACCAGAAATCCCGGTCTGACACAAATTTTCATTGTTGTTGTTCGAATGTACAGCCGATGGCGGTTCGCAATTGCAAATACATTTCCTGTCAGCTTGAGTCCCACTGAACGCTTATCGCCGTCGTCTTGTAAAGTTTTCGAGCACAATGAACCAACCATTAAGCATCGAAACACCCTCAGGTAAGTCAGCCCGTTAGACACTCAATATGACAGGTAAACAGACAGTCTGATCGCTAAAGTTCTGCGGTATGATGCACAACGTTTCCTTCCAGCCTGCAGTGAATATGTTCACAAGGATGTGGGGTTGTGACTTCAGTGTCGGTCTGGAGCACCAGCCCGCGGTGAGTCTCAGTGTGCTCCGAGACAATGGAAAACGCATAGGACCAACGTCAGTGGTTCCCAACCTGGGGGTAATTACCCTTGAGAGGAAAAATGAAATTTTTTGAGGGGTGAAAACAAAACAGTTTGATTGTGTCTCAGTCACGAGACTACTTTTAAAGGATCATCATCATCATATGTACTGTAAGAATTTAATACCGATTACGTGCCAGCCGCTGTGGCCGAGCGGTTCCAGGCGCTTCAGTCTGGAACCGCGCTGCTGCTACGGTCGCAGGTTCGAATCCTGCCTCGGGCATGGATGTGTGTGATGTCCTTAGGTTAGTTAGGTTTAAGTAGTTCTGATAAGCTCAGATGTTAAGACCTATAGTGCTTGAAGCAATTTTTTGAACTGATTACATAAGATAAACCATTTCTTCGTTTTCAAACACTATTGTTAATGTGAAACACGATTTGGTGGAGGCTACAGCTAGTGAAACGAATACATCAACAGCAATCACGTCACATATGCATCCCCTACACACATACCTTGTGCTTTGTACCGTGCATCTGACAGTCATAATGAGACGCTAACAATTGCTAAGTGTGTCATGAAATTTTTTCTCTAAGTTGTTGTTAGTTCCTGCAGTGCTCTAGGAATTGCTTTCGTTACTCACAGTGAAACATTAAACGAATTAACTGAGAGCACAACACAATAACAAGTACATTATACCTATTATAATGATATACACAGCATTGTTTTTATTATTAGTGGCAGTGTTCACACAGAACGCAATAGCAGCCTGACGTCTTTCAATTTCTGTCAATTCAGTCGCAAATAGGTCAGCAATCAAGTGATTTACAAACACGAAGTCTAGTGCAACCATCGTAACTTGATTAATTTTACATGGTGATGCAGGGTGCGGGAGAAGCAACTACCGCTGGGGACAGGAGTGGTGCGCAGAAGAATCATGTTTCGTAAAAAGTGTGTATCCTCACAGCGTACTGTTAGCTTTCTTTCTGAGGAGTTACAGGTACAGACAAGTGAATGCAGCCTGGTGACGTCGTCAGCAGCCGTCGATATTTTGACAGGCGACCATCCTGTCATTTCCAAGTCAAAACTGCAGCAAGTACGGGCTGTGCTAGTGAACGTAATACCTCCGTTTGCAGAGCAATTCTTCAAAGATAACACACACACACACACACACACACACACACACACACACACTAAGCGCTAGTGGCTCTGACCACTATGGGACTTAACTTCTGAGGTCATCAGTCCCCTAGATCTTAGAACTACTTAAATCTAACTAACCTAAGGACATCACAAACATCCATGCCCGAGGCAGGATTCGAACCTGCGACCATAGCCGTCGCGCGGTTCCAGACTGTAGCGCCTAGAACAGCTCGGCCATCCCGGCCGGCGTAAAATTATGTTCTACTACGATTTCAAATGAACAGCTTCAAATACAGGGTGTATCAAAAACATTCATCCGATTTTAAAAAATCATAACTATTATGTTATTTGAGATATGTGCGTGAACAATGTACTGCTGGAAAGAGCAAACTCTCGAGTTTTGCACGGTTCCCGCTAGGTATCAGCAGTGTGCGCCCACTTCAGTTCTAGTGAAAATGGTGTTGGGATAACAGAAAACGTTTCGTGTTCTATGTTTTGCGCAGTGTGGGTCAGTAATAAAAGTTCAGCGTGACTTTCGTACTAGGTATGGTAAATAAATAAATGTCGTGTGCCTAGGGCCTCCCGTCGGGTAGACCGTTCGCCGGGTGCAAGTCTGTCGATTTGATGCCACTTCGGCGACTTGCCCGTCGATGAGGATGAAATGATGATGATTAGGACAACACAACACCCAGTCCCTGAGCGGAGAAAATCTCCGACTCAGCCGGTAATCGAACCCGAGGCCTTAGGGTTGACATTCTGTCGCGCTGACCACTCAGCTACCAGGGGCGGACACTAGGTATGGTGTGGATCCTCCTACAGCACAGAGCGTTAGACGATGGCACGAACAATTCCGAGAAGCAGATCGTTCGTGTAAAGGCAAATCGCCGGGCCGTCCCCGAGAGTCTGACACAGGCGTCGGACGCATCCGCCTTAGTTTCACGAGGAGTCCACAGAAATCCGTTCGCCGTGCAGTTCGACATGCCCTGGATATCTGTCAGGCGTGTGTTGTGTCGACGTTTTACAGATGATATCTTACAAAATTCAGCTGCTGCAAGCTCTTCGTGAAGGTAACAAGCAACAAGTGTGGAGTTCTGTAATTTAGTTCTTGGCAGGACGGAGAATGACAGTTTTCTTCCACGCTTAGTGTTTACTGACGAGGCAGCATTCCATTTAAATGGAACGTTGAAGCGTCATAATGTGAGAATATTGGGCACAGAAAAACAACATTAAGTTGTACAACATGAGAGGGACTCTCCAATATTTAATTTGTTTTGTGCAGTTTCAGGGAAAAAGGTTTATGGTCCACTTTTCTTTGCCGAGAACACTGTTACAGCAAGCACATATCTCGATATGATTGAGAACTTTCTTTTCTCTCAGTTGGAGACTGATTCGAATGACTTCATTTACCAACAGGATGGGGCACCGCCGCACTGGCATTTGCAAGTGCGGGAATTTTTAAATCAAAGGATTACTGAACGATGGATCGATCGCACTGGACCAAATTACATTACTGGCCTCCAAGTCACCGGCCCTGACTCTATGTGATTATTTCTTGTGGGGATTTATAAAAGACTGTTTATGTGCCTCCGTTACCAACAATGAATGAACTGAGACATCACATAACAGCAGCTGTGGAAGCTGTAACT
Organism: Schistocerca americana; assembly: GCF_021461395.2. Taxonomy (NCBI): domain Eukaryota; kingdom Metazoa; phylum Arthropoda; class Insecta; order Orthoptera; family Acrididae; genus Schistocerca; species Schistocerca americana. Next base: position 513,681,723 of record NC_060121.1, on the reverse strand, counting down.
CATGTCACGCATGCTGCAATGTGGGGGCAATTTGACTACCGCATTGACGTATGTAGTGCATCTCAAGAGGGTCATATTGAACACCTAAGAAAAGGTACGAAAAAAAACTTTTTGAGTTTCTCGTTGATCAAAAAACAAAATTCATTGTGAAAATTCCTGGCAGATTAAAACTGTGTGATGGACCTTGACTTAAACTCGGGACCTTTGCCTTTCGCGGGCAAGTGCTCTGCCAACTTTATTTTTTTGTCTTCGGTATTGTTCGTTGCGTTCGGTTTTGGTGGACGTCACAAGACATCCGTTCAAGTTGATCATTGATTCCTTCACTCAGTTTTTTTATTACAGACGGCGAGCAGCCCTCTGATCCAACACGCTGAGCTACCGTGCCGGCATCCAACTGAGCTACCCAAGCACGACTCACGATCCGTCCTCACAGCTTTACTTCTGCCAGTACCTCGTCTCTTACCTTCCAAACTTCACAGAAGCTCTCCTGCGAATCTTGCAGAACCAGCACTCCGGTGACAAAGGAGTTCGAGTCTAGGTCGGGCATACAGTTTTAATCTGCCAGGAAGTTTCATATCACACTCCACTGCAGAGTGAAAATCTCATTCTGAAAATTCATTGTGTATGTTTATTAGTTACAGAAATGAAGACGTGCCATTTCGGATCGTTCTTTCTCGTGCACCTTGCATTTAAAGAAAATTGTGACAAAAATACAATATAAAATAAAAATATTGGCCGTCAATATCTCCATTTCGATATGATATATCGGTGCAAAAAATGTCGCCAAGGTATATGGATATTTTTTGGAAAAAATATCGATACATCGATATTATATTAACAGTGCTACTTACGATCTGCACTGACTGATAAAAATCAAATAAAAAAAGATTGTTACCAGTAAAGTGGTATGCAGCTACCTCATTGACTCATAACTTGATGGTTTAATAGTACACCTATCAAAGTAAATACTTATCTTCCGTCATTTGTGTTCAAAGAAAATTCGTTTTCTAATGTGTCATTACGCACTAATGTTGGTGATGGTGGTGGGGGGTGGGGATAAAAGTAATGTCTGGATGTACTCAGATGTAATGGTCTCAGAAAGGTTGGAAACACTGATCAACACGAAAGCGCGTAGCTGGAAGGCCTTCATCCAGCACTGCATTAGATACGGATGATGATGATGATGATGATGATGATGATGATTATCAGCAAGGGGCAGAAAAGAGTAGTATGGCCCTACAGTCAACACTTGTTGTGGTCTTCAGTCCTGAGACTGGTTTGATGCAGGCAGCTCTCCATGCTACTCTATCCTGTGCAAGCTTCTTCATCTCCCAGTACCTACTGCAACCTACATCCTTCTGAATCCGCTTAGTGTATTCACGTCATGGTCTCCCTCTACGATTTTTACCCTCCACGCTGCCCTCCAATGCTAAATTTGTGATCCCTTGATGCCTCAGAACATGTCCTACCGATCGGTCCCTTCTTCTTGTCAAGTTGTGCCACAAACTCCTCTCCTCCCAAATTCTACACTCCTGGAAATGGAAAAAAGAGCACATTGACACCGGTGTGTCAGACCCACCATACTTGCTCCGGACACTGCGAGAGGGCTGTACAAGCAATGATCACACGCACGGCACAGCGGACACACCAGGAACCGCGGTGTTGGCCGTCGAATGGCGCTAGCTGCGCAGCATTTGTGCACCGCCGCCGTCAGTGTCAGCCAGTTTGCCGTGGCATACGGAGCTCCATCGCAGTCTTTAACACTGGTAGCATGCCGCGACAGCGTGGACGTGAACCGTATGTGCAGTTGACGGACTTTGAGCAAGGGCGTATAGTGGGCATGCGGGAGGCCGGGTGGACGTACCGCCGAATTGCTCAACACGTGGGGCGTGAGGTCTCCACAGTACATCGATGTTGTCGCCAGCGGTCGGCGGAAGGTGCACGTGCCCGTCGACCTGGGACCGGACCGCAGCGACGCACGGATGCGCGCCAAGACCGTAGGATCCTACGCAGTGCCGTAGGGGACCGCACCGCCACTTCCCAACAAATTAGGGACACTGTTGCTCCTGGGGTATCGGCGAGGACCATTCGCAACCGTCTCCATGAAGCTGGGCTACGGTCCCGCACACCGTTAGGCCGTCTTCCGCTCTCGCCCCAACATCGTGCAGCCCGCCTCCAGTGGTGTCGCGACAGGCGTGAATGGAGGGACGAATGGAGACGTGTCGTCTTCAGCGATGAGAGTCGCTTCTGCCTTGGTGCCAATGATGGTCGTATGCGTGTTTGGCACCGTGCAGGTGAGCGCCACAATGAGGACTGCATACGACCGAGGCACACAGGGCCAACATCCGGCATCATGGTGTGGGGAGCGATCTCCTACACTGGCCGTACACCACTGGTGATCGTCGAGGGGACACTGAATAGTGAACGGTACATCCAAACCGTCATCGAACCCATCGTTCTACCATTCCTAGACCGGCAAGGGAACTTGCTGTTCCAACAGGACAATGCACGTCCGCATGTATCCCGTGCCACCCAACGTGCTCTAGAAGGTGTAAGTCAACTACCCTGGCCAGCAAGATCTCCGGATCTGTCCCCCATTGAGCATGTTTGAGACTGGATGAAGCGTCGTCTCGCGCGGTCTGCACGTCCAGCACGAACGCTGGTCCAACTGAGGCGCCAGGTGGAAATGGCATGGCAAGCCGTTCCACAGGACTACATCCAGCATCTCTACGATCGTCTCCATGGGAGAATAGCAGCCTGCATTGCTGCGAAAGGTGGGTATACACTGTACTAGTGCCGACATTGTGCATGCTCTGTTGCCTGTGACTATGTGCCTGTGGTTCTGTCAGTGTGATCATGTGATGTATCTGACCCCAGGAATGTGTCAATAAAGTATCCCCTTCCTGGGACAATGAATTCACGGTGTTCTTATTTCAATTTCCAGGAGTGTATTGAGTACCTCCTCATTAGTTATGTGATCTACGCATCTAATCTTCAGCTTTCTTCTGTAGCACCACATTTCTAAAGCTTCTATTCTCTTCTCGTCCATGTTTCACTTCCATACATGGCTACACTCCATACAAATACTTTCAGAAACGACATCCTGACACTTAAATCTATACTCGATGTTAACAAATTTCTCTTCTTCAGAAACGCTTTCTTGCCATTGCCAGTCTACATTTTATATCCTCTCTACTTCGACCATCATCAGTTATTTTGCTCCCCAAATAGGAACACTCATTTACTAACTTTAAGGGTCTCATTTCCTAATCTAATTCCCGCAGCATCACCCGACTTAATTCGACAACACTCCATTATCCTCGTTTTGCTTTTGTTGATGTTCATCTTACATCCTCCTTTCAAGACACTGTCCATTCCATTCAACTGCTCTTCCAAGTCCTTTGCTGTCTCTGACAGAATTACAATGTCATCGGCGAATCTCGAAGTTTTTATTTCTTCTCCACGGATTTTAATACCTACTCTGAATTTTTCTTTTGTTTCCTTTACTGCTTGCTCAGTATACAGACTGAATAACATCGGGGAGAGGCTACAACCCCGTCTGGTTAAATCATGAGAATTCCTGAAACTCGATTGCCGCAAGCGAACCCTGAGGCGGAATCGCTCGGCAGCCTGCGGCCGGAAGCGCGCGCTGTTCCGCGCACTCCGGCTGCAGCTGAGCAGGGCGGCTCAACAGGTGGCCCGCGGAAGCAGGCCGGCGCGGCTGGGCGCCGCTTGCGCAAGCGCCGGCAGCGTCTGGCCCGCGCCGCGCCGCGCTCACAAATAGACGCCCCGGCGTCCTTGCGTGCTCGCGCCGCGGCCAGCCACGTGCATCCCGCCGCCTCCGTGCGACGCGAAACACCGGGCGCTGTGGCCACCCCCACCCCACCCCTTCACCATCTGACGACAACCACGCTCTCTGGAAAATCTCTCACACGATCGGGCTGATCTCTGCCACTAGCTCCCGATTAAAACAGGTACACCGATGGCAGGAAGGCAGAACACCTTTTTACCCCTCTCGGCGTGATGTCATTACCTACAGAGGGATTCTGGGACAGGACAACACTGGACTCGCATTCGAGAGTTCAATCCCGCGTCCGGCCATCCTGATTTAGGTTTTCCGTGATTTCCCTAAAACGCTCCAGGCAAATGCCGGGATGGTTCCTTTGAAAGGGCATGGCCGACTTCCTCCCCCGTCCTTCCCCAATCCGATGACCTCGCTGTCTGGTCTTCCCCAAACAACCCAACCCCAACCCTCGGACAGGACAAGGCTGCTGAGAACGTGATATTTACATAAGGACAGGTAACTGAACAGTTCCCTGAAATACTCAACAATGAATGAAAAGCCCACCTACTCCGAATTTGCTTTGCTGGTGTCTTCAAATACAGCATGCAAAACCCTGCATTTGACAGAGAAGTATGACGTCTATCCGAATTTGAGATTAATCGAGAATCAGGCATATCCTTGAGAGCCAGTGGTGAACTTAGTGTGCCCAACAGATTTACTAATGCCCTGATGTCCTGGACCTAGAAAGGAATCTGAAGATGGGATTGCGACATAATATCATTTCAAGGAGCTGGTTATGATAATGAACTCAAGATTTAAACGACACTATCGGTCATTAACAAAAACATATGAATATTAATGCAGTAAAACATAATTATGATGACAAGAACATTACAAAGGGGTTCACTACGATGCGTATTGTATTGTATGTTAACCGGGGACCTAGAAACGACGGAGAGGGTCCGTCCCCGCAGCAACCCCAGTGGTCCGCAACCCCACGACGACTACCGCGGTCCACTTCACCCCTCCGCCACCCCACACCGAACCCAGGGCTATTGTGCGGTTCAGTCCTGGTAAAGGAGGTACGTTGAGAACTTGTTTGCGCAGCAATCGCCGACATAGTGTAGCTGAGGCGGAATAAGGGGAAGCAGCCAGCATTCGCCGAAGCAGATGGAAAACCGCCTAAAAGCCATCCACAGACTGGCCGGGTCACCGAACCTCGACACAAGTCCGCCGAACGGATTCGTGCCGGGGACCAGGCGCTCCTTCCCACTCCGGAAAGTCGTGCGTTAGACCGATCGACTAACCGGGAGGGCCACGATACATATTGCTAACACTCTGAGCTGGCAAAGTTACTGAGAGGCGGAGTTGCATCAGATCTCGAATCAAGACCGACTATCAACATCACAGTGACAGTTTGTCTGAAACTAGCACCGAAGACCCTAAGAACTGAGGAAATGCTGATAAATGATACAGTGGTGGCTACCTTGTAACTGAATCACAACACTCTCGGTTCTAATACGTCCGAGCTGTAAGCGATGTTTACCGTGACATTCTCTGAACTGTTAACAGATGACAGACTCAGCGCCTCCAAGCCTTGACAGTGCTGCCGCATTGCCGACCGGGGCGGGCGAGAGATTCTAGGCGCTTCAGACCGGAACAGCGCTGCTGCTACGGTCGCAGGTTTGAATCCTGCCTCGGTCATAGATGTGTGTGATGTCCTTAGGTTAGTTACGTTTAAGTAGTTCTCAGTTCTAGGGGACTGATGACCTCAGATGTTAAGTCTAATAGTGCTTAGAACCATTTGCACCAAGAAGGATATGTGCGACGTCAACGAAAGTTGGTAGGCGTGTTTCTACATCTGAAAGGTGATGTCTACTCAACTTTCGCACCAGTCGCATAAAGAGTGGCGACAGTAGCGGCACTAAGAGGATGCAAATCAGGTTTCTACTTTAAATATATGTTGTAACGGTCGACAGCGTTAGTTCCTCTGAGATTGGACGTGGTGACTTGATGTTAGTCAAAACTGTCTTTACGGCGGCAAAGGCGCCAGTATCAACACTTCATCGAGTTCGGACGAGGTCGGGTAACAGGGCCACGATAAGTGGGATGTTCCGTCTGCGATATCACATAAATGTAGCCACTATACATTAATGATGGCAGCGGTGGTCACGAGAATGTACGGTCACAAGAAGATCAAGCTCCGGACGGGCAGTTGGATTAACCGAGAGGAAAGATCATCGTGTTCGGCGTATGGCTCTGGAGCATCGTACTGCAACTGCAGCAGCAGTCTGAGCAGCATTTGGCACCACAGTGAAACAAAGAACACGGTTACTTTAAGAACACCTCTGACAAGGGGAAGGCCTCAGACACGGCCAACCGATTCGGCTCAGATTTGGTAGGTCGCTTATGTACAACCTAAAACAAAGAAATCTAACATATTTTGGGTCAACGCCCCCGCGTTTTTGAGAAAATCACGCCTAAAGGTTATGGCGAACGATCGACTCAAAGTTGGCGGGATCGATACATAATTGTAAAGAGAGCATTTTTCATCATCAGGTATGGGGCCCGAAAACGCAAACTTTTCCAGAAATCGAGGTAAGAAACTTTTACAACTGCTGCGTCTGTACCCACATGGTCAACGCTTTTCGCCGACAGCACCGATAGCGCAACGACCAACGTAGTGGATGTTATTCTTCTGGTTTGTATTTTTTCCATATCTCAATTGATAGGGATAGGATGGTTAATGAGGTAAGTAAATCAACAAGTAATGATAATAAGGTAGGCAAATAAATTTCTCAAACCTCTTGGGATAGTAAACAACTAAAATGTTCCTCCAGGTCACTTTACAATGGCTCTTCCAGTCACTGTTACGTGTCCTCACTTTTCTTCGAACAGCTAGATGGATGGTACTTGTCATATAAACATCCGAAACAAATATACTCACGGCACCAAGAGCATCTAATGAATGCAGTCTTTCGACAGCTACACTGTTCCTTCCCTATGATACGACGAAGAGGCAACCGGGACAACATAAAAATAACTCTCCCCGCGTGCATTCTATCCCGTGCCTCGCTGTAAACATGCGTCGCACGGTTGGCTATCTGTGATCCCTCGTGAGGAAGTCGCAGCACTTTTACTCGGAGTTGTTTTCATGTCACAAGGCTTAAAAGTTTAATACTTCACTAACTCACGGCGTTTGGGAAATTAGTTTGCCTACCTTATTGTTATCATTCCTTATTGATTTACTTACCTTGTTAACCCTCGTATCCCTATCAATTGAGATATGCAAAAATACAAACGAGAAGAATAACATCCGCTAGGTTTCTTCGAGATTCGAACCCGGGTTTTCCGAGTCACAGCCAGTTACCTTGGCCGTTGCTCTAACGGCGCTGTCGGCGACCGGAGTTAACCATGTGGGTACAGTCGCGGCAGTTGTAAAAGTTTCTTACCTCGATTTCTGGAAAAGTATCCGTTTTAGAACCCAATACCTGATGATGAAAAATGCTCCATTTACAATTATCTATCGATCCCGCCAATTTTGAGTCAATCGCTCGTCATAACCTTTAGGGATGATTCTCTCAAAAACGTGGGGGTGTTGACCCAAAATATCTTAGATTCCTTCGTTTGGCCATCAGGCCACTCTGTACCACTAATATTGCCAAATCCAGACCAATTTGCCGACCCCCTGAAGATACCGGACAATGCCACGAAAAAGAAGACAACTACTTCGTAATTTTTTTAAATTCAGTGTACCACAGATTTTCATGATTGAATCACGTAACTTGATGTCAAGTAAACTGGTAATGCGATACAGAGTTTATCGTAATTATTAAAGAGTTAAACAGAATGACTGCTGATCTCTACCAAGATTTCTTGCTCAATAGTTCAAAAATGGTTCAAATGGTTCTGAGCACTATGGGACTTAACATCTGAGATCATCAGTCCCCTAGAACTTAGAACTACTTAAACCTAACCAACCTAAGGACATCACACACAACCATGCCCGAGGCAGGATTCGAACCTGCGACCGTAGCAGTCCCGCGGTTCCGGACTGAAGCGCCTAGAACCGCACGGCCACCGCGGCCGGCGCTCAATAGTTACTCTGAAACTATACTGAAACAACGCCTCCAGTCACTGATATTTGCGTTTTATTGCAGTACACTATGGATTTCAGGTTCTCTAGGAAGGGTCTTTGGTTGTGTCTATGTAGTTACTTTTCTTGCTTTTGAGCGAAGTGATGGTCTAGGATAGTGCGTTCCTGTTACTGTAGAAGACTGTATGTTATATTTGGAAATCGTGCAAAAAGAAGACGAATCAAAATGATAATACCTTAAATACCCCGATATTCGCCAAAAGGACATCTGCCGTGATATTCATCTTGAGGTCCCACTTGATCAGGTTCGCCTCCACTGTTGGTACGGCCGTTCTCGTGCGGTTTAGGATTCTGCAATTCTTTTCTCTCAGGTTCTCGCCGATGAGCGTCTGCTGTAGTGGAGGGTAATTGTTTGGAGGCTTAGTAAGTTCTTTGTTCAGGAATCTCTTGCGGGGTTTCAGTCTTCCACATCCACAAGAAGTTCCAAATAAGGACAGCCGTTCATCGCAGGGGTGCTGAAGCCTCTCAGTGTGTTAGTGACGGGATCTTCGGGAGTTAGGGTCCTTATCCAGCCGCCAAGGTGTTTCAACTGAGCTTAAGTTGACATTTTTGTTATGTATGGACATAGTAAGATTATTCTTTCGTGGAGAAGTATATCATTAAACAAAAACAAAATATCCGGGAATGTTCTACTCCACTTATCTGATGAGTTTTGCATCTTTTCTCTGATATCCTCATTGTCATTAGTCTTCCTTTCTCGCAATTTCCAAATTTAATACGAAACTTCATCCACTACAGAGAGGCAGATGACGTTTCAGAAAGTCATGGCAGTACCACGCTCTACTGTTCTGAAACCTGGATACCCAGACGAAAGGACACGAGCAGGATCCACGTGGCAGAAACAGCTCCGCAGTGTTAAAGGGTGTTCCACAGTAGAGTCCTTCAGAAGTGAACACATTAGAAATGAATAACAAATTGAACCAATGCACAACAAAATACACTACGCAACAAAATTAAAGGGTCACCTTTTTGAAAACCCATAACTGACTCTCATTTGAAACTTGGCCCAGGCGGCCGGTGTGGCCGAGCGGTTCTACGCGCTTCAGTCTGGAGCCGTGCGACTGCTACGGTCGCAGGTTCGATGCCTGACTCGGGGATGGATGTGTGTGATGTCCTTGGGTTAGTTAGGTTTAAGTAGTTCTAAGTTCTAGGGGACTGATGACCTCAGAAGTTAAGCCCCATAGTGCTCAGAGCCATTTTAAACTTGGCTCGAAGGTGTCAACAATCTTCCTATACAATGTTGCAAAACCATGGCCCCTTGCGACATCACACTCGGGCTATGCTTCAAATAGGAAGATGTCGACAAATGCGAGAAAAAAGGCCACAGTTCAGAGGTCCATGTGAGCTTTAAGGCGGCTTAATGATGTCATCATAATTCTGCACAATGGCACAGTGGATGTATCACACGATGAGAAGGTCGTCATGGTCCCTCCTACACGCATTTCGCCCTTTCTTTTGACGTCTCTGCGATGGAGGTAAGAACCACGACTCCTAACGTTGATACCACGTCGATTTCTTAAGGTGGCCGAGGAAAACGTTTCAGACCCACCGCCGTTCATAATCAACAGGAAAAGGCTCCGGAGAGTGGCATAAAGGGCTTCAGTAAAACCACCCCTTTCCCTGGGGCGTTAATTCTCCCACACTTCACCGTCGAAAACGACAGTATGAAGTGCGATCAGCACCAGGAAAATGTTCTTGATATCCTTCATAATAAAGATGTTTGGTTTGTGGGGCGCTCAAATGCTCGCTCATCAACGCCCGTACAAATTCCCAATCCGGACACAGTCCAATCTAGACAGTTTCATGAATGATGAGGACAATACAAACACCCAGTCCCCGAGCAGAGAAAATCCGCAATCCGGCCGCGAATCTCGACAGCCTTTGACACGGCTGACAACCTCGGCCGTTTCAACCCTTCTCTAGGGACATTATGGAGCTGTATCCCCGCTGAACGTCATCGCACCCTTCTGGAGTGCAGTGTGACCGCAAATTTTGCTCTCGTGTACAGGCTGGAACTACGAGGGACCGTCCAAAAGCTGTCAAGGAAATCTGAATGCGATCCGAAGCAGTAAACGAGATTTCTGGTTTTTCAGCCCCCTCGTTTTCCGCTATCCATTGGCGTGAGCAGGCGGGAGTAAAACATTAACATGTGCGTGAATAAAATGGTGAAGAGGGCCCTCTAAGACCCTTCAACTTGGCAACACCTTCGGTGCCACCCACGCACCTTTGTTGAGCACGCTTAAATGTACCTTCAGAAATTTCATCACCTAATCAAACCTGGCGGCTGCTGTAGCACCTGATTGTCAGGCAACCCCTTCGACACCCATTTGGTGCGGTTTGCCTACCTCCAGGCTGCATTGGTGTCTACGTTCCTCACAGGTCTATTGGTAACGCGTTCAACAAAGTTGTGGGGGTAGCACTGAAATTGGTGCCGAACTGGGAGTCTTACAGGGTCCCTTCGTAATTTTATGCATGTGGATATTGGTGTTGCACTGCCATGTGATCATGCCACAGAAGGGTGGAAAACAGTTGGGCTGAAAGTGTACAGGTATCCGTTATTGCTGCAGATGACATCAGATTTCGTAGAATGGTTTTAAGAGATTTCTTGTGGTGCCAAACTGTACAAGAGAGCAAAAATTGCGCTCCAAACGGATGGGGTCACGTTCAGTAGGTGTGTAGGCATCAGAGAAGGGTTGAAACGTCCGACGATGTCTGCAGTGTCGAAGATTGTCAAGAACGTTATCTTGTGGCTCATCGCACTGCGAACTGTCGTTTTCGACCGCGAAATCGGTGACGGTGGGGCTGAAATGTTTTCCTCGACCACAGTTTTCTAACTGTGTTATTTCAACGCTGGGTGTGGCGGTTCTGACTTCCATCGTAAAGACGTCGAAAGTAGGGGTGAAATCTGGGTAAGAGAGGCTATGACGACCTTCTCATCGAGCATCACGTCCACAGTGGCGTTTGGCAGAATACGTAGTACTGAAATTTGGTGCCACTGTGACATCGTTAATCCAATCCACCTTGCTGCTCACATAAACTGCCAATCTGTGGCATTTTTTTCTTTTACATGTGTCGACACTTTACTGTTTCAGCCAGAGGGTGACGCCGCAGGCGACACGCTTTTTCACCATGCAGAGGAAGGCTGTAGGCACCTTTGAGCTAAACTTCAAACTTATGAATAGCAACGAGAGCAAATTATGGGGTTCGAAAAAGTGATCCTTCACCATGTTGCGCAGTGTAGGTGTAAACAGAAATAGATGGTGTGAACTTGTGGATACAATTCACGAAAATTAACTACCGAAACAATTTTTGACAACAAACCTAGAGAGACAAGACAGGTAGAAAGACCAGAGAAGAGAAAACTAGATCTGGAATAGGCTTAATCACCTGAGGAGGAACAAATAGCCTCCTAATAGTAGGAACACACTACGATGTAACACCATCTCGCTCAAGAGCAAGAAAATGAATGTGACAATCTACACATATCTGAAGATGGGTCCACAGGGGCTGAAATGCACAATGTACTGTGACAAAACACAACTGGCCATTAAAATTGCTACACCAAGAAGAAATGCAGGTGAGAAACGGGTATTCATTGGGCAAATCTATTATACTAGAACTGACATGTGATAACATTTTCACGCAATTAGGGGGGCATAGATCCTGAGATATCAGTACCCAGAACAACCACCTCTGGCCGTAATAACGGCCTTGATACGCCTGGGCATTCAGTCAAACAGAGCTTGGATGGCGTGTACAGGTACAGCTACCCATGAGCTTCAACAAGATACCACAGTTCATCAAGACTAGTGACCGGCGTATTGTGACGAGCCAGTTCCTCGGCCACCATTGACTAGACGGTTTCAATTGGTGAGAGATCTGGAGAATGTGCTGGCAGGGTAGCAGTCGAACATTTACTGTACCCAGAAAAGCCGGTACAGCGCCTGCAACATGCGGTCGTGCATTATCCTGCTGAAATGTAGGGATTCGCAGGGATCGAATGAAGGGTAGAGCCACGGGTCGTAACACATCTGAAATGTAACGTCCACTGTTCCTTCAATGCGAACAAGAGGTGACCGAGACGGGTGCGTTCACCACGATGTCGTCAAATACGGATGCGACCATCATGATGCTCTAAACAGAACCTGTATTCATTCGAAAAAATGACGTTTTGCCATTCGTGCACCCAGGTTCGTCGTCGAGTACACCATCGCAGGCGCTCCAGTCTGTGATGCAGCGTCAAGGGTAACCGCAGCCATGGTCTCCGAGCTGATAGTCCATGCTGCTGCAAACGTCGTCGAACTGTTCGTGCAGATGGCTGTTGTCTTGCAAACGTTCCCATCTGTTGACTCAGGGATCGAGACGTGGCTGCACGATCCGTTACAGCCACGCGGATAAGATGCCTGTCATCTCGACTGCTAGTGATACGAGGCCGTTGGGATCCAGCACGGCGTTCCGTATTATCCTCCTGAACCCACCGATTCCATATTCTGCTAACAGTCATTGGATCTCGACCAACGCGAGCAGCAATGTCGCGATACGATAAACCGCAATCGCGATAGGCTACAATCCGGCCTTACGAAAGTCGGAAATGTGATGGTACGCATTTCTCCTCCTTACACGAGGCATCACAACGTTTCACCAGGCAACGCCGGTGAATTGCTGTTTGTGTATGAGAAATCGATTGGAAACTTACCTCGTGTCAGCACGTTGTAGGTGTCGCCACCGGCGCCAACCTTGTGTGAATGCTCTGAAAAGCTAATCATTTGCATATCACAGCATCTTCTTCCTGTCGGTTAAATTTCGCGTCTGTAGCACATCATCTTCGTGGTGTAGCAATTTTAATGGCCAGTAGTGTAAATAATAGTGACTGAAAGAGTTGTTGCAGTACCCGTCTACCTTCAGAGTACTTAGTATAGTCACATCTGCAGCTGCAAAGCATGGATAATATTATATCAGATAATTACTTTTGGCAATGATTTATCATGTGAGTGCCTCGCACAGTGTACAACGAAAACTGTTAACCATCGCCTCCGGTCTGCACTCTGTAGTATAGGTTGGCTGTGCAGTAGGCACAAGTCGGCACTTGCCGTGGCCGCTGCAGCCAGCAAGAAGTGGAATGGAGGCAAACTGGTTAGCCGAAAAGGGACAACTGGAAGGAGGGAGAGGGAGCTGTGGGCGGAAATTAGGAAGGCCCCTGGCGATGCGGCACAATCAGCGTGAGTACAGGAGGAAGGCAGGTAGAGAGAGAGAGAGAGAGAGAGAGAGAGAGAGAGAGAGAGAGAGCGGAATTGCCGGCTGGCCATTACCGCGCCGGAGCCGGCACCGGCGTCTGCATCTAATCTGGCTGCTTGCCTTTCGCTGCTTTCCGCTCCTGCATACACGATCCGAAGGCACGGACCACGTTTCTCACCGAAACGAAGAGTCCGGAGCGCACACACAGCCTAACTGCTGCCCTCGCCGCCGCCTACGGCGCTCATTTCACGCGTCGTGCAGCCGAGTCCCTTTCAGACAGCTCAACGCAAGCACTTCACCAATATCACAGTTTCCGATGAGCTTTCCGCTTCCGCAGTTAGAGGGCACTCGACTTCCTCCGTGAAGTGCGGATTAGACAAATACTTAATGAGTTTTAAACGTACAAATGTGTTAGCCACACGTGCTTCATAAGACTCTAACAATGGTTCTTCACATAATCTACGAGTCAAGGGCACAATTTCTCAGACTGGTAAAAAAAAAAGGATCGATGTAAATCAGTTTTTATTTTTACCTTTATCTGCTTTACCTGGAGCGATCATTGTGAAAGGTATATCATAATTAATATCGCAAACTGACAGAGGTGAAAGTCTACGATAACAGAAGCAAAAACTTTCCAATAAAAATGGGCCCGCAAAGAAATCTTTTTCAAGACAATAGCCACTTACGAGCCCGCCACAGACTTCAGTATGAAGTATTTTCCTAGGTAGTGCTGAAGTATTTTAAATCCAAACTTCTCAACTTAGTCTCCATCCAATTGGGCTCAAATGTCACTTATGTCTAGGGCAATTGATCGCGAATGTTCTGGGTTTTCACTCTTTGCCTCGGTGTCTTAAAAAGACTCAATTGAAACGCTAGATGTCCCGATTTTCAAGTAAGGGAACCAAAGATTTATATTCTACTGGTTAAATGTGTAAATACGTAACAGTATATAACATATAAGCAACGGCCAGCGGCTTACTCTCATATTATGTCTAGTTTATTTGACTGCAGTTGGCAACACTGCTTAACAACTATTATTCACTTGGCTGAATTGTTGAGTAACTTGAGTTCCATAAATTCGTTTACCGTTGCAGTAGCTTTGTCTGTTATTATAATGCGACAGTATTCATTGTTTTGTGATTCCAAATGCGAAACGTAAGTGCGATGTTAGTGACGGGTACAAGGAAAAACGGTCATTCGTAAAAAGAGGCAACACAGATGGGGAACCATCCTGCGAACTTTGTTCCTGTTATTTTACAATTAATCATTGTGAGAACCCTTAGGTAAATCATCATACCAAGACCCAAAAGCACAAAAGAAGGAGGCGTCCAATTCAAAACTCACAATTTCTTTGTTAAACCTCTTACAAGAGAAGAAATGCTCATTGTTACCGCTGAACTGACAATAGGTTGGTTGTTTTGGGGAAGGAGACCAGACAGCGAAGCCTTCGGTCTCATCGGATTAGGGAAGGGCGGGAAATTAAGTCGACCGTGCCCCTTGAAAGGAACAATCCCGGCAGTTGCCTGGAGCGATTTAGGGAAATCACGGAAAACCTAAATCAGGATGGCCGGACGCGGCATTGAACCGTTGTCCTCCCGAATGCGGTGACAACAGGGTACAGAACAGTATTCATTTAAATCACTTAACTGCACGACGAAATTGTGTTAACTTTTGTATCCCAGTTCTGTAATTGGTTAAAAGCAGAGTGTCGCAAGAACAAAAGCCAAAGTAATAATCAAACATATTCTTTCTCCTCGCTCTGCATCCGTTTGCAATTTGGATTTGAGAAACGGACTAGCGACTGATGCCGGCAATCACAAAGCACTGAAATTATTTTGTACAGTTGTACAGTATTTTGATGTAGCTTAATGGATAAAAACTAAACTAATTAGCATGGATTCTGTACAAAATGAAATATCGGAGACAATATCCAACTAATGCATTTCAACGCTCACAAAAATTAGGCTTAACTTAATAAATTGTGAAGTATTTTGCGGCGACAGCTGCAACACCAATTTAGGGAGGTTGAACAGTAAAGGCGAAACAACATACTGGGTCGCTCAAAAACGAAACTTGGGAAGAACTTGGAAGGAGTGGACTGCCCGCCACACATTTTACGTTGACACTGTTTCAGCTGTTGCAGACATTTTATCTGTTAATATCAAATTAATTGTGATGAAACTCTTCAACTAATTTTCCATCTACACAATCAGAAACCCAAAACTTGTTAATTTTTGTGAATTTGTGGACACTTGCTACACGGAACTTTTGTCACACTCTAAAATGACTCTCTTTAGTCCCTGCAGTCGAGAGAACCTTATAACTATGGGACGCTCTGAAATCCTTATTCTTGTTAGAGGAAAAACCAACAAAGAACTTGATAGAATTTTTCTGTTAGTTTAAATGAGGCTTACTTTTGTTTTATTCACAGTCAGCTGAGTTTGTTTAGTAACCTACTAAAAAAAACGTAATAACATATCTGTGACAAGTGAAGGTCATTATTGAGAATACAATAATTTCACCACAACGGAAAGAAACCTGTTGTTATTTGGGTATGAAAGCTGCAGAAATTAATAAACGCAGAATATCACTGCTCTGAACTAACTACCAAAAAATTTCACAGTGACGTAACAGAATTTTATGAAACTGCCATTACTTATACTACAAAATGTAATCAACTACCAGGTTTTGAATATTTTGAGTGGATGGCTTTCACTAAATTAGTCTAATGGCAAAACATAGAAAGGACAATGGTTTATTTAAAAGGAAAAGAAGTAAGCATTCGAGAATCAGCAGTGTTCGATCAGAATGTGCATTTGAAGAATTTGCTGGCTTCAAAAATTTCAGAGGTTAATTAGAAGAAAAATTGGCTGGATTTTTTCAGTAATATAGAGTTCAGCGTTCAGAAGTCAGAATTGATAAAGAAATGCCAATCTAAGTTTTCATTTGTAGAACATAATTCCAATGTTGGAAGAATGTCTCCATTAACAGGAGCTCAATGAACTGAGGAACAGAATCGTTTGCATGTGACAATAATTGAGAGCATAACTTTCAAACCAGCTGTACATAATTTTATAATTATGCAAGTTAACAAACTGATTTTTCTAAAAGCTGTCAAATTATGTATGAAGTGTGACTGGCCCACAAAATAATCTTTGTAAAAATGGTGTATGTAAATAACTTACGATATGTTGTTTGTTGTTCTGGTCTTCAGTCCTGAGACTTGTTTGATGCAGCTCTCCATGCTACCCTATCCTGTGCAAGCTTCTTCATCTCCCAGTACTTACCGCAACCTACATCCTTCTGAATCTGCTTAGTGTATTCATCTCTTGGTCTCCCTATACGATTTTTACCCTCCACGCTGCCCTCCAATGCTAAACTTGTGATCCTTTGATGCCTCAGAACATGCCCTACTAACCGCTCCCTTCTTTTTGTCAAGTAGTGTCACAAACTCCTCTTCTCACCATTTCTATTCAATACTTCATCATTAGTTATGTGATCTACCCATCTACTCTTCAGCATTCTTCTGTAGCACCACATTTCGAAAGCTTCTATTTCTTTCTTGTCTTAACTAATAATCGTCCATGTTTCACTTCCATACATGGCTACACTCCATACAAGTACTTTCAGAAACGACTTCCACGCATTTATATCTATACTCGATGTTTCAGTTATTTTGCTCCCCAAATAGCAAAACTCCTTTACTACTTTAAGTGTCTTATTTCCTAATCAAATTCCCTCAGCATCACCCGACTTAATTCTACTACATTCCATTATCCTCGTTTTGCTTTTGTTGATGTTCATCTTATATCTTCCTTGCAAGACGCTGTCCATTCCGTTCAACTGCTCTTCCAAGTCCTTTGCTGTCTCTGATAGAATTTCAATGTCATCGGTGAACCTCAATGTTTTTATTTCCTCTCCATGGATTTTAATACCTACTCCGAATTTTTCTTTTGTTTCCTTTACTGCTTGCTCAATATACAGATTGAATAAATAACATCGGGGAGAGGCTACAACCCTGTCTTACTCCCTTCCCAACCACTGCTTCCCTTTCATGCCCCTCGACTCTTATAACTGCCATCTGGTTTCTGTACAAATTGTAAATAGCCTTTCGCTCCCTGTGTTTTACGTTTGCCGCCTTTAGAATTTGAAAGACAGTATTCCAGTCAACATTGTCAAAAGCTTTCTCTAAGTCTAGAAATGCTAGAAACGTAGGTTTGCCTTTCCTTAATCTTTCTTCTAAGATAAGTCGTAAGGTCAGTATTGCCAGTATTCCAATATTTCTACTAAATCCAAACTGATCTTCCCCGAGGTCGGCTTCTACCAGTTTTACCATTCGTCTGTAAAGAATTCGCTTTAGTATTTTGCAGCTGTGACTTATTAAACTGATAGTTCGGTAATTTTCACATCTGTCAACACCTGCTTTCTTTGGGATTGGAATAATTATGTTCTTCTTGAAGTCTGAGGGTATTTCGCGTGTCTCATACATCTTGCTCACCAGATGGTAGAGTTCTGTCAGGACTGCCTCTCCCAAGGCCGTCAGTAGTTCTAATGGAATGTTGTCTACTCCCGGGCCCTTGTTTCGACTCAGGTCTTTCAGTGCTCTGTCAAACTCTTCACGCAGTAGTCTTCAAGTACATCGCCCTTGTATAGACCTTCTATATACTCCTTCCACCTTTCTGCTTTTCCTTCTTTGCTCAGAACTGGGTTGTCATCTGACCTCTTGATATTCATACAAGTGGCTCTCTTTTCTCCAAAGGTCTCTTTAATTTTCCTGTAGGCAGTATCTATCTTACCCCTAGTGAGATAAGCCTCTACATCCTTACATTTGTCCTCTAGCCATCCCTGCTTAGCCATTTTGCACTTCCTGTCGATCTCATTTTTGAGGCGTTTGTATTCCTTTTTGCCTGCTTCATTTACTGCATTTTTATATTTTCTCCTTTCATCAATTAAATTCAATATTTCTTCTGTTACCCAAGGCTTTCTACTAGCCCTTGTCTTTTTACCTACTTGATCCTCTGCAGCCTTCATTACTTCATCCCTCAGAGCTACCTATTCTTCTTCTACTGTACTTCTTTCCCCCATTCCTGTCAATTGTTCCCTTATGCTCTCCCTGAAACTCTGTACAACCTCTGGTTTAGTCAGTTTATCCAGGTCCCATCTCCTTAAATTCCCGCAGTTTTGCAGTTGCTAATACTTGTATAAATATATTTGAAATAAAAAATATACTTACGATATATTTTTTTTTATTTCAAATATATTTATACAAGTATTAGGCTCAGTGGTGACGCGTAGGCTAATTTCTCAAGGGGTTTGAACTCCATTCCATTCTCGTCTTATGATTACATTCCTGTGGATTCTATCCTGATCTTAGAACCAATATTTACGGCAACCCTACCCATGTGTCACGGTGATCGACTGCAGGAAATGCATGACGAGGCAGTCAGCTACATTTTGCTGCTGACGTAAGGTAACACCTAGTAAGTACGTAAAGCACTCATTAACCCGAAGATTGTTTTGAACATCACATTGCTTTAATAGGTACGTTGCCTTCCTCCGAACTATGAACTAACTTCCCCAACCAGTTGGCATTTTTCACATCAACATACATTGCCATAGGCGAAAGAAGTGGTAACTGACGCACGAAAATCCTGGGATTGAGCGGGAATTTCTAGCCTCGTGCTTTACCACTCAGCCAACGAACTTCAATGAATTAAGACGATACCTCAGACGTCACTATCGTCCAAGAAATATACGTCGAGCAGAGCCTCAAAAATCTCTTTACAAATTTCCTTTGGCCGTCCATAGTATCGCACCAGGTTCTATTAGGCTGGGACGTAACTTCGGATCACTTTTGTTTCGCATGTTGGTATTCCAGTTGCTAGCGGTTTATTTATCGACTGTCTTTTTTTTTTCAAATGGTTCAAAGGGCTCTGAGCACTATGGGACTTAACTTCTGAGGTCATCAGTCCCCTAGAACTTAGAACTATGTAAACCTACCTAACCTAAGGACATCACACACATCCATGCCCGAGGCAGGATTCGAACCTGCGACCGTAGCGGTCGCGCAGATCCAGACTGTAGCGCCTAGAACCGCTCGGCCACTCCGGCAGCCTTTTAAAGTTCTCTTTGCTATATGAGTTTACACATTGTCATTTTGTCATTTGGTAATAGTGGGTGGAACTGCGGACGCTAAAAAATGAATAAATGGAGTGCCAACTGGAGAAATCGCAACATTTGCGACATATTGTTCTGTTTGAGTTCTGTAGAGGGCTGACAGGGCAGCACGGAAAGAAAATGGTTTCCTCGTTTGAAGGAGGTTCGGTCTGACATTGGTGAATAAGAATGTTCAGGAAGTATTTCGGCTTTTGATGAAGATAGTTTAAACGCATTAATACACAATGATCCTAGTCAATGTATTCGAAAACTGGTAAATGTGATGAGCTGTTATCATTCAACCACCGTGCGATATTTGCATGCAATGTGGAAAGTTCAAAAATCGGGTGTATGGGGTGTATGGATACCGCATCCTCTACGCCAAAGTCACAGAGATACGCGGGTGGCCACTGTGCACCTCTGCTTGCTCGTAGTCAATTGGCTCGTGAGCAACACCGTCCATCCTATCCTGTATCGTTACTGGTAACGAGAACGGGGGTCTTTAGGCTAACACAAGGAAAAGAAAGGAACGGTTGAGCTCAAACGAAACAGCAACGCCCAGTACAGTCACACACACATCCACAAAAGATATGCGTGTGGTGGAACAGCGACGGTGTGGTGTACTACGAATTGCTTCTCCGTGGCGTAACTGTCACAGGTGACATTTATTGTCAACAACCGAGACGACTTGCACATGCAATCGAGGAACAACGACTAGGTACATTGCGTGAAGTGATACTACTCCAGCCCAAAGCCCGCCGTCGATCTCCTAAACTGACAAAAAACACTACGCAGGAGTTGAGTTGGGAAGTCATTCCTAACCCACCTTATTCAACTGATCTAGCGCCCTGAGATTTTCGCCTTATCCGCTCTCTATCGAATAGCTTACAAGGAACTTCCCTGCCCGACGAAAATGCATTCCTAACATGGTTCCACGAGTTTTTCGCATCAAAACCACGTGATTTCTAGAGTCGCGGAATCGAAAAGTTACTCCAGCGTTGGCAAACAGTTGTAAATAGTGAAGTACACCACTCGCCATTAAAATTGCTGCACCAAGAAGAAATGCAGATGATAAACGAGTATTCAAAAATGGTTCAAATGGCTCTGAGCACTATGCGACTTAACTTCTGAGGTCATCAGTCGCCTAGAACTTAGAACTAATTAAACCTAACTAACCTAACGACATCACACACATCCATGTCCGAGGCAGGATTCGAACCTGCGACCGTAGCGGTCACGCGGTTCCAGACTGAAGCGCCTAGAACCGCACGGCCACAAAGGCCGGCCTTTGGGTGCATAGATCCTGAGAAATCAGTATCAAGAACAACAACCTCTGGCCGTAATAACGGCCTTGATACGCCTGGGCATTGAGTCAAACACAGCTACGATGGCGTGTACAGGTACAGCTGCCCATGCAGCTTCAACACCATACCACAGTTCAAGAGCAGTGCCTGGCGTATTGTGACGAGCCAGTTGCTCGGCCACCATTGACCAGACGTTTTCAATTGGTGAGAGATCTGGAGAATGTGCTGGACAGGGCAGCAGTCGAACATTTTCTGTATCCAGAAAGGCCTGTACAGGACCTGCAACATGCGGTCATGCATTATCCTGCTAAAATGTAGGGTTTCGCAGGCATCGAATGAAGCGTAGAGCCACGGGTCGTAACACATCTGAAATGTAACGTCCACTGTTAAAAGAGCCTTCAATGCGAACAAGAGGTGACCGAGACGTGTAACCAATGGCACCCCCTACCATCACGCGATAACGAATACACGCTTCCAATGTGCGTTCACCGCGATGTCGCCGAACACGGATGCGACCATCATGATGCTGTAAACAGAACCTGGATTCATTCGAAAAAATGACGTTTTGCCATTTGTGCAGCCAGGTTCGTCCTTAAGTACACCATCGCAGGCTCTCCTGTCTGCGATGCAGCGTCAAGGATAACCGCAGCCACGGTCTCCGAGCTGATAGTCCATGCTACTGCAAACGTCGTCGAACTGTTCGTGCAGATGGTTGTTGTCTTGCAAACGTCCCTATCTGTTGGCTCAGGGATCGAGACGTGGCTGCACGATCCGTTACAGCCATGCGGATAAGATGCCTGTCATCTCGACTGCTAGTGATGTGAGGCCGTTGGGATCCAGCACGGCGTTCCGTGTTACCCTCCTGAACCCACCGATTCCATATTCTGCTAACAGTCATTGGATCGCGACCAATGCGAGCAGCAGTGTTGCAATACGATAAACCGAAATCGCGGTAAGCTACAATCTGACCTTTATCAAAGTCGGAAACGTGATGGTACGCATTTCTCCTCCTTGCACGAGGCATCAGAACAACGTTTCAGCAGGCAACGCCTGTCAACTGCTGTTTATGTATGAGAAATCGGTTGGAAACTTTCCTCGTGTCAGCACGTTGTAGGTGTCGCCACCGGCGCCAACCTTGTGTCAATGCTCTGAAAAGCTAACCACTTGCATATCACAGCAAATTCTTCCTGTCGGTTAAATTTCGTGTCTGTAGCACGTCATCTTCGTTGTGCTGCAATTTTAATGGCCAGTAGTGTAGAATATACTATTGATGATCAAAGTCCCTGATGTGTATGTGTTGCATTTTTATGGAAAAACGGTACGAACGTGGCCACAGATCATGCGCTCTTAACGGCCTGCAAGCCAACCTCTGCACAGCTACAGAAGTAAAATCAGTCTAAGTAAGGGTGCCAGCCTCGCTTTGAGCCACAATACAGGCTCTCTAATTACTCGCCGAACGATTCCGGGACGCAAACACTGGACTGCAATAGTACATCTCTAACAGTTCACATCTCAACTCTCAACTGGCTCCCAGCGACCTCCGCCGATAATCTCCAGAAAAACAACAATACCACCACCACCAACAACAACAACAGCGATAGCAAAACCGAAAATATGATTCTATTAGATTTGAAATCCTCTCTATACAACAAAATGCCGGAAACATGTATAACTCTGTGACCCATAGACTAGTATACGTATTGCGATACATTCGAAATAGCAATCATCATTGTGTTAGATTAACAGTTGCTGCGCTATGCAAAGAATCTAAATTGACAGTATAGTCAGACAAGCAATACGACTCTGGAGATAAACGTCTTTAAGTATCTGCGAGGCCTTCTAAAAATAATAACTATGACTAATGACAAATGAATGGAAAAATAGGCAGAATCCTTGATAGCGTCATCACAAGTAATACACCAAGCACACCTCGGTTCACCACGAGCTGTTATGGTACCAAGTTTGTAACCATCATAGCACGCAAGCTTCAAACAGCATCTACACTACATTCAAGCTGTGGTGGCACCGCTTTGTGAATGTGGAATCACAAAGGATGTTGTTTGGGTGCGACAGAATACGGGTAGACCTTAACACAGATTCGGCACATAGTGGCAGTGAAGTTCTCTCTTCCAACCTCTGTGCTGGCAGTGAGACAAGCCACTACAATTTATACAACGAACTCTTTCTCTTCCTGTTACTTACCTTATATCACGCGATCAGGACCAGAGGACCGCATGCAACTACAAGACTCCTCTTCAACTGGATTCTGTTTCGTGTCTTCTATCGCCAGTACACCTATCTGCATCAGGTACTTACATACTCCATATCTCCAACGTTTTTGTGGTCTTCGTAGTGTTCTTCTTGAACAGAGAGTAAAATCCACAGATTTCACAGGCCCTCGGTGTTTGTCCATCCGAGCGACATGTCCTTCCATACAAGCCATTTGCTTCTCATCAGCCCTGCAATGTTTCGGTCTACTGTATATTTTATCCATCTCAAAATTATGCCGGGTTCTCCATTCTCCAGTGGTTTCATCTTGTATTGGATCACAGAACTTCCTTAAAACTTTTCGTTCGAAAACGAGAAGATTATTCAAGTTTTTTTTTCCAGAAAACTCCAAGTTTCGCAACCATACAGCCCTACCGGTTGGGTCAATGTTTTGTACAGCTAGAGTTTGGAATTCCTTGAGAGACTGCGTGATTTTAAAAGCTGACTGGAATATAATCTCGGTTTGCGCTTTGGGTCCTCGGTTCGATTTTTATCTCACATGATGCGTCCTCTGTACAGATTATCCCTAGGTATTTAAAATTATGAACCTTTTTGTGTGATAAGGTTCCGACGACCAGAGGCTGGAGTTGGTCCCTTAAATACACGTGAGTCCTGCTCATCTCTGGATACTCGGTGTCCGACCCGCACACAAGGAGACCGATTCTGCTCAGTGCCGCCCACACGCATCAGTTCTTCCTTAGATCTACACAACAAGATCACATCGTCGGCAAATGCGAGATGTTTGCTTTTCTTCCCCTCTATCTCGATCATCTCGACGTTGTTATTGAAAGATTCCCTCTTTGTTTTATCAAGTGGAAGGTTGAACAATACTGGCGACAAAGCATCTCCTCTCAACTCAGTGTTTATGGAGAAGCTCTCGGTGACTTGATTCCCAAGCTTCACTTCGGCTTTTGAATCACTGAGGCAAACTCAAACTACGCTGACAAGTTTCTTGGGTATTGCAAACTCGGTTAGGCTACGGCTTCCCAACGTGTGGTCCGCGGACCCCTTAGGGGTAGGGGTCCGCCGGCTCTTTCTACGGGTTCCGCGGTCACC
This sequence comes from Schistocerca americana, assembly GCF_021461395.2. Lineage (NCBI taxonomy): Eukaryota > Metazoa > Arthropoda > Insecta > Orthoptera > Acrididae > Schistocerca > Schistocerca americana. The sequence continues at coordinate 513,657,764 of NC_060121.1, read as the reverse complement.
CTTCACCAAATCGTGTAAAATAATGAGTAAAACTATTGAATACAAATGTCAAAATCAAATTCATCACTATTTTTTTTCGTGTGAAAAACATGTGTACTTTTACTTCAGGTCGCATTCCCAAGCAGGCTTTGCGGTTCCTCAGTGAGAACGCATACACAGTGCCGGAGAATGCGGCTTGTCTGAGCAACTGTTTCGCAACAATACGGGGGTCTTTAGTGCGCCGGCTCATGGCGGTAGATGCGCCGAAACCTTTTACGCATGCGCGGAGCTAGCTTTGTCGCTGGTACGTATGCGGCCCCAGGCATCATTGAATGTTAAACTTGCTTTGTCAGTCGATTTTTGACCTTCAAGTTGTTTTCATTCATCTCTAAACCAAAGGCTGTTGATACTTTGGGGAGGGGAAGGGGAATGGGGGGTCATTGGGAACGTGGCATTTGCATTAAGAAGCTTTCAGTTCCCATGTGTTTCACTCTAAAATTTAAAGTTAATGTGCTCTTGACTGACTTGGGGTCCGCCATGGATTTTCGTCTGAAGAAGGGGCCCACCAGCTGAAAAGGTTGGGAAGCCCTGGGTTAGGCAATTCAGCACGCTCTCCTGGTGTATGTAGCCATCTGCCCTCTTAAATTCTATGAAGAACACATGTAAGTCTTCACCATATTCCTATGTCTTCTCGGTAAGCTGTCGTACCTCATAAATGTTGTTGACAGCAGAAAAGCCCTTTCCGAAACCCTTGACGACCATCACTACTTCTGCAAAAGGCTGGATTCCATTCAGGATACAGTTGGACAAGATCTTATAGCAGATGTTCAGGAGATGCATTCTTCTTAGATCGTGCAGTTCATTTTCTCACCTTTCTTCTGTATATGGCAGATGAAGGCGGTCTTCCAATCTTTTGAGATCTCCTCCAAACTCCTGATCGTCTACATTACTTGGCGAACCATCTTCTGCGGTCTCTCTCCTCCAGCTTGAATGACTTCTGCCCGGATTCCAGCTTCTCTTGACTTTTGTTGTTCACCTTCAGTTGTGTTATCTGATTTATTTCCTCCATTGTAGGTGGAGGACAACCTGTATCTACAATGTCAGAAGGTTGAAATTAGGTTTATCACAGTTAAGGAGATCGCTGAAATATTGTTTCCATCTCTCAGCAATGTTGAACTCATTGCTTATTATGTTTCCATTACTGTTATTGACGAATATTTGGAGTCTCTTGTATCGCTGTAGCTCATTTTTTATTTCAACTTAGGTTGCCTAAATCTGAACCTTTGACTTAGGTACTTAGGATTACAAATTGGATGTAATGGCTGTCTCTGGATGAGACCAAAAGGCCAATAATAAAATTAAAGAAATAATGTTTGTTATTGTGGTACATGTTATTCAGTACAGCAAGTTAACTGTCAAACTGATCTACAGAATATTTTTGTTGACACTGCTTTTTTAAAGTATAAGAGGTGATGAAAAAATTTCCGTTCGAAGGTCGTACAGTCCAGAAACGGTATGCTAGTCATGCAGAATTGCCATCAACACTGACGCAATCATGCCAGGTTGAAATTACTCGTTTGGTAATGCACCATGTCCGGATGCGTGAATAATTCCGTAACTGCATGCTGCACATCCTCGTCCGAAAGGAATCATCGAAACATCAAGGCCTTTTTTGAGGGACCGAAGGCGTGATAATCGCGTGGGGAGAATGCTCGAGTGTCTCCCACTTGTGCATTAGGAAATGTGCTATATGAGGACATGTGTTATATCATGAAGCCCTAGCACCCCTGACTGCACCATTCCACATCGGTGGTTTTCGTCAGACATGCTGCCCCATACACATCCTTCAGTCTCGATAGATGTCGGCTGGTGTATGTCTTTCGGCAACCAACAAAGGAACACCACCACGCATTTCATAATAACGGCACCATAATTCATGTTTCTGCATTTACTGCAGGCACGTCGGAAAGACACAAATGCCACACTTATTCGTTGCTTACATGTCCGTGCTTACATACCCGCATCGGAGTCGCGCTATGTTGAATATACTCTGCAGTAACGACCTCAAACCTTTTTATTGTCCCTTATAAAAGTATTTGGGATACATTCTGTACATGTAACATCTACCTCTTCTATCACAAAAGCATACGTATTTAACTCGAAAAACGTACTGATATCGTTTGAGATTACAAAATGATCTGAGTCAATGGACTCCGATCACGTGTCACTAGTACTTTCATTCATATTTATTTACTGATGTACATGTTACACAAATTGTCAAGTTCGTGTATTCCTTTCTGAGATGGTTTCGATTGTGATATTGTTTTATCAGTCTGCGCTCCTTGTCACAGACACTGCAAAAATAATTTACTCTACCACTGAAAAAAAGAGATGTTCGAGATAATTCAGTGACTCGTCGTTGTCATCCAAACAGCTGCGATAACAGTGCCAGCTGGCATGTTGGTGGTCCACTCAATCTTCCCCGTTCCCCCTACCATTACTCGGCTCAATGTCAACTGATGGGTCGGTCTAGAACTGCAGCCAACTGCGACTGCGCAACTCTTGGGCTTCTTGCACTGACCTGCCCATGCGGGCGACTGATAGGGTCATCATGGGCTTGGCAACCAGTGCAGCCATTAACCTCCGCCAGAGAAGATGTAAATGCCTTTTGCCATCCCTTAGAATTAATATACCAATCTTACTATTTGACAGCAGGTTTATCGAGTGCTGCTAAGCACGACATCCGTAGCCAACAGCCATGATCCTACGTACAAGTCATAGTTCATAAATAGTGTGCGCTTTTCGACAAACGCCTAACGCCAAATACTGGACGTGCTTGGAGAGTCACTACGGTTCCAGTTCAGGCTAAGAAGGTCTAGAAAGATTAGCAACTGTTCCGCATGCACGAAATGTTGGTTACGCGAGAAATACTACCCCTGTCTTCTCATTCGAACCCTCTCTTCGCCTCTAAACACAATAAACAAAACAAGTAAAACCTTGTAGCACTATCAGCTAACAACACTAATTAAATTCTGAATTCCACATCTATCGACTACAACATTTTTTAGGGATATTACTATCCTTCCTTTAGACGATGGGGAATAATGTCCTATCATTGCTTAGAGCAGTGGTTCCCTACCTTTCTTAGACCTTTACCCCCGAGTGCAATCGGACATGTAACTAGTACCCCCCCCCCCCCCCTTTCCACCACATTATCACCAACTTCAACACCTACCTAACTGTAGAATGAAAGACTTTTCTTAGAACACTTTTATTTTTTAAGGTATGAAAGATTAATGATATTTTGTGTGTGTGTGTGTGTGTGTGTGTGTGTGTGTGTGTGTGTGTGTGTGTGTCTGTGTCTGTGTGTGTGTGTCTGTGTGTGTGTGTGAGAGAGAGAGAGAGAGAGAGAGAGAGAGAGAGAGAGAGAGAGAGAGAATGACGATGGAGCTTGTGGATCATCGCAAGTGCTACCCAACTCTTTATCTGAAAAGAAAGCTAACTACCCACGGTGAGGGTACACACTTATTACAAAACATGCTTTCCCAGCATTACTATAGCGCACTATACTTACTGCTCGTAAATAATTTCATTGCCGCGCTCCTTATTTCTGAACTGGCAGATATTGGACGACCTCAGGCTGTTAGTGCTTTGTGTCTAACAACTATAATAATAAAACTGCGTACAGCGCTATAGTATACTCTGTTCATAATAAGAATAAAGCTGATTACGCCATGTATTCTTCCGCGTTTGTTTCAATTTCACTGGATTTCGTTTCACGTGGAGCGGAAACCAAGCTGCGACCAGTGCAGTCAAGTACGATACGTTCTACGCTGTGTCACACGCACGTTAAACTGAGAGATACAGCGGGACAGCAGCTTTACCGGCGCGTTAAACTCTGACAGCACTGGCAGGCAGCCAGCTGGTCCAACTAAGCTGCAATGGTGTGAACAGTTTAAGTTCAGACGTAAAAAGAGACGAGCAAAGAAACAATATAGCTTCGAATGTAATTTAATTTTTAAAAAGAATGAAGTAATATTCGGCAAAACTCCAGCCCTACCGCGCGCTTCTTAGGTGGTTCAAATGGCTCTGAGCACTATGGGACTTAACATCTGAGGTCATCAGTCCCCTAGAACTTAGAACTAAGTAAACCTACCTAACCTAAGGACATCACACACATCCATGCCCGAGGCAGGATTCGAACCTGCGACCGTAGCGGTCGCGCGGTTCCAGACTGGAGCGCCTAGAACCGCTCGGCCACAACGGCCGGCGCGCTTCTTAGGTGACAAGACTGAAAGCATAAAATGATCTCGTTCTCACTGCACATAGTATTCTAATGAAAAACAAGATCGATGAAAATTCCTAACTTGAACACAGGGTAATTTTTCTCAGCGAGCTGCAGGAATTTCACCGTACTGTTGAATACTGAGGCCAATTAAGGTATTAATTACAGTCTGTCATCAGGTAATCTATAGGCTCCTTCCTCATATGAATCCGAGAAATACGTTTCAGTTCTGGAACTACCATCTGCTGCGTTGATAACGAGTCGATCAAAAACGGTATCCATGAAGCCGCCTCGGCGCCGCATTTTCTCCTCTTCTTCTGTGACGTGCCGTTCTGTGGTACAAAGCAATGGACACAGTCCAAATAAAGAGTATTTGGTTTTTCATTTTTGCCTTAAAAATTAAATTGTTATGTTTTCTTAATTTAAGCAACCTTTATTGGCAGTCTTTCACAAAATACTGATAGTTAAGAATTTATATTTGAAAAGAAAACAGGAGTTTCGCGTGCAATATGTAACTAGAAACAAGAAGACCTGCATTATTCATTAAAAAAATTATGATGAATTTTACAATTACGAGATGCAAGTATTTCAAATTGAACGAGGAAAAAAAGTGACTCAGGCGAGGATTTAACCAATGAACCATGCTCTGCAGATAATATACAATCTATTACGCTACCGATAGCGCTATACATACGTTGTCGGTTAAGGTATTATTTGTATGAAATGATAATTAAATGGACACCCTAGCTACAAATAGGCATTGATGTACTTCATTGAGGACATGCTGAAAATGTGTGCCCCGACCGGGACTCAAACCCGGGATCTCCTGCTTACATGGCAGACGCTCTATCCACCTTTTTTTAAAAAAAAAAAAATATCATATTGTTCGCTTTCGTTCGTTGCATCTGCTCGGGGCGGACGTCGTAAGACATCCGTTTAAGTTCGTTGTTGATCAATTAACTCAGTTTTTTTATTACAGAGGGCTGCTAACCCTCTGATCGAACACTCTGAGCTAATCCATCTGAGATACCGAGGACACAGAGGATTGTGCGTCTGCAGGGACTTACCCCGTGCACGCTCCCCGTATCTAATTCAATGGCTTCGAAAAATTCAAAGCCGATTATCTGTGTAAATTTATGAAAAACATTACGAAAACCTATTTCTCAGCACTTTTTAACCGTGATCAACACGCTTGTTTCACTACGAAACAGCAAACACCCTTAGCCAGTTTCATACTGCGTATCAACAGCGTGGCAATCGAGCAAAACAGCGCAGAGGCTGTGACTGTACACTATTTTTGACATAAAAGCTACATAGCTAAAGTGTCATTAAGAAATACGTCGATGGTTGTTATTACATTTCAATATCTTAAAGTTTCATTTAACGTAACTTTGTTGTTGTTGTGGTCTTCAGTCCTGCGACTGGTTTGATGCAGCTCTCCATGCTACTCTATCCTGTGCAAGCTTCTTCATTTCCCAGTACCTACTGCAACCTACATCCTTCTGAATCTGCTTAGTGTATTCATCTCTTGGTCTCCCTCTACGATTTTTACCGTCCACGCTGCCCACCAGTACTAAATTGGTGATCCCTTGATGCCTCAGGACATGTCCTACCAACCGATCCCTTCTTCTGGTCAAGTTGTGCCACAAACTTCTCTCCTCCCCAACCCTATTCAATACTTCATTAGTTATATGATCTACCCATCTAAACTTCAGCATTCTTCTGTAGCACCACATTTCGAAAGCTTCTATTCTTTTCTTGTCCAAACTACTTACCGTCCATGTTTCACTTCCATACACGGCTACACTCCATACAAACACTTTCAGAAATGACTTCCTGACACTTAAATCTATACTCGATGTTAACAAATTTCCCTTTTTCAGAAACGCTTTCCTTGCCATTGCCAGTCTACATTTTATATCCTCTCTACTTCATCAGTTATTTGGTTCCCTAAATAGCAAAACTCCTTTACTACTTTAAGTGTCTCATTTCCTAATCTAATACCCTGAAAATCACCCGACTTAATTCGACTACATTCCATTATCCTCGTTTTGCTTTTGTTGATGTTCATCTTATATCCTCCCTTCAAGACACCATCCATTCCGTTCAACTGCTCTTCCAAGTCCTTTGCTGTCTCTGACAGAATTACAATGTCATCGGCGAACCTCAAAGTTTTTATTTCTTCTCCATGGATTTTAATACCTACTCCAAATTTTTCTTTTGTTTCCTTTACTGCTTGCTCAATATACAGATTGAATAACATTGGGGAGAGGCTACAACCCTGTCTTACTCCCTTCCCAACCACTGCTTCCCTTTCATGTCCCTCGACTCTTATAACTGCCATTTAGTTTCTGTACAAATTGTAAATAGCCTTTCGCTCCCTGTGTTTTACCCCTGCCACTTTTAGAATTTGAAAGAGAGTATTCCAGTCAACATTGTCAAAAGCTTTCTCTAAGTCTACAAATGCTAGAAATGTAGGTTTGCCTTTTCTTAATCTTTCTTCTAAGGTAAGTCGTAAGGTCAGTATTGCCTCACGTGTTCCAGTATTTCTAAGGAATCCAAACTGATCTTCCCCGAGGTCGGCTTCTACTAGTTTTTCCATTCGTCTGTAAAGAATTCGTGTTAGTATTTTGCAGCTGTGGCTTATTAAACTGAATGTTCGGTAATTTTCACATCTGTCAACACCTGCTTTCTTTGGGATTGGAATTATTATATTCTTCTTGAAGTCTGAGGGTATTTCGCCTGTTTCATACATCATGCTCACCATATGGTAGAGTTCTGTCAGGACTGGCTCTCCCAAGGCCGTCAGTATTTCCAATGGAATGTTGTCTACTCCAGGGGCCTTGTTTCGACTCAGGTCTTTCAGTGCTCTGTCAAACTCTTCACGCAGTATCGTATCTCCCATTTCATCTTCATCTACATCCTCTTCCATTTCCATAATATTGTCCTCAAGTACATAGCCCTTGTATAGACCCTCTATATATTCCTTCCATCTTTCTGCTTTCCCTTCTTTGCTTAGAACTGGGTTTCCATCTGAGCTCTTGATATTCATACAAGTGGCTCTCTTTTCTCCAAAGGCCTCTTTAATTTTCCTGTAGGCAGTATCTATCTTACCCCTAGTGAGATGAGCCTCTACATCCTTACATTTGTCCTCTAGCCATCCCTGCTTAGCCATTTGCACTTCCTGTCGATCGCATTTTTGAGACGTTTGTATTCCTTTTTGCCTGCTTCATTTACTGCATTTTTATATGTTCTCCTTTCATCAATTAAATTCAGTATATCTTCTGTTACCCAAGGATTTCTGCTAGCCCTCGTCTTTTTACCTACTTGATCCTCTGCTGCCTTCGCTACTTCATCCCTCAAAGCTACCCATTCTTCTTCTACTGTATTCCTTTTCCCCCATTCCTGTCAATTGTTCCCTTACGCTCTCCCTGAAACTCTGTACAACCTCTGGTTCTTTCAGTTTATCCAGGTCCCATCTCTTTAAATTCCCACCTTTTTGCAGTTTCTTCAGTTTTAATCTACAGGTCATAACCAATAGATTGTGGTCAGAGTCAACATCTGCCCCTGGAAATGTCTTACAATTTAAAACCTGGTTCCTAAATCTCTGTCTTACCATTATATAATCTATCTGATACCTTTTAGTATCTCCAGGGTTCTTCCATGTATACAACCTTCTATCATGATTCTTAAACCAAGTGTTAGCTATGATTAAGTTGTGCTCTGTGCAAAATTCTACCAGGCGGCTTCCTCTTTCATTTCTTAGCCCCAATCCATATTCACCTACTACGTTTCCTTCTCTCCCTTTTCCTACACTCGAATTCCAGTCACCCATGACTATTAAATTTTCGTCTCCCTTCACTATCTGAATAATTTCTTTTATTTCATCACACATTTCTTCAGTTTCTTCGTCATCTGCAGAGCTAGTTGGCATATAAACTTGTACTAGTGTAGTAGGTGTGGACTTCGTATCTATCTTGGCCACAATAATGCGTTCACTATGTTGTTTGTAGTAGCTTACCCGCACTCCTATTTTTTATTCATTATTAAACCTACTCCTGCATTACCCCTATTTGATTTTGTATTTATAACACTGTCTTCACCTGATCAAAAGTCTTCTTCTTCCTGCCACCGAACTTCACTAATTCCCACTATATCTAAATTTAACCTATCCATTTCCCTTTTTAAATTTTCTAACCTACCTGCCTGATTAAGGGATCTGACATTCCACGCTCCGATCCGAAGAACGCCAGTTTTCTTTCTCCCGATAACGACATCCTCCTGAGTAGTCCCCGCCCGGAGATCCGAATGGGGGACTATTTTACCTCCGGAATATTTTACCCAAGAGGACGCCATCATCATTTAATCATACAGTAAAGCTGCATGCCCTCGGGAAAAATTACGGCCGTAGTTTCCCCTTGCTTTCAGCCGTTCGCAGTATCAGCACAGCAAGGCCGTTTTGGTTATTGTTACAAGGCCAGATCAGTCAATCATCCAGACTGTTGCCCTTGCAACTACTGAAAAGGCTGCCGCCCCTCTTCAGGAACCACACGTTTGTCTGGCCTCTCAACAGATACCCCTCCGTTGTGGTTGTACCTACGGTACGGCTATCTGTATCGCTGAGGCACACAAGCCTCCCCACCAACGGCAAGGTCCATGGTTCATGGGGGGCTAACGTAACTTAGTAATAATATATTTCATACATAACTAGGACCTACTTGCAGGAGCGTAACAATACTAGAGAACGTATGCTACAGTCTCTGACCAATCATAGCGTTTGTGTTTGTTTAAATCACCTTTATTCTTATGATGAACGGAGTAGAGCCCTTATGTAGTTACTGGTGCGTCGTGCTGTCAATTAATTTATTTATCTGTTTCTAAGCGAGCAATGAAGCAATTTCTGAACTACTGCAGGTACTATCTACAGCTTGGAGAAGACATTTTCTTGTGATATTTAGCATTTGTTATGTATATGCCTCACTTTTATCATGAGCGATGTACAGGACAAAGAACAACAGGTCCGCAGCTCGTGGTCGTGCGGTAGCGGTCTCGCTTCCCACGCCCGGGTTCCCGGTTCGATTCCCGGCGGGGTCAGGGATTTTCTCTGCCTCATGATGACTGGGTGTTGTGTGATGTCCTTAGGTTAGTTAGGTTTAAGTAGTTCTAAGTTCTAGGGGACTGATGGCCATAGATGTTAAGTCCCATAGTGCTCAGACCCATTTGAACCATTTGAACAAAGAACATTTGTGTCTAGTGGGTGGACTATGTAACGTTCACAGCGTTAATGCTACTAATGGAGAAAAAGTAATTATTGGTAAATTATATAATCAGTATTAGAGTATTACATAATATTAACGATCTTCTGAAAATAATTTAGTTTCGTGACTCCCAGCTTGGGAACCACTGGCTTAGAGTTTCCTCGCGCTCAAAGCTCAGCACATAACAGCGTTACGATTCACCTACCATACAAGCTGTTTTGAGGTAGGCACTAACGATGTCATCTTTCACTGATACGCTGCTGTCACATCAGTAAGAAGAGAATTCTTGCTGTCACATCAGTAAGAAGAGAATTCTACAATCACTGTCACTACTATCATTCATTCTCTGCACAGATCAATATTCCTTCTTTGTAACTTAAAAACAATGCTTGAGAGACGAGGACGCGGGCAAGCCTATTCTGATGCTCGTACCATAATCCTAGCCGAGACCTACTACTAGTCTATATTCCAATCTACTACTCTATTGTTCCGTAACTATGTTTCTGTATGTTTCATTATTCACACCTCTAAACCTTTGCGTCGTTCTGCATGATATTAGCTCCATCGCTCATGCCGCTTTAAGTCCTTCCATCGCTTTCTACAGTCAGTTTGCTCCCATATGAAGTAGACTATGAATACCAGCTGATAACTAGTCTGAGCATTATACAGCACGTAACAAAATTCTCTCCACCAGACTGAGGACGGGTTTCTTACACGGAAGCAAAAAGGGTGCCGTAAATATGTGCTCTAAAATGCATACCTTAACAGCTATGAGCACTTGTTTCTGCATCTTCGGTAGTGTGAAACACATCTCTTCTACTGCAAGCTCTTTGCTTTCCATGTTTTGGACGAAGTAGTATGGATCAGAGTGAAAAAACAACTCTATTAAAAATCGGTTCTAAAATGCATGCCTGAAGAGCTACGAGCATTTGTTCAATAGGAAGAGATGTGTTTCAAGGTAGCATAGCTCTTACAATATGTAGTTTTTTTTTTTTTTTTTTTTTCTTTTTTTTTTTTTTTTTTTTTTTTGCTCCTGTTCACTGGACTTTTGTCCTCGCTTTGGTCTATATTACCTCCATCCAAAATATGAAAAGCAAAGATGTTGTAATAGAAGTGTTTCGCAGCACAGAAGAAGTGCTCACAGCTTTCAAGTTATGCATTTCAGAGCCCATGTTTACTAGACTTTTAGCCGGCCGCTGTGGTCTAGCAGTTCTAGGCGCTTCAGTCCGGAACCGTGCGACCGCTACGGTCGCAGGTTCGAATCCTGCCTCGGGCATGGATGTGTGTGATGTCCTAGGTTAGTTAGGTTTAAGTAGTTCTAAGTTCTAGGGGACTGATGACCTCAGACGTTAGTCCCATAGTGCTCAAAACCATTTGAACCATTTTACTAGACTTTTTTTTCTTTTTGGTGTAAGGAACCTGTCCTCAAAATCTGTACAGGTGATTTTGCCACACCCCGTATAATGTGACGTACCATCCGTTCTTCCCAGTATTTTGCTTTTTTAAGTAGTCAACTTTTTGCTGAAAGCGAGGTCGTTAAGGACGAAGCACTAGTTCAGTTTGAAAAGGACATGGGAAAGCCCTGTAGGAACAGGACAAACCACCCGTAAAATGGAACAACTCCTCCCTAAAAAGAAAAGGTAAGGAGGTTACAGCTCAATGTCGCTTCGAAGGGAGGTCGGTGGAGCATAAAGGTTGGGCAAGAGGGGACAGTCATCTATTGAAACCAGCGGGAACGTAGAGCGGAGACTGGAATTCCACGCCTGATGCCATCCAGTGTCCAACATCACGCTCGGCTGCTCCTGACTATAAATGCAGTACAGCATTTGCGAATATGATGAAACTCCAGCTGCATTATTTATTGTTGATAAAACCGAACAGACTCCCATTTCCACATATCACCGTTTTGTCTACTTCCTATACTTGCACAGATACTGTGCAGCGAGAGACGTATGATTAAAGTTGCGACCTTGTTTTTAGGCATGAAACACTGTATTGCCGGGCCTGTGTTGGTTCGATGATGCATGCTTGTCTGAAGGACATTGCAGAGTACATCGAACCAACATAGTATAAATGTAGTGTTTGAACACCGTCGTACTGTCCGAGACTCAGGTCATGTCCTCCAAGTCTGCTGTGTACAGAAAACGAGGTCAGAAACTGCACGATAGTTAAAGCTCCACGGACGATCACTGACCGCTCGTCAATATACCTAAGCACTTTCCATACTATGAATGAAGCTCTCCACAATGGAAATACTTATTTAACCACGTACTGTGATTTTCATCTCTTTTTCTTTCATTTCATATGTTCCCAGTCGAAATTAGGTACTGTGTTCTAAATCTTTAGGAATAAAATTTTACTGACGGCAAGAATATGCTAAAGTGAGTATTGTGAAATAGGTAACCAAAGGTCGGTCATAAACATTTCAAGCGGTATGAAGTTTTGAAAGAGTACTGCGTGTGAGGCATGTGTTTCTGAACTATATACGTCTCGTAATAAATAATTACGACATCGTTGTTCTATCCTGAATCACCTGCTGTCTGGACACCAAACGACAACTAATTACGATGCGGAGGGAAAGAAAAGCTGCAGTAAAACAACACGGAATTCAGTCATGGACTTCCAACCTGATGCTTTGATAAGGGGACGGTACGGAAAGCGTCGCGAATTTTGATTAAAACGCCTCGCAGAAACCCATCGCTCTAGTGGACACCACCACCATCGGCGAACCCGATGCGAAAGTGATCGCCCCGGCTGACTTTCACGCCAGTAGATTACTGATAACCGATGCAACGGACATGCAACACATCGTTCTCGTCGCTCAGCGCCTACCAATACAGTATATTCCCATTCGAACGAGCAGAAAACGACATCATAACATTCATAACCCACAAGAAGTCATGAAATAGCTAAAATCCCGTGAAGTCAAAAAAAGCAGGACGCCCGGACTTACGTACTAACTTCCTACAAAGAAATCTACCACCACCAGCTGCAGACTATATGGCAGTGGCCTGCAATCAAGTACTCGGCTCAGCGCTATTCCCGGCACCCTGGAAGCACGCAGAGATCATCGCAGTTCCGAAGCCAGCAATAATTCGCGATCTCTAATGAGCTACCGCCCAATAATCCTCCTACCTGCGCTGTCAAAACTGTTTGAGAGGCTGTATCTGAAACATCTCCAGAGGTGGACATGGACGGACTGCTCACAGTCGACCAACTTGGTTTCTGAAGTGGTCACGCCACTACTCAGGAGCTACAGCGTCTAGTAGAAGAAGCTATGCACGCCATGGATCGTCGATGATATTTCGGCGACAACTTTCTTTCTGTTTCACGAGCTTTTCATTTCGTATGGCACAAGTTCATGAGGAAGGTGTCCCTGCGTCACATGTTACGATACTATCAACTTGCTTACAAGTAAGTAGTTTCCGCGTAAGAAGTGCAGACAGCGTTAGAAATGTTGTTCCATTTGCGCAAATGATCCCTAGGCGTCTGTACTCGGCCCGCTGCTGTATATTCTTTACGCGCCGGTACAACTTGCCTTATATGCTGTCAATCGCTGCGTTCACGCACAACATGAACGCCGACACGATCCGTCGATGATGCGGCAAGCAACTGACAATCGCTCCGAGCGGGCAAGGAAATGACCACTCTGACATAACGCCTCTTAAATCCAGATTATCACAGGAACTCAAAAGGTGGCGCCCGAAGACTTACAAAACGCAATGGTGAGGGGCGAAACTATCGAATGGTTCCCTGCTTCTGAATGTAGGTACTTATGAATAATCTTGTAGAATTAATATTGATCTGAAACAAGATCTGAAAGTGTGTGGATAACAGTTCTGTCTAAGAACTAATGGTGTTGATACTTACGGTGACGCGCTAGTTGCGTACTTGCGATATGAGGTATATCTAGTGGGAAAGGATATTTAATTGTAATGGATTAAGGGTGCACACGGGAAAAAGATGGATGTTATTGTTTCAGAAGATATGTCTTTTGAAGCCAGAGATGCACATCAGTACTCTGACACAGAGAGGGAAATCTTATGTCATTTAAATGAATTATGTTATAAAAACATTTACCACTCATTATTTTGATGGCATTTTTCTGTAACTCATTTTATTGTTTCGTGCCATTACGGGTTAAGAACATTTTGTTCCACAACCTCCTGCATTATATTTGCACAACGAACTGTTAATCAACTGTTGAATGCTTTGAATGTCAGCATTCAACAGTTGATTAACAATTCCCTCTGTAATTTCAGTGCAGCCATCTGATGAACTAAATATTCGAACCGGTAACGGCAAGAAACAGGGAAATATCTTAAAGGAGTATGTCATCGCATTAGTGACTCGTAGTTGCTTTTATAACATATCTTACAATACAACCACGGAACCCTTAAAATGTCCTCGTCGGACAAAATAGATTTCGATTGAAGATAAATCTATCTCGTCCGCTTTCTAGTGACAATATCTCCCGAACGAGGATCCACCAAGGTGAACGGCTTAGGGGTGAGATTATCATTGTGTAGTATCCCGCCTTGTATTCGCACGGAGAATTTGTGACACCAATGTTCCCTGTCTTCCGCTTATTCCTTCTCTCGGTTTTCTCTCCTTACATCTTTCATGTCATCCAAATGTTAAATTCTTCTTTCTCCAGTAGTTCCTCTGATATCCGTTCGATGACGTCGTGTATGTGCCCCTCGTGTGTATGTATGTGTCCGATTCAGCTGTTCTTCCTCTGACAAATTATATTCAAATTAGTTTCTTTGTCTCCTACTCTTCTCAGTACATTATCGATTGTCATCCGATGTGTCCACTTGATCTTTTCTACACTTCTCCAACACCACGTTTGTCAGGTATTTTTTCTCCTTTTTTCTCATGGTCTACGTCTCTATTGCGTACAGTGCATTGCACCAGATGTAGCACTTCACCAACTTCTTCCTCAATTCCAGGCTCAATTTCCTGCTCAGCAGCGACCTCTTCTTGTTGAAATGCGGGTTTGGTCATGGCGATTCTTACGCGAATCTCATTTGTGCAGTGTGCATCCTTTCTCAGCAAACTTTCAAAGTTTTTTAACTGTATCACATTCTCCAGTTCTCGACTGTCGACCGTTATCGTCAAAGGTTTCTCACGCTTTGATACCCGCATCATATTCACATACTAGATGTTGATTGTCATGACAAACTCCCTTCCATTTTCTACTAACCGGTTAATCATCTATTGCAGTTGACTTTGATTTCCGGCGAACAGTACCAGGTCATATTCATACTTGATAGTGTTGAGGAGTCGCCCTTAGCCGAATTTTCTGCATCCTTTCAAAGCTTCGGTCGCCAGCCATTGTCCATACAGGATGAAGAGATACACCGATAAACAACATAGTCGTCTAACAGGTAGCTCGACCTCTGAACTACATCACTACACACAAGGAACCCCTTGAGTGCGAGATCCCTAGTTCAGTCTTTAGTATGGGTCATCTGAAAGTGTTGTGTTAACAATTCTGATAGCAAAAATGTTAGCTGCTAATGACTCACTATGTGCATCAGGAGAGCGACAGAAATTGAGTGTCCATTAGGTGCAGGGATTAACCTTCTATGGGACGTAACTATTACACTTTACAAAATGAACATCGTCGGCAGTTAAGGAAAGTTCCCGCAAATCATTAAATAGTATCACGAAAACCGAATGAAGAATGTCGGTCGACAGTGATCACAGAGGTTCGCACCATCAAGATCGAAGGCGAACTCTTTGGCAGTTACAAACCGTGCAGGACGTTCAGCTAGGTATCCGCTCATACTGAATGCATATAGAATCATATTGTGGTAACTGGGTGATGAGCGCTGATGGAATGTGGTGGCATGCAACTGAATGCGTAACAATCTGTTCGTGGAGCTTATCGTGAAAGGCTCTCTTTTAAGGTGTAGCTACAGATAAGGTGATAATACGCTGATCAGCCATAACGTAATAACCACCGACTTATTGTCGATATATACCCATCCAGGGAAATGACTGGTAGTCAGACACAAGCACGGTACATGTAGTATCAGTGAGCGTGCTGTCCGTGTGTAGAATGGGGAAGGCGCGCGATCTGTCTGAGTTTGACCGATGGCAAACTGTGATGGCCCGGAGGCTCGCCACGAGCATTGCGGAGACTGTACGACTTGTCGGGTGTTCGATGAGTGCTGTGGTGTCTCCAACAAGTGGCAAAACCAATGACGTCCGGACGACGTGGGGTTGGGCGGCCATCCCTCATTATCGATGTCGGACGTCGTAGTCTGGGCAGACGGGAAAAACAGGGGGCCATGTATGGCGGAACTAACATCGGACTTTAATGCTGGGCAGATTACAAGAGTGTCTGGACACACCGTGCATCGAACACTACTAACGATGGGCCTCCGCAGCCGACGACACACGCACGTGCCTATGTTAACACCACGACTTCGGCAACTACAATTGAAACGGGCATATCACCATCAGCAGAGGACGTTGCAAGGCACCATGAAGGACAAGGAGTATCGTACACTGGCTGTGGACCACGCAAACCCCTTCATGACGATCATGTTTCCCGAAGGCAGTGGCATTAATCAGCGAGATAATGCACCACGTCACAAGGCCAGGATTATGATGGAACGGTTCGAGCATCCCACTGGCGAGTTCCAATTGATGTGCTGGCTCTCCAACTCGTCAGATCTGAACCCGACCGAACACATCTGGGATGTGATTGAACGTGGCATCAGAGCTCATCGCCAACTCCACGGAATTTACGCGAATTAGGTAACTTGCGTGTGCATATGTGATGCCAGCTCCCTCCAGCGACTTACGAAGACCTCACTGAATCCATACCACGAGGCATCGCCGCTGTTATCCGTGCTAAAGGTTGACTTACCAGCTAGTAGGTAGGTGGTCATAATTTTGTGGCTGATCAGTGTATTTTTTACAGGCATGGAAAAAACAAATATCCAGAGGCTGAATTCGTCCACTGGTTCCAAGTGGTATGAACTGCAATGTCACACACTTTTCAGGAGGGATAGTTTGTTCTAAAGGAGTACGATTTTTATATGTAGATCAGCAATGAAGCAAAAGCAAGTTCTTTTGACCACCTACTAGGCAAAAGCAGTGCTCACACCATAGTAGTTGTTCTGCCACTCTTGTTTACTGTTACGTAATTATGTTTAGTTCAAAAAAATGTGTGTGAAATCTTATGGGACTTAACTGTTAAGGTCATCAGTCCCTAAGCTTACACACTACTTAACCTAAATTATCCTAAGGACAAACACACACACACACACACACCCATGCCCGAGAGAGGACTTGAACCTCCGCCGGGACCAGCCGCACAGTCAATGACTGCAGCGCCTGAGACCGCTCGGCTAATCCCGCGCGGCAATTATGTTTAGTACTCGCTCCTTGGACAACGACTGTACTTTATTGCGTTTCACTGGAGACGGGATTTGTGGCTCCCTGTACAACAGGGTGATGAACTACTTGGCTCGACATCAGTTTCAGTATCACTTTCACTTTTTAAGGATGTATCGTCAACGCTGTACACCTCATGTACATTGTTCACTCAGTCGAGCGTGTACGACACTAAACATTCCAAGGTTGGTTGGTTGTTTGGGGAAGGAGACCAGACAGCGTGGTCATCGGTCTCATCGGTTTAGGGAAGGAAGTCGGCCGTGCCCTTTCAGAGGAACCATCCCGGCATTTGCCTGGAGTGATTTAGGAAAATCACGGAAAACCTAAATCAGGATGGCCGGTCGCGGGATTGAACCGTCGTCCTCCCGAATGCGAGTCCAGTGTCTAACCACTGCGCCACCTCGCTCGGTCTAAACATTCCAACTGAGTCATCTTGCAGAAAAGCTAATATGTCATCTGCGACTTCTTTCTCACTCTGCGGGTTTCGTGAGACACTTTACGTTGTATCCTCAGTTGCACTTGGCTTTCCCGTGCGTCTTTACCTTAATGACTCATCATCATTTTCTTAAGAAATTACTCATACCACTTTCCTTATTTCAAAATCCCCCTTTTTGATCTCCTACATCCACCAAAAACAGAAATTTCGCACTTTTAACAGCTGTGCCTTTTAAATAAAGTACGCTTTTTACAAAACCGTTCAGCGATTTATACGGCGAAACAAGATGTGCTTGACTCAAGCGGGTGGAAGGCTCAGACAGGAGTAGCGGCGAAATCGGGGATCCAGTGGTGGAGGAGGGTGAGGAGGAAGAAGGGAAACTGGATTGAGAGTCGCTGTGGTTGAGCAGGCGGGGAAAAAAAGAAAGGATGACGTGCTGGGGCGCTCTGTTCTGTCCAAAGGATCGATCGCGCTTTAGATTCAATGGCCACCTCGGCGATGAATAAAAGAGGAACGTATGGTAATCAGGGCCACAATACGCCGCCCGGGCCGAGCTGGGAGGAGCCGGCAGCCAGCCCTCGCGCAGCCCATTAGGCCCTGCGGAGGGACGCGCTAGACAATAACTGCTAATAATTACCATGTCAAGCGCCGGAATTAGTATTCACGACATGCAGGCCGTAGCCAGTCTTGACGTTTTACCCGAACGAGAGCCGGAACCCCACACAAATATTAAGTTCCAAAAAAATCTGGACTAGCACAGTAAAAACACACGAAACAACAACCGTCTCTGCTGTTTGTTCATCGCCTCCCCACCCCGCTTCCTTCTACACAAAACATCAGGCTGTTAAGGAGCTCTATTCGACTACATTTGAGAACAACAGCGCATCTAATCTGCTCCTTGTCATACACATTATAATTATGTATGTAACAACTACAAAGCATGGGATTATTTTGTGAAGCTGTATCTTCACAAATTGAAGGTCTTCCAATCATTTCACAAAAAAAAGCACTCCGTCTTCAGGCCACGAGTGGCCTACCGGGACCATCCGACCGCCGTGTCATCCTCCGTGGAGGATGCGGATAGGAGGGGCGTGGAGTCAGCACACCGCTCTCCCGGTCATTATGATGGTATTCTTGACCGAAGCCGGTACTGTTCGGTCTAGTAGCTCCTCAATTGGCATCACGAGGCTGAGTGCACCCCGAAAAAAATGGTCACCCATCCCAGTGCCGACCTTCGCCAATGCTTTTTTCTCACGGTGCAAGTTTTGAACCATGTTAACGCCTTTGTTGGTGTTACATTACATTCCTCATACCACCTCACGGCGTGCGATGGAGGGTACTCTGGGTACGTCTGTCACTCCCCGGTTCTAATTGTGAAGGGTCCGCGAAAAGAAAGATTGTTTGTGAGCGCCCAGAGTGTACTCGAATCTCTCTAATGTTATCTTCGTGGTCTTTCCGTAAAGTACACTGAGGTGACAAAAGTCATGGGATACCTTCTACATCGTATCGGACGTCCTTTCTCCCGGCGCAGTGCAGCAATTCGACGTGGAATGGACTCCACAAGACGATGAAAGTCCCCTGCATAAATATTGAGCCATGCTGCCTCTATAACCGTCCGTAACAGCGAAAGTGTTTCAGGTGCAGGATTTTGTGCACGAACTGACCTCTCAATTAATTCCCATAAATGTTCGACGGGATTCACGTCGAGCGATCTGGGTCGCCAAATCATTCGCTCCAATTATCCAGAATGTTCTTCAAACCAATCGCGAACAACTGTAGCCCGGTGACATGGCGCACAGTCTTCCTTAACAATTAATCGCTGTTTAGGAATAAATGTTATCCAAGTAATCGAATTTAAGTCAACTACAGTTCGCATATTGCTTTGTTAATAGCTTTGGTCCATGGCTCCGTGGGGTCTGTGCCACTACATTCCGCTCTTACCAACTGAAATCAGGACTCATGTAACCAGGCCACGGTTTTCCAGTCGTCTAAGGTCCAGCCGACATGGCCACGAGCCCAGGAGAGGCGCTGCAGGAGATGCTGTGCTGTTAGCAAAAGCAGTCGCGTCGTTCTACTGCCATAGCCCCTTAACGCTAGGTTTCACAGCACTGCCCTAACGGATATGTTCGTAGTATCTCTCATATTGATTTCTGTGGTTGTTTGACGCAGTGTTGCTTGTCTGTTAGCACTGACAACTCTACGCAAAAGCAGCTGCTCTCGGTCGTTACGTGAAGGCTGTTGGCAACTGCGAAGTCAGTGGCGAGAGGTAATGTCTGAAGTTTGGTGTTCTCAGCACACTCTTGACACTGTGAGTCTCAGAATATTGAATTCTCTAACGATTTCAGAAACGTTGTGCGGCCGTAATCACGTCGAAAACCTTCCCACAAGAATCGGCTGGGGGCACTGCCCCTTTTATCTTCTGTACGCGATACTACAGCCATCTGTACATGTGCATAGCGCTATTCCATGATTTTTGTCACCTCGGTGCAGAAAGGTACATTCGGGCAAGTGCAGCACTAACCATACCGTGATGCACAACGACTCTCTTGCATCGTCTGCTTACACAGTGGAATGAGCATCTCCTCGACGCTTTCATGCTTGCTATATGAACCTGTAACAAACGTGCTGCTCTACTTTGGATTCTTCGCTATGTCTCCTAACAATTCGGTCTGTTACGCGTCCCAGAGTGACGGACAGTGTTCAAGCGTCGGGCGAAAGACGTCTTTGTAAACTAACTCTTTCGTGGGTGCACAACAGTTCCTGACGATTCTCCCAATTACTGTCAGGTTGGCATTTGCCTCACCTGCGGTTTATTTTACGAGGTGGATCTACTTCAAATCGCTCCGTACGCATACTCCCAGATATGTAATGGATGTGACTACTTCCTATGATTGTTCTGTAATCGTGTAGTCATACAATAACGGGTCTTTTCTGGCTATTTATGTGCATTACCTTGCATTTGTTCATACTGTTGAGGGTCAACTGCCGAATCCTTCATTCAGCATCGATTCTGTGAAGGTCATCCTGCTTTTCGCTGCAACTTACAAGCGCTGCGATTTGGTCGAAGATGTCGTATATCCTAGAATGGCTTTTGGAACTCAAGGAAGAAGGAATCTCTAAGATTTCACCTGTATTTATTGTTTCCTAGCAACTGTGTGTCCCGCGAACAGTGGCAGCTCAGGACGGTGTTTTGTTTTATTCTGCAGGAAGTGGTCTAAAAATTGTGCTGTTGTCATTACGCAATTGGAAAAAAATTAATCTACCTGGCGACGCTGCTGGGCTAATGTAAGGGTGTCGCTTTGTCCTGCTGGAACTGCCCAAGTCCGTCAGAATGCACGATGGACATGAATGGATGCAAATGATCAGACAGAATTTTCACATACGTGTCACCTGTCAGAGTCGTATCTATACTATCAGGGGTGCCATATCACTCCAACTGCACACGCCCCACAACATTACAGTGCCTCCACCAGCTTGAACAGTCCCCTGTTGTCATGCAGGACAAATGGATTCATGAGGTGTCCATATCCGTACACGTTCATCCGTTGGATACAATTCGAAACGAGATTCGTCCGACCAGGCAAAATGTTTCCAGTCATCAACAGTCCAAAGCCGGTGTTGACGGGCCCAGACGAGGCGATGAGTGTCGCACAATGACCAAGGGTACACGTGTGAGCTTTCGGCTCAGAAAGCCAATACCAATGATGTTTCGTTGAATGGTTTACACCCTGACAATTGTTGATGGCCCAGCACCGAAATCTGCAGCAATTTACGGAAGGCTTGCGCTTCTGTCACGTTGAACGAGTCGCTTCAGTCATCGTTGGTCCCATTCTTACAGGATCTTTTTTCGACCGCAGTGGTGTCGGAGAGTTGATGTTTTACCGGATTCCTGATATTCACGGTACATCGTGAAATCCCTACTTCATCGCTACTTCGCAGACGCTGTGTCCCATCGCTTGTGCGCCGACTATAAGACGTTCAAACTAACTTAAATCTCCATAACCTGCCATTGTAGCAACAGTAACGGATCTAACAATATATATATATATATATATATATATATATATATATATATATATATATATATATATATATATATATGCATGCCCATACCAGTTTCTTTGGCGCTTCAATGTACTCGTATATTCATTCATACATCCGGCGATAGCGTGTACGTCTACGAAGATACAATGTCAACCAGCCATGTCTTTGTGTGCTTTACATTTTTTGTCAGGCAATGTACGTTCAAAGGCTTTTTTTTCCTACCTGGGCACTTACCTTCTGTGCGTCCCGATAGCTGACTGGTCAGTGCAAAGTTATGCCACGCAAAGGGGCCTGGGTTCGATTCCCAGTTGGGTCGGAGATTTTCTCTGCTCAGAGACTGGGAGTTGTTTTGTCTTCATTATCATCATATCATCCCCCATCGACACGCAAGTGGCGGAAGTGGTGTCAACTCGAAAGACTTGCACCAGGCAATCGGTCTATCTGACGGGAGGCCTCCGCCACACGACATTTCACTGATCTTCGAATTCTTTCGGTATGACTAAAATCGAAGAGGGCCAGGTCGTCATGTGATCCCTTGGGAGATCGCAACAGACTAGGTACCTAATTCATAAAATGAAGAAGAAGAAGCGGTGGAGGAATGGATGCAGAAAAATGAGGGAAATGAGGAGCGAGCTGCAGAGGCGGAGGAAAGCACTGAGAAAGGCTAATTTACAAAGAGTTGAAGACAGGAAAAAAAATAAACAGATGAAGGGCGAGGAGCAAGAGTGGAGGACGTGAACTGGCGGACGCAGGAGGAAGCCGCCGAGTCGCCTTGGGGACGGCCGTGCCCGTACGTGCCGTTACGTCGCCAGTCGGGCAGCGCGTTACGTCAGCGCCACGTCGGCCGGCGTCGGCGTCGGCGTCAGCGCTGCGTGTCGTGCACATGCGCGGAGCGGCCGACACTTGTCTGCGATAGCGCGCCGCGCCGAGGCGGGGCTGCGGCCCACGAACTCGGCGCGTGTGCCGAGCTGGCAGAAGACGCAACTCCCCGCGGGACGGCCGACACGCTGACACACGTTCCCCACCACCTGACACTGCACGGCCTGGCGTGATTAAACAAAGGCAGCGATGCATCAGGCTTCACCGGCTCCAGAGCTGTGTCGGAACACGGCTATCCCACTGATTAATGTTTTGGAAATGTGTGGTGAGGACTACGGGACCAAACTGTTGAGGCCATCGCTCCCTAGGCTTACACACGAATTAACCTAACTTACACTAACGAGAACACGCACACCCATGCCCGAGGGAGGACTCGAACCTCCGACGGGAGGAGCCGCGCGAACCGTGACAAGACGCTCCAGAACGCGCGGCCACCCCGCGCGGCACTAATTAATGTGACATCATGATGCACGAAACACCGCTCTTCCCACCGTTCTTGAGCCGAAGCCTTTACGAAAATTTTAAAATATCACCGAACGAAAACCAACACGTGACATTTCCTTTTTTACAGCACGTCTACGTAAACGTTCACTTTCAGCATACTATTCAGAAATTACGTAAACTAAAGGTCGAGGGGGCAGAAAGGAAAGGAAACGAAAGGAACTAATGGTATTAACTGCACCGGGACTTTGTGCGGAACCGGTGGCGACGAATGAAAATGTATCCCGGACCGGGTCTCGAAACCGGCCCGATTACGAAGCAGTTGCTTTAACCACTGCGCCATAAGGACATAGGTTTTATCGCAGATGCATGGCCTACCTCGACACGCCTACCGGGCGAGCCACAATGACACTCAACGCTAGCTATCGGCAGTCTCCGTCCATCTCGACCATGCTCGCTTTGGAGATCCGCAGTGAAAATTTGGATTCGTTGCCCATCGAGGGAAATCGGTTATATGAATGCTTGGTGTCTTTTCTTTCGGATATGGCAGAGAGGACAGAGACAGTGCATTTATATACTCGGGAAGTTCTGAACTGCTGTTCTTCTAACAATGACAAATAATAAATTTTAACTACTTTTGAATACATTATGGGAGCGAACAGTGATCAATGTGTTACAAATATTTACTATCAAAAACAGTCTTGATCACAATTTATTTATTACGGTGACCGGTTTCGACCTTTACTGTGGTCATCTTCAGACCCGTGAGTAAGAACCTCCTCCTGCTGGAGAATCACTACTCAGTGATTCTCCACCAGAAGGAGGATCTTACTCATTGGCCTGAAGATGATCACCGTAGAAGTCGAAACCGGTCACCGTAATAAATAAATTGTGATCAAGACTGTTTTTGATAGTAAATAAATTTTAACACTTTGAACCACAGTGATTTCTGCCTAACATCATCATTTTATTAATTTTTTTTTTAAATGCCCGTGCCTTTCGCATGAAACCCCCGATGTTGTTGCAAGAGAGAGACTCCAACCGATACATCGAGGTAGTTCTACGAATGTATTGCAACGCAGCAGTCGCTTACAGCGTTCAAAGTCGACGCGGAGGTTTGCTATGTGATCGTAGAAGATGTGTGTGCAAATTATTCTTACGTAATTTACCTGATGTGTGGTTTTTGCACAGTAATCATACTAAGGAGATAATTGACAGTGATAGTAAGTATATCTAAAGTTACTGTAAGGTAAATTTGAGTTTGTACTGCAGCTTTTATGAGTGGTTTCGATAGAAAACCACTGGGGCTGTATCTACTTATTTAATTATTTTTGTAATTTGACGTAAATTTATTCAATTTTAGGTCCATTTTTTGCTTATTTTAGGCATTATCTGTTCTCGAACATACACGATCTAAACGTCCGTATTTTAGAAGAAGAAATTCCGAGTGAATTGGATTCAGACACATCTGAAGCAGAAAGCGAGGCTGAGGATGCTTCTGTGGATGTTCTTCATAAGGCAAGTACATCAGGAGCTTCAGCACCTTTGCCGGGTCCTGAACCACTCAGTGAAAATGCAGCTGATGACGGCGTTGATGACGACAGTGCACGTGAGCCTGCCATGATAAGCGCATATGGTTTGCAACGTACAAGTTAGCAGTTGTGCATCACTTCTCTAAAGAGGTCGGACCAGGTGTTGAAGTAAGCTGTCAATCTTCGGTGGAAGCGTTTTCGAGGTTATTTCTATAGGTATCATCGGAGGCTGATGAATGTATGTCCCAGCAGCTCCAAAGTAAAATGTCTTGTGACTAGGGCCTCCCGTCGTGTAGACCGTTCGCCGGGTGCAAGTCTTTCGATTTGACGCCACTTCGGCGACTTGCGCGTCGATGGGGATGAAATGATGATGATTAGGATAACACAACACCCAGTCTCTGAGCGGAGAAAATCTCCGACCCAGCCAGGAATCGAACCCGGCCAGTTAGGATTGACATTCTGTCGCGCTGACCACTCAGCTAACGGGGGCGGAGAGCTCCAGAGTGAACCGACTTCAAAAAACAACGCATTGTTTACTTTTTGACATGTTCTTATTATATTCGTTGCTTACGATTACAATAAAGGATAATTTTTTGAAAAATTTCGAAATTATACTTTAATATTGTTGCGACTCACAGGGTTAAAAAATACAAACAACAGAACTCAATAGTGCTAGCTAGTGTTGTTACAGTATCTTCTATAATCAGAGACAAATTTCTCTATACTTTTATTGCTCTCACCCTAGTTGACATCTAGTTGAAGATGCAAAGACCTGCGGTTATTTCATGCACGACAATGCAAGACCACAAACTGGCAATGCGCGTTATACAGTGGGGTGTAACCAGCTCGTTTATCCGGTCGTGATAAGACGCCATCTTCGGTTCATCCGCTTTTTTTTTCTTTTTAATGTACGATATTTGATACTCTGAAAAGTCGTCGAGCAATTTTGAAACATGACAAAATGTTTCTGAAGGTATCTGTACGGAATGAAGTCATATATGGAACAGTTTAACAAGAAGAGAATAGAAGCTTTTGAAGTGTGAAATGTAGAAGACTAGACGTGTAGATCCTGTAACTAATAATGAGGTACTGCACAGAATTACGGCGAAAAGATATTTGCAGCACAACTCGACCAAAAGATGGGATCGGTTCATAGGACACATCCTGAGATATCAAGGGATCACAAATTTAGTAATGGAGGGAAGTGTGTGAGTGTGTGTGTGTGGGGGGGGGGGGGGGGGACAATAGTAGAGAGAGAACAAGGGATGAATATAGTAAGCAGATTCAGAAGCATATAGGTTGCAGTAATTATTCGGAGATGAAGAGGTTTGCGTTAAGAAAGAACTGAATAAATACAGAGAGCACTAAAGCAATTAAGCTCCCAATCTTCCCGTGGTCCATACGTGTATCGAACAGAAAGAAGCCCTAGAAAGTGGTACGTGCCGGGAAGTAATCACTGCCAAGCACTACTCCACATGGTCTGCAGAGTATTAGATCTAGATGTACGTAAAGAAACAAAGAAAGGATGAGAGAGGGGAGGGAGGCAGGGAGGGTGGGAGAAAGAGAAAGACAGAGAGAGAGAGAGATTTCACATCTGCATCTCTTCTGACCTCTCACAACTAAGTCGGTCCGGCCCTACTTTCAACGCACGCCTCGAACTAACCTCAGGTAACGACATCCGAAGTGCACAGTACTAGTTAGTGCCCCTCAGTCTGTAAGAGTTATGACCGTTCCTTTAAACGATTCGACTGTCGTACAGCAGAAAGTAATGACTAGCGATTTACAAGCGCTTCGCAGCCTCGGGGAACAGCAATGAAGTAGGTCTCGCCGTATTATTAAGTGCCAACTTTAAAAGGCTTCCTCCTCTGATTCACAGCTCTCCCGAGCAGCGAGAAGGGCGGCTTCAACTTTGAGGCAATATTGCCAGCTCTGTGTTGCTAATGAAGTCTTATCTGCAGCGCACTACCGTTTAAGTCTTGCTTCAACTTACGGAGCTTTATTGCCTCGAGCGGCCGCCGTGATTCACGCTGTATCTCGCGCCCCGGCGAGAAGCCGTTTGCGAAACGTTACACAAGGCGCTGGGAGTGAGTGCCAATGTATGTCGTGCGCCTTATCTCTTATCCTGCGACGCTCGGAGAAATTCGATTAGATTTGTTACCGGGAAGAAGTCTGAACGCAGACTTCAATGTCGAGGAAGAAATGGCAGCTGACATCAAATTTTATCACGCTACACACTTAGCCGTGTGATCGCTTGATTAACTAAACGTGATATTAGCTGTAAGCGATGACACATAGTGCGTGTCTCTTTCGTACTGCAAAAATCTGCCCGGTCTGTTACTATCGTAGCACCGCAGTGCGGCTTAAAGATCGGACTGCGCCGAAATTACTTACAGACATAAACGTTATTTAATCGATGAGCCACGTGTGGACTGCCCGTTACAGCGCCCAGAGGGTACAATATTACTTCGTGCAGACATACCGCCACAATCAGGAACGCTGATGATCTAACCTCTGACGGAGGCGTCGGATTGGTCGGGTCACTGAAATCTCGGGACTGTTTCGGGTCCATCCTCCTCAGACAGGCTGTGTAATAAGCGATTTTTACGATGCTTTTGATAAAAACTAATGAAGCAATCAACATAAGTCTTTTGCACATTATTTATTGACTCTTAGGCAACGTTTGCTGATTTTTTAAAGAAATTCATTCCTCGTTAAGTTCCTCATTCCAGAAGATAAAACTACTCTTATCCAAAATGAGAGATGTCCATGGCGAAATCCTTGACTCTACAAATCTTACCTGAAATAAAAACAAAAATAAATCAGTTTCCTTAATGTATAAGATATTGTGCACTAACAAGGGAACCCCCCCCCCCCCCCCATCACACCCCCCTCAGATTTAGTTATAAGTTGGCACAGTAGATAGGCCTTGAAAAACTGAAGGCAGATCAATGGAGAAAACAGGAAGAAGTTGTGTGGAACTATGAAAAAAATAAGCAAAATATACAAACTGAGTAGTCCAAGCGCAACATAGGCAACATCAAGGATAATATGAGCTCAGAAGCGCTGTGGTCCCGTGGTTGGCGTGAGCAGCTACGGAACGAGAAGTCCTTGGTTCAAGTCTTCCCTCGAGTGAAAAATTTACATTCTTTATTTTTGCAAAGTAATGATCTGTCCGTTCGTTCACTGACGTCTCTGTTCAGTGTAATAAGTTTAGTGTCTGTGTTTTGCGACCGCACCGCAAAGCCGTTCGATTAGTAGACGGAAGGACATGCCTCTCCAATGGGAACCGAAAATATTTGATCGCGAGGTCATAGGTCAACCGATTCCTCCACAGGAAAACACGTCTGATATATTCTATACGACACTGGTGACGGCACGTGCGTCACATGACAGGAATATGTTGTCGACCCACCTAATTTGTACACTTGGCGAATGGGTAAAAAGAGTCTTCTACCTTGCCCGATTTAAGTTTTCTTGTGGATTTGACAATCACTCCCAAAAAAGTGATGAAAACATAAGAGTTTGTCACGTAAACTGACAATAAAAAAATCAAACTTTTCACTCGAAGGAAGATTTGAACCAAGGCCCTCTCGTTCCGCAGCCGCTCACGCTGACCATGAGACCACGGCTCTCCCGAGCTCTCATAGTCCTTGACGTTGCCTATCCTCCGCATGGACTACTCAGTTTGTATATTTTGCTTCTTTTTTCATAGTACTACACAACTTCTTCCTGTTTTCTCGACTGATCTGTGTTCAGTTTTTTTAAGCCTATCCACTGTGCCAACTTACAACTAAATCTGAGGGGGGTGCGATGGGGAGGTTCCCTTGTAAGAAACGGCAGGTCTTTTTGAAATTTGGAAATATAATAAAATGATGGACGTCTGAAACAAAGATGTAGTTTTGTCGTGCGTTTTTAGCTACGTTGTTTGCAATAACTAATGAAGAAATTAAAATAAAAAAGTTAGCCTATTATTCCTTGTGGAGATGACCGAGGGGTTATTGATCCCAATTTCAGAAAGATACGTTTATTAGTGTGCCCGCCATCCATTCTGTCGTCGTCTTGAAATGTGGTGTATCTCATGGACACACCTGATTTTGGACAGAGCAACTTTTAACTCCTCGGATGGGGGGGCTTAATGATGAATGACTTTCTTCAAAAAATCCGAAAATGTTGTCCAAGAACAATAAATAATGTGAGAAAAGATTTACGTTGGCAGCTTTATTAGTTTTGAAAAAATCGTAAAACTTGCTTATTCAGTGGGCGACAGAAGAGAACGGACCAGTAAAAGTCTATTTTTTCGGTCTGAGAAACTAATGAACCGGTATTCCGTAGTGGGTATAGTTATTTTTTGCGCTAATGAAGGATGATTGGTGATTTTATTTAGATTAGATACTGCCGTTTGACGGTCATTTTGCGGAATGTATCTGTAACGTGCTCGGGAATTATACCTATGTCTGCAGTTAGTGTGGTAAAGTGGTGATTTTTTTCTGCAAAATGTTTCGGATTTGGCTTTGATTCAGCTAGGGACGTTTCTTTCTGTTTATAGACGTCTGTTTGGCAGATAACGATGTGCATTAACGCTATGCGCAACAATCTAGTCAGCGTTGACTGAACTTTTCCGGATTTATATCAGACGCTAATATCCACAGATCCGGCCAATTTAAAATACCTGGTATAACTACTGTTTTGTGTACCTTAAGTTGATTATTTACAGATAGTGCATCATTATTCAGCAGTACGTATAACTAGTATGTATTTAGAGACCCATTTTTGCAAATCTTGG
The DNA here is from genome assembly GCF_021461395.2 of Schistocerca americana. NCBI lineage: Eukaryota > Metazoa > Arthropoda > Insecta > Orthoptera > Acrididae > Schistocerca > Schistocerca americana. Next base: position 513,628,714 of record NC_060121.1, on the reverse strand, counting down.
TTATACAGTCTTGGAAAGTCGGTCTCCTATCGAAATCCAATTCCAAGTGCTTAATGTTGACTTTCCAAAACAAAACTACATCATTAAATATAAGAACATTTGGACTCATTCTGCTGTGAGTGACATGATTATTTCGCCCTTGTCCTGCACCTATGCGGGGTCAGCGTGGTTAATTTAGGATTTGATATGGTTAGTTTAAGGAGTGGCCGGATGCCCTTCATGTCGCCATCCCATTACTCCCCAGGAAGGAATACGAGTAGGTGTACCCCAACTGTCTGCGTGTAGTGCTATCTGAAAGTGTAGGCATTTTTCTAAATGTTCGCGAATCGTGTAACTGAGGCGGGACTTGGCTACCAGCCCGGTATTCACCTAGTCGCATGGGGGAAACCACATAAAAAAATACTTACAGGCACATCGGCCCTCGTCCTTAGTCCGCAGGGCCGGTGCACCCGCCCCAATTCCGGTTCAAATGGCTCTGAGCACTATGGGACTTAACTTCTGAGGTCATCAGTCCCCTAGAACTTAGAACTACTTAAACCTAACTAACCTAAGGACCTCACACAACACCCAGTCATAACGAGGCAGAGGAAATCCCTGACCCCACCGGGAATCGAACCCGGGAACCCCCAATTCCGGAAGCGGCGCGCTAACACGCACGGCCACATGGGCTGGTTGAGTCAACGTGATTGCTTGCGTTTTGTTACTATTTACGGGGATCATGCATAAATCGGATCAATCCTTGATCTGATGGAGGTGTTTCTGTAGCTGTTTTGACATGAATAGAAGGTCTCGATTTCGAGTCTCGGTCCGGCACACAGTTTTAATCTGGCAGGAAGTTTCAAGACATTTACTGTTCCTGTAGGGGGCAGTATCATCAGCAAATACTGATCGGCGACCTCCTCGTTGCTTAGGGACGTCGTCTGTGTACACTGTATACAAAACTGGGCCTTCTGACACTGCAGCTTCTGTTTGTCTGAAGTTGCTGTGGGGCGCACGGCCGTCATATGCCCGACCCGCTCCGCTCCATAAGCAGTCGGCGATCGAAGAGGAGATTGAGGCAACGCATCTGAGGTCGGTGAGATGTCTGATCGCTGAAATATTGTACCCGTTCGACACTATAAACCGGCAGTATATCCGTGGATTGTTCCGCGTCGTTATCTGCGCGCTCAGCGCGGCGTCTGCCAAGCGAAGGGGCCCGGGTTCGATTCCCGGCCAGTTCGGAGATTTTCTCCGCTCAGGGACTGGGTGCTGTGTTCTCCTTGCGTTCATATCGTCATAACTAACATTACACTATTGAAATGACTGAATAGGCACTGCCCGAAAGCCAATAAATTGGAAAAACAGAGAAATTAAAACGACGGGAGAAACTGAAGAATAACAAATGACATTCAAGCTCGGGCAAGGGCATATAGTCTACGTCCTTATGTTGCAGGGTCGTATAGCATTTTATAAGCTCAAACACTATCGAGTTTCTGGAGAAAGACACGCTTCTCTCAAACCATCAGAACAGATTCTGAAGGAAAAAAAGGATCATTCGCGTAAAGCAGCTTTATACCACATCTCACGAACAACACATGCAGTTGAACAGGTAGATTCCGTATTCCTGACACTGTACCCGTCGTCTGCTAATAACAAAGATAAGACCATATTGAGTATCTTCGTAAATATGCGACTGGCTCAAGGTATATTTGACTGACAAAACGCAATACGTTATATTTGCTGGCGAATGCTCAGCAGAAACGAAAGTACCAATCTGACTGCTCCAAGGCAGCGTAATCAGGGCTACTGTAAGTGATTCGTTCATTTTCGAAGCTGCATATTTTTCCAAGTGTTTGAATATGATTGGTGCATGAATGGAGCCATGACCTCACAAAGCTTGTATTTTGCACTCTATAAATGTTCTATGACTGAACCTCTGGTCATACGATACACGTCCAATAGGTGGGTAAGTTCGTTCCACAACTGTCAACAGTCGTCGCATCAGTATTGATGAGTTTTCTAAGCTGTTCGCGTATTCTTGGCAGTGGGGGGTATGTAAACCCAGCGTTTAATGTACTGCCAAAGAAAAAAGACACAAGGCACTGGCCAGGAGACCCGGGAGGCCAAGGGAACAAAGCCACGTCATCTTGAACACTACGCCCAATCCAGCAATGCAGAAATTCGTCATTTAGGTAGCGGCGACCATACATTCTCCAATGACAAGGTGCCACGTATTGCTGTAAGATGAACTTTTCCGAATCAGCAGTCGGTTGTGGAAACAACAACTGCAACATCTCAAAGTAAGATATACATGGCCCAAATGGCTCTGAGCACTATGCGACTTAACATCTGAGGTCATCAGTCCCCTAGAACTTAGAACTACTTAGACCTAGCTAACCTAAGGACATCACACACATCCATGCCCGATGATGGATTCGAACCTGCGACCGTGGCGGTCGCGCGGGTCCAGACTGTAGCGCCTAGAACCGCTCGGCCACCGCGGCCGGCGGTGAACAGCAAGCTTAGTTGTTAGGCGATCGTAATGAAATGCAGGGAGACTTGGACAGAATTTCCACTAGGTGAAATGAATGGCAGCTCTCTTTATATGAAGATAAAAGCAAGATAATGCCCATGACGAACAGAGAGAACCCGATAATATCCGATTACAAGATTAGTGGTGAATATGTTGAGCACGTCACATCGTGTGTTTAGTGGCAAGGCTAACAAGTCATGCGAAGTGGAAAGGTCACGCAAAATCAGTAATAGTGAAGGCGAATGGAAAACATAAGATTTGTTTGAAGATTTCTTAGAAAGTGCAATCTACGTGAATGATGGTAACGCAATCAAGTCTAGAGTATTGTTCACACATTTGGATTCCTGAGAAGGTAAGCATGAAAACACAAAGAACAAATTCAGACAGGTTGCAATGATCGCAACATTTACACAGATTGCAAGGATCGCAACAAGCGCGTATAGCCCAAATGAGAGTGTAACTGAAATGCTCAGGGAACATAAGTGTAAATACCAGGAAAAAAATCCAAATTGCCTCCAGGGACATAGGAATGCTTCTCTTACTATGAGCCGCGCGGGATTAGCCGAGCGGTCAAAGGCGCTGCAGCATGGACTGTGCGGCTGGTCCCGGCGGAGGTTCGAATCTTCCCTCGGGCATGGATTTGTGTATTTGTCCTTAGGATAATTTAGGTTAAGTAGTGCGTAAGCTTAGGGACTGATAACCTTAGCAGTTAAGTCCCATAAGATTTCACACACACATGACTGGCCAAAATATTACGACCACCTGATTGAGAGTGGGCTGCTTCACCTTTGGAAACCGAAAAAAAAACAGCCATTCTGCATAGTATGGATTCGCCAAGTTTGTAGTATTTTTCCGGACTATGTGACGCCAGTCGTCTACGCACAGGACACGCAATTCCCGTAAATTACGGGCCGGTGAATTATTGACGCGTAGTACGCTATAGCGTCTCAGGTGTGTTCCATCAGGTGCACATCAGGCAAAACTGGTGCTCAAGTCATGAATATGACATCTTTTCAGGCTCATCAAACCACTGTAGCATGCTTCCGGGCATATGCCACGGCCAGTTGTTCTGCTGGAAGATGTCGTCAGCATGAAGGAATGCAAGTGGTCCGCAGTTATGTTCGCACAGTTCACAGCTGTCACGGTGCATTCGAGTACCATCACATTTCCATGGATGCCCCAAATGACAGTCTCCCACAGCATAACGTTGCCCTCATCGGCCAGCGTCCATGGCACGTTGCCTCTTCCGAGTAGCCATTCGCCTGGACGATGGAGAATTAGGACATGAACATCGACGTGTTCTAACAAAAAACTCACCAGACTAGCCAAAAATTTTCGATTGATCGACGGTCCAATCTCGACTGCAATCGTGACGCGTGATGTCTTTGGGTCATCATGAGAACACACAGAGGTTGTCTGCCACGGAGCACTTCGTTTAACAATGTGAGTTGAAAACGGTGTGCTTGGAAACACTTGTTTGTGCCTGCAACAGCAGTGTACTCGGTCGTCAAACCTGCTACTGACCGCTGCCTGTCGTGCTCTTCAGAGCGGCCAAGTCTCCGACCTCCACGTCTTGTGATGAGGTCCACAAACCGCGGTTGCACCGTCTTTTAACCTCTTTCTACAGATGCTTACAGCAGTAGCAAGCAAACAGCCAACTAGTTTCGCCACTTCCAAGACGCTCGTTCCCAGGCGTCAGGCTGTAACAATCTGACTTTGTCAAAGTTACTTGTGTCAGTGAATTTTTCCACTTACGCTCTTATCGTCGACAGGATGGTTCCCAATCGTCTCTACTCAGTTAAAATACGGAGTTATTCTAAGTACACCTGGGGTTTCAGAAGACGATTACTAGACAACTACAAGACACAAAAAAATAGATACATATCAGTGGATACAGCATGTCATCAGGTTTCTTAACTCACATAGAAAGTGCACTTGCCAGGCTGCAAACATCAATATGTGTGAGCAGTTCATTGAAATTGCTGCTCCTTATCTGGGAAGGTGCAACGACAGTATCCCGTTTGGTCGTATGTCCGCTGGGTCGCCTATCTGCATACGCGATTTAATTCGATGCGACAATACGGAGTGGATGATTTGTCTCCCCGTTCTGCCTCTTAGTGTTGCGTTCCGGTAATACGCCACGTAGCGTATTACGAGTCAAAAGTCTGAAAAACGACAAATCCACTGATATGTGTCATTTTTCTTTGTATCTTGTATGTCAACTGAAACCCCCTGGGAACTCTATGAGTAACCTTACCATTTTGACGGCATTCAGTCTCGCTCTGAACAGTGGCCGTAATGTTTTGTTTAATAATAACATAATGTCGTGTGACGAGGGCCTCCCGTCAGGTAGACCGCGCGCCTGGTGCAAGTCTTTCGATTTGACACCACTTCGGCGACTTGCGCGTCGATGGGAATGAAATGATGATGATTAGGACAACACAACACCCAGAACCTGAGCGGAGAAAATCTCCGACCAAGCCGGGAATCGAAACCGGGCCCTTAGGATTGACAGTCTGTCGCGCTGACCACTCAGCTACCGGGGGGGAGGGGGGGGGGCAGGCTTTTGGTTAATCAGCGTGACCGACTCAAAACGTTTCAAGATACTTTGTGTTGTTGCCCGGTGAAAATGGATAATAATGAAGGCTGCAATGAGTATATGTATAAATATGAAGAAGAGTGTGTTATTCTTTAGAGAAAGACGATAAAAACACAGCGTTCCTGGTCCATTCTAACACAAGCTAGCAGGGATCCATCGTTGACAGTCATCTCAACCTGGTCAAATGGTTCAACTGGTTCTGAGCACTACGGGACTTAACATCTGAGGTCATCAGTCCCCTAGAGCTTAGAACTACATAAACCTAACTAACCTAAGGACATCACACACACCCATGCCCGAGGCAGGATTCGAACCTGCGACCATAGCAACAGCACGATTCCGAACTGAAGCGCCTAGAGCCGCTCAGCCACAACGACCGGCTCTCAACCTGTGAATTTTTGTGTATCTTAGGACAACTGATCTTTAAACCAATGTCCACATGTTTCGATATATCTAGGCCTTCTGACAATAAACGTATAAATCCGATACTGGTAACCGTGTTTCTTCAAGAATGCAAACCGAAAGCAAATTATGGCTGGTTGCTGTTGTGTACTGTCAACATTTTGTACTACGTTTCTTACGCCTAAAGCCGAAATCTAGGCGCGTTAGATACTTATATTTACTAGCGTCTTTACCTTATCCAGAAGTCTCACTGGCGGCAGTAAATCTAAAATCAATCAGTTGTGGCTGAATTAATTTGAGATCTACCGTCCATACTGAGACTTCTCGACGAGACATTAACGACGTTAGTAACTCGGAATATTTAGCGCGCCAGGTCAAGAATTTCACGCCCCTGCTTTGCTGGCTACCTGGCACGATCCGCTAGGCGTGAAAGCAAGAGTGGGAGAGGTGTGTGTTATGGGTAAAGGGGGCGGTGGGATTTGGGAGGGTGCGGGGGGTCGGCATCGGGGCAGGCAAGTGGCGAGTTTCCGGATCGCCGTTCTTCCGCCGAAAGTCTCACTCACGTAAGCTACCCTGCCTGGGCACAACTTGCTCCCGCTACTTCGTAATCCTTGCCCCAGCGTCTTCCACTTGCCATCGCGCCTCCGACGTTCCGCTATCGACCTCTCGCACTCAAACTTGGCTTTCATCATGCCGGCCGCCTAGAGTTCGCCTCGCATTCGGGAAGGCACTGGTACAACTTACGCCTGCTGCACCTTCTGGAGAGAAAGAAAAAGAGTCATCGTCTGTACTATTGTCACCTCTTGTCGGGCGTCACTTAGCCCCCCTACACATCTGCGTAAGTTCAGCGGCTCTAAAAAGGTCAGATGAGCGGTGAAGAACAGAAGGCAGACTGTCCTTGTGTCCCAACCACGAGAGAATCATCGGGAGCTCCGTTCTCCAATCAATGTTCCATACTCCAAATAAATGATGTGGCAACCTGCAGTTTAATTTTAATTCCACAGTTCATCCGTACTGGGGTCCCTCCGGAGGTGGTATAATTGTACACCTCCGATTAAAAATAACATTTTTTTTCTGGGAGAGAGGGGGAGGGGGAGAGATAGAGAGAGGACGAGGGGGCGAGATAGAGAGGGGGGAAGGGGAGAGAGAGAGAAGGGGGGGAAGAGGGGGGATGTAGAGAGATAGGAAAGAAAGTACAATTACATACGAAATACAGTCCAAGATGTCACTTTTTGGCATACTGCTCCTATGTGAAGGCATGAGCTCGAAAGTTGTTTTTAACACCTTAGCGGTATACTACTCATGATCCCAATTGTAGGTCGTAGGCATTCGCCAAGCTCCAATATTTGCACTGGCTTACCTAGTAACTTACAGGAAACGCAGAGTTTCAACGTGGAATGATAACAACAATAATATCGAACAAAAATGCTAGAAACAGGCTTAAAGTTACATGAAGGACAAAATGCTACGACCAGTCAGCGAGCACTTTCAATGTGCAAGCAAGCAGATCCAGCAATTGACTCATTCCGTCCCTTGGAACGACTCTGTGCACCAACTGTGCACTAAGCTCTGTGTGTTTCTTCGCATAAACGTGTAAGTTGACGACGACGTATAAATCAGAGGACAATCGTAAAACTAAGTATTATTTTTATAATCACTTCTTTGCACTTGTTTATTAAACTGTTTACAAGAAAAACCCCATGGATTAGTACTGCTGTTTCTAAGACAGGACTACTCCCAGAGATTCCTCGACGACGAACATGGGTGGCAGCAAATCGACCGCGTCCTTTTTCAAAGATACCACCCTGAAAATTGCCTCAAGTGATGCTTCAGAAACCATGGAGAAACAAAAGGAGTGGCGAAAAATGGAAAACTGAATCACTTTACCCCATAATGCGCCAAGTGGCTGGGTGGAAGCAACACAGTTGGATTATACTCGTCCGGAAAAAAGAGTGGGAAACGTAAACAATCTAGAATTAGCTTAAAACGATTCTGGACAATCTAATTCAGACGTTTGCGCCCGGTTATTGACAATTTTGGAAAAAAAGTCGCAACTCAGTTATCATCCTGTACAAATGTAAGCATTCCCTCGTGACTATCAATAGTTGTTCGGCGTAGGACTTCACAAGCGTTTCGAATTATTTTAGTTGCGCCACCTAAACCACATTCCCTTACTCTGAAAAACATCTCGATAATACCGATAAACTATAATGGAAGCAGTAGCTTTGTGTCCAGATGTTTTTGTTATGCTTTAACAGTGTTCCGTATGAGAGACAACAGTGGATCATAAAAATTTTAGCCTTTTTCTTAATTATCGGAATGGCATTCTTTACTTAACACCATTTCATTAGATCTGTTTTCATGTACCAGCGCCTATCGCATGACACCACCTATGCTATTCCAAGACAGATACTTTAGACATACTTCTACGATTGCAGTGAAGTGTAGCATACACAGCTTTCAAAGCAACAGTCGCACGAAGATTGTACGTGATTGCAGGAGATTTCGACCTCTTTTATCATATTGAGGAGATCACTGACAGTGAAAGTAAGCATAACTACAGTTATTGTAAATTTGAGTTTGTATTACTGCTTTTACCAGTGGTTTCGAAATGGAACCAATGGAGAAATATACATTTTTGCTATAAATTTATTAAACTTTAGGCCAGGACTATAATTTCTTTTAGACATTTCGAGTTCATTGATGATTCGAAATGTGGGATTATGGCTATGAAAAATGCGAAATTTCTTTCACATTATTTGATGGGTGGTTGAAAACTGTATGTCCCACCAGCTCCAAAGTCATACCACCTCCCTAAAACAACTGATCGTTTACTTTTTGCCAATTTCTTCTTGTATTCGTTGCTTACTATCATAATTAACGTTAACTGAATGGAAAATTTTAAAACAATACTCTTTCGTATTGTTGGGACTCAAAGGCTTGAAATTACACATATATAATAGAAGAACTGTGTAATACTTACGTAAATGTAACTGTATCTTTATGGATGGAATATTGTATCACATGAATGTCGCCAAAATAATCTGCTTGCACCACTCCATCGTTCACCTTTATTAAAGATGCTAAATAGTAAACATTTCGAATGAATCCAATTATTGTCAAACCACATTCAATAAATTAACATTCAAGCTTATTCATTATTCTGTGGCTCTTGCGGTGCGTATTTAATGCTACGCAATTGTCCCTAACGCTTGTAATACAACGACTCCAAACTATTAATGTAATCTACGCTAAGGATCATACAATATTAGCCTTTCCAAACAAAACAACTGCTCTTCTCAACGTAATTGTGGAGTGACGCTTGATGAATTCAAGGAATCTAATAACACACATGGTTACCAGACGAAAAGCATGGCGTACAGTATTATTTAATAATTTTCATCAATGGCTGTTACCAGAAGGAAAACAATTTCCTATCTTATAAATCTCCCTTTTTATTAATAAACAGTTTCAAATGCGATCCCTTGTACAAACCGTCACGAAGGCCATGCTTTGTTCAGGGTCCACGAACCAAAAAATCTACAACACGGTACGAGCCAGACATAAGAGACAGTGGCACAAAAAGAAATGTCCCCTGCAGTGTGGAGAAATGTTACCATTTAAACAATTTATTGTGATTGTGGGCCCGATAGCAACAAAAACAACGGGCCGAGTGAGGACTCGAACCTCCGACTGGGGGAGCCGCGCGGAACGTGGCATGGCCCCTAGACCGCGCGGCTTCTCTGAAGAGTTAGAGTCAATTATATATTCGAACGTAACAGCTGAGGTTCCAAAACGCGGTAGCGGTGATTTCTAGAGCATTTACATATTACCGCCAGGTAAGTAACTCTTCTTGTAATTAACGTGGCCGGCCGAAGTGGCCGCGCGGTTCTGGCGCTGCAGTCTGGAACCGCGAGACCGCTACGGTCGCAGGTTCGAATCCTGCCTCGGGCATGGATGTGTGTGATGTCCTTAGGTTAGTTAGGTTTAACTAGTTCTAAGTTCTAGGGGACTAATGACCTCAGCAGTTGAGTCCCATAGTGCTCAGAGCCATTTGAACCATTTAATTAACGTGGTGATGGTGATGATGTCAAATTACTTTCAGATCATCATTGCATCACCTCCGTTTCTAGAGTTCCGGAACCTGTACAGAGAATTAGAATAGAGCACAACATAAACATCACTTCCGCCCTTTTTGTTGCTCATGAATATCACACATTGCATGTTGTACCACCATACAGCGACACCTTCACAGGTGGTGGTCCAGATTACTGCACACACCGGTACCTCTAATACCCAGTAGCACGTCCTCCTGTATTGATGCATGCCTGTATTCGTCGTGGCACACAATCCACAAGTTCATCAAAACACTGTTGGTCCAGATTGTCCCACTCCTCAACGGCGATTCGGCGTAGATCCCTCAGAGTGGTTGGTGGGTCACGCCGTCCATAAACAACACATTTCAATCTATCCCGGGCATGTTCGATACCGTTCATGTCTGGAGAACATGCTGGCCACTCTAGCCGCGCGATGTCGTTATCCTGAAGGAAGTCATTCACAAGACGTGCACGATGGGGGCGCGAATTGTCGTCCATGAAGACGAATGCCTCGTCAATATGCTGCCGATACGGTTGCACTATCGGTCGGACGATGGCATTCATGTAACGTACAGCCTTTACGGCGCCTTCCACGACCACCAGCGGCGTACGTCGGCCCCACATAATGCCACCCCAAACCAGCAGACAATCTCCACTTTGGTGCACTCGCTGGACTGTGTGTCTAAGGCGTTCAGCCTGACCGGGTTGCCTCCAAATACGTCTCCGACGATTGTCTGGTTGAAGGCATACGCGACACTCATCGGTGTAGAGAACGTGATGCAATCCTGAGCGGTCCATTCGGCATGTTGTTGGGCTCATCTGTGTCGCGCTGCATGGTGTTGTGGTTGCAAAGATGGACCTCGCCATGGACGTCGGGAGTGAAGTTGCGCACCATGCAGCCTATTGCGCACAGTTTGGGTCGTAACACGACGTTCTGTGGCTGCACGAAAAGCATTATTCAACATGGTGCCGTTGCTGTTAGGTTTGCTCCGACCCTTAATCCGTAGGTAGTGGTCATCCACTGCAGTAGTAGCCTTCGGCTCCCTGAGCGAGTCATGTCATCGACAGTTCTTGTCTCTCTATCTTCTCAATGTCCGAATAACATCGCTTTGGTTCACTCCGAGACGCCTGGACACTTCCCTTGTTGAAAGCCCTTCCTGGCACAAAGTAACAGTGAGGACGCGATCGAACCGCAGTACTGACCGTCTATGCATGGTTGAACTACAGATAACACGAGCCGCGTACCTCCTTCCAGGTGGAATGACTGGAACTGATCGGCTGTCGGACCCCCTCCGTCTAATACGCGCTGCTTATGCATGGCTGTTTACAGCTTTGGGCGGGTTCAGTGACATCTCTGAACAGTCAAAGGGACTGTGTCTGCGATACAATATCCACAATCAACGTCTGTCTTCAGGAGTTCTGGGACCCGGGGTGATACAAAACTTTTTTTGATGTGTGTAGTTACTCTTCCCGCACGCCACGGGTGGACGCAAAAGCGAGGATCGTTTGTGTGATCGTTTGAAAACCGATTTCAGAATCATCATACTTATTATAGCCGTTTCCATAGTAAACTATAAACGAACAAAATCCTGTTGCAATGTCGTGTGCCAGGAACAAAGTGTCACGTACAGCTTTGAAAGCAACAGTTGGCGCGGAGGTTGTACGTCACAATGCTGCAGTACAAGTACATTCCCAGTAGTCATCTCGAGACTCAGAGTGGCGCATTCGTCAAATTACTGTTGCTTTGCATACTTCTTTAACTAAGAACTTGCACATGTTTAAGCAGACTTAAACTATTTTGATGAAGGTACTCCGTACGAAACCTATGTAAGAACAGACTTGTGCATGTAATGTCGCTCGTGCGAAACTCAGCCTGCCCCTTTCTCAAATGGCACAGCGCGAACTGTGGATAAGGGCAACAGGTAGATTCTATATTTCTAGCTTTCCGGAAAACACTTGACACGGTGCGCCATTGCAGGCTGTTAACGAACGTACGAGCATATGGAATAAGTTCACAGATATCTGAGTGGCTCGAAGACTTCTTAATATAGAACTCAGTATGTTCTCCTCAACGGCGAATGTTCATCAGAGACAAGGGTATCATCAGGAATGCCTTAGGGAAGCGTGATAGGACGGCTGTTGTTCTCTATGTACATAAATGATTTGTAGGACAGGGCGGGCAGCAGTCTGTGGTTGTTTGCTGTGATGCCCTGGTGTGCGGTAAGGCGTCGAAGTTGAGTGACTACGGGAAGATACAAGACGACTTGGACAAATTTTCCGATTGATGTGATGAATGGCACCTAGCCCTAAATGTGGAAAAAGTAAGTCAAAGCAGGTGACTAGGAAGATCGAACCTGTGATGTTCTGATACAGTATTACTACGTCCTGCTTGACACAGTCAAGTCGTTTAGATACCAGGGCGTAGCGTTGCAAAGCGATATGAGATGGAACGACCATGTGAGAACTGCAGAAGATGGTCGACTTCTGTTTATTGGGAGAATTTTAGGAAAGAGTGGTTCACCTGTAAAGGACCTATTCTTGAGTACTGCTCGAGTGTTTGGCATCCGAACCATGTCAGACTGAAGGAAGACATCGAAGCAGTTCAGAGGCAGGCTGCTAGATTTGTTGCCGGTAGGTCCGAGCAACTCATAAGCGTTACTTAGATGCTTCGGGAACTCAAATGGGAATCCCTGTAGGGAACTCGACGTACTTTTTGGGAAAAGTTAAGAGAATCGGCATTTGAAGCTGACTGCCGAACGATTCTACTGCCGCCAACATACATTACGCGTAAGGACCACGAAGATAAGATACGAGAATTAGGGCTCATAGGGAGGCATATAGACAGTAGTTTTTCCCTCTCTCTGTTCCCGAGAGGAACAGAAAAGGATACGACTAGTAGTGGTACAGGGTACCCTCCGCCAGGCACCGTATGGTGGCTTGCGGCGTATCTATGTAGATTTAATCCATAAACGTAAGCTTTTTCTGCCATTTTAATTTAACTCAGAGTTTCGTAAGGCGCGATCAAAAAGTTTCGCTTTGAGGGCGTTACTGCTGTGTATTTGCAACGTAGCGCAACTCCGATGCGCATATATGAGCATCGACGTGATGCGAGGAATTAGTGGGGCATTTGTGTCTTTCCGTCGTGCATGCGATTAATGCTGAAACTTGAAGTATGGCAACTTTATTACCAAACGCGCGCAAACAGGACTAACGTGCTGTTCTTCTTTTCTTGGCTGCCCTAGGACAAACACCGGCAGACATCGATTCTGTAAGGGCACAACGGGTTCTTCACGTCTGTTTCAATGCGTATGCACTAATATCGTCCAACCTCCTACGGGAACTTTGGAGTACGGGGGTGCTGGACGAGGGACAGTAAGTTGGAAATTTGAGCCGTTGGGGGACCGTGTCCGCATGATGGAAGTGGTTAGACGTAATCGCTCCTGATAAGCGGTAAATCTAGGTTCGAGTCCCGGTCCGGCATCATAAATTTTTAACTTTCGCCATTGCATTACCACAATGCTCTGTGCAACTGGAGGTCAGGATTTCCCACCCTTCCCTTCCCTTTCTTTTCCATTCTCAATTTCATATAAATGAATGGTGTAAGACCTTGCATTTTCGCCAGTGTGATATAAGCGCACTTATGTACGTCTTCAATTAGTACACCGTCTAATAAAAATTATCTGGCTGTGTATGGCAAGCTAACATACACCAACAAGCGACAAACGTCGCAAGCCCCTGCATATCAGCATCGCTGACTGGAAATTACCAGCTGCTATTAGAGCCGACCAACAGACCACAGCAGGGAAACCGACGAACTCGCCCACTGACGCACAAACAAATTGCAACATCATCCTACACTGTGCATCCGATATATGACCTATCGGACACAAAAATGATGATAAACCTAACTGGTGCAAGTTGCTGACGCTGATCGAGAGTTCAACATCGGCACCCAGCGGCAAACGCAGAGCAAGAGCACTGCACAACGTCAAAGGTATCGACATGCATGGTACCCACTACTAACAAAGCCTACCCTTGCACGACCTATCGCAGGCAGTAAGACATCCGCTACTGTTCCTACCACATGACCTAACTATCGCAGAGGTTTTTTTCCCTTGGCTCTTGCCTTGGCACTTTCTTTCCTCTGCCCTTGAAACCGCTACCCTTCGTTCGACTTCGACCCCATCTATCTCCAGATGAGCTCGTATCAATGGTTAACCTTAACCAGACGTACGCAAACATCGCAGTACCCACATCCTGCGGCACCTCACTTTAGTGAAAACTAACCCTTTTGGGTTGGCCATCATGCCGGTGTGGGCGTTTAGGGGCTCCACCTCTACTTAAAAAAAAAAAAAATAAATAAATAAATAAAAAAAAATACGCGACATTAACTTACAGTGCGTTCAAGCCTTCGCCTCATTAAGTCTTGAACTCTGAATGTTTTTGGAGGAATGACAACCCATTATTTCTCAAGAGCTGAAACCAGAGAAGGCAGTGTTGTTGGACGCTGCAGTCTGGACCGAAGCTGCCATTGTAACTCGCCCCAAATGTGTTCCATTGGGTTGAGGTCGGGACTCTGGGCAGTCCAGTCCATTTCCGTCATGTTATTGTCCACAAACCATTGCCTCACAGATGCTGATCTATAACATGGTGCGTTGTCATACTGACATAATCATCGTCTCCGAACTGTTGCTCTGCTGTAAACTGCAGACAATGCTGAGCCGAAATAAAATTTGCTGTTTCGAAGAGCGCGCCGCAGCGCGTAGTGTAAGGCAGTCGCCTTCCGTTTCTGGCGGTGGCGCGCTGTGGCAATTGCTGCTTTGTTGTCTCCCTCTGGTGGGAAAGGGAAAAAGTTGCCCGTTCACGTACATTTAAGGGGCGGTATGAGCTCGGTAGTCGGTGAGTCAGTCACTCTGAGACAAGTCAGTAAAAGGCAGTTGGTCAGCCAAGTTAGTCTGGGTCTGTCTCTCGTCTGCATTGGTGAGGCGGTTTGTGTCTGTCGGTCGTCCGGAGTGCTAGTATGTGTTAGGCCGCCAGTCTGCTCCAGTTTGCTCAGGCAATGGGCATTGGCGGTTGGTCGGTCGAGCACTGAGACACAAGATGACTTGTCCGCCTGCAGTGTCGGCGCATGTGAGGTCGCCACGGGAGTCCAGTGGCCGCGCCGTATAGCGAGGCGTAGTGGCTTCGCGGCCAACACGAGAGCAACAGGAGGCAACTCACGACCATCGGTCTGGCCGGTGCGAGCTGCGGCGCCGTGAGACGGGATATCGGCGCGCCTTCCTGCCTCCGTTGAAGCGGCTGGCAGTGGACGATTCGAGAGAGCGTTTTGGAGGTGCTGCGCCAGGTCTTCGCCAGACATCGCAGTCTTTAGAAGTTAAGTGATTTGTCATATGTTGTTTCAGTTACTTGTTAAAATCTACTTGTTTTCTTCGTCAGTCTCTCGTCCCCAGCTTGCTCGTCTGTCTCCCGTCCGCATTTGTTAGGAAGTTAGTTTCTGTCTGTCTGTGGGTCGGTCTGCCATACGTTAATAGGTGCCTCTGTCATGTTTGTCGGATTCGGTGTTAAAGGTAAAGGTCGAATTCCTGAAATATGTTTTTATCTTGCCTATCATCTTGCGAGGCGGTATATGTGTAATGTAGAGCATGTTGTACACTTTTTGTAAGTCTGAATTTCATGGGTTTTATTTAAATAGTCATTTTTATAAAGTTGCCACCCTTCCACCGTAAGAGCCCTTTTAAAAACAAATTGCACTTTTGGTGGCAAATAATTTCTTAGAGTGAGTGTGTGTACCGTTTCCATCCCTCTTACGGGGCGCATAGATAATGTGTTTGTGTGAGTTGTTAAAATTTTTAGTTTAAAGTAATCTGGTGTGTTACAGATTTGCACCAGTGTAGTTTTTCAGAGGTCGTTGTGAGCGGTCGTGACTACAGCCGTGTTGAAAGGGAGCAGGCAAGCTTCTCAGCCCGAAGGCTCATACCGTAAAAAAAGAAAATTTGTTGTTCTGCCTCTGAATAATTGTAGCTTGATAATTAGAGGGTACTTTCTGATTATAATTTTAAATCCGTTTTTGAAAAGGCTTTTAGGAATGAAATTCACATTTGTTAAAGGTAATTTTATTTTCCATCAGTTACTTCCTGGCAACTACTTCCACGCTCACCTAGTGTGATTAAATGTGTTAATGTTCTTGGTGAATCGCTAGTAAATAAAGTAAATTCGTTAAGAAAAGATTTTGAAAGTTAAAAAATTCACGGTTCAAATGCCGTACAATGTGTTCACATCCTTCTGCTTTTAGCGTTTTCTTAAGTGCACTGAAGGAACCATACCCTACCCACGAAACACACTTCCACATCGTAACATCGTCTCCTGCTTTCCTCACTACTGACACTACACATGCTGGCAGGTAACGTTTTCCATTTATTTGACACAACAAAACGCCTCCATTGGATAGCCACAGGGTATAGCGTGATTCATCACTGCAAACCATTCTATTCCAGTCACCCAGTCTCCAGTGGCGTCATTCTTTACACCTCCTCAGAAGTCACGTAGCGTTGACTACAGAAATGTGTGACTTACGACGAGTTGCTCGACCGCTGTACCTCATTCTCTTTAAACAACACGCTCACAGTCATTGTCCTAGCTGGACTGCTGGTAGTACTTCAGAACTCAAGACTAATTTCTTTCGAATTTTTCATGCGATTTTTAACAACCAGCCTCCGAAGTCCTCGACGTCCCTGGCAGTCAGTAGATGAGGTCAGCCTGCTGTTGGTTTAGCTGTGGTTGTCACATTTCCATTTCATAATCACACCACCAACAGTCGAACTTGTTTGTTTTGCTTTGTTTTAGGGCGAAAAAACAACTAGAGTCACATCCGCTCATGCCAGAACTGCAGAACACGAAGACAAAGAGAGGAGTTAAAACGATTATAGGTTAATCCTAATTGACAGTAGAGAAGACAGCTAAAAACAGGGACGTGGAGAGAGGTCTGTAAAATACGCCATAGAGAAACGGAGGTCGTGAACTAAAAATTAAATGTCCTTCGGCATATTGGTACGATGGATGAAAAGCAAACCGCGGCCAACAGTCTGGGCGTCGTTCGCTAAAACGGCCGATAACTCAGACAGCAGGGCATTCCGTCAGGAAATGGCGAACCGTTAAAGGTTGAACGCAATGAGCACAGAGTGGTGGGGGAGCACCACTTAACAAATGGCGACGGCTAAAAAGACACTGCCTGATACGCAACTTACACTACTGGCCATTCAAATTGCTACACCACGAAGATGACGTGCTACAGACGCGAAATTTAACCGGCAGGAAGAAGATGCTGTGATATGCAAATGATTAGCATTTCAGAGCATTCAAACAAAGTTGGCGCCTGTGGCGACACCTACAACGTGCTGACATGAGGAAAGTTTCCAACCGATTTCTCATACACAAACAGCAGTTGACCGGCGTTGCCTGGTGAAACGTTGTTATGATGCCTCGTATAAGGAAGAGAAATGCGTACCATGACGTTTCCGACTTTGATAAAGGTCGGATTGTAGCCTATCGCGATTGCGGTCTATCGTATCGCAATATTACTGCTCGCGTTGGTCGAGATCCAATGACTGTTAGCAGAATATGGAATCGCTGGGTTCAGGAGGGTAATATGGAACGCCGTGCTGGATCCCAACGGCCTCGTATCACTAGCAGTCGAGATGACAGGCATCTTATCCGCATGGCTGTAACGGATCGTGCCGCCACGTCTAGATCCCTGAGTCAACAGATGGGGAGGTTTGCAAGACGACAACCATCTGCACGAACAGTTCGACGACGTTTGCAGCAACATGGACTATCAGCTCGGAGACCATGGCTGCGGCTACCCTTGACGCTGCTTCACAAGACAGGAGCGCCTGCGATGGTATACTCAACAACGAACCTGGGTCCAAGAATGGCAGAACGGCATTTTTTCGGATGAATCCAGGTTCTGTTTACAGGATCATGATGGTCGCATCCGTGTTTGGCGACATCGCGGTTAACGCATATTCGAAGCGTGTATTCGTCATCGCCATACTGGCGTATCACCCGGCGTGATGGTATGGGGTGCCATTGGTTAGACGTCTCGGTCACCTCTTGTTCGCATTGACGGCACTATGAACAGTGGACGTTACATTTCAGATGTGTTATGACCCGTGGATCTACCCTTCATTCGATCCCTGTGAAACCCTACATTCCAGCAGGATAATGCACGACCGCATGTTGCAGGTCCTGTACGTACCTTTCTGGATACAGAAAATGTTCGACTGCTGCCCTGGCCACCACATTCTCCAGATCTCTCACCAACTGAAAACGTCTGGTCAATGGTGGCCGAGTAACTGGCTCGTCACAATACGCCGGTCACTACTCTTGATGAACTGCAGTATCGTGTTGAAGCTGCATGGGCAGCTGTACCTGTACACGCCATCCAAGCTCTGTTTGATTCAATGCCCAGGCGTATCAAGGCCGTTATTATGGCCAGAGGTGGTTATTCAGGGTACTGATTTCTCAGGATCTGTGCACCCAAATTGCGTGAAAATGTAATCACATGTCAGTTCTAGTACAATATATTTGTCCAATGAATACCCGTTTATCATCTGCATTTCTTCTTGGTGTAACAATTTTAATGGCCAATAGCGTAGCCGAGAGGAGGTCATCCAAGCCACTGGGAGAGGCTTAACAACCAGGAGCTTATTCCCATGAAGGGAGTACCAGTGGTGACAGGCTCCATAAGTAAAGACGATCGAGAGCACTCGAATTGGGCAGCTTTAAAAGTGTCGCTGAAGGGTTTTTTAATCGGTATGTCCCCAATGACAAGAGTAAATTCGAAGTCGCCGATCTCTCCTGATGGACCCCCTCTCCAGTTACTACTTCTCTATAGACACCACAACGTTCCCCGCCTGTTTTTCTACTCGCGGGTCCGCCTCTCGTGCCATGTATTTGTCAATTCCGCACTACACAGATGTGCTCGGATACTTTCGACCTGATAGTGCGTTTATGATGACTAAGCTGGTCATTATGTAGGTCGGTGACTCTGTCGAGTTGGTGTTTACGTAGACGAAAAAGCAGATACTGCCTTTTATCCGGCTTCGTGGGTCAGCTCAAGTATGGAAGTCGTGACCTTGAGAGACGGGGCGGTCGCGCGTCGGAAAGAAAAGGAGGCGGGCTCCCACGGTGGCCGGTCCGGGCGCCAGGAAGGAAATGGGACATTAAAAGGGAACAGGGGAAGGAATCGTGACGGAAATGAGCAATATGACCCCGAGTGGCAGAGACGGCATGCGGGAAGCCGAGGACACGGCGACAAAAGCGAGCTTATGAAACGACGGCCGGGGGAGTGGAACACGAGGCAAAAAAAGCCAGCAGGCAGCAGCCTTTCACGGCAAACAGCCTCTGAATCACCCACACAGCCCGCCGAAACAAAAGCGATGAACCCCGTTCATTGTCTCAGCGCGAGTGAAAACGTCAGCGCGAGGAAACCAGATAACCCGTGCAAGAGGCGCACAACCCCCGCCGTGCCTTTTTTTCCCCTCTGGAATAATTTAGCCTCACAGTTGTTTGACACAGTAACATAGCTAAAGGAAGATAATTGTGTACGCACCAGCGGAAATGTTTAATAGGCTTTCTGGTTCTCTGATTTGCCTAAAACACAAACACTTCACATCAACATCGGTAACACCCGAGGAGGGAACAAAATAAAGAATAAATCATATGAAGCTGCAAGATTTTACGGATGGCATTCTAATTCTGTCAGAGACAGCAAAGGAATTGGAAGATCAGTTGAACGGAATGGACAGTCTTGAAAGGACGACATAAGATGAACATCAACAAAAGCAAAACGTGGATAATGGAATGTAGTCGAATTAAATCAGGTGATGCTGAGTGAATTAGATTACGAAATGAGACACTTAAAGTAGAACATAAGTAGAAAGGATATAAAATGTAGACTGGCTATGCAAAGGAAAGCGTTTCTGAAGAAGAGAAATTTGTTAATATCGAATAAAGAATTAAGTGTCAGTAAGTCCATTCTGAAAGTATTTGGATGGAGTATAGCCATGTATGGCAGTGAAAGATGGACAATAAACAGTTTAGACAAGAGGAGAAATGGCTGGTTCAAATGGCTCTGAGCACTATGCGACTTAACTTCTGTGGTCATCAGTCGCCTAGAACTTAGAACTAATTAAACCTAACTAACCTATGGACATCACACACATCCATGCCCGAGGCAGGATTCGAACCTGCGACCGTAGCAGTCGCGCGGTTCCGGACTGCGCGCCTAGAACCGCTAGACCACCGCGAGACAAGAGTAGAATAGAAGCTTTCGAAATATGGTGTTAGAGAAGAAAGCTGAATATTAGATGGGCAGATCGCGTAACTAATGAGGAGGTATTGAATAGGACTGGGGAGAAGAGGAATATGAGAAGACATGTGTTGGTAGGACACGTTCTGAGCCATCAAGGGATCGTCAAGTTAGCGCTGGAGGGAAGCGTGAGGGGGTTAAAATCTTAGAGGGAGACCAAGAGATGAACACAGTGCGCCGATTAAGAAGGATGAATGTTGCAGTAGCTTCTCGAAGATGAAGAGGCTTACACAGGCTAGAGTAGCATGGAGAGCTGCATCAAACCAGTCTCTGGACTAAAGACCACAACAACAACACCAATAACCAAACATGTCTCATTGTGAAAGCTAGTAACAACAGATTTTGGTGGCAAAAATTTTTATTTTCTTCGAGAAACTTCATGTCCATTTTAAAATTTTACACATTCGAAAGTCATCAAACCTGCAGATAATATGAACGAACAACCAGACAACAAAGTTACAAAAAGGAAATCTTCCTACACCAACTACGGCAAGAGATCGAGATACTTAAATTTCCGATAAATTTTGTTGCTACAAAATTTATTCATGCCTTCGAATGCCATATGGAGCAAAGACACTGAATCAGATAACAAAATTTACAGAATATTTATAACGCAAGTGTTTCAACCAATTTCTAAATTTTACACCTTTACTACAACGTTTAAGTGAAATATATCCCTCTGAGGATGGCCAAAACTTGTGAAATATAGCCGCGAATCATGTCGCAATAATTGAATAGGCTACTGCTTACGATGTTGTGAGTTAAAAGTTTGAGTAGCTTCCGTTAACAGTTTAACAGACCTGTACATAACATCGAACAATATCTGAGGTTACTGAGTAGAGATCCCTTGACTACTTGACATGGAAGCACCCTTCGGACAGCGCCCGTTGCGGAATCGGCAGCCGCGCGCCAATTTCGGAACAACCATCTGCGCAGGAGACTCCCTGGGTGGTTATGACAATATTCGGTGCATACTTGCAAGGGAAAGTAGGCCGTATTCGCTCGACGAACATCGCCAAGCAGCGCTATACAACGTTTTCCAACTTACTATCCTTTTTCGTTTCACAAACTTTTTGAAAATTCTGCGACAAATGTGTTTCGTTCAGACTAAGCAGCTCGCTGAAATCTTAATGAAGTGCTATATGATGGGGTTACTTTGAACCTTTGCAGGTAACTATGGCCCACAACTCGGGAAAAGCTTTCAATTTTTTCCCGCTAAAATTACATCATTAACACGGAGTAAACAGGGCAGTATGATATTACAGTGTGTGAAGAATGAACTAGAAGGCTGTGTTTTCCATGAAGTAATGTGTTGGCAGCACGGTACTAAATCCTGATCATATATATTTTAACAGCTATCAAACTCCAACAACTTTCGCTTAGAGGGTTCACATCAGTTAAGCTAGAAATACGGTGAGCCTAATTTTGCATTCTGTCAGTATTAGGTAATAAGGAGAGAGATTATCACATATATGAAATTCAGTTTAGGTAATACACTTAACGCTCCTGTAAATACCTGACCCTTTTTTTTTTCTTCAAAATATGGTGTTACTTTAGTCCAGGTCAAAGTAACCCCAAAATGAAGATGAAATGATGACAGAATATTATGGTGATTCTGAAAATTTCTCTGGTGTGCAAGATGAAATATGAGTGGTGAACATTGCACGGTCTCACGCAGTTTAGTGAAACCACGAGTAAACGCTGTTTAATCTGGTGCTCTGCGGCTAGGTAACCATCTATTGCATTCTCTGCAAGCAGCAGTAGGAACGCTTTTGTAACAACCATCGCACACAAATACCATATTGGCAGTCTCAGAGTTCGTAAACACGTAAGGTACGCACGAACGATATAGTCAGAGTTGACCAACAAATCACAGACGTAGTTAAGTAAAGTCAAGCCAACTTCACAACTTGAAATTCGAAACAAAAATAATAATCGATAAATAAACCATTGCAAATGGATTTCCAACTCGCGAAAAGGCAATGTATCTCTGTATGGAATGTTTTATTCGAATTAGTCTATACTGTCGTAAACGAAATCTGCGTCCACAGACCCTGGTGAGTCCATCGCTACTGACGGAACGCCATTTCATCCTCCAGTAACGGCATTACTGGAGACGGTATGGAAAGGCACGTGGTCAGCACACCGCTGTCCAGGCCGTCGCCGAACTTGCAGATCTGGCGCCGCTACTAGTGGAACCACGAGGCTGAGTACAGCCCGTTCGTCATTCCCCCAAGAAAAATTCCTGGCACTATCGGGAATCGAACCCGGTTTCTCTGCATGGTACTCGGCCGCACTGACCACTCACCTAGGAAGGCGCACAGTACATACTACCACTGCCACCTTATCTAAAATACAGGGTGATCATGAACTCTGATTTAAAATATTTATTTCTATGTGTTTTTTTATGTATGGTGTCGTTTCTTTCCGACATGCTATTCGAGCAATGAAAAAAACCCAGTGGCGACAAGTGACAATTTGTGACAGATTGGAACTAGGAATTACAATTACAATTACAAACAACATAAATTGGAAAGAACACATAGAAAATGTTGTGGGGAAGACGAACCAAAGACTGCGTTTTATTTGCAGAACACTTAGAAGATGCAAAGCTTGTCCGTCCTCGCTTGGAGTACTACTGCGCGGTGTCGGATCCTTACCAGATGGGATAAACGGAGTACATTGAGGAAGTTCAAAGAAGAGCAGCACGCTTTGTATTATCGAGAAGCAAGAATACAGAGTCACGGACATGATACGGGATTTGGGGTGGACATCACTGAAACAAAGGCGTTTCTCGCTGGGCGGGATATTCTCACGAAATTTCAATCACCAACTTCCTCTTGCGAGTGTGAAAATATTTTGTTGCCGCCAACCTATACAGGGTGTTACAAAAAGGTACGGCCGAACTTTCAGGAAGCATTCCTCACACACAAAGAAAGAAAATATGTTATGTGGACATGTGTCCGGAAACGCTTACTTTCCATGTTAGAGCTCATTTTATTACTTCTCTCCAAATCACATTAATCATGGAATGGAAACACACAGCAACAGAACGTACCAGCGTGACTTCAAACACTTTGTTACAGGAAATGTTCAAAATGTCCTCCGTTAGCGAGGATACACGCATCCACCCTCCGTCGCATTCATGATCATGCAGCCGTATATACATGATGAAAGAGAAATTTCGATATCAGCTCCATTCGGGCGTTGAAATACATCGAGCGGCGACAAGTAAAAACTTTTGCCGGACCGGGAATCGAACACGGATTTCTCGCTTATCGCGAGAGGCCACCTTAACTACTTAGTCTGTCTGAGGACGCTTCCCAACCAACCCAAATTCCCATATTTCTCTTTCATCAACTAAGTGATTTATTGCAAATAACGTAAATCGAAGTTTTTTATAGATATGCTTCTACATGTCTATGCGGCAATTTTGCATACAGTAGCTTAATACATGAAGTTGCTGTAGTTCTACATGTGGTGTCTGAGCATCAGCTATAGGAATTTCAACCATGGGTAGCGTTTCAACAACATGGTGCACCGCCACAGTAGGGGTTATTTGTTCGCCTGCTCTTGGATGAAATCTTTCCGGGCAGGTGTATCGGCAGAGACACTCCAACATCGTAGCCATCCAGCTCGCCAAACATAGCCCGAATTGACTTTTTTCGTGGGGTTACGTTAACAATGAAGTATTCACTTCATCAGCTCCTAATGTGCAAGATTTTACGGCACGTATACAACTTGCTGTAGAGGTGATGACGGAAGATATGGCAAAGAGAAAGAGAGAAATTGAGTATCGCCTGGAGGTTCTATAGGCAACAAACAGAGCACATGTGGAAGTGTACCCCTGAAAAGCTTCAGGTAAGCTACCGTTTCCAAAATAACCGCATAGTTGTATCTAACATAATTCCATAGAAACAACTTTCTGTAATCAGGAAAAGACTTCATTTTATGCTCAATCCATATTTACTACTACTCACATAACACTGGAGAGCCAGAGAGAGAGAGAGAGAGAGAGAGAGAGAGAGAGAGAGAGAGAGAGAGAGAAAGAGAGAGAGAGAGGGGGGGCGGCACGTACATGAGTGGTAAGTACTCTCATATTCACAGAAAACAGAACACTTTGAAAGACTAGGGATAGGACGTTCATATTCACAGGACATATACATTGCTAGGTTCTGCAGAAATGATTACCATTTCGGCCACCTCGGTTCAACATGTGCCCTGTAGCCTAGAAGGCACAGGGTCTGCCATTTTCCCTGAGAACTTGTTCCATATATGATGGTATCGAGGCGTGAAAGGGGCGAATGTCGTCCCGTGGTATAACCATCCACGCTGTATTCAGCTGTTTCCAAAGTTCATCTCTGGTGGTTGGCATTGGATCGCAGCACTGCACCTGCCGATTCACCACATTCCACACATTTTCGAATGGCGACAGGTAGGGTGACAGGGACAGGGCAAAAAGCAGAAATCCTGTGACACCAAGAAGGCACGTGTTCGTGCAGCAACATGTGGTCGTGCATTATCATGCTGAAAAATGGCGTCTAGGGTGTTTAGCAGAAAGGGCATAGCTACGGGTGTCATTCACATAGGTCACGCTGCTCACAGTGTGCTGGACAGGCACCAACTGTGACACCATAAGGTCTTGAGATGGCACTGTATGTCTGGTTTTTACTGATAGGTGGTATTGCGCCGCGATATTGATGTTGACCTTGAACCCGCAGACCGACATGGGTCAAATGCTAATCATTTCTGCAGAACATACTAATATACATGTTCTGGGAATATGAATGTCCAATCTCTAGTCGTTCAAGGTGTTCTAGTTTTTCTGAACTTGAGTGTATATCACTTGTGGATGCCCTGTAGGCTATAACGTAAATTGCAGGACACATCTTCATGCTTGTTATCGTTTCAGTCGGCAAGTCAGGCCCGCCTTAAGAACCCCACAGCAGCGCGATGCTTGGTGGGCGAGTTTAGTCGGTGGTGGCGCTATAGTGGCTCGCCCAGAAACGAACACCAGCCCGCGAGGCGAGACCGAGTGCGCTCCCACGCGAGGCGCGGATCGCTGAAGCTCAGCTTTCCGCGGCTGCCCGCCGCGGTGTCGAAGCCGCGACCCGTGGGACCGGGGACAGGTCGGAAATGCGATACCGCCGGCGCTTGCCGCCGCCCTTCCGATGCGACAATGCACTCAGCGGCCCAGAAGCCACCAAGTTTCGGCGCTGCACTCCGGACGTTCACCTCCTTGTCTCCGAAAATCTCGTTGCAGCCGGGCGGAAGGAACAACGCTGCATGCGCAGCGACGCCTTCCCGTAGCCCCCTGCTGCGACGACACCGTTTCCCTTCCTCCTGCCCCTGGTATGACGACCCTGTCTTGGCCTTCAACCCGTGCAGTCAGATATCAGGGTACGATTACCCCTCCCGCAATGTTGGGGCTGACAGCCGTCCAGCTGAACGAGACTTCAGCCGTTGGCTTTTGCAATCTGGTTGGAAATTTGGTGCCTGCCACGGTATCTGCTTCAGTACTGTCAACCTCAAATAGCTCAGTCACTAAATTTCAGGTACTAAGTCCCTGTCTAACTTTTATTTATTTTCGACGGCCTCCGATAATCACCCTATTCATTAGCCAAACATATTACACTAGAACTGACATGTGATTATATTTTCCCGCAAATTTGGTGCATAGATCCTGAGAAATCAGCACCCAGAACAACCAACTCGGCCTTGATACGCCTGGGCATTGAGTCAAACAAAGCTTGGATCGAGTATACAGGTACCTATGCAGCTTCAACACAATACTGCAGTTCATCAAGAGTAGTGACTGGCGTATTGTGACGAGTCAGTTGTTCGGCCACCATTGACCAGACGTTTTCAATTGGTGAGAGATCTGGAGAATGTGCTGGCCAGGGCAGCTGTAGAACATTTTCTGTATCCAGAAAGGCCCGTACAGGACCTGCAACATGCGGTCATGCATTATCCTGCTGAAATATAGGGTTTCGCAGGGATCGAATGAAGGGTAGAGCCACGGGCCCTAACACATCTGAAATGTAACTAACGTCCACCGTTCAAAGTGCCGTCAATGCGAACAAGAGGTGACCGAGACGTGTAACCAACGGCACCCCATACCATCACGCCGGGTGGTACGCCAGTATGGCGATGACGAATACACACTTCCAATGTGCGTTCACCGCGATGTCGCCAAACACGGATGCGACCATCATGATGCTGTAAACAGAACCTGGATTCATCCGAAAAAATGACGTTTCGCCATTCGTGCACCCAGGTTCGTCGCTGAGTACACCACCGCAGGCGCTTCTGTCTGTGGTGCAGCGTCAAGGGTAACCGCAGCCATGGTCTCCGAGCTGATAGTCCATGCTGCTGCAAACGTCGTCGAACAGTTCGTACAGATGGTTGTTGTCTTCCAAACGGCCCCATCTGTTGACTCGGGGATCGAGACGTGGCTGCACGATCCGTTACAGCCACGCGGATAAGATGCCTGTCATCTCGACTGCTAGTGATACGAGGCCGTTGGGATCCAGCACGGCGTTCCGTATTACCGACCGATTCCATATTCCGCTAACAGTCATTGGATCTCGACCAACGCGAGCAGCAATGTCCCGATACGATAGACCGCAATCGCGATAGGCTACAATCCGACCTTTATCAAAGCCGGAAACGTGATGGTACGCATTTCTCCTCCTTACACAAGGCACCACAACACCGTTTCAGCAGGCAACGCCGGTCAACTGCTATCTGTGCATGAGAAATCGGTTGGAAACTTACCTCATGTCAGCACGTTGTAAACAATGATTCAAATGGCTCTGAGCACTATGCGACTTAAATTCTGAGGCCATCAGTCGCCTAGAACTTAGAACTAAGTGAACCTAACTAACCCATGGACATCACACACATCCATGCCCGAGGCAGGATTCGAACCTGCGACCGGAGCGGTCGCTCGGCTCCAGACTGTAGCGTCTAGAACCGCACGGCCACTCCGGCCGACTCAGCACGTTGTAGGTGTCGCCACCGGCGCCAACCTTGTGTGAATGCTCTGAAAAGCTAATCATTTGCATATCACAGCATCTTCTTCCTGTCGGTTAAATTTCGCGCCTTGAGCACGTCACCTTCGTGGTGTAGCAATTTTAATGGCCAGTAGTGTATATATAATCGTGTGTCATAACATTTATATGTTTTAAAATTTAGGTTGCAACAGTTCCCGAGATCGTAATATTACGTGTGTTGCGGCTAAAAGCATTATATGTCTAATTTATTCTATGGAACATTTACACATGTTCAGGGAATGTTCGACCATACTTCAGCAAACTTTTCGAGGAATCAGGGAGGTCAGCTGATGACATGTTGGTTGATCTCCTCCTTCGAGCCGCATTCCAACAGGGTACTTTCCGCGAAAGCTGCTGATTCAACACCAGTGGATGGTATCTAGAAGGCTTTGGTTGAATGACCCGATCAACCCCACGAGTACCGGTAGTTTCCGCCTCAAATCACCATTTTATTAATTTTATTTTGATCTACCAGTGCTCTTCGCATGAGACCATCGATGCTATTACAAGACACTGTACCATTAGAAGTCTCTGTCTTCTACGAATATAGTGCATTGTAGTAATCACTTACAGCGTTCAAAGCAACCGCCGGCGCGGAAATTCTGCTTCGTGACTGTAGTAGACTGTGAAGTGATTTTTTTTCTATTGATTATACTGAGGAAGTGATTTTTTTTCAATTGGTTATACTGAGGAGATCACTGGCTGTGAAAGGAAATACATGAAGGGCTTATTTCAATAGCGATACAAGTCCATTACCTCCACTTCTCTGTCTATAACGCTTCTGAAATCAATAAGCTAAACAAAAAGAAAGAAAGGTTCATCTCTAGCAAGAAGCCATATGCTTGAATATTTCTGGTGTCTCAACTGCAGATTTTTCAGCGCTCATTTAACTTTAGGACTCTATATCTCAATATGAACAAAAGTGGACTTGTACCACTATTGAAATAAGCCCTTCATATCTAAAGTTATTGTATCGTGGATTTGAGTTTGTTTCGAAAGGAAACCACAGGAGCAGTATGTACTTTTTGAACAAATTCATTAAATTCTAGACCAATTTTTGCTTTGTACGTAAGGCTATAACTTGTTTTAGGCACTATGAATCCGTGGGAGTTTCGAGTTGTGGCATGCTGTTTAGGAAATATGCGAAACTGCTTAAAAATGTATCACATGAAATGATGGATGATTGACGATTGTATGCTTTTTGGGGTTCCAAAGTGAAAGCACCTGCTTAAAACAACTGACTGTTTATTTTTTGCCAGTTTCTTCTTATATTCGTTGCTTACGATGACGGTAACGTGTAATGATTCGGAATGTTTAAAATTATATGCTTCATCTTATTATTGAGACTTAAAGGGTTAAGTCTTCCATGACAGAAACAGGATTTTAGCACTTTCATGAGTAAGTATCCATGACACTCGTAAGCTCTTCACCATAATCGTAACAAGAAGTTCGGAAATGGTGTACGCCCTAATATTAGCAGGGGAGGTACCAGTTGCAGTTCTAACAGATAACTCCCTAGGTAGCATGACACTAGCTTTCCGTCTAATTGCACAATCAAAAGGAATATTGGAGGGCAAAAGTTCATGGGTCGTGCGATGCTGGTCGTCACTCTGAACAGCTGCCGTGCTGTTGGGTGTAAACTGTTTATGTAAAGAAAAGTAAATATAATTATAAATTGAGACCAGGATGTGAGTACAGCCGTCAGGTTGAAATGGATGTAGACTGCTATGTTTATGCAGCGATGAAGAGGCATGCACAGGATAGACTAACATGGACAGGTGCACATGACCAGCCTTCAGCTTGAAGACCACAAGAAGAAGAACATGAAAAGTGTCTCCAAGACAAATGTTGCATAGTAGAAATTATCTTTCGTTGCTGAAGCATATGGAACACCTTTAGAGTCCGGTAACACACGAAGGTGACAAGGATAATTCTCTCAATTGGCTGTGGATCCGAGAGCGAGCCACTTCCGTGTCTCACCTTTGCACTGTATCAGCTCTTGGAACTGTGATCTTCGACCTGAAGCAAATCAGATGTGACGCAAGATACCCGCTAATGAAACAAAGATAAAGTGGTAATCCAATGAGGCAGTATTACAAGGTCACGTTTAGTGAGTTTTTTCCCCGCCGATACGAGGTCTGTATCTAAAACTTACTGGCGCCGTCAGACATCTTTCACTTACAATATCAGCTTGGACGGCCACGTTCGATTTCTCGGAACCGCGACTCCTCCCGGTTGGAGATAAGTAGTACGTTTAAAGAGCAGACAGTGGACCTCCTCAGGGCAGGGCAATGCACACAAGATAGCACGACCTGTTCTGTTTGCCTCCGAGGCGAACAAACGCTCGCTTTTAGCAAACCGCGAGGCGACAGGCTAGTGTCGTGGCAGACACAGAAAGACATTTGCGTTTTCACAAAACTGCTAATAAGTCACACGAATATTTGTTACATCAGAAGGAATGTTCTTTCGCCACTGTCAATGCTTGTTAATGCGAAAAATGCCGAACTGCACCTTTGTTCGCCGAACCAAGGTGCAGTTCGAGGTCCACGATAGATTGTAAGGTCCTCTGTTAACTGGCACAGTAAATCGAGTCAAAGGTCGGAGGAAGGCAACTCCAATAGTAAAGAACTGCGCTGTTAATACCAGTCTTTGTGTTGATGACAGCTGTAATTAATGTTGTCATAGTATGCGAATACAGACAAACACTTCTCCTTGCGAACGGCTTCTCACAATAATGGATGCGGACTACCAGAAACATGTCTAATGTGCACCGTGTCGCTGAGAACAGATGATGATGATGATGATGATGATGATGATGATGATGATGATGTGTTCAACTCATTAGGCAGCTTCATCACTCCCCTTTCTGTAGTCTCCTAGGGTTACCGCCTTACTTTTTTTAGCCTTGTATATGAACGATGTGGTCAATCAACTGGTTTCTTTTTCTTATCTTCTGGTTCTCTACCCAGTCACCATTCCTCTACTCCGCTATTTTACAGTTCTGGGCCCGGAATGGGAGAAAGGAGGATTCGATGTGTCGACAAGCAACTGGAAAACCGCTAACACAGAGCATTAGTGGTGGTAAATAAGAGTGACCCAGTTGACTACTACACGAGCTAACGGCGTTGGAAGGAAGAGCCCCTCCGGGGGTCTGATATCGCTTCACTAAGGGAAATTTGTGGCGTTTGTTCTCCATGATAGAGGTGACCAGCGAAGAAGTCTCTTACCGATGTACTGGCGGCGTCTTATAACGTGTGATACACAATGGGAAGCTGCCACATCTACGAAGTTCCCAAGAGAATTGCATAAATAGCACGATGAGAACTTAAATTGTTTTATTTAACAGAGCACAAAATTCATCTTAGCAAACACACGCGGTAGTCATCGGTCGTACGTGGGACATTGATCAGGTTAAATCCTGATATTAAGTTTTTCCATTAATCAAATGGTCCAAATGGCTCCGAGCACTATGGGACTTAACATCTGAGGTCATCATTCCCCTAGAACTTAGAACTACTTAAACCTAACTAACCTAAGGACATCACACACATCCATGCCCGAGGCAGGATTCGAACCTGCGACTGTAGCAGTCACGCGGTTCCAGACTGAAGCGCCTAGAACCACTCTGCCACACCGGCTGGCCTTTCCATTAATCGATAGGTATTCCCCTCCATACCTTCCATCGAGTGAGTTGCCGCAGTGGGTAAGACACGAGCCGAATTCTGCAGGCCCGAGGAGTCCTATCCCCGAGCGGTTTACCTGCACCACTTGCGTCAGATGCGGGGATGGCTCCTTTGAAAAAGAAACGGCTGACTTTCAACCCCATCCTTCCCCAATTCGCGCTTGTAATCTGTCTCTAATGACACAATCGTCGACAGGACGTTAAATGTTCACTTTCCTTCTTCCACAGCTTCCGGCGACGTTCTGGGCGAGACGAAGACAATCACTTTGGTACAGACTTGACACTTGATACCGCAAACCGAGCTGAATCTCAGGTGTGTATTTTCCATATTAATCACAGGCAGACACGCTGTAAACTCAGATTCTTATGAAAAGTCTACACCATACGCCACATACACTCTAAGACAAATATACGACGCACCACGAACGGGTTATGGAAATTGGTCACAAACTGATATTCATACAAGAGTCCACGGAAAATGCAAAATTTTAACCTTTCACGGCCCATGGACGAATGTTTGACGTTGCACCGCAATTTCACCGAGTAACTGGCGAGGAGAGTAAACAGGGGACGTGTCGATACCAGGAATACAGTCTTTGCGAATTTCATTCTGGGTACTCAGACAGTAACTATGCCTCGCAGACAGGCGCATGAACAACATACGCAAATGTCAGCACTTGAGAGAGGATGTGTACCTGGGTTCACAGAAGCCGATTGGAATATTCGGCAAATCGCTCGACATCTGAATAGGAGCCACGCCTCTTTTCGACGGTATTGGGGAATGGGTGGACCATGGCCGAACACGACGTCAAGAAGAAAGCAGTCGACATAGAGGACCGACCAACCATCAGAGGCATTCATAGCCCCGGATTCATCATTATAATCGATCCGACGTGCAACTGGTGCTTCAGGGCCACAAAGACCATTAGTATGAGGCTCGCGCAAAGGGGGTTGAACTCGCGGCGCCCCTTGCGCCGACTACCATTAACCTTGGTACACCAAAAAGCCCGTTTGCAGTGAGTGCTGTCGAGCACATTCGGCCTCGAGTCTCATTGACTGGAGTAGAATTGTTCTGCGGTAATGAGCCCCGCTTGAACTGACCCCTAATGACCAGAAATACGTGTCTGGAGACTCCCCAGACAGCGGTGGGACACCAACGTAACTGTCGCCATAGGGCCCGACAACCAGGCGTGATGGTCTGGGGTGCGATTTCTTTTCATAGCGGGACCCCTTTCATTGTCAGACGTGGCATCCTTACGTCGACGCTGTTCTAGGCCGCGTTTTGTTGCACTTCATGGCAAGCCATCCTGGGCTTACATTTGAGCAAGATAATACCCGTCCGCACATGGTGAGGGTTTCTACTGCTTGTCCTTGTGCCTGCAAAACCTATTTTGGGTAGGAAGACCGCCGGATCTCTCCTTAACTGAAGACGTTTGGAGCATTTTGTGCAGGGCCCTCCAACCAGCTTGTAAGTCTGACAGTCTAACGGGCCAGTTTTACAGCATGTGGCACGACATGCCTCAGGAGGAGACCAAACAACTTTATCATTCAATGCCAAGCCGAATAACTCCCTGCATAAGGACCAGAGGTGGACCCACGCCGGTTCTAGGCGCTTCAGTCCGGAACCGCGCGACTGCTACGGTCGCAGGTTCGAATCCTGCCTCGGGCATGGATGTGTGTGTATGTCCTTAGGTTAGTTAGTTTAGTTTAGTTAGTTCTAAGTTCTAGGGGACTGATGACCTCAGTTGTTAAGTCACATAGTGCTCAGAGCTATTTGAACCAAGTTTTGGACCCACGAGTTATTGACTTTCGTAATTCGTTAACCTCTTTCTCTTGAATAAATCATCCAATTTTTCTGACGCTGTAATTCACTGTTTGTCTGTACATGAAAATGGCATCTACTGATCCGTTCCATTCGGACAATTCCTTTGTAATGTGTCTTTTTTCCGAGAGTGTATTTACAACTTACATTCTGTCGTACCCTGATTTATTAACAGCACTGCCATAACACGAGGCTGGAAATGGAAGTCGAAAATAACATCCAAAGATACGTAATAAGTAGAACACATGGCTCTCAGCAACTAACTTGAAGAACAGCGGCCTTATCAATCTGTCACTCCAAATTAGAACATGAATGCTTTGTCTGGTACATGTCTGTCCACACCAGACAGGTACACAATGCAATGAACGAGACACGCAGGCTTATTACTGGATATCTGTGGCCTTCATCGCTTGCCAAATTATATCAACTGGTATATACGACTGCCCCAAAGATTGGTCGTGACGTTGCTGAGAGTGTGTAAAGAACAAACCCAGCCACGCAACCATCCATTACATCATTTGGCACCACGGTTCCCGAGACTGAAATCCACGAAGAGATTATGAAAATCAGAAGCACCTTGCAAGAGACTCATTTAACGCAGTAACAAAATTGTGAAAAAGACAAGGATAAACGATCCCGACTGGCCTCAACCATTTGCGCATCTTCCTCCCGATCACCAAGAGAAATGAACTCGGCTGTCTAGTGCCTGGAATTTGGAAATCTTTTAGGAGTAGTGTCTAAGTTCAGTTCCTCTAAGTTTAACGAACATATATTACAGTAGACGAAACAACAGCAGAAATTTTTATACGTGTTATAGACAACATTCTTTTAAGCGAACCAGGGACACACAACAAAAAATAGTTTATTATACGAGGGTTGCACAGAAAGTAATGTACCGCATTTCTTGTCTCAGCCGAAAACAATGCTACGAATGCGAAACACTACGTATGCATTATTTGAAGTCCCCCGAGTGAGTGCGGCAAAGTTCCGTCACTTTCGACAGCGTAGCTACAGGACAATTTCAAAATGGCGTCTGTAGGTGATATATGTTACAAGCAATTGCCATCATTGAATTTCCACTGCATAGAAAGAAACTGTGGGGAATATTCACGAACACTTGCGCAAAGACTATGGAGCATTCCTGTCGACAGAAGTACAGTTAGTCGTTGGACACGGAGGGTGAGGTCATCAGAAGGCGGTTCGACGGAGCTCCACGATTTGCAGTGGTCGCGGAGACCATCCACGGCTGTCACATCTGACATGTTTCAGCGAGCTGATTTCTCGGATATTTAAAAGTGTGTGCAACATGGGTCCTGCGGTGTCTAACGGTGGATCACAAATCGCGCAGAAAAAACATTTGTCTTGACTGGTTGCAACGTTTTGAAGCTGAGGGGAAGACCTCCTTGTCCCGGATTGTGACATTTGATGAAACCTGGGTTCACCATTTTCAGCCCGAACAGGTTGACCATTTTCACCCCGAACAAAACGACGGTCGATGGAATGGGGCTATTCCCACTCCCCACAGAAGAAAAAATTCCAAGCAACTGTTTCCGCCGGTAAGGTCATGATCACCGTGTTCTGGGACTGTAAAGGCTTGATTCTCATTGATGCCGTGCCAAGAGGTGATACCATTATTTTAGAAGCATATGTCAACACATTAACAAAACTCAAGACGCGTTTCCGGCGACGTCAGCGCCACAGCAACCCAGGAGATGTTTTGCTGCAACATGATAAAGCTCGGCCCTACACAAGTGTGAGGACTGCTGAGCACATCGCAAAACAGGATTGGACTGTGTTACCCCCTGCACCCTATAGCCCTGTCCTAGCCCCTTCGGACTTCCACGTGTTTGGGCCATTAAAGAATGTCATTTGTGGAAGAAAACCAACCAACATCGACGTGATCATAAACACCAAATCATCCACGAAGTCGTAAGTACGCCTTCTTCAGGCATATCATACACAGAAACTTGAAATTTAATTTGGATGAAGACAGGATTGAGAAACATCTTTAACAAATTATGAAGATAGGCAGTGCACATGAAGACAGGAATAGTGAGATCAATTTTGAGATGCACAAAAGAATTAAATACTCGGCCAAGGATGATTCAAATGTGTGTGAAATCTGATGGGACTTAACTGCTAAGGTCATCAGTCCCTAAGCTTACACACTACTTAACCTAAATTATCCTAAGGACAAACACACACACCCATGCCCGAGGGAGGACTCGATCCTCCGCCGGGACCAGCCGCATAGTCCATGACTGCAGCGCCTACGACCGCTCGGCTAATCCCGCGCGGCAAGGATGCTTCAGAATAATTAAAAATATGGGCGTAAACAGTCAGTGGTACACATTACGATATCACTGCCCACAGCTTCCAGAAATCTAACGTCAGCGTAGACTTCGAAACAATAGGTAGCTTGGGAAATAGGATACATAACAGGGAGCCGGCAGGAGTGGTTGGTTGGTTGGTTGGTTGGTTGTTTTGGGGAAGGAGACCAGACAGCGAGGTCATCGGTCTCATCGGATTAGGGAAGGAAGTCGGCCGTGCCCTTTGAAAGGAACCATCCCGGCATTTGCCTGGAGCGGGCAGGATTGGCCGAGAGGTTCTAGGCGCTACAGTCTGGAACCGCGCGACCGCTACGTTCGCAGGTTCGAATCCTGCCTCGGGCATGGATGTGTGTGATGTCCTTAGGTTAGTTAGGTTTAAGTAGTTCTAAGTTATAGGGGACTGATGACCTCAGAAGTTAAGTCCCATAGTGCTCAGAGCCATTTGAACATAACAGGGAAAAAACGCGACAAACACGGTGACTCAGGGGTGTGTAAAATGAACCGCAACGATTCTGAAAAATGTTATATAGGACCAACTGGGAGGAATTTTGTTACATTATTTAGAAAGCACTCGTACTATGGGAGCGGTAGCCCATTGACGACGCACTTAAAAACGGGGCTGCGTAAGTTAGGTGTTGCACAGAGCCCCAAAACGGTATGCCTTAAAATAATGGAGGATCTCGAAATTTTTACCCACAAAATTAGAGATCCACAGACAATTTCGAACGAACAGAGCGAATTCAGTGTTAAGTTTCTCTTCTGTGCATTGCTGGAATGACATGTGCTCACTGTGGCGTGCTCGCCGCTCGTCTGCTGCGCCGGCAGACATCCCGCATACTCCGCAGCAACCGACATGCCACCGGCAGTACGTTACTGGATCCTCCGCAAGATGGAGCAGCCTTCCAAACTAATTTAATAATCAGATTCCTTTATTCTTTGTAATCTCTTTCACAAGTCAACACATTTTAGCACATTACTAAACAATTTTATGTGCCGGACATGCGTAATTATAACAGCCGTCATTAGCAAAAGGTAATTTTATGTATGTGCAACTGTACTCATTTAAATTGTGTTTTATAATTCGACTTCGAATGTTTATAATTTAAAGAGTGTCTGTCATTCTATACGTATGACCAGAGGGGGGAAAATTGTGGGTGGGTGTGTGGGTGGGTGGGTGGGGAGGCGGGGGGGGGGGGGGGGGCAATGTCGCCCGCAATGGCGCCACCTCTCGGATAACATAGCTTTGAACTTGATAGTTGATACCCAGCTTAGGCATCGCTTTTGTTGATACTGACACTCAACGTTATTTTTCAAGTTTTAATTTTTGGTGAGCGAATTTTTTAACTTCTTAATTTTTCATCTTTCGTTGCTTGAATAAACGTCCCTCTTTCTTACGTTCCCTTAATCTTAATTACAGAGCTGATAATGGCTTTAGCCAATACAACTTTATAAAGACATCAAGTGATCCAGATAGTTGTATTCACAAAACACTGACAGTTATAAATGACTCATCTAAGGGTTTGTTCTCCTTTATTAACGAGCCCAGTCTCCTTAACACTTCGCCATGTCACTCCGTGTTTTGTTGGTGGCCGCTGGCCAACTGAGAGGGCTTCTTAGGCGGCACACTGAGCAGTTAACTAAGTTCCACTGTTTATTGTGAGAGAAATTGTTTCTAAAGCGATTAATATCACCTGTGTCGCCTTGACAATACTTTAATTGGTCAGGCGAAAGTTACGTGGCAAAAATATCAGTTCAAAGAATTAATTACATACGCTTCTACGTCTACACACGTGCTTCGCGACATACCAAATGGTGCATAGCGGAGGGTATCTTATAACAATGCTAGTCATTCCCTTTCCTATTCCAATCGCAAATGGAGCGAAGGAAAAACGACTGTTCGTACAAGCCTTGATTTCTCTTGTTTTGTCTTTGCTGACCTTACGAGATACATATATTGGTGGCACTAGAAATGTTCTGCAGTCTATCGGCATAAATGCCAGTTTTCAAAACTTCCTCGCAGGTGTTCCACGAAAAGAACACCTTCCTCTCTCCAGGGATTTCTACTGGAATTTGTGGAGCATTTCCGTAATAGTTGTGTGTTGATCGAACCTGCCGGTAACAAATCTAGCGCCACCCCTATGAAGTGCTCCGATGTCTTCCTCTAATCTGAACTGATGAGGATCCCAAACACTCGTGCAGTACTCAAGAACGGGTCGCACAAGTGTGTTTCGCCAAACACTACAGCGTTATCAGCAAACAGTCGCAGACTGCTGGTCACCGTATCCTTCAGATCGTTTAGGTATATACAAGGGCTGTTCAGTAAAGAATGATCATAATTTTTTTTGACAACATACCTTTCCTCATACTCATAATTTCGATGGACCTTCTCAAAGTAGTCTCCCATCAATGCCATGCACTTGTCCCAGCGTTTCTGCCAGTCTTCAAATACATGCTGGAAACAATTTATTGAGAGATCCTTCAAAATCGGCTCCGCAGCCTTCACCATTGCTTCTGATGATTGATAATGCCTCCCACTAAGGCGTTCCTTCACGTTAGGGAATAGAAAAAAGTCACATGGGGCTAAATCCTGACTATAGCGAGAGTGAAGGATGCACTTCACGTTGATTTTTGCAAGATATTCAGCAACAACATTGGCAAAATACGGCCGCGCATTATTGAGGTGCAGCATCCAGCGTGCTTCACGAAAATGTGGTCTTTTGCGCATGATAAGGGCTTGCAATGTTTTTAGGACATCCCTGTAGTATTGTCCATTTACTGATGTGAGCGCAGGTACAACATGGTGATAAACCATTCCATGAATATCAAAAAATGAGACGACCATAACTTTCCCAGCGGAAGCAACCACTTTTGCTCTTTTGGGGAGTGATGATGAAGGAGATTTACAGACTGAGCTTTGCTGTTTGCTCTCAGGATCAAAACGATGTAGCCAAGTTTCATCAGCAGTGATTACATTTGAAAGAAACTCCACATCTTCTTCTAACATCAACTTTAACTGCATGCAGATCTGCAAGCGAATGTCCTTTTGTTCGGGAATCAACAATCTTGGAACCCATGGCTCACAAACACGTGTCTTGTGTAATTTTTCCGTCGCCAACGTGTGGGTTGCACCAAATGAAATGTTCAGTATTTCAGAAAGTGATCTTAACACTTTGCCGGCCGGCGACACCACAGTGGTGTCGTGCGCGAAATAGCGGTCAATGGCCGGCGACACCACAGTGGTGTCGTGAGCATAGTGTCGCGCAGTGGCCGGCGACACCACAGTGGAGTCGTGTGCATGGTATCGCGCAGTGGCCGGTGAGAGCACTTTAGTATCTTTTTCATTCTGTTGGTGTTTTGTTTAGGCAACAATAAGTTACACACGCCAACAAGTTTTTTTTGTTTTGTAAGTACTTGTGCACCTTCATCATGGCAGACGAAAGAGACGATACGATTATTTACGATGAATGCGCGGACGTCTTGTCCGACGTTCCGGACGACTTAGCTGATTGGGAAGAAGACATTGGATACCAAAAAAATGAAAATGGAGCAGAATCACCGGAAAATAGTGAAATACGGCCAAGAAGAATTCGGCGAACGCCACGCTTGCCAACTGATTCGGATGAATCAGACGAAGAAGAATGACTATGATTTACTGAGGACCAATAATACATTTGAAGGATCTCCGGGTCCACATATATTTCTCAAAGATACACAGCGGGTCGTGAATATCGTAGAATTATATATTGGGAACGATCTATTTGAAGATATTAGCAATGAAACCAACAAGTATTACAGTCAAAATTGCAATAGGAGGAAACTGGATAGAAAAAAATGCCAAATTGGTCGACGTTACGGGATCCGAACTTAGAAAATGATTTGGGCTTGCTATCCTTATGGGAATTGTAAAAAAAGCAAGGATCGATGATTACTGGTCAACGAATCCGTTG
Source organism: Schistocerca americana (assembly GCF_021461395.2). Lineage (NCBI taxonomy): Eukaryota > Metazoa > Arthropoda > Insecta > Orthoptera > Acrididae > Schistocerca > Schistocerca americana. Next base: position 513,589,899 of record NC_060121.1, on the reverse strand, counting down.
ATCGACACACCGATATTTCGCAAAACGATGTCCCGCAACCGATTCAGACAAATATCATCATTTTTACATTTTTCCGACAACAACAATAAACCGGATAATGCCGACCGGTTTTTCAAAGTGCAATTCGTAACTGATTATTTTTCCAAAAACTTTAAAGAAACGTTTAATCTAAGTCAAAACATCGCAATGGGTGAAGGAATGATACCGTGGCGTGGACAGTTTAATTTTAAAGTTTACAATCCGTCGAAAATTACGAAATATGGCATACGCAGTCGGATGCTGTGAGATTCGAGTACCGGATACATTCAACATATATTCCGGCGCTGGACAACTTTTAGCAAAAACAGTGATGGAACTATTGACATCTTCCTACGGAAAGTGGCATCACCTCAACATGGATAATTAATATAACGGTGTAGAACTTGCAGAGAAGTTACGTGAAAAGAAAATTCGAGTTTGTGGAACGATACGGCAAAACAGAGGATTTCCGGAAAAATTAAAGCGCGCAAAAGTCGATGTGTTTGCAGCTTGTCATCAACGGAAAGGTGACAAGCGGCCGGCGACAAGCCAAGTAATCCGAATTAGCGCTTCTGGCGCCAAGCGAATCAATAGGTACGAGACGTGCGGAGGGCAAAGTGTTAAGGTAATTCGTCGATCCTCTCTCACAATGACAGCAGCAGTGTTGATCTTTTCTTCCGTAAGAGCAGTAACTGGAACATCGGGTCCACCTTCCTTTGAAACTGACTGTCTCCTCTCTTTAAACATTTTAAACCACCTTCGAGCTGTGCTGTAGGGAAGAACAGACTCTGCATAGGCCTCCTGTAACATTGTATAGGCCTCATATGAAGACTCGTTGAGACGAAAGCGGAATTTCAAAGCCGCATATTGTTCCTCGCTTTGTTACCTCCACTGCAGCGGCAGGCGATAACGAACATGTCTGACCTTATCTGCCTCTCACACGCGGGAACCAGGAGTCCCAAGAATGAAACTACCACAGCGTGTTTGTTGCACATTAAGGTAGCAGAATATCATAAGATTAAAAATAGCGCGAGAAATTATGACCATAAAAAATTATGATCATTCTTTATTGAACAGCCCTCACAGATATCAAACAGACGTCGTATCAATACTTCCCTGGGACACTGGGACACTCCTGGCGATACTTTTGTCTCCGACGAACACTCGCCGTTCAGGAGAACGTACTGGTTTTCTTACTTAAAACGACTTCGAGAACTCACAAGTTAAAGAACCTATTCTGTATGTTCCGATCTTCGTTAACAGTCTGCAGAGTGGCATTGTGTCAAACGCATTCCGGAAATCTGCGTGCATGCTTGCCCTAGAACTTCATACACGGTACGGGTTGACAAAAATGTATTAATAACAGAGTGCTAAATGTGTCCGACTATTACCTTATTACTGCTGACAGGTACACGCGTAAAAACGCGTGAAAAGACTGGGTTGTGCTATATTTGCTACACGTTGCGGTACGCAGTTAACAGCAGACCAACGAGGAATTTTTGGCAGTTTGGCACCTGGTGGAGGAGTGTACAGTAAAGTGCTGTGAAACGCGTTAAAAACGTCGGCCCCAGGCTAACGAGAACGCTAACTCGTTTGGCGCCAGAAGAGGAAATATTTGTCCTTTCCCGTGTCCTAACCAGATCCTACGGAGAGGGTTATCATTATAATAAAACTACCACGATTGATTACACGCTAGATCAGCTTCAGTGCGAGCGACAGTCACGGTTCGACGCGAAACGAATACTTAAAGGTAAAGCCATCAACTTTCCTCCATCAAATTATAGTTCCCTGTAAGACTCGTATCATAATAGGTGCCCACATAATCTCTCTTCCATTCATTTCGTTATTTAGTAGATTTTTTTCGTTCGTTGGCGCGTCCCCGAAGATGGTAAATCTTTACTCGATCGTTCCATAGGATCTTCAACAGTCTCCTGTAACACTTCACTTCAAAGCCTTTTAACCGTTTCATATTTTCTTCCAAGTAGTTCATATTTCATACGCTTACAAAGCTATGCTCCAAACATGGCTTTTTCATGAATCTGTTCCTGGTCTCGAGGAATGACCGAATCATGAAAGGCTCAAAAACAAAAACAAAAATCTAAGTACGAACATTAGCTGATATTAGGTGTAAGCCTTATAACTTAGGTAGAGACGTACAGTGCAAGTCGCTTTCGTCAGCCCATTAATGGGTCACACGCACTAGGAAACCGCTCATTTCAAGCTCACTGATTGCGGATTGGAGGTTAAAAGCGACACAGTCACGTATTATGTACAAGCAAGCAACCCAAAACGCCGTATTAGAGGCCCTCAAACGCCAAGCAAGGCAGAGTTTGACAGCAGAATTCGAGAGTTACAGCTAACAGCAGCAACCCTGTATGAACGAGCCTACAGCAGATCTTATGTAAGTGAACGTCAGACTCAGTTCACTTTGTGCACTAAGGAGGACTTACAAAAGCCTGTCTGTACGTACCTGTGGACTAGATTCACAGGTTTCCATCGTAGATTTGTCTACACGTACCAGTGTCTCTGTGTCACTTTCATTGGTTCAAATGGCTCTGAGCACTATGGGACTTAACATCTGAGGTCATCAGTCCCCTTGAACTTAGAACTACTTAAACCTAACTAACCTAAGGACAGCACACACATCCATGCCCGAGGCAGGATTCGAACCTGCGACCGTCGCGGTCGCGCGGTTCCAGACTGAAGCGCCTAGAACCGCTTGGCCACACCGGCTGGCTGTCACTTTCATTGTGAGGAGTACCTGAGCCTAAGGATTCGATTACAACAGAAGAATCTAGCACTTCCATGGCTCGTGGTCTGTAGTACTGTATGTTACTGAGCCGTACCAAAGTTGTAGGCCCGGGTGGCCACATTTTCTAGTAGTCTCAGGAATGTTTTTGTAAACCAGCGTCTATTCTCTTCTGTGTGATCATTTATAATACGTGAAGAAGCAATAAAGAGAATACCAGTAAGCCACCTCAAGAGTCTCATTTCACCATCACCACCGTATCTACCTCCTTTAGCCTGACGTCCATGTCCTTCTGTACTACTTCCAACAGAGACCTGAAAAATCATCCCCGTTTCACTCCTGTACACAGCCGCTGGTGAACTAAGAAAAGGATGACCAAAATCCCGCGTCCCCTTTGATCTGAGTGTAAGCTTTCGTAGCAAGTGCATCGCGACCCACATAGGGCTGCGACATACTTTTAAATATCTGCAACAGTGTTTTTATTATTATTTTTTTTAAGAAGCCCCTTCTGCCATGTGGAGTCCTCGTTTCCGAGATAGCAACATTCGTCTCCCTATCTAACTATGTTTAATATGTAGCCGCCACGTACGTCCACCGGCCGCGCACCCTAATTTCATTATGTTTACGCGCATATTAAAGTCATCAGATAGCACAGGTTCCACTTCATTACGTACTCAACTCAATTCCTGTTCGCTGTAGGCAACCACTGACAAATCACCAGTAAACCGGACAATGCTGTTTTTCTGTACATTTCGAACGAGTCTTTCTTTCTTTTTCTTACGTCATAGTCTCGCAGAGTTCGCAGGGTCGGCGTGGTTACAACGGATTTGGCAGTGTTAGTGTTAGGAATGGCCGGATGCCCTTCCTGCCGCCACCCCGCACCCCGCAGGACGGAATCAGTGTGCCCCAACTGTCTGCATCTAGTGTAAATCGTGAAATAGTGCGGACGTGTTTCAAATGTCTGCGACGCGTGTAACTGAGGCGGAACGTGGGGACCAGCCCGGTATTCACCTAGCGGGATGTGGAAAACCGCCTAAAAACCACATCCAGGCTGGCCGGCACTCCGGCCCTCTTCGTTAATCCGCCGGGCAGATTCGATCCAGGGCCGGCGCGCCTACCCGAGTCCAGGAACCAGTGCGTTAGCGCGCTCGGCTACCCTGGCGGGTATACACTTCGAACTAGTACCACATCAAAATAGCACTCTACGTTCATCACTGTCTCTTCAACGCTCAAATTAGATATCAATAGTGACAGTGAGCAAACCTGCCTTACACCCCTCCTTGTTATAAGCCTTGTACCATTCCCTCGGTTCTGACACCTGCAGCCTGTTTCGTATGAATAGAATGGGCTACCCAATGCATAAGAGTAAAATACATTTCATAGCATTGCACATCACCGGAAGCCGTCTCTGGATATATATTTTTGTGCAATTTATTACCAAAATTTATTGGGATTTAAGAACAGCTCCTGTAGTCATAGTTTACTTTATTTACATCTACATTAGACTCAGCAAGCCGACTAACCGTGTGTGGCGAAGGGTACTTTTGTACCATTAACTGATCGCCCCCTTCCCTGTTCCACCCGCGAATGGCACGTGAGAGAATGATTGTCAATAAGCCTCTGAATTAGCTGTAGCTTCTCGAATCATTTAGCGAGATGTATTTGGGAAGAAATAACATGTAGTCCTGATCTTTCCGGAAGATATTCTCTCGAATAGTGCGCCTCTCCGTGATGTATCATGCCTTTCTTGTAACGTTTGCCACTGGATTTTGCTGAGCATTTCTGTAAGCTCTCGCGCCGAGTAAACGATCCCGTATCTGCTCTTCGTTGGATCTTCTCTATCTGTTCTATCAGTCCTACCTCGTAAGGAACGCATATCGACCAACAATACTCAAAAATCAGTCGAACAAGCGCCTTATAAGCCACTTCCTTCTGGAATAAGTTACATTTCCTTACAATTCTTCCCACGAATCTCATTCCCGCATCTACTTTTCGTACTATTTGTTTTATGTGGTCATTTCACGCAAGGTCCCTCAGGAGAGATATTCCTAGATGTTTTGTGGTAGATACTATTTCCAGCAGTTTTTCATCAATACTGTAGTAATACAGTGGTGGACTTCTTTTCGTGTGTGTGCCCAATATGTTAAATTTATTTACGTTCAGAGACAACTGCCAAAGCCTGCATCATTCACTAATCCTCTACAGACCAGTCTGCAAATCGATGTCTTCTAGCAGCAGTTACTGTACGCTTCGACCTCTACCCTTATAGTAGCCGAGTGTCTCAGTTAACATCTGCCAATTTGTAGGGTTTGCTCAATTTCGTAATGGCTGCTTCCATTCTTGTTGCACATCAAGAGATTCAGAACTGCGCGATACTTCAGGACAGCCTGCAAAGTAGGATCCACCTCCACAGCTCGGAGGATCAGCGTACCTGGCTGCTATGCGGAGGGGCCGGGTTCGATTATCAGCGCTGCCAAGAACCTTCCTTTCATTGGAAGTAGTGGAGAAGGTTCCACTCAGCCTCGTGATGCCGTCTGAGGAGTTACCAGAGTGAGAAATACTTGAGAAAGCCAACAAGGGCCGGGAAAGCTGTGTGCCGACCTCACGACTCCCAAAAAGAATCCACATGACGTCATGGTTCTGAGGACGACACGACGGTCGGTCGGTCCCGATTGCCCCGTCTCGTCCGGAACGCAGAAATCTGCTGCAAAGTAGGATAGAGGTGCTGGCAAAAGTGAAGCTGTGAGGGAGGGTCCTGACTCCTGTAAGAGCACTCCCCACGAAAGACAAGGTACAGAGTTTGAGGCACGGTCCGGTACACACTTTTAATCGGCCTGGAAGTATAAAAATAGCATCTCTTCAGAGTGGGAGGCTCATTCTGGAAGCCTGTAGCATATTATGATAAGTCAGCACCCTTTCTGAACCGATATGCTAAGATATCAAAGTGCCCAGGAAAAGGCCTACTTTACTGGTACTGCTGCCGGTATGTAAAAAAAATCGCCTCGGCTAGTTGCACTGTATTGAGCCTTTATAAAAGAATCAATTTTAACTCAGTGTAGAAACGACAGCATTTGTTTACTCTAGGTTGGGAGAAACGAAATAACGACTGTGAAATGATATCGCTATTACATGTAACAGCCGTTTCTCAACACCGATTAAGAGACAAGTACTGTGTGGAGTACCTGTGTTGCATCATAGAGCAGGCTGGGTTTCCAGGAAAACCAGAATCGCTTAACCCGGCAGGGAAAGGTATGATGAGATACTTCAAGCAAAAGTTATAATAAATTCTACTTTTCGAACATGCTGTTTATCTTTGGGTTACCGAGTTCTTATCTTTCTGAGAATGGAGTAGATGTGCTACTGCTTTCTTACGTCAGTACGTTTCTGTTACTGATATGAAACAGCTCCATATCATGAACATGCACAAATATTTCTGCGTACGCAAAAATTGAGGTAGGAATCCGAAATCAAGATACGAATGCCTTTTATAGTGCCACATCAGTAAGTATCACTCGGTACTGCATAGTTAATTTTCACCGTCTGCACCACAGTTAGTGAATAAACAGATGTACGAAAAAGATACGCCAGATCTTTATTTAATGATACAAACGGAGAAATTGTGCAGTTGACATGGTCAGGTACCAAATTTCAGCGTTTCACCTCTCTGTCACCTTTATATTTCAGTGGCCACTCTGCGATGCTTTCCTAATCATAACATAACGTCTTCTCATTCATAACCAGTTCGCATTCTATTATGCTGTACAGGAAGTGCCGGCCGGGGTGGCCGATCGGTTCTAGGCGCTACAGTTTGGAACCACGCGACCGCTACGGTCGCAGATTCGAATCCTGCCTCGGGCATGGATGTGTGTGATGTCCGTAGGTTGGTTAAGTTTAAGTAGTTCTAAATTCTATGGGACTGATGGCCTCAGAAGTTAAGTCCCACAGTGCTGAGAGCCATTTTGTACAGGAAGTAGTTTTCACAACGAATACTGAAACACAAAACCGAGCATAAACCCCATCTTTCCGGTGTTTAAACGATCTTGCATACTTTTCTGGCGTGTACACACACATGGAACATCTCGACTTTTCAAATGATCATAAAGCCATCAATAACAATATACCACAGGTCCAAATACACTGAACAATTTCGCTGGGATTCTATTTTTACCGCTGATCAAAACTTTGAGGTTTGTCTAAGGCATTGTAACTCAGTCAGAGACGCTAAATGACTTGGGATAGCATTTGAAATGAATGGTCAGTGCCCTGAAATGAGATTATAAGATGTACATCAACAAAAGTAAAGCAATTTATTCGAATTAAATCAGATGATGCTGAGGGAATTACATTAGGAACTGAGACAGTAAAAGTAGCAGACGAATTTTGCCATTTGGGGAACACAAGAACTGAAGATGGCAGAAGTAGAGAGAATATAAAATGTACTTCCAGAATGAGATTTTCACTCTGCAGCGGAGTGCACTGATATGAAACTTCCTGGCAGATTAAAACTGTGTGCCGGACCGAGACTCGAACTCGGGACCTTTGCCTTTCGTGGGGAAGTGCTCTACAGTTTTAATCTGCCAGGAAGTTGCATCTCAGCGCACACTCCGCTGCAGAGTGAAAATCTCATTCTGGAAACATCCCCCAGGCTGTGGCTAAGCCATGTCTCCGCAATATCCTTTCTTCCAGGAGTGTTAGTTTTGCAAGGTTCGCAGAAGAGCTTCTGTGGAGTTTGGAAGGTAGGAAACGAGGTACTGGCAGGAGTAAAGCTGTGAGGACGGATCGTGAGTCGTGCTTGGGTAGCTCAAACGGTAGAGCACTTTCCCGCGAAAGGCAAAGGTCCCTAGTTCCAGTCTCGGTTCGGCACACAGTTTTAATCTACCAGGAAGTTTCATATAAAATGTAGTTCGGTAAAGGCAAGAAAAGCGTTTCTCAAGGAGAAAAATTTATTAAAATCGAATATAAATTAAGTATCAGGAAGTCTTTTCCGAAGCTATTCGTCTGGAATGTATCCTTGAAAGTAAGTGAATGGACGATAAGCAGTTCAGACATGAAGATAATAGAACCTTTGTAAATGTGGTGCTACAGAACTATGCTGAACATTAGATGCTTAGGTGACGGAACTAATCAGGAGGTACTGAATAGAACTGAGGGGAAAGGAAATTTGTGCCACAACTTGACTAAAAGACGCGACCGGTCAATAGGGCACATTCTGAGACAACGATGAATCTTCATCTTCATCTGCACCTACATACATTCTCCGCAAGCCACCGCATGGTGCGTGGACGAGGATACCTTGTACCAGTACTGGTCATTTACTTTCCTGTTCCACTCACAAATAGAGCGAGGGAGAAACGACTGTCTATATGCCTCCGTAAAAGCCCTAATTTCTCTTCTCTTCATAGTATTTGCGCGAAATGTGCGATTGCGGCAGCAGAATCGTTCTGAAATCATCTTCCAATGCCAGTTCTCTAAATTTCCGCAATAGTGCCCCGCGAAAAGAGAGTCGTTCTTCTTCCAGGGATCCCCATTTGAGTCGACAAAGCATCTCCGTAATATTTGCGTGCTGATCGAACCTACTGGTAATGAATGTAGCACCTCGCTTCTGAACTGCTTCGATGTTGAGATTCTTCAGTTTCTCCCGGCGTATTTCTTGCTCTAACAGTCCACGGGTGTACTGCCGGTCGAAAGTGTCCAACGGGCACAATATTTCGGCGATCAGACATGTTGCCATCGTCAGATGCGCTGACGAACTGAGCTCCCGAGGGGGCGGGCGGCCGTCTTAAATCCCTTCCCCCTGCAAGGCGTTCTCTCCGCGGGTATAAAGGAAGAAAACGGACACCGACCTGTATTTGCATGCAGATAGCTGCCACCACCCTTCGCAGAGGAATGGGGTGCTAAAAACACTGGTGCACAGGGCGCGTACCATCTCTGAAGCAGAGTGTCTGCCCCATGAGCTGGAACACCTCAAAACTGTATTCTGGAAAAACGGGTACTCTAAATGGCATGTCAGACGCGCTCTCGGCCCCACCTCTACAGTACAGCGTGTGGAGACGAAAGAAGTCACGGTGGAAGAGATAGTTACTGCCAATATACCGTATACTGGCGCACTATCGGGGAAAATAGGACGAATATTGAGGAAACACCGAGTAGGAACAGTCTTTCGCACACCCAAATAGAACATGAGCATTATTGGGAAGTGTCAAAGACGATCTCGGTTTGTGGAAGGCCGGCATATACCAGATTCCGTGTCAGTGTGGGAAGAGTTATACTGGACAGACAGTGCGCACCTTCGAAGATCATTGCCGGGAACATCAGAGGCACGCTCTAACCCCAACAAGTCGGCGGTCGCAGAGCACTGTATCAACCGAGATTGCGGCTACAACCTCAGCAGGGTATGGGAACCAGCAATGAGTCTAATTAAAAAGACGCTCAGCAAAAGAAACGAACGGGCGACTAGGGCAAACGAGGCAATTACACCGACGCCACCAAAGACGCCGACGCCAGCGTCTCAGCGACCGTTGACGCGCAGGTGCAGACCGCGGAGAGAACGCCTCGCGAAGGGAAGGGATTTAATACGACAGCCCGCCATCAGGAGCTCAGTTCGTCAGCGCATCTGACGATGGCGACATGTCTGATCGCCGAAATATTGTACCCGCTGGATACTATGGACCGGCGGTCCACCCGTGGACTGTTCGTGCTCCGATGTTATTCTAGTAATAGAGGAAAGTGTGGGGGATAAAAATTGCAGGAGGAGACCATCAGATGGGTTCTGTAAGCAGTTGCAGATGGAAGTGTGTTGCAGTAGTTACTCGAACATGAAGGGGCCTGCACAGAATGGATTTGGTTACAGGGCTGGATCAAACCAATCTTCAGAATGACTACTACAAAACATGCAGGCCCCAGGAGTAGATAACATTCCATCAGAACTACTGACAGCCTTGGGAGAGACAGTCCTGACAAAACTCTACCATCTCATGAGCAAATTGTATGAGACAGGCGAAATACCGTCAGACTTCAAGAAGAATATAATAATTCCAATCCCAAAGAAAGCAGGCGTTGACAGATGTGAAAATTACCGAACTATCAGTTTAATAAGTCACAGCTGCAAAATACTAACGCGAATTCTTTACAGACGAATAGAAAAACTGCTAGAAGCCGACCTCGGGGAAGATCAGTGTGGATTCCGTAGAAATATGGGAACACGTGAGGCAATACTGACCCTACGACTTATTTTAGAAGCTAGATTAAGAAAAGGAAAACCTCAAGATTTTAAACATGGCTGCAGCAGCAACTGTTAAAATTCTTCTATCCTGCAACTGTCTTTGGCTGTCATCTTTTATTGTGAACAAAAGGAAAACCTACGTTTCTAGCATTTGTAGACTTAGAGAAAGCTTTTGACAATGTTGACTGGAACACTCTCTTTCAAATTCTAAAGGTGGCAGGGGTAAAATACAGGGAGCGAAAGGCTATTTACAATTTGTACAGAAACTAGATGGCAATTATAAGAGTTAAGGGGCATGAAAGGGAAGCAGTGGTTGGGAATGGAGTGAGACAGGGTTGTAGCCTCTCCCCGATGTTATTCAATCTGTATACTGAGGTAGCAGTAAAGGAAGCAAAAGCAAAATTCGGAGTAGGTATTAAAATCCATGGAGAAGAAATAAAAACTTTGAGGTTCGCCGATGACATTATAATTCTGTCAGAGGACAGCAAAGGACTTGGAAGAGCAGTTGAACGGAATGGACAGTGCCTTGAAAGGAGGATATAAGATGAACATCAACTAAAGCAAAACGAGGATAAGGGAATGTAGTCGAATTAAGTCGGGTGATGGTGAGGGAATTAGATTAGGAAATGAGACACTTAAAGTAGTAAAGGAGGTTTGCTATTTGGGGAGCAAAATAACTGATGATGGTCGAAGTAGAGAGGATATAAAATGTAGACTGGCAATGGCAAGGAGAGCGTTTCTGAAGAAAAGAAATTTGTTAACATCGAGTACAGATTTAAGTGTCAGGAAGTCGTTTCTGAAAGTATTTGTATGGAGTGTAGCCATGTATGGAAGTGAAACATGGACGATAAATAATTTGGACAACAAGAGAATAGAAGCTTTCGAAATGTGGTGCTACAGAAGAATGCTGAAGATTAGATGGGTAGATCATATAGCTAATGAGGAGGTACTGAATAGGACTGGGGAGAAGTGGATTTTGTGGCACAAATTGACTAGAAGAAGGGGTCGGTTCGTAGGACATGTTCTGAGGCATCAAGGGATCACCAATTTAGTATTGGAGGGCAGCGTGGAGGGTAAAAATCGTAGAGGGAGACCAAGAGATGAATACACTAAGCAGATTCAAAAGGATGTGGGCTGCGGTACATACTGGGAGATGAAGAAGCTTGCACAGGATAGAGTAGCATGGAGAGCTGCATCAAACCAGTCTCAGGACTAAAGACCACAACAACAACAACAATTACGTATACAAGAGCAGCCTCTTTTGTGTGGCCCGACAGGTCAGTGTCACGCAATGCATGGTTGGTGCGGACTCGTCATACGAAGTGGAAACGTATAACGAAGTGTCACTATGCCTCGCCGACATCACCCCGGGTGGAATATCGGCATGTGAGTGCGTTCGAACGGAGCAGAATGGTTGGTCTCCTGGAGGTAGGTCTGTCGTTCCGTGACACTGGAGCTCGTACATGACACGCTGCTTGAACACGGAGGCGTTTGTAGAACCAGTGGAGAGAAGAGACTGCGCACAGCGCCGGCAGGGTACTGGACGACACAATGTGACCACAGCGCGAGATGATCGCCGTCTTGTCTGTTGGGCCTTGACGGACGTAACAGCTTCCTCCACAGTGTTGACGCGACGTTGGAGCACTGCTACGGGTCTGGACATGACTGCGTCGACGATTCGACGCCGTCTTCTGCAATCTGGACTGGTGGCACGCATGCCATTACGTCGGCTTCCAATGACCAGAACCCACCAATACCGCACACTAAAATGGGCACGTGAACGCCGACACTGGTGTTCTGAACAGCAAAATGTAGTGTTTTCGAACGAGTGCCGGTTCAAGGTGGTGATGATGTTTGATTAGTGGGGCGTTCAACTGCGCGGTCATCAGCGCCCGTACAAATTTCCAATTTTTACACAGTCCAATCTCGCAGCCTTTCACAAATGATGATGAAATCCCCAGGCGGAGAAAATCCCCAATACGGAGGGAATCGAATCCGGGACCCCGTGATCCAGAGGTGACAACGCTAGCCACTAGACCACGAGCTGCGGACTGCCGGTTCAACTTATCCCACAGTGTTCGACGCCGTCGTGGCGAACGCAATCAGGCAGACTGTATTGTTGAGCGGCATAGCGGACGAATGCCAAGTGTAATGGCTTGGGGCGCCATTCCCTATAACACGTGATCTCGCCTCCTACGTCTTGAGGGCAGTCTGAACAGATACCAAACATTAGGGAGATTTTACAGCCCGACGCACTGCCCAGCTGCAGGCCGCTCCGCATGCCATATTTCGACAGGATAACGCCGAAGTGCATGTGGCGAGGAATATGGAAGCCTTCTTCGAAGAACGACGAGTATCACTGCTTTCCTGACCTGCCCGTTCGCCTGACACGTCGCCCATCGGACATGTTGGGATGTGGTCGGTCGCCAGCTTGTTCGTTCAGGTCCTCCTGAAGCCACAGCCGATGCTGTACAAATTTCCAATTTTTACACAGTCCAATCTCGCAGCCTTTCACAAATGATGATGAAATCATGTAGACAGCACAAACACCCAGTCCCCAGGCGGAGAAAATCCCCAATACGGCCGGGAATCGAAGCCGGGACCCCGTGATCCAGAGGTGACAACGCTAGCCACTAGACCACGAGCTGCGGACTGCCGGCTCAACTTATCCCACAGTGTTCGACGCCGTCGTGGCGAACGCAATCAGGCAGACTGTATTGTTGAGCGGCATAGCGGACGAATGCCAAGTGCAATGGCTTGGGGCGCCATTCCCTATAACACGTGATCTCGCCTCCTACGTCTTGAGGGCAGTCTGAACAGATACTAAACATTACGGAGATTTTACAGCCCGACGCACTGCCCAGCTGCAGGCCGCTCCGCATGCCATATTTCGACAGGATAACGCCGAAGTGCATGTGGCGAGGAATATGCAAGCCTTCTTCGAAGAACGACGAGTATCACTGCTTTCCTGACCTGCCCATTCGCCTGACACGTCGCCCATCGGACATGTTGGGATGTGGTCGGTCGCCAGCTTGTTCGTTCAGGTCCTCCTGAAGCCACAGCCGATGGTTTGTGGACGCGCCTACAAGCCGCGTGGCAGAGTATTCCCTAGCAGCACATTCAAGCGATCTTTAATTCCATGCCACTACTCCAAAATGAATTTCCACAGTCGTAGTGCATATGCAGATCTATAGTACTAATCATTTGTTTTTCCAAACAGTAGTGCACATGTCGAAGACCGCTGTAAATTTATTAACCAAAATTACAATCATTTCGTTTGCTTTGGACGAACTTTGCATGTTTTCCGTCTGAAGGGTCGACTACAGCAACGAACTTTTTCCAGGCATCACCCTTCCAATTATGAAACAAATGTGCAATTGCATATACGGCGTCACTTCATTTTCGCCTTACAACCTCCATATTCTCACAAAACATAGCTTCGTCAGAGCCCATTTGATCCCGAGAGTCCGTCATTTTCCCCCTATCAGTGCTACAATACAACAGAGAGGCCGTGGACTCAACTTCCGTGCTACGTTGCAGCTTTACATCCCTGCCCGCTTCAGTAAGAAGGGACTAGTCGACGAGTAGGAAGCGACCGCAGGGTCATACTCGTGCAACTACAGCAGGAACGGAGGAAGGCATAGCGAGTGCCTGGGTATGAGGACGTGTTAACGCGACCGCTTCCGGGACGGGGAAGTATGCTGGCCGCGAATCGAATCTGCTCGAGGGATTAACGACAAGAGTTCTGTTTGCCGGCCATCCTGGATGTGGTTCTTCGGCGGTTTTCCATGTCGCACTAGGTGAATAACAGGCTAGTTCCCCTGGCCCGACTCTGATACAGGTTACGCAAACATTTCACACACTTGTCGCAAGAACTTATATGCTACACTATTTCT